>NW_023500998.1:0-1412881 GCF_013461495.1 Botrytis fragariae
TAACCCTAACCCTAACCCTAACCCTAACCCTAACCCTAACCCTAACCCTAACCCTAACCCTAACCCTAACCCTAACCCTAACCCTAACCCTAACCCTAAACCTTTTTGCTTTATTTAAATATAAAAATCCAATCTCTTGAATTTTTATTTATATACAAATAGAAAAATTCTAATATAGAATAGTAATACAAATTAGAGATTTAGACTTAGAATAAGTATTTTAGATATAGCCAATAGAAAGATATATTAATATTTATAAGAATATAATAATTAATATAGTTAATATAGATAAGACTTTATTGAATTGATTAATACAAATGAAACATATAAATCACTTACCAGAATCCAAGAATTGCTATAAATAGAAAAAGAGCTATCTGAAGTAAAACCTAGAGTTCCTAATAATATTCAGAGTATCTCTTAATATGAACCTAAGTTATATATAACTCAATCTAATTAAATAGCATTTTAGAAAAAAAGATTTAAAATAATAACTAATCAATAAGGATTCTATAAAACTCTTCAAAAAAGCAAGGATTGATATTAATATAACAATAGGAACAAAAATTGGGCAAGATATTTCAATAAAGAATTGTAATAATTCATATATACAATAATATTTAAAAAAAGAAATTAGGGAGTGATATGGGAGGGTACAAATTATTACACAAAACTATAATTAGAAAGAAATTGTAATAATACAGAAGTTTCGCTTTATACGAAAATATAGGAAATGGAATTTTTTAATAGTTAATAAATCTGTTAATAAAAGATTTGATAGATTAAAGATTATAAAATTGAGAGAAATAAGAAACATTATCAGGAGAATAAAAGTAACAGGGGATTATGAAAATCATTGGAATAGATTTATAGCATTGATTTTACAGAATAGGCTTTATTTTGATTAGAAAACCTAAAATATCTTATATTACAATAATATTACTTTTATATTTATTTATAATTGGATTCCAAAACAATTAACTTTATAACTATATTTTTATTTTTTTCATCAAAATTCAATAATAAACGGATCGCAAAAAGAATCGATTTGATTCATTAGTAACAAAGAGCTTTATTCATTATTGACAAATATATATATCAATATCGTAATATACGAAATAGAAATTTGTATGGGGGTTTATATTGAATTTCTCTTCGTCCGGAATATTAACTTTGCCACCACAGGGTTATACTAAGTGATTTATAAAGTAAACAAAAGAAAATTGATAGGCAATAAATACTACAAGTATTAATAAATATATTTTTCAAGTAGTTACTATAAATTTGATCTATTAGATAGATATATTTATAAATAAAGGAGATTAAGATATATAAAATATATGAGTTTTGTAGTAAAACAAATAAAAAGCTAGTGTGTGAGTATAAATAGCTATTAAAATGAGTATAGATCCTTAAGTGAATAATTTAATGAATCGATTTTTTATATATAGATTAATTCTGTATTATTGTTTATTTAAATCAAACAAGTATTTCTAGGATTTGATTTGAAAAATAATTCTATATAATGTTTCTATAGCATTAATAGAAATTAATAGAATTTAAGAGTTATAAAAACTTTTAAATATAACAATTAATTAATATAAATATAAAATAAAGATATTTCCTATCTTTTAGATTTAGTTTTTGAATCATTTTCATTTAATTTTCATTATACCTTTCCCAATTCGAAAATTGTCTCCTAAAAGGATTACACTTCCATCACTTTATAAATTTTTTGTTATTAAATAATCTCTTCAGATTCTAATTAGTATATACAAATAGTTATATATAATCCCTCTACAGTTTTCCCTTTTTAAAGTTTTCTATTATTTTATCCGAAAATAATAGATTCTCTAGTTTATTAAATAAACTATATAATAATATTAGATTATATTCTTTTATTACTATTTTCCCAAATTAATCTAAGAAAAGATTATTTATATAAAAACCATTTAGTTTTAGTGTATTTGAATATATTAGAGATTCTTTGAGAAAGGTATATAATAATAAATAGAAAATGTTTTATTTATTTAATAATGAGATTAATTATATTATTATCTTATTTATAGATTATAAGGATTCATTTGTTTTTTTTGTTTATGTTTTTGATTTTAATAAGCTTTCTTTATATAATAAAAGTTCTAAAGCTTTATCTTCTTTTTTTTATTCTAAGTTTTTAATTTTTAAGTTTAGATTTGTTTTTAAAAAGGTATCAAATTGTAAAGGTTAATTAAAGATCATTATATAGAATACAAGAAATAAAGATAATAAAAATTATATATTTTATATAAAATATATTTAATTCTTTTTATCTAATTATTATAAAATTATAGGAAGTGTTTTAAAAGGAAACAAAGTTTTTCTTTTAAATATTAGAAGTATTAAATATATCAATATTTATTTTTTTCAGTATTTTTATAATCTTTAGTTATTTGCTTAATAGAACTTTAGGATTCTGGTTATATAATATTACTTAAAAGAATAAATATTTATAAAATCTTTAATCACTTGTTGTATTAAGCTAATATAAGTTTTTAGAAAACAATTCTAAACAAAAAGTTTACTTATATTATAATATTGGTTATATTAGTAATAGAAAAAGAGGATAGTAAATTCATTAATCTTAATTTGCTTTCATTATTAATATAAAATGTTTCCTTTCTTATTACTAAATTATCCCAATTATTTATATATCCTTTTTTAATCAAAAGATTATTACTTCTCTTTCCGATTAAAAAATGGAGATTTATTTTTTTCCCTTAATTTCTAATTACAAAGTATATAAAAATTGATATAAAAACCCCTTTTATTATAAGAATAAGATTTCAATTTATTAGGAATATTAAAGAATTAATGATTTTTATAAATAAAAATAAGAAGATTATATTTGAGATTAAGAATAATAATAATTCAAATAATGAGTATTATATTATTAGTGATAAGAATATAATTAATTCTAGTAATAAGTTTATTAAAAAGAAAAGATAATTTGATTTATTATAATTTGAAATTGAATTTACTATAAAAAAACGAGCTTTTAAAAATAAATATATTATATAAATCTTAATAATATTATTTGATTATTATAGTTATTATTCAATATAATATTATTATAATTTTATTAAGAATAATTAAAGTTATATTTATTATAATTTATTTGATCTTCTTGATTTTTATATTTATATCTTAAAGATTTAATAGGGATATAAAATAATTAAACTTTTATTATAATAAATTCTTAATTAATCTATTTATTATTATTTCTATAATAGGTAAGTAGGTGAGATAAAAATTACCTTTTATATATTCTTAATATAATTATATATTTTATATATTAATATATCTTAATTTAATAATAATTCTTTTGTTTTTATTAATAATTAATCTAATAGTTTATTAATTGTTATAAAAAATCATAACTAACTATTTAATTATAAAATTGATTTCCTTAAGAAAATAAAGTATTATTAATATTTCTTTTAATGTATATTCAATCTTTAATAATTTAGTTTTTATTATTAATATAATTATTGTATTTTATCTAGAAGTTTTCTATATTATTAGTTTTTTGAATAGGGATATTAAGAATTCTTAAAATAATTTTCTTGATTTCTTATTATTAGCAAATGAGATATTTGAGAATAATAATAATTATAGGATCTATTCTTTATAATATCTAATTATATAATATCTTATATTCTAGAAATATTAAATATAATAATCAATTGTTTTTATATGATTTGGAGATGGATTAGTTAGAAAGTAATTAAATTAGAATATTATAAAAGCTATATCTATTCTAACTATAATTATTATATATAATACTAATTCTATTTTTTCTTAATATATTTATATGAATATAATAATTACTTATTCATTAAATTTTATAAATTCTATAATAAATAGTAGAGTATATAAATTACCTTTATTGAAATTAAATTTCTTTATAATCTTTTTAATATATATGTTATAAGCTAACTATAGTTTCTTTATCTTTCAATTATAAATAATCCGAATATCTAAGAATTACTTTGTATTATTTAGATTTCTCAATTTATAAATTGTTTTAATATTAGAAATGATATTATTAGTTGTAAATATATTTTTATAATAATATATAATTTGTATATTATCTATAAAGAATAATATCAAAATAATCTAATTTAGATTTATAAAAAGATAGGATTCCTCCTTATATTAATTTAAATCTAGGTTTTTTAATATTTTATTAAAATCCTTGAATTAAATAATAAAAGAATCTTAAAGATTATATAATATATAATTAAATATTATATACTTATTTGATTTTTTAAATTTATTAAATAAATAGTAAACTATAAGTATATTTAATAAATCTTTTTGAGTATTAATAAATATATTTATAATATCAAATTACTTTATTTTCAAATTATATTTTGCTATTAAAATTATAATAATTCTAAATAATCTCTCAGTAAATATAGTAGTATAAATTGATTCGATTATATCTTTAGCTTGAAGATTATTATAAATAATTAATCTAGTTCTATATCTATTAAGGAATCCTTATTCATTATATTTATATATAAATATTTATTATAATGAAATAAAAGCAATTAATATATCTTCTACATTTATCTTATATTAGGTTTTATAATCTTTTAGATTATTTATTTCAATTTTATACTTATATTTAAACCATTTTCCTAAAAAGTAATCTTTAAAATAATAATAATACTATAATAATTTAAATAATCCTAAGAAATACAATTTAAATAGCTCCTTCAAATAATCCTTTTTCAAGATATTAAATGGACTGGTTTTTGTTCATATAGCAGAAGCAATTACACTGTATATAATAACAAATAAATATTATTTCTCCTATTTATTCATATTTGAATGGCTAGGCTAAAATATAGTATAAAAATCTTTAATATATAAATCATCTTTTTGCAATATATTTGTAATAAAAGTATTAATAAATATCTGATTATATAATAATATTTTATTCTATAATCTCTTCTATTATTGAATAAGATATTAGTAATTTATAAATATATTAATATTAGGAGTTGATTAATCAAAATCAAAGAATTAATATTTATTTGGACTAAGAGTTGGGTGAGGGATTTCGATTCTCATAATCCTTTATCTTTTGAATATTCGATTAGGAAGTAGTGAAATTTGATTTTCCTTGAATTAATTGATTATATATATTAAGAGAAATAATCTTTCTAATAATATTATTTCCTCAATTATATATAAATCTATAATATTAGTAGGATGAATATCTAAATTGCTTTTATATTCTTTATGTATAATTTGGGTAGTATTATTAGTATACTTATATTCTATATTTTCTAATTAATTATTATAATTACTTTATACTATTAGAGTAGAATATATAAACTTCTTTATTTGATTAATCTGTTTTTGAGTTAAAATTCAATCTTCTATTTTTAGGGTCTCTTTAGAATACAGAGCTTTATATATACTACTACTTTTGAGATTTATTAGTGTATTTTTACTTTTTAGATATATTTTTGAGTTCTATTTTTTTTGAGGTGTATTTGTAGTGTGTATAGTGGTATTATTAGTTTCAATAATAATGTATATTAAAATTATTATATTGTTTTTTTGATTAATAATAGTTCTATTAATATCAATTATTTGTTGAATATCAAGAGTTAATACAAATTACTATAATTCTTGATTTATATAAATATCAATAGTTTTATTTAAAAGATCTATTTTGTATATTCTTTTTTCAAAAAAAGTAATATTTCGAGTAACAATAACCTTTTTGAACTTAGGAATTTAAATACAATAGATTAATAAACTTGATATGTATTCGATAAAATATTTAATATTAGTTTTAGGGTTAGTTTTATATATCTTTTTGTTTATATCTAATTCTTATTTTTTATTTAATGGGTATACTCTATATTTGTATTAATAAATTCTATTCTAATTTGGGTGTAAATCAATAATTAAATGATTTGCAATTAATAGAATAAATAATCAAAAATATTTATAGAATTAAGTATCTAATACTTTATTTGATGATTTAAATAATCAAGCTTTAAGAGAGCTAATATTATACAGATAAATAGTAGTTTACACTATTTCGATTTATAATAGATCTAGTATTCCTAAGAATATCCATATCTTAATCTATTTAATAATTATCTCTTATTTTACTTATTTTGATTCTCTATTTGATTTATATGTATTAAATAATAATAATTTTAATTTTATATCTTTAGTTTTAATTCATTTCTTAAATATAGTATTTCCTATAATTCCAATAATTAAAGTATTATTATCTTATTTAATACAAATTATTGAAAGATTATATTTTTAAAATACCCAAATAAAAAAGTATTGAATTATTTTGAAAATCTCAAAATACATCTTTTGATATAATAGGAAACTAAAGATCTTTTTATTATACATATCTTTAATAACTAGAAGCTAGGATATTTCTGTATATATATATAGAAAATCGAATAAGTCTTATTATATCTTATAAAAGGGATAAGGTAATTGATATTTATTAGAAGCTTATAATATTATTTGCTTAATATATATGTATATATAATCTATATACTCGATTTTAATGAATCCTTTTATTTTTATGTTTTTTACTACAAAAACAAGATATTTAAAAACTTCTTTTTCTAAATATTCTAATTTTTTATATTATAGTTTCACAAAGTTTTCTCGAAGTTTGAATAGATTTTTTGATTTACAAAATAAATGTATAATCTTTATATTAAGTGTAAGATATATAAGAATATATGGATTTATTGATATAAAGCTTAAAAAGAGTAAATAAAAGGAAAGTAATTTATATTTTAAGAATAAGAGATTATCTTTATAGATATATTAAATAATAATATAACTATTCTCAAAATTATCCTTTTATAAAGTAGAATCCATTTCTAAAAACTATATTCCTATTTCTATAAATCTTGTTTCCAAAACAATATTAACATGAAATCTAGGGATATAAACAATATTAAAAAAAACCAGATTACCTTTTAAATTCTGAGATCTTTATAGAATATTCTTAATTATTTGAATACCTTATTTAACAACTTGAAATCTTATAATCTCTATTTCAATATAATTTAATTATAGAGAAAATATATATTTATTTTTATTAAGAAAGTTGATATTATTAATAAGATATATAATATTATTATTATTAAGTATAATACTATTAAAGAGTGAATAGAGTAATCCAGATAATATACTATACATTCTATAATCAGATTGATTTTGAATAATATAGACTATTATTCTTACTTCTGGATCCCTAAGATCTGATAATTGAGAAACTCTACTCTTTAGATTAATCTACTCTTTTTACTCCCAATTTTTTTATATATTTGATTATCGATTATTCTTAATTCTTTTTTGTATATCATTATATTCATTTTCAATTAAAATAAATAAATTTCTAAAACTATATTTGTCTATAAGAATTAGCTTTATTAATTAATAGGTTTTAGAATAATATCTAGGATTAGCTTTTTCATTTTTTTAATTAGATTCTGATTTATAAGAATAATAATATTAATTATTATTCTTTTTAGATTATTCCCTTTTTTGTATATTCTTTTTTCCTTATAAATTATCTAAATTTTGTTTAATTTGAGAATTAATTATTGAGAATATACTCTTATCTTTTAATACTAAAGAATCTTAATAAACTAATTCATTAAAGATATTTTCAAATTGTTTTAAAAAATAATTTGGGATTCCAAATTGATTATTAATCTCAATCTGGATAAATATAATATTAGTCTATATGGGAAGTATTTGTATACTCATAGTTTATAGAAAGTTAATAATCACTAAATCATTCTTAATCTTAATATAATAAGATTTTATATTTATATAAACTTTGGTTTATTTATTGTACCATTTAATAAAATTAGTTCAATCTAGAATTGCTTATTAAAGAATATTTCGATATTTCTATATAATAACTGATTTTTCTATTATAATTATAGATATAAATTTATCCTATAGTTTTTAAATAATTGCTTTAAATAATAAAACTTTAAATTCATTGTTTTCAATTGTTAATTTCATAAAATAGAAAGTATCCATTATTTTAGTAATTTATTTATAAACATTCTAATACAATTTATATATAGTATTATACTTATCTCTTTTATTACAATATTCTCCTTATAATACTAAATACTCTATAAAAATATTTTAAAAGATATAAAAAGTAAACAAAGAAATAGGATTTATTTAAATATTTCCTTTTTGATTTTATTTAAATCTATTTTGATATACAGTAAGATTTTGTTTATATTTTGTTTAATTGATTATATTATATTTATTTATAAATTCCAAGATTTTAATAAATTCAAGTAGATTCTTAGTAAGCCAATCTTTCTTATAAATAAAGATTACTCAATGAAAATTTTTATTATTTTTTGAGGATTTTTTAGTTTTGATTAGAATAATCGAAATAATCTTGTCTTTAAATGATTTAATATCCTTCCAAATATCTTTCGATATATAGAGATATTATAGATATAGAAACTATTTTAATTAATATCCACAAATGATTAGGTAGATAACTTTTAAGAAGTTGTGCTTTGATATAATGAATTATAATAAGATTGAATATAAAAGAATATTTTATATTTGAAGTAAATTAAGAGATATATATATATATATATATATAGCTTGAATACTAATTAGGTTTATAACTATTACAAAGAATAGCTATATCACTTAATCACCTTAATTAAAAAATAGATATATATAATAATAATAAACTAGATTAATTTAAGATATAATCATAAGAATTATATCTACCTTATATATCTGAATTAAGCAATAGAGTTACTTAATTAGGTTAATAGAGTTTACTAATATTAATAATAAAAGAGTGTTTTATAATCATATAAGTAAACACTTTAGAGAAATACTATACTCAATCACGTAATATTACACAAGACAGTGATTTCTATAATAAAGAATTAAAAGAATCTTTTGAATTTGGATTTGAATTTAAATTAGATTGAAAGATTTAAAGGCTTTGAAAGATTTGAGAGTTTTGAAGATTTGAGGATTGTAAAGGTTTAAGGATTATAAAGATTTAAAAGGATTGAAAGATTTGAAGGCTTTAAAAAACTTGAGGGTTTTAAAGGTTTAAGAATTATAAAGATTTGAGGGTTTTAAAGATTTAATTTAGAATTGAATTCTAAAGAATTGAAATAAAAAGAAAGTTTTAATATAAATAAATCTTATTATTTATTATTAATTATTATAATAATAATTCTAAGAAATTCTTACAAAAAAGTCTAAGTTTTAAAAGAATTCTATATTGAATTTTAAAATAAAATTATATCTAAAAAGAAATACTTATTAATCAATTTGAAAAATAATTTAATTCAGATTTCAAAAAAATATAATTCAATTGAATCTTTATTTATTCTTTTTTTCAGATTTTCGAAAAGATTTAAATTATATTCTATAAAATTAATAACTAATTAATAACTTTTTATTAATTATTATTCTTATTTTTACAAAATTATTTAAATATCTTCTAATATTATTCAAATTTGATTTTTAGGATTAATAGTACAAATCAATTAATTTAAAAGATAATTTAATTTAGTTTTTATATTAATATAATTCAATTGATTTTTAATTCATTCTTTTTTTTAGATTTTTGAAAAGATTTAAATTGTATTTTGTAAGGTTGGTAATCAATTGGTGACTTTTTACTAATTATTATTTTCATTTTTGTAAAATTATTTAAGTGTTTTTTAATGTTTTTTGATATCATTCAAATTCAATCTTTAGGGTTAATAGTATAAATCAATCAATTTGAAAGATAATTCAATTCAATCTTTAAATAAATATAATTCAATTGATTTCTAATTTATATTCTTTTTTAGATTTTCGAAAAGATTCAAATTGTGTTTTGTAAGGTTGGTAATCAATTGGTGACTTTTTGCTGATTATTATTCTCATTTTTGCAAAATTATCTAAGTGTTTTCTAATATTATTTAGATTCGATTTTTAGGGTTAATATTCTAGATTAATTAATTCAGAAGATAATTCAATTCAGTTTTCGAATAAATATAATTCAATTGAATCTCTATTTATTCCTCTTTTCAAATTTTTGAAAAGATTCAAATTGTATTTTATAGGGTTGATGATTAATTGAGGACTTTTTGACTAGTTATTAGCTCTTTGTCAAAAATGGTTATTAGGGTTAATAATCAGCAAAAAATTCCTTAGAATAATAGTTAGTATATTCTTAAAATGAAATAAGATTTTCTCCACCAACTTTAATAGAATTAACCTTCTTTTCAATACTCTTCAATTTAGAATCAAAACTATTCTTCCAATTCTTTTTAATTAAATTTAAATTAAAAAAAGAAGATAATAAATTATTATCTAATTCATTATCTACTTCAATAATATCATTTTGAATTAAATTAGAATTTTTATTAGAATAATTCTTTTCTTTAATTTGAACTTTAAAAAAAAAGCGATTTGGAAGTAACTCTTGTTCAGAAATATTTTGAATTGAATTAAAATACAAATCTATGATAATATCTTTATAATTAGAATTGAAATGTTTTTTTAAATTTTGTAAATTAGATTTTATTATATTACAAATAGAATATTGAAAATAGGATTTAATAAGTAATTTAGGAAAAGGAATTAAAGAAAATTGGGATTTAAATAAATTAATAAGGTGAAGATTTTGATTAATTGATTTAATACTTAATAAATTATAAATATTATAAGCTTTTTGTATTACCTCTTTTTTATGAATAAAAATTAAATCAAAAAGATGTTTGTTTTGTAAATAATTTTTGAAACTTTGAATATAAATTTGACAAATATTATAAAGAACAAATTGAAATGCTGAATAATAAAAAAGAAATGATATTTTATTAATTTCTTGAAAAGCTAATTTAGCTTTGAAATCCCTAGAATCTTTAAAATTACTGAATAATTTATTAATATTAGATTCAAAAGAATTAAAGGGGGAAAGAGAGATTTGATAATTAGTTATTTTTATTGATATTGATTTGAAAGAATTAAAAGAATCTTTTGAATTTGGATTTGAATTTAGATTAGATTAAAAGATTTAAAAGAATTGAAAGATTTAAGGGATTGAAAGATTTGAGGGGATTAAAAGATTTGAGGATTTTGAAGATTTAAAAACTATAAAGATTTGAAAGCTATAAAGGTTTGAAGGGATTGAAAGATTTAAGGGTTTTGAAGATTTAAAGGCTATAAAGATTTGAAAACTATAAAGATTTGAGAGGATTGAAAGATTTGAGAGAATTGAAAGATTTGAAGGCTTTGAAGATTTGAGGATTATAAAGATTTGAGGGCTTTAAAAATTTGATTTAAAATTAAATTCTAAAGAATTGAAATAAAAAAAAAGCTTTAATATAAATAAATCTTATTATTTATTATTAATTATTATAATAATAATCTTAAGAAATTCTTATAAAAAAGTTTAAACTTTAAATGAATTCTATATTAAATCTCAAAATAAAATTATATCTAAAAAGAAATACTTATTAATCAATTTGAAAAATAATTTAATTTAGATTTCAAAAAAATATAATTCAATTAAATCTTTATCTATTCTTCTTTTCAGATTTTCGAAAAAATCCAAATTGTATTCTATAAAATTAATAATCAATTAATAACTTTTTATTAATCATTATTTTTAGTTTTACAAAATTATTTAAGTATTTTCTAATATTATTCAAATTCGATCTTTAGAATTAATATTATAAATTAATTAATTTGAAAAATAATTTAATTTAATCTTTATATTAATATAATTCAATTAAATCTCTATCTATTCTTCTTTTCAGATTTTCAAAAAGATTTAAATTATATTTTATAAGATTAATAATTAATTAATAACTTTTTACTAATTATTACTTTTAGTTTTATAAAATTATTCAAATATCTTCTAATATTATTCAAATTCGATCTTTAAGATTAATATTATAAATTAATCAATTTAGAAAATAATTTAATTCAGTTTTCAAAAAAATATAATTCAATTGATTTCTAATTTATTCTTTTTTTCAGATTTTCGAAAAGATTTAAATTGTGTTTTGTAAGGTTAATAACCAATTAATAACTTTTTATTAATTATTATTCTTATTTTTACAAAATTATTCAAGTGTTTTTTAATATTTCTTAATATTATTCAAATTCGATTTTTAGGGTTAATATTATAAATCAATTAATTTAAAAGATAATTTAATTCAATTTTCGAATAAATATAATTCAATTGAATCCCTATCTAATCCTTTTTTCAGATTTTCGAAAATATCTAAATTGAATTCTATAGAGTTAATAACCAATTGAAGACTTTTTGACTAATCATTAGCCCTTTATCAAAAATAGTCACTAGAATTAATAACCAGCAAAAAATTCCTTAGAATAATAATTAGGAGATTAAAAGATTTAAAAGGATTAAAAGATTTGAAAACTTTGAAGATTAAAGGGCTATAAAGATTTAAAGATTTTAAAAATTCGATTTAGAATTAAATTCTAAAGAGTTAAAATAAGAAAAAAGCTTTGATATAAATAAATCTCATTATTTATTACTAATTGCTATAATAATAACCCTAAAAAACCCTTACAAAAAAATCTAAACTTTAAATGAATTCTATATTGAATCTCAAAATAAGATTATATCTAAAAAGAAATACTCATCAATCAATTTGAAAAATAATTTAATTCGAATTTCAAAAAGATATAATTCAATTAAATCTCTATCTATTCTTCTTTTCAGATTTTCAAAAAGATTCAAATTATATTCTATAAAATTAATAATTAATTAATAACTTTTTACTAATCACTACTTTCAATTTTACAAAATTATTTAAGTATTTTCTAATATCATTCAAATTCGATCTTTAGAGTTAATATTATAAATTAATCAATTTGAAAAATGATTTAATTTAATCTTTATATTAATATAATTTAATTAAATCTTTATTTATTCTTCTTTTCAGATTTTCAAAAAAATTCAAATTATATTCTATAAGATTGATAACCAATTAGTAACTTTTTGTTAATCACTATTTTTAGTTTTACAAAATTATTCAAGCATCTTCTAATATCATTCAAATTCGATCTTTAAAATTAATACTACAAATCAATCAATTTAAAAGATAATTCAATTCAATTTTTGAATAAATATAATTCAATTGAATCCCTATCTAATCCTTTTTTCAGATTTTCGAAAATATCCAAATTGAATTCTATAAGATTGATGACCAATTAGGGACTTTTTGGCTAATCACTAGCCCTCTATCAAAAATAATTACCAAAGTTGATAACCAACAAAAAATTCCTTAGAATAATAATTAGAATTAAAATAATAAAGATACAAAGAATTAAGAAGATTAAAAATAATAATTTTTATAAAAAAATATTAAAAGAAATAAAAATTATTAATATTAATTATATACTATAATTAATAATATAATTATCTAAATAGATTAGATTAAATAAACTATAAACAAGCATATTAGTTTCTTTGGAGGAGAGTAAGAGGGGATTAAAATATTTATACACATAGTAATATAGTTAATATAAAGACCTCTTCCACCCAATCTTTTAATATATAATTTAATTGAATTTCTATTTAATCCTTTTTTCAGATTTTCGAAAAGATTTAGATTAAATTCTATAGAGTTAATAATTAATTAGGGACTTTTTAACTAATTATTAGTTTTCTATTAAAAATGATTATTAGAATTAATAACTAATAAAAAATTCCTTAGAATAATAGTTAGGATTTATTTCGAAGATATTATTTAATACTTTAAGCCCTAAGAATAATATATATTTAATATTATATATAAATTAAAATCCAATATATATTATTATAAACAAATTCGCTTATTATATTAAATAAAAATAATATTATATTTAATAAAGAAAAGATTACAAAAGACCCTAAGAAAGATCTAAACAAAAACATTTTTCCTATTAAAACTTTTTTTATTAGAAAATGAATTTTATATAGAATCCTGAAATAAATATTCCATATAAAAAACAATTGTATACACTTTTCCCGCTGGAAAAATTCCTGTGTATAAGGGGTAGGAATAAGCAAATTAGATTTAATTCAATTCATTCCTATAATTTGACTTCAATTATATTACTATATTATATATTCGATTTATCCCTGAGCTAAATTTGACTAAGTCTTCCACTAAATATTATAATAATATTGTTTTATTATAATATAAGAACCTACCTCCTATAGATATTATAATAATTCATTATTATTATAATATAAAAATAAACCTCCAAGAACATTTAAATGTATTTATTGTATATGCCATAGCTGGGAGATATTATACAAATATCCTATAATATAAGTAGCTTCTGAAGATTTATAACTCCGAATTCGATAACCATCAATAGAAGTATAGCTTTCTATAATTTGAGTTATACTTATGTAACACAAGAACTGGCAGAAATTTACATGACCATTATAGAGTACCTTGGTCTGTTGAATTTTAACCAAAATACCCGATCTAAACTTTGTATAACTTGGACCAGAACACGGACCTTCTAAACAGATCGCTAGGCGGCTATTGCGGGCTGTGAGGTGTACTGATAATCGATGTCGAGAGCTATCTGGCTTGAGAAGGTATCGCACCCCCGTCCCCTGATCCCAAAGGTAAAGCAGCTTACTATCAAGTATAGGGAAATGGGGAGTTGTTTGCAGCATAAAACTTTGGCACGAGACCACCAGTCCTTTCGAAGTCCGAATAGTGCACCTTTGGGCCGGTAATAAAAGGCTTTCATGCTCAATTAGATTCTTGGGTGGCGTTATCCATGAGACAGGGGCCCACCGCCATCCTGGCTCTAAGAGCCTCGGACCTGGGAGGAAAATGATTGCCATAGGGATTTCTTTTAACAAGGAAAGAAAACTTTTCATTCGTTGATGTGAGGAGAGACTCAAGAGTATGTTGACAATACTATCATCAATATTGAGCATATTTGCCATGCATATTGTCTCATCTTCGGGCCAGCTTAGCACACGCCAACGGAGTAGCATCCATAATCGCGCAATGCGCATATATCCATCCGCTTCGTCTCTCAAGGTAGAGATATGACTGAGTAGTGAGATGGCCTGTTTCTGGACCACAATGGAGAGCTTCGCATTTTCAGATACGCTACATTTCATAGCATTGCGAGCCTGCTGCACCAGCACAGACTCTGATAATGCACCATCTGAAAACTGGTAGTAGATTCGTCTCGATCTGACAGCTTCGTGTAGAGTCCAGAGGCGTCTCATCCATCCAGATAAGTTGATACGCATAAGTGTTTCGAAAGGGCTTCGGTTTTTCCATTGAGACGCAACAAGCTCTTCATCCAAAACTAGGACCTTGGCTGCATCCTCGTATATATGCTTAATATGCGAGATTCCAGCACGGCGTAGAGATTTCGGTTTCCTAGGTACACAAAGTGTATCTATCCAAAAGAAGTGCGGTTGGTCGGAAAGTGGACGTGCCATACTTAATAAGCGACGGAGCTGACATACCGGAAGTGAATTGGATACAGGATTACCAAGGCCATGCGACCATACATGGGATAATGTAATGTATTTCATCCCATCAACCCTTTCAACAATATTGAGACGGAATTCAGGGCTAGTATCTAACCTTACGATTGGAGTTCTTCCATTCCTAACTATCTCTCTGATGTACGCCTCTGGAGCAGTAATAGAAAGACAGTCACATCCAGGTGAAGTGTGCTTCGTTGTATAGTGTGCTGCTTTAATTTTATATGCAACGCATAAAGTCTCCTTACAAAGTCGGTGGCTTCGTTGGAAAGGTCTTTGCAAAAGGCTGCTATAGTATAGCGTCGAAAGTCCATATATTGAGCGACACATGCTGATTTGCTCTGGGCACCAGCCAGCCATCACCATGTTTTTTTCTAGCCGCAGGACGACCATACGCATTAAGTGGTGTTCGGAATGGCAAGATGAATCGTATAGGCTATGGATGATCTTTCTTGCATCTCCAAAAGTCTCTAGTAGAGTCAAAATGGCCAGAGACGTATCAGCGCTCAGTGGCCATGAGTGTTGTTGTTCAGGTTTGTAGTGGTTGTTGAGAAACCTGTCTACTTCGGAGAGACAAGACTTGACTTTGGAAATATCCAGCAGAAGCTCTTGAGAAGTCATCAAACGAACTCGAGTATGCCATGCCGCGAGGTGCTTCCATAGGTGTTGAGTAGTAATCATACGGCCACCATCTCGGTCGACGATGAAGTCTTGTAAGACATCCCCCAGAATCTCATGGATCATACCAAAGTACAACCAATCTTGTAGTACCTGTGCAGCGTTTGATAAGTTCGCTTTCATATAGTTGATGAAAAACTTTTCTTCCATGAGACTTTGGTCACAGCCGCGCCGTGCAAGGTAGTCCGAAAAGCCCCGCTGATCGTACTCCATTCTCCCATCTATGAGGAAAGCAGACAATGCTGTTAGGCCATCGGATACGATAGGTAAATGATCCATCTCTTCGAAGTATGGGACTAACGATTTCCGACTGTGTATCTGCAAATGCCCTAAATATCAACCTTAGACTAGTATTTCGCGGGTCGACTGTGGAGCCAATAGCTTTGCGCTGGTCATGCAAGAGATTGTGTCAGCTGCACTCAGCCGCGACAGCCGACGTGGTATACTGTTAAGCACGGACCTCATCCAATCTACCTCATCACCTCATCACCTCACAAAAAATAGAGCTGGTTCAAACCAGAACAATAACATTAAGTGAGAAACCATTGAGAAAGTATGATTCTTGGAAGCTCTATAGTTTTTATATGTTGCGCTGCAACCTTGGGTGCATGGGCATCCGCTGCACCATCATCTCCTAGAGCAACCACGCACGCTACCCCAACAAACGAACAATCAAAACTCATAGCACGTTCCTCACTCCCGATTTTCCAGGACAAGTCACAGCTGGATGTTATTACTGTCCTCCTCCTCCTCGGAGAAGCCACCATTTGGAAAGCCATTTGGTCGCGTTTTCGTTCAACTCGATCTACATGGAAACAATGGATATTTCCTGTCTCTCCCGGATGGACACCCCTTGCAGCATCTATATTCGCAGCTATGAACGGCTCATCATGCCCCCAAACCTGATATTCGATCGTCCACCAGAAGGAATCTTAGAGGATGGACTGCTACTCACAAATCTAAACTCTGGAGCAACCCATGCAGCGAGCAACATCGTTCTGCAAAATATTTGGCAGGTGTGGAACAGAGGCCCTCGTCAATGCCATAAACTGTTGGACAAGAATCGGAAGTACAACGTCACCAGGGAAGTTGGAGTGGTTGATGTTAACATAAGTGCGCTGAAGCTACAGCACAGTTGGGCATTGTGGATCCAAGTTGCAGCATTGTTCACACAGCTTCTGGTCTCATTCACTCTTGGCTTCTGCGGTTGGTCTTTCGAAGTATTTGCGACATTTTCTATTGCTCTTAGTGGTCAGATGATTCTGATGATCGCAATCACACCTCGAAAGGAAGCATGGAATCATCGGCTTTATAAGGTGCATAGGCCATGTCAGGTCATGCTGCATCGAGGGCTGGATAGTATGGAAGTCCTTTTTGTACGCAAAGCAGTACTCGATGGAACAGATATCAGCCTTGAAGAGTTCACCTGGTCATCTCAAGCCTTACGCAACAAGGTTGACATCTTGAAGACATTTTGCGCTGGCATTTCATTCTTGCTTTTAGCCTTCCAAATCATCTGCGTAAGCTGGATGAGCGCCAAAAGTCGACTTGTGTTCTTTATCCTTGGAAGCCTAGGCCTCTCTACGAACTTGATTGAGGCGGCTACTCAACCACAATGGCAGACCAATTTCGAGGCAGCCTTTTCCGGAGTTCCGAATTGCGCGCCACCAACGAGCACCTTAATGGCTGCTGTGGGAGTGTTAATTGCGGGAAAATTCCCTGCAACTGAAGATGCTGCAAAACTGTTGTATCCTGACAACTCACGCTTTGAGGGCAGCCGCCAAGCTATCCGTGAAATTTTTGATGACGTGCTTTGCAAGAACTGTCGGGGGCTTTTCATGTCCAACGATGTTGGTATGAGATGTTTGCATGAGGGTGAGACCCCTCCTACGACCAGCTGCTCAACGACTCTTCTTGATCTTCTACCTGGTTTGAAAACTCAAGATACTTTGACTGCTCGACAAACTCGTGATGCTGTTGCTACAGTAGCTCGATATTTTCAAGAAGCAATAGAAAAAGAAAAAAGCTCGAAAATCAAAACAACAGAAACTAATATCATTCGGAGGAAACAATATGCATGGAATTAAATTATTAACATAGTAATTTGATTATTATATTACGAAAATAATTTGTTGGATGGACTTCATAAGGTGTAGTGTGAAAATATATCTCCATCGTCCATAACACCGATTGATATGGATGGGCTGCCTAAAGTTACAAGAGCGGCTTCCGGCGAGGTACAATTGTCAAACTGTTCTTTGATGGTTTCCTGGAAAAATTTGAAAGATTCCATTGTAGCCATTCCCCTTGTTGGATAGATTGTTTTTTTGTCGTATAAATGCCGTAACAATCAGCTCGTTGGTTTAGTACTACACATGATTATATATATACCTAATATGAATGAGTACGTTATAGTAATTTAATTCAGTTTTTCTATCAATATAATTCAATTGAATTCCTATTCAATCTCTTTTTCAGATTTTCAAAAAGATTCAAATTGAATTTAATAGAATGTTATAGGAACTGCCTCTAGGGTCACATGGAAGTGTCTAGAGATCTCTCGAAGTGATTTAGACTAAACTTCAAATAGGAATTCAATAAGATTGTAACTAATTGTAATTCTTATAACTATTATAGCCTATATATTAGTGATTCTATAGCCTGTTACTAATCCGTCGTAACATAGAATTAGTAATCAATTAATAACTCTTTAGTTAATTATTAGCCCTCTATTAAAAACAGATATTAAGATTAATAATTAGTAAAAAATTCCTTATTATAATAATTAGGATTATTTTTAATAAAAATAGAAGAAGTATATTTATTATAAAAATATAATAAAACTAATTTTTTATAACTATATATATAAGAATTGAAATTGAAAAATAAAATAAAATTAAAGTTTTTAATAATATTTTCAAAATAATTACTTCATTTCAATTAATATAAATGATAGCTTTCTTTTAATATATTTAATTTTAATAATTTGATTTCAATAACTTTAAAAAACTTTTTTTAATATATTTTTTTTAAATAATTTCTAAATGAAAACTTTTATCTTTTAGAAATAAAATTATAATTTATTTGAAAAAAAGAATTTATTCATATAATATTTACTAGTAATCTTTCTTAATACAAGTTGTTAAAAATTATTAAATTTAAAGTTTATTAATAATATTCCTTTTATTAATTATATTAAAATAAATTAATTTCTATAAATAATAATATAGAATTTTTATATATATAATAAGGATTCATTTTTATTATTTTAATTAAAAATAATATAATATATATATCTTTTTAAAAAGGCATTCAATCTAATATTGGCCTATTATATAATCAGATCATATGATTGTTGCTTATAAGCTTATGAAAGCAATCATTAATCCGAAAACGACTATTAATCCGAAAACGATCATTAATTCGAAAACGGCTATTAAATATGAAAACGGTTGTAAAATAAAGAATACAAAAAGGGGCTTTATTTCGAAAGAATGAAAGAATTAAAAAAAAATCTTTAAGAGATTAATAAAAGCGGAAAAGCTAAATTAGTAGGAAAAAGCATAAAAAAAGGTCTTTTTCCTTTTAAATATACAATAGAAGAGATAATTATTTAATACAGATTCTTTAATATTACATGTTATACTACTTATATAATCCATTTTAATTGTTAACTAAAGCTAGTTTCTATTATATATTATAAATCTATAATCAATAATAGGTTATAAACCTAGAAACTTATATATATAATTAAAAAAAAACATATATACATCAAAATATATATCGAAAAAGCAAGAAAAGAATAAAAAAGCCGAAAGATAATTGATTTTATACCTAAAAACAAAGAATATAAAGAAATTTATTTAATTCAAATGTTTTATATGTTATATAAGCATTTTTATATACTAATACAAATTTACATCAATCTCAAATTCTTATTTAAGTTCTAAGTTTATATATATACTCTTGTTATACTACTAGGTAGTTGTTACGACGGCATCCAACATACCGCGTCACATGACATAATTACACGTGATAAAGCGTTAAGAAACTTCAGCGCTCTAGAAGTACATTGTGATTCTTAATAATTCAATATATTAGAAAGATTCTAGAGATTAGTATAAAAAATGAAGATCTATATAAAGGAATAGATTTTATTATAATATAGAGTTTTGTATTTAAGAATAATTATTAGTTTTATTATTATAATTATAAGAATTACAATTAGTTATAATCTTATTGAATTTCTACTTGAGGTTTAATTTAAATTATATCAAAAAATCTCTAATTATTTCACATAATCTTAGAAATAGTTCTTATGACATTTTGAGTATTCTTTCTATTTCAAAGTATTAATTCGATAAATTATTATTAAATATAATATTCAGAAATGTTATTAAAAATTAATCTATATTGACAATAGATATTAATAATATCGAAATAATTAATACTTCAAAAGAAATTATTATTAAAACTCTTAAGATCACCTTATTAAACAAATAATATTTTAAATAAATTTTTTTAAAAGATACTCTATTTGTAATTTTTGATTAATAATTTATATATAGGAAAAATTATTTATATTCAAATTTATTTTATTTTATTTTATTAATAAAAAATATAGAAAAATTAAAGTTTTTATTTATTCTTAAAATAAATTACTTAAAAAGAAATTTCTTTATAAAAATAGAATAATTTAATTTAAGAAAATACTTTAAAAATATTTTGAAAATAATTAAATTTTCTTTTAGAAGAATACTTATAATATAGATTATTTAATTTAGTTTCTAATAAAATAAAATAAAAATTCAATTTAATAATTTTAAAGGAAATAGTTTTATATTAATTATAACAAATTTTTTAAAAATTATATTTTATTAATAATTAATTAAGAAATAAAGTCTTTATAAAATATACTTTAATTTCTAAAATAAAATATAATAATAACTTAGAAAAAAAAATATTTTCTAAATCCTTAATAATAAAATTGTTACAACGGATTAGTAACAGGCTATAAAATCACTAACATATAGACTATAATGGTATTATAGGCCTTAATGATTCAGCTATAGTATATCGGGGAATACTAGGTGTCACGGATCGCACTCAATCGCAATGCGATCGCTCACGTGCGTGTACGCGCACGTGCACGATCACGTGTACATAGCTAGTATATAGGAGCGCTCTACGAGCGCTTTGCTCTCGATTCTGTAGTTGTAGATTTTAAGGATAAATTGTACCCTGCTCTCGCAGTTCTTTTAAGGCAAAGTGTCACACTAGGCATTCAAGGAAAGCCTTAGGCATATATATAGTATTAGTCATAGAATACTCTAGAAACCTAGAATATAGTTTCTAGGATAGTAAATTTTAGGAAAAACAAAATATAGTAAATAAGAAAGACTTTATTAGAATTAATAATATCCTAAAGGATTAATCCCAGAACAAAAAGATAAACTAGGATAATAGGAATTATAGAATAAATATTATATGATTAAAAGTTAATCAACTTATCAATCAATTTATTAATCGACTTATTAATTGATTTTAGTAAAAAGGTTTATATAGAGAATAGGTTTTATTATAATGTAAAGCTTTATACTCAAGAATAATTATTAATTTTATTATTATAGTTATAAAAATTATAATCAATTATAACCTTATTGAATTCCTATTTGAAATTTAGTTTAAACTATTTCAAAAGATCTTTAAATACTTCTACATAATTCTAGAGGTAGTTCCCATAATAATGATGGATATATTTCTTCTAGGTTTAATTATATATCAAAATATTATTTAGGTAAGTAATATAGAATATATCTAAATATTCTTATAGAAAATTATTAATAAATCTCTAAAAGATTATAGGTACTTCTGTTAACTTAAATAATATAATTGAAGATTTAAATAAACTAAATTAAATATAGAATATAATTAAATATTCTTATTCTTTTTTTATTCTTATATTATTAAAAATAGAAATAATATTAATCTTATTAAAATATTTTATTTCTTTCAAATTATTTAAGGATTTTTTATTAATAATAAAGGATATTAGTTTTTAATAGATAGATTATTTAGAGTATAATAATTTATATAAAATTAAAGGTTTTTATTAGTTTTTTTAATAAATAGAATAGATAATATAGCAGGGAAAAAACTTGGCTAAATAAATTCTTTTCTAAGATTCTCTTTTAATTATTATTTTAAAGCTTCTAATTTAGAGTGGGATATAGAGTATATAATATTAAAGAATAGAATGGCCTTTTTTTAAAATTAGATCTTATGGTTATATAATTAATAAGAAAATAACTTTTCTATATCCTTTGGGGAAAAGATATTTTTTTAGTTTTGAAATTTAAATAGTAAATCTTATAAATTAAATTCTTTCTTTTTTTTATATAGAATATTATTAATCTATTTTATTAATATTTAGAATATCTTATATTTCCAATAGATATAGATCAAATAGACTTTTAAAGAAATTATAGTTATATTCTAATTCTCTAATCCTTTGGGATGAATAGGTAAGTATATAAATTAAGCTTTTAAGGGAATATTAGGTAGAGCTTTTATATAGAAAAGATAGAATAAAGTATTACAAAATTTATAATAAAATAAATTATTAAATTAAAACAAGTTTATTATAAAGTTAATATAAGAATTATATTTTTAAAATCAAATTATTTCTAGTATTATAAAATAATAAACTAATTTGATTATATATAGAATGATTTTCTTTTTAATATAATTATTAATTCTAAATTCTATATAGATATAAAAAATAACTCAATTATTAAATAGAATATTTTTATTAAATTCTATAACTTTAAATATAATAAATAAGTAGTATATAAATATTTTCTAGAAAAATATTTAATTTTAATTTATAAAGGCAATTTCTTTATATTCATTGTTAATTATAATATAAATCAAAAGATTCTTTTTTTTTATAAGTAGATTAATAGATAGAATTATAAAATCTATATAATTATTTAATTTATTTTTTAATAGAAAATTATAAATAATAATAATAAATAAACTAAGAATATATAAAGAATCAATTTAATTGTAGTTTAAACTAGGCTCATTCTATTTCTTGATTTAATAGAGCTAATTAATAACTGGGGAGAAAAGTGAGGTGGAGAATATATAGAATTCTGATTTTTTGAAGAGCTATTTAATATAGAGCTGTTTCTAATGAGGCTGGTTGTAGTAGTAATAATTTATAGTTAAACAGAACGGATATTAGAATATGAACAATTATGAATTAAGTAATTAATAAAACCGCAGTAATAGTATTCGCTATATTTTCTTTATAATAAATTATTATTATTAATTTATTGTTAAGAACTAAAATCTATTAGATCTTTAATAAAAATAGACAGAGAAATCATTTTACTGGTATAGATCGGAATGAGAATGGGGATATAAATAGATTAAAATAAAGCAGTAGTTAATTAATTATATTTCAGGTATTTATAATAATTCTTTAGTTTTTGGTAGAATATAATATATACATTAGTATTATACATTAACAATTTAATAATAATAATCTAATCTACTAGTTTATTAAACAAACCTTATTTTAATAGAATAATTAATATTATATTATTATTAGCTATTTCTATTTTTAGTATTAGTTATTGAAATTTGATATAAAATATATAGAATAATTAGTTTTTTTATTGTAAAAATATTAATTGTTTTTAGGTTTCTGTAGTCTTATTTATATTTCTATAAGCTTATTTTAGAATATTTAGTAAATTGGGATAATTCTTTAAATAAATAAATTCTCCTTATATATTGTATAAATATATTTGAGTAATAATAGTTTTAATAAGCTTTTTAATAATATAAAATAAGCGGGTATAAATAGTAATAAAGTAATTAGAGTTGATATATATTTTATTCTAAATCTGATTAATAAAACAATTAAGATTGGACTTAGTACTATCAAATAAAACAAAATCGGGTAGTTTCTTACTTAGCTAGATTTTAATAAATAATAGGATTGGAATATTCATAGATTTAATAAAGATCTTAAAAATTATAGTTTTGATATAAACAGAGGTAATAAATATGGATTTAATAAAATAATTAAGTAGGTAGGTATTCTATATAGTAATCTACTTTTGTAAGGTAGTTTGGATATACTTTTTAATTAATAATTCCAAAATCTCTTATTCAAATAATTGATTGAACTTCTCCAGCTCGATATAGTATATAAATACTAACTAGAGATATTAGTATTAGGTCTAGGGGTTCTCTAATATAAAGATATTAAATTTCAAGGTATTCTTAAATTGACTAAATAGATATAAAACAGATATTATGAAATAATAGTTATTAAAATAGAGCTATATAGTATTATAGAATAGATAGGTAATAATAGAGTTTTAATAATTTTATTCTAATTTAATAAAGTTATATTAATTCAAATAATAGATTTAAATTAAAGATTAAGATATAGCTTAAAAAGCTATAATATAGAATCTTCCCAATTAAAGATATACAGAATTTTTATAAGCAAACTAATCTGATCGGGCCCTAGCTCACTTGTACTCCAGTATAAGCGCCTGTTTTATGTGACGATCCAGCCTCAGGCCTGGATTAATCATTTATTTGCCCCATCTAGCAGGGCAAATCTCGCTTTACTTTAGTTCCCTTTTAATCCCCTTCTAATTCTTTCTAAACTTATAAAAACCTCTTATAGATTTATTCTTTATATAATAATTTATTATTCTTAAGTTACAATAATTGATTCTTTTCTATTATATTTTAAATTTATTATTATTATATTATAACAAACTCTTAATATTTTTATAAAGAATAGAATATCTTTCTGAAAAAATCAAAATATCTATTTATAATTATATTCACTTAAATTATTAAATTATTTATAAAGAATAGAATATCGATTTATATTATATATTTTTTTTAAATCCCTAAATATATTATATTTTCAAATTTCTAAATAAAAAAATATTATATTCAAATTATATTCTCAAGGTTATTAAATAAAGAAATAGAAATCTTTTATACTTAAAAAACAAAATTCTTTTTATCTTTTCTAATATAAAATACTCTCTTATAGAATTCAATTATTATAAAATTAAACTTTTAATGAAAACCTGAATCCAAATTAGTAATTATAATAAAAATCTAATAGTATTTCAAATATCGAAGATAAAAAAATAAAACCCAATCAATCTGATCCTCTTATTTCCCCATTTTCTGATTTATCAAGATAAGATATTATAGATATTATAAATATTAATAATATAATTATAATAAATAATATTCAAAAGATATTAGAATTAAGAATATATAGTAGAAGTTATTATTATATATAAATAATAGTTAAATGGATTATGAAGTCAAATCTATTGGGACCTTATTTATAGTAAAGAGATATCTTCAAAAATCCTGTAGAAATTATTTCTTTAATTAAAATATATAATAGCTTTATAATCTCTCTAATCAATAAAATTAAATTAAGTATTAAAATAAAAAATCTAGAATTCTTGGATAATAAAATTAATCCTATATTTGAAGTATAGAGATTACTTATTAAAAATAAACTTTTGAATAATATTAATTATTATTTGAATAAAGATTTATAAGTAAAAGCAATCTTTCAATAAACTATTAGTAAGGTATAAAAATATTTAAAGTCCAAAATATTATATAAAGATTTCCAAATCTCTAATAATATTCTAAACTATTTTAAAGATATATATCTAATATTCAATTATTTAAAACTAATAATTAAAGAATTTAGAAATCTAAGAATAGAATTTTTTATATTTCATTAATTCTATACCTAGTTCCTAAAACTAATAATAAAATCAAATCAATCTAAAAAGAATCTTTATAGGGAACTAATTATTAAGATATCCTTTCTTTTCAAAAATATTATATTAACTATTATAAATAATTATCCTGATTTCTAAATATATATTGTATATTTAATTAATATAAATATAAGAATACACATTATTTATTAAAGAGATCTGTTGACTTCAAAATAAGCCTTATCCTAGTATTTAGAAAAATTATTTTTGAAATCTTTAAAACTAAGTGAAATGTTTAGTTAAAAAAAATCTATCATTTTTGAATCCATTTGAAAATCTTTTATTATCTTTAGGATTCTATCTAATCGAAAATCTTATTTTTTAAAAACCCCTAAAAAATATTATATTTGCAAAATTTCTAATTAAATGAAAAACTATATATATCTAATAAAAATCTAAGAAATTGATAAGATATAAAAAGATATTCTTACTAATTTTAATTAATTAAAAATAGATTCAATTTTTAATATTAATTTATATAAATCAGAAAAAAACTAATTTTTAACAAAATCTTTTATCAAGAATTTCAATATATAAAGAATATTAATTTTAAAAACCTTATAAAAGATAATAGCTTTATTATCACCTATTATTTATAAATTTATAGCTTTTAAGTCCATTGTTATATATTAATAGATATTAGTATTAATATTTATTTTTTTATTAATGCTCGGTTTATATAATAAATCTCTAAATATATAAGTATTTCTATATTTATTTTAAATTATTATATTAATATTCAAGACTATAATGGATAGCTAAGGGTCTCTATTATTCAAGCTATATGTCTAATTTTATAACTAAATAATAAAACTTTTATCCAAATATTATTCTTATTAATTAATATAAAAAAAGATATAATCCTGAATAATAAATAACTTTGATTTTATGATATTCTCTTTTGATTCTATAATTATATTTTTATTTAATCTATTAATTTATTAGTTATACTCAATTTCTTTAATAAAATCAATATTCTTTATAATTCTTTAAGAAATCTTGAAGTTTATAGTTATAAAAAGTATTAAGTAAATATTAATTAAAAAAATTAATTCTTCAATATTTATTTTATTAATTTCTTTTTTATATTTTAAATCAAATTTATTAATTGATATAATTAGAATATTAAAAATAATCTTAAAAAGATAAAAAAATTGATTAAATAATATAGAAATAAAGAAACTTTAATCCTTTTTAAGAATATTAAAAAGAATACCTTAATTCCCTCTATAAATATTAAGATTACTATTCTTAATTATATTCTTATCAATTCTAATTCTTTTAAATCTTTTTTATATAACTCAATAAATATTATTACTATTATTATTAAAACTTTTAAAATATATATTTATTATTATAATAATATAATTTTTGATATTAATATATATAAAGTTAATAGTATCCTTAAAAATTATATAGAAAATATAGAATTTATTAAATTCGAAGAACTTTATTCTTGAATTCTTATTATTTATTATAACTAGATTAATATCTTCTCTAAAATCAGATTTAATAAATTATTTAAACATATTTCCTATAATTATTATATTGAAATACTAAAAGATATAATCTTAAAAATAAGTTTAATCTATAATATATTAATTAAAGAATTCTTAGTTATTAAAGAATATATTATAAATAATTTAAAAAAAGGATTTATAAAAACTAATTTCTTTTTATTTATTATACTAATTCTATTTATAATAAAATCTAATAAAAGACTATAATTCTATATAAATTACTAACATTTCAATATTATTATTAAAAGAAATAAATATCCTTTATTATTTATTAATAAGATATTAGCTTATATTTTTAAAGTTAAAATCTTTATTAAACTTAATATTTATTAAGTTTTTTATTAAATTTGAATATATTCTGATTTTAAAAATTTTATTATATTTTGTATATAATACAAAATATATAAGTATAAAGTCTTACCATTCAATTTAATAAATAATTTAATTACTTATCAAAAATATATAAATAATATTCTATTTGATTTCTTTAATATTATTTATACCATTTATTTAGATAATATTCTTATTTACTTAGAGAACAAAGAAAAACATAAGCAATATATTATTCAAATCCTTAATTATTTATAAAAAACTGGCCTTTAAATTAATATAAATAAATATAAATTTGAAATTATTAGAATTAAATACCTAGGTTTTATTATTAATATTAATAATATAGAAATTAACCCTAAAAAAATTAAGATTATTAAAGAATGAAAATAATTAATTAATATCTGAGGGATACAATCCTTCCTTAAATTCTATAACTTTTACTATTAGTTTATTCAAGATTTTAATAGAATTATTAAATCTTTTATTCAATTAATAAAAAGAACATCAAGTTTTTATAGAATAATAATTATAATACTAATTTTAAGAAATTAAAGAGATATCTAATAAATACCCCTATACTAAGATACTATTACACTAAAAAGCAAATTATAATCGAAATTAATGCCTTTAATAGAATAATTAATAAAATCCTTTCCTAGCTTCAAAAAAATAGTTAATAGCATCTTATAGCTTTTTTCACTAAAACTATATTTTTGATCAAAATGAACTATACTATTTTTAATAAAGAGATATTTATTATTATAAAAGCATTTAAAATATAATATATTAAATATATTGTTTTGTTTTATTATATTAAAGTTTATACCAACCACAAAATATTAGAATATTTTATAATAAAAAGAATTTTGAATTAAAAACAAATAGAATAAGCTAAAACCCTATCAAATTTCTGATTTGAAATTATATATTAATTAGAGATTAGTAATACTACTACAAACATTTTGAATTACAGAGAATAAAATATTGTAAATCAAGATTTTAAATAATTGAAATAATATATTCAAATCTTTCTACTAGATATAATTCTTAATAAAAGAATTATTAAGAAATTTAATATAAAAAAAAAAAGATATCAGAATTGTTAATTATTAATATCAAAAACATAAATTTAATAAACAAAATTCTAATAATCAATTAAAACTGCTTTTTTTTATAAATAGAATATAATTTAATAACCCACTTAAAAAAAGAATACTCTATAAGAAATAGTTTTATTCTATATAAAAACTATTTTGTTATATTTAATATAAATTATTTATATATTAATTTTATAAAAAAAGCTTATATTCAAATCTTTTTAATATATCCTGGAAAAACTAAGATTAAATTAATTCTTAGAAAAAGATATTTCTAAAAGAATATATTAGAATTTATTAATTAATATATTAACAATTATACTATTTATTATAATTTTTATATTTTTAGAAATAAAATATTAGGATTTCTATAATTATTATCTATATCTTTAAAACTCTAAATAAATATATTTATAAATTTCAAAATATTTTTTATTAATAAATTTAATTATAATAATATCTTTATAATAATAGATAGATTATTGAAATAGTTTATCTTTATATTATGCTATAAGATTATTAATATTAGGAATATAATAATAATATATTTAAATAATATTTATTAATAGAAAGATATTTTAAAGATTATAATCTCTAATAGAAACCCCCAATTTATATCTCTTTTTTGGAAGGAATTTACTTGGATCTTAGGTGTTAAATTGAAACTTTTTATAATATACTATTTTTAAACAAATAATTAAATAGAGATTATAAATCAATATCTAGATTAATACCTATATCCTTATATCAATTATTATTAGAATAATTGATTAAAGCTTTTATATATCATGAATTATATCCAGTTTACCTTTTTATATAAAAATCTAGGAATATTTCTCTTCAAGTTTTAGAATAAATATAAACCTATTACCTTTTTTAATTAAAATAGATTCCTTACTATTTCTATAATTTAAAAGAAACTTTTTTAAGAAAAAATATAAGTTTTTATATTTAGAATATATAAAACCTAGAAAATAGTTAAAGAAATTATTCTCAAATTTTAAAATAAAAAAAGAAAGGATATTAATAAATATAAATGAATAATCAATTTCGAGATTAATAATAAAATCTTTATTATTATAAAAAACTTTGTTATTAAGAGATTTAGCTAAAAGCTTAATTTACAAATAACTAATTTTTATATTATTTTTTCTAAAAAGGATTATTTTTATTACTTTGATTTATTTAATAGTATAAAAATATATAAAATCTTTTTTTCAAATAAACTTCAAAAAGCACCTAATAATTCTATATCTAATTAAAAAGTCGATTTCCTATTTTCAATTATAATTATAGTAAACACTAAATTTGAGGTTTAAGATATATTAGTCTTGAAGATTATTTGAAAAGAGATTTGTTATAAAATAAAATGAATAAACTATAATAATAATTCTATATAATATTATTATAGAGATATAATATATATACTTTATAAAGTTAAAAGCTTCTATATATAATATCTATATATTATAGATTCTCTAGAGAATTTATTAAAATAAATAAAAAACTAAGAAAATAGTATTAATAATTATAATAATCTAATAAATAAAAAATCTATAAATATAAATATAAAATAGATTTATTTAATTAGTTTATTTTAAGAAAAATAGATTTATATACAAGCCTTTTTCTATTATTACAAGAATTTGTTTATTTTATATTTACTTTTTGTTTATATTTTTTATATTTCTTTTATTTATATTTTATTTTTATAAATCAATTTTATTTAAATCAAATTAATTCTTTGATTTAATTTGGAAATAATAAAAAATTAATAATATTTCAAGCTTTATATAATATCTTTAGCTCCCTAATATACTCTACTGAGTAATAAGTTTAGATAATATTATTCAGATTTTCTTTGTTCTTCTTTTTGTAATTAATACTAAATAATGAAAAACAAAATCTATTAAATCAATAATTACAAACTACAATACTCACTCTACTATCTATAGATTTATTTACCTTTACTTTTATCTTTAACAAATCTATTTATTTCACTAATATCCTCACATATATTAATTTATATCTAATCCTTTTAAAGCTTCAGTAAACCGAAATAATCGAATTCAGCAAAACACAATCTATAAAGCTTAATACCAATTTAAACAACTTTATTACCAAATTATAAACCTATAAAATAAAAAAGGAATTTTACAAATATTAGAATATAATAAAGAAGAACTTAGAAGCTAAGTATACAATTTTCATAGCTATAATTATCCACAGCAAACATTTACAAAAAGATATTGAATTTGCTATTAAGTAATTAAATAGTCTTATAAATAAGAAAAACAAATATTTGAATTAGTTTGTTTGAAATAATATCAAATAAAAGAATAATATAATTAGAATTATAATTTTCATTTAATTTCTTAAAATTACTTTAAATAGTTTTATTATTTATTATATATTGAATATAATAGTTATTAAATAATTTAAGAAGATCGAAAATTATTAATAAAATAGTATTTGCTTCTTTAGATCAATTATTATTAATATCAAGAGAGCTCAAACTCTTTTAAGAAACACCTCTTATCGAATTTTTTTCCACCCCTTTTATAAATTCTCTTTACTATAAAAATATAATATATATATACTGCTCAAAGATATTTGTAATAAATAACAAAATAATAAATCACACTGAATAACTAGCTTCTAATTTAATGGAAAAGAAAAAAGAGAAAATAAGTAGTACACCTTAAAGGTAATAAATAATATCCTGCTTTATAATCGAATAACTTGTATAACTATAGTTAGCCCTTTATAACAAATATATAATACTTTGATTAATATTTCTAATAATAAAGATAGTAATAGTAAGGAAGATAAACTATTAGTTATATTATTAAGAAAAAGAAAGATAATAAGGAAAATAAAGGAAAAAGTGGTAGTAAAAAAGGAGTCTAGGTTTTTGGAAATAAAGAAACAAAGGAAGGAATAAGAATAAACTTGAAGGCAAGTTGTTTTTCAAAGGAGGGGTGATATAACAATCTAGTTTTAGGTCTGGATTAATTATTTATTTATTTTATTTAATAGAGCAAATTTTGCTTTACTTTAATCCCCTTTTAATCCCCTCCTAATCCCCTCCAGATTTATAAAAGCCTTTTATAGGTTTATTCTTTATATAATAGTTTATTATTCTCAAGTTACAATAATTGATTCTTTTCTATTATACCTTGGATTTGTTGTTATTACATTTTAGTCCTATCCGATAGGACTAATATATCATATAATTCTACACCGTAATATTTTAATTTCAAATCCGGTTTTATTTATATTATATATATTATCTAATTTATATTTTTGTTTAATAAAATATATACGAAATATATTAAATTAAATCTAAATATTCTTTAGAATTAATTTTTTAATTTAATTAGATTCTAATTAATATAAATAGTATATTTTAAATTCTAAATATTATTTTTGGAATTTATAGATTTATTTATAGTTTATAAATAGAATTTCTATTGAAATAGGATTTCGAAATAATATAATCTGAATATATTAAAGATAAATTTCATTAATTATTTCCTTTACTAACATAAATATAATAAGAAGTCTAATAATAATAAATTATAAAATCTATTATATAAAAGTATTTTCTTCTATATTTGAAAGAATTTGAGCTATTTCGTAAGTTTAGAAACATATTTTCTTTTTAGCTAGCCTATTAGCTAAAATAGATTTAGAAACTTCAAAATACTTTATAGTCTTTCTAATTGATTTAAATTCTTTTAATTGAAGTGAAATTATAGCCTTTTAAAGTTTCTCTTTAATTTGAGTAAATATAGAAAATAATTGAGTATATATAATACGGTAAAAACCCTGAATATCATTATTCCATGTATTAATACCTCAATTAGTATGTAACAAAACGAAATATCATTATTTCATTATATTATTACGAAATTTATAGGCTAGCAAATTTCGAATCTAGTATATAACCTTTTAGGAATTAATGAAATAGAAATAAAAGAAATTAAATTATTAATTAAAATTCAAGAAATTCAACAAACTAATTTGTTTTTGATTATCTTGAAAACTGAAATTAAAATTCAATTTATTAGTATTTCAATAATAGGGGGGTTAGTGTGACACTTTGCCTTAAAAAAACTGCGAGAGTAGAGTACAATTTATCCTTAGAATCTACAATTACAGAATCAAAAGCAAAGTGTTTATAAAATGCTCTTATATATTAGCTATATATATATAATTGTATATATATATATATATATATATATATAAACAATTATATTATAATTAAATATAATTTGTAATACTATTTTCTTTTTTAAAAAAGTTTGCTTTTAAGCTTTATAATTATCTATTTAATATTTAAATTAATAATTATAATATGGTATTAATTATTATTCAATTAAATAATGTAATAAACAAATGTGTACACAAATTTTTCTTTTTTATAATAAAAAGATAATTAAAAACAAAGAAAACTATTCTATAATTTAGTAATAACTTGAATCTTTTAAGATATATAGATTTTTTAAATCTATTTTTCTCTTAAAACCTTTTTCAATTATTTATTTTCTTTTATCCTTTATTATTATTATACCTTTAATATTATTAATAAAATATAATAATAAAAATAAATTATTATTAGTATAATTGAGATAATTAGAAATGGTATATATAATAATAAGTTATTTATTTTGTTTTTTATATTTAATATATTAATATATTTTCCTAATAATTTATAGCAAAAAGAGAATCTATCTCTTTTATTATATAAAATAAATATATTTCTATAAAGAAATCAAATAATAATAAAAATAGAAAAGATTTTAATAAAAATAAGAATAATAATAATAAACTAAATTATAAAAATATATATAAGTAGAGTTTTCTTTTATTCATTTTTAATATATAATTAGCTTATTTAATAAATATAATTATAAATATTAAGAATAATATATTTAAAGATAGGATTAATTTTTGATATATTTAATAAATATATCTATTTCATTATTTATTAAAATAAAATTCGAAAAAGGAATACAATCTATTTATTAATTATATTAAAGATTATAAAATGAAGTTTATTAATAAATTAACCATAATAATATATTATTTTTGTAAACTTGGGGTTAATAGAAATATTATAATAGGAAAGAATATCTTAAAGGTTTTATATTAAAATTAATCTAATTATAAATTTGATATGGTTTATTATAGAAATGTTAGCTTTATTAATATTAATAAATTGGGATTTCTAAATAAAAGGTTATTAAAGAAAATAATATTACAATAAGAATAATGTATTTAGAAAAATAATTAGATTTATGCTAGCTATATTCATAATTGTGTTTTTGATAAGAAGAATAGTATTTACTATCAATTTCTTAGTTAATCATTTAGTTAATTTCATTGTTTACTTTGTTTGATTGATAAGTATAAGTATAAATATTTGCTTAAAGGGGATACTTGTAAGATATTTTTTTAATATTAATTAATTATGGTTTTATATGGTAATATAATAAAGGTGAATATTAGTTATCTTGAGATTAATAGTAATATTAACTTTTATTTAATTTAACTTATAAAAAGAATTAAAAAATTATATTTCAAAAGAAATATTTCCTTTTATTTTTATTTAGAAAGATATAAAGTGTTGTATAACTGAAGCTATAAAATAAAAAAATGAATTAGAGTAATAATATCAACTTATTATAATTTAAATGAAAGTAAAGCTTTTGATAACTTATAAATAATTAAATAAGATTAAGTATAAACTTAATTTTATTATTATATATACTATAATTAAAAATTATTTTATCTTTAAGCTTATAATTATTATATATATTTTTATTATTATTATTAATTAAAAACTTAATTAATATTTTGATTTAAATTATTTAGTTTTTATTGTTATACCTCGTCTGATTATAATTATTAATACCCGTAAAGGCTTTTTTTCTAATCTAATCTAAATCTGTTAAATAAAAAAAAAGATTTTCTTTATTATATTAATTTAGTAATTCAATTTTTATTCAATTACTTTTAATTTTTTATCAAATTAGGATTTTTTTTGTTATAATAATAAACTAAAGAAATTCTTTTAATCTTTTTTATTTATATATTAATTATTATTTATAAAATTATAATTATTTTTTTTATTTTTGTAAAAACAAATTTATTTTAATAAATGTATAAAGAATTCTAGTAGAATAGAATTTTATAAATAAAAATTATAAAGATAGTATAAAATAATTTTTAAGTTAAAGGTGGGGTATTAGATGAGGTTGTTATTAATATTTAACTATAATATCCTATATTTAAGTTATTTATATATTTTTTTAATAACAAAAATATACTTTATTTCTTATTTAATATTATTAATAATATTTATTAGAGATAGTAATTTAAAAGTTTATTCAAAAAGTAGATTATTAATTGCTTTACAAAACTTGCTAGATGGAAATACTAAGTGGATTTTTATAATTAATAATAAATCTAATTTAAAAAAATCTTTAGTATATTCAATAATTTTGAATTTTTTTTAAATAAAATAATTCAGTTTTTTAAAAAATTATTATATTAAAAAGTTTTTTATACTAAGCTATACCCAATCTCTAATATTGAAGTTTACTAATTAATAATATAAATTAACTAATCAAAATATTTTTTTTTATATATATAAAATATTCTTTTTTGTTTAATTTAAAGCTAATTTATTATATTTAATATATTTTTTAATATTAATTATATTTAAATTATTGATTAATGAAATTAAATTGAATTTCTAATTCTAGGGATTGTAAGGTAGATGATTATATAAAGTTTTATATAGAGATTGGTTGTTTAAAGATTTATATAGAAATATGAGTTGAGCATAATTTATTATTGATAAGAATTCGGATCAATCATTTTGATAATAATTTATAAAAAATTATAAATATTATTAAAAATATTGATTATAAATCTTAATCTAACCATTAATTTATAAATAATAAATAATTGAGTATTTAATTTGTATTTTTAAAATATTATTAAATTTCTTTTAAAAAGTTAATATAAATTAGGGATTATAATTAAAGATTATAGATTCTGAGGGTTTATAATACCTATAAATATAATATAAATATAAATAGACTTAATCTCTTAAATCAATCAACTTATAATATAATATAGAAATTACTTATTTGGTAAGTTGATTAATTATAATAAATATATTATTATAATTATATTTATCTTTATTGAAATTATAATAATCTATAATAATATATTGCTAAGCTCAAATTGGAATGGGTAATGAGTATAGAAAATTGAAAATACAATTTCTTAGAATGGAGTTATATTTATATTAATAATAGTTTTATATATATTATTTTATAATTTGAATTATTTTATTTTAATAATATTGTTTTATTGAAAAAATAAATATTTTCTTTATATTAGAATATATAATTGAGATTAAATTATAAATTTTGTAAATCAGGTAGATTTATAGATTATTGATATTTGATATATAAAATCAATTATTATAAAGTAAGAATCCTTTTTTGAATATAAAATATTTATATGTTTTAATAGTTTATATATATAAAGCTTCTAGATTCAGATAGAATCTATTTATTTCAATAATTTGATTTATAATATCGAAAAGTGAAATAATTATATATATATCAATATTTATAATTATATTCGAATCTTACTATAAAGATTTATATATAATCTTGGTATTCACCTAATCATTTTTAATAAGTTATTATAAATAATTCTTTTTTTTAGTATTATTCTATTGATCCAATTTGTTAATACAATATATAAATATATTTATAAAAGGATTATTCTTTTCAGTATAATATATAATAATAAAATTATAATTAGCAAATAGTTTTATTTAGTGTGTTTAATGAATATTTAGCTATTTAATTGATATAAAGTATTTAAAAGCTTTATAATTGGTGTATACTTTAATTTGATGTAAAGATTTAGTAAATTTGGTTTTCTAGTGATTTAGAAATTTAATAATTACAAATATTTCTTTATTATAAATTTTATAATTCAATTTAATAATAATTATTATTTTCGAAAAGTAGGTAATTAATAATTATTTATTATTATATTTTTAAGATAATATATTAGCGATTATATTATTGAATATATTAGTTTTTAGTATATAGAGTAATATATAATTGTAATACTATAGGAGAGGGATGGAGATAAATTTATTTTTGAATATAACGTAACGTATGGGGAACTCGGACATATGAGGAACTCGAATACTTTTAGTCTATTATCAATTTGAAATTATAATAACTTTTATTATACATATCCAATTACTTTTTACATCTATTCAAATTAAAGAAAAACTTCAAAAGACTATAATTTCATTTTAATTAAAAAAGTTTAAATCAATTAGAAAGACTACAGAATATTTTGAAATCTTTAAGTTTATTCTAGCTGATAGATTAACTAAAAAGAAAATATATTCTTAAATTTATAAAATAATTTAAATTCTTTCAAATATAAAAGAAAATACTTTTGTATAATAGATTTCATAATTTATTATTATTAGATTCCTTATTATACCTATATTAATAAAGGAAATAGTTAATGAAATTTGTTTTTAATATGTTTGGGTTATATCATTTCGAAATCTTATTTTAATAGAAATTCTATTTATAGGCTACAAATGGATCTATAAATTCCAAAAACAATATTTAGAATTTAAAATATATTATTCATATTAATTAGAGTTTAATTAAACTAAAGAAGCAATTTCAAAGAATATTCAGACTTGATTTGATATATTTTATATATATTTTATTAAGCAAAAATATAAATTAGATGATATGTATAATATAAATGAAATCAGATTTGGAATTGGAAATACTCAAAATATATGTATTATAATCGATTCTATTTAGAAATCGAATTGAAAAGTTATAGCTAATAAATAAGAATGAATAATTATATTTAAATATATTAATATAGTTAAAAATACTCTATTACCTATAATTATTTTCAAGACTTAAAATATGAATTCTGTATGGATTTTAAAGAATACATTTTAAAGCTAATAATTCTCTATTAATACAAATAAATAGATTTTAAATAACTATAGATTAGAATAATTAAAAAGAGTTTTCGAATTAGAATTCAAGAAAGTATTAAATAACCAACCTTGACTTTTGATTATAAATAGTTATTTAAGTTATATTACAAATAGCTTTATTGCTTTCTATATAGATAATAATATCGATTTACTTATATTACCTCCTCATTACTCTCATTTACTTTAATCACTTGATATTACAATATATAAACTAATAAAACGATATTATGCTTTAAAGATTAATCGATATTCTCAAACTAATATAAAACGAATCCAAAGAACTAAATGAATAGAACTCTTTCAAAATATTAGAAAAAAAGTATTGAATTCTTTTAATATTAAAGCTAACTAAAAAGGAGCTAATTTAATACCTTTTATTCTATAAAAAGTACTTGATTTATTACTATTTAATTCCTCCCAGCAATCTTTTATTTTATAAATAAGAACCCCTAATTAAAACCTAGATTTATTTATATTCAGAAATTCTTCTCTAAATGAAATAGAATTAAGGTTAATAAATTAAATCTTTAATATAACTTTAGTAAATAATGGTTCTCCTATATCACCAATTTGTTAATATACTAAAAGAATGATTAAACTTATAGAATCTCAAAATACTAAGATAGCCCTACTTCAAAAACAGTTTTCTAATATTCAAAAGGTAATTAAAACTCGAAAAAAGAAAACTAAAAACAAAAGAATCAAATTATAAGATCAATTTGTTTTTAATATTAAGGAAATATTGAAAATAATATATAAAGCAAAGGAAAAACTAAAGAAGAAAAAGCCATAAGAATGGCTATATAAATATTTAATTAAAAAATCAGAAAAAGAGATTAAAAAAAAAAAGCTAAAGAATAATTCAAATGATTCGAAATTGGAATTGGAGGATTATATAGCTTATAGAATAAGATCGTGTATAGAATAATTGAAAAAGTATCCAAGTTCCTTATATATCTGAGTTCCCTATATATTACGTTATTAAATATAATTTAATAGATTTTATTAAAATAAAATTTGATATTCACTTTTATAAGTTTATAAAAAGGTTTTATTATTATATTATAATCCTTAATAAATTGATAATAAAAGTTATAAAATCCTAAAAACAATTGAATATCTTTTATAATAATAGAATAAGTTTAAATAATAATTATTTTAATCTTTTTTGAATTGATTTATACTCCCTTAATAGAGATAATAAAATCTAAATATTTAGTATATTTAATATTGAATTTGTATTTTTTAAGATTTATTTATAAATTAATAAACTCAAATTATTTAAGAATATATTTAATATATTCTTTATATTTATTTTTGTTTTTAAAATAAATTAATATATTATTGAAGTAGGTAGTATAGAAATTATTTAAATAGTCAAATAAAATATTATTTATATATTATTAATAAATTGTAGAGCTATTTATTAATTCAAAAAATAAAACTTTATATTTATAAAAATTGTATTAAATATAAAAAGTAATATATTTTTTAAAAACAGAATTTATATAAATATAATAAAATATTTATTGAATATTTAGTTTAATATATACCTTTATATTAACAAATTATATAAATATCTTATTAATAAGAGGTAAAAAATACTTATTTTATATATTAAAGAATTAAATAATTAAAAATCTATATAAAATCTTAAGTTTTTATTTAGTTTTTTTATAAAAAAAATTAATATTGTAAATAAAGTTTAATTAGATTTTATAAATCCTTTTATAAGATTTTTGATAATATATTTTTTAATAACTTTAAACTATTCAAGGGATATTTTATATAAAGGATTATATTTGAGGGTTTTTTTCGTTTTCTTTTTTTAATATAATTTTGTGGTTATATAATTGGGGGAGAAATAGAATATTCAATTTATATTTAAAGAATACTTAATAATATTATTAATAAATTTTAGAAATTAATAATTTAATTTCAATATCTATAATAATATAATTGAAAGTAATTAAAATTTCTAATTCCAAACTTTTCAAAATAGAGATTATATTTAAAATATAATAATCTTTTTTTTAACTAAATTTATAAAGTGAAATAATATTATTAATTTTTATATAAATAATTATAAAAATCTTATAATCCCTGCTTTTTTTATAGATAACTTGAAATTAGATTGATTTAAGTATACAAATATTAAATATATCAGAAATATAGAAAGAAAAAAATTTGTACACTACTCAAATAAATATTTAATTAAAAATAGATTTCTTTTTTAAATTAATTGAAATCTAAACTTTAATAAATATTATTTTTATTATATTAATCTTTTTTGGAAATGTAATAAATATTTCTAATATAATTATTATTATATTCTATTATTTATTATCTAATTAATAATATATCTAATTCAATTGGACATTCTGATTATTTATATCTTTCTACTTCAAATAATTAATTCTATAGTTTTAAAAGTTATTCTTAATTAAAAATATATTTTTTAATAATAAAATAATAAAAAAATACTCTATAGATTAATCAAAATTTCAATTAAAACAATTTACTTTAATTCGAGTCTCTACTAGCTATATACAGTTTAAGATTATATTGTATAATCCTAAATCAGTAATAAAAAATAATAAATAGGATTATTATCAAATATTAATAATAAAATTAAAAAATATATAATAAGTAATTATTTTACTTTTTGTACTATTATAGTTTTTAATTTCAATAAAGGAATTAAATAATAAATAATAAGATTTAAATATAGAAAATAATAATGTAAGAAATATCTTATTAATAAAAGCAAAATTATTTGCTTTAGAGTTTATAAAAGATTGAATTTAGAATAAATATTTATTCTTCAAAAGTATATAGGATAAGCTTATAAAATTATCTCCTATTAATTTTATTAAATCAAGAAATCTTATATTCTAAATTATACTTAGAAGGGAATTTCTATTTAAATATATTAATTTAAATATTGATTTTTGATATTACAAGTAGATTTAATAACTTTTATTTACACTTTTAGATTCAAACCCTTCTTGGTATTATAGGAATTTTTATTCTCTCCAATTTCTTTAATTTCGGTCATAGTATTAAAGTTGCCTATATATAGAATCGAATTATAATTAACTTCTAATAAGAGAGATATAGTATTATAATTGAAATTGTTTTCTGGAAATAGAGTAATATTTAGTCTAAAAATTTCTATATAACTATTTGAAATACAAAAGGGATTTTGGAAATAAGACTAAGGAGATGGGGTAGAATTGTTATATATATGGAAAGTGCTTTTAGATATATTTTATATAAAAATATTATTAGTAACTTTTTTATTTGAAATTTCTTTAATTTATTTGTAATGATTATATTCTCAAATAATAACTTCGAGTTTATTAATTTCCATAAATTTACTAATAAGGTTTTTGATAGTAATACAATCTTTGATATGGAGATTAATAATTCGTTGGAGGAAATCGGATATTTTTCTTTTTAAATTATAAAAAAGAATCTTATTATTAGTGATTTCTATTTATATAGTAAACAATTGGAATTTTTGATATTATAATATAAAGTTATTTTTTTGGATATTATTAAACATAATTTAATGTTTATATTTAGTTTATATATAATCAACTTTAATAGAATTCTTATAAATTGCTATAAGCTCATTAATTAATTGTAGTTCTATCAAAAGAGGGATTTAGGTATACAAAAAATATAGATATTATTAAACTTCTCCTTTCATTTAATCTACTATATAAAATTAATATTATAATTCTGAAATAAACAATATTACATATAACTCTAATTATTCTATAACTAATAGCTATTATAAATCTACTTTTAATTTTATATTATTTTTAAATTTTAATAAAAAATTAATAGATTTCAGAATATATAGTTTTTCTATAAGGATAGTATTAAAACAAAAATGAAATGTTTAATAAAATAATAAATCACAATTAAATATAACTACTAATGAATAAATACTTTTTTTTAAATAAAAATGAGATTATTTTAAAATATATCCTTAAAAACAATTTTTCTTTTTTTTAAATATAAAAGTATTTTACTTAATAAATCTTATAGAAATATCAAGAATTCGAATTTTACTCTTTTTAAAAAAAAATATGTAAAATTATTAAAAAATAATATAAAATAGATTAATAATACTTTAAATATTATTAATTTATATTTATAATTTAATAACTTGCTTCTATAAAAACTTAAATATTTATATTTAATTTATAATTAATTATATTTGAATATTAATTTGAATAATATTATTTCAAGATTAATAAATAATTTTCTTTTTTTTATTCTTTCTTTTTCTATTAAGATTAATATTAAATCTAAAGATAATATTATTATTACTTATATAAGTCTACTTTCAATTAAATTAAGCAAATAAACCAACTAGGGATTATTATATGCCAAATATTAATATAAATAGATTAATATTAGGATTAATAAATATAGATATAATAATAATACTTATAATTTATATATTTATTAATAAATTATTTTTATTAAAAATTAGTTGAAATAGATTTTCTTTCTATAAATAATATTGAATTTATATAATTCATTTAAAAAGGTATTAAGTTATAAGGTATTATTTGATTGGCTATTAGATGGCTATACAATTGTATAGTAAGTTATAGATAATATAATATTTTATTTTAAAAGAATTATAAGAGTAGAGTATAATTTATTCTTAGAATTTATAATTATAGAATTGAGAGTAAAGTGTTTATAAAATGCTCTTATATACTAGCTATATATATATAATTGTGTATATGTATGTACGTGTATATGAGCAATTGTATTGCGATTGAATGCGATTCGTGACAATTAGCGCTAAAGCTTGATTACTGTAATAAAACTATCTAGAAAACTACTAAATTAAACTTTAATTTTAATTTTCGAGATAATTCAAAATAAATTAGTTTATTGAATTTCTTAAGCTTCAATTAATAATTACATCTTTTTTTCTTTTATTTCATTAATTCCTGAAAGGTTTTATATTAAATTGAAAGATTAATAAGCGTTATAAAATGCTAGTTGAGGTTACTTTAATTATAAACCTAACATTTGAGATATTAATATATGAAATGATGATATTCGGGGTTTTTACCGTATATAATAAAAGTTATTATGGTTTTAAGTTAGTAATAGATTAAAAGTATTCAAATTCCTTATATATTCAAGTTCCCTATATGTTATATTAGTTTTAAAGATAATTCGAAAATAAATTAATTATTAATTTTCTAAAAATAAGTAATTTCAAGGTTTTATTTATAAATATATTATTTAAAGAAATAGAAAAAAAAGAGAATTTTTAAAACTTTTGTAAAAAAAAAAACAAATTTAAATAAATATGAATTATTTCAAAATTATAATTTCGATTTCATAAATCTTCTATAATTCTATTATATGAAATAATATATATTAAAATAATATCAATAAAATAATAAATTTTATTTCTTATAGAAATCTTTTTTTTAGAAATATAAGTTTTTTCTTGAATATATATATATATATAAATAAGCATTTTCAAAATATTATTTTTCAAATATTTTGTTTTTAAAGAATTTATTTATAAATTTATAAACTAGTTATTTTGTTTCAAAGTTTATATAATAAATAACATTTTTATTTAAAGAATAATATTATTATAACTATATTTTTAACTAATTTCATAATATTATTTTAAAATAATATTTTTTGTTTTTGAAATATAAATAGTTTAACTGAATCATTAATATTTTTATAATACTTTTTTATTATTATATAATTCTATAATATAATATATTTTAAATTTAAAAGGAATATTTTCTTAGTAATAAATTATTTCTAAATAAAAAAAAAATCTTTAAAATTAATAAAATTAATTTATTCTTGATAATGATTAAAATGATAATTTTAATTCTTATAAAAAAGAATAAAAATATTATAAGGAAATGAATTATTTTTAAAGTCTTTAGTAATAATACTTTTTAATAATATTTATTTAAAAGATGTTATGTCTAAACCTCTTTAATAAAAATTTATTTATAATAATTTACTTAATAAAAGATTATTTATATTCGAATTTAATTTAATTTATTTAATAATAAAAATTTAAAAATAAATTTTTGTATCTTTTATATTCAAAACATATTTTATTTTAAAATTTTCAAGTATAATATTTTAAATTAAAAACTATTGAAAAGATATTATATTTGTGATTCTTAATTAATAATTTACATATAGAAAAAATTCACTTAATATAAAATAATTTAAAGTCTTTATTTATTCTCAAAATAAATTATTTAGAAAAATATTTCCTTATAAAAATAGAATAATTTAATTTGAAAAACTACTTTGAAATTATTTTTGAAAATAATTAAATATTTTTTTAGAAGAATATTTATAATATAAAATTATCAATATAACTTTCAATAAAGTATAAGAAAATTTCAATTTAATAATTTGAAAAAAAAATAGTTTTAAATTAATTATAAAAAACTTACTAAAAACTATTATTTTAATAATAACTTATTAATAAATAAAATAAGTTTAATCTTATATATAAATAAAGTCTTTATAGAATATACTTTAATTTCTAGAATAAAATATAAAAATGACTTAGAAAAAAAATATTTTCTAAATCCTCAATAATGAAATATTTTCTATAAAAAAGTTCTAAAAATATTAATATACAATTGAGAATACTATCTTTATTACAAAAATTATTTTTTAAATTTCTTTTTAAAAAATTAATTATTTTTATAAAAAGAGAATATATATAACAAATATTTTATAATATAATAATAACTTATTTAAATTTAATTCAAGATAAACTTAATTTAAAACAATTATTAATTATATAAGAAATAAAAAGATTCATTAAGAATCTCTTTCCTCTTTAGCTTTTTTATTTTAATTATAAATCTAATATTTGAGGTATTAATATATAAAATAATAACATTCGGGATTCTTACTATAGATTCAAATAATATAAAAAATATAATTTCCTAAAATAAGTATAAAATTTTCTATATTCGATTAAAGCCTATCTTTTTAATAGATATTATATTCGAATGACAAAACTTCGAACTAGATTATTCATATTTTAAGAAAAAAACAGACTATTACCTCATAGATCTATATATAAAGTACTATCTAGTTTCTCAGAATAAAAGTAGTAATGACTTTCTCTCGGCTAGTATTGATATACACCTCCAGTCTCACCGTTTGTGATATTATAGCCGCCTCCACACGCTACGATGCTAGTACAGTTGCGGTTCTTAGATGCTATCATCATATCCATAATCCAGTTGATGCCTGCAGCACGGTAGGTGTCCGGTTCCGTGTACAGAGACTCGTTGATGGTGAAGACGAAGTTCCGAGGACTGGGCAGTGTATACCGTGGCCATATCGGGACGCTGGGGTCGAGAGCTCTGATGACCGAATTGGGATCCCCATTTGTAACAAAGCCTATCCACATTGCGGTCATAATATCAGCCATCGCTATGAGCTTCTCGGAATTTGGCCCTCCCAGTGGATTCGTAGTGTATCCGTTGCCAGGGAGATTGTAGAACGTCAGAGGCACCTCGGCGGCATGCGTCGCGCCCTGGGCGTTGGTGAAGCCGTTCGGCACTACGTTAAAGTGATATCGATATACAGTCGAGTTGAAGGAGGCCATGGCGAGGGTAGTGAGCCGCGTGGGGCCATCCATAATAATATCGGATCCTACAGCACTGGCTCGCTTATACTGCGCACCGAGAGATGGTGTCGCTGGAGGACGTCCTTCATACGTTGCAGGAATACCAATCTCAGGGATATCGGGGTAGAGGTATCCTATGGTTGAAAGACTGAAATTGTCGAGAGTGAGCATTTCTTTGATCAGGTAGGTGTTGAGATCGGCTGTATTGTTGACCCCCTTTGATCCCACAGTTGTGCCTTCATCGAAGTTGGTTCCTATAAGATATGGAACCTTGGCAAACTTCCCAGCTTGCAGTAGAACGCTATTAGGCTCCGGAATGAAGTCCCCGTCAACAGCAAACATGTACTCTCGGGGAGCGTTGGCTCCGAATGGATTTAAGGTCTGGTTAGCGAATACATTTACGAGAGTTGCGTTAGAAACCTGTCGAAGGCAAGCTAGGCTGTCATTCGCAGATGTGCAGCCTGCTGCCTTGACAAAACCGTTGTAGGTGGGCTGCCACAGGTCGACGCTCGCGGTAGGTGCATACCATACCGGAGCGCCACTTTCGGAGATGGCACCGCTAAAGAGGTTATCATGTTGGCCGCCATATGCGAGAAGTTGGAGTCCAACAGACTGAGCACCAGTGCTCTGTCCCTGAATGGTTACCCGTGAAGGATCCCCTCCGAATGCTGCGATGTTTTCTTGGATCCAGACCAATGCCATACGCATATCCCGTAAGCCCAGATTGGTGTTCAGTGTATCCTGGATTTCCTGACTGTACATGAAACCCCATGGTCCGAGACGTGAATTCACCGACACGCCCAGAATGGGGGAACCAATATTTGATGAACGCTGAACAATCCAGGTTTGGTTGAAAGTCTGAAACCAGCCAGCGCCCCCATTGAGGAATCCGCCCTGGTCTAAGTACACCTGAGTGGCATTAGAAGGTGCACTGAAACAAAGCGGAGGAGAAGCGAAGATAACTTACCAGAACAGGAAGATTTTTTTGAGTCACATTAGATGGACGAATAATCGTCATATAAAGGCAATCCTCCGACATCTAATATAGAAGCTCATGATTAGAGGTGACTAAGATATAATTGGAATACATATAACCTACGTTCACACTTTTTTCGGTTGAAGTGTTATTTGCTATGAAGACACACTTTAATATCTTCCTGTTAAAGTATTGTTGAAGAACCAACCTGGCGTAATGCATTCTTTGGGATATTCAACCACTTCACGATCTTCTGACCAGGGGGAGTCCAGAGACTGAGGAGGTCGGAACCTTCGGTCGCCAATCGGGGGCTTAGCATAGGCCACGCCGTAAAAATTGTCTGTATTGAGCGTGGGATCATTGAAGCCGACGTAGGTTCCATTCTTCACTGTGACTGTTGGTGGTCTACTCTGAGGAGCAGTTCTGACCAATAAGCTCGAAGCCAGTGAGGGAAGGATTAGCAGTTGAGAGATGAGAATCATATTGTCGGAAAGTGTTACACATCAGAAGACATAAAGCATGCCGTTCAAATATGAACATCGCTCTTTATACAAGTAAGTTCTTCCTTCCCGCAATTTCCCTTGTGTTTTCGCTTCTTCGAGGAGCATGACCACGTACATTCTAAATTTATGGGGAGAACACGTCACACTGTACTCAAGCATCGCTAAAATACTCGCGGCTTCATCAAAATAAGGTGGGGAAGCAGCACATAATACTTATTAAGGTGGTAGGGTTACGAAAGCTATACAAAAAGGTATTGCCGATGAGTCTGATATTATCAGGCCGACATCTTCACCGCTCCCCGCATCCCCGCATCTCCACCCGCACTATCCCCGCACATGAGCTATGCGGGGAGGCTGCAGATTTTAATATTAAGCTTGATAGGGAAACGAAGTCAGCCGTCTTGAAAATAAATCTGCACCATCTGATGTGGACGCGTAATGATAATCATTGGACAAAGTGATATTCAAAGATCAATCCAAACAAAAATAGTTTGACCCTAGAAATGTGCCTTTGTTTAAAATGAAAGCTTATGGCCCATTTATGAGCACGAAAACTGAGTCCTGAGTTTACCTAAATCAACCAAGCTTATAGTATTATTTTATGAGATCACCGAAAGATAATTGACTAAACTTGTTTTAATATCAAATGTCACAATTTTGGGTTATTACAAGTCATTAGTGTATGAACGTTGATCATATAGTGAATAGCTTCAATTCATCAGCTACTGTATTACAAGCCCTAAGCGAAAGCGAAAGAGACTAGCTCTTTCAGTAGGTCTATATAAGACCTACTACTTCCTGTACATAGCTAGCTCTTTAGACAGAATACAACATAGACATTTAAAACCTACAATATATAATAGATCAAAAGTTATCAAATTATAATAAATCGGAAGATAATATTCAAAAGGTTATAGAAAGTCTAAAAAATAAATAGTTTATTTCAATTCGAAGTATTATTATTCATTTTAAGATTCCAAAATCAATTTTAATAAATTGAATGACTAGATAACAACTACATTTTTAATCTTATAAATCCTTTCAAAAACTATCTAATGTAAAAAAGAAAACTCTAATACAATGGATTTTATAATTAATAGTTACTAGATATTTTATAACTCCTAGGTTATTAAAAGAAATAGCTCAAGAAATTCTAAATCAATATATTATTTTCGTGTTATTATTTACTTTTCTATTTTTTCAATCAAATTATATAAATTAATAATAAATCTATAGATTCTTAAATCAATATTCTAAACTTAAAAAAACCTATTCTCATAAATTGGAATCTGTAAAGCATAAAGAAGCTAAATTTGAAACAATTTCAGCATAATATTTAATATTTCAAATATAAATCAAAAAACAATATTATAAACTCAAGAATATATATAATATAAATAAAATAGAATATACAATTGAAGAAACAAAATCAATATATATAATTGTAAATTCTACTTTCAAATCGAATTAAAAGATTATAATAAGAAAATAAGAATAAATAACTATATCGGAATATATTAATACGAATAAAGGCTTTTTACCCCCTATAATCATTTTCAAGATTCAAAATATTAACATTATATAGATTCCAACTAATATTCTTTCAAATTAGTATTTCTCAATAAATAATAATAAATGGATTTCTAATAATTATAGCTTTGAATAAATACATAAGGTTTTTAAACCAGAATCTCAAAAAATATCAAAAGATTAGCCTCGATTATTAATTATAAATAATTATTCTAATTATATTATAAAAAGTTTGATTACTTTTTGTATTGAAAAGAAAATTGATTTTTTGATTCTACCACCTCATTACTTATATTTACTTTAATTATTAAATATTAGAATATATAGATTAATAAAGCAATATTATATTCAAAGATTAATTAATATTTTTAAACAGAAATATAATAAATATAACAATTTGATTAGATATAGCTTTTTCAAAAAATAAAAAGAAAAGATTTTATCTATCAAAATATCAAAAACGAATAGAAAAAAGCAGGTTTGAATTCATTTAGTTTTTATCAAATTCTAAATAATCTTTTAACTCTATTTTTACTATCACCTTCTATTTCAAATATATTAGCAAATCCAGAAGATTTAGATCTTTTTTTATTTAATAACTTTTCTTTAAATAATATTAAATTATAATAAATAAATAAGATATTCAATTTAGCTTTATTTACTAATAATCTATCTACTTCTTCAATACAAAAATATACAAAGCGAATTACCTATCAAATTAAAAGTTTAAATATTGAAAATATTATTCTTTAAAAGGAACTTCAAGAATATAAAGAATTGTTTGAAATATAAAAGAAATAAAAAAATAAAAAGAGAATAAAATTAAAAAATGAATTTGTATTTAGTATTAAAGAAGTATTAAAAATTATTAAGAAAACTGAATAAATACTTTTACCTAAACAATAATATAATAGATTATTTAAGTATCAAATTGATTAAATAGAAAAAGAGATAAAAGAAGAAAAGGATAATAATAATTCAATTGAATTAATGATAGTTATAGATTACCCTACAGTATATAGAATAAGATCAAATAGAAAAATATGATTTTTGTAACCTATATTATAATATAACCCACTTCTAGTCAAGTTACGTTATATATATCTTTATCTTTTGATTCTCTATTATACATTATTTATAGAAAAAAGATTTTGACTTTTTTTTAAAGAAATATAAAACCTAATAAAAGTTATAAACTTTTTTCTAAATATTTCAATCATTGATTTCATTTTGAGGGTTTAGGGTTTAGGGTTTAGGGTTTAATGATTTATTAATGATTTGTTAATTTATAATGAAATATTTCAATATAAATATATCATATAATATTTTTATAAAAAACTTTACAACTTTTGTTAAAAAAATACAAAATCTATTGAAGGTTATAAAGTTTTATCGAAATATTTCATTTATTAGGTTTACAATAATTTATTATTAAATAATTGATTATAAATTTATTACTATCGCCATTGTGAAACATCTATACCGCCTTTACACCCTGGAAATTCTGAGAATTTTTAGACTTCCACATCAACAAATGAGATTTAAAGAATTTCCAAATTCGAATAGAGTTCTTGTTTTAATCAATTCTTTTCCCCCTTTTTACGAAATTGACTACAGTCATCCGAGTGATTTTTTCTGCCTTCTCATCTTGAGATCTCAGCCCGGGAAGAACAACTTTAAGGATTTAAATCATTAAATTAAGTCGAAGAGAACAAAGTCGAGAACAACTATAGTTGCTGAGAATGCAATTAAACAATCGTAATTATATTAAGAAGGCTATATAAAGATTTGTCATTCATGAATAATAAAGCAGGATAGCTAATTGTATAAGCTTGCCCTGGTAAAATACAGGAAGTGAAGATTCGATTGAAGAAAACATATGGAAAAATAGACAGAATCTGAGTAAATGTATACGCAACGAACTTGGTCTGCTATTATTTTAAATGATGTGAACTGTTATCCACCACGTCAGTTTTATGTTTCTTTCTGTTACGTGATTTCACATCCCAACTCACTTTTGATCATCTCCAGTCAAGGGAACAACTTCCAAACTCTCTCGACAGACTTTGGCAGCACAATAATGAGTTCCAACCCATGACAGAGTGATTTTTGATATTTATCCTTGTTATCATAAGATTAATCTTCATAGACTCACAGGATTGATTAAAACTAACATAAGTGGATCTAAAAAATTAAGTCGCATTAATTGACTCAATCTCGAGTCTTTCACTGGTTTTCCTGTATAATTTCATTACGTCAATGACGAAAAAATGCAGGATATCCTGTATAGAAACGTCCTCTCGTAGCCAAGTGAATCACTCAAAGCGTTTGTTAATTTTAATTTTGACTGTAATTAGCCCTATGGGCGCTCGCTTGTATCCCAGAAGCCATATTTCCCTTTTGTGATCGACATATGAATTTCGAATCATTGTATTCTTCATGTGTCGAACGCAATATTGAAAATTATCAAATATGGCCGACAATACGTTCATCCCAGTTTCAGACGCCATAAAGCAAAAGCTTTCTGAAGGAAGAATTTTAGAGCCCTACACCTTCGCCGAGATAGACCGCACCTTGCCTTCTCGATTCCTACGTGGCAGCGATTGGATATTTCAACCTCTCTCAATCACTCCTCCATCTATGTTAGAACAAACATCTAACGTTTTGAAGGACGCCTGAGACTTGACTTCTTCCGAATCGACAAATTGCGGAATCGCATTCGACAACCTTTGTCTCTTAGCGCGGGAGAAAGTTAATCTCTTCGCATGGCAAATCGAAAGCGGATTGGGACGAACAGGATCGGAATGGGCATAGAAGAGGAAAGTTCTAGAAAAAGCAATCATTCTGGATACTTTACCAAAGACTAAGGAATCTGGCTGGCAGGTACGATTTGGTTGCAGCATAGAAGGACTTGAATCATGGTAATCAAAGGACATTGTTTAGATTTGGAAGCTTGTATGGAGACAGGAAGGGTTTAGTAAATTATTAGAAGATGATAATTGATGCTATCCCTACTTCTGCTGAATTAAGCAAAACAACTACTTGCCTCGCCCTCAGTTGGTTCAGCTGAGTGATGAATCTTCTCAACGAAATGCAATTGTTCAAATACAGCTTCTATTATTCATTCACCTTACATACCCTATTCACACTGCAAATCATAGAGATATATCAATTGAAGGTCGCTTAATTAGTTTGCGGCTTGTCGTTGAAGTACTTTAACAACTGAATTTTCATTGAAATTCTGCCACCGAATGATAGCATCGAAGTATTAACCGTCAAATGCCCTTTGATTCGCGCAGAAGAACAACACCTTGCTCTCTTTAAACTCCACAATTTTCGAATTTGTCAGCTACAAAAGAGTCCTTCACATCTTACGAACGAGTAAAAGTTGGAGGTGAATGATTGCAAGTCGATTCACAGAACATATAGATACAACAGTTCACTCTCACCCTCTCTCTTTCTCTTTAGCTATGTATTTTCTGACTAGTAACGCCGAGAGAAATAAGGAAAGGGAATTCAAGAACAGTAGCTAGAAGAGCGGTCCATAGACCAGATAATAGTTGATTAAGAAATTTCGCAAATTTAAATCCACAATTCAGATGATATCATTATTGTGGAATGACATATTTCTCGCCAATTCCTCGTTTAACAGCAGGTCTCTCTGCAATTCTCTCAATCCATTCAAGTAGAGATGGAAATTCTTTCATCTCTTTCTCCGTAAATCCACTTCCTGGCCAATTTTTCACCCATGCCCAAGTCCCAATATCAGCTATCGAGTATTTTCCTTTATCCTTTCCTGCAAGGAATTCTTTTGGTTGCCCGGTGTACTTTCCTGAGAGCTGTAGTTCAAGAACTCCATATACTCGATAAGTTTCCTTTCGAAACCGATTAATGGCAACTAATTAGTCAGTACCTCATTTTTTAGACTCATTGGAATCATTTCATGCAATAGAGAATATGTGCGTGGCTACTTACAGCTACTTTGCTCTTCTGCGCGGCTGAAAAATCTAAAATTTCCTTGATACGGAGCACCGCTTCCATGCCAGAAGAATAACCACTGCAAGAGTTCGCTTTGCTCGAGTTCATCGGTGAGCCCAAATTGGTGGTCCTTATCTAACCTCAAAAGGTACAGCAGCTCGGCGGAAGTCTCCATCAATGGAAATGGTGGCGACTGAGTATTGTCAATGATTATTGGTATTCGACCTGATCCACGGTGTTAGTAGCTTGAGATCTGATATTAGGATTGTATTTACCGTTTGGATTCAGGCGAAGAAACCAATCTTTCTTTTGCTCATTCGTCGATGTATCTCTAATTTGAGAGGATTAGTGGTTGTATTTCATCACAATTCTTGGAAATAATTGAGGCGCTAACAGTAAAGTAGTCGTCCATTCTGTACCATATACATCCGCTAGTTCTTCAAGCAATATTTGTACTTTCTGGCCATTGGGTGTGTTCTCTGTGACAAGATGGAGACCCTATTTTTGCTTCGTTACTTGCGCGATTACGCTTGAGAAGAAAGTCAACTTACTGTGGCATTTTTGACATCTAAAGGCGTCTTGTCATCGTATGGCGGGAAGGTCATAGTTTTTGAAAGATTTTCTAGTTATGATATTTTCGACTCTGGATGGAACGGAGTTGGTTAGATTCGTGAAAATGCGATAGCTATATCAAGATCCAAGATGCGGTTGCTGATCAACTTTGACATATTTATCTCGGCGTTCGATCATAATATTTTAATCCCCTTAATCCTCGCTTATCTTCCTGATAATATCATGAATATTAGCTTTTCGGAATTATCAGATACATATTTGGAAGATTTTCGGCACTTAGGCTCAGCAAGTCGCTTGGATGACAATGGTGTTGTAGGGATTCTCCGAACGCAATTTCCGAACGTGATTCTCCGATGTCGATCCTTCGATAAGCGATAAGAATGACCTCTCCTAAGATCGCATTCTTCCGATACTGGAAGCTAGCACAGGGAGATGTATTCGATTTTATGTAATTGATAGAGTTGCCGAAGAAATGAAGATATTTAAAAGATTGGACAAGTATTCTATAAAACCATGTCTTATTTTAACTTCTTATCGACACTGAAAGTATTAAATTCCATTCCTGGATAAAAATATTTCGAAAAAATCGAAACCCCTTGGACCTCAACGCAACACATCATGCAACCTTTTCATCTTACTGCCACTGGTTATAATCTCAATTATCTCCCTGAGTATATTGCCCTACGACACGGTTTCTTTAAGGAGCAAGGACTTGATGTCACTGTAAACATACCTACGCCTTGGGATGGTGTCCTTGACGCTCTCGCTGATGGCACCGCCGACATGGCTCTTGGTGGCATCTGGGTGCCATCAATGTACCGCGACAGAGTTAAGAACTACACTGTATTCGCACAGATAGCAAATCGATGTCCCTTAGCCGTGCTCAGACGTGGCCATGACGAAGGATTTAAATTATCTGATATGGTTGGGAGTACAGTTCTGATGAAATCCGGCGGTGGAGCTAGCGTCGGTCTTTTCTTCAAGATGCTATTGCGCGAAAACAATATCGATCATAATTCTCTTGACTATATTCAAGATCTTGATGGTATAATGCTGGGCAATTTATTCCAGGGTGGTATGGGTGATTATTTCATAACAGACAATCTTTCGGCGCGGATTATGGTTGAACAAAACAAGAATATCTCCATCGCGATGGAAATGGTATCCCAGGAAGATGTTCCTTGGAGCGTGTATTACCGGGAGACTGAGGGAATTACGCCAGAGGTTCTTGATGCACAAAAGCGCTTCTGTATTGGTCTAGCTAAAGGTATTGATTGGGTACTCGAGCATGATGCAGAGACGTTCAAAGATGAACTCTCTGAGCTCTTTCCTTCGGCACCTATCGATTCTGTTGTTAGTGTAACGAACTCTTTCCGGAAAAATGGCATGTGGACTTCCACCGAGATACCCCGTGAAGGATATAAGAGATGGCAGATTGGACTTGCTGGTCATCGTCTGATTAAGGAACCTTTTCCTTATGAAGTCGTTGTTGAGAATGGACCAGCATCTATGGCGCAAAAATCACGGGGTGAAAAATAGAGTTTTTTCTTCTTGTAACTAATACAATTTAAATGTTCACCTGTGAGAAGCAAGAGATCTCCGATTACTATTTACTGTGAATATTGCAAAACAAGAATTTTAGTTGTTAAACTTTGCTTTCGAGCGACTGAGGGCAATGGGGGATTATCGCAGTCACTAGTGTATTCTGATTGTTCATACCACGCCGTTTCCTTGTAGAATTCCAAACATCCAAGTTCAGTGAAGTCCCTTAATATCGAATTGATTGCAAGAAGAAAATCTCTAGTCTCATTTCAATCACCTACTAATTTCGTACTTCAGCCCACACTCTCGATTGTGCCATTTGGTATTAATTAAATCGACCCGTCTCAATGACCACACCGCAATACTGATTCACTATGTCCCTTCGAAATAGAAATCGTCAAAGATACCGAACCTCAATAATGACATTGAATTGATCCATGTCCGCGAATCAAAATTTATTGTTTCTCGAATGAGTACAAACACAATTTCAAACTAGCTCATAAGTTTTATCACATTTAGCCTTTGTGGCTCTACATTTAGGAGACATAAACAACCAATATAACCACTTGCATACATACCATAATGAAATCACACTACTGTCGAGTTGATATGAGCAGAATTGACTAGTAATCAATTACTTCACAGATATTTAGAGCCCGAGAAGGCATGAAATAATAAGCACATTGGCGAAATTCAGTTTTTAAACATGAAATAGTCGTTCGATGTGTGACCTGGGTCTGAATACCAAATTAACAGAAAAAATTACAACATCTTGCGTCAATTTACGTCCCCATCATAGGGTCAAGTACTATATCTCCGAAGTCCACATCCTGCAGATCGGGCCACTGCGCAGCAAAGCTGAGCATCTCACTGAAGGCAAAGTTGTCCGCCGATAATAGCGTGGAGGTATTGTCGCCGCTGATATCATTCGTATTAGCGATACCTCGAGAAGACGGTTGTAGTTGTTGCACCAAATTTTTCATTTGTTTTTCAAATTCAATGCGATTTTGATACACGTCTTCGGCGTTGTTGGCCACTAAGAAATCGACCGTTGTTGAAGAGAGGGTATCAAACACATCACGACAGCCTGCTGCACCAGGAAAATTTTCTGACATGGCGGAGAGTGTGGAAGCACAGGACTGAAGTGTCGAAATGTTCTTGCTTACTGAATTTCGATTGCGTATTTCTTTCGAGTGCCAGAGTCCATATATAACTCCGAGACCAGCCATGAAGAGATGATGTACTGATTTCCATAGTACATCGATTTTCCCGTCTCGCTGCAAGATTTTGATACTTGCGATCAGTTTACAGGAGGCTTCAAATGAAATGACCAGTTCATCACTTGAAACCTGTATAACTATGGATGCAGGCCTATACAACAGAAGGATTGCATTATTATAAATCACATCCCAGTATGCCTGGTGAGCGAATATAGACGCGGGGTGAGCTTGACTAAGTCGTGGAATGGCATTATACCATTGCTGTAGACGAGGTTGAATATCCTGGACCCAAGTTGAATAGTCAATTCTAGGAGAAGATATTTTAGGAGTCCAGGCTTGGGTGTGAAGCACATGCTTGATCTCGGACTCAAGTTTTGACATATTGAACATGTGGTTATGGGCTCGTTGAGTGTGAATATCGAAATCGTAGAGATCGCGGGTGAGAGAGCCTCGTGAAACATTCCATGGATTCGGAAGGGGCACATTCGTACTCTCGTCAATGATGCCCAAGGGCCGACCGAGCGTTATACATAGGACACGATCAAATTGGTAAGTAGAATACCAAAGGCGCCGGCGTTCGTGTAACAAATCCGGATCCATCGTTGAGGACTGTTCCTCGTTCTCCCAATGTAAGCCTATGTCGATACATAATCGTAGTGCAAACCCTGTTAAATGCCACAAGCTTCCATGCGAAGGGCAAAGAGAAACAAATTGAGCTAGTAATAATATGGCGCGAAGTGTCTCAAGATCATTCTTCGAATAAGCAATGATCTTCTCGATTGACCCAATTGCTGACCGGAAGCAACCCTCGCTTTGAGATGGGCGACCTCCGGATGGATTGGGAACATCACAAAGGGCAATGGCGAAGATCATGTAAGCCATGAAGGTGTCATTCTCAGCTATTTGATCTAAAGATTGAGGATCATCCCTGGAGCGATATGCACCCTCGACAGCTTTCTCAACTTGTGCCCGATTTACAATAGGCATATGAGGAGTACGATATTGGAAATAGACTCCGACCAAATGATCGGCAGCGTGGCGTGGGGGAAGAGAAGCCTCGGCTGTTGGTACAGATGAGAATGGATCATAAGAATTTTGCTTGGAGGACAGAGAAGAAGGGAGGGAGTCGATGCGAATTGCCGCCATCACCATTCTGGCTAGCGTTATCCCACTGCTTTGTCCTAGAAAGCGCGGTTGTCTTGAGGGTTCAACAACGACGCTTTTCACACTTTTGACTAAATTTTGAAAATGATTTGTGCTTGCGTTCGACGTTACTGAACTTGCTGTGGGAAGAATACCAAGATCATTTCTTGTCGGGGAACGTGGCTCGATAGGAGCGGGACTTTCGGTACTAATTGAAGAACTGTTTCCGATTTGCATGCGCAATTCTTCGTTTTGCTTTCGTAGCTCTCGATTTTCTCGAGTTGTGCTCTCCAACTGGGCCTCTAGATTCGCAACATAGTTGCGTGGTATCTTGATAAAGTTTAGAGATTAACGACACGACGAAGAAATTTTGGATTGACATTATTAGCTCACCTCGGTTTGTTTGCCTGAGTGATAGGTTAGACATGGGCTGCGTGCACTTTCGCAATTGGAGCAATTCGGACTCTTCAAATCACACTGTACATTTACTCCGATATCAGCAAGAAGATCGGACTGGAATGAATTTGATAATTACTTTCTGCTTTCTCCGACGACATCTATGCAGGTCAGCACTGAATTCTCGCTTTGCTATGCTATCTTTGCACTTGTAACCATTCCGACTCACCTCTGACATGCGGTCACTCCTTTGGCGAGCCTTTGAGTGGGGCGCGATGATGCTTGCATTGAGTATCTACCCTATTTTTGGGATTTGATTCTGAGACAAAGGTGGAGATTTTGATGATTGATGATTTGTATTCTGATAGTTAAGGGGGGTCATGTAGAAGTTGGATGTAAAGATATTTGGTGCGGAGGTTGTGTAGATAAACTAGAGTCGCGATGAATTTTCGGAGCAATCCGATCTGTTCTGAATCGAGACCAATCACCCCCATTGTTGAAAATGCACAACAAATCTAGCAGTTCTAGTACAATGTTAATATCTGGAGTGCAGTGATTGGGTTACCCCGCCGTAACAAGTACCATTGGCTGCACGGATAAAACCATCATCCTTATCGGTTTATCATAAGATACTCGATAAGTAACCTCTTATCAATGTTATCATGGTATTTTGAGATTGATTTGATTGTTGATGTTCGATGAATGAGATACCAAACTTCAAAATGTGAGGGATGGAAGATCTTAATGGGATTCCATGAAATATATACATATGTATATAAAGACAACTAAGTTGATGAAGTTCATTACTTGTCTCGTGACATCGCAGCATTTTTTAATTGGATTGTGAAATTATTATCCGAGTATTCACACGACCTCCTCAATGGAGCCCAGCCCAACAATGGCGAAGACAGATTCTCTCAAGGCAAACATCGACAGTGACGTCAAACATCAAGTCGACGGCGGCACCTGTGTCTCTGAGATGACAGGCACAATCGTAGAAATCGACCCAAAAAAAGAAGCAGCCGCACTCAGAAAATTCGACAAATATGTTCTCCCGGTTTCAGTGATATTTCTCGTCTTGTCCACTCTGGATCGAAATAATGTGAGTTGTGTTGTTGATCCTCAAACTCAATCCTTCCTAAATTTCAATAGCTTGGAAATGCTAGAACTTTTGGGTTTGACGAGGACGTCGGACTCAAGGGCGGTCAATTTGGTAACATAACTACACTGTCGAGTGTCTGCACCATAATCTTTGAACTTCCTTGGGTTTTGGCCGTGAGAAGGTTCGGAGCTAATAAAGCAATCGGCACTGCATTCGTCCTGTGGAGTGCTTGTACACTTGGAACTGCGTTCATTCATACCTACGCTCAAGCCATCGTAGTTCGTATGATTTTGAATGCTGCCGAAGCTGGTCTTGCCCAAGGGTTCGCCTTCTTATTCTCTACTATCTACCCAAGAGAATTGGCAGGAAAGCGTATAATGACGACAAATGTTGCCCAATGCATATCTGGTGCTTTTGGAGGACTATTTGCATATGCTGTTCAGACTATGGGGACGCGGAGAGGCCTCGCAGCATGGAGGTGGCTATTCATTGTCGAGTTTTGTATCACAATACTTATTTGCGGCATCGGTTGGATATTCCTTCCAAATTCGGTTGAGACAGCTTGGTTCTTGAATGAAGAAGAGAAAGAAACCATGCGCTTGAAGAAGATTCGGGACTTTGCAATCAGAGGTGAAGAAAAGTTTGACCGCAAATGGATCAAAATTGCTCTCACAGACCCTTTTGTCTATCTGCTTGGTATAGCTTTCTTCACTTCATCCGTGGCTATCAATGGATTTGGCGTCTTTTTACCTACTATTCTTTCTGGTCTTGGGTGAGTATCCACAATTGATTGTACACCAACCTTCCAGAGTTTAGCTAACCCAATTTAGATACGACTCGCTCGCGGCAAATTATATGACAATTCCTATTTATGTTGTTGGTCTTATTTCCCTCATTATTCAAGTATACTTTTCGGATAAATACAAGAAGCGAGGGGTTTTTATTATGGCATGCTGTGTCCCGGTTGCAGTTGGATATCTTATATGCGTAGGAACGCCTAGTAATGGAGCTGGTTACGCTGGAATGTTCATTCTCGTGCTAGGTGAGCAATAATCATATTCTTTTTGCATATTGAAGCTAATGACAGATTTATAGGGCTCTATCCCATTTCTACGTTGGCTGTAACTTGGATTTCCACAAATTTATCACCAGATGATAAACGTTCGATTGGAATGCCCATAGCATACTCAATTGCAAATGCATCCTCGCTGGTATCGTCTCAGCTATACCCAACTCAGCAGGGCCCACGATACATTGTTGGTAATTCAGTTTCAGCTGGTCTCACAGTTGTGGCTGGCTTCCTTTATGGTGGATGTTGGTTCTTGCTTCGACGCAGAAATGCAAAGAAGGAGAAGCTTATCGCAGAAGGAGCCACCACAAATGGCTTGGAAGGTGACATGAGCCTCGATTCCATGTACATTCTTTAAAGAGTCGAGAGAATTCAAGAAAGTGATTGTTTAGTAATAGATGATGAGGATAAATTGAGATTAATCTTTTAAAGAGTCAAATTCATATATTTCGAGTGTACCAAAGAAATGGAACGGTGTAAGATATGAGTTTAGCATACATGACAATAGCTGTAAGCATGTCGAGAGTGAGTATGTAAAGTTTTACCTCTGAGTGCCCACCCACCCATTCATCACTCGACAGGAAATCAAGAAAGACAGATGGGCCGGCTACAAATCAACGATAAAGGGCTTCTTAACCGGCGCGATAAACTTGAACACCATGCACAAGTTCCATCTACTTGGCGATCCGTTGAATGAGTGTTAGGCTGAAATAAGCGACAACCTCGCCAAAGTCATCATAATTTTTCGTACAAAGGAGAGAAATTTTGGAAGATCAGGCTCAAAATAATTTTAAGTAAAAACTTTTTCTAATTTGGCATTGATATTGATACCATTTTAGACTCGGGTGTTGATGCAAATGGAAATATTCGAAAATTATTTTTCAATTTGATGTATCATTGCCACAAGGAATGATCAGCAGATATATACATATTTAAATACAATAAGGTTGCAATGTCGCCAAAGAACTGATCAGAAAATAAAATATTCACAACTTCGTGCTCCATGTCCTCCGCCTCTCCTCTCCTTAATCCTCCACTCCATCCTTGATCTAAGCGTACTCCCAAGCGGAGGGGCCTTCGCCGGTGTATGGGACAGTAGCGACAGCGATGCTGGTGCAGTTTCCAGTGCCAGATCCACCAGGGGTAAGGAAGACGCCGTAGACGCCAGCAACATCGCCAGCGCAAGCAATGAATCCGTAGTCAGGGAAAGACAAAGACCCGAGGGAACCGTTCTCTCCAGCGGTGTAATTCCATCCAGAGGCGACTCCACCGTGGATGTCAGCGGAGTGAGCTTGGGTGAAGGATACGGAATAATCGGTTGCGCGGTAAACTTGTTGGCCTCCTGGAACTTCAGTGTTCAAACCGAGAGTGTTTCCACCAGAGACGAAGGTTGTAGAAGTACCGTCTGTTATTGGTTAATCATGGGCATTCGTGAATCATATTGTGGAATTAAACTTACCAGGGCAGCTGGTGACGACGGTATCAGGGCAGTATGAGGAAGTGTCCTTTCCGATCCAGAGACGACCTCCGGAAGCGGTGATGGCTTGGTTTTGAAGATCGGTACCAGATCTGATGGAGATGAGGCCGAAAGCATTGCTGTCAGCACGTGCCGAGATAATGGGAGTTGCAGCAGCAGAGCCGGCGAGGAGGGTAGCGATGAAAGTCTTGGAGAACATGTTGATTATTGTTTGAGTTGGTATTAATTAACGTAAAATTGTAAAGTGGTGTTTGAGTATTTGGTTGTTTGATGTAAAGATGGATGTGATGTGTTGATGATGGGTTACTATCGAGAACTTCTTCGACATTTATATATTCAGATCTCTCCCAATTCTCCCCTTTCATTCTATGAGAATCCATCGTTCAGCCATGACTTCATCCTTAATCGCCAACACACTCTAAGATTGCCCGCAGCCCATTAAATCTGGAGAAAGTATGGATACTTCCTTATAGTTTCTTCAATTTGATTGGTGCGGAAGATTGCATCAACAATTCTCCTTTCTCCTTTCCTCACGATTCCGCAATGAGGCTTGAACAACTTCAACGTGACTCCATAAATTGTTCGTATTGGAGACTTGGCATGGCTGTTGTTATCCATCATCGAAATCAGAAACTAAGTTGCTACCCTGATTTAAAGTGGATTTTCTCCATAAAATTACTGGCAATGAATGGACGAAAAAGGGGTTTAAACTTTACCCTTCAATCTCGGTCAGACGGCATTTTCATGCCCTATTAAAGTTTGATCGTTAGTATGTTTCCAGAAATATGGTAGAATAAAATGGATAAGCTCCAGAAAAGATTAATATGATAATCACCATACTCTTTTCGCACAGCCACTTCTTTGTGAACAAGGTTAAAGATCTGACTGCAGCTCTACTGGAGAAAATTGACAAATGCCAAGCACAAATTATCAGATGCCGAAAGCCTGAGTATTGCTTGTGCTCAGCGCTTCGGGGGGACTAAAGCATCAGTTTTGACTGCCGATCAGTGATGACGATCGTCACCATTTGTTCGTATTCCGAAAATAGATCTCGGGTTGTATTATTCCATCATAAAATCACAATTCAATTTAATGACTTGTAATTCATGATCTAGCTATGCACAAAGGGTGCAAGGGTACGTACGGGTACTGTTGATATTAAGGGAATGTGGCAGCGAGCACTAATAGAACTTTAAAAGAATCCATTCAAAGGGTCCATAATTTTTGGACTTTTCGACGGTCCCGAAAAGCTGACAAGGTGGCTTATTCGTCGATCATGACCGCATTCTCATGTTTATTAGAAGCGAGCTCAATGAGCGCTTTGGACATTGGATGAGACAAGAGAACTACGACTTGCATTTAGAAAGCGAAGGATCAGGAGATTCTCGTATTTCTCAATTCGAACCAAATATCTGACAAAGAATGTCTCTCGTGTTATGTTTTTAGTACTAATTCGATGTCATCTACGTCGGTGACTCGGTGTAACTGGAAAGTCACCGACGCATGTGTAAGGGGATCAAAATTTCAAATAACAGACTGTTCGTGATGAGGAAACTTGATAATTGGATCTGGGATTGTAACACTCGAGGTTTTCCCTGCATCGGTCTTGTGAGTTGTATCAAAGAGCTACAGCTTGAAGGTTCATATGAGAAATGAACGATGTGTTGGCTAAATCCCGTATTTACTCCTCTCGAACACCGGGGGTTGATCACTGGATCTGGAGGACAATACTTTGATTTTGATACGCAAACGAACAATCCGCAATATTGCACGATGGGTCGAGAAGATAGCCATAGGAAAGTAAAACAAGAGCAACAGCGGTCATACAGTCTTCAGAGATTGGGCTTTCGTTGATCGTGAGTCTTGAAAGGCTTCACTCCTGTTATCTTACGGTATCATCTCGGGCATGGAAACAAATTTTCAATCATGCCAGCAGCTGTTTCTCCAAAAGATTGTGATCTTCATTGGACCAGCGACTTCAATGACTCATTTTCGACGATTCATCTCTTGTCCACAGCTCCCGTGCTCAATTATTTTCGCTACTTCTGCCGAGCTTTCACCCAATATTCCTTGTGCTTGACACATTGTCTACCTTTAGTACCTAGGCATTTTTCCAAAAAGTTTCTAAATGACAGCTCACCGACTTCTTTGTATATGCGCTGTTTCTCGATAATGGATCTTGTCTCTCGAGGGCTTATTGAACAAGAAGTACTCCCACTAATAGGAGACTTCTGCTACTCGCTGTTAACGAGAACTCATGAATCCCTATTCCAAAGTTCCATGGTCAGACTGACCGGCAACAGCAGAGTTACACGATACGGACCATTTCATTACGAACCAGTACAGCTCGAATGACAATATGCTCCTGTCGAGGCGGCAGCAGACCTTTTCTTCCAGATCAAAGTAAGAGTGGAAATTCCCTCAAGCATTGTAGCTTGAATTGAACTTTTAAGGGGCAACAAGAGATGATATGTGCAATGCGGTGGAAGACAACTAATTGGTTCCAACACCTCTTAGAAACTCAGAATGAGGCATCATTAAAGAAGGTTCGACAGTTTCAGTCAAAGGAAAAGGAGACATTATATTTTTTCGTCGGAGCAGATTTTTATATAAGTGTCTACATCGAGCATTGACTCTTACATACGACCATAGACTGAGGAGAATTGGGCATCCCGTCCGCTCTGCCAGCCACAAGCCTCAGATCGGTGGACTAGTAGTTGGGTGGGTGACCACCAGCGAATCCCTACTGTTGTATGTATTTGTTCTTGTTTTCTTTTTGCCTTTTAGAATTCAGCAGGAGTCGAACCAATTATATCCTGCTTGAATGCCGTGGTTTTGGATGTTCTGACTGATCGGTCAAGCTCCGCTCTCTGCTTCATCGTTTAGGGGTAGAAATCTTAGGTGACAACTTTGACTATCTCAGGCATTGCTCCTTATTATGAAAGTTTGGGACCTAAAAGAACAACAAGAATTCGATACCTTCCGCTAATGTTTGACTTACTCTTGATATACGAGGCAATACAATCGCATCCGATTACCCGACACTTTCACTCAGTCAACCCTCATCCAGCTCATTCTCACTCAACTTATTACTCTTCCTTTCACCTATGTTGATGTATGTATATACATACTGACCATATCGTATTGGGTATAAAACAAGGCGCCAATAAAAGGAAAACGATAAAGGGCATTTGTACTTTACATCCATGAAACACAGAGTAAAGACCATAGCTCACAATCAATAACGGTCTTCTGCCTTTCATATCGGGTGATGATCCCAGCTCCAGGAGCAGACGGGGGAATTAAAGGCGCAACAAGTATCATATAAAGCCCTTTAAACCTCAGAGTTTCGGACTTCGTTGCATGTGAAACTTTTGCCGAAAGACAATGATAGAAGAAATAGCACTTGAAACCAGAAGTACATTGCCAACTGTCAATTCAACAATTGTAGCACCATTAAGTGTAGAGCTGGGACCACTTCCCAACCGGTACCTGGTCCAATTGGAACTAATGTTGGCATTGAATTTGACGTTGCGATTGGCAATGCAGATCCGAATGCTACATTAGCTAGAGACTCTATGGAACTTGATGTTTGTTGGTACAAGCCAGCACATGCACCTTTGGCATTTGGGTCCTGCGCATATGTTAGACAACTGACAGTTGTGGTTTCATACATGTTGAAACTTATTGATTTAGGAATTACAGTGAAAGTGAGCTTAATTAATCGGCCACTGTGGATTGTTTGTTTGCGGTTTCGCCCACAAGATATGCTAGAAGTTAAAATCTGCCAAACACAATGCGAACAAGATGGCAATGTGTTGATACCAAACAAACTCAAATTCTGAAAAGATCTGAGAAGTTCTGTCTGCTCATTTGCTTCTTTCGCGGTTTCGTTAGGGTAAGGCAGTTGTTGCAGCATATCTTCTTGCATGAGTAAAATCAATCTGTTCCTCATTTAAGATATCTTTGTATATTTTCCCATCTTACATTGAGGTGGGATTTCGAGCGATTTGCGATCGAAATGATTAATACTGTATTCATTCGTAAAATTCGCTGAACGCTAACAAGGATTAATAGTTCTAGAGCCATCTGGCTTTGCTCCGAATGAAGTGAAAAGCCTGAAAATATAAGTATTTAACAGAAATACCAGGCATTGGTTTACCACAAACCTATTTCACGATGAGCTTAATTAATCAAAATTAATCAATGACTGCTAGCGTTCATTAAATTTCGCCGATTTATACGCTAGTTACAGTTTTAATATCAAAACCAGAAAGCCCACCTCGTAGGTGTGATCGTCGATGCGGCTGATGCTTATTTCGAGTGGCGTCTACCTTGGTATGCAAGCCACAAGCCATCAAACACAGCAGAAATGAATCCGTAAATCGAGTGTAAGATTATCATTCGTATCAAATCCAAAGCCAAATGAAAGGATTGAAAATATGTTATTGAGCCTCTTTGACTACCCAATCTCAAGTTTAATTTTTCCATTAATGTTTAAATTGGTTCTTTGAACCCCAATATTTCGACGAACATTCTCTGTTCATTTTATCTTCCATTTCATTGGGTTCCCAAGCACAAGTCCCAATGCTGGTTCAAGAAAATACTACCAAATTGATATATCTTGAGGGTGATCGTAATTGAATGCCCAACCCATCGCATCTCCAAAATTGTACTGAGCATCTGTCATCTATAAAGTTCATGAGTAACTACACTACAGTTTTTTTGATAACCCGGCTAGACTTACCATAAAATCCCAATCCCCCATCAACTCAGTCGGAGTGGTCAGCGACATCTTACTCAAACTCTCCGTCTCATTTAATCCATGAGTTGCCATTTTTTCGAGTACTTCTGCACATTCATCCACAGCTTTTTCAGCAGCGCTTACTATTGATGCTGCAAGTTCTTCTCCAACCTGACTTTGTTGGAGAGCATCGATATGTGCAATTGCTAAGCAGATGAACAGGTACCCTTTCATATTAACCTCCCCAGCTTCAATACATCTCATATTCCAAGTTTTGACATCTTGTAAGGCGTCAAGAAGATCTGGGCGTAGAGAGATAGGTCCTAGGCTTGTTTCTTCTTGAAGCTGGGTCTTGATTTCCATAGCAATTATGAACCCGGCTTGTGTCGCCATGGTACGAAGTAATCCTGAGCCACATATTGCAAGCCGTGAAAGATACTGTTGACTATCTTCGACAAGTTTTTCGTGTGGTTGCGCTTCATTATTTAACTTGGTTGAATGTATCATATACCAAATTTTAAGTGAAGTCTCCAAAACTACCTTCCTAGAAGACGTATACGTAAGAGATTGCAAAGCCGATACGAAAAATGGAATATGGAGGGACGAGAGGTATCGTAGCATTATGATATTCAGCATTTCTATTTCAAATTGAGGGAGTAAAGACTCATTGGTTGTGTTGAACTCTTGTACATCCTGACACAAAGCTTTGTAGGAAGATCTTAGCTCTGTATCAAGCTTCATAGCTTCCTCAAATGTATTGATTGTGCTGCAATCGTTCAATGACTTTGCGATGGCCAGTCGAAGCGGAAAAGTCTTGCGAAGTATGATTGCGAGAGAAGTTTGACTAAATTCATTCTCTGGCCGAGGTAGAGCATCAGTGCTCAGAAGTTCGTCGTCGTTGAAGTTTGCAGGAGGCTCAGTGTCCCAGTCGGTAAGAGACATGAGAGGAGGTCCACCAGAATCCATACTTGATTGCAACATCAACTCTAATATCGTATTCCATAATCTTCGTCGCATCTCAGCAGCAAAAATGGTCTTCTTTGGAAGATAAGTGGGATCTTTGTGCAGTCCCATGTGTACCGCACTTCTAAACAAGGAGCCAGCCGAAATCCAAATTAATCTCCCACCAATGTTAGTTATTTCTCGAGCAAACAAAAGTAAAATTTCGGTTTGTAGTGATTTGATAGTCAATCTTGACTTAAATTCCGGTTCTGAAATCCATGTCTGCGCCTCATAGACCCATCGGACGGCTGAAGCACGAAGGGAAAATTGATCATCAAATGTAGCAGAACCAATAGCAAATATCAATTTAAGCTGAACCAAGAACTCTGTATCAGGTTTTCCAGTCGATGTCCATATTGCTTCATAATTGTTCTTGAAGGTAGGAATATGTAAAACCCTGTAGATGCTTTCAATTGTACGGAGATAACAATCAACTAGTATGTCAGCAGTTTCTTTTGAAGGTAAATCAGGCCAAGTTGGTGGTGAGGGCCATAACGGTGCTCGCCGAGTTTTTACAAGCTTTCCAAAAGTTTTGCATTTATGTAGACCAATGGCGGCCTTCGTTCCTTCTTGTATATGTGGCTCAATTATTTCAAAGAGGTCGTGGTACTGTTGATTGTTATTTAATAAATCGTTGGTAATCTAACTTGGTTATTGAGTTGTCTTACCCCAGTCACAGCATTTATCCAGTGACTCTGGCCTAATAGTCTGGTTTTATGTAGAACGCCATAAGCTACAACTGCAGGATGATCTTGGCCAAATGGTCGACACTCTTTGTGTATGTGAAAGCTTCCAGCCAGTGAAGTTTTTGTCTCGATGTTAGAAACTACAGATGTTACAGGGGAGGGTGCAGGTTGTGAGAGAGCAGGAGACGGAACGGATGATTTGGTCGCAAGCGAAAGCTGATCTTCGAGTTCTTTAATCCTTTGCCTCATGGATTCAAGATCACTAGTTGCATCTGAGACTGGTGCAATGAATTGATTCGTTGGTGATAATGGGATTAAATTATTTGATGTTGGTGGTGCCGGATACGTTGGAACCCCAAGTGTCAAACCTCTCTCTCTTTCTGAAGCTGGCTCATTGGACATGTCATAATTCTGTTTATGGCTTGAATTCCGTCGATTTTCGTCATGTTGAGCACGGGAAGGCCTAGGAAACTTTTCATATACACAGTTTGATGTGGTTCTTGATCTCACACAATTGCTACATGGAAGCATTCGATTGCATTTGATTTTGCGTCTCCTACAGAAGGAGCAAGAACTGCAATCCTTTATATATCAGTTCGGAAATTTAATTACAAACGAGAAAGTCGGTGGGTGACTTTAACATACACGGCTGGTCTTCTCCTTCGACGTTCTTGCTCCGGTTCCGCTTCTAATTCAGGTTCGAGATCCGACATGACAATAAATATTCACCACTGGACCCAAGATGTTAATTTCTTATCGACAAAAGAAATTCTCCAAGAAGCTTTAGAAATATCATGCTTTTGAAAGAATAGAAGGAACTTCAAGGAAAGTGGAGCGGGAAATTCATTTCATATTTTAATTGTCAACTGCACTAAAGGTCTGAATTTTTCACCATTTTCCGAGAAAATCTGGTATTCAATTGGCTGGCTATCTCCGCTCACGTGATTACGATATACATATCTCCGTCGTCACCATCATCTATTAGGATGATGTCTCTGTTGTCTATCATCACGGATGAAGTTTACTTTTGTACAGAATTTCTTTACATTCGGGCTCGAGCTCCTTTATGAAATCTCGAAGAATTCAAGAATTAAGGCTTTCAATGGCACATGGACCATAAACGGTCACTGTTTCAACTTTGTATTGCCGATCTCAATCTCGGTACTTGAATTAGGTAGGTTAAGCATATTGTAACGACCGCTGTACTCAAAGAATACCTATGGAGTATGAGTTACAAATATATGAGAAGACTACCTAGTAGTCTTTGTTCCTCTCTGATTGAGCTTCACTTGTTTGTCATTCCCCTCAGAAATTCAATCTTTCTCAAACACACTCGGTGGATCAATGGATCAGAGCTTCCCAATGTCTGGGGCATTTTAAAATTGATCCGACCACAAGTAGAGTGAGTACACAGGAGGCGTCAGAAAAACATTGTTCCTTTCCTAGATTTCTAGTTAGGGATTTGCTTTCGTTTTCACAACCCTCAACAACAGTTTTCTGTGCTAGATGTTCACATGAGATCTCAGATTGGTCACGAATTGCTTCAAAATTCCATCTAGCCGTTGAGCCGGGATTTCTTCCTATATTTTTCAAAATCATATTAAGAGTGCATGTTTACAGGAATAACCACATGCCTATTAATTCCCGTCAACTTCATATTGTTTAGTCAATCAGTGCGACCAATCAACCCCACAATTCTTCATCTCTGTACACCTAGGTAGTGGTCAATTTTGGAATGTTTAAATATTGTCAGCTTACCGTTTTTCGCCAAGTTTCGAGGGTACAAAAATCTAGAACCGACAAGATATCCTCCAGAACATCGTGATCTGGGGTACATGCTGTAAGAGTTTAGCCAAAATTCGGCATTGCCATGTCGGATATCAGCCTCAATACCCAGTCACCTGCTAGCACTACGTGGTTGAAAGAGCACTCATAAATTTCTCTTTTATTAATTTGGATCGTCTGAACTGTAAGTTCCCTTTATGCGTTCCCCTCTTCTGCTCTACTGTTTTGGGTTCGCATAATGCTTAGCCTGAAATCTTAAGACGGACTTGGCAATCTACATGAAAACTTATTCGGGCTGTCAAAACAAACCCCGGAGCGGAGATGACATGATGGTTATATGATCATCATTATGTGTCAAAAAGCTGAATGTAATGGGTAATATAAATCGGCGGAAAGGAGGCAATGCTATTGCGAAGAATAATAATGAATTTCCTGGTCTTTAAATAGATCCATATTCGCACTTGACATTAGTTTTCGAATTTTCATCCAAAGTATCACCATCTACTACATAGTATCAACAACGGCCTTCTTTTAGCACTTTCACTCATCCAATCTTCAGCATGTTCTCAAGCACGACACTCAAAGCAGTGTTTCTATCTCTTCTTGCCTACGCTTCAGCTCTGCCTTCTGAATTGGACACCCGCGCAACATGTCCTGAAATTCACGTCTTTGGTGCTAGAGAGACCACAGCACCAGCCGGATTTGGGACCGCAGGCGTAGTTGTCAACCTCATCCTTGCCGCTCATTCTGGGTCAACTTCCGAAGCCATCAATTATCCCGCGTGTGGCGGTCAATCTTCGTGTGGTGGAGTTAGCTATGGTAATAGTGTTGTTGCAGGAGTTTCTGCCGTCGCAGCTGCAGTGAATGCATATCATACACAATGTCCAAGTACTAAATTGGTATTGGTGGGATATTCTCAGGTAGATCAACTTTTCTTGCCGTGTCATTTCTCTTGTCCATCAATAAAATCTAGAAATTTGACACTGATTTGTAAGTTAGGGTGGCCAAATAATGGACGATGCGTTCTGTGGAGGTGGAGATACGAATGATGGGCTCACGGATACCACGATTCCAATCCAAGCCAGTGCTGTCAACATGATCAAGGCCGCAATTTTCATGGGTAACCCACGCTACATCTATGGCCTTTCCTATGAAGTTGGTACCTGTAGAGCTCAAGGAGTAAGTCTTTCAATTCATACTTTCCAAGTTGCTTGTGTGACTACACTCATATCTTTGAGGATTTGCGAACAATGTCTTAACAGTTATTTTAGTTTGCGCCTCGTCCCTCTGGTTTTTCTTGTCCCTCCGCTTCAAAGATAAAGTCTTATTGCGACGCTGCTGATCCGTACTGCTGTACTGGTTCTGATGCAAATACCCATCAAGGTTACGGCACCGAATATGGTCAACAAGCCTTAACATTCGTAAATGCACAACTCGCTTCATCTGGTACGTCCCCAACTACTACTCCATCTAGCCCCGGTACAACAACTACCATTACCTCCCCTGGATCCACTGGAGTTGCGCATTATGGACAATGTGGCGGAAGTGGATATACGGGTAGTACAACTTGTGCTAGCCCATATACGTGCACTTATGCAAATGCTTATTATTCGCAATGTCTTTAGGTTAATTTTTTCCCTATCTTTATTTCTACATGTCTTCTTTCATTGGATACGAAATGGAATTTCATGGCCCGGTTGAAACACAACGGTGTTTCATTTGTACCGTATCTCACATCTTGGACTATAGTCTGATTTAGGCTTTATTCAATTCAATTGAGTTTAAAAGATCTATACTTTCAAAGAGATTCAAAAATTAAGAGAGTTTCGATCTCCAAAATCAAATTATTGCTTAAAAGGAGTTTTGTTTTTCCGGAATCCTATATGTTGGACTTAGACAACAGTCTGCACACTTGGAACACTACCCCGCTGCTCGCTCGCGTCTTCTCGGTACATACAGGCAATTATATGATCCTCAGTCACTACTCTTTTATTGACCTCTCCAATGATTTCAATACTCCATCTCCAGCCTTTCTCCCAAAAATAACACATTCCAATAACGAACTGCCACCCAACCTATTGTCCCCATGAATTCCTCCTGTAACTTCACCTGCTGCCCAAACTCCCCGAATCACGTCTCCTTCTGCAGTCAAAACCCTTGCTTGTTCATCAATCTTCACCCCTCCCATCGTAAAATGAACCGCGGGAGTGACATTTCCTACGTAAATTACCGAATCGGGTTTTACCTCATTCAATTTCCAGCATCCAAAAGACTTTCTACCAAACTCATCCTTCGACCTCTTTGCTATGGCGTCTGCATACCTCTGCAAACCCCTTATGGCATCTTCTCCAAAATTTTCTTCTGCAATAGTACATTTCCTCATCAAACCCTTCCACAAATAAAAGTCTACATGTGATTTTGCCTTCTCATACACCCCCTGATCAATCACAAGCTTCACATTCCACTGTCTTGGGTGTCCCTCACTCCTTACAATTTCGTCAACTTCCATTATTTTCCCAGAAACAATCTTCCTTGCCTCTAATTCATTTACAAATCTCCTCCCATTCATCAAAAGTACGCCTCCCTCGCCTCTCAACATTTCCGCTGCTAGAAATTTAGTCGGATTGTTGATGTCTTTCAAATCCACAAATGCAGTAGGATGGATTTGCACTTTCTCCATATCGATAAGTCCGGCTCCAATATCCGAGAGAAGTTCTTGAGACCCGGAACGTTGGTCATTGGTAGAGGGAATTCCGGATAAATCAGGTCGATATCGTGCCAACATTCCATATGCATCGCCTGCAAATCCACCAGTTGCAAAGATCAGAGGGCCTATTAATACTTCGACTTTCGGTGTTTTGTTATCATCGTCACAGATGCATTCCACACCTCTGACATCTTCATTTCTATCACTCTTGATTACTCTGATTACCCTGCATGAAGTCTTGAGATGAAACCTGTCGTTTCCTTTCAATTCCTCTGAAAGAGTACCGACAATCGCCGCTCCAGGTGGTTTGGACTTTCCACCTCCTCTATGCGTCCTAGCAATACTGTGTCCTCCCAATTGAGCAATGACACTAAGATCCACGCCCTTACTACCCAACCACTCAACAGCTCCCTTGGACTCCTCACTTAGTACCCTAATCAACCGCTCCCTTTCCTTTCTCTCCGCTTCACCGTTACCAGTGCCCCGCATAGCTTCCGCTGCTGACTTAATCGAATCATTATAAAACGTGTCGACGCTATCTACAATGGGAGGATTCGATGCAAGTTGAAACGATGTTCTTGCACCATTTATTCCAGAAGAGGCTTTTATGCTATTTCCTCCCGTTCGATCCGATTGTTCGAGAAGATAAACTTTGATATCATGACTTTGTGAGAGAATTTGGGAGGAGGCAGCCAAACCAGCTAACCCAGACCCAATTACTATGGCCACTTTTTTACCACTTTGAGAATGTGATTGCGCCATGCTAAAGCGAAACTGGTGGGAAATAGACAGTATGTATTTCAAAAGTGAAAAAATTATGATTGTAAAAAAGATAGTAGGAAGCGTATGAAATAAGTTCATGGATAGGATAGAAGAGATAATTTCCTTAGTGTAGATATTGACGTTGTAATGAGCGGCCTTGTATTGATGGGCTGGATATAAGACCACTTGTTTGTTCATGTCATACGATTCTTGACGCCTGTGAAATCAGGTGATTTATGCATATATCTGTCAAGTTGTACGAACCCATGGATGGAATCAGGAATGTAGGAAGGGGTATGACAACAAAAGTGATACTAGGAGATTTATTCCGATGGCAGGCATCTCGTTGAAGCAGAGTGCACTTAGGCTTAAGGTCAGTATCTATAAGGCCACTGCATGATCAGACAATAGATCCGACTAAGAATTTTGATGTTTTGATGGCTGACGATTCAAAATACAATTTATTGGATATTTCTATGAATAAAACCGACGATGCTACAAATAAAAAAACTCATCGGCACACTTGTACCAGTAGGAGTTACAAACATTTTCAAGCAACTGGATTCTAAGAGTTGGCTGTTATGGGCTCATCAAAGGGGAAAATAAGCAGACAGTTCCATTGTAAAGGTTGAAGTAATATGGGAAAATCTATCCTTCATGTACAGCATATCCCTTCATTTATCAATTGATCCCCGATATCTCCACCCTACATGCTTCCATAATCTGTTGATGCCCTTCTCCCCAGACCCATCAATTATTTATGATGAATCGTTAGAACCTGGGACTATCGTGGAGCTCGATGAGCTTAGGAAGTATACTGGGATTCAAACTCGCCCAGCCTGCCAGCCATGTAGCAATCTATCCGCTAAACATTTGTACATATCCAACACTGGAGAAGAAACCGACATCGAGTCAGAAGAATTCATCCGGCAGTCTCCCAAAATGCAAGCGAAGATACAACTTTCCTTAATCTTCATATTGGACCATAAAAGCACGCCGGATATCCATTATTGACGCCATTATTTCCACCAACCCAGAGCCCTAGAAACATATTCGCACCCCGTTACCCACATAATATCGTGACAGCCGCTGAACGAATAAGATTGATGTATGACATATGATCATGACCATCATGCCATGAGATCGAAATCTGAAGGGAGAAACGAGGAGATGGTTGGGAGCGTTGGTTTTCACTTTGAAGTAGTCGTGGCTTAGAGGAATTATTTGAAAGACATTGTTTTCGTTTTGTTCCTGATTATACATCTTAGACAGGAATGTTGGGTCCCGTCTTCTTCGTTCCCGTGTTGATCAATGCGGCTAGACCGATCATAACAATGACGGCCACGATGCAGATGAGAACAATTACGAGGGTCTGAAGCATTTTTGCGAAACTTGATATTTTGCTACAAGATGGAACCGATGAAGCGAAATCGAGAAAGGTAGGTATGATATATTCGTGATAACGTGAGGATGTCGCGATCTTTTGAAAAGACTGTAGATCTAGATGGCTGTTAGCAAATTGATGATATTCTTGTTGTTTTTAAAGCTTGGAGTTTTATCAATCACCCCGCCAAAACAAACAGTTAAATGGGAATTAAAAATAGATAAGTCGCTAGCACATACTCGCGTACCCTATATTGACTTACCAACTGAGATAAAACCTTCAAAATGCGAAGTTCGAATTCAAATGTCTGGTATGGTATGGCTTAAATGAACGAGAGTGAGGGAAAAGGTGACCTTTGGATTGATTTGCGAAGATCTCCAAAGGGTGTCCACGGCTACTTATTGAACCTATCAACCACAAATAGTATCGACTTGCTAGGTTTAGTTCATCTGATACCCGTAAATCCGAGTCTAATACGAGGTTGTGGCTTGCTGTCAGTGTAAGGAGACCCAACTTTCCGTGAAGCTTTGTAAAGAAAGAGTTCGTTCGATTAGATACCGGTATGGCAATTGTGGACAATCTGTATACCCCACAGGAGATAATATGGTACCTGGTCTTGGTGATGCAAAAGTTGCAAATGGTAGTGTCTTGTATTGTATTGAGAGATGAAGATTCAGAATTCTTTCGGAATGAATCGATTTCAGGCGTATAGGAATTATACCTACGTGAGATCCTTTACGAACCAACCAACCAACACAACCAACTCATCATCCTAGACCCTGTGGCGATGTCAAAGTTTTGACGAATTGGACGCGTTGATTTGTTAGACTCATCACTTTTTTTTTCATTCTCTTCCATTTCCATCTGTTCTGGAGCAAGGTAGTTACTATATGGCGTTAGAGCCATTGAAGCTACCGGCATAGTTTATTTTTTCTCACGGACAAGGGACTTGTTGGTAAACAAACAGGAACGAGTATACGAAAGTTTCTTTACTCTGTGTGGAGGCATTGTTGCCGGAATCCCCGGAAATTCAAGTACGAATACACGCGTGGTATACAAGCGGTTTAAATCTTAATGATTGCTTCCGAAGTCCGAATCACATATTCCTTTGCTTTTTACTTCAAAAAATCACCAAACACGAAACTTCGAGTGAGAGACGTGATGTCACTTTGAAACATTGGAGGAAGAGTTCGGAGTAGCGTGGAATCCCTGAACTGATCACTATTGGCTGCTCTATTTTCGGATTCCCAAGACGTTGAATCGATTGACAATTCTAGGCATTCTTTGTATTCAACAAACTGCAGGTATCTATAGAATAAATAGAAGGGAACGTCAATCGCAGTAAGAATCTTGCCTTGTTTCTTTTAACTTCTGCGGAAGTCGTAATCTTAAGATTCAAGGTGTTATGGTAGCGCCTATCCTGGAAAACCAGAGTGGTCTGTGTGTTCTGAAGTGCTGGCCTCGGCTTGCATACCTGAAGCCCATCAAAAAATAGATCTAGAATCAAACCTGCAGTTCAATGGAGTTTCGAGTGAAAATGAATTCCAAGGCTAGAATGTGGGTTCAAGTGATATCCTGCATTTTGAATTCTGGCTGCTTTAGATTCACTTCACCTAAGCGGAACAAATGAAGGGGTAAATGAGCAGTTCAAATACAAGCCATCTTTTTAAACTTTTCTTGCTGTCAGTCCACCGATTTCCAAAAAAAATTGAATTCTCAAGTTAAAGAATAAATTAGACAACAGTCACAGTCTTTTGATTTAACCCAACAATTGGTCTCCTACTTTCCACTCCCTAGTTTTGACCAAATCCCCAAGTCGCCAACCCCACAAACCCTTGTCTACTTCCCAAATTTGTCAAATTGAATCTCTGGACAGTTCTTCCACCTGATGTCTTGATAACAGCGATCTCCGACGCACTCTTCAGCACGTACAAAAAGTCTCCTCCAAGCCTAGCATCCAAACTCCCCAGCCCCGCATCATCTTGCTGAATCCCCTTTTTGATTGCCCCCGTTTTCGCATCTACTACTGTGATATTAGAAACTGCTACGTCCATCAGATAAAGCTCTTCCCTTTTCCTGTTGTATTCTGTCCAGCAAACTGCTGACTCTCCAGCAACAGCAATCGGAACATCTGCCGTTACAATAGAGGATGACGAAATAGAAACGAGCAATGCGCCAATCGCAGGATCTGAGACAGCAAGTCGATGGTCAGAGCCGAGAAAACTTATGCCAAAGTTCAAGCGGACTTGTGGAGGCTCGGAGATGATAGGTATACTGGAAATGCTATTGTCGGTTTGGGAGACGGGATAGGCGATGAATGAGCCTGGAGCAAGCCCGTTACCTTTTACGGACGCTAAGAGGGTGGTTTGAGAAGGGTTGAAGAGAAGATCTGAGACAGTCCCGGCAGGTCCGACGGGTGGGGTCGTTCTATGTAATTTAATTAGATGAGTGAGAATTGGAGGGAGAGTGATGCGTACTGATTTAAGGTAATGGGTCGGAAAGACCCAATGGCTGATAACCCTTTGCTATAATGAGCCAAGAAGCAAGATATTCCTGATATGGCACCGCCATTTAGTACACAAGCTAAGGAACAATCAGCAAATGGCCCTTGTAGATGAGGGGTTCTATCAAGAGGTATACAGGACTCACCGGTCTTGAGTTTTGGCGAATAAGCAACGGCGACTGGGAATTCTCCCATAGTATCCACCGGTCTACCAACCATACGCGGGTGTAAGTGATCGTTTGAGTCAATGGAGAACATAGCCAATGTTTTACTTCCAGTGTTGACAGTGAAGAGCTTCTAGTTGATATCAGTTAAAGTTTGTGAGCCAATTCTCTTATATCTTGGAATTTGCTTACATCTCCTGATACAATTATGGAGTTCTGACTGAATAAAGTATCTGCATCATAGAGTCAGTATGAGGATCTTTTTCAATGTTGTATTGAATTTGATTCACACCTCTATCTCCAGGTGCAGGGGCTGCGGTTGAATTTGCTGCTGGAGCATCTAAACCGAGCATCCCCTTTCCTCCAGTAGAAGTTCGAGTGGGTAGGGAAAGAGTTCCATCCTCCCGTGATATACTCATAGCAACGATGGTCGAGCCATTGGGATTATTGTCAAGAAAGTATGCTGCCGCGTCTCGAGAATGATGTCGAGTGATTATCGAAGCTGCAAGAACGATGGGAGCAAGGAGAAAAGTTTGGAAGAAATACATGGTCAAGGTTGACCCTGGGGTATGTTAGTCTCTTGTAGGATTGATCCTAATAGGAATAGGAGAGATACAGGGGAGATTATTGAGATGGCGAGCTGTGTAGGATGTTTTGAGATACAGAAAATAATTCAGAGTCTCGGGATACGTCCTTTTAAATTGTAGCAACTTGGGTTAAATGTTGGTTATGAACGAGAATCCAGAGTTGAATTTAAGTTTGAGGATAGAAAAGAATGGTCAAAGGAAGGCCGTGTAGCTGTCATCTAATATATCAACGCAAATCACACTGAAATACATTTTCACCCTCGCAATTTTCGTCTGATTTCCAACAACTTGCATGGTTTCCACACTTACTCTATAGTGTTACTTGCTTCCATAACCTGGTCATTTTAATGATGATCTTACTCTTTTACATCAGCTTTATGTGAGGAATATCGCATCAAGTTATTATGATTCCAAAGTTTCATACCTCAGAAGCTCATTCGCTCTTGATATTGGTATCTTGTGTATGCGCAGCATGGCGATGGGACGATTTCATATTGAAAAATGGCTATCCTGTAATGATTCCAAAGCTTTGTCGAGAATTCCGAGGTGTTTACTACGTTTAAAAATAGCGAGGGATGATGAATAGATTAGCCTAATACGTATCAGGAAATAATGTTTCCATTGTTCGCATAACTCCAGCCACACCACAAAACTTGGAAGACGGTCAGTCCATGGAGTTCATATACTTCGAGCTCATAGTATCAATTATTTCCGCTGTTTATGATATGATTTGTTGAATACTTCCTGATACTAAGAAGCACGCTAATGTGCAACCAATGCGACGACATTGAACCCTTGTGCTTCGCAATATTGAAAACAAAACACGGGCTGCGAATCCTCTGAACCATACAGTGAGGTTCCGTTACTCTACCGTCCCCATCAATATCTTACTCTCTCAAGCACTTTATACATAATTATCCGAAGTACAGACATGGAACATTACGCCATACACCAAAACCTCGACTGGAATCATAACCCTCTATCCCCATTTTTCACTCCCGGAGAACACCTTCACCAGTTGGTATCATGCAACAACGAATCACAAGTTTTGGCGAAAGCATATTCAAAATGAGATGTCATTACCTCCCGAGAGATATGAGTGCAATATGGGTGCATGGGGATTCGGGTCAAGTTCAATAGAAATGGAATGAATAATGTAGATTTACGAGGGCAACCAAATCTAGGTTTCAGGACTGGCTAGTATATCCAAACGAAAAATCCTTACATGATAAGGCGGGAAATGGTGCAGTGAGAGTTCTAAAAAAACCCTACGCCGAGGTCGAAATCAGCTTTTTCAGTCAAACTATTGCCAACAATGAGTAGGCGATCTTTGTGGTAGTAACAAAAATTGGGCAGGAAAGTCCAAGTATAGTTCGCTCTGAAAAGCCCGTGTATGGGATCCCAAGGAGGCTCTTATGATGAGATTGATTCTATCCCATTTTTACTTTCTTCGAGAGGTTAATCCTGGAAATGACTTGTCCAGTGAGATGCTAACCGTATTTGCATCGAGAACTTTCCCATATAAAAACGAATTTAATGTGATTTCATCCCACTATACAGATCATGTGCACCGGCATCGTCTTACTCCAATCATACATTTTCATCAACTTGTCCTACTCCTTTCCTTCCGACATCTGTTTCAATCCTTGGCTATCCCAACCAGCTGCTGACCACCCTTCGTCGCTGGGTATCGATTTAATCACGTTCCAATGCAAATCCCACAGCCTCATATGTATTTCTTCTATTGCTACCTAAAAACTAAGAGAACTAACCCGATAACTGCAACAACAACCCCCACACCACCCAAAATCTCCACTACAAGCCTCAGCCTTCCCAGCCTCCGCCCTTCGCCACTGACTCTTTTCCAATAACTGGAGCCTGCGTCACTTTGTATGCCAACCCTAGGAATCATCCCATCAGAATCTTCTCTTTCGCCGTCGCTCAATAAACCTTCTTCCATTGTCATCCTTCCATTTTCGTCATGAGTATTGTTTCTGTACCCTTGAGTGTTATAATTCGAGGAATAATGACTCGGGAATTTTGGCCTTGGAAAACGTCTCCACCAAGCAACTGTAGGGAAGAAAGTTGGGCGAGTAGCGGAGTGTTTTGTAGTAGTTGTTGGAATAGTGGGTGTGTCGGGGATGGATATTGAAAGTGCGCCTGTTGGCATTTTGTCTTTCTTCCAATACATGAGACTGTTTATGGAGTATTGTGTTTGGGTGATTCAATGCTTGAGAATGTGCTCAAATCAATTGACTATCTCGGTACGCTGTTTGAGGTTGTGATCGACGATGTCTGGGATATTTGAAAAGATCGAGATTGTGAATTGGATGGAATTGGAAATGAGGAAAGACATTATTGATTCATTTGGAAATATAGGATTGCCTCTAGAATTGAGAACGAAGCATGAATATCTTTGTTGACTTGTAATTATTCCAATTTCAGTGCACAATAAGCAGCACTACTCCTCAATGCTTTGGAATCTGAGGAATGGAACGTCTTGAGAAAGCATTTTGAAAACACTTTTCTTTGTGTCCGGGAAATCAATTTGCGTGCAGAGATTGAGGGAAATATTCTCAAGGCTTAGTGTTGGCGGGAACAAAGGGTTGCTTCTTATCCTGTCTAACAAATATTCCACAATTGTTTTGCATGCAAAAATATTACAAGTAATCTCGAACTCTAGAGTGAATTCAATCTAGAGAAAAAGCAACTGATGCGCTCGTCTGGTCTACTCCAGCTAGATATCCCAAACAAGAGAAAAGACAAAAACATTGCTGCGACAACTATGCCGTAATTGGCTTATGTCCGTTACCAACTCTGGACCATTCTTCCCTCTTTTCTTCCAAGTATTCTCCTTTCTCTATCCATCTGCTTTCCAACCATTTTGCCAATCCTTCGTCAGTCTCTGGCAAGTCCTCCAATAAAAATCGCTTGACATCAACATGAAATTTGTATCCTCGTTTTCCGCTTAGGTCACCGCAACTGAGAGATTCCCAAATGGTTGGGGCTTGATGCCATTTGTTATGATGTGAATACGCGATCGTCATATCATAAACGGCTTTGACGTGTTTAGCCTTTCGCAGATGCTGCACTGTTGTTACGAAGCCTTTGGTTCGCGGATACAGGAGGTGCTTGGGGAGAGGTCGATTGTTTTGTTTACACCATGTTTTTGCTTCTTCGTATTTCTTGGGTGTATATCGTGTCGCTTCACTAAAGCTGATGAGCCCTGGGTGATAGATGAGTTAGCACTACTGAATTACCTTAAGTGGGGAGGTAGATAGTACGCATAGCTTACATTGTGGCCATTTTTTTACTACGACTCCTGCAAAAACTCGATCCAACTCTTTTTTGTCCTTCAGCCAATTTCTACTAACCATGGGCATACCCATCCCCAAATTCCCCAACCAAGTAATGGAACCCATCGCAATTCAATCTTGGCAAACCATCTACACCTTCCAAGCATGCCAGCTCTGATAGCAAGTGCTTGAATCATATAGAAGTCGGTCCAACTGACATGATTTGCAATGACAATCGCGGTTTCGTCTTCCGGGAGAGTGTCGCCAGAAATGGTAATCTTGCCTCCATTGAAGACCTCAAAAATGACTTGTATCCAATTCCAGTTTGTAAACGCGACGAACGATGACGCATTGTATACCCAATTAGGGAAAAGATAACTGACGGGTAAGAGGAAAGAGATTATGAGGTCCATGAGGACCAATTCGAGGGCCCATGGTAACACAATGAGAAATCCACGAATGCTCGTGTATACAACATCGAGACTCATTGTGGTTGTCTTGAAATTTCACACACTAGGAATGAGGGGCAGACAACACATCACAAGAGAAATTCAAACCTCATTCATTACTTATATGTTGCTTACTCATGGAAATATGGAGCTCAGCACACGGGCATCATAAATAACCAAGCGTTGCTCAAATCAGTTCCACAACCTTGGCTTTGAGTGCTTGTAGATGAGATGCATTTATGGGGATTTGATTTGGGGGGGGGGAGGGGGGGCTCGCGTGAGAGGTGAGAGCCGATGGAAATCTTCGAGAGGGGACAATAAATTCGATGTTGCTAAAGTACGTGGACCCAGGGATGTTGTAAACTATATATGGAGATACTTTGCCAATCCACCATTCAATTAGGACGATGGACAGTTCATACGGTAGTTTATGAATAAAGTAAGCATCTTTACATTTTTGGCCGGAGATAGAATCATTACCCACAGCACTCAAGACTACACATAAAACAAGGGATATTTATCAGAAACTTGGGCGAGCAATAGTTTTTGAATAATGTGAGTATCTTCGACTATGGTGACCGGAGGTAGATGATAGACCTCACATATAATTATCAATCAAAACTTAGAGCTCACCGAGCATCTTCCAAACTTGTAGCAAGGTGAAGCTTAAAAAACTACTCCGTACGCCCGCCCAGGCTGTGTTGAAGTGTTCGCCACACCAACGTTACCAATTTTTCGACAACGGAGTGGCACTTGCCGGAACGACTGGCTTCCCTCCCCTTTCAGCCGTGGTGGTTAACTTCATGTGTCTGGAAAGTTCAGAACGAATTCAATCTTGTGTATCAAGGCTGCTATCGATACCTAAATATCTGCGTCTCTTAATATCTATATCTCTTTCACAACCATTCCCACCCCTCCTTAAACTGTCAGCCCTGTCGGTATATATTGGATGATCTCTACCGGATATTGATGTCTGACCATATGCATCGAGGTCAAACTGCTGCCGAATACAACCTCGAGTCTTCGCGGCACTACACCTCTTCGTCACTCATCGAGTACGTACATGGCCGGAATTAGCCACTACTTATTAATCACGATATCCAAAGTTTCTTATAGAATACGAACACCTTGGCTAGACCTTCAGCACAGTCCAACTCCTAATAGTGGATCTACCTAGGTAAGATCATATGTCCCTACGAAGTATGTAAGCATACCTAGTACACATCTAGTACCTTCCCAGTCTCGAGAGCCAGTGCGCTGCTGCTGTTTGCGTATTCGTTCTTGATTCTTGACTTGTTTTCTGAATTGCTGACCTTGTTTAAGTCCAAAAGCCTTCAATGATATTCAAGAGAGAGACTTAATCGCGTCGACCAAACATTGCAAAGTCAATATAGAGCTACCTACATCATAACGGAGATATATGTGTCGGCCCCGTCCTTTTGATCATTCCAATCATTGAACTTGGCTTTCGAATGCCCATTGCCCCGCGGATATTTCCCAGAATAAAGATTGAAACCGTTGGTTTAACATAATCAATCATTGTTCCATCCAAGTTCAGAGAATATTGTCGAGTTACTGTAGGTATGCCACGCTGCTAATCAATCAATAACCAACTTGCGACAGCCTTGCCCCTTCATCGCTTCTCCGCGCACGCCTTGAGATCTACACAAACGCTGATAAGATAGGCATATCTTTGATTTCTCCTCAACTTTATCAAATTACGCTACGATGTCTACCACGGAAACCGAAAATTGTGATTATGCCAATAAATCAGACAGAGGCGATTATGCCAGTGGGCAATCAGAAGCAGGAAAATCTCCTCTTTCGTCAAGTTTGAGTTTCCTCAAGGGCCTCACAGAAAAGAAGTCTACGCGGGGTATGATTATCAAGATTCATCCCAACTTATTCCAATTGAAAACTAAATTTCAGAACAGTCGACGGCTCGACACCGAAAAGAAGGGGACCCAAACCCGACAGTAAACCTGCTTTAACAAGGAGGCAAGAATTAAATCGACAAGCTCAGAGGTATACTGGTATGAAGAATAGGATTTGGGCCTTTACTAACGTCTCCTAGAACTCACAGAGAGCGCAAGGAATTATACATCAAAGCCTTGGAGCAAGAAGTGTTTCGATTGAAAGAAAATTTTAGCAACGTCACTCAGAGCAAACAGACCCTCGCAGAAGAAAATCGACAATTAAAGCAACTTCTCGCACAACATGGCATATCGTGGAATGGCAGCGGAGGAGTCGACGAATTCACAAATAATCCGAGTCTAGGATATAAATCGAGTGAGAGTCAAGCCGGCAGTTATGCGCCAGGCTCTTTATCATTCAGTCCTCCACCTCTGAGCCACTCTTCGAATTCAAATCCAAACAGTACCTATTACGATGCTGGATCACCTCAATTGGGAGGAGCGCACCGATTTTACAATGGAAATGATAGCAGCATGGCACATCAACAAGTTCAAGGTGTGGATTATGATCAAGCAGGAATTGACTTTGTTTTAACGTATGGCAAAGATTCCTCCAGCACGTTCTTATCGCCTCCGCGACAATAGCTAACGGCAACATACTGATATCAGACTCGAGAGACCTTGTATGGACCACATGCAATTCTTAGTCGAACGATCCAGCGATGCTGATGGAGAATTTTTCTCTGGCCATGCTTTAATGGCTACTTGTCCTCCAGAGCCAGATATGGAGATGCACTTAGATATACCTTTCGGGCACTGCCTGCCACATAATCATAGTCACGAATCAGATGAAATGAATGAGGGTCCTCCAAAACAAAAGACGTGGGACTTGAGCAAGAGCGATTTAGCTAATTTGTTAGATTTGAGTAAGAGATTGGACTTGAATGGAGAGATCACACCGGTTATGGCATGGGGTATGGTACTGGGACATCCACGATTTCTAGAATTAACGGCTATTGACCTGAAGAGCATGAGTGAAGAGCTGTTACCTAAAGTCAGATGCTACGGGTATGTGTGCTTGTTTCTTTGTCTTTGTATCTGGTCTGAATGAGCTAATAATTGTAGATTTGGGGCCGCACTCGAGGAATTCGAAGTACGGGATGCTTTGGAGGCTCGGTTCGTGACGGAGCCAATTGATGTGTCTCCAAGCTAAAGACATTCTCCGTCATGACAATCTTATTATAGGTTACATTCACGTTAGAGGGGGACTTTTCTCAATGGGTGCAGCACGACCCAACGCGATACATGATGTGTAATGATTGGAAGTTATTAGTGTAGATTATAATCACTCTCACGAAATACAGATACCCTTTTTTTTCTTTGATACATTAGACTTAGAACGAGCTTTTATGCCAACCGTACCTATTTATCTACTTCCAATATAATTTTTGTTTTCGCTGTACTGTCTCTTGCAGGATCTTGTGGGTGACGGTTGATCACAAGCTAGTCGTTCCAAGGAAGAATTCCGACACCTGAACAGGACCAAATCAAATGACTTTTGCAGGTTGCCATAGATGGAAATACATTTACTGCTACTTTGAATACAGTAATGCCTCACAAAATAGCAACTCCATTTGGAGGACTCGCAACACCTCCCGGTACCTTATCATTTGTTAGCATTGGCATCGATTGTGAATTTCGATTACTGATATGCAACTCCTAACTTGGTCGATTCCCAACACATCACAAATGAAATGGTTATCTGATTCACTAAAGTGAAGGCAATAAATCATGCTAAAGAGAGCTCATAAACATACTTTTAAAGGTACGCTGCTGAAAAAGAACGTCCACTTCTTCAATTTTCTACACTCCTCTCCCAATCGTTCCAAATCAAATAGCTCTCCAATTGGCATTCCCCACCCAGCAAGGAGCCATTCGTGCATCCAGTGTTGGTTTGTAAGGTCAAAAGGAAGAGATTCTAGAGCGGGTTGGTCTCCAGCAGCAGCGGAGAACTCATGACTCCATAGCCATTCTAGTACTTCAGGGCAGGCCTCAAGGCCTATTGTTGTCATTTTGGAAGCGGTGGCAAAGGTAGCCGCTTCAGAAGAAGACAGAGCTTCAACTTAATGAGGCCGGAGAACCGTTAGTATTCTGAAAAATAGAAATAAAACTGAGGATCAGTGTCCAATAGTCTGGATTTGTAGACTGGGTTGAAAATCTCGATCTGCAAAAGTTATTCTAATTGAATTTAGAAACTCAAAAAATCTTATTTGATTTTTTCGGTTGAAATCCAGACTATTGGAAATCTCGGATTCTATATCAATGTTATCATAGTATGAGAAAGACTTACAAGCACGAAGGTACCCAGTACGAATAAAGAGGATGTCACCTGGACGGAATGTGACATTTTGAGCTTCGGCCACAGCTTTGATCTCAGATAGGGGTATTTTGAGTGTTGTTAGAGGGTTGACAGTACGACCTTGGGACTCGGCCCAGTATGCGTAGTCAAGAAGGACACCACGACCTACTATGCCGCCATTCTCTACCCAGACTACAAGCAGAGGCTGTCAGTAGATGAACCGTTGTGGATAGGGGCCTTGTGCGAGATTACGTGCCGTCGATTCCATTTCGTGTTGAATTGTGGATCTCCTCTTGGGTGCACCCATTGAAGTAAACCTTTGCGTCTTGATATCCTATATAAATTTTTCAATTAGTCATTCGCCAATTCCCAAATTCTTTCCCGAAGAACCTACCAAAATGTCTAAATCCATCCCACTGACTACTACTTTGTGTATTCAATACCAGCACGTCATCATTGACAGTTCTTGGACTTTTGTGTATGATCTTTTGTTCAAATTGTACACGTCCAAAACAGGGAACTTTGGGTTTGTCTAAAGCCCAGTCGGTAGATATTCGAATGCCGTATTTTATTTCCTTGGCAGCTTCAATGGTGTTTTCGGAAGTGAGACGGTTGAGGCATCCGAGCTGGTCCGTAGGGCCATGTAGACCCCATGCATTGCCGCGGGGGCCACTAGGTTGGAGAGGGAGCGAGGAGAACGATGGGGTTGGAGGCAGTGGAGAGGAAGAGGATGACATCTTTGGGGCTATATGACTGGCTTCTAAGAATTAGTGATACTAATAGTGATACTATGAAATTATGTTTGAAATACCAGATGTAGTTATTCTACCAGCCCGTCTCGTTTATATGGATACAACATTTAGATATGTGACGTATGATCGACGACTGCAGGTATGTATGAACTAACACAGTATGCGGGGTTAGTGGGGGCAAAGAGGGGTAACGGTGCATGTCTTATTCATATTTCTGTGGGGGTTCTTCTCTACACAGAGCCTGGAAAGGGTTACGGAATAATTTATCCATGGGTATATTTCAATATCCAGTTGCATGCCAGTCTATTGATCTTCAAAATAAGAGGCAAACAATTGAATCACCCGAATTCGATTGGGGTAAAAATCATACACGAAAGGACTATTTGCTCAACAGTTTCATAAGGGTTTGCTTCGCGTTCTCACCTAGAATCTTAGAAGCCCAAGAACTAATTCTAGTTCCATCCCACCCACTTTTCAAAGCCGTTGGAACATGGACACAAAAAAGGAATCGTCACTGGGTTCCTTTCAGCAACCAAGAACCATTCAATCAGTTGATCAGCTCGGCAGCTTGGAATTGTCGCCTGGTACACTTTCACCTCACAGATTTTGAGGAGGAGAAGGACTATTTCGGTAGGGTGCTTGCCTTTTTGTTATCTTATATAATTGATGATTTAAACACATTCTCGCTGGGTGCTTGAATCGAAGACAGTCAAGATCTTCATACGACTAATGTTGGTAGTGTGAGTCGAATAACCGCCACAGCTACAATATCCTGTCTTGGAACAGATGCAAGTATGCGTTGGAATATTTCAAAATGATTTTGTCAGCGGAGAGGAGCTGCAAGGATAAAGATATATGATAATTCCGAGGTGATGACAACGGCTTCCACACTTTTGTGAGATATTCCAACTTCGAATTTTGGATTTGTCTGGATAGTGTAAGATGAATCTGCGTGTGTGTATAACTTTGGACTCCACCAGTACCTCCGACTACGACAACTTCTTCGAATGGCATCGCTCCGATTTTATGCCTCGCTTATGATAGAGACATGAGAGAGAGAGAGAGCTTTGTGAAGGAGACAAGATCCCAAAATCGAAGATCGATTACTTATCTCACAACTTGATAGGCACAGTCTGCATTGCGTCCAAAGCCATGGGCAAGGCGATTATTTGTATTCGATAATGAGCGCAAGGTTGACTTGAATCCTTACACTTCCTAAGTGTTACTGAAAAAATGAAGTTCGAGAGCAGAACGGGGGACGGTTCTATGAGGAACGATCGCTGATTGGATAAAAGAAAGATAAATCGGAGATTCAAACCCCGAGATCCGATGGACACGGGAGTTTTACTGTCCCGAGCGGCAGCATCCTTCTTGTCCATCGTAACAATTACTTTCTTCGTCATTCCCATGATTTGTCTCTCGTTTTCTTTTTTTCCCCATTTCAAATAAATTTTGGTTTAAAAATGACAGACTCTACGGAAACGGAACGTTCAGGTCCCTACGGACGAGCTTGTCTCAATTGTGCCAAGGCAAAAACTAAATGTAACTTTGGTAGTGACCAAAGAATTTGTGAGAGGTATCTCTATCACGAAGTCCCTGTGTCTCCGTAGACTAACTTGTCTAGATGTGGCAGGCTCAAGAAAGGATGTGTTACTGCTCCGGTGAAACGGAGACAAAAACCACGCGTGACTGCAGAACGTCTTGAACAAAGATTAGACGGGCTTGTATCTTTACTGCGGACCATCTCACCAAATAATCCAGCTGTCGAGAATGCCCTCAATAGTTTCACAGTTCGACCCTCTGATAAGCATGCATCAGATTTACATTCTACTGCCGTAAACAATTCGGCGAGAGATTCCGATGAAGTTGCGCCTACTGATTCAGGTGCGGCTCATCTTCCTCCCACACCGGCATCGAGCGCAACCCCAACGTATCCATACACTTTACCAGAGGGTGCGGAACCAACAATAGAAGAAGCAGAAATATGCTTTCATTCATTTTGCACTAAAAATCTTCCCCATTTCCCGTTTATACAGTTTCAAGATGGCATGACTGCCCGCCAGTTGCGACAAGAGCGCCCCTTCTTTTGGTTATGTATCATGACAATGTCATCAACGGTCATCCGACGACAAATTACACTTGGCAAAACAATCCGAGAAATCGCAGCTCGGGAGCTTGTTGTGGAGGGAAAGAGAAATTTAGATCTGTTACTGGGTTTGGTTTGTTTTGTTGGATGGTAAGCTATAGTCTTAATGCTGAACCTTTATTACTCACTATTGTTCTAGGGGCCAGTATCAAGTACGAACCGCACCATTCATGACTCTATTTTCCAATTTCATTGTTACACTTGTGATTGATTTACAACTTCATCAACCTACTAGTGACGAGGCTCATACTCTGGGGCTGGAACATGAATTTCGTCATCAAGAAACGATGGAGGTACCATTGACTCGAAACATGGAGCATCGTCGTCTAGTTATAGCCTGCTATTACCTAACCTCAACGTTCGTCTAAATAGATCCCCTCTGATTTGGCAGGCTTAAATCGATCAAAGCTAACTCCAAATTTCTAGTCTTTCAACCTTCCACAAGAAATTGGAAGGCGTAGTATGGTGTCCTTATCTTGACAAATGTTTATCAAAACTAGAAGAAAGAAAAGATCCATCTGATGAGCTTCTAATTAACCAGGTACGACTTCAACAAGTTGTGCGTAAGACGGTAGAATCATATATAAATCTCATCCGCGATGGAACACCAGACCAACCTGGGAGTTCCACTCTTATTATGCTCTATATCCAAACTCTCAAATCCCAACTAGCGGAGGTCAAAAAAAAGATACCCTCGCATTTGAACGAAAACAGTATGTACACCTCGGAGGTAAAGAATTCAATCATAGAACCATGTGCTAACGGCTTCCAAGGAGTTTTGAACCTTCAAATTTATGGCGCGGAAGTGATGATTCACGAGTTTGCTATTTATCTTCCAAACTCCACTGAAGCTTCATCTATAGATTCCTCACTTTCTCGAATAGAATCACTTCATTGCTGTCTCAACGCCATAAAAGCTTGGTTTGACATCCTTCTCAACTGTCCAGCCTCATATTTTATAGGATTATCACTTCCAGTATGGAAGCAATTTGGAGGAGTCTTTTTCCCTTTATATCGTTTGACGGTGCTTAAAGATCCAGCATGGGATACTGACATGGTCAGGAGGGTTTGTGCGCCTGGAAGAATCTTGGACGTGCTAGGACAAAGTCTGAAAGAATCAGAAGCGGAGGCCGCTTGGGAAAGAACCAGTAGTGATTCCGAAAGTATATTCACGTGTTCAGAAAAGGTCATGAAGATGTTTAAAGCATGGGTGGATCGTAAGCCGGGATTCAATGCGCCCATTACCATTACTTCCAATTCTATCGATGACTTCCAAGAAAAACAACAACAGCCAATGTCAGAGACAGACCAAATGGCTTCTATGTCAGCTTTTATGCCAATGGAAATGGAAGATATTTGGTCGCAGGATTACATGGGACTCTGGGATATGTATCCCAACTCTTTTTGAATTTTTTATCAATGTTCCGCGGGAATCGAAGGGTGTGATGCATCTCGAATGCAGTAATAATACACAGATACTGGTATTGATAATCAGCTCCACTTTACTCAACATTTCATTTACTGACATCGACATAAAGGATTTATACCATGCTGACATGCTAATATCTTGGTACATATCCACCTTTCACCTTCCTATCACCAATTCCCTCGGAAATCCCTTCCCCACATATACCCTTGATTTTCCGGGCTCTTTTGAAACCCGAACCACGATAACCCCACTCGGGTTTTCTGGGTGACACGAGCACCGTGTCCAATCACAATCACGTACGCCTGAACACTTTCCGGAGATACATCATTTGGCCATGCATGAAGAAGTTGATGTTGTACAATAAGTATATGTATATACCTACTTATTCAACGTCTTCTTCAGAACAATCGCTCTATTTTTCTCAGGGCGAACCTTAACCATTTTCACAAAATGGCATCTTCAAACTCCCCAACAAGAACCCATACCACCACCCGCTCATTTACCTACTCGTACATTCATATTCAGCCCTCATCCCCCTCAAAATCTTATATCCTTTTTCTCCATGGCTTTCCCTCCTCCTCGCACGACTGGCGTAATCAAATAACTTATTTCTCCTCAAAAGGTTATGGAATCATTGCTCCTGACCTTCTTGGATTTGGCGACACCTCCAAACCACTCTCAATCCATTCCTACAAGTTCAAAGACATGGCCTTGGACTTATATGAGATTCTTTCCTTACATTCCATTTCTGCATCTCATAAAGTATTAGGTGTAGGGCATGATTGGGGAAGTGCTATGCTTTCACGCATGGTGAACTATTATCCGGAAATATTCAAGAGATTAGTATTTCTAGATGTGGGATATCAGGCACCTGATGGACCGACTTTCAATTTCGACATGGTGAAAATGATCAATGCTCAAATTAAAGAGGCTGCCGGGTTTGAAATCTTTGGATATTTCCTTTTGATGGATGAGGAGGATAGCACAGAGTTGTTGGACAAAAATGTAAGATCTTACACTTTTTAGAATCTCTCCCGCGTTCCTTATGCCAAAGACAAAGTTCTAACGGGTGATCAAAATAGCCCGAATCTGTTATGTCCTTGTTTTATAGCCTTGACAATGAGCTAGGCAAACAACATATGGGAGCCACTGGAGGTTTTCGCAAATGGCTTGAGGGGAGTATGTTAGCTCCTTATCCGCATTTTGTAAAGAGTGAGGTGAGTAAAAATAATTCTGTTCATATTTATTTCAAAACCGTGATGCAAGTATCCATGCTGACAGGTATCTCACAATCAGGACGTGGAATATTTCAAAAATATATTCTCGCCCAAAAATGGTGGCTTTGGCGCTGCAAAGAATTGGTATACTATGCAACTTCATGGGATTAACGAAGATGATGATAAAGGTATCACCCTCCCTCTTCTTCCATCCTTCCTCTGTATTAACTCTCAATTCATAACTAAAACTAAATTCAACACTCAGCAATCCCTAAAGAGCGCACAGTCGTTCACCAACCAACTCTCCTCATAACATCCACCAATTTTATTAGCTCTGGCGCCGATTTTCCTTCGCAAATGAAACCTTACATTCCAGATTTTAGAGTTGAAAGATGGGAAGGTGGTCATTGGATTCAATTAGAGAAGAGTAATGAGACAAATGCACTGTTGGGGGAGTTCTTTGAGGAGATTTAAAGAGGGAAGGAGATGAGGTGGCTAATAGATCCGGGTCACATGATTTGATTCTGATCTTTCGCATTGTGGTTGATAAACGTCAATAACTGGAGTGAGTGGAGTTAGTGAAATAGTTCACAGAAAATAGAACTATATTTTAGCTCGTGCATCATAATATCGTTCGTTTCATGTCCACAAAAATTGCCGAAAAGCTTATCTCATCTTCTGATAAAAACTCTCATCAATCTCATCTCGAATAGCCAAAATCACGAATGAATGCACCAAGAACTCAAGGCATGTTCTCTTTCCTTATTTTCCCTTTTTTGGCTAACTTCTCGTTTCATTACTTGGGAAATCTAAATACAGCCAAATCGAACACTCCCACTGTGGGAATGTTGCTAAAACTGATACCATATGGGTATTGATTTTCTCACTCCCTTGCTCGCTTTGATGGGTACATGAATTATTTCGAAATGGGAAATACATTATTCAAGAGTATATGCATTAAGGTATTGATATTAGTGAAAGTTTTTGTGTCTAGTTGGTGTGTCGCATAATATGAGTATATGGTATGTGGACTCGCTTCAAGCCGATTTGTAAGTAAGTGCCCGTTTTGTTATGCCCCGAAGCTTGTTTCGGAGTGATCGAATATTTCGAGATTCGGTGTGTATGGACATTTGATATTGGGGCTTTCGCGCAGTTGAGATGACCAGCAACTTACTATTGTTCATGTTATGATCCTTCCGTCCAAGTTTAAATCTTTGTTCGATCGAATCATACAGGACTCATCGATGGGATCCGGGACCAAGAGAGATCTGACTTTCTTGTGGCGTCTGCTTTGAGCCGCAGTTCACTCCTCATGAGACTTTTCTTTGCTTTATTCGTGCTCTCTGTAGCTTACTTCAAGCCTTATTCAGGGATGATAATAAGTCTCATGCCGTACCTCATCAGCGTCTGCCTTCCCATCCCTCATCTCTGTCGTTTTGAACAATGCTTGTAAGGGACTCATTGGCAATGGCCATTCGACTTCCTCGACTATTTCATCTCCATCATTCTCCTCCCCTTCATCCATTACTTCATTGGCATTCCCGTCGGGTAAGACTATCCGCGGTATACTCAGAGTCCCCAAGTCCGTCTCCCCCTTTTCATATTTTTCTTCGCCTAAACCCCCAAGTCCCGTTGAAACCAATGGCGACACAGGACTCGCTTCTCTTTTCCTCTTTCTCTTGACATTTTTACCAATCGGTGTCAACAGTTCACTCCCCACCGGTTCCCTAGCTGGTAATTCCACTGGCGCCATGATTTCTCTCCCTTGCAACTCTCTCATCTCCATACTCTCCCCGTGTAATTGTGCTTTTCCTCCGGTTCCCAAATATCCATCACCATAACTATTATGACTACTCGTGCTTGCCGGACTATGAAGATTACCGAAATTTTTATAGGGTTCTATATCAATTGGGGTATGGCGTGAGTGGAGAAGATGTTGTTGAAAGAGGAATTCGCGATGTTGTTTGCGACGAGTGAAAAAGATTACTATGAATACGGTAGACATGCCGAGGAGTGAACCGATTATGGGGCCTATTATCCAAGTTTTGTTTAAAGGGGTTGTGGTGCTGGCAGTTGTCAGGGGAATAGTGGAATTGAAAGTACTGTTGGTTTCGGAGTTCGTGGCTGGAGTTGGGGTAGGAATCAATGTTGGTATGGGATCTGAGGTTGGGATCGATGAAATAGAGGTCATGGAGGCCCTGGAATATGAGGATACTTTCATGGCAGATATCGATGCTGTTTTTAGAATTAGAATGATACATTTATCAAGATGACTTTAGGTCGAAGAGAGAGAGAATAGGTCTATACCTTCAGAGAGCGCACTGAAATAAGCACTTGCCCAAGTAGCTGTACTCAAAACGGTTGTCCAATCCCCCGAATCACTCATTAAACTCCCAGACCAACTACTAGCAGGCGTTGTCACCAAATTAACTAGTCCAGTCGTAGTCGAAGAACTCGTCTTTGTCGCCGTGGCTCCAGAAGTCGTGGAAGACCCAGTCCCAACTATTCGCGAATACAAAGCTGTTAAGTTTGATACTTGCAATGCGTACTGTTGTATCTCCCCTCCCCCCGGCGTGTTGAGACATTTATTCAATTGCGTGGAGATGAGAGGTATGATCTCTTGTTGATCGGTATTGACGTCTGGATTTTCAATTGAATAGGTCAACACGCAAGTTTGACAATTTCCACAGCTGGTGATAAATGTTGAGTTCTCTGCACAAGACGTCGTGCTATTAAATGCCAATGCTTCGATTCTGCATGTCGCTGCATGAATATCAGTTTTGTGACCTCCTTTACTCTAATGCTATCTTGATCTGTTTATAGTATCTGATAATAGTAAACCAAACTTACGGCAGTCAGGAGAACAATATGATGAAGGCAACACCATCACAGACTGTCTTGCTACCAGAGCTGCGGCAATGAATCGAGGAAGATGCATATCTTCTCTCCTTTCCAACACCAATACCAAATCCTAAAAGACGAAAACCAAACTCAAGATCGTCACATGCCCAATGTCTTACGATGCACTTTGTCTTGAAAATGCATTTTAGTTGCGATTGAGGCTGAAATAGTGGTTCACTAATGACGAGAGAAAGGTCTGGAGTCGAAGGACATCAAAGCCTAGATGAAAGAACTACCAGCAGCCTTAGATTACTAGGGAAAAGATACATCATACAGTTATACATGCTTTGCATATTAATAAATCAAACGAGATGTATGTTATGCGTTTTACTTTTGGTCTACAGGCATGGGGTAGGCATCCGGCTTTTTGAATATGTATGTACTGGGGTTTCGAAGTGTATCTACCAGGGAATCTCAAAACGATCTCGCAAAAGATGCTCAGAAAAGTGACAGGAATGGTAAAGGGTGAAGTGCCTAGTAAATATTCTGACAGACCATCCTGCCTGAAAGTCTGGACGAGCATGGGGATGCATTTAGCAAATTCTAGATATAGTTGGTTACAGTCACCCCTCCTAGTCATTGATCCTTTCAAAGACAGTAAAATACCGGAAACTGGTAAGTTGCACAAAGCTGTTGCATGCCAATGACTGTTAAAATCCTCCTCTCAATAGTCCTAATTATCCGACATTTTTTAAGAATTTTCCGGGGGGCAACTACCACTTCGCCGGCCCACAGGAGTAAAAACCAGACGAGTAGGGTTTGTACCTCGTAGAAATATTATCCAAACGAGATGCCCGATCAATTGGAGAACTTTGATTGGATGATATCTACCCCCTGTTCAAATCCACCAAAAAGGCATGATTGAGACTGCGCCAAATAAGCATAGTCCGCTTCCAGGTCCTACCAACCCAGAACTAGTTAATTGAGGCTTGAATCGACGACGCCTTTTCAGCTATCTTGTTCGAAGCCACTGGTTCGACTTGGCATCAGAAAATCATACTCCAGGTACGAATGTCTCTTGAAGAAGACACGAGAGACATGATGTTGTCGTATGCAGTCCAATTGCATCTGAAAAACTGTTTGAGCGGAGAATTCTTTTGGGAATGCCAGAATTAAAGCTTCGGAGAAATTGTTTGAAAGAGGAATGGTTTCGGCATCAGTGTTGAGGCGATGCTTGATTGGAGCTTAAACACATGGTTACATGGATTATCTCCCATATACGCGACAAAAAGCATTTCGTTTCATATCCCAAAGAAGAAACAAAGGTTGATCGCGTTGTACCGGGCCAGTCGTTCATTTCTCCACACTTTCAGAACGTTTTGGAGTTCTAGCCTGTGTTGAACTTGGACAAGATTGTTACAACATTGAACATTTGCATGTCTCTAAATTTTCGATTTTCTTATGTGAATTGAACCCACGGCTCGCCGGGGCTACAGTAAAAGAACCAAGTAGAATTCTCACGTTAGGAATTTCCTGGTGCGGTTGTTCTTCCTCTATCCAATCCCATTAGATAATCCGATCTATTTCAGTGCCCAGTATTTGCGAATACCTTCCTTCTCTATGCGGTCATCCCAATCCCATAACGCCGCGTGATATGAAGAACCTACCAAGCGTCCAGATAGAAGAATAGACCCGGACTCCTTTTGCAAAATTTATTGATGACTGTCACCTAGGATCCACTACTACTCACACCCATGCGAGTTTCGTGGATCCTATAATCTCTATGAGGTTACACCGAAATACAGGCTGCAACATTATCTCGAGGCTGATTCGTCAACGTGAGTATCTAATGCTAACAACCTTTTCCCACTTTGAGCGAAGATTATTGTACCCAATTCAAGATTTTATGCAATGAATGGTAACATTCCATTGCATCTTATCGGTCGTTCTCGCGATTATGATGAAGCCCCGAGGTACAATTATGCTGGCAGAAAAGCTTAAAATCGGACGAGGAGGCAAGTCTTGGCGCATGCACGCACGGGTATGGTACACTGGCATAGTTTGTGTGTTGTCTAACTCTTATAAATTTTCCCAACATAAGCAGTGACCAACGCCAATTAATATGGTGGGTTGCACTAAGTCGCAGCTTTCCTTCAGCCTATTGATATTGGCCTTCTGTCTTTCCTCTTCCTGATTAAGTGTACGCTCTATCTTTTCTTCCCGGATACGTCTCAAAAGATATCAAGCAATAGAAGAATGAAATGAGACTTCAGCTGAAAGTCTATGCACTGATATGAATATAAGGGCATCATAAGCTTGATAAAATTACAGGGCATAGACAAACTCGTGATTTTCCTTGTCCGTCAAATCAAGAAACTCTTGTTTATCTAGCTTTCTGTAACCTGGCGCGGCTCTAATCGCTTCGTTCTTCTTGTTCATCCTGTTGTAGTACCAAGCAATGAAAGCCACATCCAGGGCACACACTCCATAACATACAATGATGGTTATTTCCGCTGGTTTATACCGTGGCGCGTCTGCGGGTCTGAATACTTGGGGCCGATTATGTTCCCTATACAATAAGCAACTAAATACAGGGCTGCGACTGTTGTTTTCTTGGTATAACCTGCGACATTACTCGATATCATGGAGAGAAGCGCAGTGAACGGCGTTGGTGAAGCTTGTGTTAGGTAGTAGCCTGCCAAACGACCACTGTCGTTGGATAAAGGAAGTGCAACTATAAGTATCATGCCTAACATCGCTATCAAGAGACCAGATATAGAGATCAGAAGTCTGTGTCCATATTTATCTCCAAGATAACCACATGCAATGAGGGCTATAACTTCGACAGCACCACCCGGAGTTCCGTAAAGAAGTGATTCGTCGGGAGTGTAGCCAAATGAAACGATAAGCTGGGAAAAGAAGTTGGAAATTCCACCTGTGTTTTGTCAGTTTCGATCGACCGTAACCGAACGGGAGTCGACGTTGAGATCCTTCTTACCATTAGGAATATCTGCTACCAATCCATAGAAGACGAACGCCCAAGTTACCGGATCGGCAAGAGCCTCCTTCAATTGATACATTTTAAAGTGTTTATTGCCCACACCTTGTTGGTTCTTTCTGATACGCTCAACAGCCATAAGTCTCTCTTGTTGCGTAAGGAATTTGGCATTCAATTGATTATCCGGCATGAAATATAAAAATATGCAACCGATAGTTACTGTCAACAGACCAATGGCCAAGAACACAATCTTCCATGAAGCAATGGTCGATCCGTGTTTTTTAACACCAACTGAGATGCCGTAAGCAACGAGACCACCAAATATTTGAGCGAAGCCATTGAAACTGAACCATATTCCAGTTCGGAAGCCTTGCTCTCTTTGCGTGTACCACTGGGATGTAAAGAGGGTAAAACCAGGAGTTACTGCAGCCTCGAAGACTCCCAGAAAGAAGCGCACAGCCACAGCACCCGCAAAATTGCTTGTCGCAGCCATGCAACACAAGGTCCCACCCCAAGCTATGATATTGAACGATGACCATTTAGCGAGCGGCAATCTCTGCAGTAGAAGATTGGTGGGATACTCCCAGACCAAGTAGCCGATGTAGAACATTGATCTGTATAATGGATCAATCAACAAATTTCTCAGAGTGATGAAACCCGAACTAAGAACGCTCTTACCCTAGCCATTGATAATTATCACCCTTAAGATCGAGCGAGGTTTTCATCCCCATAATGCTCGCATAGGAAAGTGTAGTTTTGTCGAGATAGTTGAGGCCGTACACAACGCAGAGCATCTGTGAAAACATGGTGAGTACTCCAATGGGGATTATGCGATAAGAGACATACCGGCATCAAATTCCAATCAATTTTTCTCAACAATGCCTTTTCCATCTCTGGCGTCATGACAATAACTTCACCGTCATGTCCAGCAAAGGCTTTAAGCGCTTCATCGCCGTCATTTGAATCAGCATGCTTGAACATGGGGTCTTGCAATTCCCCTTCACCCAAGGTAACATTTCGCTCTAAGTCTTGTGACTTCTTTTTGATATCATCAGAGTCGGTAGATTGATGTTTTTCATCAATTGGGTCCGCCATAGTGTAGATGATAACTTGAACAGGTAGTCACTCACACTCCGACTGTCCCAAGTAAAGAAAAGGCCAATTATTACTAGCAATAAGCAAACGAAAGGAATGTTTGATTAGGGATAGTGTCGACGAGTGAAAGATGCCGTTCGTAAAGTGTAATTAATGTATGGTGATGATTTGATTGAACGAATAACGAAGAAGTCAAGGGATCACAGACATCACCGTGATGGAACGGTAGTACAAATACTGGACTACAAGTAAAGTAGGACATGCATGTATGAGGTGTATGCTATCTGGAGATCATCACTAGTCCACAGAATTGACTGTGAATGGACGTGTTATCGTCACTCTTCCCCCTCTCAAGCCCCTCGCGTTTGAGGATATTCGATATAGTTTGATAATACGTTGATAGTATATGCTTCTTGGATCATATCTTATCATTTCTTATCAGTTCTTCTTCATCAATGAGGAGGGGTAAGAGATATGAAATGAGGGAAAAACATCGGGCTTTGGGAACATTGAACACAATTGGAGAATAGATTCGAAAATTATACTAAAGGGGAAATAATCTTCATGGTAGCAAGGTCAAAAGGGAAGGTTACATTTGGATATCATCGGCAGATGATAAGCTTTGAACTTTGAAGTTCATTACCTCATTATCTATTGAGAAACTACCTAGGATCACCGGTGGATGTTGAATCGATAAGGAGCCACGTGATTAACCTTATACTATTTACCTTGGCTCAAGCTTGGCTTGGGTAATGAGGTAACTCAGCTCGTTCAGCTCCGTCAACAAACAATTGCTTTCACAAACAACCTATGATTCAATATGATGCTCAGCTCGTCTATCTACTGTTGCAAGACAATGATTATTTATGATCACTACCCTTAAGTGAATGCTCATAGTACAAATGGAAGCTGATTAGGTACGAAGAGCTTGATGAGCGTGGCACAAGGGGTGATAGCACAAAAATTTTAATCACCAATTCAATCACGAAAAGAGAAAGGCATGCGATTTGGAACGCGCACGATTAGTATTCATTCGTCTTCAGCAGAGCTTTGCTACGCTATTACAACAGTCCAAATGGAGAACGAATATTCGATCATGCGAAAGCACCCTTATTCTTCTGCAGTTCAATGATGGCCTCGACGCTCAATAATAACAAATTGTCAGTTGACCTGGCAGTAGAGAAATATCCCGCCATGTTATCAATCGCCATGCCGGACTTGAGCTCTGACTCTCCGAGCGGCTCATCTGAAAAGGCACCCATTTGACGATCTACATAACGTCCTTCTCACTTGAATTCCGCAGCGAAGCAAAACTGGAAATCATATCAGAACTGCTATTATTAGGAGTGCAAGAGATACAATTGCAAGTCGAGGGCTTCTACACAAGTGCGGGGCTTTGATGTGTGTATAAGGGCATCTGGGACAATATGTGACTGGTAGAAGGTAGATGTGATTCAAAATACTAAAGTCCGCCAGACCCTCGACATTCAAACATTCGCCTTACTACAAACAATGGCTCGAGAGTCTCCTGCGACAAAAATATTTCGGAAGAAGTATCAGATTCCAGCACAGTTGGCTGTTCGAAGGGAGGGCGATGATGAAACAATGGACGCGTTAATTCAAATCTGGGCAGGATGTTGGCACCGAAGGTATTACAAATTCTGAGAACGTTCGAAACTTAAATCGGAATATCTAAGGCAGCCTAATTTTGTAGCGAAAAGGCTTAAGTCAAGGAATGACAGACTAGATTTGAGTTTACCAAAAGGATTTATCATTTTTGATAGTGCTGACGTGATTTTTAAGATGATTCACCACGTACATTTTCCTTCCCAGCGTCAATGGCCAATGGATCCTAAAAACTAGGCGTATCGAGGCCCAATTGTATGGTAGCGATAATCTACTTAGCTGCGAAATTCCGCACGAAAATTCACATCTAATGAATCTTGAGCAATTCGGCCATGCTAGTGGAGAGTCCAATGCCCATTTCACGCACGTTATCTTGTCCATGTTCAAAATGCAGTAATGCAACCTTGAAAGTCATTGGTTTCCTTCGTTAGTTGTTTACGAGGACAGCACATAGCTTCCCCCTCGTTTTAACCCTCGTGCGCTGTTCGTAAGACGATCCCACCCATCCCCTACATACTTTCACAATGAGCCGCAGAAATCTATCTACACAGTCAGCAACAATACAGAGAGTCAACACACGTATTAAGTACGTACAAAGTTACTGGTACATATATTGGAAAATTCGATCATGCTAAAGTCTGGCGCCTGATTGTTTGAAATTACTAGCAAGAAAGATGAATGAAAGTGCCGGCAGAAGAATCGACGCCATGTACTGGACGCTGTACGAATATTTGATTAAGAACAGTGTCACCGATGAAAATGTGTATCACAGCTATTGGAAGTATGAATAAAAGATAGTATCGCTCACACGCGTGCTAACGAGACTCTAGTAGAGTTATCTTTTGTGGATCTGGTCCTGATACCAATTTCAGCCCTACTTGGCTCCAGCGAAATTACCTCGAGTGATCGAAGTTATATGGCGAATGCACAAGTGGTATTTCTTTAGCCAAACTTAGATACGTAGCTGCTGTCTGCTGAGAAATCATCTTTTTTATCCCGGCTTTTCCCAATGATTACTTTCTTTTGTTTAATCCTTCCGCCGAGTTCTTCCGGATTTCGGATATAGCTCAAAATCCGATCAGATATCTTTTAACTCCTCCACTTCTGGCGTTTGTTCTAAAATCCGGTATCACCTTCGGCCTAATATCTCTTCCGCGCGGACTATTCCTAGTCTATGGAGTCCGATCAGTTGGATCGATTAAGATTTGACACCGATTGTTTCCTCTTGTCCATCGTAGGTTAATAGTCATGGGCTTGCGGGTCCATCGCTTCCAGTGTAAGCACTATGGATTAACCCTTGATCCTCCAAGGCTATTAACTTCATGTTTTGATGGCAACTGGCTCAACTTCAAAACTATTATGGAGTAAAGAACATTTGTATTGACGCTGAGTAGACGTTTCTTAAAACCCTGACTTGAAAGTAAGAGTCATGCAGACTAAAACGGCAAGGCTTTTCTCATGAATCTCACGGCGGCTTATGAAGCACAGTTAAGTATCTTTTTTCTTTATTCTCCGACCCCTGTCTTCTGGAATGAAGCATGCCTCTCGGCTCCCTTGAGACTTTATATATTGTGTGACCATCTCCATGTTTGAGGTTTGAGCTGTACGATAGAGTGGTTTTCAACATAGGTTCAAAAGGTCTCTTTAGCTTTTCAACTGAAAGGTGAGTTACGTTTCATCATAGAAATATCAAGATGTATTGGGCTGACACGCTCAGATAGATTCAAACGATGGCGGATCCTACATCAGAAAAACTTACAGAGTCTTCAGCTGCTTCAGCGATGTCTCTAAATGTACCACCCAATCAAAAGGACATCTCCTCTGAAATGGCATCCATCTCAGAGATCGATCAAGAGAAAGCACAAGTCAAACAACCGAGAATGCCCTCCAGTACGAGATATCACGGGTTGGAGGTGGGCTTTGGTGGTTGCCGCAATACTCTCCTCCACTTTTCTCTTCGCTCTCGATAACACCATTGTGGCAGATGTCCAAGCTGACATCGTCGTTACCTTCAATGATGTTAGTAAACTTTCGTGGCTTAGTGTAGGCTTCCTTATTGGCGCAGCTAGTACGAATTTGGTATGGGGAAAGATCTATGGTCAGTTTAATGCGAAATGGACATATATCATTTCGATTGTTATCTTCGAGGCTGGCTCTGCATTGTGCGGTGGTGCTCCCAATATGCCTGCTCTAATTGTTGGACGGGCACTTTGTGGATTCGGTGGTAGTGGTACGTATGTGGGTGTTATGACACTACTTGCTGCTTCTACAACTATCCATGAGAGACCGCTTTATATTGGAGGTACTGGGATGACTTGGGGTTTAGGTACTGTAATTGGTCCGATTATTGGAGGTAGGTTCATGCTCATCTTTTCATTGACTGATACGAGAAAAGTGTACTAACAATATCAAAGGTGCATTCACAGATTCCTCTGCAGGATGGCGTTGGGCTTTTTACATCAATCTTTGTATTGGCGCAGCTTGCGCTCCAGTCTACCTGTTTCTCCTTCCAAACTATGATCCCCGCCCAGGTGTTCCACTCCTCCACCGCGCAAAAGAGGTTGATTACCTCGGTGGCATAATTATCATTGGAGCCTTTGTCTCTGGTGTCATGGCCGTCTCATTCGGCGGTGTAACTTATCCCTGGAACTCTGGGAAAATCATCGGGTTGTTCGTCTGCTCAGGTATCTTGTTTATCATCTTCGGCATCCAGCAAGTCTTTACTATCTTCACCACGACCAGCCGCAGAATCTTCCCTATCGAATTTTTGCAGAGTAGAACAATGCTCATTCTTTTCGCCGTGACATCTGCTGGAGGAACCGCCATCTTCATCCCTATTTATATGATTCCAATCTTCTTCCAATTCACCCGTAACGACTCGGCTCTCGAAGCAGGCGTGCGTCTTCTGCCTTTCATCTTCCTGATGATCTTCGCCGTCATATCCAACGGTGCGATCCTTTCCGCATACGGTTACTACATGCCATGGTACACTGCAGGTGGAGTTCTCGTCCTCATCGGCGGATCCCTCATGTTCGCCGACGTCACCCCGATACCTCTATTGCCAAAATCTATGGCTTCACCATCCTTATCGGTTTCGGCGTCGGCCTATTCGCTCAAGCCTCCTTCTCCGTCGCTCAGGCCGTTGTTGCCGAGGAACTAGTTTCTTCCGCCGTCGGCTTCATCACCTGTGCTCAAGTAGGTGGTGTAACTATCGCTCTCGCAATTGCCAATTCCGTCTTCCTAAATGGAAGTCAGGAGAAAATTCAAGCTATCCTGCCTGATTTACCGGCTGCGGAAATTCAGCAGGCAATTGCGGGGCGGGTAGTGATTTTGTGAAGAATTTGACAGAGATACAGCAGAAAGAAGTCATTCAGGCGATTGTGGAGAGTATGAGTAAGACTTATGCTATGGTTATCACGGCGGGGGCGTTGACTGTGGTGTTGAGTTTGTTGATGAAGAGGGAGAAGCTTTTCATGAGCGCAGCTATGGGTGGTGCTTAGATAGAGGATTGGTATTTGGGCTAGTTTGAGGTTGTTATGGGAGGATAATTTGCTTAAGAATTTCTATGAGTATAGGGGGAATATCAATTCGAAGCGGGTTTTGTATTGATGAACGCTCTAGGATAGTGTCTGGCACATAATGTAGGGCGTGTCATTAGCCATGGTAGAGGGGTTTAAAGGAAGATGATTGTTTTAATAATCCAGCTCCACTACATCATACAATCTTGTACACTGACTGTCACTTGCATGTCATACTCTATCTACTACAGATCTCATTCCATGCTTATCATCTAAAAATGCTATCTGTATGATCTCTTTGGTAGAAACCACAATATCAAATCATCCTCTACGCTGTTATCAACCAACACATTTCGTATTCCTCAAAGTAAATAATAACATCAGGCTCAAAAATGCCCATTAGTGATTGTTAATGCCAGTGCTCATATGTATTCCTCGTGTCTTATGTGTAGCTATGTTAAAGTAAAATTCTCAATCCACATCGTCCATCGATGTATTCAGTCATCAATACACTCCCCCCCACAACCTCTCATCTCCCTCCACCAACCCTCTTCCAAAACCCAACAAATCTACAAAATCTTCCTTGTCAGCTATTGACGGCCCGGGCATATGTAACAGTGGCAGCAATTTATCTCATTCTGCTCGTCAAATGGAAAAAAATTGACCACTTGACCGCGTAAACATTTGAATTTCTCCCTATTCCCCCTATTCCCCAACCATCCGTCCCCTTCATCCTTAACAAAAGAAACGTCAATCAACCCACAATCCGATCTGCTCTGTGAAAGTTGAGCCCATTCATATTTGATCAAAGAATGCCAAAAATACAAATAAACGCCCTATGATATGCATAATCTCCCACCCAGCCCATTTCCAACGCCACGCTTGAGTCATGAAGTTCAGTTAATATAGACTACGACATGTCGAGTCCAAAAGGGCAAGAAGGAGAAGCTTGTGCGCTTCAAATAAAATTAACAAAGTGAACAAAGAAAAAAGTCTGTTAGAAGTAATGTGCCTGGCGAAGGCAAATAATATGACATTGAAAAGAAAATATTTGTGTAAGCTGAGTTGTGTTCGCAGTAGTAGTTACCACATTAGGTTCACCGATCTCTTTTTAAACTTTTACCCACATTAAGATAATCAACGTTCTCGCCCATATTCGAAGACTTTGAAGTAGGTCGAGGCGTAGGAAGGAAATCACCATCGACAACTGTCTGTGACGACTTTGAAGTAGGTCGAGGTGTAGGAAGGAAATCCTCATCGACAACTGTTTGCGATGACTTTGAAGTAGGCCGAGGAGTAGGTTCTTCATCTATGAATGAGAATGGTGACTGTGATTGTTTTGGCGTTTTGAATAAATCAACCTCTTTATCTCCGGGGCCTTGAAATTTTCCTGGAGGTGTTGAAGTAGCCTCAGAAATCTCGGATGCTGGAGGCATTTCTGATGTTGGTGATGAAGTAATCGCCTCTTCAGTGACGGTAGGTGGTGGTTCAATTGAGTCAGAACTTAACATTTCTGTCCCAGACACAACACTACCACGACTGTTCGTGCGCATCATTTCTGTACCAAGCTTAGAGCCACGATGTGTTTTTGGCGAAGTGGTAGCCTTTGGACTGGTCTTTTCTCTTACAGCAACATCACCCAAAACCTCATCCTCATCATCACCAGATTCTGCACATTCATGGCGATTCTTCTCCAAAATTTCCCGTTTCGCTTTCATTTTTTCAGATGATCGTTGGCGAGAAAGATTTCGACGGTGTTCTAATCGCACTGGAGAAGGGCTGTTTGGAAGAAGGTTGGGTGGCGGAAGTTTAGGTAATTCATTGTCTTCAATCATGTCAACTTCATTACTGATACCAAGTCCAGTCTCATCCCAATCGCCGGTAGGTCTCCTATTAATGACAACCGGAAGATCATCAGTCGGAAAAGCCTCGGTATCCTCAAAAAGACTTGAGCTGATAGAATCTTCGCGACTTGAACCTCTAAAACTGCCAGCTGGCATGTGTGCAAAACCAGACGAAGCAGAAGTAGGGCTGTCTTCAAGACGTAAACTCTCCTGGCGTAAGCCAGACGGTGGAGGATATGCTGGAGAGAAGTTCAAACTTGATATGGGCTCTTTCCATTGACATAATCTACAAAGGACTTCAGTAAGCTTCGACGCTGTCGGTGGCTTTTCAATTAAAGCGTCAAATTGATGAGGTGCTTGAAGTTCTTTCAGGTATCCAGTGATGGCAACTATGGGAGTTTGAGAATTGGCGTTCTTGGTTTCGCGAATCATTCGAGCCACATCTGCACCATTGAGTTGAGGTAATTTGAATTCCATCATAATAATATCGAATTTGATATCACTAACGGCATATCTCAACGCGTCAGCACCATTTGAGACCGTAACTGTGCGACAACGTAGTTTTTCCAACAATTTCTCCATAACCATTCGTGATACTGGGTGATCTTCACAGATGAGTACATCCAAAGGTCGAAAAGCAGGACCATCAGATAAGGTAATCTGGGACATCCGTCTTGAGCTTTGACGGCGACGTTGAACACGAAGTAACGCATTAGCCTTTTCTCCTTCATTGTCCGAAGAAGAAGGTGACATATCGAATACTTGACTTCGTCGCTTGCGATGGGATAAGAATTCGCCTGGTAAAGGGCTTCCTTCTTGTGATCCAACTGTTTGCGAGCGAGCTCTAGATGATGATGAGGTACCACTACCTTGTCGGGGAGTGGCTGGTGGTTTTGCTGGCGATGATAATGAAAGTGGTGGAGGTGCAGACCCACGTATCTTGATAGGCGACGAAGCGGCAGAACTAGTGGTCTTATGAAGCCCAGGCGATGTCCTAGGCCCATCCATAAAACTAGCAGGTGGTGCAAGATTGTTGCTCGATTGCTGTGATAAGCTCGAAGAATTGCTCGAAGTTTTACGTCTAGCTTCATTATTCTGCCCTGCAATAAATGAGACAAGTAAAGGTGATGAAGGCTGTGAAGCCCTACTTGGAGAAGCATCTGCTTGACTAAATCCCGAAGGAGACGAAGGTCGAGCAGTAGCTTTAGCATTTGACAACGTTCTTTGAATGGGCATTGGCATCGGCATCGGCAATACAGGACTTCCATCTAACGCAGCTGGGGATGTTACTGCGGTGTTAGCACCACCAGGACTGACAACTGGCTTGCTTGTGGCCGACATGGCTTCCTGTCGTAATTTCTGAATAACGTCTTTGTTCGCCTTTTCTAGAACTGGTAAGTTTTTGAAAGTAAAATTGCCAAAGTCATCTGCTACTACAGGTTCGCTCAGTCGCCTACTCTTCATATCTCGGACGTGGGGTGGAATGTGTAGTGGCATTAAACCTCGTTTCACGTTATTGACTTGACTGCGAACTCGAGATAAAGCATCATGAGGGCGTTCGGGATATTCGGCACCAGGCGTGGGATGCTGAGTAGATGCTTGATCTTCCATCTCTTCCGCGAAAGATTGCAAAGTGGCTCCTCTCGCGTCAAAATACTCGGTATCCTCGGGATTTTCCGGTGCGGGAACAAATTGTGCATCGTCTTCGAGTAATTTGTCCCACTGAGTGCCTTCAAACCAAGGATGGCTTCGGATTTCATCGCCTCCAGTAGGAAACTTCTCTTCTTTGTTGGCCCCAAGCCGTTTTTGTGGGTCTGAACATAAAAGCTTATTCATGAGGTCCTTAGCCTCATCCGAAACATCGTAGTCACCTTCATCCGGCCATGAAATTCGGCGAGCCAGGATGTTTTCGAAAACTTCATCTGGTGTGCCAGCATGGAAAGGTGGGTAGCCATAGATAAATTCAAACATGATACATCCCACAGACCACCAATCACTTACTTCATCTTGACCAAGACCATTTACAGTTTCGGGGGCAAGATAATCAGGTGTACCAACGAATCGACGATTACTATCATCAGGATCGAAAAGAGCCATTGGAGGTGGCATCATACCTGTGCTAGTCTGTGGTGGTGTACTGTGCCTAGCATCAGAGCTGTGACTCGTAATCGGGTGAAGGCACAAGTCAGGTGATCCAGTGGCCTCATTTTCGCTCAATTCTTCAATAGGTGTTCTCCTTTGATTGGATGCTTGCTGATTTTGGGACTCGTTCAGAGAAAATTGGTTGAACATAGAAGTTAATGCATCACTACCGCCGCTATCACTCCTATGGCCAGACTTTCGTCGCGCATCCTTGTTGATGGTATTTTCACGACTCAAATTGAAGTATGAGGGTGTTCCTAAACTACCTGCAACATCGGGGGTCATTTGAGGTGTTGAGCCGGGTGAATGATGGCCCTGATAATCGAATGATGAAGCACGAGAAGAACTCATGGAAGTAGCTCGAGCAAAAGGACCTTGTTTCAGCAGATCTGGAGCAGACTCATTCGCTACGCTGCTTAATACACGCTTTTGACGTCCAATCAAGCCCATTCTCGACAGACCGAAATCGGTCAATTTAAGATGACCCTTTTGATCAATGAGAAGATTGTCAGGTTTCAAATCACGATGTACAATGCCACGACTGTGAAGATGTTCAACGCCAAGGATTACCTCACCAAGGTATTTCTTTGCCCAATCTTCCGAAAGACCTCCGAGAACTTTAATGAGAGATGCGCAATCGCCACCATTAAGATATTCCATCACTAGGTATAGATAGTCTTTGCTTGAAAATGTCCAATAGAGCTTTGCAACAAAATCACTCTCACCTTGCCACATCATGATAGCACGTTCAGCCTTGACATTTGTGACTTGATTCTTGGCGACCATGTCCGCCTTCTTGAGTACCTTAATAGCATAGTAATCACCGGTTGACTTCTTCTTCGAAAGGTAAACACTGCCAAAGGCTCCCTTGCTGATAGGTTTGATGATCTCAAAATCCTTGATTGATGGTGGTACGGCACGTGCTTGCGGAGCATTGACAGAATTTAATCGGGGCGATGGTGGTGGGCGTGGGTCTGATCCAGCCGCCGAGGACTGACGTCGATGGTGTGACGGAACTAATGCGGGTGAGCTGAACTCGCTTCCGGGAAGCATCGGCGATGCAGTTGGAGAAACAATACCCTCGTGGGCGATCGGCAAAATGCGGGGTTTGGAGATTCTCAATGGGGATGATGGAGGTGGCATTCGAACAGGAGACTCTTGTCTTCGGGGTGAAAGTGTACCAGTACCGAGAACCATGCTTCGCCTGTTCTGTTGTCGGGAACTTGCATGTCGACGAAGATCTCCGAATTCTGAAACTGGCGATTCCGTTCTTGGCGGACGCCCCATGACCGATGATGATCTGACGCTACCATCACTCTCCGCACCCGTATCACTTTCGAAAAAGATTGATTCTCTTCTTGCTTCCCGGGATTGTCCTAGTATGCTACTCAAAGCGCCTTGGTGTGAACGAGGAGTTGGACATTCCTTAGGACTACTAGATCTGGTAGAAGAGATGGCAGCAGATGATAACTGCCGACCTTCATGTACCATGCCCGTCCCAACTTCAGCAGCTCGAAGTGCTGCTGCCAGCGATGATGGTCCATGTGGACCGTCGAACGAACCTGCAAAAAACCCCTCTTCATTGGCTGGTGTTATTTCTTCGGGTTCTTCTGTCGAATCACTGAGTTGACCAGCTGCAAGTCGGGCAGCTTTGTTGATAGCCTCATCTATACAATCTTGTACAATTGCCGAAAATTCCATACGGATGCGTTCTGAATACTCGATAATTCTCCGATGACGAATGACAGCTTCAACCTTTGCTCGCGCAACAGCCTCACTATCCGCGCATAGGATCGATAAGCCTTCTTGATCTGCAGCATTCAAACTTGGTGATTGCCATTGCAGAACTTGAGATATGCGTGATTCCGATTGGGGAGATTGTGTACGGAACTCTCCGGGAGCTTGAGGGGATGGTTCTTTGATGGCAGGTGTGTTGATTTCCATGGCTGTATCACAAAGGTCCAATAATAATTCTACAATTCGAGCATGAGGTCGCCTTTGGGCGAAGGATCGTCCTCTTGCATGACCAAATCCTGATGTAGACCTTGATCGAGATCTACCCGATGTGGGTGTCCCTGGAGAAGCTGTACCAGAAGACGTAGTTGAGTTGGCACCAATCGGCAATCCTTTGTATTCAGCCTGAGGTGGATTCGGCATCACAGGTTGTTCTCCCGCACTCGGCCGAGCTTGACGAGCTTCCAACGCATCCAAAACTCTGACAATAGCATGACGATGTTCCGTCAAATTATCCTGACACATTTGTACTTCCATCTCAGCTTTGTGTTCTTGGAGGCACAACTCGGTGTGTTTTTCGAACCACCAAGGAGGGATTTGACGTTCGCAAATTCGGCAAAGAAGTGGTAATGGCGGGGCATGATTTTCAGGATCATCCAGACCATGCTCTGCAACGGTGGTGAGATATTTCGCAAGAACTTGTGCTCCAGTACCTAAAGATTCGACTATGACTGGGGCGAGGTCTATTTGAATTTCTCGTGGCGCTATCCAAGGTCTAATCATCCACATTGTCTGCATAATATTAGCTGTTAATTTCCGATCAAAGACCATGACAAGAACCTACATGACTACCTGCTTCGGATCCTCGATCGTGTACCATGATACCTTGTCCCTCCAGATCAATTGTAGCAGGTCCCGGTTGCGATATCGCTGCGCCTTCGCCTTCGCCTTCTTTGACATGCTCTAGATTTTCCAGTGGTAATAATCTCGAAGCCGGACCCAGCTCAATGGCGAATCTTATAATATAACTGCGAGAATCATCTTTCTTCATTTCCTCCAGAGTGTCTGTGAATACACTCCGGTCGTTGTCTCCAATCAAGATGTCCGCAATTGGTTTCCCTTGAACAGAATCCAAAGTTGTACCAATAACATCTGACCATGAGGGGCTGACCCAATTTATTGTGCCCTCCATACTTAGATCCATGATGACATTGAGAGTTTCTTCTGCTGCTTGTCTGAGATCTTCTCTCTCCTCTCGAATATCCGCACTGAGTGATCGTTCCATCATACCGGCCTCTGCACGCAGATGCGACACAGCAGGTGGTGCTAACATTGCCTGATTCTGATCTCCCTCCATCTTGAATGATTTATAAATTGAGGATTCCTAAGAATCAATCCGTTGCGTCAACATTGACTATTGAATGGTGCCCTTAGACTTTCAACCAACTTCATTGATGTTGTACGCGTCTTCGTTGGTTGAGATCGGGTGTTATCGTGTCTTCGCAAGCTTTCGTATCGTGGAGGGGAAAACCGTTTAGTCGACTCGACCGCGAGGAATGAACCTAGCTAGCAATCAATATTGAAAGAAGACATCATAACAGTTGATATTGATGTCTCTTTCTATGAATTTTGGGAGAGCAAAGTATTTGATGGAAGTATTTTTGAAAACGGTTTAGAGGTTGTAGTTGGGGGGGGATAAATTTATCTGGCGTGGTCTGGGTTGATGTCCTACTACGGCAGAACTAATCCGTTTGAGTTTTGGTGTGAGTGTGATATGGAGTGTAATTTGAAGCGGAAAAACCTGAGGTTGAGATACCTTTTTTTTTTTTTTTAACTTTCTTCCCCTTCTCTTTCATAGGTAATTGAGGAGCATTGGAAGACTGCTTGCTTACTAGGTATTTGCTTATTTGCTTATTGCACAGACGGGTGGACAGGACTGGACACTGCAAAGGTTGCTTGAAACGGTTTGAATCGAATTTGTCCGAGTGAGGAAAAACAACAACACAGGAATGTGTGAAAGGTAGGTTATCGTGATACAACAAAATTGATTTAATTGTCAAATTCGGGAGTGAGTAAGTGAGTGAGTATGAGAATCGAATGTTTTTTTCTTCTTCTTTTTTTTCTCGTCCTTATTTCTTTTGAGAGCAAGGTTTTGAGACTACCTAGGGACCTAGGTATTATTTTCCCTTCACTACTCTTTAGAATATTGACATGTCCTGAACCCTTGTGTCAAAAAGTCCTCGTAGATCTGATCTGATTTGGTTGATTACCTACTCCGTGTTGTTTTGGAGGGAGTTGCTATGATATGCTGTGGATATGGATACCCTTAAGATCTCAGGTGAGGGGAAGCAACCAATTGGATTGGAGGAAATATATCACGAACGACAACAAATCCAATTAGCAAGTTTAGACAATGAGTTGAGTTGAGTTGAGTTGAGCTGGTGAGTTCTAGCTACCGAGACCATGACAAAAGGGCAATGCTACTCTGTAGTATGGGTGAGCGAGAAGGTATAACGGTATTTGGTAGTGTTTATTAGTATTTGGCATTTGGTATTCGTACATTCATTCGTACATTCGTATATTCTTAGTTACGGTTGGTAGATATAAGGAAATGAATTAGCTGGGCTTGTGATTCTACCCTAGATGTCGATGTGGATATTTATATAAATAGGTACAATATTGGGTTTTTGGGCATTCGGAGTGGACATAGCACATACCACCTATGGCTGATTCTTGCAATTCTCCAAAAGTCAACATGTAGTCAAAAGGGTTCTCTTATCCGTTGATATTCCTGTTGCAGGAGTATATAACAAGCAGAAGATGTACATGTAAGATTACTGCGAAGTGGGATTCGAATAACCTCACAAAGCCCCCACCACCCACGCATACTTTCTCCTCGTTAGCAGCACATAACATTTGAAGATATACTGTTCAACATTGTCAGCTAATTGTTCTAGACTGTTTCCCCTCACTTTAGTTGTTGTATTTAAGTCCTGATGCTACGTCAAAGCGACAATAAGGTTTAACTTCTTCCATCACACGCGCAAGCTCACTCACTCGCCTACCTCACTGCCAGCCCTTGAAGTCCTTTCCAGCCACAACTCATCGTCACCACTCCTGCTTTCTTTCCCCCTCTTTTGACCGTTCAACCGTCAAACTTACACAACGAACAAAAAAATGAAACATTTTCACCACTTGGCAATTCTACACCCGATATGCCAACCCATCATTAAACACGCAACCACGTCGAGAATATCTAATTATGCTCACCCCTCCATTACAACCGAACGATGACCCCCATCAACCTCGACCACAACTTCTCACTTGGCGCTGTCCCACACATAAGGAGTATCACATACATAACTATGGTTCAATCGTTCAATCCCTAACAGCCAATTCGCCCCCAAAGAAATCATCTATCCATTTACCATCATATCTTGCTCATTAGATCCCTGAAAAGGAAAAAAGACGAATTGGTTGCAACCTCGCATATATCCATCCACTCATTATCCAAATTACATTGCCGTATCACAACGTTATTTCCCGACCCATTTTGAAACTTTTTCTTCGTCATCTGCGATTTCCATATCCTTTTTGAGATCTGCATGCTGGTCATAAAATGATTGATTCTTCGATCCCTTTACAACTTCGGCCAGGTCCGTGGATTGGACGAGGGGCATCATGAATGCCACCCGCACCACTTTACAGAAACGTACGGTAATATTAACCAAATTAGTTCGATCGTGAATTAGGTGACCTGATCCAAGATATTCTTTGCAGCTGGAGTTATTTAGACACACGAGATATTCTACCCTTTTCTACTTCCTTCTCTCTACTCTGCATGCCTACATATAAACACATACATATAAGCATTAGCACAAGTTAGAGTCGAGTTGCCGTCCTACCTTGTCACTATCAAAACATTTCATTCGACTACACTCGAGTACTTATCAAACACTGCTTACTTTCATTCACATTTACGGTAAATTATAAACAAATCAATCTTGAGCATTCTGTAGAATCTCGTTACATTTCCTGATCAAGCTTCTGACAACCCCAGAACCCCTGTCTAACAATCGCCAAATTCCAAAGAATAGCAACCGAGAGCTCGCCCAGCAACAATCTTTACCCACAACTTACCCCATCTCGAGTCCATGTCATATATTTGGAAACTTATTTATTTATGCTTGTCCAAAGGTTACCACATCACTACCGCCTCCCAAATAAACATCATCATCCCACACACTTTCAATCAAAGCTTACTTTACCTCCCTTCACTCATGTACCAATTACCACCCTTCACTCGCAACGCCAATCCAACCAACGTAACCTCCTTTCGCCCAGAAATCTTGGAACCGAGCACTACATATTACCCTTTACCCTAGAGCAAGCCGCAACTAATCTATACGACTCCCTAGCAACTAGCTACTCGAGCTCTGAACGGGAACTAAGAAGTTGTACACTCAAGACCCCAGACTAAATTCAAAGAAGCCAAAACTTACCAGAGCTAGTGAGAAATAGCAGTCAGCTGGTCAATCAGATCACTTTAGATGCATGCGCTACCAACGCCATCATCATCACCATCATCACTACGTATAACACAGATAGTGGTCGAGATCTAGTCAGTTGAAGGTTATGCAAGTGCTTCTGGATTTTTGTTGGGGATCAATTTACATTGAGTACCCTTCGAGAATGATCTTCTAAGGGTCTTGTGGGAGTTTGCATACACGCATATGCGCATACGAGCAATGAGATTCTTGAGTCTCGAATATCAAATATCGGAATTTGAGTTTACGGCTTTGATCCAATTGTTCGCGCACATCAAAACGGTTCTTCACTCCATTCACAGTTCGCACCTTGTAGCAGTACCGATACTTCCGTGGCTAAGTTCTCACTCTAACTACTTTTGCGCGATGTTCTATAGCTAATGCTAGTGCTGGTATTGATTTTCGTCTACTCCTCTCTTTTAGCTTTCCGCATTTTTGGTTACTGTTTTGTTAGTGTACGAGTATCCTCACCTCTCTTTGCCCATTCACATCCAGCTTTTTCCTCTTTTAACTGTCTCTCCCCCTTCCACTTTTTCAAACCCTGGAAACCCACGCGTTCCAAGCCCCAAAATTCATCCCACGCACTTGGATCAAAATCAATTAATAACATCACAAACCCAACGAACCGGGGAACATGTTCACTGTTTCCCGGCCGGTAAGATCTTATGTGGGGTACGACAGTACCACGAAAATTGGTCTCGTGGTGATAGCCATGAAGATCGTTGAGTCACGTGCGTCAGACTTAGGAAGTGCCAATGCTTTGAGGGTGAAGGTCTAGGTTATTTGTGGATGGAATGTGGAGGAAAGGACGAGGGGATGGTGATGCATGAAAAACTTACCGTTTGACAACATATATGTTTCAAACTCTGTTTTTGGCATTCTTACTTTTCATTCGCTGTTTTTCCACGATATTCTGCATACAATCTGTCCGAATTGAATTTTGAGGGCTCAAGGGCCCAAGGCATGAGTAGTACGATGTCTCGAGTGTCTCGATGTCTTGCTTCTTCTCCCATACCATTCATTGACTAGCTTTTTATTAGTGGAGTAGAGTGGAGTATAGGGTTGTGAGGCAAATAAATACATACATATATTTCCAATCTCGTGATTCGTGGCTCGTCGCTCGAATTCTTGAAAGATGGGAATTGGGGCTGAGATTCCCGGATGACGAACTATTTCTTATTTTTTTGGTGCGACGGGATGGATGGGCTGTCCTGGATGGGTATAAGTTGGGATGACTTATTCCAGGGGCTTCATTCTCTAATGGTAAAATGATTCAGCATTGACCTAACGGCAAAGTCTAGGATGTCATTCGGATATGGTATTTTTTTCCAACTAATAGTGTCATCCCCGAGAGTTTGAATGTCTCAAATGTAGGGTCAGCCGAAAGCTCCGATGTTTGTGTTTTGGTAATCGATGCCCGAATCTTTGGGTAGGACAGAATGGCACAAATTTTCGCCTGCGGAGGATAGGGGATAGATCACAAATTTCCCCAGATAGAAAGTTCAGAGATATTTGTCGTTTCATTGGGACGATGTACATTATTGTCAATACCTAGTACATTTACTCGGTATTCTATAGCTAGTGCTAGTGTTAGAATTTATGTCTAGTGATGTATCTCTATTTCTCTGAACGAATAAACTCCTAACTCAATAATGCCTAGCACCATGGAACCAGTGTATTATATTACAAATAGTCATCGCATTGCAATCTTCTCATTCCTATTTACCTAGACCTTATTGCTTTCATAGCGCATGCTTATTGCAATGTAACAAGACTCATATATCTCCGAGTCCTCCTTTCTATCCGGATCAAAGAACAACTTCGATGGTTCTATGTTTGAATCAGATAAAAACACTAATTATTAATAAGTTTTGAATTTCAGGAGATGCAAAATTTAGCCTGAAAATTCATTATTCCAGTTTCATTTGCAATATATTTAGTTCTGAACCCAACACACAACCATTCTCGATTAACATGTTCATGATTTTAAAAAAAGACCGACGTTATGTATCTATCTACCTCTGGAAATCAAAACTATCCCATCTTCCACTCTCACTACCCACCGGTAACAATTCTCTAGCTCCTATCTACCTGAACTACCCTTCCTAGTCATTTAATGTTCCTTCCGGTGGATGTTCTCTCCCGAACTACCTAAAGTGGATAGCTCAGATGGATATCCTCCAATCCACTCTCTGACAAGTGAATCGATAGCTCAAAGGGCTTTGTGGTATCAAGGAAGGAAGATCTGAAATAGAATTCGGTTCAGATAACAAACAGGAAATGGAGCTAAGATTTGTTTATCAACTTCTGGAGCTGCGCACTAATCACCTTGGTATAGAGTAGCAGTTTGCTATCGTGCTTAGAACCGCCACAGAGCGCAGCGGAAATGGGAGAACTGTGCAGTAATTGATAACGCGTCGCCAAAAAGTGATACGGTGCGCATTGTGAGATTAGTTCCTGGTGAATAGTAAATCGGACGATTGTATTGAATTCCCAGATCAAGATTTCCATGTGAAAATGAGGGCATATTTCATCCGGTGGGGTTTATCTATTTAAAATACAATCCAGCACCATGATTGTGGATTTGGCCAGCGGTGGACAGTGACAGTATAAGTTTTGTTGGGCAATGGATAGAATCGTCTAAATCGCTTGGAATAATCCATCATCATTCTCAGATCCCTATCCCAGTCTTCACTTTGAGGTGACAACATCCTCCTCTCTTTAAACTCTACCGGATCTTAGTTACATTCTTCTTAATAATCAGGGCTCGAATACTGTATTTCTTATACAGACAACAAGGGGTGAAAGCTGAAGATCGTATATAGAGTTCCGGTATCATCAGATGGTTGAACACCGACAATGCTCATGTCAACAATCCAAACGAAAGGGTAATTGGGGAGTTTTCGAGGATGTAAGGGTCTATAACTAGTGATCGAGATATGGTGTTTTGCGAGAATGAATTCCTCAAATGTCTTTTGATAAGAAAATGCAAGCAGCATTTTATTGCCACCAAGATGAAACCAACATCATCATCTTCGATTTGATAGGGGAGCGAGAGTGATAACTACCTAGATATCCAAACCCTTACTGCCATACCCAGAACTCCATGAAACGAAAGAGCAGACCAGATTTCTAGTGATACCCAGCAGTTTCATAACTTTCCATGGAAATGAACGAGAATCCCTACCATCAGAGATGCGGAAGATGGAGATGAGTAATTATGTATGCAATTAAAATATTTTATTGGCTAGAGGTTTTACTAGTAAATTAAATTTCGATTTCTAAAGATGTGCTATATGGCAGATTTTGGAAAGAGCTGAGATTTCCGAAATTCTGATGAGAATAGAAGAGTAAAGTGATATAATGGACAGCTGATTGATTTAAATGTAGCTTGGCTAAGTGCGGAGTTGAATGGAGTTCTCTTCTCTTACGTGACCTTGTTAGCAGCGTCTGAATTTTCTCCGATTCTTGTGCGAGTACTCTTAGAAATCTACTGTCTGTTCTCATAGAGGGGGTTTCTATTCTTGCAAGTCGTTACTTCTTGCTAGTACAGGCGAACACGAAAGGGGAGATGTCCGTCGCTGTGTCGGCTTTTAAGAGGAAGCGTTTAGGGAAAAGATGTTCTTCAGCTACCAGGTCATATTTCTAGAAGAGAAACACCGAAGTGTCCCTTTGTAAACTTCTTCTCGCCATGAATGTCTAATTGATATTTCGTTCCTCCGCCTTCCCCATTCAGGAAAGATCCTATGGCTTATCAAACAGGACGACTGAGTAGAAGTAAGTTGTTCCGAATGCAATTGGGGACAGAACACTGGAAGGGATTGAAACAACCACAAGAATTCCGCATAGCGACTTATTTTGTTAAAGCATGATATTTATGTGTTAAACCAACAATGCCTCAGAGATGTGCGTCTGTATTTTCTACTTGAAAATGAGGAGCTGCCGAGATATCGCTTAGTTTACTTGCTTCGCTGGCCTATTATGAACTCTAGTTTTAGTTAAATCGAGTACAATATCAGGAGTTTGTAGAAGAAAGGTTTCAATAACGATGTGAATTTAATACAGTAATGACAGTGGTATAACTAGTTATGATATGCCAGAAATGATTCGAGATCAAAAAGAAAAGGATCAATATAATAACTAGGAACAGCCTGCAGCGAGAAGTTCAAGTTTGTTCAGTGGCACTGCAACAGCAAGTACTATCGGAAACTGCACTGACTATTGGCGTTCACCGGAATGTTGAAAAGTTTTTCAACGAATTTCGACGCGGTAGCCCCCAAGTCTTCTGGGATCAATCTTGTGTTTACCATTGGTAGGTCCTTCAATTGTAATATTCGGAGTGCCATTTCCAGGAGAGCCACTTGAACAACGGTCATTGCTTATTCCTGAAAGCTCTTAGGAATCACCACTTACGACCAGCAGATCAATTTAACATCGACAGTAGCTTTGATTTCCACGCCTTGAATATTGCTTCAAGCTTGTCAGCAATGTAGACCTGTTTGGTGGAAAGATCCTAACTTACGGATTACCTTCGAGATTGTAGTTTGTGTTGATGTTTGGCTCATGAGTGCGGTCGCCGCCACCCTTAACGTCCCACTTGACCTGTTTTTCATGTTAATCGTGAGATATCACTCAGAAAATAAGGGAAAGACAAGCTGTTGGCATACCCAAGCTGTGGATAGAGGTGTAATTGCATCGAAATCATGTGGATACTCTCGAGCCTCGACTCCCTCTGCCGTTGCAGAAGACTCACTTGCCATCTTGAGAGGTGTATGAACTGAGAGAATGATTGTAATTTTTGACTTTGAAAATATTTTATCTGCTTTGGGATTTGAATTGACCTGGAGAAGCAAGAGTAAATGGGTATAAGTGTGGTATTTATGTTTTTTCTACTCATCATCTTGTCGATCATCTATTTTCTGCTCACCTTTGAGGTTGAATGAGCCGTGAGATCTTTCTGCGGTGATACTTCGTTTTGAAGCTGTTCGAACACGATCGTTTCTGATTGGACTCAAATTTATCAGCTCTATGCAGAGCTGCAATGTCTTCCAAGCTTGCAACAGGAATTCCTAGATTTGTTACTTTTCCACCAATTTCTGTTTCATGAGTACGGGCGGAGTGTAATTCTGGTTTCAGTGATTCTGAAATTGGTTGTGAAGCACCAGGCCACTGCACAACCATTTGCTTTACGTTGCGTGCCACATAGCACTACCGATCAAAACCACTCCTATCATATCGCACGTTGCATCGTAGTGATGACTCGCACGAATCTCTTTTAGCAATCGTATTGGTAGTGATAACGGAACAAGTTAATTGAGGGGGCAATCAGCATATATCTGTACAGCCAGCAAAGACTGCCAGGCGTCTCCAGCTCTCTCGAAACGCCCACAATAGTAGTATTGTTGCCTGTGTTATGTTAGACAGCAAGAAACTCCTCCGAAGTCTACACTGATAGATCCCAACTTGCCTAAATTAAGTTTGCTACAGATACAAACATGATTTTATAGCTCTAAAATCAATTGAACCTAGCATGAAATGCTTGGAAAAAGTTTCTCAAGTAAGCCGTAACATAGAGGAGTCACTACAGAAATGTCATACAACACCCTCATTTGTAAATATCATGAACATAATCAAGACTCAAGACGACTGCGGGGTAATAGCGTGCGCAATTTCAACATCGGGCCCATCGGTGTTGGTGTGATGTTAGGCTTCAATATGAAATTCAAGATGATGAGTGTGTATCGATTAGATGGCATACACCTGGAACAACCATTATGTATGAATAACCCACTTTTGGTGGCTCGAGTGCACAACAGTATATCGCACAGAGCAAATTCGTGCAATTTTGTTTCGCCTTGTTCCATTTATCCACTATACGAATACATGATGTAGTCTTTAATGATACAATCATGTCGAACTATTCTACCTTGGGTAATACAGAAGTGGGGATACAACTTGCAAGAAAGATTACACAGCATGTGACAGACGACAGTCGTGTATTTGAGGTTGAAGATGGGGCATAGAAACGGATTACACAAATTGCAAAGACGCATGCCGAATATGTAATGATATGAATAAGGTCGAGTAGGTGGTGTGGAGAATAAATCTTGGATTGCCGACAACTGTATTATAGGCCAATGTGAATGCTACAGGAAAACTGGGAAATTAGGAAATACCAAGAACCTAACAAGGGACATGAAATACCGAGAGTTAGGAGGAGACCATGCCATTACTTATAGCCATCCAAAAAAAAAGATCCTGAATAATCAACACAACTCAACGGGGTCCGACGTGAATGAGAGATTCCAGCGAGCGATAACATAATAAGCCGCCAATTCTTTAGCTTAGACGTCAATCTCATGGCCTCGGGCTACATGGGCTTCAGAATGTATTGAGTTGCTGAGAAACATAGGCTCAGTAAGGCACTTGACTGTTTTCAGTTGTAGCCAGCAATTTCCAGAACAGGAAAGCTTTCGGAAATTTGGTGTTTGGAAGCACTCTATCTTCCAATCTTCACTCATAGTTTTCATACCCCGATCTCGAAGATGTATTGCAACAAAAGGGCATGGTGAAAAGCTATTCATTGGCGAGGAAATATCGACGCTGATCACGGGTGAGGATATGTACACAGTACAAATAACTTGTAAGGAATTGTTCGAACCAGGAAGTTTATGTTGATGAAAACGCTTATGGCGTTGCAGATAAAAGGGACAAGATAGTCCCATAATTTAAGCTTATTCACGCCTTCTTTATAATTCCGTAAACAAAGTTTTATAATGTAAACATTCTTTTCATCCTAGCATTATCATACCATCTTGCCAGCCTCGTAGTATATATCGCCATTGCACTTGCGCTTGCACTTGCGCTTGCACTTGCATACCGCGTTTTACAGTTAATGAGTTAAAGAACTCAAATTCAGTTTGTTTCAACATGATGTCTTGTGAAGGAATCTAGCATGAACCTTATACACTGTCACTTCCAAAAGTATGGCAAAAACATGTGATGATTCATACTTGTCACTCAGACAATCATGGTGACTCTATCCAAAATCACTCCTTGGTGATTGTTCTATCACGATGTGACGAAGACTGAACACCGGGCCATAAATCTGATCATTCCGGTACGGTTAGACCCTGATTACAGTTTCTGTGGTTCCCCGACGGGTGATCCCCTGGTATAAAGTGTAAATGGTGGAGTGTAAAATAATGGAGATTAGATATTGTATCTTTATGTAGTGTGTTTGATGGATCTCCGAACGAACAACTAGAAGTTGTGTTGAATGGATTCCATGCCGACATCCTGACATCCTGACATCCTGATTCAATCGATAGATCAAGGTATGGTGCGAAGTAATATAGAAGAGAAAGGGGAGGGGGGCAAAAGATTCGGTGGGCTTATCGCACCTGCCTGCCTGTCTGCCTGTCTCTTTATCAAGGGTTGTGCAATCATACCTGAGCAAACGCCGCTTTAACACAAAGAGCATTAGACATTTTTAGACACAAGTATATCTTCACATACAACGTCGAAGATACAATTGTTTGTCGTCGATTTGTTGAGGGAGTAGAGGGCGAATTGGATCAAGTTTTTTTCTACTCACTGATAACGTCAAGAACGTCTAGTTTGTACTTGCTTCCACTCACAACGATTCAATCATACCACGTGAAATCCAAGAATATTTAAAGTGGCATGCTCTCCATTGATGATAAGCTCATGATTCAATGTCTCACTCAGCACCAGCCAACCTATGCTATTCAGTCTCATCAAGATCGATGATAACAAGTATTACTTTATTGTTGGAGGAAGGCAAGGTCACATCTGACCCTAGAAAGGGGATATACAGCCACCGATATCGTACACATACACCGTTCACTGCTCTTACATAAGGTTGACTATTTTACACTTTCTACTCTCGTTCCTGTCCCACATGTTAAAAATATATCCTCATGAGACACCCACTATCAAATGCACATCAAATCCACTCTCTTGCAGTCCTCGGATACATCTAATCTTTCGCATACGCACCCGCTTATGCTCGGAAAAGAATCTAGCCCGCTCTGGTATATCGATAGCATCTAAAGTGCCTTGCCAGCCTTGGAAACTTATCTCTCCACCTGCAATACCAAACGTCAAGAACAAAGGCAACAAAGCATTCACTCCTTTTCCCGGCTCCAGTTTCCAGATTCCAACCCCTCCAAGAAGCGGTCTCCATCTCCACAACCCCTATTACTACTGTCGATAGGAAACTATTACGATATATCTGATGATTATCGAAGAGGTTGAATAATAAATATTCATTTCTCAACAAAATCGACTTGAAACATATACCGAACATCTGACCGTATTCACTTTCTCGTGCCTATCCTATGAACCCTGACCCCCGCCCGGTGTTGATCAGCTCAGCCATCATATCATATCACATCACCATTATCAACCTCATCCCTCGCCATGCCAACATTACAACCTTCTAATCAACATTCACGACACGCAAATACAGTTAGGAATCAGCAAAATAGAAACAATATGGCGAGATCAAATGCTGTATCAGATCGATTGCGCAGTGAAGGTATTTCGACTTTCTTTAATTACAGTTTCTCCATTTCCCCATATCCTCTCCACAAATCTAATCTAATCTCGTATCTAATCTGGCAAAACAGCAGAATCGTGGGTCGAGATATCCTCACAACCATCTTCGTCCTCTATTTCCTCCATCGATAACGAAATTGTAACAACCGGTCTCCGCGTATCTCAACATCCTTCTACTCGACGACGCAGGCGATCTCATAATCAACAACGCCCCCCAGTAATCACAAATGACAACAGACAAAGAAGCACGAGCAGTCAAGAGGAATACGAAGAATCGGAATCGGAACCAGATCATATAGATATCATAACCAGTTCCAATGAAATTTCTCCACCAGAAGCCATTCCAGCACGGTTAACAACTCACGCAAGATATGATGCAGAATTCGAAGATGATGAAGATGAGAACGGTACAGCTTTGGGAATAGGAAGAGGAACAGCATTACCATTTACACCCCAGCCAAATGCTTTCTCTCATCCTCCTTCTTCACAATCCCAGAGTCATCGAACCCAAGATCCCTCTAATGGCTCATATTTCCCACGACAAGTCCATTCGCAACCTCGACCACAACCTTATCCATCGCGTAACCACACAACTTCACGAAATACGACGTTCAACAATCACACGCGACTCCCTATAGATCATGATGCCGCTCTACGGGCTAGCCTCACAACATTACTCTCTTGTGCAGCTGCAGCTAGAGGTCTTCCAAAGTCTCCCGCTCAAAACGCCACCAGTAATGAACCAATGGGACTCCGAATAGTTCCGGAGTCAGAACTCATTGGTACAGCACCACCTACTACAGCCAATATATCACGACCTTTATCATCAAGTCGCTCAAGGAGTGGATCGTCACAAGATTCGCAAGATGAAGCTATCAAACGCAAAGCTAGTCAAACAAAACAAAACACTCGGGCTCTTAAAAAGAAGAAGGGAGAACTGGTACAAGGCGAGGAAGCGTTCATTTCGCCTACCCTACTGACTTGGGTTATGAGCGCAGGCGTAGTAGTACTCGTCTCAGTAGTTGGATTTGGTGCAGGATATGTCATTGGTCGAGAAGTAGGAAGGCAAGAAGCATCGGTTCTCGGGGGATGGAATGGCTCTATGAGTGATGGTAGCTGCGGAAGAGAAGTGGTTAGAAGTGGAACTGGCGGATTGAAGAGATTCAAGTGGGGTGGTAGTGTTGCTAGGAGTATTGTTGCTTGAAGTCGTACACGATAACTTATGAGCGTTTGAGCTTGATTTGGGCTGGATTGCAGGGTGGTCATTTTGATGAGATATCATGAGCGTGTTTGATTGATAGGGTCTAATTACCAAGCGTAACTTTTCAGACTCTTTGGCGTTGGTCCATGGGCATTGGGTTAATATATTTTTCATATTCACCTAACATTCTGGAGGTGTTCTGTTTGTTTCGACGCGTACTTTTGTTTAATACACATCTAGCGGGAGGCATTTTCAGGACATGATATGATATGACATGCACATATGATTGTGAAAGAAGGGTGGATTGAGAAGATAAAATTGAGATTTGGGTCTGGATGAATGGATTAGGATAAATGAATTAAGATATTTCCCCATGAGCGTACTTTGATTGCTTATTATCGTGGAAGTGAACGTATTCATACTCAAATCTGCGCCCTTGAATCATTATTCAGTATCATCATCTCAGCATTTCAGCTATTTCCGTTGAATAAGTTCGCCATTGAAAGGCTTCATTAATGTTAATTGGTATGATAAAAACCGAATGATGATTTGCAGGCCCCAAAACTGGCTTTTAGTTGAATGAAGTATGAGTCAGATGCGGGTGTTCCCACCAACAAGGTAATCGATACGGGGGGCGTGAGAAGAAAGTGTACATGCCAATTCAACGAACGTATTGAACACTAGAGCGAGATGTGATAGGCAATTTGTGACAAATGAGATTCGCTATGCGAGTCCCACTAATAGCGCTAGAGTGGAAGGTTCATGTACGGGTAAGACGTTAATTATGATTATGTTAGAACATACTTTCGAACTAAAATTCCAGTAAAACATCGATACTTTAGTTTCGTATATCAAATAGGATTCTAGTTATGAATATTTAAACTTAGTGCCAACAATATGTGCCCCAACGCCTGTAAAATAAAAAATTTGAATAGAAGGGGAGGGCCTGGGGAATAGCTCGTGTATAGAACACCGTTACGGCGATGAAAGCGAATGAGGTGATGTAGACAATAAAAACTAACTGTTACTAACGCACAAAACGACGATTTTGACTAGCAGTATATCGGTTAAGCTATACATATCTCAGATTAACAGCTAGAGTAATTCAATATATATTCTATGACCTCGCTAACCTCATATCTCTACTTCATTCGTCATTCTCGCTTAACTGACCTCATTTAACCTGCTGTGCTAATAGCATCGTTGATTATGAGTCCGGCAAGTGATTACAAGTTGCTATGAAGAATAGCAGTCTTCTGGTAGCCTCCATTCTTCTATAATATCACTCACTCCAGCCTCCAGTCCACTCCTACCATACTGAATGAATCATCGAAGCTTCTGAAGATTACACCGAAGACTGATGCAGCGAGTAAAGCCACAACGGAAGAGAGGGATGAAGCTATAGCGACCATCGGGCATTGATCGGGACATAATTCTCTGGGTAGAGCTCCCTGATTACGAAGATTTCCAACACGATAGAAATCTGGAAAGATGCGTCAAGGAATGACAATGATGTATTTGTGAAATGCAAAAAATGAAGTTGGAAAACGGAGAGCTTTAGCAAATCAGATTATCTATTACGAAGGATGCATTTCTCTTATATTACATCCGCCATTTGTCGGGGAATTGGTAACACTTCGCAAGGGCCTTTGCCTTCCCCATGAGTTCATGGTTCTTTCCTCATATCTCGAAATTAAGATTTTTGAACGCGCCGTGAATTGGTAGAATACCTGCGCAGTATTCGCTCGAAATGTAACCACAAAAGATCGATTTTCAATAAATGAACAAGATCTCAAGGACATCAGGTCCTTTAATTTTCCGGGTCGAATATGTGTCATCGATTTCGAAACCGTGAAAAGTTTGCATCAAACGGGCAGCATTAATAGTAAATAATATTCATTGTGCTGTCAATCAACTTGATCATATTTCCACTCGGAAATGGTAATCCCCTGGCGCTCAAGCTCCTTTTAACTCTGAAGAGATAACACCATCATTCAATGAAGTAAAAGGTAACATTGTAGTCTTCATAATTAAGGGATATTCCATACCAGTAAATTTGGAGCTTGACTGATAACTATAGGTTGAAGTTGAGTCCTTGTCTTGTGAAAGCTAGGTAAATGTTTCCGGGAGATTAGTTCTTCCGTGTTCCGATCCCCAGCTTCTTCCCCATAAACAAACGTCAACCAACTTAAATCTCCACATTTACTACTTGTTGTCCCTTTTGAATTTCAATTGACTCAATTACTTCAAAAATGTCTATTCAAAAGAGAGCCCCTCTTGGTCGCGTTCTTGTGATCGGTGGCTGCGGTTTTCTAGGCCATCACATTGTCTCCCTCCTCCATGATCGATACAATTGCACAATCTCCGTTCTTGACCTACGTACAAATCGAAATCGACATTCATCAGGAGAAGTTACCTACCATGATGGCGATATAACCTCTCTCGAATCTCTTCTCTCAATATTCAACTCCATCAAGCCAGATGTTGTTATTCACACAGCATCACCTGTCGCAATTACTGGAACGAATGAATTATTCCATAAAGTCAATGTAGGAGGAACGAAATGTGTAGTTGAGGCGTGTCAAAAGACTGGAGTAAAAGCTTTAGTTTTTACAAGTAGTGCCAGTATCATCTCAGATAACACAACCGATTTGGTTAATGCAGATGAGAGGTGGCCTGTCATACCCGAGAAATTACAACGCGAATATTATTCATGGACGAAGGTATGGTCTAGCAATTCCTCCATTTCTTTACCCAGCTGTGCCAATTTTACTCTCAAATTCCCTTACTAATATAATGGCACGAATAGGCAGAAGCAGAAGCTATAGTTATAGCCGCAAACCGCGCACCAGAATCCCCCCAACTCCTGACCGCCTCTATTCGTCCCTCTGGCATCTTCGGTCCTGGAGACGTTCAATTAATACCCGGCCTCCTTAATGTTCACTATACCAACCGTACCGGCTTTCAACTAGGCGATAATACCAACCTCTTCGATTTCACATTCGTCAAGAATGTTGCACACGCACATCTCCTTGCCGCCGCTGCCTTACTCGCAACTGCTAAGCTCAACACAACTCCATTAGATACCGAGCGCGTAGATGGTGAAGCTTTTCTCATCACCAACGGATCACCCGTTCCATTCTGGGATATGGCGCGAGCAGTATGGGCAGCTGCGGGATCCACAAAGGGAACAGAACATGTGTGGGTTATTGGAAAGGACTTTGGATTAGGACTTGCAGGATTCGTGGAGGGACTGTTCTGGCTTGTTGGGAAGACACCAAATTTAACAAAAATGAAGGTCCAATTCAGTTGCATGACAAGATATTTTAGTATTGACAAGGCGAGGAGAAGGTTGGGATACGAACCATTGGTTCCTCTAGACGAGGGTATTAAGATTACGGTGAAGCATTTTGAGGAAGAAAGGGCTAGAGAAGGAGAGAAAAAGAGCCAATGAGGTATTGAAGTGTTGGCAGTATCGTTTGTGTTATAGAGATTCCGAGCAGATATTCTCACATAACTCCGCAGTTACGAGGACTTGTAATTATTTGAAAAGCTTAATCAAGAATGAAAGATACCCTTAGTCGTCTACTTAGGTAGTCATAGATTATATTTCACACTGATGACATATATCTGGCAATGCCAATGCTAAATTTTTTGTTATTCATGCTACACTGGGACCAAAGACACGTCCTACAAATCCGTAACGAAAAATTGCTCTAGATACGTTTGATATGTGCGATTGCAACTTCGGAATCTGGCTATTTTGGCCAAATCACTTCACTGCTAACTCAGCCTAGTTCGTCTTTGAATGACTACATCTGGGTGGAAGATGGGGACGCGGTGTACATCATTCGGTAGCAGAATCAGGTCAAATTCACACGACGGAATTAAACAATGAAAGTTTAAGACTGAAGATACTGAAGGTAAACGAGGGCTTTATGTATGTTGCAATCTTTGGGAAATGGGAATTCAAAATTGAACTCTACGCCAGGCATAGGTCATCTGACTTTAATTGTTGAGATTTACATATTTATATTACTCAAGTCACAAATCAGATTCTGAATTATAAATTACTAGGAAAGCTTCATAGAATTGTTGAGAGCCTGCGTATACGAAGGTAGTAAAAGAAAAGTATCTACTATAGTATCTGCGCGTACAAAAAGACCCCCTAAACCCTGACTTACGCCCTCGCTAAATCTCACCCTAACTGCTAATCGCCCTCCCCTTCTCTTTTCCAAGGCAACTCGCTCCTAAATCTTCAAACAACAAGAATCTTCCGCCATCGAATCCTCATGCAATTGAACCAGCACCACTACGAACTTCGAAAATGCACCCAGATCCTGAACGAGTGTTCTCTGCCTGTGATCTATCTGTGCCATTTGACTGTGCTGCCTCACACTTTCTCTCTCTGGATCTTTCCCGTTATTCTGCTTTCTCTAGCGCCATACCATGTCTACGGTTCTAGTTGCGCAGTTATGAATCAGAGTGTATCTTTGACAATTCTGTATATCTTGATTTGTAAGCTTTGATACATGTTTCGATGTGTTTCTAAGATTCTTTTCCTATCGCGCTCTGGACCTCTTGATTTGTATTGTTTACGAGCTTGAACGACGATACCAACGAGGATCGTCTTATTGAAGCGAAGAAGATAAGATGTGCTCAATAGAAATCAGCTAGACGAATTGAATCTTGGAGTTCGTGGACTGAATCGAGAGGGATGACTTGATGATACGATGGTCAATTGACTCTGAGAGACTGAGGATGCAGCGGAAAGATAGCGTTAGACAAATTATACTGCTTGAAGCACCGATATAGACATTGATCAAAACATTGGCTATCCATGGGAACACGTAAAAAACACCGATAACTCAACCACGAAATCAATAACATCTGCCATTTACAAGATAAACTTCTTCCAGCCCGGGAAAAGGCAAGATTTTTGGAAGTACTTATCGGCTGTTGATTCTCATTGTTCTAACCCCAAGAAGTGCTGGAGTGGATAAGATTGATGTCCCGGGGAAATGCTTCCCTGGCTTTCTCCCTCTGAAAGCTGTCGAGATGTACTGGCACAATATTCGAATATGAGAGTCTCAACGTGTGTCATTAATATTCAAACATTGGGAAGATCACTACTCTTTTTTAACCTGAAACCCAGAGAATGGACAAGAAGCTGTGGCTTCCTTTATTTTCTCATCCTCGGTAGGTATCTTTTCGCCACTCCCCTCGCCTTCAGCATCCAACTTCTCCTCTCCATCAATGACCTTTTTCCCCTTCAACCAGCCTTCCCTCTCCACCATCACCTCCTCCATCTCCCCGGCAAACTCATCACCATCTCTCACATACCATTTTGCAAAAAGATCATTTTGGATCCATAACACTTTCCCAATCGCTTTCACAATCGCTATCTTTTTCTCCATTCTCAATTTCGGGTGCGAGAGAACCGCCTCAAAGATGATATCTTGCACAAACCCCAAACAAACTCCTATGTGTACATATTCGACATGTAGAGGATGTTTTCGACCACGCCCGACGTGCATCATCCCGACTTTGTCGAGGTATTCCCAGAATTCCATTTGGCTTGGATCTGAACAGAGTTTATGGAGATAGCCTCTCAGAAACTAGAGAGCATGTCAGCCTAATCGACAAACTGTATGATGACACAGGTCCACAAACCATCTTCCTGTGTAAGATTTGAGGACTATTCTCATCCGGCAGTTCGTCTAGCGGACCCTCATAACTTGTGCTACGAGTTGTGAAAGCACGTGATGTGATATCATACTGTAGAAGTTTTCTGTATACGATATTCACGACGGCTGGTATGAGTTGTTTGATGTATTTTGAGCCATAAATGAGGGCTTCTATGTCTCCTATTTCAAAAGTTTGAGCAGATTTCAAGAGGAATGGAGTGTTGTGTACTCACGTGAACTGAAGTCAAGAAAAGAGTGTAGATAATGAATTCGTGTTTCTAGATCCGTGTAAAGCTCCTTTCGATCAATGTGTAGTCTCGATCTTGAAGCCATAATTATGTTTCGTATTATGCGCGTAGACGTGAAATTAAGGAGCAGTGATGAACATATATGAGACTAGATAGTTTGAGAATTACAGACATCTTTGGGTACAAATGGAGTTCATATACGCTCAAAACTTATCACGTAGGATGATAAAGATCAGCCCATCGGAGCATTATGATTTCAAAACAATTGAAGACTTGAGTATTGACCATTATGATGGGAGTCAATTATCTCGCTATGTTGCCAGAGTGGTTCGTTTTTTTGCTTTGGATCAGATCATGTTGGGGTGATGTGATCTTTGGGTATAAATTCACGTGATACAACCTTACACAACCAGCCAATTGCAATGGTTCATTACCCACTCACCTCAGTCCATCCGCTTTCATTAATCGCATCTTCTTTCTCTCTTTCAAATATGGGTTCTCTATTTTGTCAATTTGGCGATGTCGTGGATATCGATTGGATGGTAAGGTTATGAGCTCAATGTTGTTAACGATAAAGTCACGTTGATCCAGAGCTTTTGGCAAGACAAGATGACACTCAGAAATGAAACGTACGAGGGTTTAAAGTCCAACTTCCACCATTCGATACCTTATCTCAGATACGATCTCCTCTCATCAGAACCCGGACCGTGACCTTGGGAGGATTAATGTCTTGGGCTTCGTATTCAGAACCTCATGGGGACCTCCCGCTCCCTGGAACTTTGCGCAGCTCGCAATATAATCATGCATACTTCGAGATGCTGTACCTCATAATACAATAAATGAACACAGCCTGGGTAGCGTTGCTTACGTATCTACTGTAAGCACAAAATCAACAGAGTACATTGCATTACCAAACTATCGGTATACTTCGGCGAACACAGCGCTTCTACATTCGATGATATCCAATGAGAGTCGCCCTTGCATTTTGAAAATCATGGGAGTGAAACGCGGAGTAAGAAATAGTTGCTGTGCTTCTGTGCTGGGTTGCGGTTATATATGTAACTAGAGGGGTAGGTGTCTCGGGTATGCCTTTTTTATGTCTCGGTTAGGTAGTCATAAAGATGCGCGGAGCATGATGGATTAAGGTTACATTGGTAAGATTGAGTGCTGTGCTCATTCTGGTGAGGGGAAGATGCGTCTACTCTATGAATTGATTTCGTCTGTATTTTATATCGGCTTTCGTTAGTTTGTATACTCGTATATCTAGAAGTGGAACGTGTGCTTGTAAATGTGAGGCATGCATGGAGTGGCTTTCCATATTTCCATACGAACGTACATCAGAGGCTGAGGTATATTGTGCCACATTACCTACCGAGGAACATCTAAAAAAAGGGGGACTGAGCCAATATTAATTCTCGGGAAAAATCAACAGCCAATCATTTTCTTGTGCATTAAGCGCCATGGTTACTCTATGTAGACTAGCTGTACCTGAATCTGGCGATTATTTCCACTCCGCCATTTTTCTCTGAGCGCGGGGATCTCTTCCGATTGAACATGCATGCTCCAATCGACTGAGGATTGATCAATTTTCGGGCTGTGCTTCAACGGCAGATATCCAAAATCAATGGCACGAAGCTATACCCTTGATCACGTCTATACATCTATACTGTTTTCCTCCAGATATCCATCGGCAACTGTGTGAACGTCAGATGAATTTGTATTACGGCACTGCATATGCAGGGTACCCAAGTACCACCCATGTGAGAGTATGTAGAGTCGCATCGAGGAAAGAACTCTCAACATGGGATATGAAAGAGTAAGTAGTGGCACAAAGCTGTGCTGTGCCACGCAAACGACCTACCGAGAGACCTTTTCACCCAGGTATATATTAGATATTGGTCTCATGAGCCGTAACCATAGCCTTACTCGACCTTGAATTTTTCCTCATTTTTATTTACATATCCATATCCATTTACAATTAGAAAATTCTTACATTATCTTGCTGAATTTTGTTGTTGGTTCAAGGTTTGGTCTTCGGTCCATAGGGGCGTCTAACTCGATATATGCATTCATATATGATTTATATTTTACATTTGAACCATACCTACAGCGCATGCTTTGGTTATTTGAGATTCACTTGGGAGGAGATTGAAAGAACAGGAAAAGAAACACTGCGTGATTTGATCAACCAAGGTCGGTTAGTACATTATTTCTCAATTCACCTTTCTATTCATTCAATTATATCATCAGTCATTTCGACTCAATTCAACACACGAATATCTTGGAAAAGTCATCCATGTAGTCACATATTTATCAACAACTTTGAAAATCTTCAATTTGTCTTTTGATCATCTTCGAAATCCTGCTCAAGACTTGAATTTAAATTCGTTGTTTGATTTCTTATCTCAATTACCTTCTCCATCAAGTCTTCAAGATGTATCTCAATGTAGATGCTCAAAGCTTCAATCAATCCCTTTTCATACGAGAGTCTCGAGAATGTGCACAAGGACAACTGTGGTATGTTTGCAACGCAAATAATTTCAAGGGTTGTTGTTCTGTAGATGCATGTTCAGTATCAGAATGTCCAGATTCAAATACCGCTGCAGTTGGCGCATCGAGTACTTCAACCAATTCTTCTACCTCTTCTTCTGAATCTACATCTACATCTATGTCTCCTACTTCTGCTTCTTCTTCTGCTACATCAACCGCATCATCTCAAACTACACAATCCTCACAATCAATCCTACAGACAACACCGCAAACAATCCCGCAGACACTCTCACCAAGTACCATCCTCCTAACTACAACTGTCAGCCATCCAGTCAGTGCACCTACACAAAACCTATCCGAATCCCCCACCACAGTCGCACAAACAACTCCTCCCACCCCGCCATCAAATTCAACACCAATCATAGCTGGAGCAGTCGTTGGTAGTATCGCTTTGATTTGTTTCGCAATGGCTGCATTCTGCTGTTTCCGTTTTCGCCAAAAGAAAAAGCAGGATAGAGAAAGGATGTTCGCTGAACCCGAAAGTCCAGATCCAGAGACAATTCAGTTTTATAGCACGACAGGAAAGACGTTACAAACGCCTAGTAGCACGAGCACGAGGAGTCCTGGATTTTCTGGATTGGGATTGGGGGATGTCTTCGCACCATTTGGTGGAAGTGAGTTATCCAGTTTTATTTGTCGCATTTTCTCTTACGATGCCTCGTTGGTGGTGATATGAATACTAACCATCTTTTTCCAAAATAGGAGCTCGAACCAATAGTACTCCTCCACCTCCAAAGTCACCACCTGGTGGGCCAGCAATGAGCGAATCCCAAGTCTCCGCCCCAAGCCATTCAATTCCAACATTTCATCCCTCGCTCATTCCCAAATCCCAAGAAGATGACGAAAATGAAAGGCCACTCTCCCATGATCCTGAAAAATCATCCCTAGTACCCCCTCCCGAATCTTCGCATCCAGCTTTCCATCCACTTCCGAGAATGCCCAGTCCGCGACCTGCATATCGATCCGGTATGGGTATTACGATGAGTGAGTTAGACGGAAGGGAAATCGGAAGAAGAAGCGTTTCTGTCGGAGGAAGTGAGAGAATGAGTGGAAGTGGAAGTGAGGGTGCTGTTAGTGCGATGAGTACGCCCTCACATAGTATGATTCTGGGTACATCGACAAATCTTTCTCAAAGACAGGCACAAGGATATTGGCATCCAAATGGGCCTTCTCATTTACCCTTATCTCTGTCCGGTCGACCTATACAATCTCACCGCCGCGGAAACTCCGCAAATTCATCAAATTCCCCTTCGATCAATCCAAACCCAAATATGAATGAAGGACCAGCATCTCAATACGCACAGAACCAATACTCAAGCCAAAAAGCGCAACACCGATATACCCAACAGCTAGCTTCAGCGCGCTATGGGAAAGGTATGAATGCAAGCACAAATGAACACCAAAATCCATATCAAATGTATCGAGATAGTAGGGAGCATCAGCAGAATATGGGATATCAACATGCGTTGGTTAGGGAGCAGGAAGGACGTGCGAGAGCCCTTTCGGAGAGCCAAGGACAAGGATACGGCCAAACTCAAGGACAAAGAAACATACAAAAAGGAAAGGGCCGAGAAAGGATGAATTCGACAAGCCAAGAAGTACATGCAGAGGAAAATGACGGCAAGGAATTAAGGAGAGAAAGCAGCACGCACAGTATACCCATCGGACTCGGATTGGATGCGCGACCCGCTCCCAGAGAACCAGAACGAGACACAAATTCACAAAATGAAAGTGCACAAATGCAAGTCCACGCGAATTTGTACGGAAGACACAAAAATCCCCCTCAACCTCTTTCACATCAAGACTTCCAACCCCAGCAATCCAAGGCAACCAAGCAGACTTATCAAACTCATCGTGCAAACACCGACTCGGTATCTAGCATGGGATCTCCCAGCTCGACGTCTGCAAATGTTGGGGCATGGAATCCAGAGCCTGTGTATACACATCCAGGATTTGATTTTGAATGTAAAGTTGTGGCGCCTACGCCTCCTCCTCAGATGATGGAAACATCGGGAGGAGTGAAGAAAAAACGAAATCATGTACTGAGTTGGTCTGAGTATGATGCTGGTGGAGAATTATCCATTTCGCCTGTTTTGGATGGGAAGGGAAAGGGGAAGGAGATTGTTGGGTGATGAGAAGGATCAAGGAATCATATGAACATAATGGACGAAGCATCGAAGCCGAAAAAAGGAACCGAGGATGGTTTGAGTGATGGATAGGGGTGATGCGGGGGAGTTTATGTTTACATTTGAAACATGCATGAGAGCGGCGTTCGGATTTGAGCATTTATTACATACACTGGAACGATCACTAAGAGAATACCGTAACATATCATATGGCACGGTACAACAAGTTTGGAGAGGAGGAACGGGGGGGAAACATATCACAGCACATTGTACATACCTCAGCCATGCGCGGGAAATCAAATGGAAGAGAATTAGCCGAGTGCAAGCAAGAAAGAAAGAAAGAAGAGAATGTGAGCACGCTCAAGACTCAGAGTGAAATGGAAAGTGGAGAATAACATGGACATGAAGGAGTGTTGAGTTAATACCATAGTACGACGTATGAATGAGTGCCAAGTCGTGGGACATAGCGGTGGATTTCAAATGTAGATAATGAATATGATAATGAATAAACTGAAAAATGATACACCGAGGCGTTCTGATATGCGTGAGTGGAATCTTCTTGTGACGATGTCGAGTGATGGATAGATGAAGTAGGTAAGTAGGTTAGATTTTGTGTATTGATTAGGGAAACTCTGAGGCTAGAGAGATGAGGAGGTTCAGAGCACTCGAGGGTTTGAATTGAGAGAGGAAGTTTCAAGGGTTGATGAAGAGAGAGATGAAGAGGGGTAGGGTGAGATGAAAGGTATCGGGTGTTAGAATCAGGAGCGAAATGATGTAATGATAAGCGAAACTTGGTCATAATGATACCATACATGAACGAAATTAGTGATTTTATGCAGTAGAATCCTTTGGGTATGAAATAATATCATGTTTGAAGGAATTTTCATCTATTTCCTTATTTAGTATTCTGATATATATTCGTAGAATCTATCATTATCATGTTCTTGTCGATGCATCTATAAATACTCATTACAGCTAACCAAGGAAGAAATACACTGGATCAATACTCAAATACTACTGTGTTTAGGTAAAGATTCTTATGAAACTCATGTATTTCTTGGATAATATCTACCTAGTTCTCATAGTCTAGCAGCAAAAGTCTATTTGGATATAATCGTTTACCTTGAAAATCCATAAATGATTAATAGAGTGTCTAATCCGAGGTTTAGTTGTAGTTTTCAATACTAAAGAATCATAGCTAATCTCATTGATCACAGATTGTCTTTAAATTCGCAGCATTCGTAGTCTAGAGCCGGCATATTGTCACATTCCTCCCAACGTGTCTGGTCGCTGATGTGTAGGCAGATAAAATGATGGTTGTAGAGGTGGCACATAGCAAAGAATGTTAAGGGTAAGTTTTGAGCGGTAAGTGGAAGCTAATCGGAAACGATCAGTTTAACGAAGGCGTCTTAGAAGTATTTGACGATGTTGCACAATCAGAGATATTGTTTGAAGAAAAGAACCTCATTTCAGAAAGCTGATGCATAATGCATGCTATTCTTAATATTCACTAGAATCTCTACATGCGCTTCAAGAATTCCAGATGAACGATGATCATTTTTCTTGAGCTCGTCACATATGCAAAACTACTTCGAGTCTCTTGAAAAGAATACCGATACTATGCTCAATGTTTAGTCTAGTGAGTGCCATGCAGCTAGTTATAAATCTCGCTTAGCATAGGTAGTTATTTCACTTGATTATTCATCTTGATGCCATGAGTGTTCATGTGCAAGCGCTCGAGATTCATCTAAAGGCACAAAAAGTTGTACACTAACACATCCGTTACAGTTTTTAAGCTTCAATTTGTAATTATATTTAAATTCAAACAATTGGCTAGGTTCCTCGTTGGACTTGAGCCCCTGATTACTATGCCCAACTAAGCGACAATGCTTCTATTTCAGATCCTACTCTCGGGCCCTAAGAACTTCTGAGTAGCAGTTGTATTCCATTTTTATGAATAATAATTCACAAGCTTCTATGCCTGACTTTTATTTCTTCGAAGTTTTTGAAATACTTTCGATACACGCCAATTGCCGACTTCAAAGTTTACACCTATTCACAAGACTGATTGTTTCTATGAATATTCCAGTCTTGACAGCCTGTCGAGTCACTACGAACCTATTGATACCCCAGAATTAAGCTTTCATTTCACATCATACACTAGAGCAATCTCTATTGCAATGCATTCCGATGGTACTTCTCGGAACTTTCTGTTGATCTTCTTCTACTACGTAGCCACTGCCGTCTCTGACATGATGCAGAAATAGGAGCAGATTCATGAATATTTTGACGATTTGATTACCGAAAGGATCGCGTTCTTGGATCCATTGAAGCACGATAATCTTCTGGTAGACGACGAGACATTTTCCAGATCCAAGCGGTATTTTTGGGCAACATCGACACTTAAGGAATTGGATGCCGTGATTCCAGAGAACATACAACATATTACTGAATTGATTAATCAGAGAGAACTCACCCCAGTTGCAGGAGATGAGGTGGGATTTGTTGAAGCCTCTCGCAAGCGAATGCGACAATTTTTCGAACAATTGAAAGAGATAGCAGAAAGATTACGCGACAAGCGACAGGAAGCTCTCGATTTGAGAGATGGCGTAAGTGCGATGTCCTGTTACCATGCTTTTTATTAGACCAGTTCTTTTAATTTCTAGCTTTTCAATGTCAGTGCTGTTGTGGAAAGTCGTGCTGCAACTAGATTGGGAGAAAATGCCAAGCTATTGACTTTCGTGAGTATATTCTTCCTGCCACTTCGTTTTGTATGGTAAGCCCAATCGAGGTCCAAGTGTTAAAGTACCCAAATATCGAATCACCTCAGTTCAAGGCCTTCAGCTCACGCTCTCTCGTCATGGAAATAAGAGTAATGAAAAGATTCATTCATATTTTATCATCTCCTGATCTCCACTATCAGCTTGTCCCTTCATCAAGGGCCTGAAAGCCAGAAAAGTGTTAATACACTGGGTACATATCTGAGTGTATCCAATACATTTTCTCATGCCCCTCGAATAATCGCATCCACCTTCATGCCCGCAATTCCCATGCTCCCTTTCATGCCCCTTTTCATTATATCCTTCACTGCCCATGCCTCATTTTCTCCGAACTACAACTAAACCCACAAAAAGAAAACGCCGCAACAATGCTCTTTTCTGCACAGATCGTTCTATGAAAGCAACGGTAATCCATTCCCAACGCCCATCCATTTTATCTGCATCTGTTTTCTCCAAACGTTTCCCTTCATGACTGCCTACTATTGTGGTAGGTATCTTTTTGTTGTCTTCAACGAACCAATCTCGATCAGATCCACGCTGGAGCTCTTCTGCGGCTTCTGCTACTCAAGTATATATCGAATTCAAGTGAGTCTCTAGTGACCAAAACCAAATCCAAAGGACATCTTAATTCGTAAATCCCATCAACTTTGTGATTTCATCCAATAACTCTGTCAAATCATCATCGCTGATTTTATCTTGTAAACTGGGTATCAGAGTCTTCGCTTCATCGGCCGTGTCGCAACACAATGAGCCTTTACATCTCATGTTAGCATTGCTTCTCCCAATGATACCCTCGTTATCCATCTTCCCCAAACTGCCCTCTTCATTTCTCCCTATCTCCCCTTTCAACCCTGAAAAATTCCAAACATAACAAAAAAAAATCACAAATCACCTACCCAGCTGCGCCCTCTCGAATTTCGCCAATTCTCCCCTACTTCCCAACAATCTCTCTACAGCCTCCACATTTTCCTTTCTCTTGAATCTCGCAAAGTGATCCAGGTATTCTTGCGTCTTACTCAAGATCTCAGTCTCATTAACATTCTTGCGATCACCACGACGCTTTGCGACAAGCGCGTTGATGACGAGTGCGGCTTCAGAATGAGTAAGTGCGTCTACATCTTGGAATTCTCCGAGCTTCAGAACGGTGGATGCTTCTTCGTCGCCTGCTGGGGGAGCGCGAGAGCGAGATGTGGGGGCTGGTGTTGCCATTGTTTCAAAGAGAGAGGTAGGTTCGAGAAAGGTTGAAGACTGTTGTTTGTGGGGGGTCGGGATTCGATAACTTGGACTGTTCTTCTGACTGATTGTGTTGTCTCGAGTTTAACTATGTAATTAAAGAAAACAATCCTTTCCTTGAAATGCGCGTCCTACTTGTCCAAATCAACTTTGTGCAAAGACTCGACGTGTTTTGCTGTAAAAGTGATTTTGTTGACTTGAAAGGAAGAAAGAAACTTAAGTCGCGGCCGATCTATCAATAAACATGTGCTGGTCGGCAAATTCTCGAAATCTGGGGAAGGCTGCTTACTTAGCCGTTTTTGGACGAGGCTACAGACAACAGTATATTGATGCATCTTGAACTTTATATTGTGGACGTTTGATGAATGCGCCGAGTTTCATATTCAATTTTTGACTCTTGAGTTGTGTGGAAAAATTAAAAGGCCGATCACGAATGCGACGTTTCCGCTGAATAATTGATTTCTACTACGGATAAATCTCTCAACTTCCTCCCTATCAATCGGTCTTAAGAGTGCATCGAATATCAAAATGCAAGTTCTACTCCCAACTTTTCAGCGAGGTCTCAGAATCGCAATTCTAATAGCTAATTCGTAGGGTCGTCTTTGCCCTCACAATAATAAATAAAGCTGGTGGACTTATCTACCAGAAAGACTTCGCAGATGGATTGAACAAATTATCTATAAATGACTATCTAGTGCTTGCTGGAACATTTCACGGGTACATGACTTCTCCCTTCCCCTTATATTTTTGCTTCCTAATTAGATCCATCTCGAACTTCTTCTTACAATCGTCACTAACAACTCCCCAGAGTCCACGCTATTTCCACTCGACTAAACCCCATCCCATCCTCTCACCTCGCGTCAACAGGTGCCTCCTCTCTTCCTTCAACATCCCACTCCAAAACGCTCTCTACGCTCTCCTCACTCTCCTCCACTCCCACATCTGATGACCGACCAGATCCACCCTCCGGCATCGAAGTGCTCGAAACGACTTTGTTCCGACTCCAATGTTTCCAGACTCTCACTGGCACGAAGTTTCTCCTATTTACTGAACCTGGCATGCCAAATGTTGATAGTATATTGAGGAAGATATATGAACTTTATGCGGATTTTGTGATGAAGAACCCGTTTTATCAGTTAGAGATGCCGATTAGGTGTGAGAGGTTTGAGAGAGGCGTGGAAAGGTGGGTCAGGGGGGTTAACATGAGGTAATTTGGAAGGGGGTTATGGGCAGATGGATCGATGGATCCACGTGGAGGGCCAACAGACTTGGGGAAAAGCGAGGTGCGATCGTGGGCTCAGAGGTTGTATTCCCACCGATCAAAGAAGCGGGGAATGTCTCTGGATCTGATACTGGATACAGGAGTACCTGATCAGATCTCTCACATTAGAGCTAAGAAGGCGAAGGGAAATGTGGACATAATTTCGGGTATAGAAGGAACTTGTTGGGGACTTGAGTATTATATTGAGGATACGTGCCGATATTTCACAGGCCAAACGTCAAAGGAGTCAAGGAGTATACAAACTAGAAGTAATTTGTTGACAAAAGAGCCAAATACCATTGTATATGATATCTATTGGTACATACCAAACGCCAGTTTGCCATGCAGCCCCAACCATTCATTCAATTAGCAATCCATCCATTCATTTCCCCGCCCTGTACTTCAACCCCTCATCTAAGCCGTATCCATTTTATCATCGTCTTTCTTGTCCCCACTCCCACTAGCTTCTCCGTCCTTATTCAACAGAGGTGCGGATGCCTCATCCTCTTCCTTGATCTCTCCTAATGCAGATTGCTCCGCTGCTTCCTTCTCTAGTCGGTCCTTCTCGTTTTTCTCGACCCGAGCCTTCTCGTCTTCCATACTCATTCTCAATGCCAATGCCAACTCTGGGTCTACGCTTGGATCGATACCAAATTCAAATGCGCCAGTATCACCACTTGTTTCAGCACCACCCATACCAACTCCTCCTGTAGCTCCATCCCCATTTAAAATTGGTGAAGTCATTAACTGATCACTGAGAAGCTGGGGTCCTGGTGGAATGATGGCCAAATGTGATCCATCACCTCCCTTGACATTCTCATTGAAGGCTGTCAATTTTTTGGTGACATCATCATCAAGTTCTCCGAATACAACGAAATCAATTGAAACGTTATTTTTCTTCATTTTTTTAGCGAGCTTGACAAGTGATTTTTCGTCCTCTGCGATTGGAGAGCAAGTAAAAACGATTATGCGTTGACGTTGGGATTTGTTTTGTCGATGTTTGAGTGCCAACTATGAGGATATCTACATCAGCATTTACCCCAACTAGCATGCCCCGATTATAGGTAAGATTATAAAAGAGATGACAACATACACCGGCGATTTGAATACCAGTAGCTAAGTGACTAGATCCACGAATCTTAGTCTTAGTACGGTGCAATCCATCCAAGATCTTTCCATGATCAGTTGTTAAGGTAACAAGAACCTCTGGTCCTTTACCTCCCATGGACATTAAGCCAACTGAAGATTCTGGATTGGCTTGAGTGATGGTAGAAAAAATCCAAGAAACGGCATCGGATTGCGCTTCATAACGTGTTGGTGTATAATCTCCGTTTCGACTGCTTTCACTGTTATCCACCACAACCATTACTGCTTCGAGAACCATCTTGTCGGATTGGCTGCCGTTTGGCAAATGTGCGAAATCTTTGTTTTGGAAGTTGTATTTGAGTCGTGGAATCGGATATGTGGTGGAGGACGGTCGTAAGTGGTAAGTATGGATTAATCTGTTGATGGCGATAAAGAAGATGATGTTTGTTAAGGTTGCAGGTTGCTCAAGGTAGCTATGGTTTGCGCGTTAATACTAAAGTACAGCAAGCATCGCTAGCTTCGGAGCGGTCCCAATCCCTGTAACTTCTTCAGAATTGGGGGAGCAAGAAAGTTTAGCCACACACCCGTGGCGCTCAGCAAGCGACTTCGATAATGAACGGATAACAATCTACAAAGTGATGATGATGTTTATTCTCAATCAACATCACAACATCACAACACTCTACACTCCACACTCACCATACAACATCTCACATCTTCAATTGTATTCACACAACACAACAATCCAGAAGGAATCGAACCGCAATTGTTCGTACGGATAATCACAGAAATTCCTAAAGTTTCACACATATACTAGCCAACGCGAAATGGCTATCACAACAGGCCAAAAGCAAGCTCTGATGGAGAATTTGCAGTTGGAAAGTGAGGAACTCATTTCGAAAACGCGTCAGATTGTGTACTAATTTTCCATTTGAATAGTTACTGAACGTGCTAGAAAGCTCAGAGCACAATATAATGTTCAAGCTCAAGGATTAAAAACGCGTATTGAAATTCGCGTCAATCGCATACCTATTTCAATGCGCAAAAAGAACATTGGGGATTTGTTTGAGAAGCACAACAATACTGGCGCACAAGCAGCGCGTACGGAAGTGGGACCACCAGTTCCAGCAAAGAACACTCCAAAAAACACACAAAAGAAGATTCCAGTGGAGGAGTCAGAAAGTGGTCCAAGTACTCAAGTCACAGCACCATCTCGTGCTACTAAAAGGAATAGGTATGTTTTCCCCACAAAAGTATGGAACATATACTAACAATTCAAAGTGACGAGGCAAGTCTAGACAAGGAAAACAATATTGACAACCCGAAGAAACGTCAAAAAGCTGTTCCTAACCTGCCTGAACGTACCACTTCTCGTGTCAATATGGACCCAAAACAAATACTTTCACCTAGATCCGCTAACTCCCGAACTTTACCTGCCTCGCCAATAAAACCCGCACCACCCGCCAAATCTACTACAGATTCTCGTCCGCCTACAAGAGCAGGACGAAAAGTCGCACCACATACAAATCCAGCTGGAGCTGCTACTGGTCGAGCAAGATCCAACACCGCAAATTCGGGTCCAAAGACTACACGAGGAAGAAATGTCAGCAATACTAGCACAGAGACTGTTGTTAAAAAGGCACCTGCTGCAAGACTCAAGAAGGCGGCACCTGCACCTGCGCAACCTGCACAGCCAGCCAGCACTGCTGTTGGAAGAGTGTTGAGAAAAAGAGCTTGAGGCCATTTCAACACCTGCAATCTCACATTTTTGCACCAAATTGACTCATCTTTTGTTCATGAAGCACCGATCCTCAATTGAAAACACTCCTACTCTGGAGTGGGGAACTTCCTCTATCGTGTTTGATTGAGAATTTTATGGGCTGTGACCCCTTTTCAATCAACGCCATAGGGCATATAGAACCTAGATACCGTGGGTTGTGGTTCTGAACATCGAAATCTTGATTTGATGGTTGATAGGGGAATGAAAAATATGATCGTTTGAATTGGAAATGGATAATGATGGTTGTTTAATTTATCTTTAGCGATTGGAGTAATACGGGGGTTTGCATTCTATACGCTTCTCTGGGGTATGCATTGGAAGGCGAAAGATTACTTATTGCATGAGCTTCTTTGGAATAACAGGAAGCAAAGGATGATTGGCGTTTTGATTTACTGATACCGATAAAAAGTCTTTTGTTGAATGCACCTGATGTTACGTAGGGAAATTGGAATTCTCAACGTTCGTAATATATGCTCTCTTGATTGGTATCTATTTAAGATCTATGTTTTGTCTGACATAGATGATATCTTCTTGTTCCAGTCTTGAACCTCCAGAAATGCACATAGAGCCATTCTTGATTCAAGCGCAGGGAGCGAAGAGGGTTTGTAGGCTCACCCGCGTGAAACCTGTGAAAGCCACTTGAAATTCTCGATTGATGACGCTTCGCTAGTCCTCCAGGTGTCGCTACAGTGTGTGTAAACTATCTGATGATTGGAATTGAAATCGAAGAGTAGTTCTGTAAAATTCACATGAGAACGAGACCTTTGATCAGCGTGTGTATTCACACCCGCTTATGATAGGAGACAAGACAAGCCAGGACGCGGACTAAAGCGGCCGCTAGTCACAGTTCGGAAAAACTACCCCACCATTACGGTTCTTGAGCTCATCCATCTTAACTCATATCAAGTGTTTCCCCCTCCAAATACATACAAAAATCATCATTGTAACCAAGAATATTTCAAACCGAAACACACATCGATTTATAAGAAAATATGGCAGATGTAGAAGAGACCACTGCGCCTGCAGAAATTCAATCAAGAAGTGTTGTTTATTGTGGAGGTAAGTTTACAAATGAATAAACGACCCCGCTATCTTGATTTCATTAAGGCTAATCACAGAGAATAGTTTGTTCGTTACCACCTGAGGTAGGCATTACTCTTATACTTCATGGGGCTTGGGGCTTAAATTGAACAAAGGAATGAGGATACCAAGGACAAGATCATTAACAAAAAGCAATTAGTATTGCGAGTACGGCGGCACAGTAAAGAAATGTCAAGAATGGCTCGAGAAGAAATATCCCACCATGTACGAGCGATTATGGTCTGAAGGTATAGCTCACTTCCTCTCTTACTCTTCGTATGATGCATGCTAAATTTTAACTCCCCTCCTTTTAGATGCCCTCGCAGCAGCAACCTCCACCCTCAGTGTCGATGCCCAAAAACGCGCCGCCAAAGACGCCACCAAAAAAGCCGCCAAAGCAGAAGCCCTCGAAGCCAAACAAAACGAAACTCTTGCAGCCTCAAAAATCCGCATCAAGCGCGTCGAGCGCAATAAACGTAAATACGTAACCGAAGTCCAGGGGCTCGAAGCCTTTGGGCTCGAGCTCAAAAAGGTTGCGAAGGAATTCGGATCTAGGTTTGCGACGGGAAGTAGTGTGACGAAGGTAGCAAGCGGGGGACAGGAAATTACGGTCCAGGGCGATGTGAGTGAAGATGTGAGGGAGTTTTTGATGAAGAATTATAAGAATATTCCAAAGAAAAATATCGTGCTCGAGGAGCCGAAGAAGAAGAAGGCGGAACCGGTGGAGGTTTAGAAGGGGTGTTTGGTGTTGAAAGGAATGAGCGGGCGGAAGCGTGGATTCGGTATGATTGACTGGGTTAGGATTTCGAGGAATACATATACCACTATGAAATTCGTTCCATGGCATTGAAGTATGCCCAATCCTGCGTTATACTACATAATGTGAGATTTGACAGGAAGGGAGGGGTGGATTCGATATCTCTGACTAGGTATTGAAATCCCTCCAAATATAAAATTCGCCTCGCTACTGTGAAAATCAATCTCCGATATCATTGGAGGCAATGAGACATGAATATTCCAACTCGAGTGGAACAATGGCACTCCATATCAGAAAATGAATATCCATATATCTTGAAGCACAAGATACAACTGCTTGCACATGCACTAGCTTCTCGTGAATATGACAAACTCAATTTCATGTATAGCCTACCTAAACCACTACTATACCACTTGTTACCATATTCCACTCCTCGGGTTCAGCAAGGCAAAAGTCTAGAAAAACGAATGATCAAATGCATGCATGTAATATCACACAAAACTTACTCAGTATCTCAAAACTGGTCCTGAAACTAAATCATTATTCCGATTTCAGGTAACTAGTCAGTATCTAGACAATGTTTGTTACATGCCCATGCGTGAACTTACACTCATTTCTCTCATTATTTTGCACAAGTTATCTCGTCTCAACCTCACAAAACTTGTATTTAGATCAATTATTGATCCTCAACTATTTAACCTTATATTATTTTGCCTCTTATGTTCTCTTAACTTCTCTTTAGTCTTTCATTCTGTTCTGCCGTCTCGCTTATTCTCCTTTTATATTCGCAGCATTATTACAGCCCCACCATAATTCGAGCAACCCCATCGTCTCTTCAAGGAGCAGCAAAGAAAATAAAAAGTCAAATAATCCATCATATCCCATAGCAGCCCAGCCTTTCCATTCCCCCCATTGCCCCATTACTCTACCCATATTTTTCATAACGCCAATCCTGAATCAATACACGGATATCATAACCCCCCATCCATACCATATAATATCATCGAATCCTGGCCATGCCAACCCAGCTCAATTCATTTGGCCCGACTCACTATTAAATGTTGAAGTGGGCCTCTTGACTTGAAGAAAAAACCCCTAGGACCAGCCAGCCCATAGAGAACACGATGATGAAAACTCCCGCTAATTTACTCCATGCTTTGTCCAAGCCAATATTTAGGCAGCCGAAGTCCGAGAAGTTTGTTGCTATGTATGAAAGAGGCCGTGATATGAAAAAAGAAAAAAAAAATGACACCCGAAAATTGAAAGCTGCTCGAAATATCGCACGGTATTAAAGTCTGGTTCAAAAACGAACTTACTCCATGCTACTTTGGACCGACCTCCGAAGCTTTCGATTATAATTCTTCTTATCATCCACTGATCCCCAGAAGAGTTTGGAAGCTTCCACATTTACCAATGTTCGTGGATCGTATGGTGGTGAAACTTCCTCTAAAGCTTCAATGATAGACTCGATGTGATATTTTGCATCATCAAGGCGTTTGGGAGTATAGCAAGGTGTTCCATCAAGTCCAATCCGGTGATGAAACAAAGGTGTCTGAAATTTGGCTCTTGGTTGCTCTTCTGGAAATCTTGGGCTGAAGTACAGCTTAATATTGAATAATCCGCCATCTAGATTGGTCATGGGGCGACCAAAATAGGTGATATTCCATACGAAAGGATTCTTATTATCTAGTTCAATATCCAGGGTTACGGACTTGTCCCTCTTGTATGCTTCAACCACTTGTTCGAATTGACGTTGAAGATTTGCTGCCACACCACTTTCCTTCTTCTGTGATAACAATCCTTCGGTAGCCCAATGAGCCGTCTCAGCATCCAAAGTGGTACGAATGAATTTTAATCGTCTCTCTAGTTCAGTGTAGTCGAACTTTCCTTCCATAGTATTTCCACCACCCTCAAAGGGCATTCGAGCAAAAGGTTGAAGATCCTTAACCTCTTTTCTTGCTTTCTCTATAGCCGTCAAATACGAATCATAATACCACAAGAATCTACGCTTGCAAAAATCTTTGAAGGGTTCGAATGCAACGGCAGAATCATCAAGCACATCTCGATCTAAGTCGCTGTCGCTATCATCGCTTGGTGGTGTGTATGGTGGAGTTGTTCCTGCTGCGGAGATGTTCAAGTATTCCTCAAGACGTTGAATGACTGAAATTCGTAGAGTTTCATGGCGAATCTACAGTCTTATCAGTACCAGGTGCCAGTTCAAAGAGCCTTGATAATTCAAGCATACCTTTGCAGCATATTCCTTTTGGTTCTTCCTGTCATGGTCATCATTCGCCGTTTCGAAACCCGGTTCATTCTCGTAGGGATTGCTCGACATTAAACTCTGGATGGAAATTAAAATTGACTCAAGTCCTTGTGCAGATGACCACTCTTCTCCTCTTTCACCTCTCCATGTACTATCATATAATTTAGTTTCGGGGGTCCAGAGGAATTGTATGAAGGTTTTTAATTACCCTAAAATTGATCTAAAAGCAACTCAGTAAATGTTGAAAGTATCATGACATAAAGGATATCTTACAAGCAAACTTTGCCTGTCGCATAGATATTGGGATTGAAACGACATCTTCCTCCATTTGTAGTTGTCGCAATAACATTAGGTGCTTTTGTTGGATAATCTATATGGACTTTTTCAGCTTCGAATTAATGTGCAACCCTTTCGCAAAATCGTACCTTTTCCAAATCTAACACCAAACTAGAGAAATGTTAGTATTTCATATTCAGAAAAAAAGAATTTATGAATTGGATAGACCAACATCGAAGAAACCAAATTCGTAAGGTGTATCTGGTGGGCCAATTATAATTGCTTTAACGCTTCGAACGTCGATATCCCGACAAGCAACTGCGAGGGCTATAGAGTTAAATGGTTAGTAAAAAGTCAAGGAGAGAACAGTAAGCTCCTGAAGAGACTATATTGACTTACATAGATCTGGACCTCTCTGAATATCTGCCAACTCCTAAATCACCCAAAAAGTGTTGTCAGCCTTGCGCTTTCATTACCACTTTTGGCGCACATCGTGATATCATCACATGGGTTTGGCTTGATGAATTTACCTTCGCAATACGAATAACGGAGTGATTCGCCATGATTTTGGAAGAAGATTCTACCACTATCTCTTGATGAGATATTATGTTATTATTTCCGATTGTTTCCTTGAATTATTGAAGTATTGAAGTATTGAAGTATTAAAAGTATTGGAGAAAGTATGATAAATTGGTGCAGTTGTTGAAGGAGGGATTATGAAGTAATTTGGGTGGGGTTTCTGTTGGCAAGTGCTTCAGAGTTTATGAAGGGAACAGGTAGCTAGATAAGCGGTGAGATTCGGCAGAATTCTATTTTTGCCCCAGTCAAATCATGAGGGGATGGGGAAATAGTGGGATAGGCTTCCATGAGTGATGAGGCTGATTCTTTTTCCTCTTGACAAGCAAATATGGCTTTTCTCTTATTCAATAGAAGAGAAGGGAAACTCAAAACAGTTTATGATTATACTACCTACTGTTTGTATTATTATAACCTCCTCATTCTTGTAAGTAATACTAAGCTACATAGTTATCACGTATCAATACACAACGAATAAATCTAGAGCATTCATGGAGTATCAGGATCGATATCTACCTAGTAGGCAAATGCCCTTTTGGAAACTCGGAATAGCAATGTCCTTCATTGCAACAATGACTTCTCTGTCTGGGGTCTAGTAGGTTGAAACCTGCCTGCTAGGTATCTTCATCATCAGGAAAGCTGTCATCTCGAGAAAATCACAGAGTGGCCTATTGTCTTATGCCACAACATATCACATGCTGGTAGAAACGAATTAACCATCCAAACAACAAACAACAATCACTGGTACTGTCACTATATATTCAGGTAGTGTTTATCCACAGAGGCAATGGTCAACGATTTCTCATCAAGACCTTTCCTCTACTCAGCCAAGCAGAGCGTATAGGAGATGCCATGAGAAAGTGCTATCATCCATGGGAGAGGGCATCAAGAGGCTCCTCAAACGTTTGCCATGCGTTCTGAGTCCTTCCATATTATTCAAATGAAACCCCACAGATATCCTAGAACTTCAAACAGTAATAAGGGTAATAAAAGTAAAAATAAATATCTTGCTTTCATCGTCATGATACCATTCTCATGCTTTGGGTATATTAAAGCCAACTTTCCGAAACCTTTCGGACCTTTCCTATCATACAAGGTAGTGAAGACTATCCAGCCCCGCACTAGAATATATACAAAGTCTTCTTGGAAAACTGCGGTTGACGACAGACTTTGAGTAAGTAGTGTATAGCCATCGAGATCATATCTGTATGCCCGCGTATACTGTGGCAGATTTGGCCTCGTGAGCCTCATTTTGCTCAACAACATCCACCACTGCTGGCTTTCTGGGGAGCCAATTTAACATTTGTTTTCGAACCTCCATAGCCAGGACCCTTCACTCCAGATCTCCTGTCATTCAAGTCATACTTTCCAGCTTCGATGTTCATATATATCCTTTCTGCCACTCTTGCAAATGCATTTTCAACACCTTCACCACTCTTCGCACTCGTTTCGACATACTCTAATACGCCATTTCGCTTCGCCCAAGCTTGTGCCTCTTCCACGGTAACCTCTCGTTTGTTCTCATCGCCTGTGGCCAAATCACTCTTGTTCCCTACCAACACAACAACTATATCCGGCTCAGCAATTTGTCGCAAATCATGTAGCCAGTCCGTAACATGTTCAAATGTTGGTCGCCTCGAGATGTCGAATACGAGCAGTGCGCCTGAAGCTCCACGAAAATAGCTCCTCGTAACACTTTTATAAGTTTCTTGTCCTGCCGTATCCCATAAACTGAGCTTCATGTGTTTCTGTGGTACGTCTGATTCTGTGGCTGAAGCTTTAGATGCTGGCTCTTCATCTAGAGCGTTCGATTTCGGTTTAAATCCTTCTGAATTCGGTGGACCAACTGGAATAATGCGTGATCCAAATTCAACTCCAATGGTAACGTCATGGTGCGGAGAAAAACGCCCTTCGCAAAGTCGAATTGTGAGAGATGATTTTCCAGTTCCACTATCGCCAATGCACACGAGCTTGGCAATATAATCCCATGATGTTGTAGACATTACTTTTTTTGAGCTTCGATACGAAAGATTCTATCGGCTTTTCGTTGACGTTGGACGAGGAGGGGCGGTAGACTGGTGTTGGAAAGGCAGAACCCGTTCGAACTTTACCTAGGTAAGCTTGCGATTGGGGATTTGAAAAAGACTGATCGCAAAAACAATCAATGATATTGATCTTGAAGGGTTGATGAATTGTAACCGATTGTAAAATTGGAATTGAGGAATGATTCAATAACAGTGAGGTTTATGAATAAATGATAGCTAGAATGTCTGGGTGTGGTATGATAAACTTGTAACTTGTCAGAGTTGTTGTATGGTAACACAATCTCGTGGGCAGTTGAGAGTCGAGACAATGATAAGTTTAGATAGAGTGTTCATGAATCATTGATTGACCCACCATACAGATACAGATACTCTTGCCTGTTACCCAGGCTTCCAGGTACTCTCTCTACCCAGTCAGAAAGTGGCTTTCGGGAATGCAAGCGGAGGGAAAATTATTATCCTCTAGCGCCCAGCCGTTATATTTTAGGATTGGAGAAGTCGGCCGGGTTGGTTGGGGGCGGTGAACAAAGGATTATCGAGATGTTTGGGTACCTAGGAGTGATCATGCAATCTTCACTCTCTTGATTCACAAGTATCAGGTATCAGGCAAATAATGAATATATACGAGTAGATTATAATTGCATTCTTACATCATTCTCCTTTCTTCTTTCTCTCTTCTTCTTTCTCCCTTCTCTCTTCTTCTTTCTCCCTTCTCTCTTCTCCCTTCTCTTCACGTCATACATCCATCACAGATACCAAGGAATTCATCATCAACCAACCCAAAAGATTGACACTCTCGCATAATTCGATATCCTATCCTTTCCCATCCTATCCGATCCTTATCTTGAGGGCGAGTTCATTCTTCCTATTCATTCTCCCTAGATACTCATGCGGTATGGTACACCTGCCCCGTGATTTTAAATGATTCACGACTGAGGCCTCCCGGCACTCCGCTATCATAAGTCTTGACTCGCCCCCAGCAACCCCAGCAACCCCAGCAACGCAAGCAAGTGACTGATATCTCACAATATTATCCTTCACGGGGCATCCATCATTGTTCTAACAAGTCTTGCCCATACAAATATCTTCTACCGTATTCACTTCCAGTACCTACTTGGAATACCTAATCACAAGCTTTATATCATTCATCGGTTGCAAGATACCCTACCAACCCCAGACTACAACTGATCTACCGTACTGCAGCCTGCGAGTACCGTTTCAAGCTCTCACAAAAGACCCACAAGACTGGGCGGAACTGTAGATAGAGAGTCCTTATCAACAACCTCGACTTCTCAACTTCATCGCAGACAAAATATTCCAACATACAACTTTATTCTGGAGGGTCAAAGATGTTTTCCGAATGTAAGTAAACTAACTCACTTGCCCTTACCTTGTGCATTCTTTTAACCATTATATTATCCAGATGCTTCGCGCTTCTTAGCTCAGTCACAGTCTCGATTCTCCAATTTCGTCCAACAGGATAACGAAATCCCAAATCGAAGTCCAAACGAACGTTATCAACGATCGCAGCCTTTACGAAGTTCAAGACATCAAAGAGGACTTGGAAACCCTTATCAGTCCTCACACCTCCCAAATTTCGGATTTACATCTCGATATTCCCAAGCTCCGCCTGATGCCCCGTTATTTCACAGCGCTTTGAATGATTTTCAAGAAGAAGATGAGGAGGAGGAACGAGAGAGGGAGACTGCAGATTTCTTTGCGCTTCAGCGATCACGGAGAGTTTTTGCACCTACGAGAGAACTGGAAGAAAGTGAGGAAACCGAGCGCGACGGGAGCGATATAGCTCTGGGGAATAGTAAAGATGATGGAATGGCAGGTGACCATCGGGAACGCCCACGAGGAATCAAAAGTAGTTGGAAAGGCGGTATCCGAAGTACAAGAGAGCGAGGCCACACACCGGAAACGGTTGGGGAGGAATATGATGACGAAAGTAGGCGACCAAGCAGTCAGGGAAGCAGTAGTAAAGGAAAGGGAAGAATGGTCGATATTGGACTAGAATCCACGATTGCCGACAGCTTACCGCCAAGTGAACCGGATTACGATATGGGTGATGATAACCCACCAGCCTTTCAACAATTTAAATCTGGGCCAAAATCTGGCACAACCCGATTTACAGATGAATCCATCAGAGGCAATGAGAGGGATATTGAATCGCAACAATTACCTGGTCCTCGATACCCCATACGACCGAATGAAGTGGAGGTTGTTCCAGTAGCGATTCCTACAACTCCAGACGAACTGGAAGGGCCAAAGCATGATATGTTTTGGGGGTCATTATTTTTGATATGCTTGGCTTCACTTTTCGCAACTTTCTTCCTCATCTTCCTCCATACATCAACGCCTGACGGAGTGCTCGGAGATACGATATATACCACTCTCCATTCTTCATTCCATCTATTCGCAGTCGATACCCTTGCATCGATAATTGTATCATTTATCTGGCTTGCGTTACTGCGGTCTTTTGTTCGTCCATTGGTGTTCCTAATTGTTCTCGCGGTACCAGTCATACTGTTTTCGTTCTCATTGTATCCTATGGTGTCTAGTATGAAAGGGTCAACAGATCGAACTGGTGTACAAGATAGGGCTATGAGGTGGATGTCGTTTGTACCTGGAGCTCTTGCTCTGCTCTGGCTGTACACTATTTATAAAGGACGACAATCGTTGACTAAAGCAATCAGCATTCTAGAGTTTGCGTCAAGGATTCTTGCTTCGAATCCTGGTCTGCTCGCGTTGGGATTCGCTACGCTGGGGTCAGTTATAGTATGGACCTGGATATGGTTAGGAATGTTCACGAGAGTATTCTTGGGTGGCCATCTCTCAAAGTCAGGTCTTAGCTTCATTATTGATGCAACGACTTGGTGGCTTGGTGTATATTTCGTGATGATGTACATCTGGACTCTTTCCGTGATTGGGGGGATTCAGCGAACTACCACTGCTGCAACAGTTTCTCAATGGTATTATCACCGTAATGCGCAGACAGGAGCTTCATCTCGTGAGGTCGTTGCGGCAGCATTCTATCACTCGACCAATACGATATTCGGTACTATATGCCTGTCGTCATTGATAGCTCTCTTGATTAAACTTCCTCTCCTCGTGTTTCCACGACGATTGGTGGCGGCTATTTCGATAATTGCGTACTCTTTTGTACCAGCACCAGTGACAGCATTACTCAATCCTCTTACCCTCACCTATGCTGCTATTCACTCACAGCCTCTTCAGACTTCCGCGAGGGGTCTAAGTCAAATGACATTCCTCACACCTCAAGCTCCTACAACCACGTTAACTCCACGATCCTTCTCCTCTCGGACTCACGCCACAACACCTCTACTCCCTTACCGTCTAGCTAAACTGCTTCTTCATGCAACCCGTATCATCATGTCTATGGCCCTTGGTTTCGGTGGCTGGGTAGCAACTGCTCGTCAATTGTCTATCAGTGTGCCCGAAGGTCCTGGTCTCAAGGGAAGTGCATATGCATATGTTGTGGGACTTGTTGCTGGATTCATTGGTTGGGGTGTACTTGGGGCTATGGAGGGGGTACTCAGTGGAGTTGTGGATGCGACGGTTGTCTGTTGGGGAAGTGAGAAGGGAATGGCCAACGGTGGGGCATATTGCTTGGAGGCGGGCTATTTGTTTGGTGATGATAGGGAGTAGCGAGTAATAATTAAGGAACGTAGTAGGGAAATGGAGGAAGGACGATGGATTTGTATTGATTTGAGTTAATTGGGGGTATATGGAGCTTGGAGCATGGTACATATCTGGATGGGTTTATGGAGCATAGGTCATTATATGATCGGATGGCATGACATGACTTAGCATGACATAGCGTTTTTTTAGCATGACGGAATTGATTAATGAAGAGCATTTGATGATTATATCATATATACATATGTATTATGCAAATGGAATTAGACCTCGGTGTTCTTGAATAGGATGAATCATAAACAAGAGGAAGAGCTGGCCGAAATTACCTATATATTTCAAGATCTTACCTTTGATCTGGTCAGATTTGATCGTGTGATAAGATTTAGTATTATACCTGTTCAAGTAACTGCCTATATTCATCACTTCTATCCCATTTCTCTCCTCCATAAATTTACATCTCAATTTACATCTCGAATTCTTCTGTCCTTCACTCCCCCGATATCTCCGTTTTCCTCGGGAAATACTACGGTTCTTGTCTCGATATTACAATATTAATTCTCATTATTTCTGAGGAACATATTTACATACATACACGTATAAACATATAAATTAACTCATTCCACATGGTTTATAAATATAAATATAAATATATAAGCGAAAGCAAACCTGCGGATAGCCATCGAAATATGGGGCGGGCTACAGTATAGTTACGAGCGGAAAAAGGAATGCAAATTGTGCATGTGCTTTGCTCTGTTTTTCCTGAATGAATGGATGGGTGGATGGAAGGGAGTATGAGGTGGGAGGTGAAGGGAGGGGGGTTATTGTTTGAAGTTCTGGTGCGTGGGTAGGTTGAGGGTGATGTGATGTTATTTGATGAAGGCTAAGGGGACAATTGTGGTTGTGAGTTAGATGAGAGGAGTAGTATGTATGTATGTATACAGAATGTATCCATCTAGAATACTACCTACTACGAGTACATTGTATCAATACATTTTCCACCCTGACCATCTCAAAAGCTATGTAAACCTCAACCCTCGCCCCCCGTTCCCTTTCCTTCCTTCTTCTTCATATTCCTGCTCTTCCCCTCCCTCCGATATCGCCGTCAAACCCCATCCATCCACCACACATCACACATCACACAAACAACAGTCCCGTTACACAATTCCAAAAAATCACATCAGCCGTTTCTTTTGTTTTCACCGCCACGTTCATGCCATACTATGCTATAGCACAGCATACATACACTACACTACCTACCTATTTTCGATATATGCCCGAGGACGAGAAGAAAGAAACACACATCGCCGACTGACTTTCTTTCTTGCATGCGCGTGGGTGTTTCTAGAGATGTGTATATGTTTTTTGATTAGTTGGTTGGTTGGTTTGTGTATGCATGTATATCTGTTTTCTCGATGGAATAATGATGAGCAGGAAGATCGCTCGACGGATGATGCTGAACATAATGATGGAGGATGGATGAACTGTATTTTGATAGATAGATAGGAAGGAAGGAAACTTATTCATACACATATACATACGAAGTATACATACGAAGCAGGATGATTTGTTAGTAGAAAGAGAATTGCCCATTGCAGATAGGACTACCTGCGATATCGACGCATACATATAGTATGATTTAAATATATGATCGCTTAGAAAGGGAGAGGACTTGAATGCATACATGCATGATGCATTGAGAACTTCACAATCATTCCGATGGGAGTCAAGACTCAAAAGTACATTTTCGGATTGTGTCTTAGTTACTGGGGATATGGATGGAGATTTGGATGTTTTTTCGGAAGCTGAATGCGTAGTTGTTTGTTTGTTTGTACATGTCTCGTGTCGAATATCCTTTTTTTGTTCCTCTGCTGAAGTATTGAGCCCGGCGTCTGGTTGTTTATAATCTTCATTCCCTTTCGTAATGTTTCATATACATTGATGTATGGCTTGGCTTGTGCTCTTTTTGTTCTATGAAAATATATATCGCCATCGCCATCGCCAAAATTCCTACATTTTGATTCATTCCTCCTGCAATTCCATGTCAAAAGACATACATACATACATACATACATACATATCCACCTGGAATATTATATCCGCATTTCTTACATGCATCAAATATATAAATATAACACCAACTCCACCCAGCCAAGCATAATACAACTCATCATGGCCTTCACAACACGCTCATTCTCCTTCATCTCCCTCTCCCATCCATCCTCATCCCCATCTCCATCTCCCTACTCACCACTCACATCCTCGAAATCTCGTTCCAAACAACCCAAATATCCCCGAAAAGATAAATCTAAATCTAAATCTAAGCGCAACTATCCCCACAAACAAGAACAAGAACAAAAGCTCCTCACCGAGGTATTTGAAGGGAGGAAAGATGAGGAGTGTCCGTGTCCTAGCTGTGTATATCCGGATGTGGATAGCGGGGGAAGTGAATCTTCCCCATCCTCGTCATCATCATCATCGTCATCATTCGACAATCACGATATCGATTCAGAGGAAAGTCTTAATATGGTAGGGGTAGAGAACAGAGGTAAATTGTTGGAACGGCGAAAAAGAGAAGCAGGAGGCGGGTTGAAGATGAAGTGGGGATTGGCTTGGTTGAGGGGGAGGGAGAGGGAGACGCGGGGGAGAGGATACGGCTATGGATACGGATATGAATATGGGGAAATAAATAATAATACTGGAGTTTCTTGAGATGGGATGAAATAGGATGAGACGAGATGAGATGGAGATTGAGCGGGATAGTAAAATCAATTGATCACGGTTGCAAAGTGACAAGAGGAGTGGGTGGTGGTGGCGAGAGACTAGTGTTGGTACGGAGATGTGAATTTTCGAGGGGGGAATCCGAATGCGAGAATGAAAGGGGAATAAATGACTTGTTCGTCTGGTGCTGGTAGTGTTGGATATCTAGTGTACTAGGTACCCAGGTATTCCATGATAATATGACACAAAAGGAAGCGAGACAGGAGATATATAAATAAATATAAACATGGATATATAAATAGAACACAAACCAATCATGTCTTGATCATATGAACCCATCTATCTCCCACCTCCACCCTAGGTGTGAAATACCCTATATTCTAAACAATCCATATTAACCTCCATAAGCGTTTCGCATAATCGAGGTGTCTGTTCATCTCTATTGTAGTGTGTACAATGCATTACTCAATACTCACCAATTCCCCTCTATCTCAATGAACACTTATTCACTGAGCTTACGTGGTATATACACTACCATCAAGAGTAAGAAATGGGTAACTGATAGGATAAAGATTTAATTCATCTTTCACATCTGAGCGAGCGGAGATTTGGTATCTATAAATTTATTCAATCTAATCCCAAAAAGCTAATCTTATCTAATCATCTAACGATATGATATTTATCCCGAACCCGGGATTCAAATGTAATTCTATATGGTATCTTTCGCAAAAAACCCAATTCCCTTATATACTATCCATAACCCATCCAGTCCGTTACTTCCTTGTATGCATTTTATTTATCCTTTCCCTGACATGTGTGTGTATGTATGAATTCATCCCCTCATCTACGCGGCTAGTAGATCACCCCCTTTTCCCCATTTACTCTCCTCTTCCATGTCTGCCTCTGGAGTCTTAACTCCATATGCATCTAACAATTTGATACATCCCTTGTGACCCCCATTCCACGCATCCCCAGCAGGACTTACATCCCTATCATCTTTTGCATCGGGGGCAGCACCGTGATTGAGGAGGATCTTAGCGATATTTTCATGACCCCTCGCACACGCATCATGAAGTGGAGTCTTTCCCTCCTCATCTCTGAGGATGGGATCCGCGCCTCTCTGCAGAAGGAATTTTGTCGATTTTGGAAGATTCTTGCGGATGGTCCACACGAGCGGGGTGGTGAAGTGATGATCCGGACAATCGATATCGGCGCCGTGAGCAAGGAGTAATTTCGACATGTCGAGGTTGTTGTAGGAGATGGCAAGACCGAGCGGTGTGCCTTCGCGGGGTCCATTTTGGTAATCGGTGTTTCCGCCTTTGTGGTTGGGGTCGGCGCCTTTCTGGAGGAGGATCTTGGCGACTGAAGTGTTTCCGCAGTGGACGGCCCAGTGGAGAGCAGTGAGACCGAAGGAATCTTCAACGTCGATGTAGGTGCTGCTGTTCTTGAGAAGAATCTCGGCAACCCACCAGGTGTTGCATACAGCTGAGATGTGAAGGGCGGAGAAATGAACATTTTGGATGGCGGAGAAGTTGGTCATGTGGCGGTGCTTTTTGAAGTAGAGGAGCCAGGTACGGCGGAGATCGCAGTTGCGACGGAAGAAATGACGGTCGAGGGCGTAAGATTTCATCATGCGGGATCCGGCGATGTTGCTGTGGTTGATCCAGTAGATGAGAGGATATTGAAGACTATCTTCCGAGGAAGGTTGATCTTGCAATGAAGAGAGTGGAACATCCTCGAGACTTTCGAGGTAATATTTCCAGTCTCTGGTTGTGTATTTGAGAGCTCTGAAAGCTGCCTTTTCGTGTTCAAACTCGAGATCCGAGGAGAAGATACCGGCTGTTTCGTGGTTGAGGAGATATTCCTTTGCGGATCGGTGGACAAAGTATGGATGATCGCGGTGTAATGATAAGAATGATCCACATAATTCAACAGCATCCAAGACAATATCTTCATCGTCCATGGCTGCTGCGGGGAAAGCTGCCATGACAGCAAGTTCGCGAAGACTGAGAGGTCTGAAAGCGATACCAACTGCACGGAAGACTGAAAAGGCCTTTTGTTGATCTTCTTCGCCCAATTTCAAAACTCCCTCGAGGATTCTGGCATATAATGCATCAAGCCCAGTAGGGAATTTTCCGAGTACAAGCTTGACATTGATGAATGAGACGTTCTTCTTCAAGAGCTCTTTGCAAGCAAGAGAGATGAAAAGGAAGTTTCCTTCAGCCTTCGCCCTCAATTTATCAGCGACAAATTGTTTCAATGGTGCATCAAATCTCTTCTTGGTAGCCAAGACATCAACCTTATGAGTGATGAATGTATCGACGGCCTTGCTCATTTCAGCGGCGGAGTCTTCCAAGTCTACGACCCAGGACAACTTCAAGTACTCCTCGATCTTTGTTTCGTTTCGACTAGTGAAGATCCATTTGACATTGCAAAGTCCGTCGACGTTGGACGCAATGTATGTGCTAGCGAGCTTGAGGAAAATATCCAAGGATTCCTCGGTACACTCATCGAGACCATCGATGATCAGGTAAAGGTTTCGTGTGGTAGAAGCTTCGAGGACTCGGGTTAAAGCAGTCCAAACTCCCTCGATGGTGGAGAACATTTGAGGTCCATGACGTTTGAAGTCTTCCAACAGCACATTTCGAGAGCTTTGTTTCAGAACTTGATGAAGAACGGTCTTTAGTGCATGTAATGTTGAGTTTCTTTGATCCGTGTTGTTGTCGCAGAAAAAGTAGGCCATTTGGTCACAGGGGTTTTGAGCGACCTGTTTGGAGAGTGTGTCGACAAGGTACATTGAAAGCATGGTTTTACCCTTTCCTGCTTGTCCATGAACCCACAGCAAGTCAGATTGATCGCTCTCGATCATCGACTTATAACTCTTGTTGTTGAGGATCCAGTCGCATGATTTACTCAAGAGACGATCCGTACGAGCTTCGATTTCTCTTCTTCCAATGAGTGGATTGATGACAGTGAGTGCATTCAAAACCTCATTGCTGGCTGCTACATCTTGTGGTGATGCCTTGTTGAACCCTCGGACCTTTCTGTGCTGAGTGGTGACGATATCGTTGATTTGACGAGTGAGTTGTCCCTTTTCCATCTCACGGGTGCTAAGCATGGTCGATAGCAGACTTGATACTGCATCCTCATGAATCGAAAGCTCTTTCCTGAACTGTGATACATCCCACTTCCTGCAAGCTAACCAATCGATATTTTCGATGATTCTGGAGAATTCTTCGTGAGACCATAAAGATCCCTTGGTGGTGATACCGTTTAACCTGCATCCTTGATGCACAAATCTTTCTATACAGTGTTGGCATGCACTAATAACTTGCATCATCAAACCACGTTGAGCTCCAAATGATGGATCACTCAAAAATCTCTCGATACCGTCGAGACGCTTGTGAAGGTTGGATAGGACTTGTGCAACATCCCCAAAGACTGGGTTTGCCTTTTTCGAATCGTCGATTGCTGTGAATGCATTTCTAAGGATTCCAACTCCATGAATGACCTCGCCGAAACTGAAACCGAATGGAATGGCCATGGTTGCTATATCTGTTGTAGAGGAAGGTGCCTGAGAAGGTTTTCACTACCGGTGTCGTAAAACGAGTTTTGAAGTTTGGTATTATATATGTTGAAAAAGTTACAAGTATAGAATGTAAAAGGTAGATCAAGTTGGTGCCAGAGATTGACAGAATGGACGTCCGTGAAGCTTAAAGAAGCCTCTTGAATAATCGTGGTATAATGATTTCTTGTAAGGTGTCATTCGGGCCGTGGTGGCGTACTTTGAATGGACCTTTGGAGGTTGATTGTGATATGAACTTATCACAACTGATATGATCACTCCTTTCTCAATTGAAAAGGCGGAAAGATAAACTTGACTGATATAGAGATAAAGACAGGAGGGATAGGTCTGATATATATAAATGATGAATGGAGATAGCATTGCCGTGGTATGTCTTGATTACATTACTCTTTCAAGATAGGACCCACCGAGTGTTTTGAATCGTAGGAATGTACTCCGTATATTTTCAGTGCATTAGTGTCCAACGGATTAGAATGAAATTGGGAAAACCAACGAGTAAATCCACATGTTACCCTACCGACCACTTGAGTTATGAAGCGCGACGACCGAAGATAAGTCATTGATAATAAGCAGAATCCACTCGGTACAACAAATTTTTCTTCAAAAAGGTCGGAAATAATAACCAGTAGGGTTACCTGACACAACGAACCAGGTTTACCGATGCCATCTTATCAATTTACTCCACTATTGTTGATATCCTAATGGATTAGTTTGATACCAACCTTTACTAGAGAATTAGGGGTCCGCTTATCTTCCGGCTTCTCTTCGCGCTACTTTTCAAAATCACCATATTATTCGTTCAAATTCCAAGCAAAGCACAAAATGAAGGGGTAAAAAGGGACTGGATAGCAATGGACAGACAATGGGACCGTCAAAACAACGCAACAAAGATAGAAAGTTCACATGTTTATCTCTTTACATGTATATGATCACTTGATTTGTCTCTTTTGCGGTATCAAAAAAACCCAAAAAATCCAGGAAACTGTAGATTAGATTGAAGATCATGAGAAAATCAAGATTCAAAGGGTTCAAAAAAAGAAGATTTACACTTTCAACGCCTTTTTTGAAATTCTTTGCATATTTTACTTGCATCGGCATACTTGTAAAAGGAAAGTCAATTATCAATAAAGTAACTGTTTGAAGGAATAACACATGGGTATAATGCATATTACCTAGGTAAGTTTTCACATTATAAAGCACATCTACGTCATTGTATCCATAATATGGCGAACTTGGTTGTTTTTCGCTACGCAATATGATCCTTCTGTGAGACCCTCAGAAAGAGGAAACTAAGAGGTTCCTCTTTTTCGTGCGATGTATTGATTCGGCTCAGCCCAGTTAAATGTCTCGAGAAATAATACGTGCGGAGGCACATCGTAGGGAGTAAAAATCGGTGGGAAGTCAGCTCAGGTCAGACCGCTCAAATTCCGCCTTTATCAACTAAATTCTAACTTCTAACGTGATTTGACCCACTCAAAACTACATGATATGATATCCCCAAAAAATATTCGATATGCATTGGTATACAATGAATAGCGTGCACTGCCTGTAACTACTAACTAGCTACTAACTACTCAAACAGATTCGAAATACGAAACCAATCAGATTACTAAATCTTGCATTCACGGTAATTTTTCGCAAATTAAACTCATTTTCACCTTTTCAGCATGACTTTAGACCCGGTTAAACAATAGGTACTTAAAAAATTCCTGCAGTAGTTGCCGAGCAAGATAGGAGACCTAGGGATGGGATGAATGAATCGTATGAAACCAATGAACCGCCTTTCCGACCCGATAACCAATCGTTCGGGAAACCGCTTCAATCTTTCTCCACTGAAAGAAAGATACAACTCAGAGGTTTAATGCTCAATGCTTTAAAAAAAAAGGATCCGTAGGATGTACAGAGTAAACAAGCCAGCTGTGCAAGATTGTGTTCTGATCGCATGCATGCATATAAAATATTAATATTGGGACTTTATAAATGAGTGGTGGTAAGGCTTGGCCCAATATTCATCTTCTGATGGCTTCATCAAAATTTCTGCATGGTAGGTAAAGTTAAATAAAAACTCTCATCATCAATCCTCAATATCAACATCCACTATGCTTGCAACATTTGCTAGATCGTGAGTTGGACTTGACCGTGATGGAGATCATAACAATAGAGGAGGAAGATGGATACCTGTTGTCCTTTGAGCCAATCAGCAATCAAACTGGTCGATATTTAATCAGATAATCTCCATCTAATAGCTCGTATCAATCCCGATGTCATTCTTTCCTGAATTTTGACGCATTGTCAATATACGCTCATGCCACATGGCAGATTTTCAGTCTGTGTTATCACGTCGAAGGTTCCAACTTCCAAGTTAAGGAATGCGGTATTTGTTTTTGAAAACTTCGGCACATATGACTCTATGAGATACATTGTTGACATGTGCCGCTGTCACATCACGGAAGCTTGTGAGAAAGGGTCATGAGGGGTCCTAAGGGGTCCTGAGGGGTTCGATGTTCATACGCTCTTCACTTCTAAGCTCGTAGCTTGATACTATTGTGAGCCGATCGATCGAAGATATCGAAGGTATCGATTATTGTTCGTTGAACTTGAAACGCGCTGTTAGGTAAAGTTGATCTCGGAGATTCCCAGCAACCTTATAGGGAAAATTCAAGGAAGAGGCAGGTTACATATTCACTCATGATCCACCCCGAGATCACGACTCATGGTATGTCAACAGTCAACAGATTTATAGGTATGTCGACGGCCTTTAAAATCCAACATGAAACAACCATTTGTATGTTAGTTTGCCGCGGGCCCAATGCCGACTTGAGTGAAGAATATCAAGCTGCTGACTATGCGAGTAATGTCGAGTACCGGCAAACATGGACGTTTATTGTATCTTGAATAGACAGTTGTGGCAAGCAAAAAGCAGAAAAGATCAGAATTTGGACCGTGTTTGAGAGGCTGAAATAGGGAGGGACAATCAAATTAATATAGTCCCCTTGGATTCCAAACTGGAGGGGTAAATACAGAAAAAGAAATACATTGATCACGTGGGAGTTTCAACAATTTTGTGATTTCTCGTGGCATTTTCTACCGACGCCCAAGGTGCTGGTTAATAAGATGCCCAGGCATGATTCTTCTCTGGATTCTTTCTTCCTTTCCATGATACTTTTGCGTGTCGAAATGCATCGCGAATTCAAGCATTGACTGCACCACTTCTTTCTTTCTCATCATCGATACCATCCCCCCACCTCATTTCTATTTCGGTTCCTTGAAGTTCAAATCCACCTACGAAGGAAGTAGTTACTAGGTATCTCTCAGAATTTGAGGGTCTCTTTAGTACGATTGAACTACTATCTGAAAAGTGTCTGCATCGAGTAGTTGTGCTCCGAGTAACTCAAGTCATCTACGATCAAGTCAACTATATCGTATGGATTCGTATTGTGCAGCCGCATTACGAGCACGGTTTTTCTCAAGACTTCTTCCCACTCTCGAGCCACTGTACACAAATACTTGAGTATGAACGTGTTACGGATTGCGGATTACGGATTACGCCTTATCCGCGCACGCATACAATGCTGGACTGGAGACTGGAGACTGGGCAATGAAGATAGCGTCGGCGAATTCATAAACTTTCGGCGCCAACCGTTAGCACTGCAAAACCCTGATGCATCGTACATACTCGCGCTCCGAGCTAATCAAAATCGGATCAATCAAAATCAAAGGCTACGATTATGCGATGAACTGCAGTCTGCAGTGAACTTCCTTCCTGGGTACGATCAAATTACGATGAACGCCTCATATGTCATTTTTAATAAAAAATTGATAAAGAATCTTCCGTCAAAGCTTCGTAAACGCGGTTCGATATTTCAAACAGTAATTTGGCGCCATCCACTCACTGTGAGTCTGTGACTATTTCATATTCCTCGAGCGTTTAGCGATTGCGTGCATGTAAGTAGGGTATTCTCCAAGAGGTTCCTCAGTTTTTCTATTTTCTCTTCTACTTGATAGACAGTCTCTGCTTTGGGTGTCTCACTCTCATGCAGATAATATGTCCTACCAAGCAATTTTGGACGGCAGCGTCGAACCAACAATACTCAAGACATTACCACGTGTCTAATGTCGTTGAAGACAATCCCGTTTGAACGGTGGGATATTTCCGTGTTATTGGCCTTATGTACGGCTCAGCCTCCTGATCACCGTGGTTCGCATCAGTTTGTGGGTCTGTTTTTCAAACATATCTAGCAGAGGGCTGGCAGAGGGCTGGCAGAGGGCTGGCAGAGGGAGAAGCAGAGAGGCGGAGAGGAAGAGAAAGGTTTCTATGTGAGGATTCTATTTGGAAGGAGAAAGATTTCAAGATCTCAATTCTGCAACGAAGCATGACGGTATGTTATCTCTTTCTATACTTTTAAGTTTTTCGCCATTGGAAATTACTCGCAGAGGTCTGTGATGATCTTCGATCAAGCAATCAATCAATCAATACTGTAGTTCGTCGCCATGAAAGTTTAATACAGAGAGTACACCTACCACACCCCAAAGCCTTATCTCACGCCTTCCAAGCTATATCGAAAACAATTAAGACGACAATACTATTGGAAGAATTGAAATTGGAATTGAAGGAAGTGTTGTCGGCCTTGAAATCACTACACACAAACACACAAACTACCGCGAGACAACCCTCCATTCAACGGTACGCCAGTTCAAATCGATAGTGTACTTTCTCAAGTTTATCGATAATCTGAATCTCCAACAAACTCTCTTTTTAAACCCCGAGGCAAAACATGCATTGATGAAGAATTGATAAACAATGATGTTGTCATAGAATCCCCAGAGAAGACGGAAGAATGAAATTTGGAAATTGGAGATTAGACATTGGATCAATTCATGGAACTATCTATATTCATGAGGTTTAGTTGTATGGTGGAAGGAATGTCTAAGAGAGAATGTCTGAGTGGAATGTCTGAGGTGAATTTGAAGGAAGGAGGGAAGGAAGGAGGGAACGTTAGATGTAAGTGTGGAGTTCCCGATGGACAATGGACAATGCAAGGTAGGTAGTGAGTGACTGGACTTGGTAGATGTGGTTGAGGACTGGTTCGTGGTCACTTGTCACTGGTTACTCTGGTTGATATATCTAGGAATTGTTGATACGGATAGAGATAGAATATAATGATGAGTATCTGTATGCCTTTTTGTTAGTGCATATGTATTATATATCATATTTTATCATATTTTATATATTATATATTATATATTATTTATTACATATCATGTATTATGTATTATATATTATTTATTACATATCATGTATTATATTATAATCAATAAAGAACTTGATGTTATATGATAAAGTGCCTACCCCTCTACTCTATCTTTTGTGCTACATATCATAATTATTCTCAAACTTCTAGGGTTTCTCATTCAACACCATAACAAACCAATCTGTCAACTTGGATAGATCTGAACATCTCCCTGAGTACCTCTCCCTGAACATCTGCCCTTCAAAGCAGGTGTGTGTTGTGTTATCATATCAAGCTTCACTTCATCTTTCTTAGCCTCGGCATCTTCAAAATTAAGCCTTTGTTCTATTCATTGTTCCAGAATAGAGTTTCAGTGAATAAAATCCCCTAAGGGGTCAATGATCTGATGATTAATTCCAGCATCAATGCGAGTAAAATTACTATGCGTTACTATATCACACTATGCCATCCGATGCTAACTACAATTATATCTAGAGCACTCTCAAGACGTTTCTGAAACTCTCAAACATTGTCTCGAGACTGCTTACTGCGATTTACCACGATTTATCACGAATGACCACGATTTGCTACGACTTACCACGACTTACTACGACCCATTGCATCTTCCCACCACCCACCACGAGTAAGAGCCTTACCACCTTAACCCCAAAACACGATAGATTCTAGAGCTTCAAGTCCCAAGTCCCGGTCACTCTAAACTCAAAGCTTCGATATCCGACTACCACATATTACTATATGTAAAGAGCCCTTCTCCCTACCAAACATCTTGATTTGATAGGAAATTATTCACATCTTTATTACTACTACTTACTTTAAAATACACACACATCTCTCTCTCCCTCTCTCTCTCTCTCTTCCTCTCTTCCTCTCATATTATCCACAACTTACATCATATACAAATCAAAATCCAACCAATCTTCAGGGGATTAATCCTCGGATATCTATCCAATCCATCCATCCATCCGCAAACCTAGTAAGAACAACAAAATAATGTCTCTCTATGAATGTTCCAGTTGTACAGAGCCCATCCGTCCCGACCGGGCTCGCATTCAATGCCAAACCTGCACCGATTACAATCTCTGCACCAACTGTTTCGCCATCCAAAAGACATCACGTACACATCTCCTCAGCCATCCCACCGCCATCATTAAAACGAGCGGGACTAGCTCCCCCACTGTTCCTCCCCCAGTTCCTCCTCGTCCCCTCCCGCTTCTCCCGCCGCGAAAAGACACCCTCACCAACATCACCGCCCCCAATCCCCCGCCCAAAAAAGTCGAACTCCCAACCGCCAATTGGGGTGCCCTGTGGGATATCGTGAAACCGAATAAGAAACCGAAAAATTCGAGCGGGGGCCCAAGAGATCTCCTTTCTATTCAACCACCTCCGAATGACGACGGCTTTAGCAACCACAATATAAGTTATTCAGATTCACCCCTCACTAAATTACGACCGGATTTACCCGCGCAATCTTTTGAGGGATCGTTGGAGGGAAAGATCAAATTGGAAGCCTTTACCAATCCATACGCCTCGCTGGCGCCCCCAATGCCATCAGAATGGAGTCCCTTTTTTCAAAAGGATGGTGCATTCAATGCGATTTTTGTGGATTTGATGACGACCATGTTTTTGTGTTTGGATGTGGAGGGCACGAATGAATTGAGTCCGGAGGTGTGGAGTGCGTTTTTGGAGATGCAGGGGGTGGGGATGGAGAATAATATTTGTAGGTTTTTTTACATTTTACTCAAACCTCTTTACTTGGACCCCTTTGGTGGAAGGGGTCCAGAATTATGTGGCTCTTGTGATTTATTTTTACTTGATGAAGGATGAAAACTAACATGGATATGATTATTTAGGGCAAAAAACACTTTACACAACCGGGGGACCTCAAAATCAAGAGATCGCCGACCTCGAGTTGGGTATTTTCTTCAAGACGCATGATATTTCTCACACGCTTTCGGTACGCCATGCTTCGAATCTTCCGCCTCCATCGCCGTCTCCTACGGCGGGAGAACGTATTCGGAGATCGATTTCGCTCGGAGCTAATATGCCGATGTTGAGTCGGCAGGGGTTTATAGATGTCATGGGCATGGAAATGCTGCAGGATCCGGATGAGGGACACAGACGGTTGGAAGGGGTGGTTAGGGATTACGATATTTGGAAACCATTGGGGGATGTACCGCGGGAATGTTTCCTGGATGGGAAGATTGAGGGAAGAGGGAAGAGAAGGAGTTTATTGGAGATGAGCGAGGAGAAGGAGGAGGTGGAGAGGAAGATCATGGAGGGAATGTTCAGGGGTGTGGGAGCGGGGAAGATCGGGGGAAGGAATAGGAGTGAGGAGAAGGAGGAGAGGAGGGACAGATCGAGATCGAGATCGAGCTCGAGAGATAGTAGAAAGACGGATCTACCCGCGCCAGAAAGATTCGCCTTTGACGCCACGGATGAGGAAGAGCGAACGGGAGATAGAAAATCCCCCTTCTCCCATATCGAAGTCGATGTCATCCCCGAGGATGAATTCGAAGACACATACGATGAGATCAATCGGATCTTGACCAGGGAAGATATTGGTCCTACCGATATTATTGGGGAGGCCAAGTAATCAATCCCCCAATCAGCTACAAAACATATACCACCTACAACTTAACGAATTAACGAATTATTCTAAAAGCTTTCGAAACTCTTTTTTTCGATTTCCAATCCTTACACATTTCTTTTGTCATTTCTGATGGGTTGAGGGGTGGGTTGGTGGATGGGTTAGCTGATAATTTTGGAGTTTTTCGCAGCGTCTGTTGAATGGGATGAACCATGGGTTCCGGGGTGTCTTATATCTTGTCTTATATCCGTGTTAAAATAGCAACAAATCATACCCTAATAGTACTTATTTTATTTATACATTCTAGATTATTATTCAGGTGTCTATGTCGTACTTGTGATTCAAACCTTGTTTTTATATTTAGGTATGTGAGTGGGTGGGTAGGGAGGCACGTATTTGATCTGGGATTGAGATTTGAGATTTGGGATTTGTAAGTTAAATAGGAGACAGGGTAGGATGAGAACTCGAGCTTGGGAGTTGAGAATTATAATTTTGATTTGTTTTGGAATAAAACAATTGGTTTTCATGAATTGAAAGGGAGATTTGAAAGTTACTTCTTTCCTTGATTGGATGCTTACTTGCTTGATTGTTTCAGTACTTTTGTTATGAGTAGCTTGGGATTGGGGATTGGGGATTGGGGATTGCGAATTGCGAATTGCGAATTGCGAATTGCGAGTTGCAAGTTGCGAGTTACAAACTGAAGAGTGTGATTGATTGTCTACACATATAACGCTATATACATACACATCTAGATAGATAGGTAACAGAACATCTAGAGAACCAACATCAAGATACAAAATACATGATACAAGGTAAGATACACGATGACTTTTCATCAACTACCCCTTCCCTTTCATTTCTGAACCAGAACCAGAGCTACGAATGCCAAGGCTCATTCTAGATACATAGATACGTAGATACTCTACATGGTTACTGAATGAATCGAAATCTAATGCATTCAGAATCTAATGCGGTCTAATGCAATCTAATACCTGATGATATGATGGATGCGAGATCGACCAGCTCAAAATACTACCCTCACCCCCCTCTATATACAATTTCCAACAGTGATATTATTACAATTGAGATAGCCCCTTTCCATTCCTCTCACACATTACCCTGCACACCCACTTCTTCTTCTACTCCCCACCACCCCTCTCTACACCCCCCTCCTCGCCATGCCATGCCATACCATCCTATCTACCATCCATATTTCCCATCGTGCCCCTAGTCTGCGCATACGCATCAAACTGGCTATTATCCACCGCTACATATCTATTCTGCAACCCAGATCCGACTCTACTCTCTCGTGTTCGAAAATCAGAGGACATAGAATCATCACGTGCTTCTATGTGCACAGGAGCTGGAATTACGACTTGGAATGAGGATTGCGGTACAGGAGCTTGATCTTCGCTATCGGATTTCGTAAGATCGATGAATCGAGAGCGTTTTGTGTGATGTGGAGATTTGGATGAGGAGGTATTGAGAACCCTGGGAATTTTAGATGTAGTGGTGCGAGAACGAGGAATTCGACGGAGTAGAGTTGAGGCGCGTGGTCCGGAATCTACCCAGATGGTATCTTCGTTGTCGTCTTCATTGTCATATATTGTGACAGGATTATCTTGTGGGAAAAGTGGTTGATTGTTTACGTGATTCGTTATATTAGGTGTGTCTGTTTGATAGAGAGAATTGATTTGCGGAGGAGGTGATGCTGAATATAAGTCAGGAGAAATACTCTCTGCTCCAATTTCACGAGTGCTTGGTGTGGTGATATATTTTGGACCCGAACGTTTTGCAGAGTTGGACTCCAAAAGTGTGTTGGAATTGTAATAGGTTGAATTTGCAACTGATTCTCTTGATTTTGATAAAAGATCCCATGCTGAGTTCAGCCTTGGAGATTTACGAGCGCGTCCGTTGGCATGGTCAATCGACTGTCGCCTTTTTGGTATCGTGGACATCCCGCCTCGAAATTTTTGAGTGCTATCAAGTGAACCCGATTCGTCAAAACCAGACACACTTGAACCAACTGAGTTCGATGAGCTTGGGTAAGACCCGAAAGAACCGTTCGATACAATATTTGCCGCCTTTAAATCAGCTTTTGGACGTTGACTTAAAATAACTTGCAATGTAGTAGAGTCCGTGTTATCTGGAATCTTCAAAGATCTCTCCCTGGCAGCCACAGATGTTTGACTTCTCACAATTCTTCTAGGCATATCAACTTCAGGTGAACACTCCAACCAAGCGTTTCGTAGAGAAATTCCTAATGCCATGGAAACAGTCCTATCAACACTATTCCCGATGATTTTGATTTGCTCCCCTCTTCTACCAATGATTACCTCATCATCAGGAAAGCTTTGCGCACGACGGAGCTCCATTAATGTCAAGCGTCTATGCTGATCCCAATGCAAAATCGTTCCCATTCGGGAGTCCTCCATATTCACTACCACCAGCACGGTTGGAAATAATCCGTGAGGGTTTATCCTTCCCCAGGCTCTAGAACCTGACACAACGCTTTCTCTGATTTTCCCCGACTTGGCTAGATATGGGAAAAGGTCTCGTTCCGCTTTCGTCATTATACCATTGCCCTCATTCCATGTCTTTGAAAAACTCATACCTCGTGGATGAGTGGGAATACATGCGATTTGTGACCGATATTTTTTGGACAAGGTAATAGGTGAAACATGATCCGGATATTTTGTGCAATGGCCAGTCGCTCCATCTCCAATGTAAGGAAGATCAGCTACAGATTGTTCAGCAGTGCGGTACTGAAATGGAGTGGGACAATGAACTCGACTACCAAATGATTGACCATTTGCTAATTTACCAAGCCCACGTTCGCCAATGTGTGGGGGGTGCGAGTGAGAAAGGTCTGGATGCTTAAGTGGAACACAACCAGGGGCTGCAAATGAGACAAATATTCGACTTCGTGATTGGGAGCTACCAAAACTCCATGAATCAAGCAAGAAGAGCTGGACCTGGTATCCAAGACCGACGATGGCGCATATGAGTTGAGAGAGAACATCTTCGTCTCGTCCCAATCCTTTCTGAGCCATATTTAAAACATTCTCTAGTAATCCGTACTTGGGGCGATAGAAATCAATATAGGCAGCAACAGATGCGACCAGGGACTGATTCCGTAGACTCTGATCATTGCCCTTGTACGCATTCATTCTGCTAAAACCTTGGCAAGGACTACCAGCCATAATAACATCAACATCACCTGGTAGAGGTATTTTGAGTAATCGGGGGTTGCCTACAAAAGCCTCAGCTAGTAAATCGTTGACTGAACCAAAGTATATATCGGTTTCTTCAGAGTTCTTCAAATTAGCAGCATATGTTTGCACTGCCGCCGAGAACAAATCGACAGCCCATTTGTTATGCAGTACACCGCTCTCTTCCAACCCACGGCCGAAATTACCACCACCACAGAAGAGATCGAGTCCATTCAGAACTCTTCGTTTCAATGGTGCTTCGGGATCAAAACCTTGAATAAGGCTTTGGGGTGAATCACTTTCTATTGGTATCAGTGTCTGATTATACTCACGTACTCGCTTCGTAATGACGAAGGCATTCGAGCCTCCATCTCTACAGTAAGGTGCTGGAACATTGCCACTTGAGACTTGCTTCTCAGTATAAAATCGTACAAGACATGTTCTTTCGATTTCATGCGCTGACATTGTATCTATTACATCAGTGTACACAAGCTCATTTGGTCTACAAGACACAGTATGATCAATCTCCGATCTTCTCATAAGTCTCCTTAATCTGACATTTAACTTAGAGCTTTCTTCTACGTATGCTACAATCTCATAGGGCTCTAGATTGTTTTTCGACTTACGTCGAGGGGGTAATGCAAGTATCGTCTGTCCGATAGGAAAGCGATCAACAATCGTGGATGGCGATGGTGAATCTTCCTCGGACTTTCGCAAATGTTCACATGTTTTGTGCGAATCTTTTAATGTTACAAAACTCTCGTGGTTGAGATATGTCTGACGAATGAAGATGTCCGTGTCTGATGGTAGACCATGCCAGATTATAGGGATGATATCAATGACTTCATCATGAGTTATCCGGGAATCCCGAGACCCACAAGTACAGTTGTCACTGAGAAACAGTTCTTTGGCGTATGGATACTTCATCTTTGCACAACTAGTATCAGAAGGCTTATAAAGCCAAATACCATCGAAAGAGTAATTGCCACGAGGAATTTGATGCTTGATTTGGACATACAAATACCAACAATCGTCTTCTGTTTTCCATTTGCTAGACTCGTCTTTCCACACAGAACTTGGTCCATCCTTGGTAACTGATAATACATCTCCTACTTTGATGGCATCAAGCATTTGCTGCCGTTTCACGCCCCCATTCTGGCTCATTCCGGCTCCCAGATTGGCTTTACCGCCAGAGAAGAATCTATGTTGAGACTTGATTGGCAGAGTGGTGTCACAAGCAATGCGTGTCTCTCTCGGCGAAAGCGATAGTGATTGATCCTCTGGTTCTTGTAAATTTTCTGCAAATATGGTCGGTATCAGAGGCTTTAGTAGGTGACCAAATCTTAGGTGACTGAAGCATTCATAAACGTATGGCGTGACGATTGTCTTATTCTCTTCGATTGGGTGTTCTTTAATGCTTGTAAGTTCCAAAGTTTCCTTCCAAATGTACAATGAGCGAAGTTTTGACGCTACACCCATCGATTCCTTGAACAAAAAGTTCATGTTTGCTGAGATGGCTTGTCTGAAATCATCTCGGCCATACTCGAGGTACCAAGATTGAAATTTTGATGATTCTGTATGCATCTTCTGGCACCATTGCGCAAAGTCTGCCCGAAAGTTGTGGATCGATACTTTCTTCCTTTGCTCCTGACATGCTAAAGAGTAATCAACAAAATGCTTCGACAGGTTCGCCAACCATGAAAAGCCAAGATGGAAACGAGCATATTCCGATGCGGGCTTCTTAAGTCGATAGTAAATATTCGTACTTATGTTGAGATCAGACTGAAGCCATATAGCACCATCAACATCATCAAATTCTTCACCATAATTTCCTATTGAGCACACTTTGAATGGTACGCCTTGAACATAGTGTCGAGAGTTTCCAACACTGAGAACGCCGTCGAATAGGAAACATGAATGGCCCATTTTACTAGCAAGGTCCTGTAGGCCCCGCAGCTCATGTCCATAAAGAGCAGTGTCAGGCATGTAAATTGAAAATTCGTTCAACTCAAATTCTACAAAATCTTCCTGCGTCAACGACACCTCTGTCGTGTCTTTGTTCTTGGATTCCCGTAATAAAGCCAAGCATGCTTGATGCTCTTTGCTTGCAGGCAAAGGAGGAATATGACCGTGGTACAGTGACTTAGGATAAATGAGTTCGGTTGGCTGTATAGTACCAACTTTACTCATTTTACATGGACTTGCGACTTGCCCGTCAGTATCTATAGGTAGTATCTGGTCGAGGATGAGCTGCCCTGCAACAATTTGTTGTTGTAATAATTCGGAATCATCAGTCGAATTTGGTTGACCTCTGGTAAAGCTGTCAAAATGAGGCATTGCTTGCAAAGAACTCGAGCCAGAGTTGCTAGATTGAAGGCTTTGATGCTGTTGTGAGTGGCTGCAGGCATTTGTAGTTAAAGGTTGGGAGACGGCATCTGCTTTGAAATTACTTGAATGGCTCGAAACGGAGCTAGCAGAGCTTTCTATTGAGTTTAAGGTTGAAGTTAAAGTTTCTGATGATTTCCTCAGTATTCACCTTCAGAGAATTTGACAAAAGATGAATAGCTCACCTCCTTCTGTTGGTATCCAGTATATGGGCGGCATCATATGTTGCAGGTTTTAGGTGTGCCAAATAGAACATAAGAAATTTATGATTGCTGTTAAGCAAAGTAATTAATTTTCTTATATATCCACAGGTATTTGTGAAGGCACCCAGAAATCTCTGACAGCCTTTAATTCAATAACGTTTAGGAATTCCAGTAATGACAATTGGGGTTGCAAAGCACAAAGGACAAAAGAGTGATTGCAGTAGGTGGAACCAGCTCTGGATAAAGAAAGCAGTAAAGACAGTGTGTGTATGCAAGAGCAACAAATCAATTACATAGGAGAATTCCCAAGAGAGGGTAACTAGATCATATTACCTGTCTTTGAAATCAGAATTGTACCTGTTATCTGCACTCATGGATAGGTAATGAGCGATTGCTATACATTCCAGGCGAGAAGGAAACTGTTCAACATTGTTTATCAAAAGAGACCGCGTTTCTTAGTCAGCGCCACTAGCTAAATAGCTATATCACAACCAATAAGATCTGAGTCCCATTTCGATCAGAAGCATGTGTTTAATTTGAGCCAGAGAGAGCAATAAGAAAAGTGTGAAATACAAATTCAAGTAAAATGAGTGGAATGATCAGTAACAAATGATTATAATGCACATCCATTTCTTTCAATTCATTGACCTAAACCATTCCCCCTTTCTCCTTCATTTTCAATACTCTTCCAATCTTTTCCTGCCAAAACTCAAGATGGCGAGATCTTTGGAACTCTGGCAAAGACCACATGGGTATCTTATTCCGGCCTGCGTCTCCCTTCCATACGTAAGCCCTGATTTTTAGAATACTATTAACAATCTCATACGTCTCCGAATCAAACTCGAGACCTGCGTGTTCCATCTCGTTTAGTAAGTCTATACAAGTTCGAAAGTCATCGTATCGTATCCAGTAAACCCGTAGAAGCTCGTTGTAAAGAGGTGTAGAGGCGCCTAAGACATGGGAGAGTAGACCAAAAGATTTGATTCGCGGAAGGATAGAGAGAGAAAGCTGGGAGGGTTTGCTAAACCCTCGGTCGAGGAGACGTAGGCCAAGGAGAAGGTGCGATGGGTAGAGGGGGCCATACAATGCTAGTGGAGAAATCTCAGGCTCGGTGTTTTTAGCAGTGGTGGGATCCTCTTCGACTGGAAGAACGCCAGAGTCTTCTATTCCTCTTCTCAGCTGATCTCGACTCTCTTTCGTCTCTGCTAGTCCCATTTTTGCAACAAGTGGAAACACTTCCTTTTCCAGAACATCCCAGAGCTCAAAATCCGTATTGGCATTGCGCAACAAATCCTCAACTCGTTGACGTTCAGGTTCTCGCAAATGTTCCTGTTCGTCGGGTCCCAGTTCCGGAGTTCCCATTGTAGGCTCTGATTCCTCTTCTAGAACAAGACCAATCGCTCTAGCAGCTGCGGCACGAAGAGCTGGTGGGTATCTACTAATTTCGTCTTTTTGTTCCTTCTTGCTTCGATGTTTTTTGTTTGATAGGGAATGCTCCATTATATTGTCAAGCTTGTTGCGCGCATTCTCCCTGTTTGTTGGAGGCATGTCTTCCATGCCTTCATCAATGTCTTCTAGAGACGTCCTTTGAGTCCGCGCGAAAATATCTGTAAATATACGATTGAATGTGTGCCTTTCCGAATCTGTAATCGTGGACTCGCGCTGCGGATAGTGCGGGCTTGCTAATGCATCGATTTCTGTGCCATATTCTATCAAGGTTTGGTCATCTTCCTCAAAGCCAATGTCCCCAGGCTGTGCGATATTGCCTTCCGATTCCAGTTCACTTTTTTCGAGATTGAGTTTGTACTCATCGGTGACCATCCTTGGACGAAACCTAGATCTATGAGAATGGCCACCCCTAGAAGAAGTAGCTCTCCTCCTGATTTGAGGCCCAGTATTATCCTCGCCATCATAAATTCCGTCTTGCGATTCGTATTTGACTCGGGGTAAAGAGGTATGAAAGTTTGCTCCCTGAATCGAAGGTAACACCCTGCTTCGATATTTTTTACTGTAAATAGACCTATGTAGGCCCGCGATTGTCCTAGTTTGGTATAAAAATGGCATCATTGTGGAGGACATAGTTGAATATGCAATTGGAATAGCTTCAACAACTTTTATGGACGCCATAACTGGTTATTGCGCATATAGCAACTTATGCGATCAAATAGGTCAAGCTTTGAATCCGGCTTTCAATGCTTGATGATGGATCTTGCAGTTGCTTAAAAAGAGGGAGGAAGTATTGAACGTTCGAACATTCGAAATTCTATTTCACCCCTCATAATTTTTCCGCAACTTTTCTATGGATAAAAAATTGGGCACGGACTATTTTAAATCAATCGCGACGCGGTTTCTTCAATTGAGAGAGACGCGTTAATTGAAATGACTTCATAAATTAAATTGACCTTGCATTGTTTGGTAAACCCTTCATTTTGCCATTGATTCTTCTCAGACCAACAATCCACAAGAAAAATTTACAACATGGCTCCAAACAAAAAGGAAAAGCCAGAGATGAGTGCCTTCGAGCGCCGAAGACTCGAAAATATTGCGGCAAATCAAGCAATGTTAAAAGACCTTAGCACAACAGCTCAGAAAATCGTCCCAAAACCGCCACCAAAACCAAAATCAGCAACCCCTAGAAAGAGAGCGGCTCCCATAAAAAAAGAAGCCCCTAGACCAACCCGTACAAGTTCACGCCTGGCTGGTATTGAAGCTGATAGCGAGACTGCAAAGCGCAAAGCAGAGGTTGAACAAGAATTTGCGAAGGAAGTTTCACAAGCTAAGAGGCAGCGAGTTGCAGGAGATATAAATGTTAATGATATTGTTGTTGAAGGAAAGAAATGGAAGCAGGATAATGGATTTTTATCTGGAGTCATGCGTGGCGCTCAGCCGAATTTGAGAACCTTTACCGAAGATGATATCAAAGAGACAACAGATGAAGGGTTGAAGGCTTTGAGAGAGAAGATGAGCGGATTACAATTATATGAACCATATGAGCCCAACCGTAAGACTTGGTCCTTTCAAGGAATATTCTAGCGCTAACTCAATCTTCAGAAATTAAAATTACCCCCGAAAGAATATACGCTTTAGGGTTTCATCCAACGGCAGACAAGCCTTTAATATTTGCTGGAGATAAACTAGGGAACGTTGGATTATTCGACGCTTCACAAGAAGGTCCAGGAGTGAAAACAGAAGACGATGACGACGAAGAGGACACAGAGCCAGCCATTACTGCTTTCAAGATACATTCTAGGTCAATCTCTTCTTTCGTGTTTGGTGCAGACGGAAATTCGCTATATTCGGCTTCATATGACTCTTCAGTGCGAAAACTAGACCTACAGAAAGGGGTAGCTGTTGAGGCATTCGCCCCAGATTCTCTAGATGAAGATATCCCCATATCTAGCATTGCCATACCATCCACCGATCCGAATCTATTGTGCTTTTCTACTCTGGACGGTCGATTTGGACGCCATGATATGCGGACTCCATCCAAAAGTGAAATTTGGTACCTTTCTGATAAAAAGATAGGCGGATTTTCTTTACATCCATTGCATCCTCATTTTGTGGCTACGGCATCATTAGATAGAATGCTGAAAATTTGGGATTTGCGGAAAATAACAGGGACAGGTGATTCAAGACACCCGGTTTTACTTGGTGAGCATGAGTCTAGGCTTTCGGTATCTCATGCTTCATGGTCCCCTGCTGGTCATGTTGCAACTTCTTCATATGATGATACTATCAAGATTCATTCATTCCTCGATGCCGGCTCTTTCAAGGCAGGTCATTCACTCGATGATGAAGCGATGAAACCTACGACTATTATCAAACACAATAACCAAACTGGACGGTGGGTAACTATCTTAAAGCCTCATTGGCAAGAGAGACCTGAAGACGGAATTCAGAAATTTGTGATTGGTAATATGAATAGATTTTGTGATGTTTATTCAGCCGATGGAGAACAATTAGCGCAATTGGGGGGTGAGGGTCTCATAACAGCTGTTCCAGCTGCTGCACAATTTCATCCTACAAAGGACTGGGTCGCAGGTGGTACGGCGTCAGGGAAACTGTGTCTTTGGATGTGATGGACGCATTTCCCGTGGGTGATAAGTTAGGTATTGTTTGAATATTGTATAGTATGATGAGTACTCTGAGGGTCCAACGATGAATTTATATTGAGCGTTAATAAAGCGAAGTCATAGAAGAACTTAATGAAGCAACCAATCCATTCATCCTTATCAAAATGAATACCTATCTGGTGTGATACTTTGGGTAATTCATGATAATTTGTTGTTCTTCTAGATTTAGTATTGGGTGATAACCTTCTTCATATGTTCTTTGATGGGGGCAAGCCCCCAAACCCCCGTCCTCGCTGCGCTCGATCAGAATTGCCTGGGTCATATAGTCGTAAATACCTACCTACCTACCTACCTGATAGACAGATAGATGTATGGAATATATCCGAGTACAACTTCTAACAATGCCTATCTAGTACCTATTTACATCGTACCTACCAATCTATGAGGCAATCAAGATAAAGGAAACGAATCTACATACATATGATGCATATCGTTATATTGCTCAATAAAATGGCCAATGTTATAATCATTTTCACACTTAGAGAGACTGTTTCCCCAGCTCCTTCGATTGTGACTTACTGTATTATGTTGTCATATTACCCACTTAAAGAGAATCAGATCGTCGCATTGTGATCTACTCGATACGATAATAGATAGATAGGATAGGTCTTAATCTATTCCCCCACAACAAAACACACCACCGAAGAAACCGAGCTCGCTCAACAATGCCATGCTGTGGGATACCTCGTTCTTACTAGCTACTTATTACTTGCGAACCTCACTTAATTACTTCCTTCCTCTATTACATACACTCACTCACTGCCATCGTATCAGACCCTTAAACAACTTGTGATTCATTTTCCACCTTTGAATTGTCTCTCTCTGCCTACTAATCAATCCCTTACTAACCCTGCTGAGTCCAAGAAGACCTGATGATCAACTTTATTTAATTACATGTGATTCAAACTCAAATCGCCTATCATTCAACTTTTAGGGTATAGCTTACTCTGAAGGAGCCTAAGCCACCCTTATCGATACCGCCTGAGATCTTAACGTCGTTGGATTCCTGACGATTTGTACAAACATCAAAACAACTCGAGTGGTTTGGTTTTCCATACCATCGACGAAAAGCTATTGCCAACATGGCTCCGGAAGATGAGTTGAAGAAGAGGGTCGCTAGAAAGTTGACGAAGAGAAGGAATGAAGGTCACCAAGCAACTTTGGAACTCCCTGAGCGCTTTCAAGACGGCGACGATGCGGATGACGATTATACTGCCCCGAATGCTATGAATCAATCTGTCTTTGGTATGATTACCGCAGCTGTTGGCCCAAAAGTTGATTTCAATGCCAGATTTGATGCGCAATCCAGCGACGAAGAAGATGATTCGAGGAAGCCAACACGACAGAGTTCCGAGTCGCACATAAATTATGACAGCATAGATCAAAAGGGAGGGAAATCGGAAAGGCATAGGAGGAAGTTCTCAGAGAGCAAGTTGATTCGATCATTCTCGCGACTAGGTTCTAAGTCCAAGTCTAAATCATCAAACACCGTCGTTCAAGGTAGCCGTAGCCGTACGCCGTCACCAGTACGCGATTCTCCTCAAGAATCTACCACACCTGATATAAAATCTCCACAACTCCAACCAAGAGACGCACCGGTCATGAGCAGAATGTTGGATGCCCAAGCTAAATTAGCTTTGCGACCCAGTTTCGACATGCCTCGAAGTTCAAAAGACCTTACAGAGATTGGTGAAGATGAGGAGACGCCATCGACGAGTTTAGCAAAGAAGCTGAGAGAGATCTACAAGTTCGAAACTGCCGAAGAAGTAATAGAAGGTAGGTTCTTTACTTTCCCGCATTGTGCAAGCGAATACTAATTATTGTAGAATATCCTTGCTGGCTAATGAAAAGTGTATTGGTCCAAGGCTATATGTACATCACATCTAAGCACATATGCTTCTATGCCTACTTACCAAAGAAATCTGTATGTTGTTGACCTTATATCTTGTGGATTTACCTTGTCAATTTGCTAACGTTCCTGTAGCATGAAGTTGTCAAATCAGGATATCTATCGAAATCGGGCCAACACAATCCAAAGTACAATAGATATTGGTTCCGGTTGAAGGGCGACGTTCTTTCATATTACACCAACCAAGCCGATTTGTATTTTCCAAGAGGCAATATTGACTTGAGATATGGAATTTCAGCAAGTATTACGGAAAAAGGGAAAGGGAAAGACTCTACACACTTCACCGTCGAGACACATCAAAGAAAATATCACTTCAATGCCGATAGTGCCCCTTCTGCAAAGGAATGGGTGAAAGCCTTACAGAAGATAATATTTCGGTCCCACAATGATGGCGACAGTGTCAAGATCTCGTTACCCATTGAGAATATTATCGACATCGAGGACAGTCAAATTGTCGATTTTGCCGACACCTGCAAGATACGCGTCATTGACAATGATGAGAGTTTTGCGATCGATGAGGTCAGTAATTTAGGATCCGAGTCAGTAAACCGCTAACGACCTTGTCTAGTATTTCTTTTCATTTTTTACCAACGGTCAGGAAGCTTTGAATGTACTCAAAATTCTTGTCGAAGATACAACTGCGCAGAAATTGGCACAGGACCTTTTGTCACCATCAACAGTGGACGATAGCCATAATAGCTCCAAGCGTACGTCGATCCACATGAGCCACAATAAAAAACCTCACGTTCCTCCCATTCAAACTACGGCACCAGCTTTAGAAGAGAATGTCCGAGCAACCTTATCGCCGTTACTTTCTCCGGGACCCGGTAGTCCTCGTGCTAGCACAGATATGAGTCGTTCAAGTTCAGATGTATTTCGTAGGAGTATAGATCTTAACAAGCACGGTCGACGTAGCATAGACATGAATCGATTTCAGACGAAAAGCCACAGAAGCACCAGTGCAAATAGCATCAGCACGAGACGTAGCCTCAGTACTAATCGCTTGAGTCGAGAGAAGGGTACATCTAAGGAAGGGTCTTCTGATTCATATGTCCATTCTCTGGATGAACCGGGGTCATATGAGGCTTTGCCATCAGCAAGTGATGAAAACCAAGCGTCTGCTAGTCAGATACTTCGAGGCAGCGATGTATTTTTATCACCCACTATACAACGCTCGCCTTCATCACGACTTGGCAACAACAAGGATGATTTTCAGAGTCCGGAATCTCGTCCTCTTACCTCTCCAAGAAGATCCGCCGACGTTTCCCCAACACGAACTTACCGACCCGAGAAACCCAAACATGCTGCCACCACAGGTTCCATGGGCGACTCAGACGCCAGGCAAGGAGCAATATCATCTGGCCCTTCATTACAAAGCATTGTCAAGGCTGGATCATATCCTTTGCAACGAGCTGCAGGTTTCGCCGGCTATCTGAATAGACACTCGAAGAAGATGAGCTCATTACTGGCAACTGAGTCTATGGGCTATGTAGAAAAGGTCTCAGGCATGTGGAAAGGGGGCAAGATGCACTATGAAGAATCCCATGGAATGCCACGTGATGACGAAATGTCTAACATGAAAAACGATGATGATAATCGCGATGGTGTTACACACGCAGAACGATTTCGCCAACACTTCGCCTTGCCTCCCGATGAGAAGCTCCATGCCGCATACTTTTGCTCTTGGCAGCGACTTGCTTTTCTATATGGCAAGATTTACCTCAGCGATAGATCTTTCTGTTATCGAAGTCTGATACCAACCATAAAGACTAAAATCATCATACCTTTGAAAGACATCGAAAACGTCGAAAAGGAGACATCATCTAGATTTGGATACTCGGGGCTTGTAGTCACTATCCGAGGACATGCGGAGATATTTTTCGAATTCGCTTTAGCTGAAGATCGAGATGACTGTTTAGTAACTCTTTTGCAGAATATAGAGACAATAAAGTATATGGACGAGTCTGGGCTCTTGACCATGGAGGAACGCGAAAGCGCAGAGGTGGCTAGTGCTGAAAATCAAGCTCTAATTCAGGCACGGCATGTGCTTCATTCTGAGAATGATGTCAGTGATATCGGTACTCCCAAGGTAGGCGATACTGGATCGCCGCCAATCCTGTTCGATGATCCAAGAGCTTCGATATTGAATTTCAAACCGACAGAGTCGCTGCGTATCACTTGCTTGACTATTGGTTCTCGTGGTGATGTTCAGCCTTACATTGCTCTGTGTAAGGGCCTGATGGCGGAAGGTCATAAGACGAAGATAGCTACTCACTTGGAGTTTAAAGACTGGGTTGAGTCACACAATATTGAATTTGCGCCAGTTGATGGCGATCCAGCCGAGTTGATGCGGATTTGTGTCGATAACGGAATGTTCACGGTCTCATTCTTGAAAGAAGCATCTTCGAAATTCCGGGGTTGGATAGACGATTTACTCAGCTCATCTTGGAAGGCCTGCCAGAATTCTGATGTCTTGATTGAAAGCCCCAGTGCAATGGGTGGAATTCATATCGCGGAAGCTCTTCGAATTCCATATTTCCGAGCTTTCACCATGCCATGGACAAGAACAAGAGCTTATCCTCACGCATTCGCTGTTCCTGAGCACAAATATGGTGGTGCTTATAACTACTTGTCATACATTTTGTTCGATAAGGTCTTTTGGACTGCCATTTCTGGACAGGTAAATCGTTGGAGACACAAAGAGCTAGGTTTGCAAGCCACGAATTTAGAGAAGATGCAACCCAACAAGGTTCCATTCTTGTATAATTTTAGCCCTTCGGTTGTGGTACCACCTCTTGATTATAGCGATTGGATTAGAGTCACTGGCTACTGGTTCTTGAATGAAAGTTCGAATTACACACCACCCAAAGATCTTACAGATTTCATTGCCAAGGCCCGCGCAGATGGCAAACGACTAGTATATGTCGGGTTTGGATCAATTGTTGTGCCAGATTCTGCAGCTTTGACTAGAATAGTGAGGGATTCTATCATTAAGGCCGATGTAAGATGCATTCTATCAAAGGGATGGTCAGACCGTTTGGATAAGAAAGGAGCCAACGATATTGAGGTACCACTCCCACCCGAGATATTCCAAATCAAATCAGCCCCTCACGACTGGCTCTTCTCTCAGATTGATGCGGCAGCCCATCATGGAGGCGCCGGTACTACGGGAGCTAGTTTACGAGCCGGCATTCCAACGATCATTAAGCCATTCTTCGGAGATCAATTCTTCTTTGGTCAGCGGGTTGAGGATCTAGGCGTGGGTATTTTGTTGAAGAAGCTTAACGAGAGTCTTTTTTCCAAAGCTCTTTGGGAGGCAGCGCACAGTAAGAGAATGATTACAAAGGCCAAAGTGCTGGGCGAACAGATTAGAAATGTATGTTATGATTCGTGTACAAGAAGACCAAGCAGTACTAACAACTTATCAGGAAAATGGCGTCGACACTGCTATTCAGTGTATATATCGAGATATGGAGTACGCAAAATCACTGATCAAGCTCAAGGATGGAAAGTCAGATGATGATGCCTTGGAAGATTCGGAAGAGAGTTGGACATTCATAGGGGATGACACCGACCCGGATTCCATGAAACGAATTCATGATTGGGATACAATGGCGCGTTCGGGAACTTTCAGCGATAGGAACGCGATGACTTGGTCGGGCTCGGATTTGGCATCTAGGGCGTTATCACCGGCCAGAAAGGCGGCTTGAAATTTCTTTCCAAGGGTAAACATAGTGTTAAGCGGGTCAGTAGGTTGGATCGAAAGGCATGGAACTGGGCTGGGTATGTAATGTTTTAAGTGAGCAAGGTGTTGGAGGCTAGTTGATAGGGTTTACGACAGTCTGCATATACGATGACTATGAAATAATGAAGGGTGTTGTTAGTGACAGGAATAGGAATGGGATATAATCTACTTAATTTGTATTTAACGGAGGAAAGTGCAAGATGAAGTGAGGAGGTTTGATTTTACATAAATATAGATAATGGACTACGATCAATGAACGAAGGATAATATAATTATGCTCTATATAGTTATGATTAATTGGTCATTTGTTTGATTTCTAGGCAGGGAAAAAGTCGGGCCCAATTCGCGGTAAAGGAGGGCCACCTTGATGGACTCCCGGTGAGCCGCAAATCGAAGCGTGCTAAAATAGCTCGTAGACGGATGTTACGGAAGAGCTGCTATTTCCGTAAGTCTAGAAGCTCTAACTAATTCTTCGCCGAGGTATCTCTTTCTTTGATGAAGAAAGGATGAGGCAGTATGAAGTGAAGAGGTAAAGGGGCAAAGAAAGCAAGATCCAACTAAAACCATTTAACACGTTCAAAGAATATACATATTTCATCGCATGGCTAGAAATTAAGGTTTGGGCAGGGATGAGATGCTCGATAAGCTGCAAACGGCCCTATCTTGTGATGATTGGATGGATAGATGGATGGATGGATGGATGGAGGGCCTTATTGTACCACCTCCGTTGTTCGTTTGGTTGTAACGGGTTTTGTGTAATGGTGGATGGGTGTTGAGGTGTATTTGCTAGGGGTATCAGTATCAGGTTGCGAGTGGAGTGAGTTGTGAGTGTAGGTGATGCACGAGAAGGCTGTGGGTACAAGGTGAGTGAGTAATAGAGGGAGATTGGAATGAGTAATAAATGAATGATTCACACTTATTATCTAGTATCTTTCTACTACCTATTAGGCATCTATATACTTTTTACATTTTTCAGTATATATATATATATATATACCCTCGAGGTTTCCGTATCAATCTTCACATTCACTTCACTACATTCAAAACTCCCTCCCGACCTAGTAGGACCTATTTGGACCACGGTCACGAGATCGGGTCTTATTGGATTGAGGTAGATGCCCACCCACCGGTATGCTAGGTAAGTGAGTGAAAGAAAACCCGGAGTGACGATGAATGATGATGATATTTCGATGATGTTCACATTCTCCTCATTCTTTCCCTCATCCATGTAATTTTTATAGTAGCATCTTTTATTCCGCTTCATGAACCAATCACTGTTCACTCACTCATCGAATAGACATCAAGAGCAAGGAACAAGCTGATCACACATATAAAAAGTCCCCTCCCTTCTCCTCCTTTGTCAGAAATTCACTTGTTTGGGTGTGTATCTTGACTTTAGCGGTAAAAAGTCATCTTGCCTGTTCCTCCCACCACCCTACACAGCCTTCTTGTGCTCTTTCCCTTCAGATTTAACATTTATTGATGCCTTGTCGCCTTGTCGCCTTGTCGCCTTGTTGCCTTATCTTAACACCGCAAAGACTCAGCCAAAATTAATGTACTCCCGCACCGAACCACAACCGCATCCCGTTCACACCCACCCTTTATAAGCTTCCACAGTAGTCGCGTTCGTGCGATTGATGTGAACATATAAAGTCAACAAACGATTCAACTTCAGAGCTCCAAAAACTACAATACCGCTTACTTTTCAATCCTTTAAATCCAATCTTCTCAATCGCAACAACTTCAAATCCTTTCGCAGATATCAGAAAGCTTCACATCGACAAGGGCACAATTCAAATAAACCCCCAAAGAATTCCTAATTGAACAAAAAAAGGTATATATTTAAAGATCGCAAAATCAAGAAACCCATCATTCATCCCCGCCCAATTCGGTGGTTACCTCAACCTTCTTTGTGGCTTGCAAGCTTGAATAAGGAAGAAGTGGTGTACATGGAATCTTACAATGCTGAACAATCCCACGCGATATTTATGAGAGCTTTCAAGGAGCTTAAATTGAATTCGTAGGTCTTTCAACAGCTTGTAGATATCTATTGTGTCTATCCTGGAAGCTTGCTTTAAGCTTCTGCGAATTGTCCTGGAATTGTATTGCGCTTTGCGACGGCCTTTCACAGGGTGCTGTGGCTTGCTTCTTGTCATATGCGATTTGCGATATGCGATTCAACTTCTCATCAAGCTTTCTTTCATCTGCGCGCGCATTCTACTCCTTTACCATTTCGAGCTCAGTTACTGACGATTCATCTTCCAACAAATAGAACCGACCCACCCGGGATCGCATGATCACACATCCAACGACAGCTTTGCGAAGGAGGATATCAAAATGGGAAAGACATTAAATTTGGGTCCGAATTTAAGGTACCCAATTACAATCACCAAGTTATTCAAGAAACATGGCGATCAGATTTCGAAACGGGACTCACTCCTCGAATATAAATATCATTGGAAGCTCATGGTTGGTGATCCATTGGGCGAACAATGGGAAGAAGAACAAACATCGTATGGGGCATGGGATAGCCCTTCTGACGGTACTATTGAGAAATGGTTAGTCAAAGAAGGTATGACAGTTGAGAGCGATGGACCTGTTGTCGATGTTGAAGAAAGTTGTTCGCATGCTGTCCAGTTTGCGGGACTTTGTGGGATGTGTGGAAAAGATATGACCGAGGTCTCTTGGGCCACCAGTACGCTCGATACAGACCGAGCTAGAATCAATATGATCCACGACCAAACACACCTCACAGTTAGTCTTGACGAGGCTTCGAAAGCAGAAGAAGAATTGCAACGGCGGCTACTTAAGAATCGAAAACTTTCGTTGGTGGTGGATCTGGATCAGACCATTATCCATGCTTGTATTGAACCTACTGTTGGAGAATGGCAACGCGATGTCAATTCACCAAATTACGAGGCCGTCAAAGATGTGCGATCCTTCCAACTCAATGACGATGGCCCTCGCGGTCTCGCATCCGGTTGTTGGTATTACATTAAAATGCGCCCTGGACTTGCGGAGTTTCTCGCAAAAGTCTCCGAAATGTATGAGCTACATGTTTATACTATGGGTACTCGAGCATACGCATTAAATATTGCAAAGATCGTCGACCCTGGAAAGAAATTATTTGGTGATCGTATCATCAGTCGAGACGAGAACGGCAACGTCACGGCAAAGAGTCTGGCTAGATTATTCCCTCAGAGCACGCATATGGTGGCAATTATTGATGATCGCGCAGACGTTTGGCCAATGAATCGTCCTAACCTTATCAAGGTTGTTCCTTATGATTTCTTCACTGGTATTGGGGATATTAATTCGAGTTTCCTACCGAAAAGAGAAGAGCTTCCTAAAATATCAACACCTAAAAAGAAACATCACTTAAAGCCGGAGACCAACACACTTGAGACGGTCGAAACACCTATTGGAGAAGTTGCAAAGCCTACAGAACCTGAAGGAGGCGAAACCAAATCTGCCGAAGAAACCAAGGAGGAACCAGCAACTGAGAAACCAATTCTACCGAAACTTAACACGTTAGACGATGACGCTTCGTTACTTGAACAAGCAGCGGAGCAAGAGAAATTCTTGGAGCAACAATTAAGGGATCGACCATTACTTCATAAACAAGAAGAACTTGACGAAGCCGACAAAAAACAGGAAGAAGCAGAAAAGTCGGTTGAGGATGGCACAGTTGAACATCACACGCATCGACACAGTGTTCTTAAAGATGACGACGTGGAACTGACTTATCTTCAACAACATCTTACGGATTTGCACAGAGCTTTCTATGAAGAATACGATAAAGCTTTGGTCAATGTCCCAGGTGGACGAGTTGCACAACTAAAACCTGGACATCAAAGAAAGGTTAACGTCAAGAATGAAGCTGCCGATCTCAAAGTGGTACCCAATATCGCAGTTGTGATGCCACGTCTCAAGTATGGATTACCCTCCCCAAAAGAGATGCCACCCAGGACGGTTTTGCTAACAACCCCTTAGGTCTCGAGTCTTAGATGGATGTGTAATAGTAATGTCGGGTTTAGTTCCGTTGGGAGTTGACCTTATGAGGTTAGTTGATACCACCCATGATTCTATTTCGCAAGAAACTTTATTGTGTATATTCTCTAGCGTATGGGGGTTAGAAAGGGTCAAGGGAAAATCCATGCTAATCAAACTCAGATCTGAAATTGCTCAGCAGATAGAAAGCTTCGGTGGCAAAATTCATAAAAAGTATGTACTATGATGATGTCTTGTAGATGATTCACTGACAAATTATAGGGTTTCAAAGAGAGTGACTCATGTCGTGGCTTCGTCACAGAAAACTCGTACACAAAAAGTTCGAGAAGCGGCAAAATATCCTCACATCAAGATAGTCACACAACAATGGTTGACTCATTCGATGAGCAAGTGGGAAAAGGAAGATGAATCAGAGTATTTGGTAGGTTGAACTCTCCATTATTTTCTTATGGGCAATATTAATATATCCATTAGGTGGAAATAAATCCAGCTGATAGGAGACAAAGTGGCGATTTGACTAATGTTCCATCTCCTGGTGAAGATAGTGAGGAATCTTCAGACTACACCGAGAGCTCAGATTTTGAAGATGACGATACAAAATCTGAGCTAGATGGAGAAGGTGTCATGCCGGATGAACCACGAGGTGACATCTCTCCAACGATGGATCTCAATTGGTCATCAATAGATGACGAATTAGCCGAATTCATGGGTGATGATGAATCCGGTACAGAAAGCGACACAAGTTTCACCAGTAATAACAGCAACAACAGTCGAACATCGCGTACAAGTTCACGAAGAGGACATAAACGAAGATTCGACGATGCGACGGATGAAGATGAAAGTGAAGAAGAAAGTACTATGGCAAAAAAGCAGCGAGTAGCTAATTCAAGAACAACGGGCCTGAAAACTGTAAAAACGCCAAACAGTACAACAGAATCGAGTCTTCTTACCCCGGGGGTAACGGGTGATGAAAATGACGAGGTTAATCAAGTTATGGCGGAGGAAAGTGACCATAGTTTTGAAGATGATCTGGAAGCCGAAATGCAGGCTGCTTTTGATCTGGAATTGGAGGAAGAAGCGGCTGCTGCTAGCGGTTGATTTTGCTATTTGCATTGCATTGCACCTTGGGTCGAACTTTATCAAGAGACCTTGCTGTTAGCATGAGGGAAGGAATTGCACTTACGAGGAAACGAGAACTCTTGTGTCTGCCATCATATCATTTTGAAGCGTGGTTCATTTATTGCTTTTAAGGTGTTTTGTGGATGGAATCTGGGAAATTGGGTGAATAGGAATGGCATGGTTGGGAATTGGGGTTGGGAGATCTGGAATTGGGATGGGGGTTTGGCGGGAAGGGACGGGATGGGATTGGTTTTGTGCATTAGTTGGGCGTTATTCGAAGATTGAAGAATTATTGAGTCTATGAGATTGAGATTGAGATGAGTTTTATGATGAGATGATTACGAGAGATTTGTATTTGAGGACGATGATGAGGATTGATGTATTATACTATACGTAGGTACTCGAGCATAGTAAAACCTTGATGTTTATTGGTTACGAACGCTCAGACCAAGTCAGTTGTGCAAGTGTGGATCTCGGGAGGGCTACAAACTACAAGCCTGTAATTCAAGGCATGAATAAATTAGAGCTTGATTGAGCGATAACATTCAATCTCGAGAGCATACCACACCACATTGAACATTACAAACAACTCAATTACGCCATATTCTGTATCCTATCTTGTGACTTCGCGACCACGGGATAGAAGAAAGGAGATTGAGAAAAAAACGTAATAGTTTGAGGGAAGAGAAATCAGCAAATATGCCTCAGGATATGCCGCCAAAGGGCGGGTATGAAGCCGTGCAGTATAAGGTGTGTGGTGGAATTTTCTTTTTCGTTTCTTTGATTTTGTGGTAGAGAATGAGGGGAACTGGGAAGGGAGGTTTGGGGATCAAAGATTGAGGAAAGGAAAGGGGGGGAGAGGAAATGGGGCATCGAGAAGCGGGGGAGATGGAGAGAGATGGATTGCAATGGGATGGGATTGATGATATGTTGTGCGGAAGAGGATGAGGTGGAAAAAGGAGGGGGTCGTTTAGCTGCAATGGAGAGGAACTGGAATGAGACGAGCATGACATTGGACACGATTACGACCACGACGAGGATGAGGACGAAACGAAAAGTAAATCGAAATTGAAAAAGAATACTGCCGGGATCGCGACTGCTATGTATTGGAATATTGTCAGGGGGAGTGCGGAGTAGAGTGCGGACTGAATTATGGATGGTGGTGTGTTGGGATGTGCTGCTGTGTTCGATAGATGATATTGGGGGTTGTGTATTGATCGTCGGGATTGGGGAGTGAGAGCTGGAGCTTGGGTGATGATAAATGAGGAGATTGGATGGGACGGTTTGGAATGGGAATGATTGAAAAATGATTGCAGGCGGAGAATGTGCGGTCAGGTACAATGGAGGGGTAGGCGTGATGGGTTTGTGGACTTTGGAGATTGGGGGTTAATGGAGGGGTAGAGAATTAATGTTCGATGTTTGATATCTGTCAATGGAAATGAGGTGCTGGGTGTGGTGCATAGGGAAGGAGGGAGAGTGGTAAAAGAAGAGGTGGTTTGATGGGATGGTATTAACCAAATAGTTGGCCTCCACGGCAGTGGCCCCCAGATGGCCAGCGGGGCGTCATTCATTATGAGACTGCGAGATTTTCAAACAACGATATACGACGATTGATCTCCACACGCATGTCACGCTACTTCTTTGTCCTCGTCCTCGTCCTCGTCCTCATCTTCCACGGATCCGATATAGATAGTCAGATGTTTACATAGTCAGATGAACGGAGGGGCAGAAGAGAAGAGATTTTGGGGTGGAAAAGAGAAAGAAAAAAAGCACTCAGAGTTCAAAAAAACAGCAAGCTAATGTTTTATGTTTGAAAATCATAGAGAAATCTTCCAGCACGCGGTTTCAGACCCTCGGTTATGCTTTTGGCTATGGCTGGAGTTATGACATATGGATTCTGGAAAGTAGGAAAGGGAATTCGGGAACAGAAGTATGTATTGTTTTCTTTTTATTTGTTTTGGGGTGTTGAGGATTGAGGGGGGATTTATGTCTAAGAGTATATCGGTGGAAGGTTTTACTCCTGAGGGTTTTGATGGAATCCATGATATATCTTGGGTGATTCAGAAATAACGTCTGGAGAGCCTGGATATCACGTTGAATTACACATTCAAATATCAGGACACCTTTTTTTTCCTCGCTAGACGATTCGAATGGATAATCCACTAACAAATAGTAAACAGTGAACTTGCCCGTGAAAAAATGTGGTCTAGAATCCATTTGATTCCACTTTTGACAGCGGAAACCGATCGTGACCTTGTCAGAAGACATTGGGCAGATTTGAAGAGAGAAAAGGAATTGTTGGGTAGCGAGACTAGTCCATATAACAGTGATAGGTATGTTGTTCTGTTTATTTGCTTAGGAAGAGGGCTAGGGATAAAAAGGAATAGAGAAGGAAAAGGGCAAGTGAAAGAGTAAGAGAATTATGCTAATAAATTTGACATTATAGATACGTCAGACCTACATACGCAGTAACTCCTATTCAAGTCACCAAGGATTAAATTGGTGCAAAGAATGTTTGGGATGTTGAGATCTTGGAGGCGGGGAATTTTGTGAGGCAGTGGGCTGAGATGGACTGAGCGGAGCTATTGCTTCAGTTTCTGTCCTGTCTTCGGTCTACGGTCAACGTTATGGGAATACAGTGCATTAGGATAGTGCGAATGGGGAATGTAGATAGGTGATTTATTGAAATGAGAATAGTGGATGGAAGAAGTGGCAGAGAAGAGTAAAATGAAAATGATATTTGAAAGTAAAAATAAAACTAAAATGTTGATTTTGCTCGCTTATGATTGTTATTAGTATGTAGTTACTAGTAGGATTTTGAAAATTGAAGAAGGGGAAAGGAGATGCAGGGAAGAATCTGAAAAGCTTCTATATCATATCATGACGATGAATGGGTTTTGAATTGGGATTAGATTGTAAGATCTGAGAGTTGCGGGGATAGACTTAGGGGGTGGTGAGGATATGATGGGATGGGATGGGATGGGATGGGATGGTGGTATCTGAAGGGATAGAGAGGAAATGGAATGTAGAGATTCCGTGTTGGTTTGAAGGTTTGTGATTGGATTTGGGTTTGCTTGCTTGGGTTTGGTGTTGATGTTGAGTTATAGAGGAGGAAGGGGGAAGGAAGAGGCGTTGCTCTTGGGGTTGATGGGAGTAGATGGGCGTAGATGAGATGGTGAGTTTGTGAGTTTGTTAGTGAAACTCGGTGTTCTATATGTCGGGAGGGGATGGATTGAGATCCACAGTGTATAGTGGAACGAATGGATAAATCAATGAGGAGGGGAAGGGAAGAGAGAGGAGGGATACACAGTAGATAGTGGAATACGAGAGTGGGAGGAAAATGATGATATGCCCCCCGACCTATTTTAGAGCTTGTTAAGCCATGAAGCTATGAAGTTATGTAGACCTGTACTATCTTTATATGACATGACTTACCATCTAGTTGCTCTCATCCCCTCCTCCCCTCTCTCTTCCCCTTCCTATCTTTTGTGACAGTGGTGTAAATTTATGAGGAATGGGCAAGGACAAATGAGATGAACACGCTTGTAAAATACCTTTTGTACTCGTAGAATCTTTGACCTCTCGAGAATAGTGGCCCTCTTTGGGTTATCTATCGACAAAGTGAATCTTAAGTTTGAACACTCTTGTAATCAGGAAATTTAGTTGATCATCCCAGAGTTTGGTCAGAAGGGAAACTATCAGAAGTGTATCTCACATGCTAACACAACCCAGTATCGATCCTAGGTATATCTGTGATCGAATTGGAGGGGTAGCGGGGTTCTTTTTGTGTCTGGGAGCAAGTCTGTAATATTACGAATAAATTTGAAGGACAATAGATTCAAGAGGAGAATTCTATAGTTGATGTAATGATGTGAATTAGATACTTTTGAATTTAATAGATACATCTTATATATAATTGTGTATCTATTGGCGTGAATTAAACGTTAGGTAATAGAGCGGGGGAGCTTAAACACCTTCCCTTTATCGTTATCATTACATATCGCGAAATGACCTCACAATATATATCCATATCTATCTCTACTCACAACTCAACTTTCATTTCAACGTGTTAACATCCTCCCTTCCTTCCACACCTCTCACAGCAAAACACACACAAACTCACAAAATGGCCTTCCCCGAACCAAAACTACTCCGCGGCAACGACCCATCCGACGTATCCTTCGCCAGCGAAACCTACTCCCTAACCAGCGAACAAATCCACACCCTCCAATCGCGTAGCGCATCCGCGAAATCCACCGCTACTGTCCGTATTCGAATTTCCGCGTCGGGTCTACGATTCTCACAAACGAGGGAGCATATATCGATGGCGCGAATGTAGAAAATGCAGCGTATCCGGTGGGAACCTGTGCGGAGAGAGTTGCGTTTGGGAAGGCGATTACGGAGGGGCAGAGAGGGTTTCGGGCGATTGGGGTGGCGACGGATATTAGTCCGCCGGCGAGTCCGTGTGGGATGTGTAGACAGTTGTGAGTGTGCTTGGTTTTTGTTTGCGTTTTTGGGTTTGGTTTTGGATGTTGAGAGGTGTGGATATGGATGGGGGTTGGGAAATGGGGAGGGATGTAGGGATGGGATGATGGGATGGGATGATGGGAGCTGGAGGCTCAGAGCTCAGAGCTGGGAATTAGGAATTTTGGGCTTGATGAGAGATACTGGATTAAGAGAAACTGCTAACATTTGTGGGAAAATATAGTATCCGTGAATTCTGCGAGCTGGATATGCCAATTTTTATGTTTGACAAGAATGGGGATTTTATGGTTGCGAGGTTAGGAGAGGTATGTGCTACTTTTGTTTATCCGACTCACTCCCTCCTAATACACGCTTTTACTGGAGATTGTATCTGTGATCAAAAAGTACGTTTGATATACTAATGCGATTCGGTACATCTAGCTCCTACCATTATCTTTTGGACCAGAAGCACTACCACCGAGGGAAAAATTGGCTGAGATTGAGAGGTGATTTGATGAAATGACAATGAAGGGTAAAATAATTGAGATATGATAAGGTTGGGAGATGCATGAAGTGAATGCAAGTACTAGTTGTACATATACCGTGATCATCATTTTGGTTATGAAATATCATGAAATCATAAGCAAGTAAAGTAGAGGTTTTGGAAAGGAAAACGGCTGGCCAGGTTGCATTATGATGTTAGCATTCGCGAGTATTCATTTACAAATTACTTCGCCGCCCCAATTGTTTTGTACTTGACTCGATAGTCTTCTTTTAAGTATACTGTTTTTTTTGACCTTTTGCACACGTTTACTCTATGCTACTTGGTGCGAGAAGTCTTGAATCATTGAGCCAAGGATATCTCTGGAATCTGAAATACATTGTATATGATATGCAAGGTCATTTAAGTATTTAGGGACTTGACTTTGCCTATCCAGCTATTTCGTGCGTTTAGAGACCTTTCGAAGCTGAAATACTTACACACTTGGTTCGTGATCTCAATTTGTTAAATAATCTTTTTTTTTCATTTGTATTTATATCGGAATTGACATTCAAAATTCAGAGTCACAATCTAAAGTCTTCGAAAAGGCCATTATTGTTGGGTTATGTTGCTATATTCATTCAATCTGCCATATAGCTAAGTTACTGTGATGAACCATTTCTTTCAATAGTAGGTGTGACACTACTGGGCTCTCATTCCATCAGAGGAAGCGAAAACCTGCCACCAGTAGTCTACAATTAGTAGATGTAGATGGTTTTCCCTGGTACAGCAAGGAAAGACTCAATTACTGTCCCAGCAGTCTTGCTTCTAGCGACTCTGGCGATTTGATTCTCGGCCCGGTAATTCCAGGTGTCGGTTCCTCCATTGGCTGTAAGAGGATACCAGACCTCGCTTCCGCCCTTTTGGAAGTCGTTTCCGTCATATGTGACACTGACATAAACGTCAGCGGTGGAGTTGTTGGTTATTGTAATGGTGTTGGCACCCATTTTTCTATGGAGATGTTAGTAAGGTTTAGTAGTCGATGTGTGATTTATCGCAGCTTACTTGGAGGTAGTTGATGAGGACTCGTTTGAAATTGGTTGGGAAGATCGAAAGTTGATAACTAGACCTTGGATGTCAGTTAAGATATCGGTCCAAGAAGGAAAGATCTTACCTAGCAGTGGAAGTTGCGGAGGATTTGTAGAGTGGTGTTTGTTTGAAGATGGTTTGAGTTTGAGTTTAGAGAATTGGATTTGATCGGAGGGATTCTGGCGTTTATATAGCTCTGGATGGGTAAGACGATGGGTTGGAAAAATCGTGATATGACGCTTCAACATTGTACCAAGTGGCAGTCGGCATTTCTGCACCGTTGGGGTAGATGACAGGCCACACTAGACACCTCTATCAGCCAGCCATGAAGACATCTGCGAAGTTGCAGATCGAAAACTCTGCATGTCAATGAAACCCTCAGTTCAACCCCACGTACTGCAAACCACCCATTTCGCCACGTTTTTACTCAAAGGAAATATGATTTTGGCATCGTGCAGTAGTACTCTCCGGGGATCTTTCTTCTAGATTGTATCATTCTGTTAAATGACTCGCGATCTATCTTCAGCTACATTGCGATATCAAAGCTGATATGCAATGCTAATAATGCATGTAACGTGATTGACATGGTGACACTAATGCAAGTGGCTATATGCGGATCCGTCAAAAACTTTCCCCGCACGCTACTACTCTGTTCTAGAAGACCACTGAAACGTTTCGGGCAATTCTGCCCTATCGCTGCTCATTCATGAAACATTATGTTCTTCATTCTGGTATGATCGTTATGACTCGCGAGTACCTGCATACTACCCTATTTATCCTGTTAAGCTGCCGCTGCTCTGATCTTGGCTTATACGATATATATCATGTAGCTACCTTTCAGCTATTGCACAAATGCCACGACTTACTTTATTAGTACCACTCTAGACTACGATAGTTGTTGGCGCCAGTTAGAGTTTGCATCGCTGGCTATTCCCCTGTTTGTAACTGAGTAATTGATTGCATGAAGGTGACTACCCCTCTTTATTGATGTCACAAACCTGCGTCGTTTCTTATTCATAAGTAACATTGCTATCATATCACGAGTTTCGTGGTTTCGATGATGACATGATAGCTATCTCTATCGTAGTTGCGTGAGCAACGATGGAGTTGCGGATCTACACGAGGGGGTAACGACGCGGGAAACCAACCCCCCTAATAAACTCTTTCGCTTTGTAAAATTTTCCCAAATCCATATACTGATACTAATTGAGGCTGCAATGAAACTCTCATCTCGCTCCATGTAGTCCTTGAGACTTGATACTTCGTTGAAGGTCTTACGTACTTGGTAGTTCGTTTCTTTATTCGAAATTCGTATGTGTTTCTCAATGAATGCAAGTATTGCCACGTAATGGGCGTTACATGTGGTATCTAGAGGTTCAGAATCAAGGCAGTATCCTGCAGCGATAGTTAGTTCCGGAATAGTAACTCCCATAGCTGAGATTATGATATTATCGAGTTAGACGATGTCAGCACGATCTTTGAGTGGCTCTAGCGAAGGAAGATTTAGACGGGCGACGTCATCATTATTTGAAGGAAAGGGAATGGAACAAATGCATGACTTAGTCTTCGGGATGAGCCTATATGACGATCGCTGAACCTTGTCATCGTGTTGGAGAATTCGCAATCGACATCAGAACTTAGAGGAAGCGATAAGACATGCTGCTTAGCCTGCAGTAACGATATGGATCAGGCGCCGGGAAGGGGTTCAGAGAGAAATAAGAAAATAGGAATGACTTGTGAAAACGAAAGAAGTGACACCAATCCTTCCCTTGGAGAAAAATCGGTTATACATACTCTGCATCGATTTTAGTCTTCCTAAACAATGGGTATGGATATGAGATGAGAGTCTCCAGGACATCTTTGACAAAGCTGTTCTTGATTAGAAGAGGAGTTGAGGAGAACACCCTTGGGACCTCAACCCAGATGCAATTATAGATATCTGCTTCATATCAAAGTAGTAACACACTTTAAGTATCTGCTTCATGACAGTTTTTCTTTGTGCTGTTGCCATTCATTGTGTTTGTCACAGGTGCTGATGTGATTAAGGGGATATCGCGGGCTATGAAGCTAACTGCTACAATAAAGCTAAAGTGTACGACGAAGCTAAGTGGCGCGATCACTAACCCAAGAAGTTTAGCTCAATGAACCGCGCCACGAAGCTAACCGTGGCGGGTTAATTTATCGGAACTTAATTGGTCCATGTATTGGGCTAAACCATGACACGAATCAAGTCTACGAGCTTGTGTTGTGATAGAATGACTGTTTATACTGAATGGTTTTGTTTGAAGAGTGTGGTGAGTAACTGCCTGAACATTTACTTTGGTTCCTGGATTGACATGTTATATAAATGTCGATTCGGCTGACTGGGGCAACAGTGTTGTTGTGTTGTAGCCGATGTACTCTCACCAATGAGGGTGGAAAGCAGCGAGATTGGTGATGGTAGGGTGCAAGAAAACAATTCCTCTCGGTAGATTGATTATGTTGTTGAAGCACCAAAGAAGTATATCTGAAGTCTTCTCCGTTTATTATCCAAGACTTTGGAGAAGATAGATGGTACGATGATTAAATTGACAAAAGTTCTACCAATTAAGTAAAGCGATTCATGCTGGGGTACATACAACTTTACATCCATTCACATTCTTAGCCGTCAACTTCCACTCGCCCTCCCAGTCTCTATTGTCACGACTCTTCAATCCCTTATACACCTGTGCAATCTTCGCCACCGTATACGCCGCCTCTACCAGCGCTTTTTGTGGACCGACACAAGCCCGTGGTCCGCCACCAAATGGCATGTATTTCCAGGGAGTTGGTTTGCAATTGACGGAATCCCATCGATCTGGTTTGAAGGATTCAACATCGCTTCCGAAAACTTTCTCGTCACGATGTAAAGCATACTGGTTTGTATATATCGTTGTACCTGTAGGTGCGAAGATTGGAGATTCTCCGTTTGTACCTCCACCTTTTGGTAGTATTGTATCGCGGAGAGCAATGTGGTTCATGGTTGGGAATACGGGGTATATGCGAAGAGCTATAGAGTTGATTCATTAGCACGTACTTTTTATTTTAGAATCTCGTAGGACGTTTCAACTTACATTCACGCAGAATGTTTTGGAGGAAAACGTGATCTCGTAGTAGATCAAACAATTGAGAAGACGCCCCGAGGTCCAAATCATGTACCTCGTCTCGAAGCCTCTTATGAAGATCCGGATCACGCGAAAGAAGGTGTAATGTGTTGCTGATTAAAACTTATGTGGTACCTTGCGCTGCCATCATTCCCTGGATAACATTCTGACGAATCTCTATGCGATCATCAGTCTGCTTAGCCAGACCTTCTAGAAGACTCTTTTGCATTGGCACATTTGAATTGCCCTTGTAGGTAGACTCTTCCAGTGTCTTTTCTGACGCTTTATCAACGAATGTATCGATATATTTGTACACTTGCTTGTGAGCAAAAGTTGTGAGTGATTTTGGAATCATAAATTTGAAAGGACCTATCATAAATGAGAGTCCCATTCCGATCATGATGCGTTGAAAGCTTTAATAAACTCTGTTGCTTTCTTCGTTCCATCTTCATTATTGGAATTTGGGGAAATAACTACCAGAAATTTCAAGGATGTTTCTAAATACTAGTATCATTAGTATTTCTTCAAATAGCATCTCTTTGGAAATGCAACACTTACGAGATTTGCTAACTAAGGTTGTAAATCAGCAGTATTACAGCCATCATCTGGAATATTTCGAAGAAACTGTTCAAAAGCTACTTTGTATGAAGATAGATCCCAGATATTTTACTTGCCGAAAGTTGGACGTAGGAGAGCTCTAGCTTTTTGCCATGTATCCATCTATAGTGATGAAACCACGACCACAAAAAGGCCCCATGACAGATAGTCTCGATGGCTCATATCCCCAATCATCATGATTTGTAGAATAGACTGCTTGGATGTTTTCCGTATCTATACTTCTCAATGAGGAAGTACCAAAGTTGATGACTTCAAATGTCTTTCCATATTTTTTGTGGAGATTTGCAGAGTAAGTGATGGTCTGATGGCGTAGAGATTGTTGAATCTCTTGCAGTTTCAGGTCAATTCCAAATATTGGATCGAGGTGGGGATAAGTGAACGGAATATCACAGTTGTATTGTCGTGCGGTTTTGGTTCTTGCAATTTGTCGGTTGGTAATGGCATACAGTAGAAGAGCCGAAGCCCCCACAAATATGGATAGAATGATGTGAAACATTGCAGAGAATGGATTACGACAATGACGACGGCGATGGCGACGATGATATTTATTGTCGTCAGAGGAATGAAAAGTAACTCAGTCTCTGATCGAATTCCATTTAAAGTTTTCTACTTGTAGATAGCCAATCGTACTAATTTAACATCTCATGCAGTTGGTATTTGCATGTTGGTGGCACAATCACGATAGTCACCTTTCAATTCTCGACTGCTGAGTGATCATCACAAAATCTTCACAGTCCATCCGCGATATCAGCAACGTAGTTTTGTTTTCATTGAATTATCTATCTTGCCACATACAAAAACCAGACTACAGTGTATGTCTGTTGCTGTGAGCGGTGACAAATAATGGGGCTCCTTTTTATCTTCCTCGCAGTACGTTACTTCGTATATTCTCTCTCATATTATCAATCGAACAGATAACACGCTTTTCTAGCCCGAGTGCTTGTATTAATATTTTGAGAAATAGCCATATCATCGCGCGTCTTTTGGGAAATTTGCGTAAAACCGTCGCCGGCTCCTCAACTTCCATTGATTACAAGGATCAGAGTTGCTTGACGCCAGCTACTCTCCTAAATCAATAGCATCGTTCTGAAAGGACATATTCAACTTACTAGCACGGGAGAAAGTCACTAGCGCAAACAAGTTCCTGAAAAATAGCCGTCTCAGATCCTAAAATGAACACCTCACCGTAGCCGATTTTGAAAGTAGACTCCCGAGCCTTGATAAATTAGCACAGGCACCTCGCATATCGGTCCGAAAATAAGAGGAAATGTATGAGGTTGTCGCAAATCCTCTCCCGCCAACTACAGCGTCACACAGAAATAACAAGATGCTAACCCCTTACTCTCCTCGAATCTTTACACATTGTGTCTTCGAAGTTCCGTCCTAAATTCTAGATTCCATTCCAATTTTCAAAGACCACTCGGTCTCCAAGCTTCATAACTCTCACATAAAACCTTTACACGTGCCTCGAATGATGTTCGATACTTCAAGCACAACTCAATCTTACATAAGACCTCGTATGAGACCTGACATAAGACTAAGACCTTACATGACATGCCATAATCAGACATACATCACTGCACACTTGACATCTTTCACAGCACCCAGAATACCCAGATTTCCTGCACCTCCTCTTGCCCGCCTACATCATTGTCACATTCAGACTCACGCACAACCCCCCCCAAAAAGATCAACTCGCATAAGAATCCATCTGTAACGCAAAGCGCTACACAACGTAACACAGAATATAAGACTCGACCAATCCGACTCAACGGATAGTTGCGCCCAGTCCGCATAAAACATGCGTAGAAGCGCGATAAACGGGTTTGGACATTTTGACGGGTGTCACTGTACACTTAATGCAATGCTCCTTGGAGTGAAGTGAATGTAACACTGTAGATGGATTGGAGATTAGATTGCAGGAAGATAGATAGAGAGGATAGGGCAATGAAATATTGGAATTTAAGACATTCGTAATTTTTGCAACGTTTTTGTGACATAGTGGATATAAACTTGGCCTTCTGGTGGTAGGCGAACGGAAATCGGCATTAATTTTTGATCATATGTAAAATCCTGATTGCAAACGATTGACCAAAGTCAAAATATATAGGTCTAACGAAAAAGGTTTCGTCAAAACAAATGAACCAGTTGGAAAGGACAAGATATCGTGTTTGATATCATGACATACCTAAGTCGATACCCCGCAAAAGCTTGTTTGCGGGGTTTCCAGGTTGGTAACTTGTTGCAGATCTGGACATGGATAAAGATAACGTTGGATGCCTCGTATGGCCTGTGTGCGCGGCGCCCCACAAAGCTTGTGTTTCCCAAGAACCCTGGTGCCGTTTGTTATATGACATTCGTCTCTCCTCTCACCCCTGCCAATGCCCATTTCACATGGCTTCATGCATATACGGTAGATGGCTCGCTGCCGTTGGTAATTTGCAATCTATCCAGTGACAACTAGGGAAGGGAATTGGCTTTTGTTGATGGGCCAATCAGTGTGTATTTTTCTTGCAATGAACCGTTAGATATGTCTGTGATATCCAAAACAGACAAAGTGCTTCCATACATGCGATTTGCGATCATGTAACGTCATACTGGTAATGTATCTCGTGGCTCAATTAAGATATTCACATTTTGGATACCCTATGAAAACCCGTTAGGATATCTCCACATAAGTATGATTCTTATTATGTGGGCGATTGTCTCCAGAGAAATCAAGTACCAGATGATGTATATATTCGGTGTGCCATGTATTGCAACCAATCTGGTTTCTCGTTTCCTCTCATCCCTTCTGTCTATCATTTGCCTAACTTACCCCCACAGATCTGGCGTAGATACGAACATAGATATAGATATGGTGTCTCTCTCAGCCTTTGTTTTCTTGTCATCATCTTTTTCATGTTCGAGATCTGATTCCAAAGAGCGCTCAAGAATTAAGTCAAGATTGCCATTAAAGATTTCAGGACGAACCTCGTATACGATATATCGTGCAGAAAATACTTCTCGTGAACAACTTCTTATTCCTTCAGATCATAACATCGTCGAACCTATTCAAACTTATCAAGGATCACGTCGATCTTCAATTGGCCAAAATTGGCACGTGTCAAATCACTCGAAAGGCACAAAAACCGAGGAAAATAATTTAAATAGGGAGTTTGGAAGTTATTATCTACTTGCAGTGACATCAGGACCTGCTCCTTCAACGAAAAGATCACTACCAGAAAAGGGAAAGTCGATAACAATGGCATCAAAGTTTCCCTCTTCTGCTGACGGAACCAACAATATCTTTGGAGAATCGTTTGGATCGGCAACAAAAGATGTACAGGGCGAACGACGCAGATCATATGGCATTGGTGGAGCGGGGAACATCCGTGAGTGATCTTTGGTTTTCCTCGTCCGCTTGGACAGAATAGCATTTCAATAAATTCATCTAACAGTCATAAACATATAGGCAAACCATCCGAGGTGATTTATACTCCGCGAGAGAGACGTAGATCTAGTATCTTCGGTAGTCCCTCGACTTCTTCATCCGTCTCTCCCGATACGAAGAAGGAAAACTTCTTGTCATGGTTTGGAATCGGGATTGGCAAAAAAGATGAGAGATAGTACTTGAAAGACGCGAGAGCTGTGCTTTGGAAGGAAGGGAGAACACAAAATTGATGATTGTGATGTCTGATGATAATGATGGATTATGATGAGGTTAATGAAATGGACTTTGGGTTTGGGATATACAGTGGAAGAATTGGCAATGAAAAAGGACAAGATGACAGTAGTGATTTCCCTGCTTGAAGGATTTATTAAACACGGAATTGATTATTTCGAGATGCAGAACGAAGGTTTCTCTTGACATAGCCTCAATAATTCAAAACCAACTTTGATCATGATTATAGTCCATAAGCCTTGGGATGATGATGGCAATAGAATGATTTGCCATGGGAAGGGTATCTGTCAATATCTGGATTGTCTACATGCATGATTGGAGACATGGTAAGGCATATTCGTTCAATTGCAAATATACGAATACGAGAGATGTTGGTTTCCACTAGAAAGCCTGATCAACATAGCCTGAAGGTATTTCAGCTCTTGACGGGGAATCGAGGAACGCTTCATAGCAAAAGAGATGGAGATGAATATGAAGGAAATGAAAAGAGGCGTATTGTTACAATTTTATACACACAATCTACATCGCATGTAACAAGTAGGTATTTTGACTACAACATCAATTGCCCAGGTGTTTATCCGATTGTACATGTTGACTTTCCCACGTGATTCAATTTCAAATATAGAATATTAGGTAAGCATTGGAGATTCGGGTTTCAGTCCAGATCTTTGCCACGCGGGTCTGCTGCTGCCATACTGTCCGTGCCACCAACAACACTAGTACGGTACAGCCTTTCAACAATGCAATGCAATTGGTTGCCAATAAGGCGCAGGTAGGCTCGGTAGGTGGATGTTCAGGTGAATCGTTCAAGGTTCATCTATCCGAATTCGACCTCTTGAAGAAGAAACCGCCTCCATCTACCGCATTGCAAATACATACCCAGTAGTCTATTTCTATTTACCTTCATTTAAGTTCAACTTGGTATCATCCGTTCTTGTTCCATAATAAATAACAACGGCAACATCAAAATCTACAGCGGGAAGTATGTTTATACTTGCAAACATCATTTTCCAGTTCATTGTAAGTTATACGCAACGGCAACTGCTATTTTGCCACTATACTTCTTGTCAGAGCTATCAGATCAGATCACTAACCCCAACTCTCCTCGTAGTCTCAATATCATATCAGAAACTACACTTAAGATAACTTCTTCGGCTTGAGCAACTTTTGCTAGGTCGATCCTCACATCAATTACATGACCGAATCCCATACATCCCAGCCATGGGACCTGACTTGTGCCATCGAGCTTCACAATCTTCTTTCTGCTTCGACTTTAAACAGCGATTTGCCATATTCTTACTATTTTCTACCCGAAAATGAGCCCTCATCCACAGACAGAAGTGCACGTACCTTAGGTGATTTCACTCCAATATGGGATCACCTGGGTGTCGATGCTACGACGACTTGTCAAGATCCTGATGCTGAACCAAATGAGTCAGCACCATCTTCTTATACTTCTGAAGGGCTCTTTTCTGACCTCAATAGTCTGCCATCTTCTGCGACGGATGATTCAGATATTCCGGATATCTACCAAGACTATGTTACGAAAACAAGAACGGTACGACGGAAAGATAAGGCTCAAGGTATGAAATTTGCGAAACTACAACAGCGGGGGACAGGAGCAAAGGCCAGGGAAGACTTGATATCTTTCCCGGAAGAGACGTCGATAAGGCAAATTTCTCAAACGAAAACAGATGTCAGATCTCCCTTTCCTGCAGATCGTCTTTTCAATATTCAATTACCGAGACTACACAAACAGACACGGAGGCAGGAATTGTCTGATACATGGACGGATGAGAATGAGAGTAGCGGACTTGAATCAGAGGTTGAAACACCTTCACGAATGAAATCTGCAAAACACTTCAGCAATGGCCCTGTTGTCTTTAATACCCTCGAAAATAAGAATACGGTCCTCAAAAAGGGCGTCATATATCCTCTTCACGATTTGACTCGCGAAGAAAAGAGCATCAGGATTGCTAAAAAGCTGTTAAATCAATTGAGGCTCGACATAGCAGTCAGGTCTTCAAATAAGGAACCCATACATGTATTTGTTGATTTCAGCAATATTATAATTGGATTTAAGAACACTTTAAAAAGCGCACGACGATTTCCTGAGAGTGAAAAGATGGTTGAAAGTCCACCTTTCTCATATTGTTCACTAGCATCAATTCTGGAGAGGAATCGGCCTGTCGCTAAACGAATCTTGGTTGGATCCAGATCAAATAACAGAGACTCAGCACCTCATTTTGACGAGGCTGAGATGTGTGGTTACGAAACCAATGTTCTGGATAGGGTGTTTAAAATAAGGGAGCACACAACCGAAAAAGTGCGAGGAGGACAAGGAAATGGATACCTTACAGGACAATCGAGTAAATCTGAAACTCCCATCTCATCACAATCTACGAAACCTGGATTTGTCGAACAGGGCGTTGATGAAATTTTACATATGAAAATGCTCGAAACTTTGGCCGATTACTCAAAACCGTCAACCATTGTCTTGGGAACGGGAGATGGGGCTGAGGCCGAATACTCGGGAGGATTTTTTAAGAATGTAGAGAGAGCGCTTCTGAAAGGATGGAACGTTGAACTGGTGGCTTGGAGCAGTGGTTTGAACCATGAATATAAAAAACGGTCGTTCCAAAGTCGATGGGGAAAGCAATTTCGACTTATTATGTTGGATGATTTCAGCGAGGAGTTATTGGCGATTTACAAGAAGGTTGAAACGCCACTGACAACACTGGCGAAGGAGTAATCTAGGAAACTCGAGAAATCGACCTAGCATGACTTCTTTCACCTCTCATATTCTTAGCAATAACTTTGATGAAATTAGCGAATGGTTATACGAAAGCTCTACAGCGGAAATGAAAATTATAGCAAGTAATGAAACTTTTTGTGTTACTCAATGAGGAAGTCCATGAGCAAATTTTTGTTACTTGAGCTATGTGGAATCTTGGCATACTTGGTTGTTGACACCCACAATAAGATACTCGGACACCATTTGATATGTCTGCGCATTTTCGAACTTGCATCAGCCTGATATTAAGCCGTTATGGAACTGGGGCTTCAGCTGAGTTATTTGCTGACTGTTATCCCATTCTAGGACCCCAACATGTAATATTTTAGATAAGTCAGCCCTGGAGCCACCACTCTTCACACCGAGCAACATCAATGCACTGCCATGATTTTACTACATAATTCCCTCTCTTCCCTCGTTCGTTAGAGGTGAAAATTCCAATTAGTTTTGGTTTATATCTCTGTGCAATATACAATTATTTCTTCTGTTGCACCTTGTCATTTCTTATGATACAAGACGTCGATTTAAAATCGCCTCATACTCTCTCTGTCTCTCCCACGAATGTTTACATTCATCTTCAATTTGCTCGTTCGGATCCTCATTAATTTGTTCAACATGTCGGGCATATTTCAGAAAGTTGAAAATATACTACATCATGGACAACATGAAGCTCCGCCGCCTAGACGCTTACCTATCGAATGGAATCATGGAGTTCTCAAGGCAGAACTTCTTGCTCATTCTATTTTCGCCGGAGAACATGATCACAACAAATTGAAAGAAGATTCTGGTAAAGCTAAATTCGCTACGGGTACATATATCGGGACCAAGAAAGCAGTTTCAGATGTTTACACTTTAGTCAACAAATCGTATGATTTCTCCAACACACATTGTCAAGAGTCAAGTAACTGATCAATGATAGATTCGCCTCTTTCTTCGACGTTCATCAATTAGAATCTCATCTTCCTACCACCCCCATCTCCCTTGAAGAGAAGAAAGAACGCTTTCAATTCCAAACTCCCGGTTCGGACGGATACCCCCCTCATCTAAGTCTTGAGCCAAAAGTTGATTTTCTTCACTCTCTCAAAATCTTTCAACCAGAGCGACTCTTTGCTACAGCACCCATAGTGCAAAAAGTGATTCCTGAAAAATTTCTCGATTTCGCCTACGATGAACCAAATCAACGCACATTCGCTCTCATCGAAAGTGTTAATCAAAAACTCTTTGATGAAAGAAGGGATATTGGAAAAGTAGCCAATATAGGGACGCGAAAAGATTGGTATAGTGATGAAGTGTATGCGCAACAACAATTCACGGGGGTAAATCCGGTGACGATTAGAAAGGCAGAGAAAGAATGGATTCAAAGGTTCAAGGCAGCGGCTAGTGCGCAAGAGAAAAGAGATAGTTTGAGGGTCATTGAGGAGGCGGAGAGGCAGGGAGGATTGTATGTGCAGGATTGTAGCTATTTTCGTAAGTTTGCGGGGGTGGCACAGGGGGAGGATTTGAAGAGTGATGATGGAAAGAGGTTTGGGTGTGCGAGTGTTAGTCTTTTCCAGTAAGTGTTGAGTTTTTCTTCTTTGACTTGCTTGTTTTTTGTATTTTGTTTCGTTTCATTCTACTACGTCGAGTTGCGTATCTACTTCTCCATCTCTTCACGGAGTATGTTGAGCACGAGCACGAGCACGAGAGCAAGCTATAAGTTGTAAGCTTCATCTCGTAAGCGCCGTCATTTTGCATAATCAATCTTGATTGGACAAAGTACGAAAATTATTCGTATCCCCTACGTACATAAGCTGGGAAGTCTTCAGCCCTGCAGTCAGCCCAAGCCGCGCCGTTCCGCAAGGATGAAGAAAGTTACGTGGGGCTAACCGTCATCTCACTTACTTCGCACTAACTTTCGTACCATCATAAAATAAAATCGTACTAACCCAAATAGTCTCCTCCCAAACGGTACTCTCCACCCACTTGCAATAATCCTAGACTACCGTACCAATATTACCGATTCCCTCACTCTCTTCAACAACCGTACTTCCCCTACATCCCCCAAAACCCACGAAGCAACCGATTGGCCCTGGCGCTACGCAAAACAATGCGCCCAAGTATCCGACTGGCACGCCCACGAACTTGGTTCCCATCTCACCCACACGCATCTCATCGAAGAAGGAATCATCATCTCCTCGCACCGGCACCTCCCCGAAAGCCACCCCGTCTTCCGACTCCTCGCCCCCCACTGGCTCAAGACCCTCCCCCTCAACGCCGCCGCAAGAGCAAGTCTCATTCCCCAAGTCATCGTGAACATCGACGGGCTCCCCTCAAAAGGCAGTCTCCAAATGGTGTGCACGCAATACGAAACCTTCGATTTCGTCGGTAGCTACATCCCGCACGATCTGGCCTCCCGCGGGTTTCCCCTCGCCGAACTCGACGCCCCCAAATTTCACAACTATGCGTATGCGCGCAACATGAAACACATCTGGTACATCCTCCGACGTTTCGTCTCCGGCATGCTGCGACCTTCGTACCCCTCCGACTCCGCCGTCTCTTCCGACACGCATCTCCAAGACTGGTGTCGCGAGATCCAAAGCGAAAAGGGCGCAGATATCGCTTCGTTCCCTACAATTACCACTTTCGACCAACTCACAGACGCAGTAACAATGTGTATCCACATCGCCAGCACCCAACACACTGCGGTCAATTATCTGCAGGACTACTACCAAGCCTTCATCCCGAACAAGCCCTCCGCCCTCTTCGCTCCTCTCCCCTCTTCCCTGCAGGAATTAAAATCCTACACGGAGGAAAGCCTGATTAATTCTCTCCCCGTGCGCGAACCGCGCTCTTGGCTCTTGGCCTCGCATCTCCCATATCTGCTGAGTAGTGTTGTCGCGGATGATCAGTCGCTATTGGAGTATGCGTTGAGTGTGCGCGGGGTGGCGGGGGAGAGTGATGGGGTGGGGGAGACGGAGGAGGTGGCGGGGAGGTTTTACGAGGAGTTGGTTGCGTTGGAGGGGACGGTCAATGAGATTGCGTTGGGGGTGGATGATCGGACGGTTTTGTATCGGGTGTTGGCGCCCGAGAGGACGGCGGTGAGTATCTTGATATGATTTTAGGTTGGAGTTGGGAGTTTGCGGAGAAGAGAGCGTTGAGATATACTATACTATGCTATGTAACTATTAAACTTTCCTGATATAGAAGTCACAGATAGACCTTTCAAAATGTAGATATTGCCCAGTTATTTTTCATCGCCCATTCCTGATCACACTCTGCAGACACAATCAACACACACCTAGACAGAGTCCTTCAATACACAAGTGCAACAATAACAAACCCCAAACAATAGTAATACTAATTCATTTCTGTACTTCCCAACTACTGTAAGCTAGCTACCAACTCCGCATACTAAATAACATCTGGTGTGCCTTCTTCGCTGACATTCCAGCTGCACCATCATACTTTTCAAAAGTATGAATACCCATGGTATTTCTTCCTGTTATTCGTCCTGAATCATCTGTCCCGTTCTGCCCACCAAACTGCTCTCGAGACCGATTGTCAGAAGACGATCATGAAACTCAACGCACTTTGAATCAAATTCATCGCCCAAAACGCAAAGAGTAGGCAAACAAGCAAGCAAGCTAATAAAAGCAACCTACTCAAAAAAAACCTCATCCCAGAAGAAAAAGAACACAAAAAGCCTTGAAAACTCCCCACGCTCCATCTTAGCATTAAACCATCCATTCATTTGCCCCAGCTCAAAATCCGCAAGACAATCGCTTAATAAGGACTGTTAACCACATCTTCTCTCCCCAACTTGTATCTTCCACTATTGCTACCTCCAATTCTCGCACTATCTCTTCTACCATTGCTCCATCCAACCTTATGTGGCGTAGCAATACTTTCTCTTGTTGGCTTCTTGAAGGTTTGCTTCGCTACCATATTCACTTCATTTGGCAATGCCACAATAACATTCTTATCACTACCGTATTTGAAGTTATCCGCCTTGACTTCTTCAGCATAACGCTTAATACTATAAGTATCCTTGCTGCCCCTCAAGATCTTCTTCATATTCCACGTTACGATGAAAGGACCAGTAGCGGTAATGATAGATGTTTCGGTAAGCCCCTCTCCGGTATTGAAACGAGCTGGAGTGAAAGAAAGAGGAACACCAGTTTCATGTTGGAATTGGGCAACGTGAGCTGGTGTGAGACCCAGACGACGAGGTTGAGGTTTCGAGTCTTTACCGAATGATTTTTCAAATCCGAGTTTGCCTTCATCCTTACCATCTTTTTGAAGGGCATCAATGAGAAGAAGATAAGTACGACAAGTAGCCAAAACCCAACGGCCATCAGCACTAACATCTAGACCAATGATAGGTTCACCAAGAGCTGGAATGTGAGTCTTTGCCTTGATGCCAAGACGATCGAACATACGAATGTCACCCTTGTTACTAGCGACGGCGATGTATCCTTTTTCTGTGGTAGCGGCAGCGGAGAAATCATTCTTAGAAACGTATTGTTTGAGTTCAGAGTCGACAAGTTTGTTGCCTGCAAGACGAGGATCGATGCGATAAAGAGCATTTCGAGAAAGACCAAGGAATGTTTGCTCTCCTGTCATTTGAGAGAATTTGCTTTCGGGCGCAAATGTGTTGACAGGAATATCATCATGAACTTTCCATTCATCAACAATCTTTCCATACTCCAAATCCATTCTATAAAGCGAATTTGGGTTATTTCCATCTTGGAGAATCATGTTCGTATCCTCAGCGTGAAGCATAACTTTCTTTGGATTAAAGAGTTTGCCATTTGGCGCTTGGACTTTTGAAATGTTGGTCGAGAATTCCAGGTTGTTATTAGGTGTATGTTTGAAGACACCAATCTTAGATCCTCTGACGACAAATGATCGGTCGTGTTTGTATCCAACCGCAAGTTGTGAATTGACATTTCCGTCATCGTCTTTGGTGACAACATCATCATCTTCCTCATCAGAGTCGTAATGTTCGCTTCTTTGTCCATCGTCTTGATCTTCCTCTTCTTCTTTCCCTTCCTCTTCTTCCTCTTCACCCTCGACGAAATCCGGGGCATCCTCCATAGTAAGATCCTGGAATGCCCCAAGAACATATTCTCTCTCATCCTCCTTACTGCTGTTCCACTTGATTTCATTCAATTGTTCCCACAAAGCTTGCATCAAACCTTCCTGGAACCTTGTAACTGTCTCTTGATCTTTAAATCGAAGAAGCCATGAATAAGCTTGATGATCGGCTGTGTAGGCGTTGAAAATGAAGGAGAGGTATTCGAAATTGAAAACTGGATTAATATCCGCAATTACAGCTTGCCCCAACCAGTCTCTATCCTTGCTGCTAAGTTGTAACCAATATTGCCATTTTCCAACCTCGGTAACAGTTGCTGTAACCTCATCATCTTGCTTCAAAAATGTTCCAGAAATGAAGTCGAATAAATGTAATTCGGCGGTTTCCTCTGCCAACACCGAGATGGCCTCAGGGTGTTTAGCAACAGCCGGTGCCTTCGTTGGGCTCTTTTCAACCGGTGATGGACTTCTAGGCGGCGCCCTTGATCCTCTCGTAACAGGACTCATAGTTTCCTTTAATGCAGAATTTGCCGTACTTCTAGTAACTGCCTGATCGATAGCTGGGAACGATTGTAGAGGACTCAAACTTATAGGGCTTGTAGGTGGACTAGCATGCGGAATTGGGTCTTCCTCTTCGAAGGCAAATTGACTCAGCTCCTCCTCGGTCGCAGTTAAATATTTTCTCCTGAATTTTCTCTCAAACTGACAATGAACAGCTGTAAGTTCAAATGATTGAACCTGACTATTCTCTATCGAAACGTCGCAAACAAATTCATATAAATCGCCCGCGTCACCGCTCAAATCTCTCCAAGCAAGGACTTTTTCACCGCCTTCGCGAATTTCCGATCGGAAATGTAGACTTTCGTCTAGGAGGAATGTTTTCTCGTCGCGTTCCCCAGTCAAAGCTGCAGTGCCGTCTTCGTCGTCCGCAGCCTCGTCGTCCAACAATTCTTCCTCGCCTTCTTCGTAGGCTCTTTGAATCACGAGCTGATATTGAAAATCTTGCCCTGTTCTTCTGATCCTCGCAGCTGCGTCACGGAATATAAGTTCGGAATATCCTTTGGGTGATAGGGGTCGAACGAGATAAAGTTGGCCTTGGGGTAGCTCGATCAAAGATTCTTTGGATGTATCACCAAAGATCAATTTACCGACTGTTGTATATGTTAGATGTTGTTCGCAAAGGCAGTTGTATGTTTAGTTTGCGATTTGCTTATAAAAAGCTTGAATGAAGATCGAATGAGGGGTAAAGTGGAGGGGCGGACTATTATTTATTTACATACCATTTCTTAACATAAACATCCTGTTGTCTTCGTTTGCAATCAATAACGTGTGTCTTTAAGCCCTATCCCTAAGCTCAAAAAAGATGATGTGCTAACTATCAAAAGAAGGTGGTATTGAAATGTAAATCTCAAAGAGAAGGGGAAACTGTTTCTTATATTTTTTTAGTATCACAAGGCAAAAAGAACATGATGGTTGTGATAGGCAACTTCAAGCCGTATAGGTTCACAGCCTCGTCCTGTAAGCGAGGATGTCTAAAAACTAAGGCCATCATCATCCTATCACTTTGTTGTATTCAATGTGAACCTTGAAGTTGATGTTCAAAGAAAAGTTTGGAATTTTGAAGAACTGAAATCCTGTTTTACTTTTGACTCACTCTCACTCTTACTCTCACAATTCATGTGTTTGTTCATTTATTTTCTGGGAATTCATTTCCTGAGCAATCACTGGAAACTTGATTTTGAAATTTTGAGATGAATGACGCTCCGCTGGCCCTCCGGGGGCCACTGCCGTGGAGGCAGACCAGATAGAAAGAAAACGAAGTTTCATATCAAATGAGTATTGTGATGTACCCAACCTTTAGAGTACATACTGAACCATTAAAATATTTCAAAACTACGCACATATAAGATATTATAACAGTCATAAATCTTCAAGCCTTCTCAAATATGCTCTTGCGAAACGAGAGAAAGCATGCTTCTGCTGCTTCTTCTTCTTCATGTCACGGTGGAGATGAAGATTAGACGAACTATTTGTTTACATAACTACCATTTTTTAACATAAGTTAACCATCAGTAACCTATATCTATCCCCGTGTTGGAAATGATATCGTAAAACCCATAGCATAGATTACTCTCTCCTTTTGTATAACAAAAGTGTACTCTACAATAATAAAGCAGAAACGTCATGTCTAATATTAACCTACAATGGAGGTTCCACTCCATTCATGAAAGCAACGCCACAATTATGGCTGTGCAAGACAGCCTCACAGCCACAGTCTCAATTCCAGTAACCTTACGTACAAGGGTGCATCAAACAAAAATACCCACCAACCTCCAACCAATCACCCCCAACCCTTCCTCGGAACCGGAAAAACTCACCTTCCCCTCTCAAAATTATAATTAATTATACAGTACAATCGATCAATCGAGCTATCCGAATATCTCAAAGAATCCCCCCCCCCAAACCCACAAGATGCCCATCCAAAAAGCAGTCAAAGCAGCTACCCACGCCTCGCGGCAAATAAACGCCGTCGTCGTATCGAGCGGTCTCATGGAAAAAACCGTAAAAGTAAGAATCGGAACGCAAGTATGGAATGAGCATTTGCAAAAGGTATTTCTCTCCCCCTCTTTCCCCCCTCCTCCCTACTCCCTCTTTCCCATCCCCTCCCCCTCTCTTTCTCCCCAAAATCAATCGACTAACCCCCCTCTCCTCTCCCCAGAAATTCAACTCCAAAACGCACCTCCTAGTCCACGACCCCCGCTCCTCCCTCACAACCGGCGACATCATAACCATCACCCCCGGACACCGCACCTCCAAAACCGTGCACCACGTTGTCTCCTCCATCATCGCACCGTTTGGGCGCCCTATCTCCGAGCGTCCTCCGATTCCTACCGCCGAAGAACGCATTGCGGAGCGCGAGCGCAAATTAATGGCAAAGCATATTCGGAAGGGGAGTTGGAGTCGCTGGGGGTTTGAGCGGGATCCGAGGGGGATAGAGGGGAGTGAGTGGTTTGTGGAGGGGTTTGCTGAGGGAAAGAAGGGAAAGGAAGAGGTGATTCAAGCGGAAGAAACGGCAAATGGGAATGGGGAGGAAGTAAGGCTTGTGTAGGTAGTGGAAAGGAAAATGGATGGGGATATGGGTGCATATGCAAAATTTGGCGTTCAAGGTGTATCACATATCCGTGTACAGGAAGTGTATGAAGATGGGATTGTATCATAAATATCATGTATAAAGAATGACATGGGGAATGAACGCATCAAGTAATGTTTCTATTGAGTACGTTAAGGTATGTTGCATAATGGCAATTGACTCAGCTTTTATCACGCAGGACTCCATGCTTGAGACGCTGAACTCCCGATCCCACCTATGCACTCCAGTTACCAAGAACATTTCCATGCACCTCCCCGGATTCCTTAAACCCATGGACCCTATTGTATACCGAGCCCCAAACCATCCAAAAGCTAAAATATTGATACACTAAGTCATATACATATACACATGCCATTCCATTATTGCCTTGACCTTGACCTTGACCTTAACCTCCACGTTCACCAAACTCCCTTGCCCAATCCTCGAATTCTTGTAGTCCTTGTTTGCTTACACTTGGTCTAATATTGACCAAACTAGCTTGGAAGTCTTCAATTTGCATTGGTCGAATATCATCCATGGTCATTTCCAAAAGCTTTTCTCCGAGAGATCGTAGAGGTCCCATAGCGGCATCTTTAGCCAATGCCGTAATGTCAGATCCCGAAAATCCTATATATTGTTAGAAATATTCAACAACGAACTTAACAAACCTTACCATCGGTCAGTTTGACCAACTGATCAATGTCATGTTCTTTCAACCCATGCTTTTGATGTCCCAACAAAGTATGTAGTTGCTTGGCTCTGGTGTCATCCTCAGGTAAAGGAATATACTGCCTTCTCACGAATCTTCGTCTTGCAGCTTCGTCAATTGCCCAAGGCAAATTTGTTGCAGCAAGTACTAGTACTCGACTAGCATCCCCCCTTTCCTTCTCCTTGTCTGTTTGTTCCCTACCAGCTGCAGCTCTCTGTAAATCACTCCACTGAATAAGAAATTCGGTCTTAATACGCCTTGTGGCTTCGTGCTCTCCTCCAGATCGTGCAGAAAGAAGAGAGTCGATTTCATCAACGAAAATGATACTTGGTGCCAGTGCTTTTGCAAGAGAAAACAATGCTCGGACAAGTTTTTCAGACTCACCCAAGAACTTGCTTGTCAAACTACTAGCTGAGATGGAGAAGAAAGTAGACTTCGACTCGGTGGCGACCGCTCTTGCTAACATAGTTTTACCAGTACCTGGGGGCCAAATAACAACATACCACGAGCTGGTTCGCGAAGGCCCATAAACAGATCCGGTCGTAGGAAAGGATAAACAACGGCTTCTTTGAGCGCATTCTTAGCAACATCCAGACCAGCAACATCCTCCCAATGTACCTCATCACCTTGAACTACAATCTCATTAAAAATCTGTTTAGCAGCGCCTTCATCAACTCCTTTCGGCAAATTCTTCATGAGATGTTTAACTTTCTCATCCCATGCACTCTTGACCCTATCCGTGGCAGAGTCATTAGACTCTTCAGACGTTGGGGTTGTAGGGTCGACAAGTATTGGCGATACCACCTGTTTTTGCTTTCTTTTAGGCCGAGTTCGCAATTCTTCGTTACTGGTATCATCATTCGCACTCTGAGACGAAGTATCATCTCCGTGTACTCGCCTAAGTTCCTTCCCTCGTGACTTTTTGTTATCATCTACACGTCTTGGTGAGGAAGTGTTTGCAGATACAGGTTTCCTTTGCAAGCGATTTGATGAGGTTGAAAGATCGGCGTTCGAATCTACTCTGGGAGCTGGTCTCCTACGTTGAGGTACCGGTAGGTTGTCTGGGTTGCCTTTCTTGGCAATTGTATCAGGATACTCTTGGAGGTAAGTCGGGTATTTTAATGGTTCAAATTTACCTGGTGGTCTTGAGTGAGGTGGAGGTGGCGGAGGTCCCTTCTTGAGCTGTGAGAACGTGGTAGCAGAAGGTTCGGCTGGTCGTGGTTGTGACGATGGGCCGAAATTAGGCTCAACAGGTTGCGGTATAAGTGGAGAATCAAGTCCAATCATGTCTTTCATGGTGGCAGTGGTAAAGGAATGTCCAGCAACGGCACCTGGTTGACCTGGATCTGTTGGAGGAAAAGGATATCCATTTGATTGACCTGTAGCCCCGACCAAGCCGTTCAAGCCTGTCAATAAATCTGGTGGTGATTTTCGCGGTGGTCGTACGTCTGGTACTAGAGTTCTTGTTGTGCTATCAAATCGGACTGGATTCGGAGGCACTGGCTTCCCTTTGAACGGATCTGAAAAGCTGGGCTTCTCACCAGGTAAGTTGGTCGTGCTACTGTCAGTCTCCGGATCTTGCGAACGGCCCAATTTGTCCTTGTCTTTCCCCTTTCTACCCATTGTATTCCATGCCAGGGTAGCAGCTTTATTCGTTATAGGATTCTCATCTTTCTTTTTGTTTGACCGAGAGCTTTTACTCTTCTTGGAATCGCCAGATCTTAAAGTTTGAAGCATTGTTCTTCCTCCTTTTTCGGGGCTAGGACTTCTTGATTCTTTCGACATTTTATGTTGTGGTGCAGGGACTGATGGATGAGATGTTGGAGCGGGCGGCCTCGATGATGCTGTTGGTAATGCAATCGAAGAACTTGACACACTTCTACCACCGCCAACAACCGCCATCTCTGAGCTATTTTTGGGAGCCATCGAAGGTCGTTGGGGTAACGGAGGCGGGGTCGGTTTTGGAAGACCATCGTAATTGACCGCGGGAATTGTACCCTCGCCGATTGTGTTACTCATACTTGTGGTAGAAGGGCGTTGAGAATCCGAGGAAGCGCGCGAAGACTTCAAAAATGACTTGAGCCTTCCACTGCCACTGCCGCTGCTAGTTTCTCCTGGTGGTGTCTTTTCTCCGTTGTTCTTCTCTTCCCGCGAGACTTTTAGCGCTTCTAGTAAATCGACACGCTCTTTGCATTGCATTTCCATCGACCTCAGACTATCCTTCAACGCCTTTTCGGTTTCTGATTTGGGTGTATAGCCTGCGGGAACTCGATATGCATTATGATAATAGATTTGATCGAGAGCCGACCGCCATGATCTTAAAGCTTCTGTCTCATTACCCTGCATAAAAATCAAGTCATCAGTACTTTCTCTTCCAAACGTCAAATGTCTCCGAATGGAGATGCATGTCTTTACTAACCTGCCCTTCGAAATATACAGCCGTCGAACATATTAAATAACACTCATCGTATGTCTTTTGCAGCGATGAAGATTGCTTGCTTCGCATCATGACAAAGTTTCTCGTTCTTGCGATGGTTCATTAATATCGTCGTTGGTAAAAAAATTGTATTAGAGAGTACTTTATCAAGAATAATGGTACAGTTGTTGATATTATGAGGTCTCGTGTGTCTCTGGTCGTTCGCAATCGATAACTGATATGTCCGATGTAGAAGTTTAAATCATGTGTTTCCCTTTGCGGATAAGGCTCGAGGCTGTGACGTAGGTAATGCGAATGCTGCGGACCGGATTTTCCAGATGGATTTATTATTGTTATTGTTGTTGTTGCGAGGATGATTATCCCATTCCAACACCACTCATCTATTACTCTTTACTTGAGTAGCTTCCCTCTAGAATAGACTCGAAAAATCATATATATATATAAAAAGTTGAGAAATTATTCACATCTAGTCGCGTTTGTTGGTTGGTTGGTATCCTTACTTGTATCCATCAAGATTGATTCATGCCAGCATGCCAGGAAAATCCTAAAGAAAAATGGCGCCCATGTTTATGTACGAGGATCGATTTAGGGTTGCATTGAGTGGGCTCTCGTTGCCGATCTTACGATATCCGACGATAGAGGGGCATGGACGGCCCCCAAGAGAGATATCAGACTCTAATTCTTTCTGCTCGAGTACACACTTGATAACACTTGATAACAGAAGAAATAACCAGGATTTCATTGATAGAAGCCGATATTCAACACATCAATTGATTCCTCCAATACATTCGAATTCTACCTTATTCTTTCCCAGATTGATTGTCAACGACAACTCTCATTCTGCGCACGACGTACGAAGTGCTCCATCACAGCAAGGTTATATTTAGTTCACAGGGGTTGTCGGTACCGGTACAGAACCTGGAAGGATTACGAGCATCAACAGCGCGTCGACCTTACTCAAATAGGCGTAAAATACGTTACGCTAGTAAAATCCCGTTCCCACATCGCCATCTTTATTATGTTGGAATGTGCCGGTTCAATTCGTGATCATCAACCGCAGTCTTTCTGAGTTCCTGCCCCAAGCTTCTGCCGCATTTTCATCAAGTTAGTTGATTCACACTCAAGCTCGACGTTGGCGTGTCACGAGGTCAGCGGCTCGTTTACCCTTTGTCAGTGGTGAAATCTCAGGGAGCTTTGCAGCTTGGGTACAAGCTAGGTACACTTTCAAGTATGCTTTAACATGGATAGCAGATCTGTCACTGCCACATACCCGCGGTTATTACAACGCATTGCGTCTAGCCATCCAATGGTGTATTAGAGTTGTCAATGATGTACCCTACCAGACAGATGAGAGGATCGTCGTAAGGGAGGAAAAAACTAAAACTGTGATGTGTCTCCCTCCGGTATCTCACAGTTCTTAAGTCAAAAGTACTGTCTAAACACTCGATACGAAATAAAGGCAGAATGTAGCATTGCACTGCTTCACGGCTGATAGTGTGTGGATGTGGATAATGTGTGTCACCGTAACCAAAGTACAGCATGTATCTTTCCGCATACTTGGGATGAGATCCCGAGATATCAAATGAAGTTTGAAAGCACGATCGCGAGAAGTTGAGGATCTAGAGAATGAACGGAGCTTTTGGGAGCCACAACAGATATGATACGAAGTTTAGTAGACAAGGTCAATGTCTCGAAAGTGTGATATGTTTTAATCTTTTCCTTCTTTATTCAACTTTCATTTTTCCCGAAGAAGCGTGGTTCGAAAGTCATGGAAATTCGCTTTCAACCTTGAAATGCCATGACGGGAAGGTGCATCTCCTCGTTTGAAGTTTATTTAGTACTTGAGATTGCACCACCTCAGTTTTATTTTCATTCCATTTAAATCCAAAAGTCTAGCGCATACTTCGCTTGATTGTCCAAGTTCTGATTTTGAACATGAAATAAATCATCGTGCTGTGGTTACGACTCCCTGGTGCGCCGCGTTCTCTCCTTCAACATTTCATGACTTACTTACACTCGATTCTTTTTCGCCCAATCGATTTTTTCAATCGCCACAATGATACACATTCGCGCTTTTCCCTTCACTGTTCTTTGTATCGGCATTCTCCTCTTCATCGTCTTCCTCAATACATCCACGCCTGCCTACTTAACACACTATTCATCCGACCTTCTTCAAAAATATAGACCAGTTGGACCGGTTCATGGATCCTCCGATATTTTAAACAGCACACTTGGGTTTCAAAAGATTTTTGCAGTGAGCTTACCGGAACGAAGTGATAAGAGAGATGCTCTCACTTTGATTAGTAGTTTGACAGGGTTCAATATTAAATGGGTAGATGGAGTGAAGGGGGAAGCGGTTTCTGATAAAGCTGTACCATATGGTGCTGATAGAGTGAAGTTATGGGAGTCAAATTTGGGAAGTTGGCGGGGGCACATGAACGCTGTTCGGAAGTATGCTTTTGCTCATTGACATTCACTTCTTTCTATCTAGTATACAAGCTAATGCGCATCCTGAACACTTAGAATTGTCGAACAAAATCTGACGAGCGCACTGATATTCGAAGATGACATGGACTGGGATACCCGTTTAAAATCTCAACTCCTTACCTTCGCAGCCGGTTCCAAATTCATTCAATATTCCTCCACTATACCCTCGAATCTTGTTTCTCCCTATGGCGATGACTGGGATTTACTCTGGCTTGGTCATTGCGGTGAAGTCTTCCCTGAAACTCTCGACGAATATAAATCGCTTTCTCCCTCCTCTCCTGAAATCGCACATCTCTCTCGCAAATATATCATAACTTCCGATCCCACTGTCGCACCTCCGATTCATTTCAAAGGGTTCCAGAATGCAACTCAAACCCCCTACACACGATGGGTTCACACAAGTGGTGGTCCTATCTGTACCTTCGCATATGCTTTGAGTCAACAAGGTGCGAGAAAGGTACTGTGGGATTTAAGTGTAGATAAATTAGCAGGACCATTCGATAATGCATTAGCGGGATTGTGTAGATGGGGACGGGATTCGAAGAGATTGGGAATGAAATGTATAAGTGTTACACCGGGGCTTTTTCAACATCATAAAGCGAGAGGTTGGATAGGTGGAGATTCGGATATTCAAAAGGTGGGTAGTGCGAATGGGGAGGTGAGGGAAAAGGGGGTCACGGAAAATGTGGTTTGGAGTGCGAGGATGAATGTAAGGGAAATGTTGATGGGAGAAAGAATTAGGGGGCAGTGGGATGATGAGATGGGGAAATAGCTGAATGAATCGAGGGGTGTAACGTGGAGAGACTAGAACACTTATATATGAATATAGATTGGTCGAATGGATGTACTAATATTTGACTTTATTTTCAAGCCTTATAAAAGATCTTGCCGTTTGTTCGTACGTCTGTCATGAGTGGATGTGAGGGTGAACTTGATTTATAGATAAAGCTCAATACATTTCAATTGTGATGTGTATCCAGAATAGACTGAAAGAACACAAACCTCGTAATCACCTAAACATCTTGCATGCATCTCATGCATCTACATACTGCATCAGAGACCTGCAGTCGCACTCCACGAACACCTTCTTTGACCCCGATTGCAAAATATCCAGGGAACAAGTAGAAAGTAGATCAACAATGTACTCATCAATTCTATTCTCGTGCTCATTTTCGCTTTCTCCGTTATCTATCTTATTCTTTGGCTCTGGCCATCTCATCTCATCTCATCTCATCTTATTTCCTCCTCCTTGGTATTGGATCTTCACGTCCTCAAGTCATCAACTCCCTTTCTTCCCTTTTGTTATTTTTGAGTTTGTTGATAGAAGGAGGCTTAAAGCAAGAGGGAAAATGGGGACATTTATTTGTATATGGAGAATGGGGGAAGAGAGGGAGGAAGGAAGGAAGAAAGGAAGGAAAGTTAGTTAGTTGGTTAGTTGTGTGAAAGGTGGTAGTAGAAGGTGTGCATGTGGTAGAAGGTGTTAGGAAATAAATGATAATATAGTGAGTGAGTGAGTGAGTGAGTAAGTGATGTTTGGTTGCAATTTTGATTGTGAGAGGAGGGATTTGATTTGATTTCGTGAATCTTTTGGAGGAATAGGGAGGACAAGAAGGAGGATAGTATAGAGTATATAGAGTATATAGAGTATATAGAGTATATAGAGTATATAGAGTATATAGAGTATATAGAGTATATAGAGTATATAGAGTATATAGAGTATATAGAGTATATAGAGTGCGTAGAGTAGGGGATAATGAAGATGCGAGGAATTGATAAAACATTCCAAACTTTCAGATTTGATTCACAGTCCAGCAGAACTGCATCAGACTTGGTCTCAGAACATTCAGATCAAAGAAAAAGTAGGGACATAGAAGGAGGAACGAGGAGCATGAGTTTGTGTAGGAAATTGTACAGACCCAATAGGTGTGAATTAGCAGAGACCCATCAGAGCTCGATTAGGGTTGTGAGGAGACTAGACACGGCACTAAACCTAGCTCCTCGGGTAAATTGGCGATCAAGTATCAAGGACAACTCTCCCACACACCGATGAAAACAAACGACATAACTTTTCTTTTTTCCTGAAAAAGCCCTGCTCTTTTTGAAGTTCGCATCACGATCGCACACATGAACTTCCGTACAATCGAACCTGAGGACAAATTTCCTCGTGTCCCAAACGCTCTTGCATTCATTATCTACCGATTCTTGCCCATTTTCTGTCTTACCACATTCACATGCTGGTTCTTTCAGAGACACAGTTTCTATGTGAGTGTGTGGGATATGTACTGGATGTATGTCACGATGTTCATCGCAACCTTTAGCGCCATTGGCGGTAGCTGCAGTAGCGGAAATGATAGGAAGGGGGTAATTAGTTGTCACGATTCTATCTTATCAAAAGACTTCTCTCCGTCTGAAAAGCTTTCTCAGGTTCGACTGCTTCTCGAATCCTATGATGAGAGTAAAAGTCCCAACTTTCCTTTCGGATTTCGTAAAAAATCATGGACAGCGGAACGGAGAAAGAGGGAAATTCAGCTCCAAAAAGAACGCTTCGCATTTATTCTATCTGGTTCGCGACAAGGAATTCCGAATTTGACATCTCTTCGCGAACACATCTATTTGAGCTCAATGTGGTGGGTGACATCTGGCCTTATTGTTCGTGTTTTCCGCCCTGAAATTAGAAGCTGGGACCATTTCCTCGGGTACTGGACGTTTGGAAAGATTCACCATATTCTATATTTTATCTGCATCCTAATTCTGCTTAGTCGCTTCGGTTTTCAACATAGTGTATGGACTTCCTGGAATGTAGCAAGGTTGGGCCAAACCGCCGAATGTGTCCGTTACTACTGCGGAAGTATTGATTACGAAAGGGCCACCGAGAGCAAGCGTACAGAGTTGGAATGGTGGATTGAAGGGTTATTAAGAGACAATAGCGATTCGTTTGCGCTGGCGGAAGAAAGAAGACGAATCATTATTGCTCCTCTACAAAGGATGATTCGCGAGAACACGTTTTGCGAGAGAGTTGGGACATCAGGAGAAGAAGCTCTTGAAAGCCGGGGCACAGGCCAAATTTGTAGCGATTGTGAATCTGCACACTGTTGTCTGTCTAAGAGTGTTAAACTGCAATAGTCTTTCTCTGTCAACAACGATGAGAGTCTCCAACCTATTCCTTTCATTTTGACAATGAAGCAACTCGGTACGACCAAAACTTCCGAGCCATCTACGTCGAAATCGCGAAATATCAGTACCCCTAGCGTTTGGGCATCAAGAGAAAATCGAATTTTTTTCTCTCAAATCGCGCTAGTATTGTTCTTCGGTCCTCATTGTCTCCTATTCACTGTTGTATGGAACTACAATTTTGATCAACACCAGTTCTCAGCTTGACAAATCGTTCACTCTCCAATTATTTCGGTTTCTACTCGTATTACTGCCCGCAACCGTCACTTGCTACTTCCCATTGGAAAGTAACGAAGGCACCTCATAAGTTCTGCGAATAGATGAAACAACAGACGAGTTATGAGGCAACAAAAACTATGGATTTACAGTTTCTATACACATATTGGCGAGGAGATAGATTCACACGATGAATCCAAACAATCAGAAGGATGGGATTGTATTAAACAGCCGCCGCTTCTGTTGTGCTTTGTGGAATTTTGTTATTGAGGAATAATGCTGCTTTGTATGGGATATAAATGTAATGGAAGATAATAATGGAAGATAATAATGGAAGGTAGTAATGGAAGATAATAATGGAAGATAATGATGGAAGATAATAATGGAAGGTAGTAATGGAAGATAATATAAAGCAACAGAACAGTCGAAAGGCATTCTACACTTTTCAGATGAGCATCTGTTTGTGCTGACTCCACTTGGAATACCACATAGACCGGAACATAAGGCATTGCATAGGAAGCACATCCAAGAGTAAAGTGTACAGTGGGCCAAGAGTGAATGCCTTTCTAATGTTCTATATAATCTCCACTCAATGAACAAATCCAAACCAAAATTTACGACAACAAGACCCTAATTTCTCCTCCAGTTCTCGGATACAATATTCTCAAAGGTTCTCTCTCTCCATCCTCTTCATCCAAGCTCTCTTCCAATTCTTCATCAGCCTTTATCAGGCACCCTTCCACCTTCTCAAAATCATCACAGAATCTCTCAGCCGCCTCTTCGGTAATTTGACGCACCAAGATACTGTTCTGTAGATCTTTGAGATTTTCCATTGCATCCATCAATGCTGAAGGGAGGAAATCATCTAAGGTTTGGGAGGCTTGTATTAAAGATGCGGGTTGGAAAACAGGGTGGTCTCGAATATTCGTTGTGGAAGATATGGCTTGCAACAGAGGCTGAAGAGCAGATTTCTCAAGGAAAAATGTGTATTGGTGATCTATGAGAGTGGCAGCGTGTTCTTCGATTGTATCTTTGATTTCTGAAACGCGGGAGATTGTGAAGTCGAAGGGAGCCAAAGTCGCTCGGGCGGATAGGAGACAATTGATCGTGAAGATTGTGCTTCTTGGAGCTGGGAGATCCTTTGCAATATTTTCGCCGCCTTGCATGAAGGGGTCGAAAGCTTCGGCGAGAATGGGCTCAAAATCTGCTTCTCGAGTCTCGGGAGATGTGAAAGATGTTTCGTATGTTTTCATGATTGCAGTCAGCTGTTTGAGACCTTCGTGGAGGAAATCAGGCGGACTGAGGTTAGGAGGAGCGACTTGAATTTCGGATTGTAGACTGGTGATATGATCGCGCATCAAAGCACGGAATTGGCGTAATGCAGATTCTTCGAGTGTTGCAAGAGATTCTAGGAGAACGGAATCATCCCCCAATAATCTTTTGAATGTACCGCGGTAAAAATTCAACAAATTGGCTATCTTATATGCCATGACTGTCTCCTCGTGACTTTGTATTACCTGTCCAATTCTTTGTCGAAGAACTCGTGCAACACCAGTGACATCCCGATCTACTAATTCGTTGAGAGCTTTCAGACCATTGAAATGACCAATCTCGTTCTCATTTTCGGCTATGCGGTTCCAAGGCTCGCTATCTAAACCAGCTTGTATCCCTTTTGCAATCTCATCGCCATCTGAGATGAATAGAACTTCGAGTGCTTCTCGTTCGCCTACCGTTGCCGAGTGAGTCCAAGCCAGCATATCACCGACATAACGCAGCGGATCATGAGCCACTAGCTCGATTGGCTTTATTGAAGGATCTTCTTCGCCGCCAACGGTAGTCCCAGTCAGTGCAGTATAAAATCCATCAGAAAGTATATTTTCTCGTGCTTCAGCAAAGAAGTCGAGGCAGCTTTGGAATAAAGATGGTCGTTCTGCCAATACGCGAAGAGCACGACGAATCGAAGAACTGATTTGTGGATTCTCCAGATTAAGAGTCTTAAACTCTCTCTGAATCCATCGATAGAGCTTCTGGAAAGCACCATTGAGGTTCTTAGTAGTTTGTTCCATAATCTCCAATCCTAATCGTTGATTCTCTGTTCCAAGTAAAATCTCACAATCATTTTGTATCTTCTTGGCTCTGTTCAGAATGGAGAAGAATTTATCATTTACAGGCTCGGCCGTTGAAGTAAGTAATGCAATATCATCTTCTGACATAATAAAATGTGCATTAAAAGCATTCAATAATTCTTGCTTTGCTTGCATTTGTTCCTTTTGCTTCATGAGCTCGGAAGCTTCCTGTATGACGGGAGCTGTTTCTTGATGAGCGGCTGAAATATGTCGTTTCATTTCCTCACATCCTTGATTGAGAGTAGCAATGGTAAGACCAATGCGTTTAAGTTGCTAAAGTTTGAGATGAGATGGGATTTTCAACAACAGAGGGGAGGAGCCTCATACCTCAGCAACATGACCAAATTCACGAATTATATCGCCATTACTTTCAATGACCTCCTTTTGAACATCTAATCTCAACTGCCGTCTAGTTTCGGCAGTGTTCTGTATACCTCGTTTGTCTAACAAGGCCAGAGCATCTCTAATATCTGAATCGGCGTAAGATGCTGAAAGGACACTCGTGACTTTTGAAGATAATGGATTGGTTCTTGATGTTAAAGGTGTTCCAGGAGAATCAGTTCCATCACTAAACCCCGAATATGACTGCTTTCGAGTAAAGTAATCGGCCGTCATGATTCCCAAGATTCGAAGTCAATCCCCGTTTCTTCAACCTCGAAACTATTTCTAATATTCGCCGTTTTGTTTTGTCTCGAACACAAGTCCTACAATCTCTCATGGGTTATAATAAAGCTAAACCATTTGAGGTTGATAAGAAAGCGGTCAGAGTGGCAGATAATCGAGTTGCCCGTATCGCATTGAGAGTGGGCGTCATTCATCATTCACCTACTATCTCGTGCTCTATATTTCAACCATCGACTTGAAACCGTTAACATTATTCAGCTGACTTGTAGATCTATTGACCGTATGGCTGGATCCTTCCAGTAATGTGTCATATTTAATACCCTACCTATCTCACGATCACTCTCAAGGTCATCTTATTCCATTGACCGGATTCAGCATAAACCTACAAGACCGATAGCACCTTGCAATTTTGACTAGACATCAAACAGGTCTATTTGGATTCGCAGCACAATCCTATGCATACTTGGTTCGGCGGATCTTTCCCACGATGATGACCTCGAACCTTATTTCACGGCTGCTGCCTTCGAATTCCCAAGCTAGATCGATATATGATTCATTACGTGCTCACGACGAGGTTTCCGAATCGGAAATAGATGTAGAGGAACGAGCGGCAATGGCAATCGACGAAGAGAACTTGAGATTTCATGACGACGAGTTGGGGAATCTGGCAGATGTGATCGGCGGTGAATCTGTTACAGAAAGTACAAAATACCTACCTGATCAACAACAACCAACACACAGGCCAGAATATGATCGCAAAGGAAAAGGTAAAGCAAGAGCAAATCATTTCGCAGAATCGCCTAGGCTACTTGCAGAAGATCCTGACGATGATGTGCCTGCTTCGTTGTTGATAGAGGGAGATAATCGTCATCCTGACCGGGAGGGTCCTGCCATTCGAGCAAGGCAGCCTGCGCTTCCAAAGAAAGCACACGCAATACCGAGGCCATCAGCACAGCAGATAAAAGATGAGAGGGAGAGAGCTCATTGGGAGATGACGCAGGACCAGCAGAAGTTACATCAAGATGACGCAGCCAGGACGACTGCTGTGTCGCATACACCACAAGCTATCCCTCGAAATACAGGAATCTATTTGTCAGGCAGTCCAAAAGATAAAGCTATGTACCGATGGGTCAATGTGACAAATCTGGACAATTTCATCAGAGATTTATACGATTATTTTGAAGGGGCAGGTATTTGGTGTATAGTTCTAGCCAAAGCCATCGATATCCTGTGAGTACATCTTTTCGAAGTCAAGTAAAACCGGGCTAATATATTTTTTGTTAGCACTCTTCTTTTTGTGACAATATTCACGACTTTCCTTACGCAATGTGTCGACTATAAGAAGATCTATCGTGGCAACGCTCGTAGCTTAAGTCAAGCCTTAGTCCCACAATGCACAAAGAAGATATCCGGGATTTCAAATGTAGCAATTTGGCTAGTTTGCCTATTTGTTCTCTATAAGATATATCAGCTTTTGACGGATCTCCCGAGACTAATGAGAATGCGTGACTTCTTTACTTATCTCCTTGAGATCCAGGATAGCAATATGCAGACCGTATCTTTTCAAGATGTTATAGGCAGGGTAATGGCGCTTCGAGACGCAAATCCTATGACCGTGGAGAGAATTTCGCCGAACAATCGAAAATTTGTCATGGGTACTCAATCAAAACAACGGCTTGATGCTCATGATATAGCAAATCGTTTGATGAGGAAAGAGAATTACCTCATTGCCCTGGTTAACAAGGAAATTCTGGATCTGACTTTACCACTTCCTTTTTTGCAAGGTCGACAGTTATTCTCGAAAACTTTACAGTGGAACCTGGAGTGGTGCATATTAGATTTTGTTTTCAATGACTATGGCCAGGTCAGGCAATTGATTCTGAAGGATTCTCATCGACGAGAGTTGAGCGATGGGTTGCGAAATAGGTTTCTATTTGCCGGCTTGATGAATGTTATCTGTGCTCCTGTCATCGTCATATATGTGGTGATTGTGTATTTCTTCAAATACTTTAATGTAAGGTTTATCTTATTCCTTGACGCATGGAATTTTGCTAATTCGACCTTTAGCAATATCATAAGAACCCTGCAGCACTTGGATCGCGTGGTTATACGCCTCTAGCGGAGTGGAAATTCAGAGAATTTAATGAACTTCATCATCTATTTAATAGACGGCTGAACATGTCCGACCCATTTGCGTCGCGCTATCTTAATCAATTTCCGAATATCAAAACTGCCCATATGGCTAGATTTATAACATTCGTTGCCGGAGCTGTTGTATCCGTTTTAATAGTTGCCACAGTTTGGGATTCTGAAGTCTTAGCCGGATTTGATATCACCTCAGAGAGGCCGGTTTTATTCTATCTAGGTGTGTTCGGATCGATTTGGGCTATCACGAATGGTATGATACCTAAAGAAAATGAGGTATTTGATCCCGAGTATGCACTCCGAAGTGTGATCGAATATACTCATTACATGCCAAGTCACTGGCAAGATCGACTCCACAGTGACGAGGTCAAGCAAGAGTTTTCCACTCTCTATCAACTCAAGCTTGTGATCTTCTTTGAGGAGGTATTGAGTATTATAATTACCCCATTCCTGTTATGGTTCAGCTTGCCAAAGTGCGCCGAACAGATCATTGATTTCTTTAGAGAATTCACGGTTCATGTTGATGGCGTTGGTTATGTCTGCTCCTTTGCCGTTTTCGATTTCAAGAAGGGAGTTGGTAGTGCTCCATCGCGAGGTATAGTCAAAACGGACGTGCGAGAAGATTATTATTCTACCAAGCACGGAAAAATGGCCGCCTCATACTATAATTTCCTCGATAACTATATGCTCAATCCAAAAACAGGCGTACCAGGGCATAATCCACCGGGTATGCGACAGCAGTTCCACCCTCCTCCTGCCTTTCCAGGTCTGATGTCTCCATCATCAGGTGCGGATTTGCAGAGCTCAAGGATGGGACAGAGTGAAGTGAGACCGATGAATAGAGCACCCCGAACAACTCGATTCCCATCCAATACTACTGCTATGGGATCTCCTATGGCTTCTATTCTTTTGGACCCACGTCACCAACCTTCCCCATCTGAAGTCGATGCTCGTAGCTCCAGACGGACTTCTCGATCCAGATATCCAGCCCGGAGAGAAAATAATATAAGAGAAGAGCCGATGGAAGATGAAGACGAACTTGGTCGACCAGTTCTTCAACCTGGAAGATCCTATGCAGTCGATGATACAGTCGCTAATCTGGGCGAATCAACTTGGGAAGTATCTCCCGCAAATGATGATAACGGGGGGGAAGATGACGAGGATGATGGCGATGGGACAGCGGGAGATGGTGTTTTGGGACTGGTGTATCAATTTCAGAAGGCGCAAACAAATGGTAGACCAGGTGTTAGTATATGGTAGCGAGCATATAGGAAGTTTCTGGTGTTCAAGGTGTTTGGCGGTAGGGAAGTATATGCATGATAATGATATTGGTATTGGTCCGGGCCCAAGCCCCTGGATTTGAAGCGAGCCACTTGGGACGTGTGCACATTTTTAGAAAGTAATTTTGATATCAATAATTCATCATTTAATGTCGTTTACAAGAAACAATAGTATCAAATTTATTAGCATGATAGGTGAGTAAAGATGATAGCATGTATTAAGATCAGTGTCGTTGAGAAATTGATTCAGAATCGTATAACATAGGTCTCATATCATAGGTAATGATAATACAAAATTGCAGATTATCCCAAATAATCCGAATACGAAAATAATACCAGCCAGACATTAGTTTAGAAATTCAAGCTTTTTTCTTCTTTCTTTCTAGATCATAAAGTTAGGGTATAGGTCATATACAAGTCGCCTCCACAATTTGCAAAGGCTATTTACAAGGTACCTAGTGGTTACGGTATGGATTTCTTCCAGATAGACCAGGGAGTACAGGATGGGAAATGCGAGAATGCGATTCCCAATTGCGGTGGGTGCATGGGAAATGGCATGAGGGTTTGGATCGAGGTGAGGTGGTGGGAGGGCTTTGGGAAATATCGTACGATGATGATGAGATGATGGTGTGGGTTAGTGTGTGATGGTCAGGGATGTTTTTTGAGATGAGATGGGATGAGATTGCCGAGGGTGATTAGATAAGATAGATCTTGGTGCGGGGAAACCTCGGGATTTATTTTGTGTGTGTGTGGATTTGGCTATGGAGGTGTGAGGTTTGCTGATATGGAGTTTAGATTGGCTGGGTTGAATTTATGTATATATATTCCCTTTCTCTGATTTGGAATGAGACTCGAATGATTCGATAAGAGTTTATGAATTGTTGATGATTGATCGAGCCGGCGCGGTGGGTGAATGACTTCGAATCTCTGGGTATCAGGTATTCTAGTATGCAATGCAATGCAGTGCTATCTGTACCTAGGTACGTATACCTGGGTGGGACTCAAACAGTTGAATCAGCTTACCTACCCCTCTAATCGTCTTCATATTCTATATAGGGCAGGTAGCATCCAATTCAATGATATTAATCAGTAGCTTCGCTTAGGGGCTTTTATACTTTAGCTGAAGATTTGATGTATGTATCTGACATGTGATATAAGTAGCTTGATTGAGTGGAAGTGCTCGTTTTTTCTTCTGGATTTTATTTGTGGCAATGAAGTGTGGTTTTCTCTTATATTCGTTGCTTGCCTACCTACCTAATATCACCGCTCTGAAAGAAGTCTATTAATCGTCAGCAGAAATGGAGAAAGACCCAGGTTATGTATTGGTTCGGGATATGCACGCGTCGATTCGGTGAGTACGATTCAGCGAGACATGAATCTTTACTGATCAATGAGCAGGCTTAATCTGCAGCATTATCTCTGGAAAGAGGGGCTCGGGTATCTTTTGCACCCGTCAATCCCTACCCCGCTACCTGAGTCGAAATATCGAATTGCTGATCTAGGAACTGGTACCGGGTATGTTGTTTCTGACTGTGATTTTTATTACATTCACGGGTTATTCGAATTTCAATGTCTAATATCAAATCCCTTGCACAGGATCTGGCCTTTGGATCTCGCTCGGCAACTCCCTCCCACAGTCCAACTGTATGGATTCGACATCTCCTCCGCCCAATATCCACATTCAGATTACTTACCCTCGAATGTGAAATTAGAAGTTCTGGATAGTCTTCAAGTTGATCCTCCTGAAGAGTTGTTAGAGAGTTTTGATATCGTGCATTTACGTCTTTGGCTTGGTGTTGTGATGAATGGGGACCCGAGTGCAATTCTTACTCACGCGTTGAAATTGTTACGTATGTTTTTCTTTCGCTGTGAGTAACAAAAGGAGAGTAACTGATGAGTTGTTGTAGGTCCGGGAGGATATGTTCAGTGGAATGAAATTGATCCTAACCGGGGTATTGCTGAAGGACCAAATGGTGAAGAGTCACCGCATGTCATTAAGGTTCTTAATGTGCAGGCAAACATCAAAGATCACAGGTATATCGTCGCATCTATCCTTTTTCTTTGTAGCTTCAGATTCCTCAATTCTGACTCTCATAGATGGATTCCAACCCTCCCTAGATTATTTGCACAATATAATCTAGAAGATATCAAGGAGGATTTTGCATTCGAACAACCATGGCAGACCAAAATGGTGGGAGATGGGTCTTGTGCTGTTGTACATGAGATGGCGAATAATGGGAGCCCGTTTGTTGTGGAAAAGTTGGAGAGGGTGGGTGTGGATGTTCCGAAGGCGTATGAGGAGGTTTGTGGAGGCGCCAGACTTACGCAGCCATTTTGTGTGACGGTTGGGAGGAAACCAATTAAGATGAGCGTCTGAGATTTTGGTCTTGGTTGGAAGAGATTAGGTGCAATAAGCTCTTTCGTACCAACCGCAAGTGACGAATTGCAATGATGGACACCTATTATATATCCATGGAAATCCGCCGCACGAAGCGTGCTAGAAGGTAACAGATTTAATGTTTGTGATAGTCATGTTGGCATGACGAATACTTCGCTTTACCACTTGAATAAGAATGTCGTACAAACAAAGTCAAATTGGTATTTAACCGCAAGGGCTGTATGTATACACATTTATAGACTCGAAAAATGCTACAGAGAGACTTGATGTCGATCTTAGATTCGATAAATACGACCAAACCGTGAGTAGAGAGATAGAGAGCGTGTTTCTTACGAGAAAAAGGATGAGAAAATTGACAGGATGGGCTTATCCTGCGCTAATTTGACGTCTTGCACCCAAAGATCAGTGACCATGGTTCCCACTGCTTTTAGCAATTGCATTTACAGACAACTTGTCTGCGTATGAATAAAAGGAATCGTCTCGCGTTGCTGTCATATGCCAGGCATATCCATTTGACACAATGCTCGGGACAACGCAATCCAGTGGTTAGAGGTTCCCTACACAGTACTGAACAAGAAAAGAACATCCTACCTTAAGATTAAGAACAACACAATTTCTCGGCCGGACCAAACACGGAATCTTCTAAACAGTATAATATCACGTGGCTGGGTGGTATTCGGGGATTGTGCTTGAGTTTGCTGCGCGCTTGCGCCTCTGACCGTTGTCATTCTGCCGGTAAATGTATGTTCCTTTCATCCACACCTTGTTTGATGCGAACTGGATAGATGCGCGAGTTACGATAAGGGGAAATGCCCTAGGATTATCCAGATAGATGGTGGGGAGTGATTGAGATATCTCATAAATTTAAATTGTATTGCTAATCTGTATATACGTATGTAATAGGGAGTAATAGAGTAGTTAGATAGCCATGTACCGAAGAGCCGGATCGCTTCATGATTAGATTAGATGAGATGACTGTCTAGATGATTGTCTAGATGGTTATCTAAATCATTAAGTCGGCTCTAGAAAAGAGACAGAAGGATGCGCCAGATACCCAGGTTCCTATAATATCTACATAGCCGCAAGACCCGAATACTATCTGTTTAATAACTCCGGGTCATCTTTCTTGTCAGATAAAGTGGCAACTCCGTGGAACTGTGCGAGAAGCCTTCAGCCAACAGTGGGCAAGACAATAAGCAGAGAGTTCCGATCAAAGGCTGGTAAAACTGCGAAAGCGGAGGTGGAATATAACAAAGAACTGGACTTTTCGATGGCGATACGTAATATTCAAATATATATTATCTTTCAATTGTTCTCTGCCTATGTAAATCAATGATTTTGAGGATTTCGATATGTAATCTTAATGAAAGACTTTCTCCAATTCGACCAAGTACAGACAGAGAGTTTTCTGATTTTTTCGTTGTGATCGTCCACTGGGTACTTTGCTGTTTGCTTCAAAAGATCCAGCCAATTCCACCAAAGTTCCTTTGAGGTTTCTTCTTTTTTCCCTTCAATTACTCTGCACAGTCTGTTGATTCTATAAAAGCAAACAATCAAGCAACCAAGCTGTTTCAACTGTGTACAAAGCTATAGGTGCCTCGGTCCCGATTTTATTCCAAAGAAACCCCTGCTCAATTCGTATCTCGGATCTTTGGGGGAAACAAAAACACAGCATCACCACTTTTTTATTTTGCTTCCAACTAAAAATCGATATCTACCAATCAACCCGCCACCCCTCTTGCTTTCCTCCCCCTCAACCACAACCACAACTTGATCGCAGAAAAAAAACTTCTATTAGATTAGAAGCTGTGCGATTTCCATCCTTTGTATCTTTATCGATCTGCGACATTCATTGTTGATTCTACGGAAGTCGACAACCTGGCTCTTCAATCAGCTCAAGTTGGAGGAGGATCTGCGGTGTTAGCCCAAATGGCTAAGCCAGGCGGAGAACCTTTGGAGGAATATGATGAGTATGTGCTTGTGATGATGAGGGCAATTGGATTCTTGGTTTCAACGGGTTGCAGGCGCAAATCACTAATACCTTGTTGGCTAGATATGAATCTCTCCCACCAAATTTTTCGTTAATCCAGAATATGGCTGCGGGCGCCTTTGCCGGAATCGCGGTACGCTCTTCTGATCTACGGAATTTCTTGCATTCGATACTGATGGGCCTATAGGAACATACTGTTATGTACCCGATCGATGCAATCAAGGTATATATGAATTGCCCCTCAGATGAAGTCAGATATTGATACGATGCAGACCCGAATGCAAATTCTCAACCCTACCCCATCCGCAGTCTACAATGGTGTCATACAAGGAGGATATCGGATAGCTACCGGAGAGGGACTTTTCAGTCTATGGAGGGGCATGTCAAGTGTGGTTGTGGGAGCTGGTCAGTTTTGCTCGAGTCGAATAAGCACAGAAGAATACTAATATCGGTTTAGGACCTGCACACGCTGTTTATTTCGCTACTTATGAAGCTGTGAAGCATGTCATGGGAGGAAACCAAGCTGGTGTTCACCATCCTCTTGCTGCTGGTTAGTTTTCTCAAAAGTACAAAATTTTAACGTTTACTAATACTGAATAGCTACTAGTGGGGCTTGCGCAACCATTGCAAGTGACGCCCTCATGAATCCTTTCGATGGTATGATACGCACTTTACATCATTCTCTATCTTTTTGCTGACATTTGAAAGTTATCAAACAGCGCATGCAAATGCACAACTCGAAAGTTATGTACAAATCAATGACGGATTGTGCTAGATACGTTTATCGAAGTGAAGGTCTTTCCGCATTCTACGTTTCTTATCCTACCACCCTGTCCATGACAGTTCCTTTCACTGCTCTTCAATTCCTCGCATACGAATCGATGTCGACTTTTATGAACCCTACTAAAAAATACGATCCATGGACCCATTGTTCGGCGGGTGCGGTTGCAGGAGGGTTTGCGGCTGCTCTCACAACACCTATGGATGTGGTCAAGACTTTATTACAAACCAGAGGAACAGCGACTGATGCGGAATTAAGAAATGTCAGTGGTTTTGTAGAAGGATGTCGGGTTATTCATAGAAGAGCAGGATTCGGTGGTTTCTTCAAAGGCGTTAAACCAAGAGTGGTTACCACTATGCCTAGTACCGCCATTTGTTGGTCCGCATATGAGGCTTGCAAGTGAGTGTTTCTATGATTTTGAATCTTGAATATGGAATTAAAACTAACAAAAACACTAGGGCTTATTTTATTAGGCAAAACGATGCCGAACTTTAAATACTTTGGTTCCACATTCCCCTTAATGAGCGAAATTCGACTGCGGCTATGCGATACCACACGAAGGCATTTTAGCCGGAAATAAAACTGCAATCACATGATATGATTCTGTGCTTGTAAAAGTGATCGAACACGATTTACACCAGTTGAGCTTTATATGATGTCTTAACCTATCATGTCAAGCTTAACGTCGATATTTGCGAGTAGCGAATGGATGAGTACCGTCGGTCGATCTGTACATAGAACACCTTTTTTCTTTTTTCTTTCTTGCTTTTAGATCTCTTCGTTTTTTGATGGTACATGATATGCGTGCATGCATGGAAGTTTTTGATGGAATTCTCTGGGAAAAGTCATCGAACACAGGAGACATTCTCGATGATATTGATGGGGATGTTCGTGGATGAACTTTGGCTGGCGTTCATCTAGCGATGGATGGATATGCTGGGTGGGAGGGTGGATGGGGTTCAAAATGGAGGGGGGTGGAGTCGAAGAATACAGCTGGATGAAAATCAACTTTAGAATGGATGTTCGGTCTGGGTACCTGCCCGATAGATGTATCGTGGAGTGTTGGCAGTGTGTATTTATACCGAAAGAAAATTTGAGTGGAGTGAAGAGCGAAAAAAGGAAAATACAAGACAAGAGAAAGTTTTTCCCGCTGCGGCTCCAAATTGTGATGTGTATGATGTGATCAGTGGAGATTGTGCGTAGGGATGATATATCATATGTAATTTTCTCATGCCTACGAGTGCGAGAGTTGCTGGGTGGAAATTGTTGGCAGTGGGGATCTACAGAGAGATGGGGAGTACGACGGAAGAGAAAATGTTCCGAGCTCTTTTCCGAGTATTCGTGTAGGTCGTGGAGGTGGAAGTGGAAGTGTGGGATTCCTGGAGGATAGGATGGACAAGTGTTTATTCTGGTGTTCCTAGTGGAAATGGTGATGCCTAATAGCTGAGTAGGGTCGATGTGTGGGGTGTGAGATACTTGTATCCGGATGGCCAGATCAGATCAGAGGAAGTGAGGTCAGGCTGGCTGGGTATGGGCCAGAGAGGATCTACGGAAAAGGGGTTGGGAGGGGGAGGGAAACGACCGAGTTTTAGAAAGCGGCTGAGAGAAATCGGAGAGGTTGGCCTTAGGATAGAAGAGTGGAACAACGTTTAATGGACCCATTCATACCTACGACTATGAATCGGACCAAGAATGACCTGACGATATTGTTAGCGAAATTCATGTCTAAGACTCATTGCGCACCCATCTTCTGTTTACATAAGGGTCTACTCTCCTTTTGTTCATGCTCTCGATTTTGCTTCTCTTTATCCACGTCAATATCAAAGAGTTCATCAAATTTGAAAGCCTTTCCTCAACATCACAATTTTCAATCGTCGATATCGTTACTACTGAATCGTGTAAGCATACCAGTATCTGCATCGACTTCATCTCAAACTTGTCATCAAAATCAACGTCGAACAATTTCCAATATCTAACTCGATAGACAAGCTTGAATCAAATAAAGTTCACAAAATCATCAAGCCCATCAAACCGAAAAATGTCATATCACTCGGGTTCAAGCTCGGGCCAGACGCACTCCAGTTCAGGCGCCGGCTCGGATCGTATGTTCTTCAGAGTAGGCTCAAGCCAAACCTCTTCAAGGTCAGGTTCAAGTCGTTCGTCAGTGAGCACGAATCCAAGTCGAGTATTCTCCAACTCAAGCTCGACTCGTTCGTCAGCAAGCACAAATTCAATCCGCACATCTGGCAGCTCGGTCTCAAGCCAAATGTCTTATGGCTCAAACTCAAACGGAAGATCATCCAATTCAGGCTCAATCCAATCAACGGTCAACGGATTAGAACCTCACATTAATGCCAGAAAGCACGCAAAAAGACAACATAAGATAGATGGCTGGTCTGGCCCGCGGCTTAAGGAAGATCCACGCGTAAAAGTATATGCTGATAAGAAGAGTGATCAAATGGAAAGGAAGGCTAGGGCGGAGAGAAAGTTTCAGTCGGAGATGAGGAAGAAGGAAGGTTTTTACATTGAGGATGATATGGCATAATGTGTTTTTTTGAAGGATATTGGAAGGTGTTTAGCCTTGGAAACTAGATTTTCATGATATTACAAACCTACGTATCTCGAGGGTTTTCTGAGTGTTGTTTAGAAGACTGTGAGGTCGATTCATAGACGATGATTCAACAAGTGACTTGACTTTATGAGACTCAGGCAGAAGACATAGAAGAAATGGAGATGGACTTAAATAGTTCAAGGGTGTAATTCTGGAGAATAACAAGAAGGAAGGAAGAAGGGTAACAGGGAGAATCTTGACAGTATGGAACACAACAATGAATTTATTAGGGGATAGAAATGAATGACAGGGTCAAGATATGGTTAGTAGGTGTCTAGCAGTATGATGTAACAAGGAAACAAGGGAATAATGAGTAATTGCTAGACTTAGAGATAAAAATCGATGATATTGTGACTTTACAATTTTTCAGTCATCTTCTGAATCGAATACACTCATATTTATCAATTATGCATTTCGGAGAGTCATAAAGTATGAAATTTCGTTTACTTAGGAGACCGCTTCTGTTTTTTCTCTTTTCTTTCTGAATATTCCTTTCAACTTCACTTGATATGGTTTCAGAACTTCATCAATATTGAGTTTTATTTCAATAACACAACCCGTTTGTACAACCTGATAACTTTATCGAATCTACTTTCTACATACAACTCGTTTAATACTAATATCCAAATAGTATTGAAGCAAGAACAAAAATGCCTGGCAATAGTACGGTTGAAAGATGGCTAGACAACATCAAAAGTGGTGATGATCGGTCTACAGTGCGCGGAGAAGACGACCAATACAGACACGCAGATCGAAGAGATGAGCCTATCGATCCAAACTTTGGCAAGCCACCTCAAGCTTTACACATCGGATCTACTTCCAGACATCGAGCTAAGCCGCATGAACGTCAAAAAATCTCACAGAATGTGCTTCCACCTCAAAATGAAAACTCCGGCGGCTCACGTTCTAGAGCCAAGCCTCGAGGACATAATAAAGGTCCACTCTCGCGTCAACAGCTCCCCGTCAGTGGTAATTCGCCTCGCAATTCATACTCCGAAGCCGCGCCTCAATCAAATTTACCACGCCCATACTCAGCTAGTGTGTACGGCAGTTATACTTCACGCTCCGTTCCGCATTGTCGAACCATACCCCCTGAGATAGCTCCTGTTTCATATGCAACTACTTTCTCAGTCACTAGACCTCAACGAGCCTCTGCTAGCGTCGCTTCATACCAAGACACTTATGTTATCCCCACTTTGAATCACACGGTGCAGGAATCTTCATCATTTCCTCAACAAAACCGCCACAGAGATGCCTACCCTTCTAGCGAAGGATTGGCCCAAGGAACCGTAGCCCAAGAAACTCAAAGAGTTGGATTTAGAACAGCTGAGGCAAATAATGCTTATGGAAGATACTTGAGAAGTGGAGGCCAGTTAGACAGCATTGGATCTGGGACGGGTAATTTTTCAAGAATGGGCATGTCATACGGTACCTGGTAAGGAGTACGTGGGCAAAAGGTATTTGGGGAAGTGAAATAGGAAAGCAAAGTGGTATCGGAGGAAGGAGAGATATGTATTAGAGGGTAGGATAGAGAGGCTGGTATCCGAGTCGATGAAGCTATGGCGAATAAAGCGAGGCTGGAGATATTGGACCGGTGGAAATCAAGGGGTAGTCATTATTATTCAGGCCTATGAATCAAAAGCGTTGATGTGTCACAATTCTGTCTATGATCATACAACTACAAACCCAAAACATGATGCCACTCATGTTTCAATTACTCACATCGAAACTCGGGGGGTTTCCAGTAACCAATAGATCTGGATATCTTGCTATCGAAGTCACCGATTTGAACTTCCCTTCCTCAACCTCAGATTTCTTCAAGATCAACACTTTCGACCATCAATATCAAATTGGATATCTAAGCCAGCTTCTCAACCAGAAGCTTGAGGCGAAAAGATTTAGGCAGTGGAAAATGTGAAGACGGAGACAGAGCAATGAAAAAGCAAGAAATGAAAACAATGAGCCGACGAGGAAGAAGTGGTAGAAGCAGAAGAAATGGACATGTGAAAAAGGCACGAGATGATGTGACTAAATCAGGAGATCAGTCATAGAAATTCAAGTCATTGATACTACACATTTGCGCTTGTTGTAAAAGTGAAGTTTGTATGACTTCGTCGTTTTCGATTATTCATAATTGAAATGTACATTTTGGGGAATCACAAATCATTTGCCTTTTGTTCATTTAAGCTTTCAGTGTCCCCTCGAAATTCTGTTACTTTCTGCTTCTCTTCATTAACAACAGCCATCAAATCAAAACTTCTCATCAACATCCAGAATCCAAATCAATACAATACCAATACAATGACGCGTAACCCAAATCGACAAAGGAACCTAAACGAAACTCCTCGAGGACCCAAAGAACAGAGGGCCATCGTGCAAATTGACGACTGCTTTGAGGATTATATGTTTCCTGACGGCCCATCTAGCACGTCATTCCATGGAGTAAATGATCGTCACCAGGCCCGAGCAACATTCGCCGATCGAGGTTCAGATACCACATCTCAAGCTTTGCCCGCCGAACCCGAAACTCAGGTCAGTGAAGAAGAAGATCAACACACAGACCATGAATCTGATAACAGCGATACGTGGTCTACGGCAACATTACGGTCGGATGAGGAACCTGCGCCCAAGAATCAACACGAGGGTCAATATCAATCGGGTTCACCACCACTATCACCACCACCTCCCCCTTTTGTATACCCAGACAATGCATATCATCATGAGCATCATGAAACTCATCGTCAACGATTCAATTCTAATTTTGTACCCCTCAGGCAGACCGAGGAACAGACTTTTCTATATGTAGGGTATGAGGGGCCAAGTTCACATCGGGTTCCACGCATTCCAGAACGCTTTGCACGCCGGCCTCCTCACTATTTCTTGTCGCATTACCAATTCTATGATTATGATTCAAATTTGGACGAGCTTCTGTGCCTCAAGGGGGATTCCAAAGAGCTTGACTATCCATGGGCCATAGCTTGTCCTCCGGAACGACCCATAGTAGACTGTGACGAGACGTGGGAAAGGCGAAGGTCACTAGCCATTTTTCGGACCAGGACAAGATCGCTGGATCGCTACATGACAATCGAAAATGCGAAAGATAATCGTATTAAAAGGCAATGAAGGGGTTTCAACATGTAATGAAGAACAATAAGTACTGTGTTCGAGAACGAATGATGAAATTGAGAAATGGCAGTCAGTCTTGAATAATAAATCGATGATATTACAACTCCATGATGTACCTTTCATCCTTGAGCTTTTGAGATCTATTTTGTGCCTCCTCAACTGGTGGATCACGCACACAATAACTTCGACGGTCATGACATAAATTTCGGGAAAGCGATTGGTCACTGCACGATTACTTTGCAATTATTTATGTCACCAATCTATGAATTTCAGAGATTTGCACGCCTTGAATTTTCTCTACATGTTCGGTACGCATTGATTGAACTCGTGTCATTTCATGTCGTATTTCATGAAACGGAATCATAACTCTATGAAAATTTCATCGTTACTCATTTCAATAGTCTGTGAATCTCAAGGCCCATACAATTTCCACTTGATTTGGATATTTAAACGCTCAGCTTCCCATTCCTTTCCAACTCTGCTTCTTCCAACCTTTAACATTTAGTGAGAGGTGGTCAGGTTGATTGTGCTTAGATATATTGTGGAGGAATAGGGTTCCAGACACCTGAAGGAAGGAATAGGATAATAGGATTTGTATTTCTAAGTAACAATTGATGATGTTGTATACCCAATTGTGCTCGTCGCACGAACCGATGTGATGCTTCATACCATTCACTGTCAATTTCTGGTGCATGCTATGATGTAGACGCAAAACAACCTCAACTTGAGGGCTCAAAGTAAAATATTTGTATTGTTTTCGTATAATTCTGCCACTTGATATTAGGTATATTGTATCCTATAACCCCAATGCGATATACAAATGCAGACCCATCAATAGCATTTGAGATATCATAACCATGACCTTCATACCATGTAACTCCCATTTTCGTTTTCATTTCCATTCCATATTCCCCATTAGTTTGTACAAACCCTTTGACAAAAAGGTAGATCAGTAGTCGATCCGCTCAATCATCATCACTACTCTCCTCACTTCCCAAGAATGCCAGATCATTCTTTCTTCTAGCCCTAACAGAAACCTCCATGTCCTCATCATCGTCATCATCCTCACTCTCTTCGTCATCATTTTTAGTACTGCCGCTCTTGCTTTTGGCGTCATCATCATCGTCACTACTCTCACTCTTCTTCTTGTCCTCTTTAACACCACTTCCACTTCTCCTAGAACTTCTACCCATTCCCCATGCTTTCTCGCCTTCCTTCACTGCTTCCAAATCTGCCTGTAATTCCCTCATCTCCTTAATCTCTCTGGCTCTGCCTTCGCTAAAACGTCCAGTCATACCAATCTCCGTCAGCATGTTCTTTAAGTGTTTGATTTTCTCATTCTCTGTCTCATATTTCTTCAATTCGAAAGCCCAAATTTTGCGAATTCCACACTTGACAAGTTGCGATTGAAGTGTTTTGATCAATTGTTCGTTGGGTGTGAGTTCTGCCGTGGTCTTAGCTTTCGCGGCTTTAGGTTTTGCGGCCTTTGTGGTTTTAGAGGGCTTGGTCGAGGTAGATTTGGACTTTTTGGAACGAGACTTAGTAGTTAAAGGTCCATCGAGTACGACAGACATGGCAGAGGAGTCAGATTCATTGCCTGCGGCTTCTTCTTCTGTTTTTGGGAGAGAGGATAAGGATGAATCGCGGATCTTTGGAGACGAGGGTTTAGGAGATTTTGCCTCGGATTGAGTGATCGATTCAATATCAGACAACTCAGAACCAGAAGTGACCACTGCTTTCGTTGCTGATTTCTTGGTCTTCTTGGGTGCTACCTCATCTTCATTATCGCCGATTTCGTCATCCGAATTAGCTTTGACATCTTCGCTCATTTCGGAACCAATGTCTGATAACTCTGACTCCGCAGGCTCAGAAAGTTCGGATTCAGAAGCAGGGGTTTTCTCTTTCTTCTGTCTCTTTGGAGGAGGTGCCTTCTTTTCGGCCGAAGATCGTTTCGTTGGCTTCGCAGCAGGTGTAACTTTCTTCGCAGGAGTTTTCTTGGTATTCTTTGCCTTCACAGAAACTTCCTCCTCCTCTTTCCCCTCTTCATCTCCTTGCATCAATTTGTCCTGCAATTGATCATTAGGATTGATTGTTAAACGCAACAGCTTCAACTCAGAATTAACTTACAACTTCGCCCTTAATAATTCCCTTGCTTTTCTCCTTCCACTTTCCTTCATTTAAGAAGCCGTCCCCCAATTCGTATTCCTCTTCTACTTTTGTTCTAATAAATCGTACACTTAATTTGTCTTTCTCGTCGCTGTGAAATACATCGCGAACAGTCTTGGAGAGTGCGCTCGTCAAAGCTTTATCGGAAAGTGGCATTTTGTATACGGAAACGAAGTTAAGAAGTGAGCATTAGATAGTGGAGGATGGTAAAATGTAGATTGTATTTCACCAGATTGAAAGACTAGAAAGTATTCTTTCAATAATTCTGATCAAATCGCGTCGCGTGTATATGGAGCTTTTTGGATCGTCATTCAGTGAGCGTTAGAGTGGAGATCATAATCACTTTAAGTAGAAGGCGGTAGATGGCAGAAATTGCTAGCTAGAAAGTTAGTGTCGACCACTACCTACCTAGATACCTGGGTACTCTCGATTTGTAGGCATTCCACCTTCTTCAAATGCTTACAATTCTCCAATGAAGAGAAATTTCTTTGTCTACCCCTGTTATGAACGTAAGGGGACAAACATAGTTAGTTTTAGAAACGTGGAGAGGATCTTTCACAACTGAATCTGGATCATCTATGGTGTTGTCCATACTTGGTGTGCCTCAGCGACAACGTAGCTAATGACTGTCTTTCGAACCGTCTAGGCTTGAATCATATGGCGATAGATCTAACCAGAATATTATCATGTCTCTAATCTAGGGGTTTGTTTGCCTCGAGAACTGGTTAGATACCTTTTTCATACACATTCAGCATTCTTGAGATACATCTGCAGCTCGGATATCGATCACTTCGGCCATGTCAATCTTTGAGATGTCACCTCGAATCAGAAGCTCGGCGTGTGGGTATTTCTTAGAATTGTCCTTCACTACTCTTCAAATCGTTCAACATGGCCCAGTCGTAATGAGATTTGCCATCAGTAGGTAAGGCCATCATGTGACTAGGTAATATCTTTCTACAAGGTTTGTCAAGCCTTCTATTTGGACTGGAGGGTCGATGGGACTCTACAAGTGATGTAATATGGTATCCCAAAGCTTAAATGAGTCTAAGTGTACCGATGATTTGAATGCATTTGGCAACTAACTACCTTTGGAGTTTCTTGTTCACCAACTCAGTCAAGAACAAATTAACAGCGAAAGAAGGAGCTCGGCTCGTGAAAATGAATAGCAGTGGCTACACACTCTCCTGCCCTTCCATTTTGCATACTAAAACTTCGATGGAAACACTACACCCGAGGAAGAAAGGCCCTCAAAAGTACTTTGCGAAGCTTATGGATTACCGTAGGATCTTGGCTGCCTTCCCACAATTGCATATGAGCAGAGCAAAACGGCAACCGTCCTGTAGTCTGCATAGCTCTCTAAACACTTGTCAAAGAAAGGGATTACAACTGTCTGTGTTCATCCCGGAGGTTTGTTCTCGTTCCCTCTCAAAAAGTACCTAGGGCTAATATCTCACTAGCCATAGACACAAGTTCATGGAGAAAATGCTGAACAGCTTTTCATTTTGATGCCCATAAAGACAAAAATTCAAAGTATCAGTATGACCTTGGCTGCAGCTCTTGAATCCAAACCTGCAGGTAAATATCACTCTATTTTACAAATCTGCAGTATCCAAAAACCCATTAGCCTTTGATTCGTGCACCAGGGTCTTCGAATGCCTTCATCGAAAATATGGAAGTTCGTCCACTTCTCAAATTTCGTACGGATGATGCAAATGCAGAGGAACTATGAAGTCCCACCGAGATATCTGTTGGCCAAACCTTCTTACTTTAGAACGTCACTTCATCATTCACCATTTGAGATCTGAATGGCTCCTAGTCCATGTCGACAAGTGAATACGTAGTAAGCTAGGCTAGATCAATGACCAATAGCACTTCAAAATGTTACAAGGTTGATCGATAATGTGCTACAAACATACTTTAGGTACCCAATGTCAGTATTTCTACATCAGAATTCGAGAATAAAGATTTCTCACGTTGTCTATCATTTCTACCATCTTCTACTGCGATCAGTACATTCAAAAGGACCTAGATGTGTTGCAAACCATGTCTCTTACAATTTTTCTCTCTAGCATTTTTGCTCTCACCATCTTACTTGTATTGACCTCACCTCGCCAACTACGGTTCCCAAATATCCCAAGAATTGGCAAAAAGTCAGGTTTCTGGGACTTTACCCGCACTGCTGCGAAAAGAGAATTTGTGCTTAATGGGCACCATCTCGTGAATGGGGTCTCGCACCTCCTCTTCCCCGCCTTTCACGTCCCCAATATCAACCCTCAAAGCTACATTTCCAGCACATACGACCATAGACTGAAGAGAATTGGGCATCCCGTCCGCTCTGCCATACACAAGCTTCAGATCGGTAGATTAGTAGTTGGGTGGGTGACCACCAGCGAATCCCTACTGTTGTATGTCCTTTGTTTTTTTTTGACATTCTTGGTCGGTGGTGGAAGGGTGACATTTTGATGATTTTTGGGGCAAATGTGAGGAGAGGGATGCAGGGGATGAACGTTGAGGATTGTGACCTCTTTCTAGGCGAAAGACATGATCGTTTTGTCCTAGTCCTACATGATCAAGATTTTGCTTCTATAAATGTGGGCTTTAAACTGGTGCTGCGTTCGGGACGAGAGAACAGGCGGGTCACACTTATTTGAATCGATTCTTGTTCAACGTTGTTGTTATTAAATGGTGTGTAGAAGTGATATAATTAAACTCAGTATCTACATAATCTAGTTGAGTTGTAAAGAAAAAGTCACCAGCGTCTCAGATACAATACCAGCCGTTCTGACCCGCATGAATCAATTGATAGTCCATGGTGCACTCTTTTCCATATAATTCCCATCCACTAATCACTTGTAGATATCTAAAAAGCTAGCTCTACCTCATAAAGAAATGTAGACCATAATATATGGACCATCGCTTCCACGTCCCACATGATGGTGCGGCGACAGAAAGCCACGGTGAGTAATCGGTCTTTGTTTAATCTTCTTGCACTTAAATAGATCACACACCATAAAATATTGGTGTGAGCCTGCGTATGGCAAGTGTTTCCCCCCCTGTGTCCCTCTAAATATAAATATTATAGGAAATGACCTACCGTTTTTGAACAAGCCGAAGAGAAGTTTAAATCATTGAGCTTTGCACAGGTAACATCTCCAACGGAAGCTAGATCGTTGTTGAGAATCAGATGAAGCTCGGCTATTATTTTTTGAATGGCGAACCTCTGACACATCGGACCATATGATGAGCGTCATCCTATAAGGCCCTTCGATATTCCAGATTGAGGATTATGCGGGATGGTGCTGTGAAAATGAGCACTACTTATGTACAAGCCACAAGTCGGTATATGTGTACCTTGGCAATAGGTTAAGAGCTCGAAAGCGACCTTAAGTCGAAGTAAAAAGACAACAAAAGACGCAAAATGTCTGAGCACACAATAACAGTCCAGCGCATTGAAAGCATAGGAGCGAATAGAAAAGTGTAGTCCAGTTTGCTCTCCGGACGGAATGAGAGCCAAGTGACACGAAGGATCAGTCTCAGAGCCCAATTTAATGTCCGATGGAATATCGAAAGACCAAGTATTTGCCTGAATGTGTATCGTTTGTCGGGGAAGATGAGGAGATAAGAAAGACAGGAGAGATGATTGTATTGTATAATTGTGTACTTCGATGCAGAAAGTATAGAGTGTTTCTCTAAACGCCATGAAATGCATGTTCGCCGTTCGCTCAAAGTCATTGACCAAACTCCCTTTATAATCGTGAAAGCAGTGCAAGCATCATCCTGCTATACCGTAATAATATATCAATTATTTTCTAGGTGGCGATTTGCCCCAGAACTGCTCTTTGATTTCGTCCTTGAAGTGTTTAACGAATCGACTGTTCTTTTCAGGATCGTCGATATTGGTACCACCCATTTCGGAGGGGTCTTTGCCATGACGAGCTTCGTGAACTCTTTTGTGGACGTTACGGACTGCACTATGAAAAGTAGGACTTCTTAGGAGCTGACTATATGTTAACGATAAAAACTCGAGATCGATGCATGTGAAATACGAACTCGTGCGACTGCCCAAGCCTGAATCAACTGTTAGCAAGAATAACAAAAGTGCTATACTTTGAAGAGCATTTTTACCTCAAAGGCTGCTAACCATAATGGCATATTTGTTAGACTCGGATTATCATGATCAATTCTACACCAGGTAGAAATGTTAAGTAGAAGTTTATGATGAGAGTTGAAGGCGAAAATCTTTCACTAAATTGGCTCGGCTAATAAGACAGCGGACACTTAGTCAATAATTAGTCATCAAGATGTCAATTGAAACATAACCTACCTACACGTGCTTACCACGCTTGCCTCGTCTCCAGCTCAACTTTCCTACCACAATTGCTCTTTCCTCATACACCATTGTACTATGTAGATCGGCCACCTTCCTGCTCAATATGGTGAGTTGCTGCATATCGGTGAAAACAAATGTTTTGTAAGTTTATGTTTCTTTTCGTTTTCTTCTTCTTCCACTCTCATTCTTTCTTTGCATACACACATTCACATCAACTTATCAAAGGTTTTGGTATTCTTCTTCCTACAACTGGCATTATTCTCTTTGCTGAACTATAATATTCTTACATCATTGTTCTGTGAATTACTGTTTAAGCCTCCCCTGTTCGTGAGAAGAATCTTTTCAGTTCAGCGCTCTGCGTCAATCTCTTTGCCTAGAAGCACAACAACCTATCTTCTCTATCCTGAAGACTTCTTATAACTCATTCAGGCCATATTCACTGTGAAATCATCTTTCATTGTTTGTTTATATGCCTCATCGGACGCCCATAGGTGTCACTATTTCCATTCAAAATCGTATACGTTCCTTCCGTTCTAAATCATCGAGTGCCTCAACAATCATTTCTTCTTCGCGTCAAAAAAATCCAAACGATACCATAAGCCGCAAGTTTTTCTTCAGAATGGTTCACCCCTGTTCATCAAAACGAGACTCTGCTATCAATATGTCTAAGGAGAGTCTGCTTGATCACCATGATGGTGCTTTTATGCCTCAAGGAGATGGATGCTCTTCTAGCAAGGCAGCAGATGATGAGGATGAACGTGCCGTACAAGTAGTCGAAGCAGGACTTGCTGCAGCAAGCGACCCAAAGACAGCAATGCCATCATTTTTGAAGATCTCACACGATGGTATGCAACTCACTCAACACTACTTCAGAAAACATACACTGACTTAATTCTAGAAATGAAGGAAAAATATGCCCTATTGACGAAAGCAGAAGAAGATCGTTTGGCTAGCAAAGATGATCCCAAGTGGGCGAGAGAAGAACCGGATCGTGAACTCGATCGTTATGCCAATGTACATCCATGGGCTGCCAACCGTATCAGACTCATCGTTCCCGAAGGCTATAACGATTACATCAACGCATCCCCTGTAACTTTGACTTCTACTGCAGAGAAACAAAGTACGATGAAGAAAGGTCTTCAAGATAAGTACATTTGTATGCAAGGTCCGAAGTCTCAAACTGTCGACCATACCTGGCATATGATGTGGCATTCAATCTCAGTACCAGACAATGCAGCACCTGGTGTCATCATCATGCTTAGTCCTCTTGTTGGACCTAATCCTGCTAAGCCTGACGAGATGATGGAGAAATGTTATCAATACTATCCTATGAGTGAAGAGGATCCACCTCTTATTGTTAACGAAACGGGAGCGCTTGGAGAAAACTTCAAGGCCAAGGTTCGATTCGTGAAGAGAGAAGAGAATATTGAGGGTACTGGTATCGAGGTTCGTAAACTCGCCATGTCTGTAGAGAATGAAGACGAAGAGAAAATTATCTGGCATTTCTTCTACCCTCTTTGGCCTGACATGGGTTCGTTGAACAGTCAAAATGTCAAAAGCGTTTTGACATTAATGGATCTTTCTCGAGCGAAGAATGTAGAAGAAGAGAATCCAAGAGTTGTACATTGCAGTGCTGGTGTTGGAAGAACCGGTACTTTCGTTGCTTTAGAGTTTTTGATGGGAGAACTTCAAGGTGGAGCTTGGGAAGGGTGGGATCAGTCAGAAGAGAAAGGTAACGATGCCATCTTTGAGACGGTCGATCAATTGCGCCAACAAAGGAAGACTATGGTACAAGCTGTGGAGCAATATATTTTCTTGTATGAAGTGTTGAGAAAACAGTGGGAAGAAAAGTATAGGTTGCCATGTATTGGTGGCGAACATACTCACGATTCTCCTCCTGAGGAGGGAAAAAATCCTGTCTTCAGAGCCATCCCAGGGACTAAATAGCTTCACGAGGGAAGTTTACTGGCATTCGGTAGATGGAGAGGTTTTGGAGATGAATTTGTACTATTCCTTGCTCTTTCTACTTGGTGTTGTGTTTGGAGACAATTAGGAGGTGGTTAATGGGAGGGAAGGAGAGACAATATACCTGTAATAAGCTAGAACGAGACACGACTGAACCTAGAATTAAATTTCTCTTTCCATCATAATTTTATTTCTTTTTTGCTTGTAAGATGAACGGGAAAGATGTGTCTTGCCAAAAGCCCAGCACCTCTTTAGGTCTTGATAAAGTAATGGTGAAGCGAGATAGGAGAGTTAGATGAATTGTCGTCGGTACAGGTATGATTGATATTGAGTCAACTGTTTGGCCCATTGCTTGACTGTAAGTCTGGATCCTGGGCTTATTGATGTAATATATCATGACTTCGTTGGGGTGCGAGCATGATAATCATAGAGTTCGGGAGTGGGGCCCTGACATCGGGGTGGACTTGTGCCAATATAGAAATTTGGAAGAACGGAGTATGAGATAGACGGGAAACGGGAGGCCTAATTGAGATGTGAAGTTGAGATTTTAAATAAGCGAGAGAGGAGTGTGGATGGGTAGGAGTAGTGAATGCTACAGGTTTAGCCTTTCATTTTGTAATGGTGAATGAATGGTATCAAGGAAGTAACTGTCTTGGAGAAACTGTAGGTGGAGGTACATAAAGTTAGTGTGGGAGCAGAAGGCGACATATTGTTGATTATTTCGATCTTGTGCATGTTTCAGGTGAGGATAGACGCGCTTCTTGCTTTGGGGGCTCAGGTGGGGGTAATAGTTGAGATTTCGAGTACATGGGACGGTATTTTTTATTGTCATTGTTCATTTTGGGCTATATATGACGGTGCGAGTATTGTCTTTTTCAATTTTTTTCTCGTCATTTTATACTCTGTAGGGACCTATATCATTTGTTCGACAACAATAAAGCTTGAGGCCTTGAATACCAGAATGGAAGTTATGGAGGGGTTTCAGTCTCTCGATTCTTGGAAACTGCTAGGCTCTGGCATGGGGGGCACTGGAAGTTTGGAACCTAGCATATTAATGATGCTGAACATTTTTCGGTAATTTACTCAGTTCTTATGGAGCGACTGATGGACTTTATAGCTGGATGTAAAGACGGAGATGGAAATAGAAGTTGGTGGAGAAGAATGGTTGGTCTGAGAACTAGGAGGGGAAAGGAGGTATGGCGGTGGAAGGAGGAAGTGGAAATAGGAGATGGGAAGGAGGGTATTAAGTCGTTATAAAAGAGCTCGATGTGAATCCTGTCTTTTTCTCTGTAGATTGGTACTTTCCACCGGAGCTGGAATCTAGCGAGTACCTAAAAGCCATCTTGCTGTAGACTGGAGGCTGAACGAAGAAAATGAATTGTCTTTGATGTTGATTTGAGGTTTGATAAATGGGTTTGGGATATCGGCTATGCAAGCATGACATGCGAGTGAACATTTATCATTGTCGTTATCTGATGATAGGCGAGTGTTATTTTCCATGGTTAGCCACTTCCACTTTATGAAAGCTTTTAAATGCATAATGGTCTTATTATATGGCAACAATAATCCGCATAGAAGCTGAGAAGTGTACGCAGATATTCAACTTGTTTTCGTGGTCTCATAAACTGCATCAGGTCGTATTAAAAGTTGGTTCGTAACACCTGGATATCATCCTTACATCTTCTATATTCAAAGACTTGGAGTCCGATGGACTGGCCGTCTTTATAGATGCAGATGGGTCCGGAAATTTGAGTTTGATGAAGGGAATGTGGGGGAAGGGGGTGAATACTTGTTCGTGTCACCCTGGTGATGGCTATAAATTCAATCTGGCTCCATCATTAGCTAGATGACATCCCTATCTATTGCTATGGACTCGAGGTGTGGTGATCTGGTAGAAGAGATGTCTAAGGTCGAGCACAGAAGTAATCAGAATGATACAATTTCGTGTCTGTTTTATTCCAGAGCAAGGCAAATTATTTGACATTTGAGGAGATGCAATTATTGTTGTTGTTGATATTATGAGTTTATCATCGTCATTGTGTGGATTTGTGCAGTTTGGATGGTAATCGCAAAGCTACTGACCTAGTCAGGAAGCCTGGGACATTGAATTGATATCAAGACTATTGTCGATCATAGCACTTGTTTAAAATGAAATTTTCTGTGAAGAATACTCTCTTCCATTGCTCTTCAAAAATGAGTGTGTCCAAAAGTTATAGAAACTCGATCAGGAACCTAGCAGGCTTTATAGATTGTGGATGGGACTTTGTTGTCAAAACAGGTAAGACGACCAAAGGGTAGATCAAGAGAGATATTGATGGATCGGCTTGAAAGTTGAGGTGAAAAAGGTAAAAATGCGAGAGGAAGTTCAATGGGCTAGCTATAAGAGATTTTTGAAGGACAATGCTGCGACCTCCAAAGCAAAGTTGCGCGTGCCTGAAGAAAGTCCTAGGGAGATTCGAGTATATGGACAAACCAAAGAGATATAATATGACGTGTTCAAAGATTGGGTAATGTAGACTGCGATTCTGGTAACCAAGCTAGAAGTGTCGGAAAATCGTGGCGTGCGGTGACAGCAGTGATTACTGTTATCGTTAAGGATAAGAAAGTTGACTATAGCGAGTGTTGTTTTACTGCTATTATATCACTATCTATTGATATGAAGTAAAGTCGACGGCAAGAATTTGGAAGGATCGCATCAAGGCCCGAAACTTCTACAACATTGACCAGGATGATGTGAGATTTCCAGTAAGAGTTCTGGGCCCCAACCACCGTCACTTGTATGATCTTGTTCTTCCAAGTACACAGTTCCACGGAAGTCGAATGTAAACTTTGGCGTACCACTTATATATATTTAGTGGAATTTTGCCATCTTTTATAGTCGGAGATTCGTGATGCTTTGTGTTGAGGTATTGGATCATGGCGAATGATAGTTGGCTTGGTAGAATCGGTTGCCAACCCAGGGGGAGGAGGAGATGGTTATAAAAGGATACTGGTAGATGGTGCTTTTCCTTGTCGGGCTCCTTTTAAGAGTCCTAACCGGAGAGGACAGAAGAAATCCAGCAACGGATCTGTCGATTCCTGGAAGGAATACTATCATGGGACCATTGTGTGATCGTGTTGGATTTGTTTAAAGTGTGAAAGATTGGGGGAAAGAGTAAATTGTGACATGTGAAGGCACGATTCTTATCCCGTTTGCAATTATCGCTGTCACATGTACAAAGCGATGAATATGTATCGAAGATGACGATAAGTATTCTCCAGAATTTTTCATAGACTCAGCCAAATTTCTTATAACGAATCTGAGATTATAGTCGCGGAATCAATTTCTCTTTAGAATGGATACTTTCCGAAGATCCTAGGAACATCGCAGACCTTGCCGTTATCATGATTTGCTTAGACTCTAGATGATTCTTGGTCATTATTTAAGGATCGACTAGGATATCTGAGCTCGGTTAAGACAGTGAATGATGGAGTGTCTGTAAAGCATGTTGCTATGATATAGATTATGAAGTAGAGGAAAGGGACATGTGTGAGAGACAGAGCGATTGCAGGTGAATGAAAGACTTGGGGGCAGATACAAAAGGGTTCTTGATAGAGACCATTCTTTCTTTTCCATGCCAATCTTATCCATTTGACTGACGAAAAGAAAAAGAAGCAAGTGAGAACAGCGGCTAGAGATTTGAAAAGAGTTTCTATCAAATCTATATACTTTTGACGCTGTAAATTGGACTCGAGACTCGGGTTTTGATACACCTGGATTTCAATATTTGTTATCATTTATCTGTTCTATCACCTTCACTTCTGGAAACTTAAGCAGCTTATACTAAGATGCCACTATTGACAGTAATATTCCAATCGATATGATGTAAACAAAGATATCTGAATAGATCCACTAGATTGAAATTCGCAGGAGACGTGTTTCAAGAATATCAGAACGCATGTGGCTTCTTGAGAACAGCATTTGCAGAATTTACACGAGTATTATTGGTGAGCTGGGGAAGTTGATATATGCTGAATGTAGCAGAAGACCAGGGGACATCTCAAGGAATGGAATATTGAGAAGATGAATTTTAATGAGCTTGTGATTGGTAGAAATTAGCAGAAGAAGGCATGAAAGCAGTAAGATGGGAATATAGAAGATCTCTTGATGTGCACTTCCTAAAATTCTTCTGTGTCGGATCTACTATCAGCCCAGGCCGGTTTCAAGAGCACTTCCTGGGACCAGAAAAGATAAAATGAAGTAGGCTTCGTGTATCTCTCCAACTTTGTGGTAAATTTCCGCGCATTTTCTTCTACCTGGGTAGAACAGAAGCAAGTGTTATCTTTCGTTCTGGATCTATCACTGCCATTCAATGTGCAAACATAATGGACTTCAGATGATGGTAATCATGTTTGATAATCTTATTGTGGTATCAGAGACTACATGAAGCATTTGAAGCTTGTGTATCCACTGTGAATATTGAAAGGAGAAAGGAAAAGACCCTGTAGTGGCAAAATTAATATTCTGAATAAAAAGAAATTCAATATAAATCCTTATACAAATTTCTATTTTATATATTATAATATTAATATATATATTCATTAATAATAAATAAAGCTTTTTATTATTAATAAATTAAATTGATTCTTTTTGTAATCTATTTATTATTGAATTTTGATTAAAAAAAAGAAAATGAGGATCTTAAAAGGTTTTAGAGTTTTCAAGATTTTTGAATATTAAAGTTGAGGGAAAAATAAATGGAAAGGTATGTGTGTAGAAAATCAAAGAAATAAATAAAAACTAAAGAAGAGAAAAGGAATGAGTGTAGGAGCTAAGGGGTAGATAGGAGGTATTAGCTGAAAGTTTAAAAAGGAGTAAAATCCTTTTAGTAAATTATATTATATAAGGAAAACCTATAAAAAAGCTTTCAAGTGAAATCACAAGCTATATTATTATACTATGCAATACAGAATGTATTATATAAACAAGAATATAATTTGATTTCAATTTATATATAAATAAATTTGAATTCAATAAATAGAAGTATAATAGAAAGATTAATAATTCTTAATAGATTTTAATTAAAATATTTAAAAGAACTTTTTTATTCTTTTATTGAAATCTAATAAAAGATTAATTTAGAAGGAAAAAAAGAGAAAGAAAAGAGAGAAAGAATTGAAAAGCAAATAAAACCTAGAAACTTTCTATTTAATAGATAATTTGTTAGAAAAGGTGCTTATACCGCATATCACGTTATGCTGTATTAGGATTAGCCTGTATGTGACTCTATCGAGTTCATATATATATATTGTATCTTTATATAGAACTTAATAATATTAAGGCTTTTCCATTAACTTATATATAATCTTTTAACAGGTTATAAGCCTGGGTTCGCATAGTGCTAAGATTAGTCTTCTGAAGTTACTTGATTAATACTATGATAGACAATAGCGATTTCATCAAATCCGGAGGCCATTTATCAAGGTGCAGGTAAAGACTTATATTGTACCATAAGGGTAGAAGGGCTATAGAAGAGTGAGGCCCTATTTATAGGAAGCAGGGCACGCTAATAGTCTATGTTTGAGACACAAAGGCAATTACAGATTATGTAGTTGGCGCCGTAACAGTATTCTCCGCTCAAGGCGATTGGTTCACAATCGCAATACAAATTATCCTGAAATAACAAGATAACACTAGAATACTCTGATTTCCAATATCGAATTAAAATGAACCTTTTTAGGATTAGTAGTTAATTGATGGAGCTTTTTTGGATTTGCCTTAGTCTTGTTTCGAGGGTGCGCTTGGTGTAAGTATTAATAGAAGCTCAATAAGGTTAGGGGTAATAGGTCTTTTGAAATCTATCCAGGTGGGTAGGTTTGGCTTGCCTGGATTCGCTAAATGGAAGGCAATGATTACATTTTCCTGGTTGCAAAAGTCTTCGGCAGGTTGCTAAAATACTAGATGATGTTTCCATTTGACTTGATAATGAAATCCGTCCTCATTATGATAATCAAGGATTTCTTCGAATTCCTATTGTTCAGTTTCTTTGTGTGTTTTGTTATCCCTTTCGAGAATTCAGTTTTGATTTTTGTATAATTCAATAGTGTTGATGATATCTTGGCCTGGTAATCCTGGTGAGTGGTGGAGTGGTTGGAGTAGTGAGTTGTGAAATACTAGGAAAATCTTGAAACTAGCTAGGAGTTGGAGTAGATAGGTATGTTTATAAACTTTGAGAATCTTATAGAGGCTATCCTATTTGTTATCACCCTTTTTCATTAAACGATTGGTTTTTATATTCTTTGTATTCACTTATACTTTATCACTTTCCTTATATAGAAAAGCATCGGTGCAGGTTTTGTTAGTATAATCTTTGTATCTCTGAATTGATTGAGTTGTAAGTGCTTTTAATTTAGTTAAAATGAAATCAAATCGATTTGCAATCTTGTTGGCTTTAAGGAATTCTTGTTTTCTTTGATACGATAAATTCGGTGGGATAGGTATGAATGGCTTGATGCTGAGATGTGGGTGGAAACTGTAGTTAGCGAAGAACGGGGAGATGTTGGTAGTTTCTGATGTGGTGTTGTTTAATGCGAATTCTGCAAGTAGGAGCTAGTCAGGTTAATCATTCTGATGGAAGTTCATAAAGGTTTGAAGGTATTACTCGATTATAGTGTTGATTCTTTCTATTTAACCGTTGGACTCAGGATAGAATGAGGAAGATTGTTTCAAAGTGATTGATAAGTGTTCGGATAAGTACTTCCAAAACTTGGAGACGAATTGTGAGCTTCTGTTGGATATGATATTGTTGGGTGCGTTGTGTAGGTAGTAGATCTTTTCGACAAATCGATTTGCGAGCTTTTCTGTAGACAGTCCTACAACTGGTATGAAATGATGTATTTTAATCAAGCGGTAAACGATTGTGATGATATGTTGGTATTTCTTTTTGTGGCGTTTATTGATTGATAGCGGTATGATATAGTCGATAGAGATATCGGATTAGGGGCGGAACGGTACTGGCAGGGGTTCAAGGAATCCGGGTGCGGCGAGGTGGGAAGCCTTTGTTCGAAAACAGAGTTGGCAAGCTTATACAAATATCTTGATTTCCCTTGATATATTAGGCCACCAATATGTATGGGAGACAAGGTCGATAGTTTTGATACAGTTGGGATATCCGACTGGTCTGGTTAAATGTGTTCGGTATATGATTTGTGTGCAAAGTTCGGTGGAGGGGGGAATAAAGAGGTGGTTACGATAAAAGATCTTATCATTTATTAGTCTATAATTCTGTAATGCAATTCGAAGGTTTTTTCGGATGCTTAGTGGCCAATGATGAGTAGAGGGGTTTTGAAGTGTTGTTTGTATGATGTTAATTAGTTTGGATGATTTGTATGCTTTATCGATGAGGTTGTTGATTAGCTTATCGGTGTTGGGGATAATTATGTTTATCGGGGCTATGGTTAGGTTTAAATTATTGTTTACTTATTGAATGATATTTTTGAATGCAGTGGTGTTGAATACTTTTTCTAAGAGGATTGTCTGTAAGCGGTTTTTAATTTGGTTGTTGTTAGGATTGGTGTGTGCTAAGCAATCTTCTGCTTTGCAACTCAAAGTGTTGGGGTGAATGGTTTTGTGGCTAGGTCGATATATAATATGAAAGTTAAATTCGGACAAGAATTCAGTTTATTTAGTTTGTTGTTGGTTTAATATCTTTATTGATGTAAAATATTCGAGGTTTTTATGGTTAGTAATGATTTCGAATGGCTTTTGAACCCTGTATAATTCCGATCTCCATTCTTTTAGTGATTTTATAATGGCTAGGAGTTCCTTATTATAAATCTCATAATTACATTTGGCGGTGCTATATTTTGATAAGAAATATGCTACCGAACGTAGGCGTCCTTCATCATTATATTATGAAAGAACACCTTTTGCGGTTTAATCAAAAGTATTGGTTTTTATGATTGTGTAGTGATGGTGATCAAATATAGTGAGAACCGGGGTAGAGAAGAAAGCGGTTTTCAATGTTTTAAAGGTATCTTCTTAATCAGGGGTCTAATTCCATATCTTTTCCTTTTTTAGGAGGCGATTAAAGGATTCTGTGATCTTAAAAAAGTTGCGAATGAAACGTTAGTAAAAATTAGCGAATCCGAGGAAACGCTGGAGGTCTTTGAGCTTAGTTAGCGATTTCTAGTTGAGTATAGTATTGACTTTTTCCGGGTCTATTTTTATATTTTCTGGAGTGATAATCAAGCTGAGGTACTTAGTTCTTTTTGTTTCGAACTTGTATTTGTCGATATCGATTTGTAGTTCAGTATCAATTAATTATTGGATAATCTTGTGGATATGCTTTCTATAATCTGTAATGTTTTTGGAGTAGATCAGAATATTGTCCAAATATACTGTGCAAGTTCTATCTAGAAGATCAAAAAGGACATGGTTGATGTAGTTCTGGAATGAGGTAGGTGCGTTGTAGAGTCCGAAGAGCATTATTAATGATTCGAATAGACCGAAATAAGTGGTGAAAGTGGTTTTCTATTTGTGGTCTTCCGTAATTCATAGTTTGTTGAAGGTAGTGATAATATCGAGTTTGGTGTAGATTTTGGTGTGGCAAAGGGTATCAAGGGTTTCTTTAATCAATGGTAGGGGGTATCGGTTCTTGATGGTAACGTTGTTTAGCCCTCGGTAGTCTTAACAAATTCGAACGCTTTCTTCAGGTTTGGCAGTTAGGAGGAGTGGGGCAGCTGATCGGGAGTGAGATTTTCGAATGAATCCTTTGCTCAAGTTGTCGTTGAGCTATTTGTGAACGACTTGAAACTCGGCTGGGGATATTGGGTGGCCTTTGTTATATGGTGATTCTTTGCTTGGTGTAATCTCGATTTTGTGGTTCCAGGAGTGTTGCGGTGGAAGCTTATTGGCAAGGGAGGGTAGGAATCCTGGATATAGGTTGTGAAGCCAGGGAGGTAGTTTATCTTAGATCTTTGTTGTGAAAGGAATAGATCGATTTGTTTTTTCCATAAACTTATTGATATTGTTATCTATTAAGTTATGGTGTAATTGAATAGTATTTTCTGTTATTATGTGGTGTAGCTTGTAAGTTTTATCCAATTTGTTTTAGGACACTTTTGTGATATAAGTATCCTGGCTCTTGTAGAATTATATGAAGCTATTGGTTGTAAAGAACTTTATATCTTGTATCTCGGAACGGATACTTCACAGGATATTGAACAACTCGTTTGGGGGGTCTGGTGACATCAGTGTATGTAGTGGGGGTAGAACGTTTTGGTTTTGTGGTGATCTTCTGTGTATTCTGGAGCTGGTAATGATTCGAGCTAGAACTGCTTTTAGGGTTGATTGGTTTGGGATTATCTTAGCTTGGGTGTTTGATTTATTGCTGATATAGTGAGTGTAGTATAGATTTGATTTGAGTAAAGCTTTGAAATTGGTGATGTTAAGGTTTCTTTGGGTATTTGAGGTTTTGATAGATTCGAGGATTGTGGATTGGTTTTGGGGTGGTAATAAGGTGTTTTCGAAGCTTTCATTGGTGATTTCTTCTATAGAGGCTGGTTTTGGGATAAGCTTTCGTAAGGGTGGTTTAGGGTCGACTGGTACGGCAGCAAAGTTATCTTGTGGTCATTAGCGATATTGGGGACAGTGGTTATTATAGAGTTAGCGGGGTAGCAATATCTTGAGCAATATGTAGATGTAAATTTGAGTATCATTGCTGACTAATCGATGGTGGGATTGTGGTGTTGGAGTTATGGGAGATTGAGGATTATAGGGTCTACGGTTGATAAAGTGGTAATGTAGAATAAACTGATCTTTTTGTGATTGTTGATTTGTATATCTAGAAGTGCATATTGAAAAAGGATATTGGAGGGTTTTCTATTGGCTAGGAGTAAGTAATGGGTATAGGGGAGAGAGTGTGTAGGTATATGAAGCCTGGAGACAACTTTTCTATCAATAAAGTTATAACCCGTGGCTCTGCTATCTATAAGGCTAATAAGTGGGATAATCATATTAGGTGTAAGGGAGATTTCCATTGAGATTTTAAGAGATTTGCTATTCATTGATTTAAGATACAAAGGATCCTTAGATATAATTGATTTTCTAATCTATAAAGGTAAATTCCCTACAAAGGATCTCGATTCGCGATTGTGAATCGAGATTAATCTTTTAATATACCTGGCTGGGGAATTGAGCTTTCGCTCTCCTTCGAGTAAATGGATCCCTCAATGTATCCTCCTAGATCAATCTCTTGAGCAAGGCTAGAGGGGGTTGGAAAGGTATAGTATAATAGTATAACTGAGAAATGATTAGTAGACGAAAACGAATTCTGGTATAAAGAGATAGCAATATTGCGATAGGGTCCGGAGTTTTGGTATTGATTGACTATAGAGAAACGATTGATGTGAGGAGCATATTTCGCATTAGCATTAGTATTAACATTAGTATTGTATTTTGCATTGTTGGCTTGTTTCTCTTTGCAATTGCTTTTAATATAGCCGGGCTTCTTGTAATAGAGGTAGAGGCTGAGTTCAATACATTGCTCCCGAGTATAACGAGATGGGGGGCGCTAACCTTGGCGAACAGCATCCAATTGCATAAGGTCGCTAAAGATATCCAATATAGGAGGAGTTGTAATAGTAGCTTGCTTTCTATTGTGAAGTTTCGATTAATTACAATTGAAATTAGTACCTTGGTTCTTACATTGATTATCGAGGTGAGTCTTTTCTTTTAAGTTATTGTAGATATCTTGTTACCAGATTGTTTATGTATCAATATCAACAGCAAAGGGTTTATTGGGGCAATTGATTGAAGCGTTGATCAATTCCTATAAGATCTTGAGTTTGAAATCAACAACTTGTTGTTCGACGGTTTTCTTGTATTTAATAGTGAGCTGTTTGAATTTGGTGATGAAGTTATCAAATGGGATCTTCTTCATTTTATACTTATTGTAATCCATGGAGGCCTTATATGAAAAATCAAGAGTTTGATATTGCTTGTTCAACTTATGTTAGATGTTTGTTATGGTGCGTCATTCGAGAGGCTAAAGATTGGAATCATGGGGGTTATTAGTGATTATATTAAAGTGTATCTAATTGTTTGTATAAGCAGGGCCAGAAAGTAAGTTGGCGAGGAATGTAATCTTTTGGAACTCCAATTCATTTTTGTAATCTGTAGTCAAGTAATAATTGATTGCACTGCAGAACACTATATATTAGTTCTAACACTTTGTAATATCTTACTCATTATTACTAAACTTCTCGGGGGTAGTGAGGTACTTTCAACAGGACGGGACTTACAGGTTATTACAAATGGCAATTTTCAATATCTCAATTGTATCTTTCAATTCGATGATCTTTGATTGGGCATCGGCGGCTTAGACTTTCGCTGCGGCGGTTTGGGCTTGTAATGAACTTGTGATTGATTCGATTGATTCAAATACAGTTTGTATAGCTACGAAATGTATAGTGTTTGGATCGTTGAACAAATCTATAAACGAAGAGACATTAGTTTCAGCAGAGTTGAAAACATAATTCAAGAAAAGGAATTATAGGGATAGATTAGGTGCAAGTACTTAATCGGCCATCTTCAGAACACTCCTGTAATTGCAAAATAACCTTGCAGAGTTCCTAAGTAATAGCGGCTAGAGTGTACGGCGGGTCAGCGATGAATATAATCAGCGCAATCGGGATATAACTTTGGTGGGATTTAATTAAAATAAAGCTATAATAGCTTTTATGAAGATGGTATAAACTATTAAAGTGCAGGTAAAAACTTATATTATACTATAAGAGTAGAAGGGCTATGGAAGAGTGAGGCCCTACTTATAGGAAGCAGAGCATGCTAATAGTCTATGCCTGAGGTACGAAGGCAACTACAGATCATGTAGTTGGCGCCGTGACACCATTGTCTTTGTAAATATAATCAAATCCAAAAGATATCCAGGTGGTATCTAGCCCAATACAATTAAATAATTAAAGGAGTATGGCTCCGCTTAGTAAATGAATCTGGCTTTAATATCATCATAAAATTCCGGTATTCTGTGTGGTATTATAAAGTGCATAGTATTATCACAATAAAAACTGTAATAAATACTCAAGTATGTGGCACCAAAGCGATCCAGTCTGCAAGGTTGAAGACAATGGAAACTATAATAAATACTCAGGTGCATAGCACCACAACAATCCAATCTATAGAATTGAAGATGGTGAAGATTATACGAAATAACTTAAATGCGTAGTACTACAATAATCCAATCTATAGGGTTGAAGAGAGCAATGAAGTTCTGGCAGATGATTACTATTCACTTTTATCTTCTTTTGATAACTCGAGAATTCTAGTTATAATACGATTCCCTCGATTTCTTATCTTTCGATTCTTTTCTTTATTTCGATTCTTATAAGCTTTATATTGATAGTAATAATGTAATATAAGTAATCAATAATACTTTACGAATCAATTAAACTTTATACAATTGAGGGTTATTTATAGAAAACCTTCAAGTTGAGAATACTTTGAATATAGTTTATAAAGAAGCTACGAAATCCATTTAATTTAATAAAGATTTTCTTTATTTCAGAAATTTTCCTATTACCCCCCCCCATTTCTTTAATAGTTTTCTGATTATTTATACCTACAATCTGATAAGTGTAATGATTATTGGATTATTGGTTTATTTAATGATAGTTTTTTTTTTATAATGTTTAATTTATTTCGCTTACCAATTCCGTCATTTTATGATATTTCAACTCTCAATTTTATCTCCTTTCGATAAGCGATTGAATTTTACTTGTATTCTACTTGTATACAATTATTTTGATTCTCTCCTAGTCTCCTTCAAAGGGATCTTCGTTTTTCTTTTCAATCACTATTTTTATACGATTTCGATTTCGATTTTCTATGTCGATAATAGCTACATTAGCGATCGAGAGAGAGGGAGAGTATATAGGAAGTCAAAGGGTCTATAGGGACCTGAAGGTATTGAGTGTAGAAAGCTGGAGGTCCTAAAGGGAATTGGAGACAATCCGAAACTATATATGGAGGAGGAGCGGATAACTATGGTAGTAGGAGAACATATATTACTATACTTAGGGGAATACTCTGGTGTTCTATTATATAGAAGATAGTCTTATTATCTTCTATACTCCTTATAGTAGAGATTAGCAAGACCAAGGTGATCAAGGGTATCACTGTTAGTTTTGTATCTCCTTTTAGATATGTTCAAGAGGGAGAGGAAGAGTTGTAGGATATACTTTATGGGGGAGTGCCCTGGCGTTCCACTATATAGGAGAGATATACGATATCTCCTATACCCTTGTAGAGGAGAGTAAGGATCAAGGGATCCTATATGATCAGGGTGATTATATAGAAGACTGTGTCCCAGCTTCTTTATTAAGAGGGAAGAACTATAAAGATACAGACTCTATAGGTTAATAGGTATTGTATCACTAATATAATCCCTATGCCCTTAAAGAAGTGTTTATACTAAGTATTGGGTAATCCTAGAGGAAACGATTTTCTTTAAAAAATTGATTAAAGATATTGGTTCCTGGAAAAGGTATTATTAGCGATTAAATACTTTCATGATTATATTACCTGCTGATCCGAGAGTGCTTCCTGGCGGTGTGTGAAATCTGATTCATTGATCCTATAACGGTTTTGATAACCACAATCTCAAAGCGCTTTCTGGCATCTGTTAGAATCAACTCGCTAGCTTCAAAGCACTTGTTAGTAACCCTCGAGATTCACCGAATGAGAGTGATCAAATACTGCATATATACCTATATGATATAGATCATACCGCTTAGCTTGATTGAGATCAATTATAGCCCCGATTTATAACATAACGCCCCATAGCTTTCGATAGGCTATATAGCTTCAGATATACGATATCAGTATGAAGGAGTGTTAGAAAAGGTGCTTATATTGTATATCACGCTATGCTGTATCGGGATTAGCCCGCATGTGACTCTGTTGAGTCCATATATATATATTGTATCTCTATGTAGAACTTAATAATATTAAGGCTTTTCCACCAACTCATATATGATCTTTTAACATAATTGTTGTTTTAAATTAAAACTTTTAATTAACCTTCTAGAATTCAAGAAATTCATTAAGAACTTATTAATTAAAATAAGCTTTGTAAGATATGAAGACTTAAATTGATTATATTAATATTTTAAAAATAATTTATTTAATATATAATGAAGATATTATAGAATTTACGGCAATTATAAAAGAATCACTTTGTTAATCATGGATTCTGTTATCACAGGGAGAACACCTCGTATCATTTTCACTTCGTCTGTCTTTTTACATATTCCTCTATTCTTATAAGCAAGGAGTATGGATTATACATCTTTCGAATGATGCTTATTGACCATACTCCATGGAGTAGTGAATCACATTGCAATATGGTTTATCAGCACATAAGTGATGACTTGAACCAGTATCAGACTAGGGGGACTTGGGAGGAGTAAAGAGTATTATCAGGGCGGGTGATTGGTATCGTATGTTTCTGGATATCTTGTGGATATTCATGGGAGTGAGTGATAGTCCACAAGTGCAGAACCAGGGAGAGAGTTTAGTGTGTGAGATTGAAGGATCGAATATAAAAGGAAATCAGAATAGAGATTCTCTCTTCTCTTCATACTTTGATATTATGGGCATCAAGAAAGAGACATGTGATAGCGAAAGAAAGGTAGCTGCTATCGGTGTGAATGGTTAGTACCCCAGTACAATATATACTTGCATGTGCCAAAGAACCATAACTTTCAGTAGTTGAACAAGTTGATTGTCATCATTTACTCTATTGACGTTTGTCATACCTCCTGCATGCAATTCTGTACAGCTGCAATTCATATACTGAGCAACTTAACCTAGTTTATGGCAGAACAAGAGAGGCGCGTGGATAATCTTTGCTGTCATTTGCTAGGGGACTTCTATATATATCTGGCAAGTGTGAAGGTTTGCTGAGCGGACAGGAAAGAAACGATGAGCAATACCACTCAAGGGTAACATGGGCACTATCGTCAAGATGACGACTTGCCTATGAGGAAAGCGGGCGCTGCGTATATTTCAGAGATAGATGGTATCTTTAATAACAGTCTGGGACGACACGAATGTCCTAAATAGAATCGACGGCAAGTCGTCGTTACTCTAAGACAGGAGCCCAGAGAGCTTTTGAGTATTATAGTTTTTATGGTCAAACCTTATATCATCTCACGGAAATTCTCGTCGTCATTCATTCATATATCTACACAAAATTTAGACGATGTGGCTGTGCAGCCAAAAGTCCCATTATATATATTGTAACCGGCTCAATCGTCAGAAAGTCTGGCAATCCTTGGGATTATGAAAGGGAGATGCAATTGTAGCAACCCGTCCCCATCCAGAAGCCTATGTCGGGTTTTCGGTTTAAAGTTAAGAGGATTGGGAATGAATATGAGAAGTACTATATATGTCAGATAATTGGCTTAAGCGTGGTGATCATGGGAGACTAGCGGGGCGAGTCCAGAGGGAATTGAGAAGAAATTGATGGTTTCAGTGAATATAGGTGCTATGAGACGATTTGGGGGGGGGGGGGGGGGGTTCAATGGCATGCCTTCTAACATTTCCTGGGTCTGAAACGGGTACAAAAGTGAATCATTCACTCAGATACCGCATATCGGCAGTTGTATGTTGTAGAGGCATGGGAAACTCTGTATTGTGCTCGGAATAGACAAATTTCATGGAGTAGGAAAGCCTATCCCTAGATCCCGTGAAATGGAGAGTGTGATGCCACTCTGCTAGGAAGGTTCTTCTTGTTGGGCCTGAAGATTCGGAAAGCACAAAGCTTCGTGATTTGCACTGCTTTTGACTGACAGCAGGTTGTCATCGTTGTCATTGTTTGTATAATTATGATCATGGAAGACAATACTCATTATTATGTCAACTGAGTTTTGCTTCTGCAAGAGATGAGACCAGTATGATGAGTTTTGGATTGACAATGGAAGTTGTCCCATTAGAAAATGATACTTCCATGAATACTCACTGTGCATATACTTTCCGTTGCAGTTGTCAGGTGCATCTTGTGCGCCATCTACGGGAACTTCCTGCAACCTTTCTGGTGTTATTTGCTTAACGGAAAGGCTTCACAGGGCCTTTCATATTTAAGGCCAACATCAAAATAGCAAGTCGAGGGAGAGGAAGTGAATTTCAATCTAGCAACACATGCTACAGCTTGGGATGTGGTAAATGAAGGGCCGGTGTATTTTCAATGCGAACTTACTGCATTGAATCCGAATCCACTTGTGATATGCTGGAGGCTATTATTGCTTACAGAAGAGCTTGAATACTTAACACACCTCTATATCAAGAACCCAACCGGCATCGAGCATTTAGATCCCCTCTGAAATGCAGTGCAGGGAAAGCTGCTGATGCATTTTCTCGGCTTACCGTCGGAGACCATGTTATATGACAACTTAAATCCAATAATTAAGACAACAGAAGAATTCTAGAAGATCCCAGTGAGCACAGCACGAGAACGGAAAGAAGTGGCTTGTAGTGAGTGCATCATGTGGAATTGGTCTCGTGATTCACCAATGTTCGACCCCCCTAGGACTATGAAGGGTTAGCAACAACTCTACGAAAATGTATATTACTCGCATTTTGCCGTTGACTCTCATTTGCAGAATTTGAACGATTGCACTAGTGTTAGAGTATATAGTGAAACTGGCAGTGACTTGCATGCAGACGTGGTGAAATACAAGTAAGTGAAGCAGGCGTGTTGTTGACAATCTTTCGAACGGTTTCCAACAAAAGTTATATGATCACTACCAAAGATTCCCTTGCTGCAAGTGTTGGAAAGCCACCCAGTTAGTTCATCCCTACCTTAGGAGATATTCAAGTCAGCCCTATATCAGATCTTACTATGGCTGGCGAGGCAACCAAAACTTCCTTTTTAACGTCGGTAAGGATGTTTGACACCACGCTTCAAGAGTCAACATATAAGACAGGACAGAGAAAAAGCTGAAACATACAAATTGCCTGGCCACTCGGCGTATTTATGGATGTAATTACCGAAGTATTTTACACAACACAACATGCATATGACCTAGCATGGGGAGCTTTTTAGGTGCGATTACTAAGTCAACAATGGCTTTCACATACTTCCTGGTAATCCCCTCCACGGAGTAATAAGAGGCAAGAAATAAGTAAAAGGGTTCGATCGTATTGTACACTGCGGGGTAGGACAAACGATCAATATATGGTTCTCCTTGAGGATCTCCATCTTACCGTCGGGAATGCGAGAAGGAGGATTCAGGAACAATGATTTGTACAGAGTACATACAGAAAATTCAACCAAGTGGGAACTCGACATTGCTACATCTTGACCTGCATGATTAGGTGCAGCTTTAACGAATGACGAAAGAAACGTGTCAATCCGTTGTCAAATCTTGTACCAATACGAAGCCAAACTTCCAACTTCTCTCGAATAACGCGGTCTGAAATGAAAAACAAGCTTTTTCTTTCTATCATTCAAATCTATATCGAGACTTCACTCCAACCATCACTCCACTCAACAATCCACCAATTGATCTGTTCCTGAATTAAAATGGCACCTAAATTCAAGGGTCTTGGATGATTAAGCAGGACGACGAGCTGTGATTGGTTGATTTGCCAAGTATACCTTGTTACCTTGGTTTCTCGTTGCTCTGCGGACTAACCGAGAACTGATAAGAGTAAACAAATCCCAAGCACCCAAAAATGGATTCACTGCGCCATCTTCTTTTTGATAGAAACTTTAGCTCTCCTGCCACTCAATTTTTTGACAACCAAAATCGCATTGTGCAGGAAATCTGGACCTCACTCTGCTTTCCTCTCCCTCTCTTTCTCCATATTCTGGAGAATTCAAAGAATCTGACTGCTACGCTCTTTTCTCCCCTCATCTTTTGGTGTTGAGATATCTAACAAATCTTTATCTTAATGATAAGCAGTGCGACCAATCTATATCCACATTCTTCTACCAACACTTTCACGAACTTCACGAATTAAATTTATTCTCGATTGATTGAATTGATTATACATTCCAAAAGATAGCCAACATTCTTCGCACTTGGAACTTCTTTAAACACGTTGCAAACATTCCACAGCCGCGACCCCGACGGTCGCTCCGAAGACACGGGGGACGGGAGTGGCAGACTCTATCATCGCATTAGGTCATTCGTTTCGAGACATCACATAGTTTAAGATGGCGGAAAGAGGGTTTGGAGGCTTCTTGAGTAAGTTCTGGTGAATATGCGCAAATCAATTGATCCAGTACTAACATAATTCGTAGGAGCTGTGCCATTTTTAGGATATCACCATGTATTGATGATACTGATCGCAATTACCATTATACTACTTTGTGAGTATTCCAATTCTAGCATTCCAACGAGGAACATTCAACTAACACTTTACTAGCTCTTTTATTGGCAGGATGTTCATCTTCGTCACCTATGATACCCGATATTTTCCTTATTTCCCTCTACTATCAATCGTATACACCAGTACCATCCACCGCACAAACCGACTACAATGTACACACAGCGATATCTAATATTGTTGGACAAGCAAGATTAGCCGCAAGAGTTGGATACTTTGGTATCTGTATAAACCCAGATGGAGGTGCATGGTTATGCAGTAACAATGCAACTGCATTGGCAAATGAAGTGAGCGTGGATCAAGATCCTCTGAATTTGATTTGGCTTGCAAGTCAATTCAAAGACATGATTGTTTTCCCATACCTAATGTAAGTTGTCTCTTTCGCTCTCATTTTTTCCCCAACTTCCTCGAGGACAGAAACTAATTTCTTCCCAGTATCATTGCAATCATTTTCGCATTCATCTGTCTATTACTTCTAGCTACATTCCCCGGATGGCACGAAGAAGAGGATGCTCACGGAAGTGAACGAGAAGTCAAGCCATTCCCATCGCGATTCGTCTCCCAAATCGCTTTAGCCATCATCTTTATTGCTTCAATCTTCGTTCTCGTCTCAGTCCTATGGCAACATACAGCTTCGGTAGCTGCCTCAATCATAGCCCAAGATCTAGGTAACGGCAGCGTCAAAAGTGGTGTTGGTAGTACGGCCATGGTACTCGGATGGTTCTCTTTCGCTCTACTCATTGTAGTAACCATCGGTTTACTGGTCATGATATTGAGTATAAGAGTCTTGTCAGAGACATTCGGTTGATAGGATTCAGAACTATCAACGGAGAGAGAAACGACATATATATCGATACCAAAGAAGTTGATCGATTGATGATTTTTAAGATTTGTTTGACGAAGATATTCATTTCAGCGTGCATAATGGAAACCACGACGAGAATATCGTTGCTTGGATTGATATGACGAGACATTTTGGAGGGGGCTTTGCTTCGATATATCCGGAAGTCTTTTTTTTGTTTTTTTACCCATTTGATTTTGATACGGATAAAAAATTACTCAATACGACTTTGTATACATGGGTAATGGCATTTGGATTGGAGTTTAGACTGGCCCTGCTTTGGATTTGATTTTTGAATCGATTTACAAGATGCCATCTCTAGCTTTGGAAAGCTGAGATAGGGAATCAATGCGAAATTTTTATGTTTGGAACGGTTGGGGCACTTAATGATGGATGGGATGGGGGGTAGGATGGCTGGCTGGGTGGGCTCTATCGAATTGGCCTGGATGGGTGGGGATGCGGATTATGATTGTATGTATGAAGTGTACGAGAATATCTTGGACGGAGGGAGGTATGATATGAGGAACTGGATGCATGAATGGAAGTACTTATGAATTCTAAAAGAGAATCTCCAACTGTGATGGATTGTATCTGGTTTGGGTTGATGTGATGTGACAAGATGTGATGTTTTGGGCAGTGTGTAATGCGATTTGAAGGATATGAGGATGATACGTATGTCAGTAGATATACATCTACTAGACTACTTGCAAGGGAAACTCAGAATGGTATTCTGAAACATCTCTATACTCTCCATCTTCTCTATGATCCACTTCCCTCGATACTTCCTCCCCTTCATTCTCTTCTTTATCCGAGTGCATGGGCTTATTGCCGAAACCTACCTAGTGAAGTTTCTAGCTAGGAATTTATGATCGATAAGTAGATGGGTAGATATGTAGGGACATGGGAGGCACTGGGAGGCACTGGGAGGCACTGGGAGGAGGGTGAATGAAAGGGGGAGTGAGAAGAAGAGTGATTTTAGTATACTTGCTCCTTGCGAATGTTACTGTTGGAGTTGGTGTTGGTATTGGTAGTGTAGGAGATTTACTAATGGGATTTGGAGATTGGTGAGAGAGGGGGTGAGGGAGAGAATAAGGTTGAGAGTATGAAGAGAAGGGTACGAGGCGTAGAACTAGGGTGTGGATTGAGGGGGTAGAGAGATGATAGGGGAGGGTGGTGGTGGGGCAGGGGGGAAGATGAGGTGAATTTTGGTTTCTTTTGGATTTGATGGAAGGGTGCGGTATAGGGGGTAAGGGAGAGGGACGAGGGGAGAGCAAAGGAAATGTACGTTGGATTGACAGATTTATTGTGAGATTGATATTGGGTTTGGGTTTCAGGGTCTAGGTGAGCTTGGAAGCGAAAGTGGAGATTGAGATGGAATTTTGAGAGTGGAAGAGTGTGATGGAGTGAGGGGAAAGGGGAACGGCAGGAAGTGGGAACGAGGGTGGAGGTAGAGATGGAAGTGGGTTGGGTTGAATGTTTCTGCACAGGAAGTATGAGAAAACAGGGTGTGGAAGGGGTGTCGGAAGGGGGGAAGAGATAGGGCATGAAGAGAAGAGGGTTATGGGGGCGAGTGAAGAAGAGTAGACATTGGACGGGGGTCAAAGAGCTGGGTGGAGTGTAGAAAACAGAGGCAACAGAGGAGGAGAAGGAAGAGAATATAAGATTTCTGGGGTGGTGGATATAGGCATGAGAGGTATGCAAGCAATAACTATAGATAATCATAAGAAACATTTCACAGCCATCCAATCCAGGAGTATCTGTTTAAGGTAGTTGATCAATTAATAACATTCAATAATACATGAAATATAAAAGAATATGGATTATCCACATCTAGTATATAGTCTCGGCACTTTAGTGCGAATTCTCAATTGCGTTGAAAGATGTTGGTTGGTTGGTTGGTTGGTTGGTCACGGGATGAGTTGAAAACTCGAAGTGAGGTATGGTTATGGAGATATTGAGGTATTGAGGTGTGAAAATTTAAGAGGGAGTTGCTTGGTTGAGGAGAGGGTGGTATGGACATGATGGGTGATATTTGATGGAGATGGGGGAGGGAAGAAATGTGGTTGTGGTAGGGTGGTGGAGGATGGGGAAATTTGGTGGTGATGGGTCACTGGTGATTAGATGATGGAACTTGTGGCTTTACATGGAAAAAGAGTGAGCGTATATGGAGGATATACGGAAAGTGAATGATGATGATTGCTGGGTGTTGTTGAGTGGATGATTGAAAACTAGAACTGGGGTCCTTCGTGCTATCTAACTTGAACTTTGAAATTACAAATGGGAACTGGAGGGTTCGAAGATCGGGCAATAAGGTCTGGTGGAAAGTCACAGTATGGGGACCTGTGTTACCTGAAGGGGTATTGGGGAATGAGATCATGGTGATGAGGTGATGTTTGCGAGATGCTACTTAGTGGGGTAAAGATGATGTGGAAGTAAAGTGATGGTGGAGTACCTAGTCATGATGTTATAGTAGATGGTTGGAATTGAGTTGAGTTGAGGGAAGCTGTGCTTTAGATGTTGATCTAGCCCATCGTCTTGTGGAAAATCAGAGTGGAGAGCGGGGTGGATGAAGAGGTGTGATGGCTTATGGATATGGATGGTATTGAATGGATTAGATGATAATTATTGAGAGTGTTTCCTGGGAGACTGAAACATCAGGATCGAACTATATGTCTCTTTTGTAAATTACTCTGGTAGGACTTCCAAACTTTGAAGGAGTGAGTTGAAGTGTGTTTAGGATAGTAATAATGGTGATATAAATAGAAAGGATGTAGTTTGGTTGCGGATAATGGTGAGAGTGTCAGATTATGGAAGAAATATGAGCGGAATTGACATCTCTGCTTGTCTTGATATGAAGATTGTCAAATTACAATGATGTTTGAGAGTAGGTTTATTCTTGGATCACTGGTAAAGGGAGCAGAGTGATGGATAAAATGCGATAAGTATGATGGGTGCATGGATGGGAAGATAGAGGATGGCAGATGAACTGGAAGGTAAACGAACAGAACAATAGGTGAAGTTGCTGCACTTACACTTCTATCGAATCGTTTGTTCTGAAAACTCTGTTACCCCGTCTGAAAACGAGACCCCAAATAGTTTGGGTTGAAGGTTGATGGAGGTCCTACGCAGCCCATCGTCCCAAAATGTATTGCTAGAAGGATAATGTAAGTTGAATGATTTGATATGAATAGGAACTAGAAGAGGAAAGACTCACGATACTAAACACATAAAGATGATAGAACTGGTTTGCAATTATATGTGAAGATCTAATTTATTCATAAATGTAGAGCTGTGTGAAAGTACCTAGTACTTTAAGACATAACAATTGCGGCACGCTATTTGCACTCATGTCGCGCAAAAACACAGGCCATGGAGTTGAAAAGCTGAAAAACGAATGAGGGTAGATAATAAAATTTCTTGAATAGGAGGGGACCATTGAAGACCTTGAAAATTCGACATGACTAGCGGGGTAAGAATCACGACAACGAGATCACATTAACATAAGACGCACGTACCGTACTATCTTCAATAATCATTTACCAACCAATGGTAATAAGTACGCCAAGTGACTTATCAGGAAGTTCTCGTTTTTACCTACTTGGCCTGGTCGTACGGGTAACCGTAAGGAGGAGCATACTAGCAAGATTTCTGCTGCAAGAAGGTTGCGACCAGAAATGCTTGAAGCATTCGAAACACGTGAGAAGAAAGCCGCAATTCGATTTAGACCATATTCTAGGCTCAAGAATTATGCCACATGATATCGATTACTATCCGGTTTTAGATAATATGATTCAGAACTAGTGTCCCCAATGATAAACGTTCAATCATTCTGGGATATGAGAAGTCGATTGCAAATTGAAACCTAAGTTTTATCCGCTTTCCTTGGTACTATATAAAGAGAAAGGACTATCCTTGTACACAAACGGCTCATTATAGCTTAACCTATATCCTTCGTGGCAGGGAAACAAAAGTCTCACAATTCCAAAATAGGCAAATTCACTTCATTGCCAAATTTAAGTGCCTAGTGCCTTGAGATCTAAAGCTCCGGAACCATCTTATCTATTTCAAGGCTAGGAAGACACCAAAATGATACGAGTGGAAGTGCAAGTGGACTTGAGTGGATTTACGATGCTTCAAGGCAGCGAGTGGAGCTCGACAAAGGTTAGAATTGGAAGGAAGAAATGAAATGGGTTTTTAAAAGCGAATCCTAATAAGGGCCGAACATAAAATTTAGCCTGCCATCTAAACGCAAATGAATGAATATGTCCCATAAAGAATCAGTGGAATACTGATCCCATTTTTCCACGCTGTTTAGGGTTTCAATCCCGGAATTTTGGTTGGTATTGATTTGTCTCCAGATTTTCGACCCGAAAGATCGATCGTTTGTAGGGGTTCCTTCTGAGAAGTATAGTGTTAATATGAGAAAAGCCCAAGAAGCTCTGGAGATAATGAGGCCGATGAGAAAATAATATCATTAGCTACAAACTTGACATGGTTATATGTTTTCATCACTAAATCAAGAATATATAGAGATGGAATAGCTATCCACCCAGCCAATTCATGTTTTGGCAATACAATTATCATGTCCAGACTTCTGGAACTGAAGAACGGTCACAATCTGCTCTTCAAGTGACCTACGAATTTACTGTTATACCAGGGAATGAACACAAGTCATTTGAACGTTAAATGGTAGGTAGAGAATGAGAAGTCTTTGCATGCTGATGTTAGTGTGTTAAACGGCCCTCGTCGGTATAGTGCTCTGAACACCACTAACTCGCAACAAAATGTGTTTCTATTATTGAAGTATCGATAATATCAATCATCAATGTCCATATATCTACTATATGATCTTCTCATGAACAAAAAATGGCGAACATTCATTCCAAAAAGTTATTTTGTTGATTTTAGCTCTGGTGATATTCTCTTCTGAATCTCAAACACTTTGATATACAGGTGGGCAGAATCAGGAGGATCATTCTTAAATTTCAGAGTTCTACAAGAAATTGATACGCTTGTATATGGTCGTTCTATTGATGAACTCGGATATAAAAGGTCGTTTCGTCTCATGTATTTTTTGCGCAAAGTGCTTTTCGAGTACCGGTACATCAACCTTTTTATTAGCGATTGAATTCCTATGAACCGTAGCAGCTAAAATACTTCAAGGGCTCAAGATAATACAAGTCAGAAGATCAAGTCCAACATTACCATTCACGTACCGCACAATGATGTATCTGTCTAGGGATTGGAGTCGGGATTTGGATTAGTAAGCAATACCTCCTATCAGATCGGGTGGATAAACGAGGCATATTGACCGCCTAGTAAGGCGCGGCAGAAAGCGGCCTGGTGTACAATCCCTGTAAAATCGCGGGTCTGTAGGAGTCCGGCGCGTCTGCCCACGACATAAAATATCAACGATGTCATTGATACATGATATAAAATTAATGTTATGAATTTTATGACCTTACGACTTTGACGACCATTTTTTATACTCTCTTTATTGACTACCAGTCATTATTACAAGACAGAAATCTTACCAGAAAGTATTCTCATACGCGATAGCACGATTTTTTTACCGCGTTTTCTAGATAATATTCAACGAGTCAACCTGGAGATTTGACTGCGCCGATTCACAGTATGGACGAGGGGGAGAGAAATATGTTCGAAGAGCGCTCAAAGGCTCTGCGAGTCGAATTGAAACTATGGGAAAAGGATTTTCAGAACAATAACGAAGGCCGCAAGGCCTCCAGGGAGGATATCAAAGCGAACCCGGACATTGGTATGAATTCTATATTTGCGCATTCTGCCGAGTAATTATATTTACATTTCTTCAGCCTCGAAATATAAGGAGTTTAATAGAGTACGCGACACACTGTCCGGAAAGATTTCGCATATACCTCCGCCAGCTCCTAAACCAACACCCCGAAAGAGAAGACACGAAGAAGATCAGGATGAAACACCCCAAAAGCGTGCACATGTCGATAGAACACCCTCCAAGAATACAATACTACCATGGGATGTCGACCCTTATCATTCGCCTTCCGTTATGAGAAATCTATTTGCTACACCTTCGAAGAAAACCGCAATCGGACCAACACCACAAAAGGATGGACAGGTTCTTGGGTTGTTTGACTTGGATCCAGACAGTGCCGCAGATTCTCCTTCCACTGCGCCTGGGGTATTTGGGAAAACAGCCGGCATAGAAGCAACTCCTCGGAAACAGGGACATGGAATGACTCCAGTAAGCTCAAGAGCAATCATGCACAGCAATACGCCCTCATCGAGAAGGACTTTATTGTTCAGCACGCCTTTGAAGAATAAGATTGCCAATGGTCAAGGATCAACAACACCTTCTTCGGTATCAAAGCTACATTTTAGTACACCATCATTTTTGAGAAGAGATAGCCAACGAATTCGAATGCCGGCTCTCGATGAAAATGAAGAAGGCCCACCCGATTCTCCAGAAATAATTCGAGGTCCTCGAAAACCAATGATCAAAAGTCTAAGCAGTATGCTTGCTGGTCTACGGAAGATGGAAGAAGATGCTGCAGAGGATGATTTAGAGGCGCTTCGTGAAATGGAAGCCGAAACGTCCAACCCGCCCAAGCCCACGTCAAAACCCAAATCAAAGCTACAATCGATTGCTCCACCAATCAGCTCGACAACTGCCTCGTCATCAAAACTACCAACCGAAGAGCCCCTTCCAGAAGACACAATTCTGGTTGAAGAGAGTCAACCACATGAATTACTGGGCGGTTTCGACGATGAAGCTATGTACGATTCCGAGCCCGAAGAAGCGACAGAGGCACCTACAAGAACATACAAAAAGAGAGGCCAAAAGCGTACCACCCGTCGCGTGAATCTCAAGCCGAATCGTACCAAGCCCTCGGAGCCCATGCCATCTACAAATCACCACAATGTGTCAGAAAGCGAAGACGAACTCGCGCTTCCTCATACTCGCCTCGAAACTATACCCGAAACTCAACTCGATGATGCGTTCCTTCCACCTGACGATGACGAATTCCCACATCCCGATGAATTTCCACTCGACGGTCGCAACTTCGATTCTGATTCCGCTTCCGAATACACAGCTTCAGAAGGAGGAACGCGGTACAGGAGACCAGATCAAGATAAGACGAAAAAGAAAAATCGGGAGGCTAACAAGGAAGGAAAGGTCAAAAAGGCTGCCAGGAAGATCAAAGCTACAGCAGGCAGTCTACAGAATTACAAGAGGCTGAAGTTGAGGAATAGTGGAGCGAAAGGTGGACCAGGGGTTGGCAGTAGATTTAGGAGGAGGAAGTAAAGACTGGAACTTGAGAGCGAGACTTGAGGAGGAACGCGAAAGAGATGCGCCAGAGAATCCAGAATTTGAGCTGCGCATATGGTTTGTGAAGAGATACATGTATCGCTATACACTTGGAAATACCAAGAGACATTGTGAAGTCTAGATCTGAGTTGCTTTAAGGATACCCAATAAAACATAATATACACATGTACATGCACTTACCTCGAACCTCTTTTTCTCCTGGAGAGATGACTCTGGCATTCTAACATTAGTTTGACAATGAGAACGAGCGAAATCCAGTTATGTGACATATATGATACTGTGCATGTAGAATGTATTAATCGATTTATCATCTAATCTTTCCATCTCGGATACTCACAATCCTCTTTCAACAATTAATTAGGCTTCTCCCAACACCACGGACCATGCACCCCATCAATTTGCACTCTTCTGGTATCCTCTGACCTCTGACCTCTGCTTTTTTGTTCAGCGTTTGCCTGACCATGTCCAATTCAGTTCCTGCCTGAGTTTCTCTTCATTATCCCTTCTCATTTTTTTCAGTTTTAGTCCAAGCTCTGATCTCACGATGCCAGATTGGGTCTGGTGACTGGATTCTATCTATCACGTCACTATTTTGTATGATCAGACCAAAGAGATGGGGGCATACCATGTAATTTGAAACTCTGTATCTTAATCCATAAAGTGGCAATCATACAGATGCTCGTCTCGCTAGTTGCACAGTATCAACTAACGCAGGGGTTGAATTGTTTGAGTTAGACTTACATATAACTGGCATTTTTGAGCGACGACGACAATAAAGCATAAACAGAAATCGTTGACTGTTCAACAGAATATAATCGGATCGCCACCTAAGACTCGCATCTGAGACATACCTAGCTAAACTCAACGTCCTCCAGACTTCTTTATGCGGACGAAAGGAAGCACTTGTTGATTCATCGTATCCTCACTTATACTTTTTAATTAGGAAGCCGCTTTTGTCCTGAAAAGAACACAATGCCTAAGATTAGTGAAAACTCGGCATCAATGCCCCTCCCTACACCCCTGCTTACACCCATTCAAACCAAACATCCAATTCATAAATGAGATCTGGTCTCTTCAAATATTCCCTTGCCTCTGTAGGCTTCCTCTTTTAATCAAGTCACAACATACCATAGAAATTCACAGTTTCACAACAACAATTTACGATTTCACGCTAGCAATCTGTTATTTCATCAATTGAAATTCCAAGCACAAAAGATTCAGCAGAACGGGAACTGTGTCACAGATTTTCTGGAAAAGACGTCACCTATCTAATGAATGACCCTTCCAAAAACTTGATCAGTAAGATCCATCACAGGCCCTTCGAATAACCAACAATGCATCTGCGGTTTTCAGTTTCTTGCTTTCTACCTCAGCACTTGCTGTTTCTTACCTTGGTTCCTGTCTAATTTCTGACGCTTCTTTCTTTTCCGTCTAACGAAATTTTTGGAGGCGTAACTCTATATCAACTAATAAACCAATAGGTTCTTAAAAATCTGTATCTAAGGCTCTCTATGATATCAGCTGGATTTTCTTCGTGATAATGATAATTTTGAGATGGTCTTGAAGAAGTCGTTGTAAATATTGTAAATTCGAAATGAAATTGGAACAACAGGCGTTTTCGCTTATGGTAGCAGATCTAGAATACCTGTGTATCTTATGGTTGTGAAGTTGCGAAAATCTCTAAACAGTGGTAACTTGTAATAATGGCAGTAAAAAGATTTGAATACGAATAAATATATAACCTTCGCTACCAAGATTTTGAAGATGTATGGATTCAAGTCCGCGCTGCGTATCTTCTACTGAAAATTTGTTTTCCCCAGCATTTGATCTCTGTAACTAGCTACACCACAGATCCTTCGAATAATCATGATCTGGAATTTAGGCAGGTAGAAGTTCATTCAGAAGATCAATTGAATTAGATGGCTGCGCGTCCAAGAAAGTATGAAGATCCACCGTAAATAAAGGTCATGCCTTTTACAATCAGGGTTCTAGAAAGCATGCAACTTTGCCGCTAGATGAATGCCAAGTTACCCCTACCATAGTTTACAATCTTGTGGCATGTGCAACTAAACTCGAAATTCCTTGCTTTATGGCCGAACAAGTAAATCATCGCTTCATAGGGTGATACATATGGTACTGGTGTTCTATTATCTCTGGATGCACGAGCTGGGCTTTTCCTTTGGAACAGCAAAGCAAGAGTTCTTTGAGAAGACTAGTGATAACTGGACGTATGGGCAGGCGGTTCTCGTTCGTCTCGGGGTGAGTGTATATCGACGGCGAATCGACTCTGATCACTATATAAGGGAGATCAATTCTGGCTGTTTTGATAACAATATTCGTTTTTGCTTCTCAAAGCGCTTCATACGAACACACAGTAATGATTGGATGTAGCAAAGCTTCATCCATATCATTTGGTAATTTACTTTCGCAATTTTAAAGTTACAAAATATTACCAATTTTCTGTCAGTCAGAGGCCAGATAAATGCTAATTTCCGGTTTGATCCCGAGATTCAATAACGAAATATTGTTGGTTGCGATATCTTTTGTGCAAGGTGATAAGGAGCCTTGGAAACCTCGTAGATCTTCTCACCCTAGCCCATCACGGCAAAAATCTGGGTTTTGGCTTGCTGACTTTCAAAAACCTACTTCTTCGGCTTGACAGAATGATGGTTTAATTGATAGCCCTCATTTTTCTTAATGCATGCGGGACGAACTCGTTTGAGGAAATAAGTCTTGCTCATTGTAGACGATTCTAATCCTGTTTCGATCTAGTCGTCGCCGCTTATGAGAGAATGCATTCTAGAGACCCGTCGTTGGTCCATCGCTCTATATATGGACTTAAAAATACACGTTGGATTCGATCGAACTAATTGCTGGTAACCAGCCAATCGAAGGAACAGATTAACTGCTGAAAGAAATCGAAGAATGTGATGGATGAAATAGATGAAATGAGGACAAAATGCCTCATAAAATTATCTTCTATGGCATATGTATCTCAGCAACGAATCGAGGCAAAAGGAGTCTGGAATCTTTCTTAAAAATTACAAAGGCTTGGGTCGATATATATGGGAGTCATTCTTGTCTCCCCACTAATAACTGAGCTAAGCAAGTTCATGGCGATTCATTCAGATTTTCTAGCCTATACCTTCATTGGGTATGATCAGTGAGCCGTTACGCCGAGGACATTCATCTTATCCAGAACTCACGCATTACAGAAGATGCTCGGCGAGAACCAGTTAAAATCTAACTCAAGCTTGGGTAAATACCGATGATCGCCTATTCCCGGCGGACTAATTAGCGAATCCCATTGCAGGAATGATCATAGCGCGCAGATCTGACACTTGGCAGTAGATCCTGACATTAGTCGAAAACGCTTTTCGGGTCGACTTGTCAATTTCGACCGATGCAGAACATGATTGAATGTTAGCTAGCCTCTGATTAAAAATAGTCTATGAATTACTGAAGCAGTGTATGTCCATCATTATAATGATACACCATTAGAGTAATAGAACAAGTCATGTTCATCTCACCAACCAAATAACTGTTACTCCTGTATGCTTTCACAATATATCTTCACGTAGGAATAATGCTACTGTGAGTATTTGTTTATAATGTTATTTGGTGATCGCGATCCGCATTGGATGCCGTTTACCCTGCATAACCGAAAACGCCACAGCCGTTAATCCGCACGGACATATTCCTTAATCCGACTTCGATGTTGATATCTCAACTTGTGTCTACTTGTATATAAGTCAATCGGGACATTGATAATTTGTTTCTGACCCCATACGAGGAGTGAGCTATCCTATATGGCATCAAATACCTCGTCTGCTTTTCTATGTTCAATGGGGTGAGAGGGATGCATCGAGATAATATTGATCCTTGCCGCCCTAAGTCACTTATTAGCGATGGACGGTTGATTTATTCCGTAGGTGCGTAAAATATACACTAATTGAGAAGTTTGTTATTTTATACCGAAAACTAGTTCGCTTCTACCTAGCGGTTGTTTGTGAACTTTTACATATCTCTAACTTATACAGTCTATCATAAGTATAGTTTTACAGAAATAAACGTTAACTAGAATAGACTGAACTAATGCTAAGCGAGACCATGCCCATGTACCTAATTGACAAGTACGGATCTTACCGCTCTAACAGCGGGTAAGTCAGGGTACTGATCTCCTCGTTTCGAGAAAAAAACCTCGACTTCCATTCTCACGGCAGATCAAGTATAATTCCACATTTCTAGGATGAATTAGCACATTTTTACATCTAAATTATCTTATTCCATCAAGTCAAGTCTTCTTTCAAACCCAGCACAATATCCGTACAATTCAATCACATTTCTTTTGAATTGCATGAAAGAGTTCCGACAGATCAATAGATCGACTATTGTACACGAACCGAGTTTTACCCGGAATTCTTGATTTAGTATGCTCCTGACAACCCAAACTCCTTAACATTGATCGTGAGCCAAGTCTATCATTCTATTTTTCTTCAATTCCCCATTGAAATTGACCTCTCCACCTCAATTTCAGCATCCTGCTTCCACGTTACTACCAAAGCATTAATCGCAAGAACGAATATCTGTAAGCAGAACGTTCAGAACTTGATCGCACATGATACTCATGATTTCTTAGAAGATTTATCAGCACAACCACGAAACACGCACAATGAATCACCACTTTATCAAAAACAATGGAGCTAGGTCTCGTACCTCATTGCCGAGTGTAAATCATGGGAGTCTCATCCAAATGAACTTAACAAGGCATAAGGATGCGTTTTTCTTCGTTGATAACAAGACTTCTAATAACGAAGAAACTTTGTCCAACGAAGAAGGTCCTTCCGTTGCGGCCAAGGACGATATGCCGACAAATGAAGAAAGCTCGGATGAAGAAGGCTTGAATGAAGAAGGCTCGGATGAAGACACACAATGTCAGGAATGCAATTGGAATATTCATAAAGCTCAACAATTTGTTGTATTGCACCCATGCAATTGCATTTTTCACTTCGGTTGCATAAAAGATAAATTTTATGAAGATCCCAAGTGTCCTAAATGCAACACAGTCACTATAAAGCATCGTCGCATGACTCCTCTTGAGGGTCGTTTTGTCGACATGTCACTCGAGCTTGAACACGTCAAAATATGTATCAAGAACCGCAGAATATATCACAAGGCGCATCAATCTTCAGCCCAAGAAGGTCATTCTAAGAACGTTCCTTACTCTCGTGTGGACCTTATCGCCCTTCGGCGATTAGTTTACGAAAAGACGTTGTACTGTCATTCTGTTCGCTCAGGGCAAGCTCTTGACCCCATCGAGATCTGCAAGCAAATTTTCAGAAATGATCTTAATGCTAAGGGTCTCATGCGTGCTTGGATAAGACTCGAGATTCAAGCATTAAAGCAGATCACAATAGTACCCGATCACGGGGTTTCATTTGAAAATGTTGTAATAGCTACGCTGCAGATGGAGAATAGGACCGAGGAACAGAAGAAGAAGAAAGACTATGCGGTACACATAGTGAGAAATACTTTGAATGATTATACAGATTTGTTCTTGCATTCAGCCCGTGCGTTCTTGACAAGCTTCTGTCAGACGTTAGAGGGATGGAATCGCGCTGCGACCTATCCTAAAAAGAAGCCATGCAAGTTTAATACAGTAACACATCCATCAACGAGACCCTCTAGACCTGGTCTCAAACGATCATCAGGACCGAGTTTTGCTTGCATGAGATGGAGTCCTAAAGATGTTGGGAGCTCCAACACTGCACAAAGTGTTAGTACTGTATCTCCCACGACCGCACCACAGCCTGTTGTGCATTCATTTGAACAGGATGTGCCACATATGACTACTTGTTCTTTCGTTGCTCATTCAATTGATCAGGACGATGTATCACAGGCGAATATGCCTTCTTCCGTTAAGCATTTGGAACATATATCCAGATCGGTCACGCTATCCTCTACTCCTGCCTCTTTGGAGTCTTACCCGGTCCTCGGTAGTTGTGACACAACCTACACCGTCACGGAATGTGTAAATAGCCTCGATTTTTCTCAAAACAAAAGAGGTCGCGGTCTTTTCTCTCGGATGAGATCCTGGGGGCACGAGCTAAATTTTCTCGTTCCCAGTTGCATTCCGTTCAACTTAGTGAAGCCAACATCCAGGCCATGTTGGCTAATATGGAGCAGTCGGCTGTTAACTCGGTGGTAACTGACAATGTAGAGGATGGCCAAAGTCATAGTATTGAGGATGCCTCGCCCGCAGAAGTTGGTCGGCTCGGAAAGCTGTCTCGTAAACTTACCAAAATTTCTCGATTCGTGAGGACATCCATCAAGAAATCTTCCATCAAGAAATCTTCCAAGGGACTCGACTGGGAGAAAGAGCAAGACATCAGATGAGAGATGGGGCTGTATAGATTAAACAGAAAGATTCTCATGTAAGTATCTAATCTCTGGTTTTGAAACTGTAATGCTGTTGCATGTAAGCTGACTTTTCCCTTTTTCCTAGGATAGTAATATATGAAACAAAGAGCTTGTGGATTGTAAAGGGCGCATTTTATAATTTGATGGCATAAGCCTCTTTATCAGTCTCGATTCTGGTACACTTCTATTGCTCGATTGCATAAGAAGTCTTCTATAGCAAAGGACTTCGAAGAAATTCAAAGAGTACAAGAGCTAAGCCCAAGGCTTTACAGCCCCTAGATGTGTATAAATCCTAGAAATCATCATCGATACTCTCGCTTCCTTTCCTAAGATTTTCGAATGAAATGAACGTTCATGAAAATCACGATTTTTTTCACAAGGGCTCAGCCTTTTTATCGCCTTTAGATATCTGATCAAGTCGCGGCAACTCTTTGTGTATGGTTTTGATTATCACTAGAATAGTGTAAGAGATTTCCCAATGTCTATTGTACAGACATGCAAGAAGAAAGAAAATTGAATATCATCAGGGAAGGCGAGCGGTAAAGGGTTTCAACTTTCTACAGCCAGTAATCATTTAAAATTATTTTACATTGCTCTTTTCGGTAGCATAGCTTTTATCATGAGCTGAGGAATAGTAGTCTTGGGTTCATAGGCTACAATGTTAGTTTTGTAGGCTGGGATTGTATGTATATTTGGGATTGTTCACTTGTGTTTCTATTCTTTTAGCTAGTTCAAAGATCGAAAGCCTTCTCTATATATCATGCCAGCCAGTGATGAAGATAGAACTTGAAAGTATAAGAAATGGATCGAAAAGCCCCATACTTGAAACATAAGTTTCTTATGATGAGCGCTTTCTCAAGACAGAATTCATTATAACGTGGAACTAACAGATGCTTAGCCATCATCTTATCCTTTCCTTGTTATTCAAGATGAAAGAAGATATTTTTAGTATTCTAGTCCTGGTAGAGCTTTCAAACTTCTGGTTGGAGTTTACAGGGAGTAGATTCACCATCGCCGAGTCTTGCTGATGATAATTATCACGTGGAACGCAAGAGATCAACATAAAAACACATCTTGTGGGCCATAACCATGAGTTGCCTAGACAATTTCTTACTTCTCTGGTTGCGCGTTTGATGTGTACTAATTCAGCTATCCCGTTTCAAGGACTTAATATTATGTGCCCCAAGACTTTTTTTTCGCACCGAATTGCTTCAATCGATGAATTGTCTCAAATCAAAACGAACAAGAGGTTTATATCCTAGGGAATAAAATGTGGATACGAAGTGCAGCTGATGTCTATTCTGCTTCAAAGCCTTGGGAGGGATAATCAGTACCAGATAATAGCAGCGTTAAGTTAGACACAGGGTCCAAGTCAGTTTGGGGTTCACAATCAGGATTATGCTTTCAGTTACCTTGGCAGTAATCCATTCTAATGTTTCCTTGATCAAAAACGACGATTGAACTAAGAAGGGCACTAAAGAACTCTAGTTTACAAACATGGGATCTTTCCTATATCGGTTTTAGGGATAAATATGGTAGGTGCGAATGTACGAGTAGCGGATCGACATGTAATCTAGATCCACAGCAGTTATACTTTTGAGCCTCCTCAACATCTAGAAGAGCGATTCCTTCCACTTTTGAAGTGTCCCGTCAATCCTTACCAGTGCTGTAATTAGTATTTTCCGTATTTCAATTACGCCCCACTTTAGTGATACGTATCAATATTTACGAAAACATTTCAGTAATTATTATTGAATTATATATCACTGAGAGTATTCTGTATTTTAGTAATATCAAATATCACTAGCAATATGCCGAAATACGGGAATTTACATATTTTTGCTTCGAATTCATATATTTCGAATAGTCTCTTTCCATATTAAGTTTAACCCTATTCAAAATATAATATTCTAATAAAAATATGTAAATTCGTGTATTCTAGTATACCTTTAGTATAGTCCCTTTCATACAATACGTATAGACATGAATATCATTAGCTATTATATATACTAGTATACGTATTGTATTCCCTATATTAGTCACAGCAACACTACCGCATACTAATTACAACACTAATCCTTACACCCACCGGTGACTTTCGATGTTAAACGTTTGTGTGTATTGTTAAATCGACATGAATTACTAACAAACAGGAACAGAGTGAGGTGCTAGCCTGAATAGGCATATAATTTACGATAAGATCGGTTTTCATCCCCTTAGGGATATGGTCTAGCTCAATGGCAGTCTAGTCCATTATAATCAATTTCAATTTTTCGGAACACTAGAGAACGCCATGAGATGTCGGTAGTCTAGTTCTATTCCACCGATGAGATGGTTTAAACACTTTCTACGGCAGTGCCTAGGGTTGGTGCTGCGGGGACTCCCAGCGGGTTGCCGTTCCTCCTCGATATTCCTCCGTTTGAGGGTGTTAACGCAGGAATCCAAGAATATTTCATGTGTAATTTGTAGAAGAGACGACATTAAGAGATATTCCTTGTGAAATAGTTCGAGACAACGATGTTTCTATTCATGTGATATAAAACATTTGATGTGGAAGAATAAAGGTGTCAATGATACAAAAAATCTCGGCATTGGCTTAGCGTCGGCTGGGTACCTAGTTCCACATGATCCTTGATGTGCTCTACTTCATCTATGGTGATATGAGTACTGAGAGTCTGGAGAGTGCCTACCGAGGATAATTTTGGCAGTGGAAAATTGTTGGATGGGAGTGAGATTAATAGTCCCAACCTCGATGGATTGAATATACAGACCTTTGTGCTGATAATGCCCATTTTCTCCACTAGCTAAGCGGATTTTGACCTCCTTATTGGTACATAAGTGTCTAGGTGGGGTCTGGCAATTGAGCAACTTAATACCCCACCAAAGAAGTCTATGATAACCACCATCGATGATTCTGATGGAATTCAAGCATCAGCAGTTTGCGACAATGGACCTGACGCGGTATTCTCCTCAGTTGATCTTGATTTCTGAACATCATCAAGATGTCCTCGACTAGAAGTTTCTCTCAAGACTTAAGTGAATTAATTTAATGGGATTCTCGTACTCTCAATCAACGAAAGAACTAGAATCGTCGGCTATTAGATTTCCATCATGATTATATTTAACAATGATGTTACCGTACATATTCCAGTGGGGCTAAAAAGCTCGTTTATTCTATAGAATACGGTAAATATTCGTGTAGAGTCCTTCAAAAGTAGTCTGCTATGAGACAATTGCTTGATTTTCCATCTAGGTGAGTGTACTGAATCACAGCGACTACGCATCAAACCTTTTGGGATCGGCCAAAACCAAAAACGATCAAAATAAATGATAGAATAGGCGTATTTAGTGAAAGACCTTCTACATATCCTCTTACTCATATCTCTTAATTTGTTTGTTGATATACTTGGTTCTTCAAGTAACGTACCCAACTAATCAAGTGTTGATTCCTCAGTTTCCGACTTACTACCGTAGAATATTATTAATTATCTCGGTCCTCACTTCATGAATTGAACTCATATCGAATTCCACAAGAGTGTAGAGATACTGGAAGGTGCTTTGAGTATCCCCGGTGCGGGCATCCAATTGCCGACTCATCTGAATGCGATTGCTCCTGCCGTTCGTGGGATTTCTCTAGACAATAAATCGCGTCAAAGGCAGCCTTGGTTTTTCGTTCTCTTCTGCGGGCAGAGAGATAGGTCTAACTTGATAGACCTCTGAGTACCTGGTATCAAGCCATACTTCCTGGTAAATTCCGCTTTTGATAATAACTTCGATGATATCTAGCCTACAAAAGGCTAGATCAGCAACCTTGGAACCTGATGCTACCCAGGCGGAACCCATTCAAAAAGTAGGTAAGTAACCTGAAATGTTAGTAATACACTAAAAATTTAGGTATATTTACTCAACTTCCCCGCTCAATTCGTTTATTTCCTTCTGACCAAATTTCACGCTCACAGAAGCGTGGATTCACATTCTTTCAATTTGACGATCTCTTCACAACTCGACATGACACCTGCCAGAATCTCCAACGACATGGCCGGAGAATGTGTGATCTGTCTATCGTCACTTGATTCCAATCCCCATGAGAATGAAGACTGCCGAACATGCGAGATAATTGTTTGTTCGACCGCCTCAATCCCATCTTGTGGTCATCAAGACTTCCACTATTGCTGTCTGAAAACATGGAAGGATAAAAACTACACATGTCCCTACTGTAGGGCACCTTTCACAGTTATCAATCGCTTTCTTCATCTTGGTGTACGTCGCTTGACGGCCCTGGTTCCTCCAACTTCTTCCACTTTCCAACAGGATCGCGCTTTATATGTCTATTTCATGGGCCGAGATATTGAACGCACAAAGATATATACCTATCGACTCTTTTCTCATCCTATCGGCGGCACATTTCACAAGTTCACCCCTCAAGAATTTGCCGGTAGCGACGTCTTGCAGCGTCGAGTCCGTGATTTTATGAACCGCGAGTTTCAGATAGCATTTGTGCCTTTGCCTCTAGACACCTCCACGGGAGAGGAGAGAACTCACGAAGAGATCTCCGACTTCATTGTAGAACTTCTAAAGCTATATGATCTTCGCGAGAATGTTGATGAGCTCAAAGGAGGAGTGAGATTCATTTTTCACAAGAGGCACCGTGGAGAAACATTCTTACATGAGTTGAGAGCGTGGATGGAAAGCGGATATGACACTTTAGATCTATGGGATCAAAACACCGGGTACACTGCACCTCCTATCGTGCCTTATAGACTTAGGCCTTCAATGCCACAACGAGGTGTTGCATTCAGGCTAGGAAATTAGTCACTTTTTCCCTCAAATATCTGATCTTTCGACTCAGCCACCGCAGTCAGCCAGCCAACTCATCGTTTCAAACACGCAAATTTTACTGTCCTTACTCTCACACACGCCGGTTCTACAAGTTTCCGCAGTGCAGCACAGCAACGCACGATATCGATTATGCAAATTAGCGATATTCATACCATCTACTTCAGACCGACAAACCATCATTCGTATTATCTGCCTCTTCTAGGAGGGCTTTGATAATTCGGTAGCCGACTTGGGATTAAGATTCTACCTGTATTTATATTTAGAATCTACTTGGGATATTAGATCCATGCTTGGATCGTTGGATGTGTACTTTCTTCTCGTGTTTTTACATTTCTTTTTTTTTACTTGGTTACTATCTTACTGTTTTCTGTAACTTCTGGCGCAATGGAAATTGTGGATATAAATTGTATAACTTATAGAGATAACATTGCGAGATTCTAAATAGTTATTTACCAGCAATGGAGGGCAAGATTCTATTCATGTTCCCTAAAATGGGTGGTGGATGGAAAAGCGAACCCAACGAGCTAGCTTCTATTGTACAACTTAATGTCTATTATTTCTCTTGTGTCGTTTTCTTTTCTTTAGGTAGAAGTTCTTGTTTATGTATGGTAGAGAATAAAACGCCTTGGCTGGCTCTATAACCAAATTATATGTTCCATAGGAGAATATGGGTAGTGGTGTAGACTCTTCGCTGCGTGGCATCGCCGACTAATATGATAATGAGATCGAGTAGTGTATGTAACATGCAATGTGCCTCCGGAATCTCAACACACTCATCATGGAAGGAATTGTAATAGCAGATGACACCTGCGATGCTCTATCAAGCTGATATTTCTCATCCAGACTCATATCATATCACTGACACACACTTTTCTAAGCTATCTGCACATACTCCCAACTTTCAAGTAAGAGATAGCACAGTTCTTGGATATTACCCTTTCAACCCTGAGACATTAAAAGGCTTGAGAGCTGTTCTGAACAGGTGACGTGGTTGCGCTGTAGGATTGAAGCCACTCACGGTGAATTGATCGTAGTATGGTGGTACAGTAATTCTAATGATTGTGATGATCTTCTGAATTTTTTACAAGAATAGGCCGTGAATCAGAAAATCATATAAAATTATCTAGTCAATTTAATCTTTCCTTGTACTAAGTAGTCTCTTATTCGTAAGACGCTTTACCTCCAAAATGAGATGGAAGCAGTTTGAGAGTTTAGAAGAAGCACATCATCCAAAGGGAAAAGGGTTGATTTCTTCCATCTAGACATGAAAATATAGCGACTGTTATGAATATTGCTGGAGCCTGTAACATAAGTTTGATCACTATATTCGGTACAAGTCTAGATCTTTGACTAAAGGAGGGGCACCGTAATCTAGGTATTCGGTAGTACCACTAATGCTGCGACCCTACTCACATATAGCTCCCACGGCTCTTTCATGATGATTTTGGGTGGATCGCACCTCAAACTTTACAGCACGATCAAAAATACACGGTATGTATCTACATTCTCAAAGTAACTCAGAGTATGGCGTGGCTAATTTTTGAATTCATGAGTTTACTTTCACGAAATTTGGATTGGTCCGGTGGCCTTTTAGACTGATCTGGAAAGTAAAAGCAAAATCTGTCGAAGATGGTTATAAGGCGAATGCGTTCCTTCCCTAGCTGCAAGCAAGCCTCGACACTTTCTAACCCATACCTACCAAGTATTTACTGCACTCTCGAACCACACACTCGAGATCGAAACCAATAACCATATCTCTTTTTAATACTTCAACAACATACTGATGTGATGAAGAAACTTCTATGGTTCATATTTATTATCAACACACCAATCGCATTAAAACCTCATAGGGAGGAGTTTGTACAACAATAGGTACAGTAGTAGCATTATTCGTTCCCATTCTGAAAGTTGAAAGCGCCTAACTCTGTAGGTATTTCTTCCTTACGCCAATCTAAACATCCAGAACAATCTGCATACACCCTAGATACACATGAGATGCTGCTTCTCTTTAGCCTCGAACGTTTGGCGGCATTCATCAGTATCTACCCCAAACCATTTCCAACAATTATACATCAGTAACTTTCGTCTCATATCAGCAGCAAAGGTCCATGCCAGAGTCAGATTTTCGTCCTTCCAGTCGAAATTCTCAGTTATAATCTGCGGATGAAATGGAGCTCATCTGGTCCCAACATCTTCCTCAGGTCTCAGGTATTCACGGCACGGTTGCACAGACGAATACTCCTTTCTCGTTTACTATTCAAAATGCTAATTTCATAAGAGCAGCAGCCCTCCATACAAGATGGCACCTGATCATCATCATCCATTGCCGAATATCTAAACTTATCGCCAACCGACATTCCAAGTAGCTATCGCTAAACATGAAAGGAGAAGGAGACCGAGGAGGACCATGCGAGCATCTACAACGCATGTCTGAACGCCGCCATAGCATCTAAAAGACAAAATTCGATATAAAGTACATAGATACAATCTACAAAAGAGAAGCTGGACATATCTATTTCTCTGCCGATACCTACAATCAAAGTTGCAAGAGTAGATATCCGCACGCTCGCTACGATCTTCGATCTTGATCTACAATAAGAGACTCTGCGATCACCGGTAAAAAATCCACGGCCCCTTTCGATTTCATTTCCCGTTCGCGTATCGTACTAAAGGGAGGAGGGGGAGTATTTAGCTTGATTAGAAGTTGCAGCTAAAGCCTTCTCAAAACAAATACTGGAATATATTTGTCTCATACTCGGACCTGCCAGCACTCGGCCAATGGCTACAACACTCCCATCAACGCATGAGCTCTGCTTCTTTCAATTTCTGGAGTTCTCTCTTTGTTCCTTTTCTTCCGGTTATGAATGCCCTTCCTGCATTCACTGTTCGGCCTCACATGTGCAAATATGAACATCTCTCGGAGGTTATAATTGCGGTTCTGGAATCTCCAATCATGAGTTCTATCCCTCGGCTCACAATCCTCCTCCTATCCATTTTCTCCTCCCACTCCTGACTCTCCTCAATGAAATGTGCCACTACTCCCGATTTTGAATACAATTTGCTAACTCACCACGCACAGATATCTTCCTAATTTCATCAACTTCACACCCAACTTTTTCACTCCATCTGCCTCAGAACCGAAACCATCTCCATTTGTCCATTGCAATCCACGACGGGCTTTTGTTTCATATTTCTGCTGCTCAACAGATACGAAAATTATAATATAAGGGTTGGAAGTAAGTTAATGTGGACCAGTGATAATCTGGTATTAAGACCCTTTTTGGGGTTTCACAATAAGACATCCACGGGAACACCATTTTCTTGCTTCTCCGGCGGAAGGATACAGTTTCAAAGTCCACATATTCACCCAGGCTGCATCTACGATTATAACATATTTGCACATGACACTATGGCTGCAGCTCATCGTTAAGTCTCTCCTTCAAGGTCCGGACCAGCAATGAGCAAGCCACTGAAGTCGAAACCACGATTTGACTGTTATATCAACTTGGAATCCCCCATTTTGAAATCGCGATACTCTGCGAAAATAGGTATCCAACGTCTGTATTTCATCATGGCTAGCATCTTAGGCATTTTGCAGAACGAACAAGAAGGTAACAATGTAAACATAGACAAACTGTGACTTTAACTGTAATTATTCTCAAATTACCTGCTGCCTGCCTTCTCTCTTATATCTTCTCCAAATACCTTTGGATCACGTAACATCTGTTCTCAATCTTTCTTCTTTTATCCGTCCGTTTCTTAGGTCTCATATAGAAGTAAACAAGTAAACAATCTGATCTCAATCTGACAATAATACTCCCGTATTCACTAGATGCTGCAACGAAACACAAATTATCCCACATGCCTTGCTCCAAGTCAAATTCACGGCTGCAGCCATTAGTGTTTTCTCTGCCTTGCTTAAAACTATGTAGATTGATATATATCTGGAGTTCTTTTCCATCTTTTTTCGATCATAGGTAGGTGTTGCCCTCTTTCATGACATTGATTTGTGATTCTATTTCTCATGAGTGATTTTTGGGTTTCTTTTCTGGATTTCATTGTGTGTACGAAGACTGTCTACTGGTTTGACTCTTCAGGTTTGTCTTGATATATTGAGATCTTGAAGAATCGAATCCTCTCACCTGTGAGATCCTCGATGGATTTATCCGAAGTGACAGCCCACATCTCCCTCTTAAAACATCGCTAGCAAGGAAGATTGGAATCTCAAAGGCGGCAAATACTATGAATAGGACTGAAACATACTTTGCTTCACCAGTGGCTCTTTACTATCACTATTAGCTACACAACTCTTCTTCGTCCTTCAAGAAACTATCTAGGTTCATTCATTGCCAAGTTCACAGATGGGTATGTCGGCTATTACTGTGAGGAAGTATCTTCATCTTGTTATTTATTTTGATCATCTGAAATATGATTTGTATACTTCGAAGACATTCGAATATACGTAGTACTACTACTCACGTCCCGTATACAGAATCGCTATTAACCGTTTACTTTTCAATACCTCCAGGCCTCTTTTCCGCATCCCCTCCCAATGCAAATCTACCATAGCAACCAACTCTTCCCCAGGCAATCTACCTCCATCCCTTCATGAGAAAGGCTCGCATCTACACACACACCCAATTCAAACCTCTGATCAATATCTTCGGTACTCTATTCCGCCTTGTCTATCAGTTAAAAGCGTAGAATCTATGGCTCTATGCTCTCAGATCGTCTGTTAGGAGTTTTCGAGCTGGTTATAAAGAATGAAATTGACGTGATTTTCAAATCTACTGGGGAAAGTGTGAGGAACAGAGAAGGGGAGCAGAAAATAGAGCAAGTGGCAGATATGTTCACATTGAGCGAAAGGGTAACCAGGAATATAGCGGGACAAGTGGTATGGGTATGGAATGTCAGCTAGAAGAAGATGATAGATGGATCCCTAAAGCGACGGTTGGGATGAGTTGATTGATGGGTATCTTCAGTATGTGGATGCTTTTACTCTTGTTTCATATTTGGAGAAAACGGTTATGGTTGAAAGATCTTGAGTAGAAATCGACATGACTTACTATTACCTTCCTACTCACTACACTTCCCTACCCAGCTTCTTCTTACTACTAGCTAACTCACCCCTCATAGTGACATGATCTTTAACCTCTAAATCCCCACCCTTTTTTTCGCCATCTTCACCAAAAGAACAGCATTGTATTTTCAATGTCCATCTAACACATAATCAACGAACCAATGGTGCTGACCTGAGACGTGAAGCATGATTTCTATGCTCTAGCAGGTGAGGAAGATATTAGATCTAATATTGTCAGATCCCACGAAGAGAGGATGGAAGAGATTGAAAATAGTCAGTCGTGGGCTGAGGCTATGGTTTTGTTATCTGCTGGTATATTTCTTTTATTTCTTATTCTATTCTTCTACTTGAGGTCTATGGCTGGAGTTGGACGCAAAATTGTCATTTTTATTTATTTTATCTAATTACTTGTTTCATTTACGTCTGTGGTATAAAAGAAAACTTCTTCCTTCTAGGAGGCACAGCCCTTTCAACCCTCCTCAGCGCTCCGATATTCTATCTTTCTCATTCATATTCGGCATACAAGGTATTTGCTCATGAGAGTCACGCTATGTTTTCAAATACGAATGATGTAATTGAGACGAAAAGAAAGGAATGTAGGTTTCTGGAAGTGGTTGTTAATGAGGCACTAGGGATAGCGTCTCCTGTGCCAGGGAAGCTCTGGAGGGATATTGACTATTCGGAAGAGAGATCAGGAGCCGATGAGAAAACCAGCGAGAAGCTCTAATATATGAAGATTTTATTGCAAAAGGTATAATAATGGGTGTTAATCCTCACGCAATTATGAGTAATGAGTAGGATTTACTGGATCTCTTTATCTGAAAACAAGAGAGGTGGTTAGGTGATGAGGATGAAGACAAAGATGAAGATAACTTGAAAGCTGCCAGATACGCATCCATACTCTTTGGGCTGAGTTAAACAGCATGTTTTGGAGAAAGAATCTCCTATCAGGCAACGATTTTAGTTATTCTGAACCTATCTTTTATTTTGACTTTGAACTAGTTCCTGGAGAGTAGGGAAATTTGGGGAAAGGAGGTAGTGGGGAGAAAGGCGACGGATGAGGACCAAAAGATACCAGTCGTATGAAGTAGTGATTGCAGATCATGAGGCTCTAAATTTGATTTTTAGGGGGAGGGAAGAGGAGTGGAGGGAATTGTAGGAGAAAATAGAGGGGATGAAGAGTCAGAGTGGTAGGTTGAAGGGAGGATGATATTCTAATGGATATAGTGAGGATCAATGGGTGTTAAATCTCTACTCGATCTTTAGGGTCTCTCAACTCTCAATGTTGTGTATTTAGTTTATCATATTGTATCCATATATACACCTGAAATCAACTCGGTTCAACTCCTTTATTACAGTTCATTCATCACAGCAAGCGAGACCAAAGCCTTTCCCTTTAGGTCTTCAGGATCTGTCACTTATACTCTCAGGAATATATATATACACTCCTACTCAGAGTTCTCAATAGTCTGGACTGCAGTCTAGAAATGAAGATTATCAAATCTCCAAACTAACTAACATATTCAAATCATTTGAAATTTTCGAATTTTATTGGAAGATTAAATTATTCTCAAATTTCTAACTGCTTTTAGACATTCAAACCCTTGTATTATTGGACTGCAGTCCGGACTATTGGATACTCTGCTCCTACTTTCCATGCAATTTCACTTTCTCCCGCCCATTGCCCACCTTTACATTCCATATTGGCAGATGGGGATATGAATAGATGGAAGAATAAAGGAGTGGTATATCTGCATCTAGGTGTTTGGTTTGTGCGTATTTAGGTTGATTAATCAAATAAATAACTCAGCAAGTAATTGATAGAAGTTCAGAAGTGAATCGGGAAACTGGGAATTCAACAATGGAAAAGGATACAGGAATATGATTTTAAAGCTTCATGACTTATTACTACGTTGTGTCTTCTTAGTCTTTCAAACGGTAGAGAGCACGATAGTAATACACCCACCTACACAACCCTCGTCTGATACCGGAACTCTCGTTATAAATGTCAATGAAAATTCTCATGCCAATAGTAAATGACGAATATTGACAGCGAGAGATCAAAATCTTCAAGTATATCAGGCCATATTTTAATCAAGCACTACCCATTTCCTGCTGCACACTCTATGTCCCATACAACGTGCAGTCTTGCTTTCCACTTCTAGCTCCCTGAACCACAGCGAGAACAAGCTTTTCAGGGATATTGTTTTGCTTCAGGAGCTCTTCCGCATATACTTATGTAGACACTGGGAATTTAGCCAATGAACTGTATACATTCATCATACTCGGTACATCAAGATATCAGAACAAACCGGATGCCAGAACTAGTTAAAATGTATATCAAAAAGTGAATACAATATCCAGGAGTAGCCATCTACCTGCCCATCACCCCTTCTTCATCCATAAAAGCCCACAGAAAAAGATTCTTGAATGGTAGAATACAAGAAACAGCGATCAGATCAGTATCATGTTGCTTAACTGAAGAATCACCAGTATCTCTCATGCTCATGTCAATATAACCCTACTGAGAAACCAGCCATGATCTCTCTTGAACTCTCATCCTATTTACGGCCACGTAACTGAATGACAGTAAAAGTTACCCATCTGATTTTACCTCGCCGATCCATCTCCACTCCATCTCTACTTTCCCTTGCAGAACTTCCTATGCCACTATACTGACACCCCACGTCACGCGATACGTAAAACACTTGCAGTTCTCCTTTCCCCTGATTCGATACACCCAGCACAGCAGCTCACTTCATCCTCCCAGCTGCTCTATCTCTTTCTGTAATGTCAAGATCACTCATGTCTACGTCTCAGTACCTGCGAGCCCTTTTAACTCTCGAACAAATTGAAATAGAAAGGGGAAAGTGGTGAATATATCCAATCAACTGCAAGTCTAATAAATCCTCAACATCCCAAAACATATAAATCCAGCCCCAAGCACAGATTTGCAACCCCAGCAAGAATAGCATGTCCTCTTCCTATGATAATGAGTCGATCCTCTGAGCAGCTTGGATTCCAGATGCTAGGCTGCTGTTGACTTGAGAGAAGGTGCTACAGAATGAAACTTGTATATAACCTTGTATATGTATATTGCGTCATGTCATGTGAAGTCATCTAATACTCCTCATCAATCTTTATCGTCCCATTCCATTCCACTTTTCTGGAAATCTGAAGTTCTAAAGTCTCGAATCCCAAACTTCAATACGCCTCTGTAAAACACTCCCAAGCCAGAGATGAAATTCTTAACCCGATCCTTACTACATTCAAGGAAAAGCCAAGTGCGCGCTACTTATCGCAGTATATAGCACTAACCACTCTAGATCCAAGTCACTTTGGAATAATCTACAGTTTACAGTGCTGCTTTGGAATATATTTATACTGAGGTAGCCAGCGTTAGAAAGCAAAAGGGGGCAAAGAATCATCAAGATACGAATAGAAGTGAATGGTATCAGAACACACATTCTCACCAACTCTCACCCGTTCATCAAATCCCCACTCTCTAAATGTTCATCTCCAAATCCTAATTCAACCACTTATTCACTCTCCCCTCCTCCCACCCAAAATCGATCTCAATCTCAATCTCAATTCTAGTCTAAACTCCATCTTTCTATACATAAATCACCACATACTCATCTAACTTTCCAGAATCACCAACGCAAACGCCGCCAGGAGAGGTTGAAGCGGCTTCTGCGTTGTAATTTTTTTGCTTGTAAGATTCAATTTGCGTTGCTGGGTCAGGTTCTCTCTGTAAGTACAGGTAGGAGGTAGTTAGCTGGATGGATATAGCTAGAAAGATGAATCGGCATGTAGGAACATGTATAGACAATGAAACGTATTCTTCGACAATATATATCAGACGAAGAAAGTTTAGAATATCGACAACATGAGAGTTTTATGAGAACTTAACAGTGAAGAAAAGTTATCTACTCAGTATCAATGTTCAACAACATGAACTGGGATCTTCCATTGGTACATATATTCAATGGATCAACTGTTTCTCTCTTCGCGAAAGTGTTTACCAGGTCATCCGTTCAGAATAGAATATGAGACAGAATAGACTTCTGTATGAACGTAGGTGAATGACTTCAATTCAATAGCTACTGTACTAAACTAAGCGAATGCGAAAGAGACTAGCTCTTTCGATGGCCCTCAATTAAGGCCTATTATCTGTAGATGAGTTAGCTCTTTAGACCGAATACAATATAGACATTTAGGACCTACCACTCGTAGGTGCTACGTCTTTCGTATCCTTCTCAAACCAACACTTCCCCCTCCCTCCTTTCCAGGAAAATAGTAAACGAGAAAAGATGGTAAACTTCAGATGGAAGTGAAGCTGAATGGGTATTTAGTTTATACTAGTGAGTGAGTAGGTATACTTGTGTCCCCTCAAACAATTCTCAAGAATCGACAATTACTACCTAGCTACAGTCATCCTCTCTACTCTTGTACATTCTCGCAGAGCACGTGTCAATCTGATGGTTATGGGTAGTAAGAGCGTCGGAGTTGGCGATGATAGTCATAGAGAGGGCTATAGATACAATCAAGATCTCAAGAAGATCTTGACATTGAAGTCCTCACAAACAGTATTTACCCCATCTACCAAATTCAGGAATCGAATGAATATCAATACTCACCTGCTCGTTCCAGATCATCTTAATAAATGCCCACAACCATCCAAACAAATGTCATAATCACTAGACTTCGACCATATTCCCATCCCCAGATTCTAGATCCAGGACTAGTAGTAACACCCTCAATTTGATACAAAATATGCCAGTCGAATTACATCCTCCCTCTCTACCTACCAACCCATCAAAATCCACTCCAAACTTACCAATCCAACCGAAACAAACTTTTCTAACCCGCCTTCCCCAATCCTATTATTCCCCTCTTTTCTCCTCTGCCCCATTCCCAAACACAAACGGTCAGACCTAGTCCATCCTCTGAAATCCCAGAGGTCCGGAAATAAAACACATAACCTACACATTCACTCCAGATCAACATGACCTCAAATCAAACCAAACGAAACGAAACGAAACGGGAGCAAAAATACATCTATCCATCAAATCCCATCTCCAAGATCTCAAAGCACAGCACACCAAAGGCCCTAGGTAAACGCAACAAACAATCGTGAGAAGAGGGATTACAATAATGTAACTCTACCCATCTATGAATCTCGTAGACAAACACGGGAGGAATAGAAAAGCCCAAAGGGAGAAGAGAAGGAACATTAAAGGATTGCGGAATAGACATGTGAGATTTGAGATTGGAGATTGGAAGGATGAAATAGCATTATGGATGACTGTGGCTGTAACTTTGATTGTGAATATTACTGCGCACACATACATGTTGAATTTTGAGAGATGGATAAGTGATGAATTTCGAGAGAGAGATGAGTGATGTATTTTATAACATTCCCTCTCTTGTTATACATACATGTACATACACAGTAATAAATACCAAAGCAAAGCAAGCAAAGGCAAAAAGAAAAGCAAATTCAATCTTAACAAAACTCACCATCTATTCCAAACATTATTTGCCCCTCGAAAAAAAAAATTAAAAAAATAAACAATAAAACAAAATACCCACTCCAGAAACCCCGTTCAATTAACCAAAGCAAGAAAAGAAAAGAAAAGAAAAGAAGAGAAGAGAAAACCATGCAAAAAGTCAAAAATCAAAAAAAATCAAAACCCAAACCCAAACTTAATCAAAACACAAAAGAAACCACAAAATGATTAATCATGTAACAAGCCTATTCATTCATTCATACCATTCAATCCATTCATCGCGCCCCTTCCCTCCCCTCCCCTCCCCTCCCGTTTCACATCTTGCAGATCCCCATCTCCATCTCCGTCTACATACAGGATAGGCTCGGGTACGCGATATCAGGTAGGGACCAAGGACAAACAACACATAGCGAGACACACACATCCACACACGCGATCACATCACGTACCCGCTGATCGACGCGGTGATCGGGGATTAGTCAGGGGAATTGGGTTTGCTCTGCTTTGAAGAGGGGATTGGGATTGGAAGTTGGGAGTTGGTGGTTGGAAGACGGGAATTTTTCTTTGGGGGTTTGGGATTTGGGGTTTGGGATTTGGGGTTTGGGATTTGGGGGTTTGGGGGTTTGGGAAGTGAAGAGGGAGGGGTGTGATTGGTGAGGTGGGCTGTATATAGTTGTGATGTGATGTGATGTGTTGGGATGGGATGGGATGAGAGAATATGAAGATGTGGGATTTGTGTGGAATGTTGATTATTTCGTAGGGTTGTGATGATGTATTTATCACACCGAAGTTACTTTCTCATAAATTATAGCTAGAGAGTATGTGAGATGATGACGATGATTTTTGAACGAAATGCCCAAAGACTGACGTTTAAGAGTTGATAGATGATAGTTGATATCAACGGTTAATAATCATGATCGATTTTCAATTTTCAATTCTCCTCAGGGATCCAAAATACATCTATCGACCAACAGTAAAATCTAGATCGCCCTATCGGTACAACCATAATACCATAGACATCTGATTCATCCGCTGCATAGTAAGTAAGAGATACATACAAGTTCGCATGTTCATCGTTCGTTCATCCTCAAGTACCGAACCCTCCACCCCTCCACCCAACATCCCGACCCCAAAACGCTCGCATCTATCGTCGTAAGAATACATTACTCTGGACATTAGTTTCCGACGATCCCTCTACCATATCCATATCTACAGAGTATCCATGCATCTCCCCTCGCTGCAAGAATCTGGAGAACAAAAGAAAGAGAGAAACAAGAGAAAGAGAAACCACCAAAAGCAAAAAGTAAAGTTAAAACCCCCATCCAGCCAACCACCACGCAAACAAGCGAAGCTAAGCACAAACCCAAGCCTTGGAATCGTATGTATTGTGCGTGGAGGTTGTGCTAGAGAGAGTCTGGAACGTTGGATATGCATGTGTGTGTGCGTGTATGGTTTGCTTGATTGTTTGTGGAGGATTGATGATGTTGATTTAGGTATCATGGTACGCGTTCAATAGAGTACCGGTATAGTGATGAAAACTCCGATTTGTATTTGTGAGGAGGGTTAGGTTGGGGTTAGGGTTAGGGTAGCTTGGTATGGGGAAGGGAAGGAGGAGATGTGTGTGGTGAGTTTATTGATATTGGTGTTGTCGTTGTCGTTGAATTGATACCTATTAGTCTATACAATACCATATCATTCATACCTATCATTTCCGATACCTACAACAGTATAATCAATCTCGCCATCATGATCTCCATCACAACCCAACTTCGTAATCGAAGATTCTCATTTCCAAGCCAAGAAAGCCACATTCATCATTCCATGCCACATCCATCCACCCGTCCCATCTCCACGCGACCGATTTGTTAGAAATCCAATTTGATCTCATGTTTTGTATTGTATTGTATTGTATTGTGTTGTATTGTATTGTGTTGTGTTGTGTTGTGTTGTGTTGTGTTGTGTTGTGTTGTGTTGTGTTGTGTTGTGTTGTGTTGTGTTGTGTTGTGTTGTATTGTGTTGTATTTTGTTATATTGTATCGTGATGTAACTATAAACTCCCTAGAAAGAGAGGGAGAAAGTTGCGTGAGATGGCAAGGTATATGAAGGGCATGATGGTGTAGGATAGAGTAGAACAGGAGTTTAGGTATTAGTAGGTAGATGAAGAGGTAAGTTTATTGTTTTGTCAAAGGATTAAGCCCAATGGGTCATTCAAGCGATGTGTAAATCTCAAGAAATACTTACCTGTAGGAAGAATGAAAATATAATAGAAAGGATTCTAGTTCGTATTTCCTTGATTGGATAATGAATGAATGAATGATTGATCGATTGAATATATAAAGATGCAATGCAATACAACAATATACCTTCCTTTCCCATACCTTTCCATCTATATGTATCCATATTTATCCATATTATCTACACCTACACATCTCCCCTCTACCTACCCATCAACCCAAACCCTCACACCCAGGTACCTACCCAAGCAAAATAAAGCCCACCAGAATCCAATACCTCGAAAACTACCTAGTATATCTACCCATCGCCTACCCATCTACAAAATCCTCGCATGGTGAGACCCAGACCAACCCAAAATCAAACTATCTATCGAGATACAAACCATCCAAAAGGATTCAAACTCTAAACCTCACAATTACTCCAAAAGAACAAGAACAATAATCACAATCACAATCAGAATCCGAATCCGAATCCGAATCAGGAGAAGGAAATGATCTATGCATTTCTGTATGTGTGTGTGTGTGTGTGTGTATTTTTATTTTTATCTTTCTCTTCATCACAGGTATGTATGTATGTATCCATTCATTCATACACACATTGTAAAATTCATCATCTCATCTCATCTCATCTCATCTCATCTCATCCAGCATCTTGGGTTCCGAAGTCCAATCTCCCAAGACTAGAAATTTCCTAGAAAAGCCATGTGGAGGGGGGAGCAAGGTCTAGATTCGTGAGTTACCTGTAGGATCATGTATAGTACATGTCCATTTATCTCCTCCCTCCCTACAAATGGAATTGAATGGGTAAGGTAAGGTAAGGGAAGGAGATGCGAATCGATCCGGAATCTAGATTTGATTTCTTCTTGAGGTCTGTATGTATGTATGTGTGTGTGTGTGTATGTGTGTATGTATGTATGTGTGTATGTGTGTATGTATGTATGTGTGTATGTGTGTATGTGTGTATGTGTGTATGTGTGTATGTATGTATATATATATTATCAAATCAATGCATCCATCCATCCATCCATCCATGCATATATAATTATCACTCACACCATTCCCTAAAATTCCCACGTCCATCAATCGGTCTTGCACATCGCACATCGCACATCGCACATCTCACATTTCGTACCTACTCCATCCCGACTCCGTACACCTTATTCATTACCAAAGATCTAGACGCGAGCCCCAGCTGGAAGATCCAAGCTGATAGGTAGGTCCTGTAAGTCCCGGCTCATCTTACCTACCGGCCGGTACGTAATCCGGATCAACAAACTATTAGGTACTCGTTTTCGATCCCTTTTTTGGTTGGTTGGTTGCATTGGCTTGAATTGCATTGAATTGACTTGACTTGATTTGAATTGAATTTATGGAGAGAGTACTCTGTAGAAAAAATAGGTAGATATCTAGGAGCCTGAGCGCCTGAGGAGTTGGTTTGGTGGGTGTGTGAATTGAGCGTATGTATTGTATGTATTGTATGTATTGTATGTATTGTATGTATTGTATGTATTGTATGTATTGTATGTATTGTATGTATTGTATGTATTGTATGTATTGTATGTATTGTATGTATTGTATGTATTGTATGTATTGTATGTATTGTATGTATTGTATGTATTGTATGTATTGTATGTATTGTATGTATTGTATGTATTGTATGTATTGTATGTATTGTATGTATTGTATGTATTGTAGTATTGTGTATAGATACATGTACTCTATAAATATCCTTCTGCGTTACCACACCATACAAGACAACACAATACTACCCTCTTCTATATCCTATAAACTTTCATCCTAGATAGATATCCAATCTGCATTACCAATGCGCACATGTCAAATGCATCCAATCCAATATAAGGTTATACTTTCTCGACAACGTAGCGCGTACTCGACGGATTCTTCGCTGACGAGGAAGGCCTCGGATGCTTCGGGACATTCGCACAGTGAGCTCATCTTCTTCACGACGCTTTACCTTTTTCTTGATCGTGGAGTGTCGGTCGTGTTCCGGGGGTTCCTGACTAGTTGTGTGGTGAGGAGGTGGGTGACTAATGTCTTGTCATGTGTAGTGAGATGTGGTGTAGGGTAGTGTGTTTAGGTGTGATGGTTATGTGATGGGACTGGTGTGTGAAGTGTTTCTCGAGCTGTCATTACGTCCATTAGGGAGGGGTGAGAGAGGTACCCAAGCTATCAAGTACGTAACTGAGCTGAGATGTATAAGTTTCGAGCCATCTCTCTTCCGAGGGTCAATCAGGATGGAAGGGGAAAAGTGTCTCGAAGCTATTCAATCAAAGTATATACCAATCTGAAAAGTATGTACAATATGTGTATTCAGGTAGAGGAAAGGAAAGTAAATACCCATACCTATTTCAAATATGAAAATAGTCATGTATCTTAGAGATATAAATATCTAGTATGTAGATCGTAGGAAATAGTGATATATCGAGCCTTGACGGGAAAAAGGAGAAATGGCACATTAAGGGATAGGTCGGGTGGTCTGGAATTTCTCGATTTATGATGGTATAGTATACATGCACACCTACAAACAGCAAAGCACCCGACTCAAAGGTGTCCAGGCGAAAACGTGGTAATGAAAGAACCCATTCATCACAAGACTCTTCACATCAACATATAGATGCGAGACGGGAATGTCTAGATCTTATTTCTTCCCAAAACAGATGGAGTGAGTCGTGTCGGAATATAGAGTGCGGTACCTACGGAGCATTCATGAAAAGTTAAGTGATGGTGACAGGGTAGACAGCGATCATTTCTAAAGATAAATCGTTTGGGTGTTGGGACCCGGTTTCTTGGGTGACGGTGATGGTGATGGTTCATTCTGAAGCCACTCTTAGCGAATGGAGTGAAGAGTGAGTGGAAGAGGGAACAATTTTATACATCAACATATGGATCATGTGAGCACGCACAAGGTTCTGGTGAAAAATCAAAAATGATTGTCTGACAATACGGAGAATCCCAGTGCGTGGTAATTTCCCATATGCAAACCAAGCCACGATGTCTTTGGCAGTTAGCGAGAGAGTTGTCCACACCTCTGCCTTAAATGACATTTGTCGCTCCACGCGAGTAGATCCAGTTATTGTACCGGAGGACGCTTTACGGAGGGTGGGTAGAACCGTTGGTCCTCAGTGTCAGAGGGACATTATATCATGAAGGGATTGCTACCATACGTCGTTTTCTTCCTGCAGTGCTGTTGATGCAGAGATGGGAGGGAGGGAGCGAGAAGTCAAGCAAAACAAAGTTCAAAGGCGTCTTACATGTATGACCTGGACTACAGTGCTGAGATGGCATTGATGAATAAAAGAGGGAAAAGATGGACCAGAATCCAAGCGAGGGATGATGGATGAAGAAGTGTAATGTGCTGAAGGGAAAGGTTCAAAGTCAGATCAAGGATTCCTCCATGTGGGTAGAAGTCTTTGAGTCTGGACGGTGCATCCGATGATGGATAGAGATGCGAGCAGTGAATGCAGTGAATGCAGTGAATGCAACTGACTAATCGTTCCTGGCGTCTCCCAGCAAGAAAGAGCAAGAAAAGCGAAGACTGCCATGTAAAATTAATTGAGGGTGATTCAACCAATCCCATTGAGCGAATCCACCAACGAAATCATCATCCCTGGCATCTGAGCACCTCAACCTAAATCATCCACTTGTATGCACACGCGGATCCACTGTGAGGCCTCTCAGCCACTGATATCCATTCATTGTCGTCGACGAGAGCAGAGATACTCAGGTACATTCAGGTACTCCCGTACATCGTACAGTAGCATCGTACCTAGGCAGGTGCTCCTTCACCATTGTCAAGCCTCATCCATCCTCATCTTCACCCCTCAAAAGACCCCGTTCCACTTTTCTTTACCTCACCCACACACGCACACCAGAACTCCCTTCCACACACGCACCACAGGAGAGGAGAGAGGAGAAGGAAAAGGAAAAGCCTTTGGTCGATTCGATTCAATTCAATTCAATTCAATTCAATTCAATTTAATTTAATTTTAATCGAATCCATCGAAACTCCTCTTTTTTATTCATTCATTCATTCATTCATTCATTGATAAAATCACAAATTCATAAATTCATTCATAACATTCACAACATGCATAACATTCATCCACGTCCTAACTTCAAGCACACCCACGTACGCCCATTTCCCACGCTTACTCAACTCACACTACTAACGGTCCACAGAGTAGCTAACCCTACCGCCTGCATCTACCACCCTCCACCCAAACCTATCTACTCATCATCCTCTCCCTCAATCCACCCTCCATCCCATCTTCATCTCCTTAATCAACAAATCAATCAACCAATCCCTTTTCCATATCTACAAAAAGGAATTTCAAAAATTACTGAAATCTTCTTCATCGTCAACGTCGTGAGAATCAATTCCCCCCCCCCCCCCCAAAATAATTCAAACGATCGTTTTCGATGATTTACATTCTCTTGTGTTGATTTCCTATCTCTCTCTCTCTTACTCTTTTTTTTTCATTCCTTCTTGTTTCTAAAATACCACTCAAACATTCGTTTACTTTTATTGCTTGCGGCCTTCTTCTACAACCCTCATTCCAGCATCACCCATCTTTTTTTTCCAACCCTCTACACCACCTACACTCTATACATCCAACAACGGACGAAACAGGAGACTATTGGCCTGTCCTCTTTCTCTCCTTCCTCTAAACCACATCGAAAACAAACATCAACAGAAAGGAAAATTCAATTCAGTCATCAAATTTTCCAACCTCTCCCTTTTTGAATCATTCGACACAGTAAACAAATTACGATACCATCTTTTCGCAATTTAAACATCCGTCGTCGATTCACTCTCGTTCATTTCGACAAAATAACTCTTCTCCTCTAGATTTGTTACTTCACTCTCGCGGGTCATAATCAAAAGATCGACTCACTATCCAACACAAGAGTTATCGAAAACCAACCTTGAAACATTCATCACACGAACCACATCTCACCATAGACCTACCTCATCGATACCGACTTCGCCATCGCGACAGATCGTTTGATTTCAATCAACATATAACAAAATAAAGGCCAAGGCCAAAGAAATATCCTTCCTTCGTTCATCATGAAGTCGATATCTACTCTCGCTTTTATCGCTGCTACCGCGTTGGTTGGCAATGCAATCGCTGCACCATCTCCTGATATCATCCCTCGACAATATAAAACTTTAACATACCAAGGATGTTTCTCATCGGGCGATGGCTTGACCAAGAATTCTTCATATACATACAACAGCAAAGGATATTGTCAAACACAATGTGTACCTGCCGATTACGCCGTTCAAGCAACATACAATAGCAATGAGTGTTGGTGTGGTGACGATCTCCCTCCAGCAGCAGATCTCGTCGATGATTCGAAATGTAATAGTCCTTGTGCTGGTATTGATACGGAAATGTGTGGTGGTACTAAACTTTATTGGTCTGTTTATCTTACGGGTACCGAAAGTTCCGCACCAAATTATGATCCATCTTCAGCTTCCTCATCTTCAGCATCCGCATCAAATACCGCCACTCAAACCACATCCATCGTACCATCTGTCGTCACCGTAGGAGGTGAGGCTTTTTGATTCTTCTCCCATCATTCCTAATCTAACAATCATTTTTAGGTCAAACCGTTACAGTTCAAGCATCCGATGCAGCAGCCGCATCCAGTTCCGCTTCCGCACTAGCGGAGAAGAAGTCATCAGGTCCCAATAAAGCTGGCATCGCCGCAGGCGTCGTTGTCGGTGTATTGGTTGCTGCTGCTATCGCGGGAGGTATCTTCATATTTATGCGTAACAGAAAGAGACGTGAAGTCGAAGAGGAATATAGAAGAAATGCAGCAGTCAATAACTTTGTCACTGGTGGTAAATCACCTATCAGTAGCAGTAGCGGTGGAGCTTCATTTACCGATACTCGACTTGATCCTACTCTTGCCAATAGAAGAATGAGTGATGGCAGTATCGCTGATAACCAAGATTACTCAAGGAGAATCCTCAAGGTATATTAAATCACTTTACATATGATATCTTGTCAATATACTAACATTCTTCTCAAGGTTACCAACGCATGAGTAAAGCTACATTACAACACATTTACATCAGTGTGACGAACGACGAGTTTTCAATGTTATTTAGCTCAATTTCAATCCTTTTCGGCGTTTTCGGTCCTTAACTCCCTTTTTCTATTATTTGTGACTACAACACATGGTCGTTCTGCTTTGGGTATCAGTCCCTGTTTTATAAGGGTTCATGGTGTTTATGTGTATAGGCGTGGGGTAGAATGAGCATATGAAGAACATACTCTTTCGCCAAATTAGGAGGATTGAATTTTCCAAATAGGCATCAATTCTACGATACACTTTCAAACATTTAATCAATGTCATTGAAAAAAACAAAAAATCCATACCGTCCTGTCCTTTCAACAATTTTTATTTTTTTACTTTTCGACTTTTAAAAAAAAATAACTGCGGTTCTGATCTTTTTATCTCCTTTTCGATGTTCTTTTTCCTTTCCTGGTTTATGCGAGATTCATACAATATACCCACCTTACGTACTTCGCGCTACACAATAAACAGACGCATAACACTACAACTGAACTCCTTGTATTTTGGGGGGATCTGTGGGAGGTAGACAGATTGAGAAGATGAGATGGAGAGAGGAGGGAAGATTGGTGTTGGTGTTGCATGGATGGTCAATACATGGATTTGGGGTGAAATATTTGAGAAGCAGATGGGAGGGAGATTGAAAGGGAAGGAAAGGTAAAAAAGAGAAAGGATATGGGAAAGAGATATAGAGGATTTTACTGCGAAGTTGGGGACTGGATTGGTTGTTGGTTTTTTGGTAGTTGAGTGGATAATAAATGGGTGGATGGATGGGTGGGTAGGAAGGTTTTGGGGAAATTGACTGGTGTAATAATGATAGTGAAGATGAGAGAGGGGGAATTGGCGAATGGAGAAGAGAGGAGAGAGAAAGCTGAGAGTGTGATGGGAAAAAAGGAGATGGTGAGGAGAGGAGTGTACTTGGTGGATGAGGGAGGGTGGTAGGAAGTAGGAAGTACCTAGGTAGTGGAGTAGTATATTAAAGTCAATTGAAATGTTCCTTTTGTTTTTTTCCTTCATCTTGACGTTTGATGGGATTTCGGTTTGGAGTGTGCGTGTGTGTGTGTGTATGACATGATTCATAAAAGAATAATGATAGGTAGATGCGGTATGGTGTGGTGTGGTGTGGTGAAGCGAAGTGAAGTGAAGTGAAGTGAAGTGAGGTGTGTGAAATATCTATATTATGATAATGTAGTATGAGAACTGAGTTGAGGAGATGAATAGTGGATTAGCTGGGGAGATGGATGGTTGATTAATTGAGATGGATGGTTTATTAGTTGAGATGGATGGTTGGTTGAGGAGATGGTTGGTTGAGGAGATGGATAGGTAGGGGTAGGTGGCTGTTAGGTTGGCTGTTAGGTTGGCGGTTGGTGGTTGGCGGTAGGGAGGTAGGGAGGTAGGTAGAGGGTAGATGTTAGATAGGCGGTAGATAGGGAGATAGTGGGTAGGCGGTAGGTATGGGGTAGAGGGTAGATTGGGATTGGGAGGTTGAAGGTGATGTTGATGTTGATGTTAATTAGATGTATAAGTAAAGGGATGGGATAGATGGGATGAATAGAATGGATGGGATGGATGAGATGGATGGGATGGATGAGATGGATGGGATGGATGGTTGTAAAGTGTAGTGAGGGGGGAGGGGGGATTGGACTGGTTTAGTTGAATGTTTAATTAATGCTTAGTTGATGTTTAGTTGATGTTTAGTTTAAGGTGAATGAGTAAATTAATAGAGTAAATAAATGATTTGAGAGGGTGAGGGGTGAGGGAGTTGCTGATAGGTGGTGGTAAGTAGATAGGTGGTGGTTGGGTGATAGATTGATGAATTGGAGTTGGAGTTGATATAATATGATGTGATATGATATGATATAATGTGTATATTCAGGTATGCGGGGGTTGAGTAATGGTTTTGAGGAGGTGGTTAAGTAGATGGCTAGAAGATGGTTGATGAGATGGTTGAGATAATGGTTAATAAAATGGTAATTGGAGTGATTGGAGAGGATTGATGGTACATTGGTGGTTTAAGAAACTTAGATTGATGAAGTAGTAATGGAGGATTGGATGGGTGGGAGAGTAATGATTCTACGGAGTGAATAATGAGATGAAATGAGATGGGGCGGTAGGTAAGTGGATATGGATGTAAATGTAGATGGATGTTATTTCTTTGGGGGTAGATGCTGGGATGATATGGGGAGGTTAAAAGGGGGGATGTTTGGATTTTGGGATATTGGGATATTGGGATATTTGAATTTTTAGGGGAAGGGAAAAGAGAGAACGAGGGGATATAAAAGGAGGGAAGAAGCGGGAAAGAAGGATTGGGGAATGAATGATTGGAAGGTGGAGATTGATAAAAGGGGGGAGGAGGAGAGGAAGAGGAGAAGGAAGAGATGTATGGAGGGTGCAAGATAGAGGAGTATGGATATGGTATATGAGTAAATAGGGTATGGTATATAACATATGAGTATAGTGTATAAGTAGGGTATAGGAGAAATGGAAAAAGTAAGAAGAGGGGAGGGGGATCTTTTTGGTTGGAGGTGGATAGTCAAGAGTGGAGGAATAAGTAATAGGTTGTAGGGAATTCGGAAGAGGTAAGAAGTGTTATGTCGCTTCATATCTATTTGGGTAATTCGAGGTTGATTGGATTGGTTCGATACATTATTGATTGCTGGGTTTATTGATATTGATATTTTTTTTGTTGTGGTGGTGGTGGTGATGGTGGTGAGGTGTGGGTTATCTGGGTAGGTATGTTTGTTAGGAATTGGAATTGGGGATTAGGAATTATTTTTGAGATAAGGTGAGATGAGAAGTTAATGAGAGGAAAGGAGAGAAGAGGAGAATGAGAGGAGATGGGATGAGAGAAGATGTGAGAAGATGAGAGGAAAGGAGAGGAGAGGAGAGGCAGATAAGAGTGAGAGGATGGTAAGAGAAGAAAGGAGGGTATAAGCAGAGAGTTGGAAAAGGGAAATAAAGGGAGAAGAGATGTTGAGGGGAAGATGAAAATAAGCGAGATAGTTGCGGGCACTTGTATTAGGAATATTGGGTGAGTAGATATCCACGGGACTAGGTATGGTGGAAAGACAATCCGCTTTCTCCCATTCTGAGAAAGATAAGAATTTTGTCATCCAGATGTCTATATAAAGATTGAGTCGGGGGATAATTTCTTTGAGAATTAATAGAACTCAAGCAGGTGGAGAAAGATTCTTATGGGGGTTCGGAGCTTTGAGGTCTGAAGATTAGAGATTGGACAGATATTCAGAGTGATGGTAGGGGGATGTTATGGGTCATGGGTTTTGAGAGAGGATAGAGTTAAAGAATAGGAGTGAGAAATTCTGTGCATGCGTATAGTAGGACTTTTTCGGGAGTTGGATATCTTGTTATGAGATGGTAAGATGGGGAGATGGGGAGATGATGAGATGATGAGATGATGAGATGATGAGATGATGAGATGATGAGATGATGAGATGATGAGATGATGAGATGATGAGATGATGAGATGATGAGATGATGAGATGATCTATGTTCGTTGTCGTCGTTGAGATTTATTATTAAAATCACATGAAACTATCGATTCTCCGTACATCCACCTTCCCATCTCTGCTTTGAATGAAACAGCTACTCTAGAATAACCACCGGTGCAATGGCACTTATTTGTAATATAATGGAGATAGTCATAAACATATCGAAATGATCTTCGGTATACAATTCTACTGGTTCAAGTGCGATTGGATAGCTTGGTGTTTATATATTTGGTTAGGGATCTGTAGGAGATTCAGGGACTGAGTATGAAGATGTAGATATGATCATTCACTACTTCTCCATCTACATCGTTCTCTATGGATACACTCAGCCCTTACCTAGGTACTCTTTCTATTCTTGAATATTGATAGACTGACTAACTACCTTCAGATCTCTCATCTATATAATCTTCCATTCTCATCATCTTCTTTTCTGCCAAAGCAGTATACCAAGGCCTGTAATGATGCAAAAAGGAGTCGTGGGTGTGGGAATCATTCATCGAAAATTGAGATTGGGTGGTTGATTCTGAACGGCACCAGAATTGAGGGATGCGGTCAGGAGAGAGAAAATATATGCTCTGAAAGAACACGAGATGGGAAAGAATGAGTGATGGTGTAAATTCGGGATATGAGATTCGTTGTCATTCGTTTGGTTGTGTCATTGTTGTTAAGTTCTTTTGCTATTGTCGATTTGACGGATATCTAGGCACTGAAAACGTAAGTTTTTATATCTATCGAGTAAAGCTGGAGAACTTGATTGCTGTTGTGACGTCTCTTATTCCCTTCTTTTTTGTTGGAGTTAGTTTGTCGGACTGGGGAGGTCGACACTTTGGAACTTCTCCTCGTTACTCCGTTGTCATCTCTCTTCGAGGGTGTTGAGGTCAATGGTCGGGTAGAATGCTTTCTTTTATAATGGCAAATGAGACATTCTAGCATGCACACACCTCGATCTCTAGCTTTCTTTCTCGCTTGTGTATCTCTCACTCAATGTGTTCATACATTCACATTTTCATATCTCCAGATTGAAACAATCACCGACCTCGTCGTATAAAACCCTCTTATCCCCACTCTTCGGATTTATTATTCGAGTAAACAGTAAGTAATGCCAATGAGGTTGTTGATGTTCTCAAGTGCAAGAAGATTCCCGGAAATGAGCTTTTTTTGTGGGTAAATATTGGTGGGTTCGATTCGTGGAACTCTTGTCGGATGTTTTTGTTTTTAATTTGCTGTCGTTATCTTTGCTTGGTTTGAGACGAGATGAGATAAGATGCAATAACAGTATGAAAGAATCAAATTTCAGACCCGCGACGATTGAATCTGTGAGATTCAAGGGTAGAGTGCTCGTTTCTATTCTAGCAGTTCGGTGAGTTGTTGATGTGTCAAATTCCCATCTTCACAACGAGTACTGAGTAGACAATGTCGTTGTCTTGGCCAATATTCATGGAGTCAATATGTTCATCAAGTGTGTCTTTTCATACTGGGAAATTGAGTTTTCTGACATGACCTTATTCTTTTTCACTATCTACTTTTTGTGTTTTGCTTACTGTATAACATTTCCAGCTGCTTCTCTCTTCTCTCTTCACTTCGAGATTCTTATTCACTACATCTACAGGTATAAATTCCTCTAAAACGTTCTCAAAAAGAGCTCCGCCTGTGTATGCTATGCCCCGAAGAGATTGAAACTAGTCAGAGACGTTAAAAAGACAATCCGCCCAAGTGATGGCTCTTTATGTTTTCAATAATAATTATCACACACCTCTCGTTTTTGTTGTCTCGTAACTTAGAATCTTACCACATCCATTCAAATAAAGAACTCGTGCTGTCAAAGTATCAGAACCCGGCCTTCAGTATCTTCCGAGGGTACATGGCAATATGCCGAGCTCGAGATATACTTGCCGAGAAAAGAAAGAATAAGCCAAGCTCCGTTGCCAGAGATTTCAAGAAAAGAAAAAGAATGAGAAGTCACTAGCCTCTGCAGCTAAGAATGCAAAAAGTACTTCTGCATAATTGGTGCTGTCTCATTGAGCCATATGATTGAAAACGCGTCAATAATATATACTTCACGAGAGCGGGATGTTGAATGTGGGTCATAAATCCCTTTCCTCCCTGTTTCTCTCACCCAAGTGTTCGTGGTTGGTGAATGTCGAATGATGTGGACCATCAGGACCTTAACGATCGATGACATTGGTATATACCCTGAATCTAGAATCCTCGAGCCTTGCTGTTTTCCTCTGTGTTACTTTTTGCTCATCCATCATTCATTGCCAGTGATAGTTGAGGCAAACCGCTGTCATCAAGAAATACAGCCTATGCAGTACCAGAAAAATCCATCTCAATCTTCCAATGAGGTATATGGCGTTTTAACACCGATACAACTATCAAGGCATGTGCATATGTAATGAGTAAAAGTAGCTGGTTAGCAAACACATCGTTTAGAGCTTTCTGACAATACCGACATCTGTTCGGCAAAACACTCTTGACTGGGCATCAAAAGCACTTGGAACCCCCCTCCCCAAAAAGCCTCGTATCTGCCCAATTCCCTCCCGCAGATGTATAAACCTGCCTGAAAGCTCTCTTTGGCCTCAAAGTGTTTATCCCATTTTCCGTGTGTATACTCAGTATAGGATTTATCTTGGAACGATTTACATATTAACTGGGTGACGGGGATTTAGGAGGGCTTTCTTTGCTAGATATTTTCTCTCATATAAAAAGTACTTCATCAATCCGTGAGTCTGGCGTGGAATGATATTCTCAGCTTGCCCACTTTGAATCCACGTCATCGAAGTGGCAAGAGACTGTTCAAGATTCAAGACATTATTATATCAGAAGCCCATAAGAGGATAAGCTAATTAACTGCCTAGGTACTTACCAGCCGATCAGAGAACAAAAGACTTCAGGAGACAAGTGTCTAAGAACAGAAGGTAAATCAAATCTTCGATATTATTGAGGCTTTTGTTTGAGACCCCCTCTCTTTGAAGTTTCGGCTCGTCCTATCATCGCTTGTGCATTCTTACTGTCGAATCTGTAAAGTACTCTTTCTTCCCGCTCTATTATTCGAGAGTAGCTGGAGATGACAACGAGCGGGTAGTATATGGTGACGTAAATAAGGTTTGCTTCCACTGAGAGATTGGGCTGGAATATTTTTCCCTCTTGCGACCTTTACGTGCATATCTAATATCAACAAAGAGAAATCTTGTGGTTCAAGGTCAATTCCATGTAAACTCTAGAGAGATTAGTAACTCAAATTTGATATTTATTGGCATTCCGATGAATATTTATATAGCAATGCATCGATCTTCTGACGCGTGAAACTCCACAATATTCACTTGAGCCTGTTTTGACTCTTGAGGCTAAGAAAATCTAGGTTACATTTTGCATAGAGAGGCAGGGGTATGAGAATTTGTGGGTAATATTGAATCTTTTACTCAATGCCTCCTCCGATTTCACCTCGAGGCATGGGCAGGATGTTGAGCTGAAAGTTGGAGGTATTACTATATAAGAAAGTATCAAGATAGCCACGGTCGAAACATTGCGCAAAGAAGTTACGAATGGTTTGAGATCCCAGGGCGTTCAATATGTGAATACAAATGTACACGATGGAAAATGGTCTAGAAGTTAAACTTGGGAAGACTTCAACAACGGAACTCAGAAGATGATAAAGAAGCCTGGGAGCTTTCATCGCCATGTAGAGTAGAAACGGCAGAGAAGCAACAACAGCAACAACAACCAGAAAACGTAAAAGCATCGCCGCATCTCAAACATTTTCGTCGCTCATTCATGAAGAGATGATATCATTCCCGCAATCTGGACCATAATCTTTTGCCAAAACGACCCTCAAAATCTTGCCTTTGCGCTCTCCAGGTTCTTGGAATTCTAAAACATGCTTTTAAATCTAGACTTTGATTTCTAGAATCATTACTTGCATCCCGCTTGATAAAAAATCGTGATCACGAGCACCTGTTCATGTCTGCCCGGCTTGATCTACAGCTGTAGAACAGAGTAGAACAAAGCTAAGGTACAGCTAGAAGTTGTGGAGTATTTTCTTGGTGTCAGTTGTGACTTTCATGCTTTTGGCCTAAGCTGAATTTGACAGCGAAGTTCTCGTTGTTGGTTTCTATCTTTGTGTTGCGACTTATAACTCAACGCATTCTCATCGATGCGAGGTCTGAAGTCGCCCAACTCCCGTCCTAGTAAAATTGAACTCTGCGTTCTACGGCGGCAAACGATTGCCGAGGCTTTAGCGTAGGCGACATATATAAGGAAGTGATTTTCCCAAAGATTAAATACGCCAAAAGCATTAGGAGTCCAGAAGGAACATTTGATGGTATCTGATATTCGACTCGCGGCGCCGTGCTTCTTGTTTCGTACTCCATAGCTAACTTAAGTGGCAAAATGTGTGATAATCCAAAGTCTCCCTGGTGGAGTCGAACACAGCCTCGACACCAATAGTGAAGCATTTCTGCTGTTCAAAAATATCTATATTTAGTTAATAATTATTGTCACTGAAGTCTTCTTGCACAGTGCTCCATATCGATTCACCAACTTACTAATCCGAGAAGTCAGAAATCCACATTGAGTCGTAGAATATGGGAAGTAGGTTAAAAGAAAATTGCACGGTACTAACTTATACTGCTCAACTTCTTTCCAGACTTGCCTGTATAGTCTGGCTATCGTCGGCCACTTTTCTGACTAAAAATTGTATTTTTCTGACATGTCTCAAATGTCTGAGGTTGAGAATTTTGAGCTGCGAGCGAGGAAAGACTGGAAATATAGTGGACTTAATGAATGTATGTGAGTTTTGGTAAGAGAGTAAATGGGATAATCATCTACGATTCATTATTGTCCGATTGATAAAATACCTAGGTCTTTGATGTCTCCTGTTCCATCGTACTCGTTCTGAGATCATGGAAAGACACAAATGTTTGTATGACGGCCCAAGGCAGTGGCAAGCTACTCACATCAAGAAATATGAATTCAAACCACGGGAAGGGGACTCACGTAGTAAACGGCTTGTAGAAACATCAATTAGTGAAATACAGCGATGGAAAGCTCAAGATCAAAACGGTGAAGGAACGACACGAATTCATGTGCCAATATTTCCAACAATCAAGCCATGTAATTTTAAAAAAGACAACTCCAAACTAGTTGTTTGACCCATACAACACTGTCGGCGAAAGCAAGTAGCGATGATGGGCGAATCAATAACTTAGATGTATCGATAGATGTATCGATAGCAACGAATACCAAGAGTGGAACGGCAGCGAAAGATTATTCATTCTTCTCCTAATTTCAAACCTCCTCAAATCTCCAAACATTTCCATGATATCAGCATTGTAGCTTTTAAGCTACAAGGACCGAGTATATGTCCCCATCGACATCAATACGGCCTAGGACTTGACATTTCTAATTATTAGGAATGAGCATGGTTTGTAAACATATTCATGTCTTGAAGATAAGAAATTGGTTTATGAAATCAGAATGGGAGTCATATGCAACCCACCAGAGGAATAATCGTAGATTGTAAGGACAGGAGAACGAGTCTAGGCGAAGGCTGACTTCAGCATAATCTAAGCGCACAAACAGAAGATCACACTTTCTAAAGCAAACATATAGCAGACGAGAAGTGGCATATTTTGGTTGAGGTATCGTATCATATTCGTATATTTTGTGCCCCTCGTCCGTCCAGAATGTGGATCTACTCGTACATTTTGTCCCTTTCAACTACTGATACACCATCCTTTCCTTCCTACCTCGCAGGAGCATCTTCGAACTTCACTTTCCCAACTTTATTAACCTCCGCATAATGAAAGCCAGTCGGCACATCCCTAATTTGCTTCGTAACTTGTGAAATTGACTTGGGTTCTTTTGCCAATTCAATAGCTTCCGTTACGGCACCCGGTGGAGCATCCGCAATTTCGTTGATATCTTTATTCGTCAAAACGTCGCTAATCCTTGTCGCCCTTGTAGACATTAAAAGTGTAGTTGGTCCTCTAAATTGTAAAAATAGCCTGTCACCCCAGATAGTCCTTCTCATTGCAGTCCTCAGGGTGAAAGCTATCCTCTTCACAAAATTCCACGAATCTGTTTGTTGCATAACCCTGAAGAATTTGATATCTGGCAATAGCTTACTGAATCCTAAGGTTGGGATCTGTAATTTTAAGATCGAGGCCTTTAATCTGTAGGGAAGAGGTAGATTTTGGTTCATTGTGTACGCCACAACATTTCCTGGATGTGCGACAAATTCCTCCCCTTCTTTCAGGGTAATTTCGTAGATTCGACCTGCTCCAGCCAAAGCTACAAGCCCTCTGCCTGTAATTTGTGTGTTTCCCCAGTGAGCGATACTCATACTTCTGTTCATTGTCGGTGAAACAGATAGCCTATGGCCAGTCCAAGCCAGCAATGCATCTCTCTGAGTGACCATCCAATCTTCTCTTCCATCCAAATGCAATACCTCCATAGATGTGATCGGATTCTTCGTTGAAACCAGTGCTTTTATAGGACTCGTCGATGAGACTTTTTGATATAGGAAAGGAATTCCGAGAGGGGCTCGTCGAAATGGTTCAAGGATCGATAATGTTGATTGGGCCTACCCAATATATCAGCAAGCCATCCTTCCTATCCTAGTGCTTTCACCTCGAGCATGCTGACATTTTCTGCTTTTCCGCTCACTCCAACCAACGTTCCTCGTCGGGTGTATAATGTTTGCGATGCGGACAATGAGACTGAAAGAAGAGAGTAGGGCGCTCCAATGACTTCAAATCTTGCATCTGTAACACTTATTTTAGTATTCAGCCCCACGATCATTGCGAGGCTTAAACAAACCAGCAGGATCTGTAGAATCAAGAGTCTTGCTTAAAAGATCGCCATCCAAGGGAGCTTCCGATGCGCTGATTTGAAAATTTCTACATGCGGCAGGCGTATTCTTAATTGAACGGAGCTGCCGCGCACCGCGAGCAACGCGGCTTACACATGATCGTGAAATCATGACTGTTGTTCCTCTTTGATGTTCAAAGGGAAAAAAGAGAGGGGCTTCCGTTGTCGTTCGGAAAAGCTGCAGGAGTAGGCTGCATGTGCAATTTTCTGCCTTGTTAATCCTTAGGCGAGGCTGCAACATGAAATGTCGTAATAGCTTCGTACATTGTGGTGCTCACGAACTTTTTCTATAAATTGGTGGATTTCTAGTAGGTAACCATTCTTATCCGATTTTCTTTGAATAAAAGCGAACGGTATTTCTTTCAACTGTGCTTCTTTCATATTCCATTTAACCGCATTTTCATATTGGACAGATTTCTAAATTCTGGCTGTTTGTTGATTCCTTATCGATAACTACAACTTTATACATGGGGGTCTTCTTGGAATAGCTGAGGCATGCGCAGTCGATGATCTATGGGCAGTGAGAATAGATTTGGTTTACGATGAGCTTCCGAAGCTTACATAGCTTCCATGGAGCTTCTTGCATATATGCAAAAGCTTCATTGCGACATCCACGATGGGCACAGCCGGGGGTAGGCCTCAGGGTATTCACAAGCACCAATCGACTGTTGAAAGACATTCCCAAAGGCAGTGCTATCCAGAGCCAATCTTTGAGAAATGCGAAATCAGCGGACGACATACCTGGGTCGACGCCTGAGACGGCGAAAAAAGCCCCTCTTGCCATACCGACAACGGCGAGAAAAGATCCATTGGCCCTTGATGACAAAACAAACAAGGAGCAAAGGAAGGCGGACTGGGCGATCATAAAAGAGATGTCACAGTATTTGTGGCCCAAAGACAACATGGGAACAAGAGTTAGGGTTGGATTATCCCTCGGGTTGCTAGTTGGAGCTAAAGTGTTAAATGTGCAAGTACCTTTCTACTTCAAAAGCATCGTCGATGCTATGAATGTTGATTTTGCTGCTCTTGGAGGCACAGCTACAACCGTCGCCGGATCGATGATATTGGCTTATGGACTTACTAGAATTGGAGCTACATTGTTTCAAGAAGTAAGGAATGCTGTCTTCGCTAGCGTGGCTCAAAAGGCTATCAGGAGGGTAGCTTGCAATGTTTTTGATCATCTATTAAGACTCGATCTCAATTTCCATCTCTCGAAGCAGACTGGCGGGTTGACTAGAGCTATCGATAGGGGTACAAAAGGTATTAGCTTCTTGCTTACATCCATGGTTTTCCACATTTTCCCGACAGTGTTAGAGATATCCATGGTTTGCGGTATCTTGACCTATCAATATGGTGCCAAATTTGCGGCTATCACAGCTCTCACCATGGTGGGATATTCAGCATTTACCATCTCGACTACTGCTTGGAGAACAAAATTCCGAAGAGCCGCAAATGCCGCCGATAACAAAGGTTCGACAGTTGCTGTAGACTCTCTGATCAACTATGAGGCAGTCAAATACTTCAATAACGAGAAATACGAAGTTGGTAGATATGACCAGGCACTCAAAGCTTATGAGAAATCATCCATCAAGGTCGCAACATCTTTAGCATTCCTCAATAGTGGACAAAACTTGATCTTTTCAAGTGCATTAACTGCAATGATGTACTTAGCCGCAGACGGTGTAGCTACAGGAAACTTGACAGTGGGTGATCTTGTAATGGTCAACCAATTGGTCTTTCAACTCTCGGTTCCCTTAAATTTCCTTGGATCAGTATACCGAGAACTTCGACAATCCTTATTGGACATGGAAACGCTTTTCAACCTGCAAAAGGTCAATGTGGCTGTCAGGGAAGCTCCGAATGCGAAGCCCCTGCAGCTAACTAAAGGTGGCGAGATCACATTTGAGAATGTAACCTTTGGTTACCATCCAGACCGACCGATCCTGAAAAATCTCAGCATGACCATTCCTGCTGGCAAAAAAATTGCTATTGTTGGACCTAGTGGCTGTGGAAAATCAACAGTCCTGCGACTCTTATTCCGTTTCTATGATGTTCAAGAGGGAAGAATTTTGATTGATGGCCAAGACATACGAAATGTGAGTTTGGAATCACTGAGGAGAGCCATTGGCGTCGTTCCTCAAGATACACCACTTTTCAATGATTCCATTGAACACAACATCAGATATGGTAATTTGGAGGCATCTGACGAGAAAGTCAAAGAGGCAGCACAACGTGCAAAGATTCATAGCATCATCACAACGCTCCCCGATGGATATAAAACCATGGTTGGGGAACGGGGAATGATGATTTCTGGAGGAGAAAAGCAAAGATTGGCAGTCTCAAGACTTATCTTGAAAGATCCTCCGCTCTTGTTCTTTGACGAGGCGACATCTGCATTGGATACACATACGGAACAGGCACTCATGCAAAATATCAACAGCATTTTGAAAGGAAAATCAAGGACTAGTGTTTTCGTTGCTCATAGGCTCCGAACAATCTTTGATAGCGATAAAATCATAGTACTGAAGGAGGGGTCAGTGGCTGAAAGTGGGACGCATAGAGAACTGGTTGATACTGGTGGGGTATATTCCGATCTCTGGAGTGGTAAGCATCTTATTTCATTCTTATTTTTGTGTGCTCTGTCTCACCATTATTATAGTACAAGAAACTCTTTTTGCCGAAACGGAGAAAGGTAAAGAACGAGAGGTTAATATTCCCGACGTCTCGAAAGAAGAGAGTAGATAGATTTGATCGATAAGAAATTGTTATCTTGAATGGGCCAGTTGCATACATGCCGCAGGGTAAACCCCCTTTCACATTAAAGTCCCACCAATCGAGGCTGCATACAAGTGGGACTAGACGTTCTTGTGTGCTTCGAACCCCCGTAACACTGGATAACATTTACCCCTCAACACTGTACAGTACAGACCACCAAGCATCAACTTTCAAAGTGAACGCATTATCGTGCGTGCATTGTTTATATCTGTTTCATGATTTCAAATGAACAATTTATGGAATTGAATAAACATAATGATTGTGTTCGGCGCTGCACAAAATTGATCCAGACAAGCATCCACTTTAGAATTACTCGGGAAGACGGGTTCTAAATCCAGATAAAAGGCCTAACGAGTCACAAAGTCGGCTGGGGAATGAAGGCAAGACTGACAAGAGCCTTTTTAGCAGTTAGTTAGACCTTTTCCCGAAAGGAAATTTGATTTGACAACGCTTTGATCATGTAGTGATGGGTCCAGATGGCGTCTTCCATGCTCTTAAATTCTTCTAGGGAAACATCCGGGGCTGCTTGGAAAGTTGTACTACCCTGGCCACTTTCAATGTAGAAAACGTGCCAACGGCTGGTTGTGCCTTTGAGCTTGTACTATTCCAGTCTAACCCTCCGATCATGATCTGATTTCATTGGATACTAGACGAAAATCTATACCTTCCATCTGAATGGTCAGACCATGCCAGTTTCCGAGCCACTCTCCATGAGAAGCGTCCACTTTTCATCGGATCAGTGCAGCTTTATTTGTCTTAGACTGTCATGGATAAAATGATAATTCATGTAGAATCCTTGTATTTCACTCATTTCTTGTGGATTTTCGGATAATTTGGATGGAGCAGTATCCAAATTCGAGGTAATCTCAGGGAATACAATGAAATGCAAGCAGAAGCAAGTAAGAAAATCTGTGGATGAAGAGCTACGGGGCACACTCACTTGTAGAGACTAGAGCTTTCTATATGGCTTATCGCCAAGGACCAGAAGGTATTCTTTTCTTTCTGTCTTGCCTCAACAACTCGGTGAAGTAACGGTCTGTTCATCTATTCATTCTTGAGAATTTCTGACTCGACGCACATTCGAAGTATATACAAGCACATAAACATCTCCAAGTTTTGAATTTCACCGACTGTTGTAAATATTGTACTTCTCCGTTCATCTACTCACCCCATACAAACGAAATCTCGCGGCTTGTTTGATATTTGATCTTGACGAATAAGAATAGCCATTCCTGTGTTCGTTTCGCAGATAATACGGACGAAGCACCTCTGACGGGCTCAGAAGACTCTTTCCAAAATCGATTTATCGATTCTTTCCGATATCAATCTTCACATTCTCTGAATCAACCAATTATTCAGTCTCTCGCTTCTCTTCTCCTTCATTTTGGCTGACGGCCAATCCTCCCGCGATATCAATCTCACTCAAACACTCCACGCCCCACAACCCACACGAACGCAACCATGGTTAAACTTATCGACATGATCAACCAGAAGTTGGAGCTCTACAGACTTGAGAAGCGATATATCAATAGTCGAAACCGTCGCAGCACATTTGTCTCCGATGCAGTATATGTAGATGGCGAATACTACTCTGCAAACAACACGTATTCTGCAAACTGCACAGCAGGCGATGAAGATAGTGGAAGCAATTCATCCTCATCGAAGGATAGCAAACTTTCAAAAGATACAACGGGAAAGACAATGGCGTCAACAAGATCGAAGAGATCGAGTCTGATGGATTGGAGACGAGGAAGTGTAAGGGGGAAGCATAGCGATAGGGAAGGAACGAAGGTTAGTGTAAGGGAGTTGAATTGGGATGGAAGCGTGAGATCATAATTTGTAATTGCTACTGGTGAAGAAGTGGTTCGATTCTTTAAGTGGATGCATTGTTGAATGCACACTGGCGCGATGCTTTTCAGCGATAACCTTTTTCTTGTTTACGGATTTTATGAATTGTGATTACAGTAGGGGGGGACATGTAGTCATTACCCTTTTTTGTTTATTGAGTTGGGCATTCACTGCTCTGTGACTAGAGGGTGGAGTTTATTCATTTTCTTTGTTCATATTTTGCTGGCATTATATTGGAGAAAAGTCGATGGTGAATGGGTCGGGGTACTTGATGACTGGTTAAGGGGCAGAAATCAAGGTGGTATCTCACTTACATATAGCAAATACTCTCAGATGGAGAACACAGAATAGTAGATACTCACTATATAAAAGTCAAATTATCTACATTCTTATAAAGGTGTTGTTCATCGTGTCTCTCATTTCATACTAGTATAATTTCTCCAGGACACAGGGTGAATCTTTTTGAGGATTTCGGTAAACTTGGGAAGAGTTATCTGCATAATCGTGAAGCAGGAATAGAACGAACATGCTTCATAGCCCTTTTCTACTCGCTTGATGTTTCTTCCGCCATTGCTTTTTTCTCACAAAGCAGCAAATTCTCATCGATAGATTTTGTTGAAGTGCACAATCTTCTTTGTTGAAATGATTCGAGCCTCCCCAACGCATCAATTGGCATGAATGCTAACTTTGTGTTGTTGGAAAGGACACACTGAACAAAGCCTTCCAATTTCAAGGTACGCTCAACGAATCGCGAACTAAAAGTTCGATAGGTACTAAGAGCAATTGAATCCAATATTCAAAATTCTACAACTTCATGTGTAATTACATATATTGATCTTTGAAATACCATTCCTTATAATCATACGTCAAGATGAACATCGATCCAGCTATGGAAGAGGCCGAGAGATACCTCAAACAGAGCGAAGGCTGGGCGCCAGTACACATTGGTAAAGACTGGGTTGCCGTCAAGCGTCTGGGAGGTGGTTCTTATGGCATAGCTACTCTGTTTGAATATCGGGGACATAATCCAGATGTATCGCCGCGGCAACTAGTGGTTAAGCAGGAAGGAGGCGCAGGTTTGAATTTGAAACAGGAGAGTAGGGTGATACAAAGTCTTATGAAGTACGACAGTGACCATATCATCAAGATATATAAGGCTTATCATCGGACTATGGGCACGGTAAGCTATTGCTTCCCTTTATGATTCAGCTCAGAAGATACTGTTTGCAGCGGAAGATGCCCTGGTACTATGCTTTACTAATACAGTCGTAAATAGGGGACAAACGACGCTATGGACCGGGCTATTGTGGATTATGCTAATTGGCTGGATACTGACAAGAAGCGCGACGCCAATATTAAGGTACAGCTCAGGCGAAAATATGATGTCGCAAGGATTTATCTGGAATTTGCATCTGGAGGGGACCTAGGAAGTTGGATGTTCGAAAACTGCCAGGACCAGCGCCCTCCAGAGGAATACATTTTTAGGATATGGGAATGTTTGTTGAAGGCACTGATGGTTTTGAAATATGGGACAGAGAATCCAAATGATTCAATCTTTGAAAAAGAGCCAAAGGATCGTCTGCATCAACCAATTGCACATTTTGATATCAAGGGACCAAATAGTAAGTTGCACGCTAGAACCGGAGTTTGCTTGCAAATTTCCAGTAACGATGCTAACATTGTGTAGTTTTGTGAGTAAAAGTCTTTTTACAACTTTCCTTCTTCATATGAGAGATAAGGAACACGAATATAAGCAGAGTGCATTGCAGATATATGAAACCTCTATCAGAGGACCGAATGCTAAATGTTTCTTCATGTAGAATTGGCGATAATCCTCGACCAGGCCATGAACGGATATCGGTTCACAAGGTGCGTACTAATATGTACAAAATCTCACAATTTCAAATGTTGAGAATTCAAACCCAAATAGTGCTAACCCAAGGCCAACCATAGCTTGCCGACTTCGGGCTCGCACTTGAAGTTCCTGACGCCGAAGTATTGAAAAGGAGTGCTGCCAAACGGCGAGAATGGCTCAAGATAGCTCAAGGACGCAACACCTACTATGCACCTGTATGAACCTTATTGATTAGTTTTCCTTGCATTTCAAGCTCCGTTTTCGATCAGGCTCACCATTCGTGTCGCTCAAACTAACTCATCCACAGGAACAATTTTTGGTCGGCAATCCAAACCGCGTGATAGGCACCTCAACCGACGTGTGGAATGTTGCTAATGTTATTTACCAATGCCTAGTAAATAATAATGCTGTGCCCGACAATGAATTCTTCGAGACAGGAGTCGATCCCGAACCCTCCGAGACATTCCTGACTATGGGCAAATATCTCTTGCATCCCGAACTAGAAGTTTATAGTAGGAGATTTAGGGGGTTGATTTTAAAGTCTTTAGCATATTATCCCGGAGAACGTCCGGATGTACGGGATTTACTAGTACAGGTACAAGAATCTGTAGATTTTTGGAATTTTGGCGAAATTCATGACTTGTTTTTGGAAGGCATTTATGGAGGGGAAGATGGGTGGGATGAAAAATATCCGGATGCTACTCGGAGATCGAAAAAATATCAAGGTATGCAAATGATCAGGTTGCAAAAGGAGAGGCAGCCACGAAACCCAGACTACAGTAATCCAAAATGGTGGAAACCGGCAGAAGATGAATATGATTACGATGATTATGATCTTTTATTTCCGACTCGCAAGGCGCTTCAAATGGGGTATAGAGAAATGCCGTTCGAATTGGGAAAGCCGATACGCAACCCGATGTTCCCTGATTGGAGAGCAGTCGGACCAGACGGAAGGCCGGTGCGAGGTCCTACAGAGCCAGACTTTGATGATCCAGAAGATGACCCTGAAGATGATGCAGACGATCCGGAGGATGGTGCAGCCGACCCAGAAGATGATCCAGAAGATCCAGAATACGTTCCGAAGGGAGGAGATCAACGCGCCTACAATAAGGGGAAAAGAAAAGGAGGAGAAGAACCAATATTCGTAAGAGCCTTAGCCATCGAGCGGGGCGTAAAAAGAATGCGCACACCTGAGGAACAAGAAGCTGTTCCCTGGATAAAGCCCCCCCCTCCTGTCAAAATCGCCCTAAAGAGACGAGCTCGAAGAGCCAAACGCCGAAAACCCCAACGCCGAATAGTCCAACCTAAACGTAAACAAGAACTTCGTGTGGCACCTTACCGCGATGCAAAGAGACAACGAATAGCGGACCCTAACTCTCCGCAGTTTTATGGAAAGGAATATAAAATGAATACTGCGGGGAAACTGATGGTTCGGCGTGCAGGACCTTTGCCTAGAACGGGAGAAATAGAGGTAGAGAGGAGCACGCCGTGGGCTTTGAATCAACCGAGTCCGCGAAAGCCCGTTAGAGGGGAACGAGATAACTATGATAACTGGTATAATGAGGCTTGAGATGTGGGATGGAATTCAAGGTTGTGGGCCGAACTTGCTCGATTACTTTAGATGGCATATTGTGAAAGGAGGAAAAGATTGTTCGTTGTGCTGGGGGACTTATGCGTGAATGGCCAGAGTTCAAGGGATGTTTAGGTTTTTAAGTCAAGCTGCTATATTCAAGGCACATAGTGAAAGTATATTGAAGTTTATATCTTACTGTAATGTTAGATAGGTAGTATAGTATCAGATTTTAATGAAATTCCGTTCTTCTTCGCTGTTGTTGGTTTGAAGTAATACAAAATAGGCATCTCTCCAATAGAAAAGACGAGGTGATATTGGAAAGAACAAACGCCTATCTCTATGGAACCCAGGAATAACAGAAGATTATAATTCGTCAACCACAGGCATGTCGTTACCAACACCAATCTCGGGTTCGACAATTACATTCACTACTTCAATTTCCTCAGCAACTTGCTCTGAGTTGGTTTCTGTAATTTTCAAAAAATCATCAACTACTAATCTTGCGACATTTTTCCCCATCAATGCGCTTGTTTCCATAGTGCTGATGAAAGATTCAATACCGCTAGTGTAGTAGATACCAGGCGCTAGTTGAATCTCCTCGAATGTTACGCGAGGATATTCGTATGGATACGAGTACCAGACGTGGGGGTAGTACCATGTAATTGTGTTATTTGCTGTAGGAGAAATGGTGGTAAGGTCTTCAGGGATAGGGACTTCGCTGTTGAGGACTGAGGAAAGGAACTCGGAAGTCAAGGGGCGAGGAGAGAAGATCTTGTAAAGATTTTCGTATTCGAGGGTGGTAGGATTGATAACCTTGCGGAGAGTGGAGATGGAGAAAAAGCCAACAGGGCCGGCGAAGTCTTTGGGATCAGTGGGGGCGGAGATGTTCTTGGGGAGAGTGGTGAGGATTGTAGTAGGGACCTGCTCGGTGGGGCCGAGGTTGAAATAGGCTGGGTTGAGGCCATAGGGAGAGGTGAAGAGGGTTACGTGAAGGGTTACGTAGGGGATTTCGTCGGGGGTATGTTGAAGGAGGTCAGACGACATTTTGATGTCGGTGTATTGAAGTGGAGCGGCGATAATGATGGTGTCGAATGGTTCTTCATTAATATGAGAAACACCAATAGCATCTGTAGTAATGGTTTTGACATTGTACCTTTCTTGGTCCTGAACTTGGGAAATCTCGGTAATGGTGTGGTTTAGACGAACAGTGGCATTTGAGGATTGAATCATGTTGTCAAAGATTTGCCAATTGCCGCCTTGAATCTGCATTGCACCTTCGATTGCCATACAAACCATGGTCTCTACGCCATGAATGACGTTTAGGTTTTGACCATAGTTGACCCGAGTAGATGCTTGAATCAGATCAGTTGTGAATGAACCCTCAATCTAAATATTGTTAGTTTCATTATGATAGGACATACATTTAGACTCACATTGTTTTGAGCCAAGAACTGTTCGCCCGTTACGGATGCCACAGTTTTGAGGTCTAGTTCCTCTATCCTTTCCGTGAGAGATCTAAATGGAAAGTATGGTGCTTCGTAAAGTTGTAAGAACTTTCCAACCACAGTTTTCATCAAGCGTTGAGTCTTCAATGGGGCAAGTCCATATTTCCAAAACATCTTTGCAATATCCCAATACTTCCAATCGCTATCCTTCTGAGTATAAACAAATTCTGCGCCATCCCAGATACCAAGAATTTCAGCTTCTTCGGTGTTGGATGATTTTGCATGCAAGTCGAATTCTCGGCTTGCATTTTTTAGAATTGCATTGACGTCAACGAAGATACTGGCTCCCAATTCCACGGGCTCCAATGAATTACCATATGCGTTCACTGTGGTCGAACGACCTCCAATATAAGAGGATCGTTCGAAAACAGTGACATTAATTGCAAGGTCGGATTCAGCAGCATACTTCTGTAAATGATATGCCGAGGAAGACCCGCCTGCTCCAGCACCTGATATTCTGTTAGTGAAAGGCAATGAGGATATTACTTGTATTTTGATGCTGAGTGGAAGTATACATCTTCAGGGTATCTGACGGGTATGCAGATTCTCATGAAATTTGAGGTAATATACAAGAGAAACGAAGGGAACAGATAGATAGTAGCCAGCTAAGGGATGGGGCAATACCCCTATTTTGGGTCCCCTCTGAAAGACAGGAATTATAACAAAAGTTGTACTCCATGAAGGGAAGATCATCATGAAAGATCACACGGCAACATTGACGATAATGGTATGAGGAGAAGTATCAATACATACCAATAATTGCAATTCGTTTTGCATGACTATCAGCATACTCGTACGTTGTTGATTCTATGATAGGCTCTTGTTCAGCAACAGCTTGAAATTTAAATGGCCATGACAAAAACCCAAGACTTTCTCCGGAGAGAAGAGTAACAATAAGTGCCAATACGAGATTCCAGCCTCGATACATTTTGAAAATATTGAACAAATAGTAAACAAACAATTGATGGAGTTATTTATTAACAGATCTGTGGTCAGCGTAAACAATGCCTTGTAGCTTAAAGTGGTAGCCTCGCCTTAGTACCAAATTGAGACTAGCGTGAACCTCGTGTGGGAATTCACGTCGCCCATAGAAAAAAAAGCTCGCGACGTTGAGGGACAAAATACACAGCTTCTCGCCACGATAACGCCATATAACTTCATTTTAATTACATACGAAGTTATTGTATTCTGTCAGAATGTCTGCCGCACAATTATTGAACCCAAAGGCAGAGTCCAGAGTATGATTTTTCCTATCTAAATTTGAGATGCAGCTACTGATTTGTAGTAGAGAAGAGGGGAAGCTTTGAAAGTCAATATCAGTGCAGGTGAAGGTTTACAAGATGTTTTAAAGTCAAACTTGGGTCCTATGGGAACCATTAAAATGTTAGTTCTCGTCCTCCCCTGAGCCTAGAATATGCTAACATTTCTAAAGGTTGGTTGACGGTGCTGGAGCGGTATGAAAGCCTTATTGATGCAACAACGAGAATAACCCTCTAATAATCGATCCACAGATAAAACTTACAAAGGATGGAAACGTTCTGTTACGTGAAATGCAAATACAAAACCCTACGGCAGTTATGATTGCACGAGCAGCAACCGCACAAGATGATATTTGTGGTGATGGCACAACCTCAGTTGTTCTTCTCGTAGGAGAGCTTTTGAAACAGGCAGATAGATATATTTCCGAAGGTTTACATCCCAGAATTATCACAGATGGTTATGAAATTGCAAAGACAGAAGCGTTGAAGGTTGGTAGGATATCAATTATTGGCGGGGTAACACTGACACTTTGCAGTTCCTGGACACCTTCAAAATTGAGAAGGAAGTCGACCGTGAACTTTTACTTTGCGTTGCCCGAACCTCCCTTTCTACAAAACTCAACCACACTCTGGCGGAGAAGCTCACTCCTGATATCGTCGATGCGGTCCTATCGATTTATCAAGCCCCGGCAAAGCCCGATCTCCACATGGTCGAAATTATGAAGATGCAACACAGAACCGCCTCAGAGACTCAGTTGATTCGAGGTCTTGCTTTAGATCACGGTGCTAGACATCCAGATATGCCAAAGAAGGTCGAGAACGCATTTATTCTCAGCTTGAACGTCAGTTTGGAGTACGAGAAGTCCGAAATTAACTCCGGTTTCTACTATTCGAGCGCGGAACAAAGAGATAAACTCGTGGAGAGCGAGCGTCGTTTTGTTGACGAGAAATTAAGAAAAATTGTTGAGTTGAAGAAAGAGGTTTGCGGAAACGACCCCAAGAAAGGCTTCGTTATTATCAACCAGAAGGGTATTGATCCATTATCACTCGATGTCTTGGTTAAGAACGGAATCTTTGCTCTGAGAAGAGCTAAGCGAAGAAACATGGAAAGATTACAATTAATTTGTGGTGGTACGGCACAGAACAGTGTGGATGATTTAACTCCTGACATTCTTGGATGGGCTGGAAATGTTTATGAGCATCAATTGGGAGAGGAGAAGTACACTTTCATCGAGGATGTAAAGGAGCCAAAATCTGTGACCCTTCTCATCAAGGGACCAAATCAACACACCATTACTCAAATCACCGATGCAGTCCGTGATGGTCTTCGCAGTGTTTACAACATGATTGTAGACAAGAGCGTCGTACCAGGAGCTGGTGCTTTCCAGGTTGCTTGCGCAGCACATTTGAACAGCGAAGCTTTCCGCAAGACTGTCAAGGGTAAGGCGAAGTGGGGTGTTCAAGCTTTCGCTGACGCTCTTCTCGTTATTCCTAAAACTTTGGCAGCAAATGCTGGTCATGACATTCAAGATTCGCGTAAGTTGCATTTTCACCTAAACCTTTTTCATCGCGCTAATGTGTATCACAGTTGCTAGCTTACAGGATGAGCAAGCAGAAGGCAACATTGTCGGTCTTGACCTCAAGACTGGTGAACCTATGGATCCAGTCTTGGAGGGTGTATATGATTCTTTCCGTGTACTGAGGAATTGTGTTGCATCGAGTTCTGGTATTGCATCCAATCTTTTGCTCTGTGATGAATTGCTCAAGGCACGTCAAATGGGTAGAGCAAAGGGACCGGGTGATATGGATGGATAAATTCATGAATAAAAGAAGCCTAATGATCATTTGTAACGACTTTATTGGGAAGGTAGATAAAATACATGCATGGTATTTTTATAGGTTCGCATCTCATTCTTTTTGAGATGTAACTCTGTATATTATTACCGTATCTAGAGAGGTCATGTAGAGTGTCTACCATATTCATACCTAGGTAAATAGAGATGAAATGAATGATTTGATGAAATTTATCATTACGATGTATATGTAGTTTACAATAATGCCTCCCAAGAAGACTTTCTCCGCATTTCTTGTCTTGGTAGTGATGGATATTTGTTTCGGATAAGCTCTGCCGTGCCAAGAAGTGGCTGTGGATGTTTTGGATGATTTGCGGCATAGGTGGCCGTCTCCCGAATGGGATGATCTGTGTATTTGTCTGACCTTCCAGAATTATTTGATTGCTTATTATTGTCATATGGCTATATTGAGGAGTGATGGGAAGGTAGTGGGTTGATGGATTGACCTGATTGTCGGGATGATCGATCGTCCCGGATAGTCATTTGTCGTGTTGAAGAAAGAAGGGGGAGGAGAAGAAGAAGAAGAAGAAGGAGGAGGAAAAGAAGGATACCAGTGGCATGGATGGAAACTTCTGATGATTTGGCTATGAATATGATTCCCAGGGGAAGAGAGTGAGTTACAGGAGTTTGAGTTTCCAGAAATTGATATCAAGAACCACTTTATAGAGATATTAAAAGGGGTGGAGATTAATTTGATGCTTAAATTCAGGGTTATGTTTTTTTGACACGGAGTGCTCTCTGGATAATCGGGACCGAATGGGATGGATACTTGGGTCGGTATGGATAATTGGATGCTTCTCGTATTCGCCGGGTTGGACGGAAGGGAGGATGGAAGGGGTGAAGATTAGATTGGAAGATTGGAAGATTGGAAGATTGAATATCGGCTTCTTTATACCTGCGAGTGTATATACGCCGTATACGCCGTACGGAGAAAGAGTGGATGGATATTAATAGTTCCATCATTCACTCCTTTCACGGAGACATTGAAGATACAGGCGAGACAGGTACTAGGTAGGAATCATGGCGGCCCCTAAGATTCCAGCTGATACACCTCAATCCCCACATCAAGATCTCCCTTTTCCTAATTTGTCACATTTTGATGCTTGAGATCTCAGCGCCACAAGTCAAACCTATCAAAAGCAAGATTCATCTTGCCATGAGTCCATGACCTCCACTTGCTCCAATTGTCCTCGATAGATCCACTAAACTCTAAAAGAACTATAACAAACGCCAAGAGCTATGAAGGTGCTACTCCGTGCATGAGAGTTAGAGTACAAGTAATGTAATGTAGTATCTACACAGTAGACAATCCCTCGAGGACTAAGGACTGTACGTCCACACAACGGAAGATAGGATTCGGACTGACATTCCCTATTTGATTGAAGCACTCGTCACCAACATTCTTTGAGACAAACTACCTATGAAGAGTCGGCGTCCCTACTTGTATTAATAACTTGGAATCGTGATGAGGATATTATTGGTTCAATACCTATCAACATTTATTCCACGCTGAACACGCGACACAACCTCTAACCCCCCAAGTACCACCACTCTTTCTTTTTCAATTGCTAAAACTTCTGGTCGAGAGACCACGAAGTAGCAATTCGCATCATGTTGCGAATTCGCAGATACCGAGCTCTCCTTATTTTTGCCGTCTTTATAACAGCCATTCTCGTTCGATTTACGCATATAAGGGATTGGGAAAGTTACACTGTAGGAGGCCCTGTCGACATCCCTGACTCCAAATTTGCATCAGAAAAGGGAGAACCATACACGTATACACCAAATGGAGGCCATCCAATTGCACCGGAAACTCTGAAAGAACAAGCAGAAGAGCCATTGAAGCCCGCAGAGGAAGAAATTAAACCGGCACCAAAGGTAGCAGAAAAGATATCGTCCACAACTAGCAGTACCTCGACTACTTCGAATGTTATTGCGATTCAAACAATAGATACAACTGTGCCGAAATATACTCTTCCAGACAGGAAGCCACCAACTCAAGGTGTCTACGAGGATACCGGATTTGAAGAGCTTCATCCAATTGCGCCAGATGGAAGACAGGACTTTCCTGTTTTCTCAGCAGTACCTACTACAATTCACTGGTCTAAGCAAGCAGAACATTTCCCAGTACCTACTGAAAGTATTATCAATCTGCCAACTGGTGTGCCAATTGCAATTCCTAAGATTCAACATGCTTTCAATGACGAGACAACGGACGCAAAAATCAGTCGAGAGAAGAGGCAAAATACAGTTAAGGAGGAATTCTTGAGGTCATGGAAAGGTTACAAGAAGTTTGCATGGGGTCATGACGAACTTTCCCCCGTATCAACTAAATTTCGAGATCCATTCTGCGGATGGGCAGCAACTTTGGTGGATGGTTTGGATACTTTATGGATTATGGGATTTCATGATGAATTTGAGGAGGCTGTCAAAGCAGTTAAAGAGATTGATTTCACCACCACTCCAAGGATGGAAATACCAGTATTTGAAACTACCATTAGATATCTCGGTGGTCTTTTAGCTGCATATGATGTTAGTGGAGGAAAATTCCAGGTTCTCTTGGATAAAGCTACTGAACTGGCGGAGATTTTAATGGGCGCTTTTGATACCCCAAACAGGATGCCGGTGCTTCACTATCGATGGAAACCAGTCTTTGCATCTCAACCTCATCGTGCAAGTTCCAGATCTAATTTGGCCGAACTCGGATCATTGTCTATGGAATTTACCCGTCTTGCTCAACTTACAGGCGAGCAACGTTACTATGATGCTGTAGCTCGAGTCACCATCGCTTTATCGGAATGGCAAGATCGTAACACAACTAATATTCCTGGAGTTTTCACAGAGGACGTCGATGCTTCAGGTTGTAATCGTACAGCCACCATGAAAAGAGAAAAGGAGAAGTTCGAGGCTTCATTGGCAAAGGACTTCGCTCTCAGCAATCCAAAGACGACTGCACTTTTGGACGAATCCCCTGAGGGATATCAGCCGCCTTCACCAGAGAACGTAAAGGAGCCCAAGCCAAAGAAGAACCCTAGCTCGGAAGAAAAGATGTTGGAGATGCAAGTTGTTCCGGGTGAGCCTGGAAAAGCGCGTATTAAGGGGTGGGAGGAAGGAGGCGTGATGAAAAGAGATCTGGAAGAACCAGCATCAACTGGCTCGACCACGGCATCTTCACCACCTGCGCCAGCAGCAGGTCTTCCTCCAGTAAGTAGAACTGGCAGTGGTCTTGGTCATCAAGTTGCGCCAGACCTACCAACAGTCGGGGTATCGAGTGAGTGGGACTGCGTCAAGCAAGATTTGGAGTCGTATACCATTCACGGTAGACAGAAGTTTTCGATGGGTGGTGGGCAAGATTCCACCTATGAGTATTACCCAAAGGTACGTGTTAAATTTACAAATTTCTTGAACATAACTAATACAGTTACAGCAATATATGCTTTTGGGTGGTCTTGATGAAGTCTATAAAAAATTGTACATGAAGACCATTCCTGCCATACGGGAGCATATGCTCTTTCGGCCAATGATTCCAGGAAATGACGACATTCTTATCTCTGGAAAAGTCACGAGCAATGGCATACGGGAAGAAGATCTATTGATTCCAGAGATTACACATTTAACATGTTTCATTGGAGGTATGGTTGGAATGAGTGCGAAGGTTTTCGGCATCGAAGGAGATCTCGAAATTGCAAAGAAACTTACAGATGGTTGTGTTTGGGCGTATGGTGCAACCCCATCAGGAATTATGCCTGAAGGATCAGAAGTTATTGCATGCGAGAGTGTTAAAAATTGCTCTTGGAATCAAACCCTCTATTATGAACGCTTAGACACTTCAGCCGCCTACAGAGATGCGAATCTTAAGGAGTATATCGAAAACAAGGAGAGACTTGATGCCGAAGCAAAGGAGATGAGTTTGAACCCCACAGATGCTGCACGTGAGCAGAACGCTTTGGCGAAAGCAGAGGCTGTTGGTATACCTCAAGGATATGTTGGCCATAAAGATACTTCTTCTTTAGCAAAAGACTCGGCGGAGACAAAATCCGAAGACGCAAGTGCCTTCAAGCCAAAGGATGAACCTACATCGCTCACGAGACGCCAAACTGGTGCCGCTGATGGTCCTGAAAAGGAGGATATGTTCAAGCTGAAATCCGCAAACACAGAAAAGGAGCTGGAAAGTATGGCTGGAGGTCGTCAATTGGAAAAGGGTACCAAATCACAAAAACCACTCCCTGCAGAAACATTACTAGATCCATTACGCCCACTTTCGCACAAGGAATATGTTGAAAATCGTATTAAGCAAGAATCATTACCACCGGGATTCACAAGTATACATGCCAGGAAATACATTCTTAGGTAAATTTTCAGTCAAAATATTTTTAGTAACAGGATACTAATGTCAATACCTAGACCCGAAGCCATCGAATCTGTCTGGTACATGTATCGTATCACGGGTGATAAGACCTGGCAAGACAAAGGTTGGAAGATGTTCGAAGCAGTCATCAAAGCAACATCAACTGAGCATGGTCATTCGGCTATCTTTGATGTTACAGCTGAAGAAACGTATCAAGTGGATGAGATGGAAAGTTTTTGGTTGGCGGAAACGCTTAAATATTTCTATCTACTTTTCTCCACGCCAGATGTTATTAGTCTTGATGAGTGGGTTTTGAATACGGAAGCACATCCTTTCAAGAGACCTACTGCTTAGGGAAGGTTGAAAGGTGGCTATAGGATAGAGCATCAACATGCTTTTGGGTCATACAAAAATGGTTTGGCATTGGGAGTTTAGTGGGTTTGGTCTGGATTTCTGGGTGTGGATTTTGATGTGTGGGCATGACGGGGCAGCATCCGCATTTTGTTTTGTAACATGATGAGGATTTTGTGAAAGGGGTACATAATCGGTATCGGTTACGTATACGTATATGTATTTATGCGCATGGATTGGAATGGAATGGAATGGCATTCAAGATGCATACTTACTTACTTGGGGACGAGACTCGAGGGTGATTGTATGGAAAGGCATATGAGTCTGGAATGGCGTTTGGAGATTTCCATGGCGTGTTTATGGCTTTGGGTTTGTTTGGGGAAGGGGAGAGCGAGATGAGATGAGATGAGATGAAGAAAACATGAGTTGGAGAATGAGAATGAGATGGAAGGTAATACACCTAGATGAATAGAAGATGGGTATAAACAAACATCCAGCCAGCCAGTCAATCAATCAATCAACCAGTCAATCAATCAATCAATCAACCAATCAATATTGTTATCCAAGTCAAGTTGGATCTCTTGACAGATAAATATATGTGAACGAAAGTATAATAAATAAATTCAAAGTTGAAATGCTAAGATTGATTTTCCTGGATAGTTCGTCCGGAGAGTCTGATTTGGAAAGTTTGTGGAGTTTGGAATGATATATTGGGGTGGGTGTGTTGGTGAATTGGTGAGTTGGCGAGTTGGTGATGTGTGTAATGTTATAGTGTTTGCTGTGGGTGGAGAAGATGGGAAGATGGGCAGATAGGAAAGGGGTAAGAGGGTATTGAGGGTATTAAGAGGGAGACAGAGAGGAGATAGGAGGTAAGTGCCCATTAATTTTGTTAAGCGAGCGAGTTTGTGAAACTACTCAGGTACTCTGGTATCTATCTAGGTAGGTGGGTAGGTGGATATCTACAAGTTGTGAGTTGTGAGGTATAGATGAGACTTGAAGCTTGGGCTTGGGTTTTGGTCTGAGGTTAGGTTTGGGTGTCTGAAAATTGTATTATTGATTTTTTGTTTGTTGTTTTTCTTCTCTCTTTTTGTTCGTTTTTATCTCATTCGTTCCTTTTTATCCGTTTTCGTTTTCGTTTTCGTTTTCGTTTCTTCTTCTTCTTTCAGTAGATGTTAGGAGAATTCGAAATGAATCACAATGATCCAGTGATTCAAGCGAGATTGGCATTTATGTTTATATTCATATTTCTTTCTTTAGTAGATGGATATTGAGGTTGAAGACTTAAAAGTTTGGTTTTTTGTATATGGGATTGGGAATTCTAGTGATTCTGGTGTTGAAGTGGGGGGGGGAAGGAGGGGAGATGGAGGGGTGGAGAGGGCGAGGAGAGGGTGAGGGGAAGGGGGGTAAAGAGGATGAGGGAGAAGAGAGAGGGGAGAGGGTTTATATTGAGCTCTACTTCTACTTCTGCTTCTGCTTCTACTTCTGCTTCTCCTCCTGCTTTTATGCTTTTATGCTTTTCATATGTAAAAGGGTGGTGTATAGCATTTACGAAACTCTAGTGAGTTTATTTGAGGTTTCTTTTAAGCTACTTTTTCTCTCTCATAAGATTTGAGGTGTGAGTTTCTTTTGGGGGTCTCTTTTTCGTTGATATATGCGCGTTCTCTTTGATAGGGATTGAATGATTGAATTGAAGTATATTGATATCTATGCATCCACGAATTATTATACGTTGTTTCCTAAGCTGTTCTATGGGATTGGAGAATTGGAGGTTCTTTTTTTCTCCCTTCTTGTGTTTGACTTTCGCTTGGATTTTGGGGTTTGATTTTCTCGCCTTTTATGTTTTGTTATGAGAACCTGTTATGAAAGTATCCTATCGAGGGATTTGCGGGGAGAAAAGGGTTTGTATGTCGTAAGAGTAGTTTTCTTTTCTTTTGTACCAGAATCTAGATTGAGTTATGATTATGTGACAATATATATAGTATAATTCTCTTTTAATGTTGCGGCTAAGCTGATAGGATGTTCTTTAATTTTTTCTCCGGTGAATGAGGGATGGGAATGAAAAAAGCGAAAGAAATACAGAGAGAGAGAGAGAGATTCCATAAGATGGGCTCCAAAACAACGTGTACAATACACACTCTCAATTTAAACAAATGGTTCCAAGGCCCTTTAATGCTGCAAGGACCTTGAAGGGGGAAATGGGGGTCGTAGCCTGATAGGGAGTTCCCTTTGTGTCTACATGCAGTCGAAAGACTCTAAAATTCGCGCGCGGCCGTATAACTCGAATTATCGAGGTGGGAGAGTGAAAACTTCTCTGTCTGTATCTTGATATCAGAGGGTTCAAAAATCATTGTGTAATGATGCTATTTCATGTAATGTGATCTAGTGTCAGCCCTTACATCATCCTCAAATCGATGATGTTCTCGCAGGTTCCAGAAGATGTATAGTAAGTTAGTCGGTGGGTGGTACCTCTTTGTAGGTGAGGATTCTATATGGTCTAAATGCAGATGAGATTATTGTAGGTAGGCAAGCTGTGAGGTATTCTTGTCGTCTCGTCGTAGAATCGTTTGGAATTTTAGAGGGGAGAATATTTTGGGGGCGAGTAGGCTTTGTTTCGTCTTGAGATTATGTGCTTGAGATTAAGTAGGTACTCTCTGGATAAAGAAGGTAGTCATGACTCAAGGAAATTGAAGCAAGCTAGAGTCTGTTATTCGTTATCTGCGATCACAGTTGTTTTGTTCGTCGGGTTTTTCATTCGTGGGTTTTCTCTGAAAGTGAAAGAGGGCGCTTAGATTGCGTGTATTTTATTCAGTGGCTGAATTGTGTTAGCAGACTTCAATTGGTTTGCTTGTGTTCTTTGGTCGTGGTTAACATTCAAAACTAATGGACTTTAGTTTAGATATTCTAGTACAACTTTGTCACAAGTTCTTTGATCATGTTCTTCGCGATTGGTAATGGATGGTGGTGGGGGCCAGGCACTGAGGCGAGTGCTGCAGTCAGCATTTATCGGGCGTGAGGAAACGTGTACATTGCACATTGGAGTTCGAGGTGATTAATTTTTGGTGATGCAACCACTAACATTCAAGAGATTTAAAATCACCTAGTATGAGGCTCAATAACGACTATATTATTGTCGTTATACCCACTTGTTGCCGCTTGGCAGTCAGAATCAACATATTGAAAATTCCTCACTTGCAGAGATGGGTCTCGAGTTCTACATTCCAGAAAGTATGTTGGAAATCTGGAACTTCTTTGTTAGCAGAACATACTAATTCGCTCATAGAAGCCGAGAAGTGCTGGGCAGGAGATCCGTACATGCTTGAAAAGGCGGAATCATACGGGAATCAAGCCAGAGAATTTAGTGATAGTCTTTTCTCTTCATCGATGATAAATCATCCCTGGATCGATAACGATGTACCTCGCTGTGTCCCTAGACTTTGTCTTTTCGAGTTAGAAGGCAGCTCTTTGCAATCAAAAAATCAGCCACAGCACTTTCAATCCGCTCGTGACCTCCGCTCTTATTTTATGAAGTCCCGCGTCGACCAAAGCAGCTCGAAGACGCAAAAGAGGCTAATCATTTTAGAGGATATTGATCCAAGATTCGCGGAATTACTTGGAGTTGTGCTTGAAATTCCCCCCGCGTTTTTCATATCTCACCACCAAAAGTTCACTCTAAGCATAGTGGACAAAACACATGCCCAAATGAAAACTTCAAAGTGCTGGAAGGTCATAATACCAAGGTATTCCGCTGTAAATTCCTTAGGAGTGAATTATAAGGGCTTTTGTGATCTGTTTTCTGGAAACTTTATCCGCGGAAGTAAAGTTAATCATCTGGCGGGAGGCATCCTTCATTATGAGAGTATGATGTCATACTGGGGACAGCAGCTTGGTGAAAGTTCGTGGACTGGTAAGTCACATCAAACCTTGGATAACCTGAGTTGATAGTTGACGGATCATTCTTAGCGGTCCTTCTTGTTGATCCGCCAAAATTTTACCTTCTACCCGAAAAGGTTCATTTGAGAGACACTTCTCAAAACGCAATGTATCTCGTCGATACTAGACCTGAGAACCCTTCGTTTCAGCAAGTCTTATTGGATCCACCTAATTCTTACACTATCACGTCGAATCGTGGATGTATGTTTGATTTCCTCACAGCAGCACACCAGGAATCTAGTTATGAATACTCAGGGAATCATTTTTCAGCAACGATCTATGCACGCAATTTCGTACGCGCAGCGTGGGAAGCCGAGATAGCTCGAATAAGGAATAGTTCTTATAAATTGGTGGACGCCAGCCGGGAAAATGACGGGTCGATTGAGGCTATACAACTCAACGACCGTAGGATTGCTGAAGGTTATCAAATTTTAATCAGAGAAAGGATATTTTTGCGATTTTCTAGAAGAGAAGTTGCAATAATTATGCGGGCATTTCAGTGCGAACGGGAATCTTCTCATTTAAACAGCGGCGGGTGTCAGAAAGGTAAAAGCAGTAGCATAGAAGAGATTGAGCAGGAAAGTAGCATTTGGAGATTCTTGGACAAGGAGCTCGAGATTACCGAGATACAGATAAACCAGCACATGGAGGAGTACGCTCAACGCGCTGCACTAAACGAAGCGTACGCAAATAAATTGCAGACATTTGAGGCTAACAAACAAACAATGGCCGCTAATAGACAGGCGCGAAGTGCTGGTCAATTGACTAAAATCGCGACAGCTGTGGTTCCCTCGACTGTCGTGGCATCTATCTTCTCCATGGGTGGAAATTTCGCCGCAGGTGAAAAGCTCTTCTTAGTTTACTGGGCAATTTCTTTGCCAGTAACTCTTGCACTACTTATTTGGGTGTTGCATGAGGATATCTCGAAAGTTTGGTCACAATTAGCGGATCGTAGAAGATCTAAAGAACGTAAGTTCGATGACTCGGAATCTGGGACTAGCGACCGTGAACCAGACAGCACAAGATCGAAACGAAATTGGCGGAAGTTATTGAGGAGACGAAGGAAAGGTGCCACAGTCGATGAGGAAAATGTGACAGACTCACATTCACATTCGATAAGAGAATGGTCTCCTCGAACGGCTAGATCAGATCCGATTATTCCGGCCGACAACAGGTCTCTTCAAATGATAAGTCTAAATTCAATTGAATTAGAAGATGGGTTCCTTAGAACAGCAAGGACCAATTCATTTGCTGTAGGAGAAGGATCATCCATTATCCCCGAAAATCTTGAGACGAAGAAAAGAAATACCCTCTAGTGAAGGGAAGCCACGAGATTAAATTTCATTGCTTCAGGGGATGATCTTCTATTGGTTCAGTGTATCTAAGGATTTATGGTGCTTAATTCGGCGATCGGCTGGTCTACCATAGTGACTTTCGATAATCTTGTCAGACATGGAGACGGTGGAATGATTTTGCCTTACCCAGAGTAGGCTTCTGGTTTTCCTCATTTTGTTTCCCCGTTCACAATTTGCTCAATGAGTACTTAATAATATATCCCTCAGTATAGCCATTGAAACCAGAATTCAAGACTTGAGTTTACGATAATATTGCGACAATTCCTCGTCTACATTGACAGGATAATTACTCGCCCAATGTGCCCATTTAAATTTCACAAGTGACAATAGAGGACAAAATCAGCAACTGAAGACCGGCTGGTCCAGTACTCCTGTAGGAAATTTATATTCTTCGGCGTCTTAACCAGATTTGTTCATAAGTCAAACTCCCTCACTGCAACAAGAAAACACATGTAACATGGCCTCAGAAGCAATCTCAGTCGGTAATCCATACTCCAATGCAATTTCTCATTTCCGAACAACAATACGAATACCTTTGCTCCCTTTTTTAGGATACGGAACAAATCTATCAGCGGCCATCTCAACATCCGTCTTATCTGTCTGATAGAGTTCCAACCAACCCTCGTCTCCTTTATCCTTTTTACATCCAAATTTCCGCCACAGAGATGCAAACGTCAGATACAACTCTGCATATGCAAGTTGCATACCAAGAAATTGTCTCGAACCGTGAGAAAATGACATAAGATTGCGTTTTAGACTTGGATCTTCGATAAAACGATCTGGGTTGAAGACGAGAGGATTATGGAATATCTTTGGATTGAGGTATATTAAGGGAGTCGCCATACCTACATTAGTCTGTCTGGGTTGGTGAACTGTTGAATCTTTGGGATTGAATGACTTACACCGGGAGGGATCAGCCAGACTTTCTTTCCATCGTCATATTTCATGATGATTTGATCAGGTGCGTTTCTTGTTTGTCGATTGCTGGTACCCATTGCTATTTTAAGACCTTCTTTAACTAATGCACTTAGGTAGGGGAGTTATTCCATATCTTTGAGAATCGGTTCAATTGAAGGATCCGGAAGAGCTGTCTTCAACTCGTCTCGTAGTCTAACCAGAATTTTCGGATTGGACAACAGGTAGAACGTTAACGCCTAGTAGATTTTTCAGAAACTATCAGAACATTCTACATCATCTACGGCTACTTAGTACTTACGCTTAAAGTCAAGGAAGTTGTTTCCGTTCCAGCAATCAATATATTTCGAGCCTCGTCAAGAAGTCTTGAACGTTGTTTTTCGATTTCGGGAATTTTGCTAGCGGTTATTTCGTCGAACAATGTTTTAACTTCCTTTCCTTCCTGAAGAGAAGCCGCTTTGGCTCTATTTGCTTTATCTATGTTGGAAAGCAGTTCCTATAGGACTTGATAGTAATTGCATTATAATTTGATCGTATATTCACGTACCTGCTTAAATTCAACGAATTTGTTCCCCCCAGGATTCATACTTTGACGCAAGGCCTTTGGAATGGCGTTTATCATAGGGATAAACCATGAGAACTGTACCGCCAACGGACCGAAATTGTGAAAGCCATCCATCTAATCCCAGCTAGAATTCAAATTCGCAGCTCTTTGATTTTCAACAGCTTACCATATGATAAAAGGCAGCATTAAAATTGGGCGCCCCCAACCAATTTGGATTAAACCCAAACGCATATTCCGAAATAAGATCATTAGTGAAGGCTCCAAACATCGGCAAGCAATTAATCGGTTCTCCCGTCTCCTGAAATTCCCGAAGCCTCGCAAAAAGCTTCTCAATTTGCAATTTCATCCTCGGTTCAATTCTCCGAATTGACTCCTTCGAAAAAAACTTCGACATGGGGCCTCGTCTCATCCGATGTGAATCATGATCTATTGTTGCAGCGCTCGCTTTCACAAATCCAAACATCTGCATTAATCGTACGCATTTATTGCGGCGACGACCTGCTGCTGGCATTAACTCGGGGACGAATGATGGATCGTTGATTTGGAGTCCGTCGAGGGTTACCCGTACGATGGGTCCGTAATTTTCCTGCATTTCCTTGATTTTGAAGATATATCGGCCCCCGTCGAAGAAGTCATGGTAGAATTCGTACCAGAGGGTTATGGGTGCCAGTCTGGGATCGAGAAATGATGCGAGTGGATGGAGAGTGATTCGGTAGAGGTAGAGAAGGACGGTGTAGAAGAGGATTGTTGCGCAAAGACTTATCCAAAAGGAACTCATGGCGATCTGGATGATATCCATTCTCGCTAGATCGAGCAAAGAGGTATTCCGAGTTTCACGTAGATGATATTTTCGAAGCAGCAGAGACAGTGTTATTTTACTTTGCTTTCTAAGACATCAACGTATATCTACCATGGATATAACACAATAGACTAGGTTTCCTCTTTTCCGCCATGATTGCACCATCAAAATATCGCAGTGTTGTACATGCCAGATGGCCACTCTACGTGATCAGAATTAATATAGATATGTTTAAGTTTTCGAGAAACATCGGAATCCTCATTTGGTAATCTTGTTACTCTGAGTAACATGTCTCAAAGGTGTAACGCGAATCTATCAATTGTATTGCGTTATTCAGTCTGCTACGGCGTGAGCTTAAACTTCCTTAAAAAAACTTACTTAAATGCCAAAGTCATCTGATTCTTCTCGAATATATACCACCAGTAGAATAGTTTCCCCATTTCCATCGAGGTCAGTTGCAAAACATCTCAATTGACAAAGAGACAATAATCACAATGGCAGAGAAATCACTCGAATCTCTTGCTTCGTCGATAAAACAATTAGCATCCGAGGTTCAGAATGCCCGGGAAAGGGGTAATGAAGATTCAGATGCGTTCGAAAAACTTATCGATGCATTAGATGATATGCGAGCAGATCTCGTAGGTCCTATGCGATGGCCCGGAACACTTTTCGCCCCTCCAGACTTCGCAGCTCTTCAGACTGCCTTTCTTCACGATGTCTTTCAACATGTTCCGATCAATGTGAAAGACACTGTCAGCGCTTCGATACATGTCAAAGATTTATCTAAATCGGTTAAGATACCTGCAGATACCCTACTTCGTATTATGCGTCTTCTTGCTGCCAATAAAATATTTCTCGAAATAGACGAAGGTGTATTCTGTCATACTCCTTTATCAGCAGGTATGGTAGACGAAATGGTTTCTGCTCGTTTAGAGAGTTTTTTCAATGGTGTTTTCAAGGCATCCTCGAGTCTTTCGGATGCTATTGATGCGGGAAAGAGAAGTGCTTGGGAAGTTAGATTCGGAATGCCTATGTACGAATACTTCGAGAAGATCCCCAAGTCTGATAGAGAGCGTATGGCCAAGTCAATGGCGATTTCTTCAATTGCAGAGATTGAAGATCTTTCAATCATTTTTCCATGGGAGAAGTTTACCAAGATTGTGGATATCGGCGGTAGTGCCGGACACTTGGCTGTCCATTTGGCAAAGGCATGAGCTTTCATTTCCCTACTAGTAGACCCATAACTAACAACGATATAGAAATTTCCGCATATTCAAACCATCAGTCAAGATCTCTCCGAAGTAACCGCCGATCAAATGCGACGCATTGCCTCCCTATCTCCTACCGAAAAATCCGTCTATGACCGCGTCGAATTCGAATCTCACGATTACTACACCCCTCAAGCACGAACCGATGCGGATGCTTTTATCCTACGCCGCTGTCTCCATAATAATCCAGATGATGACTGTATTAGAATGATCAAAGCCGTGATACCCGGTCTTGAACATAATCCCAAAGCAAGATTACTCATTAACGAGAAATTAATGCCGGTTTGGAATAGCAGTGATACGAGATACAAGACTAAGATGTTGAGGAGAGAAGATATTGCTATGATGATTAGTGTGGGGGGAAAGGAGAGGACTCTGGAAGAGTTTGCGGGGCTGATTAGGGGTGCGGATAAGAAGTTGGAGATTTCTGAGGTTTATTATGGGAAGAATTATTTTTCTATTATTTCGGTGAGGTTGGCGAGATAGGGAGTATTAAAAAAGGAGAAGAGGTGATGGGACAGCATTTCACATATTCAGAAGTTAGAACTAAAAGTAGACCAGTATATAGACTTACGTCTATAGGTAAAGGTTGTCATCAAAATTTGAGAAGCTATTTTGAAATCTTATATATTCGGTCAGTTTCGCAAAATCTCTACCTTCCTCTTTCTTTAATTTCAAACTCATATTTGCGGGCTTTGTCCTGGGAAAATCCCTGGTGGCACTACATTTGTGTTCGTGATGTTAGTAGATCAGTGTTACCAGTAAATAGGAAGGCCAGACATTGCACCACCTAGTGTGTCTTTCATGTGTTTTCGGGTGGAAACTAGCACCTTCGCTATTATAGGTATAATAAATCTTCTAACACAAATTTGTTATGAGATAAAGCGAGTTCGAGGTCCCCTGGCTGCTACATTTGGCGCCCTTCGTTGCTTTTGACACAGCATGCGCACACACCAATAGTAAGAACATTACCAAGATTGTGAGGGTTAGTGGGCTGGTGTTGGAATTACTCGACCACAAAGGTAAATGGATCAAAGAGGGGACAAGAGGTCATGAGGATGAATCCGACTCTCATTATTTTCCTTCCTTTATTGTTCCTTATTTATCCAGTTACCTTTCAGATACTATTTCGGGCTCTCAGTGATATTGCTATTTATACTTCCTACCCATCTTCTTCAATACATAGATAATAAAACAAACAATTTATGGGTTGTGTATTTGGTGTGCATTCCTCTGCCTACAATGCACGAAGGTCAGAAATATCTCAGACACAGATGTGTACAATCGATATCACCATAGCCTTCTTGTCTTTATGCATCATTTCCGACTCGAGATAAATACTCCATTAGAGGGGTAAACAAACGGCCATCTCTAATTGCAGCATGAACTATGCTTACGTACTCTCCAACTGTTGTACCCTTTCTGCTTCTCGCATCGCTTTCGATCATGATCTCTCTCCTCAAAAATGGAACCTCTAGTGTGTCTCTCACAAAACTTTACATGTGGCCTGAAGCCATTCCAAGTAAATACGATGCATTTGGACTATCAAAGTATGATCTTCGATTCCTAATGAAGCAGTCCATTGCCTTATTTGCATTTTCTTGCGTCCAGTTTTGGAGCTTCAAGACTAGATCTTGCGAGGACAACGTCGAGAGAAAAGCAGGGCAGAATTCGAGAATCATTGGTTGAAGTGCTTTGAATACTGAATAGAAACGTATTCTAGATTCCATATTGATAGTTTCGTCAAGAAACTTCCTTGATTTTATCCATAGAACATACCAGAACTAGTCTAGCTGCACTTCTATCTCGTTGTGCGTATCCTTGTTGCTAGTAAGAAGGTTCACAATCGCAGATTTAAGGAGGGGCTCGAAAGATTGAAGAAAGAGTAGATGCAAAGCTCGTAAATCCATGGCTTGGCATAGTGCAACGAGATGTGCAGCAGCGAGTTGAGAGAGTACATCGAGAGCTGTGTGGGTATAGCGAGCTGATATCAGTGCAAGAGAATTTAGAGCCTGATTTCCCATCCCAGCAGGTTGAACATGAGATCCAGCCGAGTTAGACAAACAACCGAGCTTTGATTGAAGCGCAGTGGTTAAAATATCGAGTGGCTTCAGTAGCTATGATGATGATGGCTTGTCTGCCACAAGATTAGGTGGCTGTAGTCGTCATAGTACCATTAGCTAATTATCACTTATTTGACGCTGCACTATTATGATACAGAGGTTATCATCATAAGAAAGTACACGAAATATACAGTCTTCAGATGGTAGGAGCTCAAGTTGGAGGGAAACACTGCTGAATCTGACGGGAAATTAAACTCAAAGGGCAAACATGCACCAAACCTTGACTTAGCCTGGAATTCATAAGCTCTGTGCACTTCTTAATGAGCATTTGACCAATAGTTTGAATTCCTTGACGAGTCTTCTCCATTGCGGATGTTATCGCTCTAGCCTGAAAGTTTCCACCATTCAAATACGACCAACAAGCTCTCTTGTATCAACTAGGGAATTGTCGGTGACGGAGTTGCATTCGGTTGAAACTTGCCGGTATGCTAACTGAAGATCCTCCAAGACTGGTCCAATCCACTGTGATGCTGTGCGGATTGAATGTCTATCCTGATAAAGCAAATCGTCGTCCAACTCGCGATTACCAGATTTAGCTAGGGCCGATACTTGTACGGCACGGGCTTTCAGGGACTGTCCCGATGCCCCACTAAAAACTAGGTAGTCAATGCAAGTATGTACTTCGGTATACGGTACATAATATTGAATCTTTGAGAATGGACCAATACCTACCTAGGTAAATCAGTATCTATCAAATTCGACCTAACACCCGAAAATTACTTCTTATAGAAATTACTTCTTATAAAAATTACTTCTTATAGTTAGTTCTTATCTTCGAATCTGACAACGGCTGATATAGTTTCCGTATATATAGATAGATACCTGTGACCACGAAATGAATATATTGTTCCCCAAAATATCGAAACCACTGTGCCGCAAGATAGCATACTATCATCATGACTTCATATGCGGTCAATGAATCTGGAGCACCTTTGCCCCAAGCAAAAACTCTTCTCGTACATATTGTTGACCACATGGCTAAAACAAAGCCGCAGGCTTTATACGCCGAGTTCCCCATTTCTTCAGTGACTTATGACGAAGGTTTTCGTAAAGTCACTTATAAGGACTTTGCCAATGCTATCAACGGGATTGCATGGTGCTTGCATGATAATCTTGGGGTGGGAAGAGAACTCGAAACTCTAGCGTACATTGGTCCCAACAACTTCATCTACCCATCGCTCATCTTAGGAGCTACTAAAGCCGGCTACAAGGTAAGAAGATGTACGGTTAGACTTTCATCTATTGCTGAACATCTATCTTAGGTACTCCTTTTATCACCACGAAATAGCGTCGCCGCTCAACTTGAACTCATAAGGACTACGAAATGTAGAACTTTCATTACTGCTGGCCGATCATTGCCATCCGTGGCGGCCATTCTAGCCACTGCCGGCTCAGCACTGCAAACTTTAGAGATTCCGACGATTGAAAATCTTTTGACCACTCCCTCAAAACATTACCCATATGATAAGAGCTTCGATGATGTATGCGATGAGCCCTTGGTCGTCATGCATACTTCGGGGTCGACTGGATTTCCTAAACCCATCAGTTGGACGCATGGTTTCTGTGCAGCCTATGCAACGTCATTATCGTTGAGCCCTCCTTTAGGGTTTGAAAGTGTAGATGCAAAGTATGAGGGAAATCGAATATTCGTCATGTTTCCTCCTTTTCATGTATGCACTTCCCTTTGATGAATATTCTGATTTATCGAGCCCACTGACATGTATATGTAGGCCGCATATATTGCGCATGTACTCGTTAATGGAATATCATTCCAAAGTTCCGTAATCCTCCCATTGCAGGCTGCAATACCTTCAGCACAGTCCCTGTCCGGCGCGCTGAAGAACAACAAGATTGATGCGGCTTTTGTTGCACCCTCAATTTTGGAGGAAATGAGCAAATCACCAGAGATTTTAGATCACATTTCTGCCAATCTTGACACTGTAGTGTACTCCGGGGGGACCTACCTCTTGGTTGTGGCAATATAGTGGCATCTCATGCGAAACTTATCAATTTTTATGGAACCACTGAAGGTGCAAGCCTTCCTTTGGTTCGTTTGGTCGAGGACATTACAAGCGAAGACTGGAAATATCTTCACATACATCCCGAAGCGGGTGTAGAATTTCGTCCCTACAAAGACGCAGTATACGAACTTTTCATCGTTCGCGAAAGAAACTTGGAGAACCATCAGCCCATCTTCAAGACATTCCCTGATCTCCAAGAATATCAGACTCGTGATTTGTTTGTTGCTCACCCCTCAAAACCGAACCGCTGGAGTCATTATGGAAGATCTGATGATATTATTGTCCTCGTAAACGGAGAAAAAACATATCCTGTTCCTACCGAGCAACATATTTTATCTAGTCACCGTGAGATAAGTGGGGTGATAGTAGCCGGCTCACAACGCTTTCAAACCGCGCTTTTATTAGAAGTCACGAGTAAAGAGGAATTAACGCCTGCGCGTAAACTTAGTCTAGTAGAGACTATCTGGCCTTCGATCGAAGAAGCAAACGAAGTATGCCCAGCGCATGCACGAGTAGCCAGATCTCACATTCTTTTCGTTCCCTCGGAACGTCCTATGATTAGAACGCCCAAAGGGACCATTATGAGAGCAGCTAGTCTGGCGCAGTACGAAGGAGAGCTTGGTGCACTCTATGAAACTGCTGACCAAGCTTCAATCGAGTCCAGCACAACTTCGATTCCATTGGTGGATCCTCATAACTTCGGGAGTTTGATCTCGTATCTGAAACATACTAGCTCGACGCTTACAGGCTTGACATTTGACGACGAAGACAATTTTTTCATAAATGGTATGGATTCCTTGCAAGCTTTACTGTTCATACGAAATTTGAAGCGGGTTCTCAATCTTCCACAATTGGTCGTCAATGACATCTATTCAAACTCATCGCTCACTTCACTTGCCCGAGTTTTGCAACGTGCCTTAAAACATGAACAGAATGTGAGCCCGTCGTTACTCGCTGAGGAGACACGTGTGAAGAGTATTGAAGGTTTACTTGCGGAGTATTTCAGCTTAATCGATTGTATCTCCCCTCTAAAATACAGTCCGGTTTCATTGCCGGTAATCAAGCGTGGAAGCATCCTTCTCACAGGCTCAACAGGGGGGCTAGGTTGTTATATCTTGCAAAATCTCTTGACTACAGATAATACTGAGCATGTTTACTGCCTCAATCGATCCGCTGATAGTAGATCTTTGCAGACTGAAAGGAACAAGAGTCGAGACTTGATTACACGATTTCCTGAAGACCGCGTCACATTTCTTTCTGCTGATCTTTCAAAGCCTAAACTAGGGCTCGAGGATGAAGTCTACAATGCTCTTCTGAAAAGTGTTACGCGAATCATCCACAATTCTTGGCCAGTCAATTTTCATATGAACCTATCATCATATCATCCACATCTTCTGGGAGTTGTCAACTTGGCTAAGTTTGCTAGCGAAGCTTCGATGTTGCCCACGTTTTTGTACGTTTCATCAGTCAGTGCAGTATCTAATTTTGCCTCTGTCAGTGGCTCAATCAGCAAAATCCCAGAAAAAGTTATCTATGAAGTTGCAGCGTCGGAGTCTATGGGATATGGTGAAAGCAAATACCTTTCGGAACGAATCCTCGACTATGCTAGCAAAAGGATTCAACTCCAAGTTAATATTGCACGTGTTGGTCAGATATGTGGTCCTATCAAGGGGCCATCTTTGTGGAGCAGAAACGAATGGTTTCCCAGCTTGATGATATCTTCTTCTTTTATTGGTGCGATACCATATTCTTTGGGGTCGAATTTGGATAGGATCGATTGGATACCTGTCGATGCTCTATCTGAAATACTTCTCGAGCTTTGTGAAATACCACAGCATGGCAGAGACATTGACGGTGCAACAGTGTTTAATGTACTCAACCCATACCAGGCAAAGTGGGAAGACATTCTACCAACAGCTATCGAAGCGCTCTCTTCGTGCAATCCTTCTGGGGGAAAACCTGAGAAGTTAAGCCTCGAGAGCTGGGTTCGAAAGGTTGAAGATACAGTGAATCACCAATCTTATCACAGTACGGTAGAGAGCAATGGAAAGGAAACAGGGTTTAATCTCCTTGTGGAGTCGAATCCAGCAATCAAATTAATTCATTTTTACAGAGCGGAAGAAGAAAGAGGGAAGGGTACAGAGTGGGAGACTGGGGAAGCGCAGGTGCAAAGCGAAACGCTCCGGAAGTTAGGGAAAATAGAGAACATTTGGATGGAAAAATGGATCAAGGTGTGGATCAACAATGATTCTGCGAATGCGAACAAGAATTGAGCTTCTGGAAGGTAACTCGTAAAGTTTTCTCGTTCGGACAGAGGCGCAGATCATACTTAAAATTACAGGGATGGATCCACCTGCCAACTTAACGCTCAATATTCAGTGCTCTTAGATACCCTAAAGAGAAGAATTATTCCAAACATCATTGCAACAGGTTTGGCCGGTGGATTCCTCTGATATTCTAATTTTCTTTCATCTGCTGGTCCCACTCTATAAATGGTCACTCATTTTCCACTATTTAAAGAAACTCCCACGCGATTTGGTGTCCAGATCAAAGTGCACTTTCGTTCTCCCCCTGTGCTGTGACCCCTCTATTGTAATCCTGTAATTCCTCTCTTGTTCTGACATTATTGATTAAATGCCAATGTCGCTATTCCCAAATGTAGTATAAATAGATGCGGCTAAAGGGAGCGGCAAGATTCGAAAGCTAGGTAGGGTCTAGCCCTCCGGATCCTTTTTACCGATCTCTTGTCTAAAGTTTGTCGAATTGAGATCCTGGAAATAACATGGGAATAAGATGTGTTGTGCAAAAGTTGATAAGCGGATATAAAATTCTGGTAATTTCTCCGTAGTATCTGGCACTGTACCAACTGCAAGTCATCCAAAACGGAACACTGACGCGGTCCGATTATTAATCCGACTTATGTTTCCACATTGATCTCCTCTTAAAGCAGCGAAGGCGGGGGTATGGAGATATCCATCTATAATACGAGATACGAGACAATCATATCGTATCCTTGTCTCCACTGCATAGGTGTATGTACCAGAAAATGAGATACAGATATTTCGACAGACCTAGCTCGGATCAATGAGCAGGCACTTGGGGGATGATGTGCCGTACTAGAATATGACATCGGATTAATTCGTTGAGCCTTTACTCATATTCTAACTTGCCCACCAGAAGATTTGCTGGCGGTGTAGATCTTCAAATACTCTTCAATAGGAGGTCTTCTAATCTTCCCCGCCTCTCCTTTCGGATGATCTAGCTAATTCCCCAGGGCCAAAATTAGCTCGCTGCTTTCCAATCTACGTCTATCCCATGGCTCCACACTTCAATCTGCGGAATTAACACCTTTTCAAGGATATCCAATACATGCAACTTCAGAAACGAACAGTCAGTGAAAGGGACTGTTGGTCATGCCTCTCTGTTTTGAGTCTCATACTTTCCTTCCTTGTCTGTATTGTAACGCTGCTCACAGAAATAGGCTTTGTCGAGATCTCTAACGTACCCTCCGTTCTACGGCTAAGTACTATCTGTAATTCTTGGGGCCTGGTGCCGCTGAGGACGTCCTTCAAAAATAATTAGGCATAAAATCATGGTGCACACACAGGACGGGGATGAAGGAAACGGAATTGGGCAAGTGCCTCGTATTGCGTTGTTCTGGAACCTGCACAATATCTGCTATATAGGTCTGGTTGTTCATCTCTCACACGCAGGATATCCTTTTGTAGATACCGTCCATAAATCCAAGGGGGGATCTAGAGATATGTTCATAATCTCCTTTATTTCATCCCTGGCCGTACTCCAACCCTTAGTTCTTTTTTTCCTCCTCTTTCTCAAATTTCTAACATCGCTTCTGGGGGAATCTTTGAATTGTCTTTTGAATTAACAGTTTGATTCCAGGGAAATCTACTCAGCTACTTCAAATTTGCACACGATATGCAAATGATAAAAAATACTGATCTTATCTACTTGTGCTCCTCCTTTAGAACCACAGCTTATATGCGGGCTTTATGAAACGGGGAGCATGTATACGAATCTCATGGATGATGAAGAATTTATAACGGTTACATCATGCCTTCTATGCCTGATGTCTCTTTTGCCATCACTTTGCCTTCTCTGTACACTCATTTGTTTTTGATATACTGCTCTGCTCCATAGTCTGCATTTTAGTTCTTCATTTCCACGATTTTACACCTGCCCGTTCTTCTTGCATCTTCTGTGAGCAATACCACGAGATGTCGGCTTCGCAAGCTCCTCAACTTACTCCTGAATATACAACGGCAGATAACTCATTGCTGTCGCTGTTGCTTTTTTTCCAATTCTGCTCATCTTCGTATCTCTGCGCGTTTATTCTCGGCATCTGATCATGAGCAAAGTAGATTGGGGTCATGATGACTATATAGTCCTCGTTTCCTTCATTACTCAGATCAGTGCATCGGCACTAGCCATTTGTAAGTATACAGTCAAGTCAACTAGTTGCGATAAATCACTCATGTCAATTTATATGTAACTTTCTACCCATGCTTGTGCTGCTTGCTAATGCCAAGTTCTTCGCGATTAGATTTTGTTAGATATGGCGGTGTTGGTCGTCATCTCGATGCACTCGAGCAAATCAATCCTTCTATTGTCACGGCATACTACAAATATCTGCTTGCGGTTTCTTTTTACTATTTTGCCATGGTTGGGATACCTAAATTTGCTGTCCTAGCCTTATATATTCGAATTTTTACCATACCAGTATATCGCAACCTCGTTTATATACTCTTCTTTATTATCAAAACTACAGGAATTGTGTGCTCTGTTTTTACTTTGAATCCATGCCGCCCGCTTTCTTTCAATTAGGATCGAACAATTCCCGGCAGGTCATGCTACAATGAATATTTGTTCTATCGTTGGGGTTCCTTGCCAAACATTCTTACAGACTTGGCAATTTTGATTATCCCAGTGCCTATAGTTTGGAGGCTACACACTTCAAGAAACATGAAGATTGGGTTAACCTTGACGTTTCTGACAGGAAGCATGTGAGTAAGATTTTACAACACATAGAATTACTCCTTCAGTATATTCAACATTTGACTAACCAGAGATTGCATTTTCGTGATTAGTGGGTTGGCAACATCCATTCTTCGTTTTAACTCATTCTTCAAAGGTAGCGCACTTTCCGATGGAACTTGGTAGTCTGTCGAACCCGACTTCTACCTTATCGCGGCCTGTCTCCCTACTTATTGACCTCTCCTTGTCGACTTCCTTACCAAAACAAATTTGCTCAAGAAATCAGGTCCGTCAGGGGGTTCATCTGAGCGACAGTGCCCTTCACGATCTTTGGGCTCAAGTAACATTGAAGGTAACAAGAATTCCTCTGTCGGATTCAAGGAACTCAGAGAAAGCAATGAAAGCGTCGACGCGGGTGATGTTGTAAATCTTGAGACTACAGATTACATCAGCTTAGTACATTTAGCAAAAGACGATATGGAATGCGGATTAAGTCAAAACGAGATACGAGTTCGCAACGACTACTATGTTAGAGAGGAATGGAGATAAGCTTCTGCTTTGCAAGCACGATTCTGTGAGAATTTGCTAGTCAAGCTGAAAAGTAAAATGGAATTGGGGGTTGGGGGTTCACTATCAAATGAAGAGATAATGACCAGGAAATCTTAGTGGTATACATTAATCCGGATGCATGATTTTGAAGTTTTGCAAATTTTCATCATTAGCCGATAGAAGATGGTATTTCGGAAACTATTTTGCAGCAATTCGTAGAAGTCATTGCAAGTATGCATACATATTCTCATTCTTAGACGTTTCATTTTATGTCTTACATTTATGGAAGTGGAGCTGCTTTAAGAGATAATTGCACCGGCTACTCTAGGCATCCACCTAGTCGCAACCCCAGACCCACATTATATAAGCGTGAGAGTTATCCCCGCCGTGCTGATTTCCTCGAACTCATCGTTACCTAGAACTTATAATCTACTCCCCAGATGAGGAATAATGTCGTCGTCCTATTTTAATGTTTTTGAGCACACAATTCCATGCCAGCATCTTCGGGAATACCCTCGAAGTATCAAAACACGTCAGGAAGATGTGCTACAGCTAGCGATTAAACAATACGAGCCAATTCACAAGAATGGTTTGCAAGATGATGCCGTTACCATCATTGCAACTCACGCCAACGGATTCATAAAAGTAGGTTCTGTTTTCATTCCTCCTAAACCCCTTCCACATATTAGCATCTCTTTCCTGTCACTACTTATACCACAGAGAAACTGATTGTGTGAACCATCTCTTTTAGGAAGCTTACGAGCCATTGTGGGATGATCTGCTTCAGCTGTCGGAGAATCTCGGTTTTCAGATCAGAAACATATGGATTGCCGACATATCTAATCAGGGAGCCAGCGGAGTAATGAATGAAAGCTTGCAGGGCGATGATAGTACGCTCAAACTTCCTCCTTCAAATCCCTTAACACTGTAGTTAATAAACAAAAATCACTCTAGATTCATATTTTGATCACTCAAGGGATCTTTTGCAGATGATCAATACATTCAGAGAGCAGATGATCCGACCTATAATAGGTATTGGGCACAGCTTTGGCGCTACCCAACTGTGAGTCGTTTGATTGGAACATTTAACTTGGGGCTATCTGACGAAGTGACAGGGTTGGGCTCTCAATCATGCATCCACGTCTCTTCACGAGCCTCATACTTTTGGAGCCCATAATACAGTCTTCACCTCCACCTGGGGGGAACGTTGCACGCTCTTCTAGCTATCGACCCGATTTATGGCCATCTCTTTCTGCTGCCTCTCACGCATTCAGACAGAACAAGTTCTTTGCTGGGTTAGATCCTAGAGTGCTAGACAAGATCCTCAAATATGGTATTCGAAAAATACCTACACTCCTGTACCCTATTTCTGAAACTGCCAAAGAAGGTGCTTATACCCTAACGACAACGAAGCATCAAGAGGTGTGGTCATTTCTACGTCCAAACTTTGAAGGTCGCGATTCCCACGCTAGTCAGAACAGATTCGATCACCTGTTATTCCCTGATATCAGTATGGAACAGAGAGGGCTTCCTTTCTACCGCCCCGAAGTTAGTATCGCTCAAGAGTATCTAGCCTACTTAAGACCAAGTGTTCTCTACATTTTTGGTGCTAAGAGCTACTTCTCAGCTCCCGATCTACAGAACGAAAAGATGGAGCGGACTGGAAGCGGCTTAGGTGGTAGTGGGGGCGTCAAGATGGGGCAGGTTGAGAAGCATATTTTTGAGAATCTAAGCCACATGGCTCCATTGGAAGATGTCAGAGGTTGTACAAATGTGATTGGAGAGTGGATGGACAAGAAACTTACTCAATTCAAAGCCGATGAGGAAGCTATGAGAAAGATTGATCCACAGAAGTCAACAAATGATATGTTGATCATGTCGCAGAAATGGTTGGATTTGGTGAAGTCGCCAATACCTCTGAAACTCAGCAAAGCCAATCTTTGAGCAGGATATATGTTTTGAGAGGTCTGGTTACTTGAGAGAAAAATTGGGATCAGTGAACCTAGTCTAAATTGTATTCAAAATATTACGCTACTGTTCTTTTCCTTTGTGTGACACACAATCATCAATTTCGTGAGTTACGTTAATATAGATAACTTTGATGTACAAATTAATTCTGAATACTATTTAAGATTTTTCCTTCATTCCCCATCCTACTTTGGTTACTCTTGCAGCCCCGAGAAAGCCCACAGAAAGTAGTATAGAGCTTCCACAGAATGCTTCCAAAGCTTTCCAATTGTTCCCATGTCCGCTTTTCAGTATTGCCCCAGCAATAGGATTACCAATAAGCAGACCAAAAGCAATAGGTACAAACAACATTCCAAGACGGAGACCAATCACTCCCGGGTGTGGTGAGAGAGTTACAACTACAGCTGGAGGGAGGGAAACTAAGAGGTCGGAGAAGAAGCTGTTTTCATAGAAGATATTAGGGCATCTTGAAGCAATGTAATGAGTCTTTCAATAGAAAGCTGTTAAAGAGATAGAGAACGAAAAGCAAGGCCACATACCCATACAAGATACTGAATATTATGATCCCTCCAGTGTCTTCTATTGCAATCCAGGCAAACCCTAGAACTGATGTAGCAATACCACACGCAATACAAACATTCAGCAGGCCGATTTTATCCGCGATATAATTAAGGACCTGGTTGAAATTTTATCAGTTATCATCTACGCATCTTCTTTTATTGACTGATAGAACAAATGGCAGATATAAAGCGAGGAACGAAAGACAGGGTCATTTTATACGTACAATTCTCCCAAAGAACGACCCCACGTTGAGAATTGCTAATAGATAGAACCCCAAGTCTTCACTCATGATACCTTGCTGGACAACGTACGTTTGGACATAGAAGAACAGAATGTAAAGTCCCATGAATGTGAAGAAGAGCCCAATGCCAAGCAGAAGGTACGGAAGCTCTCTCCAGGCAGCGAGGTCAACTAGTTTCCATTGAGAAGATGGCTTTCTTCTCGTTCTCGTTAGTATCACAGGAAGAACTGAGGTAGCCAACATGACGAAGGCTATCCGACGTGTCGTCCAAGGAAAGCCAATTTGTGGCTGTAGTTTACGGAAAATGATAGGATAGATAATGCCTCCTATAATTTGCATCAGCTTGGGTTTTTCAATTTAGTCCCGCCAATTAGACTTACCAAGACTACTACCACTAGCACCGATTCCCATCACTAAGGGTCTTCGTCTTGAGAAATACGAAGGGAGTATGGCAACGCTAGGAACAAAGAGACACCCACATCCAATTCCAACGATAATTAATCGCGAGAGAACAAGCTGCAAATATGATTTACAGATACTGGTCATCATCATTCCAAAGGTCACGAGGACAGTCCTAGTGAATAGTAATGTGTGAAGGTACCCATGATCAAATAGAGGACCAATAGCGATACCGAGAAATATCAAGAGGAAAGCTTGAATTGAGCCGATCCAGGAGATGTTGGAAGAACTTTCAGTTTGTAGAAGGCTTTGTTGGTAGAAAGTTTGAAAGACACCTATACCTAGTCAGTTTGCAGAACTATTCCTTGTGCCTCAAGGCGAACGTGGTTGATTGACACGATAGATTTCTTTCTACGCACCAAATGTATTAATAATTCCCCAGCAATTGAAAAGAAGGCAGAAAGAGCTTGCACACTGTAGCCATGCCGTCAACCCCCCATCTGGAATCGCTATTTCTGTTCGCTTTCTTTCACCACCAGTATGTTCTGGCTCGCATGAAAGAGTCGGTGATGCATCTGCTGATTCAATGTCTCATCTTTGTTATCCATTGTAATTTGCAAAACACAGTGTACAACAATGATACCGACAGATGACAGAGGTCTCAGGAGGGAAAATTCGGAAACAAGAAAAGGGGGGCAAGCCAAGACCCTGGAGATCAAGCGTGTTGCCGTTGTAGAACCTCACCCCCTCTTACGAAAGCAGAGGTTTTGTTTCTGCGGGTCAAGTACCAAATAATGTAACCTTTGTAGAGGGGAAGTACGCGAGATAATGGTTGGTAACCCCGTTCTTGAAGCTTGAAGCGGCGGCAAATCCGGGGTGGTCTAAACATCTTGGCATCTGTCTTTCCGACCAGACCCACAGGTCAGGGATAGGGTACGCTAGCATGTACCCGTTTTAGCGAGCCACATCGAATGCAAGCTCTGCGCCGCAAAAGTGTTGCGATCCCTTTGTGAAGACATCACCATAATCTCGGAGGCTGTTCAAATTCAGATCAACAGGTAGAGAATTGAAGGATTCTTCTGACGTATCAAACATCTACCGATACCTGCAGCCACCAATACTAGAAGTAGTATTACCGAAGATCTATCCATGGCTCTTAATGTGTTAGCCTGAAAGTTGCTCTAAATTGTATTGTTCAAGAAAATTTGCTTCGAACAAAGAATATTCTAGAATTCATCACGACATCCTAAGCCCACCCACACTGCATATGAAATGCCTGGAGTGCTTCAGTGCTTGTCCTTAAAATGCGTTAGTATTGAACTTCCCTGGCGACTGTCTTCAACATCATTCATTGCTCAACTCTTCACCAATAACAATATATCATTTAGTGATATCTACAAGGTCGAAAGCCCTCACAGCCAGCGTCAATGTATGCCTTCAAACGTTCTATACCCATCATATACAGTCTTTGAAATTCCACTAACGTATCGCTTCGGATCGATATACTTCAACAAGAAAGGGGTACCATGGATACAACTCTGTTACTAACGATTTTATGTGGGAATATCTGTTGATATCTTCAAGAAAAGTCGCAAGAGCCACATTTCTCGCAACTTATCACCCAAGCCGGGATTATCTCAGGGGAGTTCGTGAGGGCACTTCCTTCAAAGGTAGAAGCGTACATGCGTATAGCTGCTCAACTTTTCAACACGATAGATCCCATCAATGGTTTTTCTATTCAACATGTACAGTCAGAGTAAGACTGTAATCTAGGACGGAGTAAAGATAAGAAAGAGTTTCAAGACCAGTGTCTCCTCATCCAGAGATTCGGTAGGTAATGATGCTCAAGAAGACTTAGGTGTACATCAGTACTATCAGTATGACATCAGCTTCCTCCGATTCTGATATCATATCTCAAGCTTCAAAGAAACATCATCACTTAAACTCCAGCAGCTTTGTTTTTTTCCAAGAGGCAAAGCTATATTTCGCTCGAGAACTCCGAAGACGAAGAGCTCAAAATTGGAAACTCTCCTCAGTCGCGAGGCGACAAGCAAACAACTGTTGAGATCAATCTCAGCGGAATTATAGCTATTGTCTTTCTACTTACTCTTTCCATCATTTCCGTTTGGGCTTTGTTTATTCAGAACATCATTAACTGGAGTGCCGTTCCCACACCATCTATCACTTTCTCTGCAACATGTGTATCTCCACCTATTCGCCGAGAATGGCGAATACTCAGCACAAGCGCGAGAGAGCGATATATTGATGCTGTTCAGTGCCTAACTACAAAGCCTTTCAGGGTTCGCAATAATGGCTCTCTGTACGATGACTTCCCATGCATCCATCAGCAAACTGCTCCAACTGGTAAATAGTCCCACAGAACTTGATTCCGGTGTGCTAACAGTTGGCCTTCATAGCACATTCTGCGGCTACTTTCCTCGCGTGGCACAGATATTTTATTCATGTGTATGAAGATGCGTTGAGAAATGAGTGTAGCTACAAAGGAGACTTACCGTAAGTCATTCTTCGCTACCTACCGCCGCTGACAACAATAACACCATTTCTTCATAGTTACTAGGATTGGTCTGCAGATTGGAAGGATTTTGCCAACTCTCCAGTCTGAGATAGTCAGCGTGGCTTCGGCGGCGATGGAAAGTCATCTGATGAGAGCACTGTAGGACAAGGAAGGTGAAACTCTTCCATTCTTTAAATGCTGATTCGTTTTCCACTAATACAAGAGCACACGTAGCTGTGTAATGGATGGTCCATTTGCTGGTCTTGAGGCAATGTTCTATGGCGGGGATTATAAGCCTCACTGTCTCTCTCCAGGTTTCTCAACTGGTGAATCATTGCAAGAACTAAGCGAATTGATCAGACCAGATGTTGTGGATGAAATCATGCAGGAAAAAGAATTCAAGAATTTTGCGGAACGCTTGGAGAAGAATGCCCATCAATTTGTTTCGGGAAGTATTCGTGGCGACTTCTCGAAGTTTACGGGACCATATGGCAAGATCCCCTTTCAAATCTCCCTCCTTTCTTTTACTCAAGTATTGATTTTATTAAGATTAAGATTTATGTAACTAACTTGGGTGGCATAATCAACAGACCCTGTCTTCTTCCTGCACCATGCAAATCTTGATAGATTATGGTGGGGATGGCAACAACAAGAACCAGAGAACAGACTTTTTGCATACGACGGTAAAACTCCCAGGGTAGCAACTTCTCCCACCGTGCAGCTTGCAGACATGTTGAGCGTTGAAGAGCTGAAGCGTCAAATCTCTGTGAGAGAGGTCATGCCGACTAACAGTGGAATTTTCTGCTACCAGTATTAATCTATTTTCAAGGTGAGGTTAATTTACCGATCTTTCAAACGGCTCTGTCGAATGGGTTCATGTGCAAGACTTTCTTCTAGATAGATTTGTAACACCTTCAAGATCATATAAGACAGAGTGCGATATGAAGCTGGGGTTGGAAGACATACACTCATGGAGTAGTATTCGAGTTCTCGGGTTACTTTTTCTTTCATAGGAAAGCGAATGAACCACATTAGAAGATCACGTACATTTCAACAATGAGAAACTGTCTGATCTTTTGTCCCATTAATAACTCTTTGAATTAGTCTAAGACTATGATAAACGGCTAAAGCTTTTGATCTTAAGTTTGGATGAAATCGAAGTACTAATAACATCAGTTACTCTGCACATTCTTTACAGCAGATAGACGGTCCTTCATGAAACCTCTTGGTTGTTACTATATCTAAGCAGCACCACTCGAGGAAGGTAAAAAAACAGCCCCAATTCTTCCTCGATATTTCCATATTGCAAACCAACACTACCAAGATACCATCAAGTCACATTGAAACCGAGTCATGTGTTAGAATTGATGCTCGTAGATGTATGTTAAAGGTTATTCTCACATAACTTTCAGCAGCAACTTTTACAAACTTCATACACCAGCTTTGGTAGATGTTACCGATATCTCCATCAAATCAACAAACGCGTACCCGCATTACAGGTTTCCATCTTCGCTAAAGTGCGATACAGAACTGGGATGATGACTTCTGTGGCAAATAATACGATTGATTCAGATACTTAGGTAAGTATCGCTGCTAAGCTTGGTCATATTGTTTGATGATCGTACTAATACAATACCTTCAGTCATTCCAACATTGCATTCCCTGATTCCTCATATGAAACTTCTGCAAATAGAGTTGGCACTACTAACCGTAAGGAACCACATGATAAATCAGAGCCAACTATAAAAGAGTTCATGTGTATTAAGCCCTGGGATATGAAAGTCCAGAATCTTGTTAGACAGCGCGAAAATTGAAGAAGCTCAGGAATTCGACAAAAACCTGGGATTCTAAGAACATCCGCAGCAATTACAAGGCCTTGAAACCATTAAGAGGAAATTAAAGATCATTGCACCGCTGAATCCGAGTATCATTTTCTTTAAGCTAGGGATAGGACCATCAATATAAATGAAAGTCCTTTTACTTCAAGGAATTTCATTCCCGAATTTTCCGATGACAAGTTATACCCCTTTACATTACCAAAACATAATGAAACGACATTTACCTAAATCCCGATTACTGTTAAATCCCTAAAATCGGTCATTCACTTCGTATTACATTACCAAAAATTCCAACGCGTTCCCCTCCCTTGCTCCATCAAAATTCCACACACCTCACTCCAGGAATGCAATATTACCATCGCGATAATATAAGCCCAGGATAACTGTCCCTCCAGACGTACATGGCAAAAGGTAAATTCATTGCACATCGAGAAATCTCTGCAAATATGACTACTACAGCAGCAGCCTCAGAAATTGGCGGTATAACCGATGGGGGAGGACTTTTTCCTACGTTTGTTCCGAGTGATATTGCGGGTCAGACGGTGTTCGGTTGTCCTATTGTATGTTGATATTTCTCCTTTCCTCGGTCTCGGCCATATGCTTTGTTGTTCTAGAAGCTGTCTAGTTACTAACAGTATTATTACAACAAAGTCATCTTTCATGTCCCTCGATGCCAAATGTCCCATCACCGGCAGCGGACTCCCGGCATGTGCAACACAAACTGCTAGTTTCGACGAGCCTTGCTGTGGTTCTCTAAGCGCCTTTGCGACTAGTGTTGGAGATTGTTATAGCAGTAATGCGCCGGCTTGTTTGAATTTAGAAGGTGAGTTATCTTCACGGGTTTCTCACATCAACCCTCTAGCCAGATCGTTGGAATCAGATACACCAAGAACACGCACGAAGAATGTGACTACTACACCACAATCAACTAACAAACGCCAGAACTTACCCGCAGCCTAACAGCCTTCAGCGCCACAGCAACAGATCAACAAATCACCAACCCCTGCGCACTATTCGCTTCTACAGCCAGTAGTAGCAATCCTACCGAGACAGGAGGACAAGCAGCTGAGACGAGTGGATCTGGAGACTCTGGAGAATCTAGCGGCTCTGAAGAGTCCACTCCCACAGGATCTGCAACCGACAGCGCCAATACTGCTGAGAGTACAACTTCCAACTCTGGGGCTGTGAAGGAGAGAGGAAATATGGGGTTGAAAACGATTGCTACTCTGGCATTGGTGGGAAGTTTGGGGGTTTTGTGGTTGTGAAGCGTGAGATGAACAATGAGAAGAGAAGAGAAAGAGGGGTTTGGTTGATAGCTTTACCGGTGTGGATGGTGTGGGTGCTTGTTGTTGGTCTTTGGGAGCAGGATGAGGGCTTGAGTAGAGATGAGAGTGGCGTTCGGTTTTTGGTTTTGTGGATGTTATGTATGTTTTCTTTTGGTGTTGTAAGTGGGTTTGGAAGTTATGTTGGTGTGTGTTGAATATTGTTGATTGAATGATTTCATTTTGTTTTCGGTATCTTATTTAGAAATATATCTTATTGGAGCTTGACTGCCTGCTTAAAATATGCTTTGCCTCTTTCACTGAAAAGGTATTGAAATTCTGCCCACTAAGTTTTCATCTCAGTGAACAAGCAACTGAATGTTATATCGCTGCATTCATATGTGCCAACAACGGCATCTGTGTGATATTTCTTGTATTTGAAATGATCTACAAAGATCAGAGTCATCATAAGCAAATGCTATACACATTGTTCAAAGGAGAGTCTCGCAAAAGGTCGCGTTCTACTGATCCATCATGCAAAAAGCGCAGGCAGCACGTAAAATCCCAAACACCAAATCCAATATATGCGCCCATTTGCCTTCCCATCCATATAGATCATCATGATCGTTATCATCTTAACTCATCAATCATCAGGGTCCAGTTGTTATCCCCACAAAGTTGTGTGTGCATCAATCAATCATCAACCGTCACAATCCTGACACCCGCCCCCTTCTTCTCTCCCCTACCAAAACTAAAGCTTGAGGGCATAGAACTTTTCTTTACCTCCACCCTCATCTCCTTCCTCTTCTCCACTTCACTCACCAACTTCTTAAAATAAACTTCCGCTTGTATAGTAGCACTATAAGCAATCGGAGTCCACTTCCACACATTTCTCATCTCTGCATTCGCACCCGCTGCCAGCAATGTTCTAAGTACCAACATATGTCCATTACTACTTGCAAAATGCAATGCCGTGTTTCCATCCACATCAGCATTTGCAAGTACTGCTTCCGGATCTTTGTACACCGCTGCACACGTCAAAAGGATTTGTAAACAAGTATCATGACCTCCACGACTGGCATACATAATTGCATCTCGACCTCTGATATCTCTTCTGAGAATACCAGATACAGAGGGACCTTGGGAGCAGAGAAGATTTACAATGTCGGTGTGGCCGGCACCAGCAGCGAGCATGAGCGCCGTTTGATGTTCTTCATTGAGTGAAATGGATAAGGATTCATGACCGAGAGAGAGAAGGAGAGATGCAACTTCTAGATGCCCGAGAGAGGAGGCTAGATGTAGAGATGTGTTTGAGAGACCGTGAGGTGAGATATCGGGGTTGTGAAGGAGATTAGGATGGGATTTAAGGATTCGTTTTACGAGAGACGCATCGGGTGTATGGATTGCGCGACGAAGACGGATCGTGGTTTCAATCCTGTTTGTATGACATTAGAGACGACCTTTCTCTTGTTTGGGTTGAAGAGGGGAAGGATGTTGATGTTGTTTGTAGAAAATGTTGGTTCTTCATTCAAACAAAAGGAAATAACTTACATATTCTCAGCATATCTACTCTCTCTTTGTACCTATCAACAACAAGCACTCTGCAAGTAAACAAATCGAATCAAACCCGTTCAACGCCAACTTGATATTCTTGATGATACTTCTGATCTCTGCAGCTGCCCCGCCAACATTCAACGGTCCTCGCAGTAGTGTACGACTTCCCCATACTTGGCGATCCATATCGCATTGACCGCTTAAGTAATCACGATTATATTTGCGCGTCATAGCAACGTTTTACGGATTTGCGGAAACTTATTATTACTCGTAATGCGATGAATGTTTATACTTGTCATTTATCATAGACAACACCATACGAGTATTCAATAAATCAATTCCTCTCAATTTCATATTCTACATTCCACATTCCACAATCTCTCTAATCTTCATCTCCAATCCAATGCCTCACCCTCGTTTCGACCCTTCTCTCGCATACCTTCCCATCAAAACTGTAGTCAGCGCATCCTTTCTCTATCCTTTCAAAGGCATCTTATATTTTCTCTCCGATCGCCAATTCTATCCTCTTTTTGGCAAACGATTAATTCCCCTCACTATAACATCAATTGTTGTTCTCGGTTTACTATTTGCCTTTACTTATCTACCGCAAGTAGCTTTTCTGGCGATATGGCATGGACCAGGAGCATGGTTTAATGCTGTTTTTCTTGTGCTTGGGGAGGGACAAGTATTGATCGCGTTATTGTTTGAAGCATTATTGGTAGATGAAACATTGGTTGATGTTTTCGATGTATGTATTCCTCCTCCCTTCAATTCGCAGAACTAATAGAATCCAAACTAGGCAACACTTATCAAAGAAGGACTCATCGATCTCGTTTCTCCTTCTCGAATTCTCCATCACGATGCGCAGAATGAAGTTAAAATGCTCGGAAAACCAACCACATCTGCGGTTTACTCTCCATTTTCTTTTCGACAAATAGCGGAATTTGTTGTATTCCTTCCTCTGAATTTTATACCCGTGATTGGAACACCTGCTTTCTTAGTCTTGACGGGTGCGAGAGCTGGTCCTTTACATCATTGGAGATATTTTAAATTACGGGGTTTGACGAAGAAGGAAAGAAAGAGAGAAATCAATAGTAGGAAGTGGAAATACACTTGGTTCGTTATCTTTATGTTGGCCATGAAAATGAAGATATACTAATAATCAATAGGTTTGGAACAGTTGCTTTGCTATTACAACTTGTACCTGTGCTTTCGATGTTTTTCCTACTGACTTCAGCAGTTGGATCGGCATTGTGGGTGGTGAAATTGGAGGAACAAAAGAGATTGGATGCAGCAGATAGGTTGGTTAATAATGCTGGGCTTCCTAATATTGGAAATTATGACGAGGAGGCTCCTCCTCCATATGCCGATGACCCTATATAGTTTTGATATAATTTATATTCTGATTGATAATTAAAGAACATACTACTACTGGATTCTTTAGTCCTACCTAGGTAGTCCTAGAAAGACTCCTCCTCTCATTATGTGATTTGACAAATATTATTCAGCAGTGCCATATAACCTAAGCTCACAAGACCAGCAAATTTGTCGCTTTCTAGATAATACAACAATCTACCAATCTACGCTCATCGAATTCCCCTTTTCCGTCCTGACTACCTACCTACTCGACCCTCAAACCCTCCATAATGTGCACAAACCACGCAATTAATCCCCAAAAAGAAATAAACCAAATCCCATATAATAGATCATCCATCATCTCTCATCTCTCATCTCTCATCTCTCATCTCTCATCTCCCAAATCTAACTCAAAATCAAAATCTACACCCCACACGTCATTCATTCATTCATCATTCAAAATCACGCACTACCCTAATCCAACGAACGAATCAAAAATCAAACAGATTATAGAGATTTATGCTGAGCTAAGCTGAGTTGAGTTGAGAGGTATGCGATATGATGATTTTCTGGGTAGATATATAGAAGAGAGAAGTAAGTATGTCTGTATTATTCGGTAAACGAGAAACGATATTAAGCGAGAGATTTTTGTCGGGAGATGAGATGATTGATGTGATTTGATATGATATGATATGATGAATGTGATATGAGATGATGGATGTACTATATCCTATCCCTGGGGATTCGAGCATGCTTTACTGATTGAGTAGGTATATTTTAGATGCTTTAGATACCTACCTAGATACTTTACATAATTCATAGAATCGTTATCGAGAGTATTTAGCGAGTAAGGAGTTAGTAATGGGAGATAGGTAGATAGGTAGGTGGGTATGTAGATTTGATTGAGTCTATATTTCGTCTGTACATACATACATACATACATACATGTATATAACATTATCAGACTATAAACACGAACGACGAAATATAGCGTACAAACAAAAGTAAAGATTTCTTTCTGAACTCGATTATTGAGATAGATATCTAGATTCTAGATTTTGAATATCGAAATCCCTAAATTTGTATATACGCACATCTTACTCTCTGTCTCAAGATATGAAATGGAAAATACGGAGTTGGAAATGGAGATAGGGGATGAAAATGAAGATGAAGAGAGTATGTATACTAGATATTATACTAGATACTCTGCCATACAATGCAATACAAAGTAACCCAATACTCATTTCCCTATTCACAAGATAATTATATCCTATCCTATCCCATCTCTCCATATCCTTATCAAACATCATCCAAAAAAGAAAAGGAAAAAGAAATCCTATAAAAGAATAAACTCCACAAATAGAGAATAAATTTCATGATTACATCTTGAATTTATTTATTCTTATTTTATTTCAGATTTCATATACTCTAAACTGGAATCTATGATTTGGATCCTGGAGGTAGATTCTATAATTAATATACTGAGTTTAACAAGTAGGAAAATAGAATCACTTCGCTTTCGAGGGCATTGAGGAGTAGGAGCCTAATCAATCGATGTGTTTCGTATCAACATCCGGTTTACATTCATATATTATGCATTCATTCGTTCATTCATTCAACTTCCGTTTGATTCGATTTGACGCAGTATACTTATTTGTTTTGTATCTTTCATTCGTGTATACTCATGTATACATGTGTATACAATTTCGAAAGTTTTCACAATCGCGTATTCATATCCATTATCTATCCCCCTTTCAATAACAATCTATTCTAATCTATCCCCCCTTCCCTTCCCTTCCCTCCTTATCCACCCCTCCTCCCCTAACAAACGCTCCCAGTCCCCCACCACCCTCCCAAACCCCTGCTCCCCCTCCCCCACCCCCTAACCCCCTCTCTAATCCAGCCCGCCAATTTCCCCCTCACCCTCTCCCCCTAAACCTCTCATCCACCATCAAAATCCCCGCCCAATCCCCTTTATGTCTTATCGCTCTCCCCACACTCTGATTTACCGCTCTCATACATACATTTTCAAAGAATTCCTTCGCTTCTTCTTTTGCTTTTCTTTGTATCTCTTCTTTGATCTCTTTCGGGATATGTATTTCTGTTTCCATATTTCCTTCTTTCCCTCCCGTCTCCCCATTTCCATTCCCATTTTTATTTTCCCCATCTCCCCATCCCGTCAAAGGAGAGGAAATCGAATAATCCCCCGATAACCGCTTAACAGCACTCTCCTCCACAAACCTCAACCGTCTCCTCCACTCTGCCGTCCTCGCATTTGGAAACGGCAATCCGACAATCACCACCGCTCTCCCCAACTCATCCGAGAAATTAATTCCCTCGCTCAATTTCCCCCCCACAACACTAAACAGCAACCCGCCCTTTCCCTCTTCTATTGCTTTTCCATACCTTCTCAGTATCTCCTCTACACTATCCTCTTTCGCTTCCCGCACTACCGTCTTCTTCTCTTCTAATCTTTGGAGGATGGATTTGGGTTTGCTGATACTATTACCATTATTATTGTTATTTTGATGAAAAACTGCAAACCTAGCAAGAATCGTATCCAAAACCCTATAACTGGGGAAGAAAACCACCACGCCCCCAGGAACAACCGTGCAAACATTTACCAGGACTCTCCCCAGCTCATCCATCATCTCTGCATTCGCGCGATTTTCGTACGTCCACTTGAAGGGATATCCCGTGGGGCCTTTGGAGACTACACTCGCGAAGAGGTTACTAGATGGGATGACGTGGCCGCAGGAGAGAGTTGTGATTTTATGGGGTGGGATGGAGGGAAAGAGGATGGATGTGTAATCTGAGAAGGGGGACATGGTTCCACCAGCTAGAATGACGGCGCGGGCGGATGAAACAATAGAGTCGAAGTGAATAGCGGGGTTGAGGAGTTGGAATTTAAGAGTGATGTCGTTTTCGTGTTTGAGGAAGAAGAGTTGGCCTTCGGATGTGGGATGGGTGAGAGCGAGCAGGAGAGATGTTAGGGTATGTAGAATAGGGGTTGACTTGGGGGATCTTTGAGCTTGGATGAGGAGACGGAGGTTTGTGGTTGGGGTTGAGATGTTCGGATGTGGTCGGTGTATGATTCGACTTTGCGTGCTAATTTACTTTCTTGGAGATAGCGGATTAATTTGAAGAGATCGATTTGATCGGCTCCTTTTCCGGATAGGAGATCTTTTTGAGAGACTACTCCATCTCTTTCCTATTGCATTTGTTTGTTAGCTATCTCGTACCTATTCATTCATCTGATTCTCTTCTTTCACACCCCTCAAACTCAAACCCAAAATCCAAAATAGGAAGAGAGCGAAAAGAGCAAAAAGAACAAAACCTACCGACCCCTCCAACATCCTCACCAAATAACCCACCAAACTATCCACCACCCTAATCGTCTGCGCCACATAAATCCTATTCTTCCCCCCCAACCTCTTCGCAAACTTCCGAAAATAATTCCCCAACATTTCCTTCGCCAGCCTCAACTCCCCTAACTCCATTTCCGTCCCATAAATCCCCGCAATCGCATCCATCAAATTATGCGCCTCATCAATAATAACCACATGTCCCTTCAAACTAATCCCAAGCGCTTCTCTCGCGCTCTTCTGCAAGAGTAATGGGTAAGGCAATGTGACTATTTCTGCGGGTTTGATGGCAGCTCTAGAAGCATAGTATGGACAGATTGAGATTTCTTTTCCTAGAGAACCCATATCTTCGATATCGCGGATCGTAGCAAGTGTGTGATCGCGAAAAGTGTTGACGAGGGGTTTGTTATCTTGATTGGGTAGATGAGGGCATTTTTGTTCTTTGGGGGTTGAAGATTGTTGGAGTTCGGCGCAACGTTCGTTAATTGCGGTTACGGAGTTGAGTTTATTTACTTTTGGGTTGATGCAGAGATTTTTGCGGGAACCGAGGGTTAGATGTTTGAGATGTTCGTGGAGGGGTTCTTTCTTTTCGTCTGATGGAGGTATAGATGGTGGGAATTCTACTCGTCGGAGTTCGTTGATAAATTGAGTTAGTTGAGAATGAGTTCTTGAACAGTAAAATATCTATTGAATGTTAGTCATTAACAGAAAGTGATCAAAGTGCGTAAAAACCTTCATCTCATCATCCGGTTCCTCATCTTCATCTTCTACTCCTTTACTCCACAACCCAACACTCTTCTTCAACTCCAACGTTTCTCTTGAGAAAATGGTCTCATCTCCAGTTCCTTTCTTCCCACCACCACCAGCCTCCCCATCACTATCCCAATCCTCCAATAAAAACTCATCTTCATTTCCACCAGCACTCTCTCCATTCGCATTCCCATCCCCATCTCCCCCAATCTTCCTTCTCTTCCCACTCCTCCCATCTCCCTTTCCAGCCATCCTATCCCTCTCCTTCCTCTCCCTCTCTCTAATTCTCTCCAATCTCCTCTCCATCTCCTCCCGCCTGGAAACCAACTCCCTTTTCCTCCTCTCCCTCGCCGCCTGAATCACCCACTCTGGTTCCGACGAGCCAGTGAGACCCTCCCCTCCATTCCCACCCCCACCCCCATTCTCCTCAACCACTCCCTCCAAAACCCTCCCCTTCCACCCCCTCAACCACGTCACCCCTCCACAAATCAAACTCAAACTCTTCCCCGTCCCCGTTGGACTCTCCAAAATCCCAATCTTCCCCTCTTCCAAAACATCCCACACCGTTTGCATAAAAGTTTCCTGGATGGGATACGGGGTGTACGGGTGATGAAAATCTCTTTTCCGATTATGGATTTCAATCTCCGTATCCATCTCTGAGGCGGTGGTGGAGAGATCCATTGTTTGCGTGCTGTGAATTTTGAAGATGGTGTGAGAAATTGATCAAGAGTACAAGTCGTGGAGTGCACGGAGATACAATTACCACCTCAAGATTAACAACTGATAGATTCACAAATCCCCAGATGCCCAGTTTCCTTTCAATTAATCTCGTGGCTCGTGGTTCGCGGCTTGTGGCACGATGATATTGATATTTACCCCGGTATTTTCAAGGGAGACGCGCTTTGTCCAAATTTCAATTCGCGAAGTCACGTCTTTTGGCGCAAAGTGCAATAAAGTAACGAGTGGATATGTCTACGTAGTAAAAGCAAGCATCTATTTCCATATAGTTATTGTTAGGAGATCGATTGATAAATTCCATGAAACCATGAATTGTATACATCCATGCAAGTAGTTGAAAGATAAGAGTTCATTGTCTCGTTCGCGTAGAGAGGGCACCGAAGCTGAAATACGGCTGCTGGATCACTTCTTGGATCTTCCAAAAGTCACCTCTTGACAACTTTTGATATGATCAGCTTCAAAAGTAGAACATGCAAGCATGAAATTAAGTCATCGAAATGTCATATGGATATTATGCCATGCCCGCTATCTAAAGTTACACTCATGATTTCTTATGCTCTCCTCATCTACGCATATCGTTTTCTACCCCTCCATCCCTCCATTCCTCCATTCCTCCCATCATTCAAATATCATGCACAGCCAGACACAATATCCAGCTTATACAATCGTCTCCAACTCCCTAGCATAACCAAGGGTATTCTCAATAGCTGTCATACTAATTTCCTTCTCCTCGGCGACCTCTCCAGCTTCCACATTCACTCCATTCTTCAACTTTTGATTAGGGAAGTATATCCGTCCATCTTCAATCAACCATCCCCTGTGTTGCGCAAATTGTACTACTGCTCCTTCTGATGGCAAGAAGAGGAGATTCTTTGTGGATGAAATAGGTAGGGATGGATATGCGGTTTCGGAAGATGAAGCAATTTCAGAGCGAATTTGGTTAATCAAGATCTATTCGTAAAGCGTTAGTCGATGCACTTCTCAAAATCCGCAGTCACAGCACATCCAACCTCGCGGCTGATTGCACAATAACAAGACACAATGTAACAACAAAACCAACTCACCTCACTGAAAACTCCATACTCCTCACTCGGCACCTTACCACCCTCCATTGCCTTCCAAACCAAATCATAACTACCCTCCATCAACCATCTCTCCAACTTGATCGGATATCCCAAATATTTATCTTCCTCAACCCTCTTTCCACCATCCTCCCTCAATTCCAACCCCTCCAATTCCGTGTGAAAGCCCGCATAATCCCCTTGTGTCAGCAACAACAAAAGATATAATCCTGTGATCTTATTCTTCTCTCCCGAGCTCTTGGCGCTAAATTTGTCGTCTGGAAGCTCGTAGTATGGAGTTAATTGATGAACGTAGCGTGTGAAACCCGCTGGATCCTTTGCTCGAATGGAAACTAGAGCACCGGTTTCGAAGACTTCGCGAGCGAGAGACAATATGGAAGGTGATGTTGATGCTTGTGGAGTCAAGGCATTTAATTTGAGAAGTGTGAGTTTGGCTTTGGAGAGGAGTGATGAGCTCTCTTGGTAGGATGTTGATGGGGATTTGAGTTTTTGAATAATTGTTTGAAGGTCGCGTTCTGACATCTTGATTGTTCAAGTAGTAGGTTTGTTTATTCCGTCGGAGAATTTGGAGGGAAAATGGGTTGGTTGAGTAGCAGGGCGAAGAAGTTGGTATAATTGTAATTCGAAGCTTTTGGAGATGGCAAGGTAGCTATGGAGCCGCGTTGATGGAAGCAACCTTAAGAAGCTTAGTCATATTTTATAACCTGAGGCGGGTCAAAGCTCATTCTAAAATCACCATCTGATTGGTTTCCATTTTTGGGTTATGTGTAACTTCAACTCATACAATTATTGGATAGGTATTACATCCACCGGGACATCTATTCTCTTCTGTTGCGTATCTGGTTTATTTTGTTTACTCGTGAATGCAAGCCAATCAGAACCAATGAATCACTCACTCACAATCACTCACCCACAATCACTCACAGTCAGGATACTCATCATATCATAATCTACAAACTCTCATTGCCATTCTTTCTTCCTATCATTCAAAACCATTCTAGTATGTATGCAGTATTTGCAATGATCTTTTGCCTTTTGCTTTGATCAGATTACCTCATAAAAGAACTCCCCGCTTCCCAAATGAAGAAAAAGACAAAACAAACTCCCATATTTCCCAAATTTCCGTCGTTACCCTATTATGCAAAATCGCAGAGAGAGCGAATGAACTTTGTGATCAACTCCAGTTGTATTATAAGAAACCCCAAGGTCAAACTCTCTATGATACAATCGTAATATGTTCGGAGATATGTGTGCAAGGAAGTCGGGTGTTGAGCGCTGGTGTCTAGATGTGAACCGAATAACCAAGGGTACATGAGAAGTGAAATTCGCAATTCGATTTATGTATGATGAAGTCCGAAAGATCCAATAGTTAGTTAGTTAAGCGATACTGCGAATTGAGCCCAAAAATTGACGGTCAAAATCATTGTCCACCAAACATTCCATCAATACCACTGCCGTTAGTCTTATTTGCTGGAATGGTTCGACCACCACCAATAGCGGCTAGACTTGGGCTCTTGTCACTTCCTGCGATGTTCCAAGGACTGCTTTTCTTTTGACTTCTTTCATCATCATCCATACCTTCCATGTTGAAGACAAAATCACCTTGTTCCTCATCAATAGGTGTTGTAAATCTGCCACTGCCACCAATACTACTTGAGCTAGTTTGTCGGTCAGCTGCAAAAGGCGATCGACTTGAACTTGTAGGAGTAGTTGCAGTACGCGCAGATGATGATGAAAGAAGGCTGGATCCGCTACCAATAGGCTCAGTTCCGGAAAGACGAGTTCGTTGGAGTTGCTGAGAAATCATAGACAGAGGGTTATGACGTGGAGGAGACGCAATAAATGAAGATGCATCACCAGATGTATTAGGTCGAGCAATTGCTCTAGAGCCGGGACTTGCTCCTTCATGAAGAAGGGAGTTACGAAGAGGAGAGCCGACATGTCCAAATACTGACGCTCGAGAAATCTCTTCTTCCTTGGGTTTTGATTGAAAGTAAGCATTCCACCTAGAGGGACTTCCGTTTGATGGAGAACCGAATTTTGTCGGGGTATCATTGCTTGGGGTGTAAGATGTAGATCTGATCTCATCGTAAAATCCTCGAGATGGCTTGGATTCGTCATAAGCAGCTCGAGAATTTCTTCTAGCTTTCTCTGCTGGTGTCATAAGATCATTGAGAGATTCTGGCAGTAAATCTTCTTCAAAGTTAAAAGCCTCACCCCAATCTTGCTCCTCGCGTCCCTTGGGAACACTTGCTGATATCATCTTTGGTTTGGTCGATCGTTGAGAATGCATAGTGCGCTTGCCAAAGTATTCTTCGGATGGTGGAGATGATGCAATCCCATGGAATCGATCTCTAGTATCATCTCCAAATGCAGAGCTGTGTAGGTTTCTCAAGGCATCTGATGGTTTTCCCCCACCGACTGATGATGCTGGAGGAGAATCGATACCAAAGGTCGTGGGAACTGAGGATGCTATCTTTCCATGTCTTGCAATCCACGAAACACCACTACTATCGAACGAAGCTGGCAAAGGAGCATCCAACACACTCAACCCCTTGGCTGCAATTGGCGAAAGTCCCCCACCAAATCGATCCATTATATCATCTCTAGGTGATCCATAATTCGATCCGGGATGTGACGCATAACTCGCTTCGATCGTAGGGATACCGATATCAATACCTTGTTGTCTGCCAATCATAGGAACGAATCCATCCTCTTGTGTTGCAAAAGGTGAGTAAGGTTGACCATATGGTGAAGGTGGTACACCTTGAGCTCGAGCAAAGGAAGTGGTTAAAGCCGAACCTTGTCCATGATATGGATCGGGGTTTATTCGTCCTCCAATGTTTAGTCCCGGGGCCATCGGTGGCATATTTTTATTGTAATTGATTCGTCTTCCGTCGGGGAGAACGTGTATATTTGCGCATTTAGGTCCGAACTTGCAGTTACCCTTCGCAGAAAGTTAGCATCCTGACCTCACTTTATGAATAGAATGTAATACCTTTGAGAAGTATTTGCAGACATTATCAGTTGTGCTAGCTAGATCGTGACTAAAAGGACAAGCTTGACCAGCTGTAGATTACCTATTAGTTGAAGGCTCCGGTGATGATATGCTTCAGGATATACGACATACCTTGACAAGTACCCTAACAATTCTCAACCATCAGCAACTCGATCATTTCTAGTACATTAGAAGCTTGAACTTTACTCACTTGTCTAAAGAATTTACACGGAACATGGCCGGTATCTATGCAAAGCGGCATTAGTAACTTCATCACCACCAAACTCCCCGGAAGCTTTCGATTCTTACTTTGTCTAGTAGGAGGACTTCTCGCAACACCATCTGCTCTAGCAGAACCACCATTGATAGGACCCGATTGACCATTTGGAATACTTAAGCTACCTGTGCTCATATGACGAGGATATTGAGTGTTGGAGCTGCTTCCATTTCGCATATGCTGCGGCTGCGGCGGTTGTGGCGCTCCGTTACCCAACATTGTATCCATGCCCGAAATCTTTTTGGATGGGAATGGAGAACAGAAAAATGGAATGAAGATATGATTGGAAAATTTATGTTGTTGTTTAAAAGAGTTGGATGCGGTCGGCGGGGTACAAGACAAGGTGAGGTGGGTGGTGGATGGTGGGGGGGGGATTCTTGATCGAGGGTCGTGTGTGGTGAAGAACGAAAAGAAGGATGGAGGTTCAGTTAAGAGTAGATTGATTGATTTGATTTTTAGCTTTGGATTTCTCTCTATCTTAGCCTCGTGGAGAAAAAAAAAGAGGCGAGAGGATAAGGAAAGTTTCAATAGTGGAAAGAAGAAGGTAGAAGGAGTAAAGTGGTAATTAAGTAGTAGTAGCAGTAGTAGTAGTAATAAGTAATAAGTAAGCAGGTTCTTGTTTTTGATAGATTTCTTATTCCTTCATTTCTAATTCTTTCGAGTCCTGGTCTTGTTTTGTGTTGTCTGGATGTTGAAGAAATCAGATACTAGGTAGGTAGGTAGGGAGGTAGGTAGGTAGGTAGGTAGGTAGATAGGTAGATAGTGCAGGTAGTTTGATTTGTGTTGTTGGTAGATATTTTATCTTCAATTCATGGGAGATCAAGTATGATAGGTAGATAGATAGATAGATAGATAGATAGATAGATACTAGATGTGATATAATATGAATGAAATGTGTATAAAATGATGTGTGCAGAGTCCCTAGCATGAGGCAAGTCTAGTATGGGGCAAAGATGGCTGTGCAGCATAGAATGGCTGTACCGGTATTCAATCCATCTAAGGTTAAAGGTCTCGAGGCTGAAATAGCTTCCAACTTCTGACTTCTGGGGAAAAGCAAGCCTTATTGTAAAAGTCAACAGAGCAACAATGAAACCTTGAATCAATAAATCAATGAATTAATATTTTCTTATTGTTCTCGAGTCTCGATTGTCTTGACTGACAAAGAAGAGAGTTTCGAGTTTCGAGTTTCGAGTTTTGTATTGTATTGTATTGTAAGAACAAGTGTGCTTGGGTATGGTCGTGCGTTTTGGTGTCATATAAAAAGCGTGGTTATGGGGGCACGCCGTCTGTATCCCCAGTGTGTATCTGGACTAACGAATTGCATGTGCGAGGTAAGGAGACTCGAAGAAGGTGTCCAGGAGATGTCAGACCGCTTGTTGGTGAGGTCTTCTAAAGATCCCAAGCATGAACTATGAGGATAAGGTTCAAGATTGATGGATATAGCGCAATAGATATTCACTCATTGACCCCCGGTCCGCCTGATGATTGCGCAAGAATATACTTTGGAGTCGAGGAGGAGGAGGATGGGGGTACAGTGTGATAACCGAGGATCTGGGTCTGGGCCTTTCTTGCTTTCTCCTGGTCTCCTCTCCAAACTTATGTGATGGGCCGTTTGGATCTTTCTGGACGGCATTCAAGCGAAACTCATGTGACCATGAGATATCATATGTACTTCAGGACAATCTCGGAATAACAGAGGAATGATCTATAATAACAACCAAGATTCTCATACAGATTCTATCGAACTTGATTATTGGATAGAGTATGATGATTCACATAAAGTTCCGGGTGGCGGCGTCTACCTACCCAGTACCTACACATCTCATCAACCATCTCACCGTCCCAAACAGGAATCCGGTGTCTGAAAGCGCTTTAGCAAGAAAACAATAACAAGTCTCACTGATTAATTCCTAGTTGACATTAATACAACACAACACATCAAGTCTATCTACTAGGTACCTACGCAGGTACGAATGATGAAATCCGAACCCGTGACTTCTCATCTCCAGCAACAATATCATCATACACCCAACCACCTCTTCAACTCCTGATCCAAAATATGAATCAATTTAATCAATTATTACCAGGTACGTATATACTACCTCAGTAGATACTAGATACACATCCTATTCCATGCATCCGTAATATTCGCCCTCCATCATTCTTTCCAAAGAAAGTCTCTTATCAGCTGCCATCCATCCAAACTTCTAAGCTCGCCTCGCAAGCAAGTACCCTTTCAAAATGCATACATCACCATCATGTCGCAAGCCGATCAGCCATGCAGAAAGGATCCAATTCTATCTTCATCAAGTAAGACATACATAGCATCCAAACAAGAATAGAAAGATCGATCAATATTCCCACCGAATCGGATACCCAAGTAAACCATCACTTGCGACGGTAGGTCAGAATCGCCTCGCCGCTGATAGCGCGGTGGGTGTGATGTTTCAGAATTTCCATACGGATACGAAACCATCATTCATTCATCCATCATCCATCACAGATATCTATCCCATTCCATGGATTCCCATCATGGGAATTGGGGGTTCGTGACCAATGATTCATACGTTTGATCCCTTTCCTGGATCGATTTGAGGCTTTGCCTATCGGTCTGCATACGTGAAGCATGCCCTGTACAGAATACACACATACCGCCTATCCACCTACCTAGGTACCTATCTGCATAACCGTATAAACGAAGAAGCTTAAGAACAATGCAAATACTCATCAAATATCATCCCATCGTATCCGAATACCTACTAACATCATTCATTATTCATTCATGCATTCCAAAGCACCGAGAATGGCGGGAACCCAGGTATCAGATGATATAAATCCCATCCAAACCTTATTAAACGAGCTCGATTTCTCCGAAGCGATATCGATATGTATAGCCAAGTAGATGGTAAGTAATCCTTCTAGATGTGTATATGTGCTTCTTTACAGATACCTACCTAGGTATATGTTCAAACAAGCAACTTCCCAGCCTTAAACCACACTGCCAAGAATCGTCCAAAACAAACATATCATCGAGTGCGAATCATCAGCCACATCTTTTTCTCAATCTCAATCTCAATCTCTTTCTCACTTCATCATTCACTCATCATTCACCCCATCTCTTTATCTCTGTACCGGTATGGATCCTATTCAATCAGCCGCTCTAGCCACATATCTATCCATCCACGACAAAGCCTTCTCCAGTATGTACGGTACCGATATCATGTATCACATGTCACACAATCCACCCCTCACTGTCTCATCTCATCCATCCCTCCATCCCTCCATCCCCCCATCCCCCCATCCCCCCATCCCCCCATCCCTTCTTCAAGCCCCCCAGCCCAGTCCAGCCCAACCAAGAATCAATAAATAAAAAGATACTACTCTAGAATCTAGTAAACGAGAAAAGAAATAAAGAATGTTCATGTGGATGGTATCACACATACACACATACACACCCACACATACCTATCAACCCACCTCTATGGAGGCAATTCTCCGGTGTGATATCGGCACTGATATCGGTACTGATGATCGTATATCTAGATATCTATCGGTTAGATCAGGCCAGGTCAAGTTAGGCCGGGGTGGGCTGTACAATGGATAGGTGTGTAATATATGTACGTACAGAGTAGGTATGGAGTAGACATGTATACCTATGTCTTACAATAAGATGACATCATCGGACACAAGGACTCTACCGGTCTCAAGGTCTGTCTCGATATCAATACTGCGTACTTTATGGTATATACTACCTCGATAGGTAGGTATCTGTATCTCGACTTTTGTTTTATCTGCTTTTAATTTTTCTTCTTTTTTTTTCTTTCGTTATTCGCGATATGTATACACACATGATCTCATACAATACTGAGTAGGTCGGTAGGTATGAGAATTTGAATTTGGATTTGGATTGATTGGAGGGTCTCTAACCTTAATAATGTTGCGGATACTGTGGATGATGGTTGGATGTTTGTGATATCTGCGATGGATTGATGGGATGCGTAAAAGTACTCCAGGAGAGTAAATCCGATCAACCCAGATCAGATATCACAAAAACAGAAGAAGAAGAAGAAGAAGAAGAAGGAGAAGTTCTCCGATTCTTAATCTAGATTTGAAATTTCTGGTTCCCTATATTATATCATGCACATGGAGTTATGGAGTTTTAAAACCATGTAGATACATTGATATTAGTAACTATACACCAGATTCGAAACCCTTTTCCGAGTTACGGGACGGGAAGTAGAATGCAGAATGTACACCGGCGCCGTTGTGGTTTTCGCTTAGGAGGAGCCGGGTCATGAGGATGTAAGTAATACCTAGGGAGAGATGGTTAATGTTTACACCTTATCATTCCGAAATTTCGGGAATCGTTGTTGCATATCATATCATATCATATATCCAAGCTTATTCATGGCTAAAAATTTCTTGGGAAGAGCTCTATGAAAGTTGAAACTTCATTCGCAGATGGCTTGGTAGCCCTTCTTCTTATCGGCATTCTTATATTGGGAGGTAAAGTATACGTGACCTCTGATTGGTATGTCTCTTTCAAGTGCCAGAAAGTCTATGAAGAAACAAAGTGACTAGATTGGTGACAGTTGATCAGTCATCACGTGTACAGAACTATATTCGAGGCTAAAACTAGATTCGTCGTCATAGAAAGAAAGAGAACAGATATATACATTTCATACATTCAATTTCCTTCACTCCTACTTTTACACATAACAGAAATTCATTCCTCACATACTCAAGAGTTTCCATTGTGTAACACACTACCTAATACCCATCACAATGAATCCCTTTCGAAGGCTCCTTCTCCTATTCCGAAAGCCTCAAAAACACACTCCTTCACCGCGACCCGATGCCTTATTATCTTCCATCCTGAAAGATATACCAGTAGAGATCCTCTTACATATGATGGGCTTTCTTCCTCTAGAATCCGCAGTAATCTTTTCCCTTTCCTGTCTACAACTCAAAGAAAAACTCGGAAGTGTATACTTCTCAATAATAGCTTCCTCAAACGAACACACACTAGCACTATTAAATCTTATAGTCCTCGATCTACCGAACTGCGTTGCTTGTTCTGCCTGCAATCGACTGCACAATATGGAAAATTTGCTCAGATATTGCTGTATAACCTACAGTGCTGGGAATACAACACGTCGGTACGACGGGTTACGTCTTCCAGCTTGTGTATCTCAGGATCGGGGGAGATCTAGTAGTATAGTTAGTAATTTATTTGGTTCAACTGCGGTCAAGATGGCCTTGAAAAGAGCGCATCAGAATCCCGCATGTACGGAACTGGTGACGATGATGTCTAGTCCGAGCACGAGGATGATTAATTGGGGCAAGTATATACGACAATATAGAGAAGACTGTCGTATTATGCAAGGACATCTGATGCATCGATTGCAAAGTGTGTTTATTTCTGATGGCCGTGAAAAGCAAACCGCGTTTCGAAGTCCCTTCGCTCCAGCAGAGAACATATGTACGCATACCAGACTTTCGCCCCGTTCTTTCTTGGATGCTGTCGGATTTGGGGTGATTAGATGTGAGAAATGTCCTACGGAATACAGGATTGATATTGTGTATTGCGAAGGTCTTGGATGGGGGAGGTTCTTCACCAGATGGATAGACTTGGGATCTGAGCTGGAGGGGGAATTGTGGAGTCGACATCTTCCGGCGAAAGAAAGAACGCAAATAAGAAGATGGAGAGCTCTGTTTGAAGGGAGAGTTAGTGTTAAGACTGACATGGCATCTCAAGATGAAATGAAGGTTCCGCCGAACGTTGGAGAGTTATGTTCTGCTTTCGAGGGTAGTAAGGACTTCAAATTCGACTCACTGTTGACACCGGAGAATAAAGCCGTGTTCTTGCAATTCAGAGAGCTATACTGCAGAAAGGAAGTTAGTTCAAGAAACAAAAACTAGATGGTTGCAGAGCTTGTCTTGGCTTCACCCAAAGGTTACTAGTCACCGGCACTGCGGAGAAGTGCAAGCTTGACGCTGGTGAGAATTATATTTGTGATTAGTAAGAATAGGATAAGGATAGTGATATTAGTTAAAAGAAAGTTAGTTGCCGTCGTCATCGTCGTCGAGAGAGAGTCTCTCAAACTCATCGAGGAGTTCGGAGAGAGGGACGGTTGTCCTATCCTGGGCTTGGACAATGGTGCCAAGACCAATGACCTCGAGGAGGCGGCGGATGACTCGAGCGTCAGCCCGAAGTCGAACAAGCTCCACCATTTCTGGCGAGCCCTCTGCGAAAGGAACGCGGGGAGATGGTGGTGGCGGTGGTGGCGGAGGTGGAGGAGGAAGAGGCGGAGCCCCAGGAAATCGCCAACCCATTCTGTCAAAAGCGAAAGGGTCAGCAAAAAGTGCTGCCAGAACAGTGAAAATGGTGGCCACAGTGACCATGAAGATTTCGTAACTCATTGTGATATTGAGACAATATCAAGAATAATTTGTGCTTTGATCAAGGGGGTTGCGATTCATGATTCAAAGAGAAAAGAAGAGAGATGAAAGAGAAGAGAAGAAAAATGAACAATAAATAGAGGACTTATCTCTATCACTCTTTCCGATTTTATTGGTATTGATATCTTGATTGATGGATGTATACGGAATGAACGATCACGATTTGACGATATCATCCATCCTTCTTGCCTTTGCAATTGACATCCCACCCCCTCCTCATGGCTCGGTATAGGTATGAGCGATTCAAAGTTTTGAATGTGTTTTGAACATTGGACACGTTTTGAAGATTGTCTACACTTCAAACATTGAATACATTTTAGACATTGAACGCATTTCGAACCTTGGATAAAATTCAAAGATTTGATACATTTCAAACACTGAATACATCTCAAATACTCACCTCATCTTAGATATCCAATCCATCCTGAAGACTGAAACACTTTTGAACAAATATCGTCAACGTCCCTTTCTCATTATCTCTGATCTTCCCTATCTACTTACTCGCCTGCTCTCTTCTAATTCACTCATATCATTCAAGTCTTCATGATCCTTCTTTTACTAATCTCCTCAATATCCTTCTTCCTTTCCCATCTACAGCATCCCAGCAATGCAACATACAAACCAAATCTCACTCTCATCAACACCACCACTTCCTCATCACTTTCCTCTTCAACTTCCCGATTCTCATCTACTCGAACTACCTCACTTCAACTTTCTCGTCCTCATCTTTATTCTTACAAATAACAAACTCCATGACTGTCAAACTAAATCTCTATACTCCCCGATCTTCCACTATCCAAGCAGAATTTACACAATCGAAATTTCCCTCGTTGCCTCTAAGTGACCATCTATCATTTGCCATCTAAGATAACCTACCCAATCCAATACATTTAGTCGGTACATCCAGCCACACGTATAATTATCAATAAACTTATAGTATCAGAATCAGTATCAATATCATTAGGATTCATTCTACCTCATACCCCCAGTTTCTCATCACACCCTCATCGACTCTTTGATCTCCCCCGCCCCCCCAAAAGTCAAAAAAAGTCCGAAGAACATCCATCCCTATGAAACAGAACAGAAGAAGCACGCCAGCATAGTTCATCCTGAAAATGTGACTCTCAACAAACGGCATAGTAGTAACAAGCGAAATCCGAGAGAGATAGCAATATCGTTGCAACAAGATATCTATGTGAACACTGCACAGCTTTTGTTATATCGAAACTATCTAGTATCTATCTATAGCTACTCGGATAGATATTATAATTTCGAACAACCTCAATCTGCTCAAAGAAAATCAAACAAGCACACCAAGAACCAAAAAGGTGAAAAAGGATCAATATATATATATATATATATATATCGATGGCTCGCTGATTTCATCCCGTCTTGATATTTCAATCGCTTGTTTTTGGAAGGAAGAAAAGATGTATCACTTGTCGTCAATATAATAAGGGTTTATAGAATAGTCATCTGCATATCATTGATATGAAAATTGACTTCCTATCTTTGCTTCATATGTCTACAGCAGCGATTCTGAAATTAGCTATGTATTGGACACTGTCCGACTTCATGATCCATAGATGCTATTCGATATCCCCCAGTCCTGATCTCCTCATTTGTTTTTCTGAACAAAGCATCTCTGGTCTTTATGCCCATCCTATTCACATTCCCAGATCTACCTTCAAGCAAACCAACAAGCAAACCTCCCCCTTCCTCTCTTGAGCATTCGATCCACCCCATAAAATTACAATACTCCCTCCTCCTCTCCCTCAATCCCCGCCTTCTCCCAAACATCCTCCCTCGACATCCCTTCCAACAACATCCCCTCCACCCCCTCAAACCCTCTCTTCCTAACCCCCCTCATCTTTCCCCAATATGCAAATTCCCTCTCCACCCTCTCCACCTCCTCCTTCCTCACAACATCCTTTCCCTCCCTCAACTCCCTCAATCTCTCTTCCTTCTCTCTCTTCCCCTCCTCCAATTTTTCAATTTTATCTTTCAATTCCTGAACCCCCATTTCTTTTTTCATCCCTGCAAGTTGTATATTCAATTTCCTAGCATCCATTTTCAATTCTGGTAAGCGACCCTGCAGATCTTGAATCTGAGAATCCATTTCTGCGAGTTGTTCGGGGGAGAGAGAAGAATTGGGATCTTGGAGGGCCCAGTATACCCATTGTGAACCCTTTCCGTCGCCATTCGTGCCCTTTCCATTAATGAGACCGGAGTTGCAGAGTTCTTTGAGGAGTTTGTCGGTGAGAGTTTTGGTCACCTGGGGGGGTGTTGGTTGTTAGTATTCGTCTGTGGTTTAAATGAATGGCGGATGTAGTATGCAACAGGAAAGAATAGAAGGAGCATATGAGATGTAACGAAATGGGATGAGGTAATGAGACGAGATAGACGCGACGAAAAGGGAGACAGATACATACCTTCCCATGCAAATTTCCGCTAATATCCCCCGCACTAAAAGGTCTATTCTCCCTACTCAAATACTCCAACAATACTTCCTGTGCCTCGTCACCCGTCACAGCTTTTACTTTCTCCTTGCCATCTTTACCCATAACTTTAATATCTTTCGCTTCCTTTATTTCCTTCGTCTCCTTAACTTCCTTAATAACACTCTTTCCTTTCACCTCTTTATCTTTAGCAGGGACCTTTTCCTTAACAAAAGCTTTGGCTTTAGGAGGAGCTTTAACTTTCTCAACCTTCTCTCCTTTCTCGACTTTAGGTTTCTTAGCTTTAGGTTTGACGGGTGTAGCAGAGGCGGTAGAAGGAACAGATGCAACGGATGCGACGTCGAAGTTGTCATCTGGGGCGGGAGATTCGGTTGAGCACTCAACGAGAGACTTTTTGCGTTTAGGTGGCATGGTAATGATTGTTTGAGAGTGATGTTTGAGGATTGAAAGTCTTGGTTATCAGGGTGAGTGGTATCTAGGATGGCCGAGTTGTGAAAATGATTGACGAGTAGTTGTATGCGTAGTTATCGCGAATGAAAGATATAAACGACTTTTAAGTCCAACTGGCTGTAACATCAAAGTCTTGAGGTAAAAAGAAGATAGAAGAGACGGTCGACTCCCACTTTTCAATCCACTTCAATTCTTCTTACACCGACAGGTCGATTGACGCAGCTGTGCCAGAATCGCGCGCAAGATAATGACCACGAAAACCAATATAACCGTATGAAAAATAACCATCAAATGAATAAAAATTTCTCTCGAAGTATGGGCCGACATGAATTCTCAGCTTTCCCTCGAAGGCCGACAAACCTCTTTCAAATCTCAACCCCACAACCTCAAAACCACAAATGTAACCAGAATGAGAATAACAACGATTTTCAACTTGTCAATAATCAACAGCCAGTCGATTCCCATAAACAGAATGGAAATGCGCATTAAATCTCTCTCTCTCTCTCTCTCTCTCTCTCTCTCTCTCTTCTTCCTCTCTCTATATCAAAGGCGGGTGGCAGAGTGTAAGAATTCAAACTCCACACTACCTCAACCAAACAATTTCAAGACGATAAAAGCGACCGTCGGAAGAATGAAATCAGATCCCAATGTATCAATCGTTGAATCCCAATAATAGCGGAAAAAGAGAATGGAGATGCGCGTTTGATCTTTTCCTCTCTCTCTCCAAACCACGCTAACCCTAATCCATCCATCCATCATTCTGAACCCTCACTTCACTTCACTTAAGTCACCAAGAGAAGATAGAAAACATGCTCTTTCCGAGGCAAAAGGAAGAAGGAAATAGAGAGAAAGCAAGAAAGATAGAATGCAAAGAATATTATGTAAAGGGTATCATATTATTTCTACTAAGAAATGCGTCTCTTCCTAGTTCAAATGCTATCTTTAATCCCCTTTTCCAGCTACCTTAGATACCACCTATCAAGATTCTTCCATCTTTACTTACTATAGAAGCCTAAATCTATTACGCATTGCAAGGTCCAAACTATCTCCAAATCGAACGAAATGCATATTACTTAAGTATATGGCTATGCACGCACCCAATATATATATATGCGCAAAAACTCATGCTCTAATCAAAAAAATCATTCACAATGCTGGTTCGCAAATGGCCATGCTATATAAATCCCCTCCAAATTTGAATCCCTTAGAACTATAAAGCGCAGTTACATAACGACCTACAAAATTATTAGTAACCATGTCGAACAAAGCTATAATGAATTGAAAACTTACACAGTCGCCTTCACTCTTAGTTTGTGGAATACCCATTTCCTCAAAAGTGGCAGGTCCCTTTTTAGCGGGAGCAGATGGTTTTGGTGGGGCTGCAACCGGAGCAGGAGCGGGAGCAGGAGTAGCAGGAGCTGACGAGACAGAAGATTGTCTCGAGTCTTGCGGAGACATTGGGTTACCAATTGGCTTTCTGCTTGCTGTAGAGGAAGTAGCAGAAACTGGTGTCATAGAAGCGCCTCGTGGTGGCAAGACGTTCTGGCCAGGTCCTGGTCTGGAACCATATGCAGATTGTTGAGACTGAAACGACTGGACAGATTGTGCAGTTCCAGGCCTTGATCCAGAAGTTGGAGGTCTTTGCTGTGGATTCTGGTAACCAGATTCGAAGCTCATTGGAGGAATGTTTGGAGCGCGGCCGGGTGATGGATTGCGACCTTGCGAAGGCATTTGACCCATAGGAGATGATGATCGTATAGGCTCTGTGTTTTGATGGGTAATTCCCAAATGAGGTGGTTGTTGCTGAGAGCGAATACCAAAAGCAGAAGATGGTCGGTCTGATGCTGGGTTTGAACTTGAGGTTGACGGTCGCAGTCCATCTTGTGGAGGATATCTCGGAGATCTGGGAGGGTTACCATTACCGCGATGACCAGGACTGATATCATCCTCTGGATATGGTGCAATGGAGATTGGACGAATACCCGCAGGTGCACCCTTTTTAACCTTAGGCTTTTGACTGTGCACTGGAGGAGTTGGTGAGGAGTAATCTTCTGCCATGGTTGGCATAGGTGGAGCATTAGCTTGCGTAAATCTCTCCGGCCTGGCCCCTCTTCGAGAACCGTGCGTTGACTTGATACGTTGAATCGCCGCTCCATGGTCACCCTTGGAAAGTGTGTGGTTCGCTCTGATGCTATCGATTCTTCCAAGAGCATCATGGTTACCGTGCTTGGCAGCCTTGTCATACCATTGTGAAGCTATTTCGAGATTTTTCTTGACATACATTCCAATTTCATAGAAGTAGCCCATAGCGAACTCAGCTGTAGCCATTTCTGTCTCGGCCGCGCGTTTCGCATATGTATAAGCCAATTCTTCATTCTTCTCGAAGATACCCTCATAGCCACAAAGGAACCATTTACTGATGGCCATATCGGCTTCGGGCTCTCCTTGTCGGGCAGCAAGGGCGTTATAATGTAAAGAAAGTGCAGGGTCAAATTCGCAGCCAAACAGACAAAGTTCGTAAGCTTGAGCCATCTTGAGTTGTGCTTTGGCAAATCCGAGATAAGCGGCCTTTTCTACGAACATTTTGGCTTCGTTTAAATCATACGGTAAATATTCATCAGGCATGGTAATGTTTGGCAACTCTCTAGCGAGTAACATTCCATAAACGTAGGCACCTTGAGGGGCATTCTCGTCCGCCGTGTCGGCTGCAAATTGGATCAGATCTATGCCTCTTGCGTAGTCTTGTTGCATGCCACATTGACCGAGTAAGGTAGCCATTCCAAGCCTATAGTTTGCCGCGGAATCCTTCAAGTATACACCTCTTTGATAATGTTCAACGGCCTTGGTAGGGTTCATGGTATTCTCGAATTGCATTCCGATTCGGTATTCAGCTCGAGCATATCCTTTTTGTGCAGCTCGCTGGTAACCTTGAAACGATTCCTTTTTATCCATTCGATACCCAAATTTACCAAACTCTAACCACATCGCCTTCATAAATTCTGCCTTTGGATGTTGCTGTTCTGCGAGGAAGTTGACGATGCTTATAGCATCAACTCGTAATTGATGTTCAATCTTGGGTGTTGGGGCTCGCGAGTCATCGTTCTTTCGCTCGTAAGTAGAACTGGCTACCTCTACCCAAGACAACGCATCCTGAGCCCATGCCAACTGCATTTCTGGGTCGCTAGACTTCAAAACCATGGGTCTAGCTCTCTCCAAAACTTCCTCTTTATCTTCATCCGACAAAGGTACATTCTGACCTGCGTTTCGAGGTTTTGGAAATGGTGAAAACCTCGGGGAATCAGGCTGGACTCGTGGCGTACCATAAGGCCCCTTCAAATTCTGATATATAGCCGCATTTGTATGTTCGTAGTTCGCTGTGTAGCCCGGTCCGCTGTTTCGATTGCTATAGCTCGACCGCGGCGATTCGCTGGTGTGCTGTGAATTGTCATTATACATTGATTGACTAGAAACACCTGAATGTGAGCTTACTCGTCCATCTGAATTGAGTTCCAGATTTGCAAGACTATCTTGCATGTTATGTGGTACCTCTGGCATGATTCTATACTTCTCATTAATGGGCGTCCATCCCACCTCGATGTTTGTCGGATGAAAGTGGCAGAATGGGCACACCATAGCCATACACCATTTTCCTTTCTTAAATCGAACAATGAAAAATAAAACCGTACCTTTGTGGCATTGGAGACACTACATTAGTAGTAGGCATATAGAAGTCGTCCCCTCCTGGGTAGAAGTTCGCCCCCAGATTGGGGTTCTGTTGATACCCCCCACCATAACCGTTCATATTGTTATTAGAATTTGGAGTTGTAGGATTATTTAGACTGGCACCGCGAGGAGGAGGCTGATACGCTTCTAAAATCGAAATAGGATTATTAGCTAGATTCCAAGATGTTTATGAAGATGGTCCAAAATTTGCGACAGCAAAGTCGTGGCAGATATTGTGAATCTTATGAGTGAGTCGCAAAGAGACAGAAATAAGAAAGCTGCGAATGCGAGCTGGGCTGGTATGTAGGATTACTATGTACGTAGTGTCACAGCCGGACATCAGCGGAAAGCAGGCTTGCGACTATGCCATGCGCCCCCTCCCGGATGAGCTATACAAGGGCAAATCTGGTCATAATCGATTATACTTTTTTCTTTTTTTAACTCCTCCCGAATTTGATGACGTTTGATTTGAAAGCCATGTCCCCTTTCGTATTGTATATCCGATATTGGTATTGATATTGAGGTTGGAATAGATTATAACAAAAAACTTTATAACATACCTTGTCCGGTTGGTGAAGATTGTTTCCAGCCTGCGCGAGCAGGTTGATATTCCCCATGTTTCTCTTCATTGTAATCATCGTAAGCGCCGTTGTAATATGACATGGTGGTCTTGAGATGATAGGTTTCCGAGGGATGGATATCCTGCAGGCTTGTGGCGGGATGATTTTCCTTGGAATGCTGGGTGAGTTGAGTATGTATGGTGCTCGCAGAATGTTTCAAGCCTTTACTTTTCAGAGATGATTCTTTTCCCCTCCTGCTTTCGACAACAATACGATTTAAGAAAGAGTGTTCGAGAATTTCCAAGTTGGATTATCAGGAATTTTATTACACGGCAATGAGTAAAAGGAAAGAAAGAAAGGAGTATGTTTACCAAATCGCGACTCGCGAGCAAAGCGAAAGTAGTTAATATGTAGAGAATCAGTACTCCGTACGGCATACTTTTTTTTCGAACTTATTCATTCATTCCCCTGTTCTACTTTTTTTCCTTTTTCTTCCCTGATAAAATGATTCACTGAAAGACCCCCTCTCTCTCCCCCTTCCCCTTCCCCCTCCCCCCGAGACACCCAAAACAACATCAACCAAGGTCCAAGGAGATTTCACCAACACAGGCGCAAATGAGATGAAATGGCTGAGCGTTTTGGTGGACAGATCGTGGCAACATGTGGATCTCATCCCAAGATTACCAAGAACCTTCATCTCCTTCTCAATTTGCCTTTAAGCATATATACAACGAATACACGCGGCCATTTCGTTATTGGGTAAATCTCCTGAGACAAGTATTATTTATAGGAAGATAAATTAACCATTTTCATTTCTTTGCAACATTCAATATTGAAGCGACAGGAAGGTACTGGGCAGCTGAGCTCGTTTACCTTTTCTACAGCAAGACAATTCCGACGTACGCCATCCCGCAGTTGCATCGTGATCGGGGCTTCGGGTCTACCTTCTCTTCCTTCTCAGCTTCCATCAATGAGAGGGGAAAAGAAAATACCCCCTTCCAATTATCTCATTGTTTAGGTAAAAAAAATGCTGATGGAACAATATGCTAAGCTTTGATCGACACAGGCAAGATATGTCCAATATTCCACTCTTTGGGGATCTACCCATGTTCTCTTCGGAAATTTGACCCGACATGAAAACAATCGAGCATCTCGATGCGAACCTGCGATGTCATGCTCAACGGTGTTCAAAAGATGCTTAAGGCTGAGTATCAGGCTTCTTCCTTCGGCATAGCGAGTCGTACGAAGTAAAGCCTTACATCTAGGATAAACAGCTCACCATTGAGGCTGGGGAATCCTAGGGCTGACCCTCAATCACCCCTCTCGCCGACTCAAGAACCGGTTGCTGCATGAAAATCCACAGCATGTCATTGAGATTGAAGCTAAATCAATTAAAGATAAATCTGGGTCGAAATATATCAATGCAACTAACTCAGTCCTTGGTTTGGGCCCGGCCCAAGTGGAGCTGTCAAATATTCGAGAACATTGCAGGGATTAGATGATATATGAACTAGTGATTTCGGCTTGAACGGGTGCGTATTGCGTACCGACGTTGAGAGCCAGATTCCTTGTTGGAAAATTTTAGAAGAAAAGGGGGTGGAGATTCAATGTTCGATTCGATACAAGCCTGACAAAGAATTGGGATGAAGACACAAAGAGAGCCATTCTCGTACCTGAACAGATTCTACAAATGTTCATCCGAAATCATACTCTATGGGGATATACACTATTTTTTGACTTTTATGCATGATTTTCGGGCTGCTCCTAGAATGCGGGGAAAAGCTTTTGTTGATCAACAAAAGATCAGCTCCATACGATAACTTTCAAGGAAACGGCGAGCTAGTCACTCCTGAATCTCCGTACGTACCTCAAGTAGCCATCCCAGAGGATACAAATAACATTGTGAAACACAATGGGCTAGACGTATAAGTTTTGTCTGCCCATCGTTTCACACATATACCACGCTCAAACGTCCTATCTCGATGCAAATAATTGCGCTTCTTAGAATCACCCGCACGATGTTCGGAACAAGTTTCGTATGCCCGGTAGTCATAGCTGTGGACGATTTTGCTGGCGCCCATTCACCACGGCATGACTATAGCTATGATTGTCAATACAGACATTGCCCAAAATGTGGTCCCTGAACTTGAGGTTGAGCTATCCTCGCTTTGTACGGACAATTCATATAGTCTCTTAAGGTATTGGCAACAGCTTACTTATCGACAATGAGAAGGCAGATTTCCAACACTACCCCCCAATCAATCACCACCACAAACCACCGAACCCTCATCTCCACATGTCAAATATGCAACAAAGATTTAGAAAAAGCCCCCTGGCATTTCATTATTTCATCATGGTTGGCGCAATGTCTTCTATCTCTGCATAATATCAACGCACTTGCCATGAAGCTGCAAGTAGGCAGTGCATAATCACTTGATTCAGAACATGTTGTGATTGTTTCTTTTTCATCATTACTGACAGTATTTCCATTCAGAATTGTGTAAATTGTTTACTCTTCTTCAAAAGATGAGGCTTCACAGCCCCTCTTTCAGACCCTTTCCCTACCATATTCTCTACCCACCCTTACTATACCCAGCAACTCCCCCTTCTCTTCCCCACATCCATCTTTTCCAAACCGTATTTCGAGCTCTTCAGTACCAATCTCCCTTATCCTCATATTTTGCGCCCATGTTATTGATAAGTTAATCCCCGCATCTGTGCCTCGAAAAGTTTCTGTACTGCGTGATTTCAATGTCAACGCAATAAACTCTCCTATCAAATTCCAAGCAACTGTTCTCCACCCAGCGAAACACATGTAGACCATGAATCCCAGCGTCGAAATGGCGTGTGTTAAAAGAAGTGACAATGCTAATTTCGTTGTGATTCCACGAATCCCATAGCTATAACCTCTGCGCCAAATCTCAAACTTCCACTCTAGCCAGCCCTTAGGGTGCTCGGGTTCATTCCTCAATGAGGCTAGTCGTCTCAAAGTGCTATTATGGTCAAACAAGAAATTATCATCAGATATGACGCTCTGGGAGCCATAACGCGCAAGAGCATCTGTCATGAATACACCAGCATAAAGTGAGATGAAGCCTTGGATATCAGCAGTACTGCTGGGTGGAATAGGCTTCCCAACTAGAAATTGATTAAATGAAAGTGTTCCATTTGCACCGAGAACCATGAATCTGTTCAGTAGATCTTGAATAAGGGTGGCATTAGGTAGATTCTGCGCGGGTGCGGGCGCGGGAAAAGTAGGTGTGGCATGCATACCACCGCTAAAATTGATGGCTGGAGCCTGAACTCTATTTTTTTGAGGCATTGTCCCATTTATATGGCTTACAGTCAAATGTTATGTTAAGTTCTGCGTCAAGTGAACTCCTGGTACCACTATGTTCGCAGATGCGGCCCAACCAGGAGTAATGTTAATGACATCGCTAAATTTTGAGCGCCCTTTCTTTGTCCGCTCTTGATATGCGTTTTTTAAGAGGCTTCGTAGCCCTGAGAAGGCTGTAGAGTCAGTGAGATTATCGTTGATAATATCGCTAGTTGTAGGCTCATATTTCACTCGAGTTTGCAACCATCTTGCATCGAATGTACACGGTATGATTAATGTATCCTGGACGATAGACCAGCCCGTCCCATTGTATACACGTGTAGACGTCGGAAGCATAAAGATTCCACCGATAGACGCGGTTCCGCTATAGTTTTTGTATAGGCCAATCCAGGTTAGATCTAAGTCTTGCTAGTTCCTGATACCGCTCCAGGAGTCCTTTGGCACTGCATATCCTATCTTTTCGTTTAACTTCTATGTATTCTTCATGATTCCATGTAAGAGAGAAAATAATGGAGCATCTGCTGTATCGTTACCAGCGCTTTTAAGATTACTCTGAGCATAGATATTGCATTTGACCTGAACAATCGGCTGCTTTAGGGTAGTGGTGGAATGAGACAAGAACTTGGGTTGTGAGATGAAAGACTCATAGGCTGCCGCCAATTTTAGGTCATTCCATACCGCGCCCACGGCGAGCTGAGGCACAACTGATAATGAAGTTGTGGAAGAGTGACCCGAATCAGTTCCAGCCGAGGTAAAGGGATTGTGCGTGTTTGTGTATGTGTTATAAAAAGTCATGTTCGCTGCTTTTCCTTTTAGAACATTAAAGTCTTGACTGTTTAGCCAAGTGTTGATATCTTGCGTTCCACTGGCCGGACATACGAAATTGGCAGATGAGTCTACGTAATTGGAACAATTGACCATCGAGAGCGGTGGAGCCAGTGGTTCTAAAAGATTTATTTGCCATAGCTCGAATTTGGTTGGGAAGCGAAATACCAGCGTGTTATTGGTCATTTGCCACCAATCGAGATTGGTACACATAGCAATAGCAGAGGATGGTCCAGCAAGAGCTGTAAGGATGGAACAGAACACCACGAACAGGGCAAAGAGATAGATGCTCAATTTCCGTCCGTGGGAACACTCAAACGATGACCAAAATGACCTGCGGGTGAAGAATTTAAGGTTTCCAATCCAAAGACCAGCACCTAGTAGCCCAAAGGGTATATCTTTGGCCTCAGCGAGCATGAATACAATGAGATGAGATACCATGTAAGCCACAGAAGAGCCGATCCAGAGTTCATGAAGCTTGGCCGCAAATTGAAGGCTATTCAACATGGTATTTTGCCATGTACCATTAGCTGTGTGTCCCTCCAATAAACAGATTTCACATTCAGATACACCAAGCTTGCGGTAGTAGCCAGGGGCAACTCAAGAAAGATCAAATCGAGTGCGATGAATTTGCACCTGTTGTCGAATACAAATTTGGCAGATTCCCCCGGGTCTGGATATTTGGAAAGATGATGAAATCTTGGGAGCTTTGGTCGGTTTAAATTTATCCATCTGGGAAGAGGTATACGAAGAACGAGCGACTTCTGCTGGGACCTCATGATTGATTATGATTTGACTTTTCAGGCAGGAAGGATGATGAGAGCTCGAGAGGCTATGTGAAGAACCGTCGGGATTACCACCTGAGTTTTGTGATGCACTATGTAATATGTGCTAAAATCTAGAGGAAAGACGCCGGCGAGATATTCGGTGTGAATAATTCAGCTTTACGGATCAAAGGGCATCAGTTTGTAAATTTGAGATGGATACAAAATTATATCAGAGATTGGCGCAAGGCATCGTCCACAGAAGTCACCATATAAGTAATTCTTTCTCACTGATATCAGCATAGTTTGTTTGCGACGGAACGTGATAGTTCAACAAGGTACGTCACCCATCGAAACATCAAGCGCAAAATTGCAGGAAGAAATGACATCCCATAATTTGCCAACCTCATGTCAAAGAAGTTGTGATGATAAATAGGACAAGGCAGAAAGTTTCTTCGACGTTTCTACTGTACATCGCATGCGAATCTTCAAGCCCTCGAAGCAAGATCTATTTTGAAACAGGCCCCATCTCCGTTTTTCGGGCACATTAAAAGGGTATCACCTTTCACTGGTGATCAGCATATATTAGGATACATAAAATCCTATCTATGGGCTAGACCGATGTTTCTCGGAAACAGCGACTCGAATACCAAACAAGGATTTCTAGGGGTGGCGATTTGGAATAGCAAACCGCCTAATGGCACATGTAGCTAATTTGCATCATTGAGATGAGTATTAGATGTGATAGTCTAGTTCGGGGAACTGTATCGAAATCCCCACATGCATGAGTGTTTGCTAGGATGCTGTTGTTAGAATTGAGTTGAACTTGCACACCATCAAAGAGAAATAAGCGTAGAATATGATGTTTCATGAAGCAAAGGTTGTTTTAAAACTCTGCTGTATGCACAGTACTATTTGGGTCTATATATTCTGGATCACAAGGCATGGTTTCAATGGGTGGTGGTGTAGGGTAACAATACAGGAGGTGAGGGAGGCGTAGTCAATATGAGCTCATCACTGCAGCTAGATGAAAACGACATTTAATACAGATGGGATTTTCATGAAGAAAAGGCAATATGGAGTGGTTTCTATATTGACGCCGATGGTGCAGGAAGACGTCACGAATGGGATTTCGCCCCCTCATCCTCTCGCAAGCACTGCCGAAAAAAGTCATTCTCGCTGCAACAAGTCCCCTTGGCGCACTCTGCAGGTTCCCATGCGATTCAAAACTTTCTCCTTGCTTTTTTCACTTGCTCCTTTCCCATGAACTGGTAAAAACTGTCAATAATAGCTATTTTCACTACAATAAGCCCCTTTTACACACTGGGTAGATCTATGATACCCCGGTCCACCATACTACCCATAAATTTCACCCTTAGCTCCCGCCGTAACTCTCGAGTAACACGAAGGCCCGTGACATTTCAAATCGAAATAATCAATCACCACACTCTCATTCGTCGGAATATTATGCGTCACTCCCTTCGCACTCGTAGCTCTGAATTTCGTCCCATAATCCCACGTCGTCCAATTCGCATCGGGCCAGCTCAATCTCGTCGTGAGAGGAGTTTTCGATTGACCGAGTACTGTCGTCCACTCCTTGATTTCCTCCTGGAGATTCTGTGGATAAAGTATCGTATCGTCTGTGCCATGTAGCACCCACATCTTTGGTCTAAATCCCTTGTAGCCTGGATACGCAGCCTGAACAATACTCTTCCATTGCGACCCTGTCTTGATGATTTGGCCCGTGGCGCAGTCGTTGGACCAAAGATCTACGGCACTGCTGTTTGCGGCAAAACACCCTAAAGCCACACCCGCCCATGCAGAGCCCGCGGCGAAAATGTCAGGGTAAGCACCCACTAGTACATTCGTCATCATTGCTCCCGACGAAGTGCCCATCGAGAACACGCGATTGGGATCGGCTTTGTAGGTCTTGAGCACATATTTGACCATATTTACAATAGCCAAAGAATCTCCTCCGCCATTGTGAGTAAGTGATGCTTTGGAAGAAACGTCCCAGCATTGGTCTACGGAATTGGGAGAGTTGGGAAAAATCATGATGTAGCCGTAAGTGTCGGCTAGCGTTGCGAATTGTGTGCCGGCAAACGCATCTTGCGCTGTTCCATGGCACCAATGTGGATTGACGAATATTGGGGGATTGGGCGCGAGTTTGGTTGGAACATAGAGATACATTGTAACATTTGACGGGTTGTAGCCAAAATTGGAGACAATGGTTAAATTATTGGCAGCACCGGAAGCTGTGGGTATCATATAGATAGTAGCAGCAAAGGCAACTAGGCCTCTCCGTACTAAGTTGAAAAACACCATGGTGAATTGAGTTGGTAAAAGAAATCAATACATGCACTGAAGCTGCCAAACTGGGGGATAGGCTACATGTATATATAGGCCTTGGCTTGGTATGACGACAAAATACAGGCTAATTCTGATTGTCACTTGACAGCTCATAGATCGTAACCCTGGTGTAGAAATTCTCATTCCATTCCTAGGTATATAATCCCTATTAGAAGAGATGTAGAAATCTTATCGGACATCCAGATTATGCAGCATATTAGCCATCAGAATTTCCGGCACTAAAGTACCCCGCAATTTATCCCCGGCTGTTGTAGCCGAAGTATTTATCCGTATGGAAGGCATCACATGGCTATTTTCGATGGCTAGGAACGAGATTCTATCAGGCTCAAGCCAATTGGAATTGGAAGAAATATATTGCATCCCACTTGAAAATTCCGGAAGTCAACTTCCATGGCCTTGAGTCTCGCAAGTCGGGTGGAAGTAGGTTCAACATAGCCACATATCACAATGATGGAAATGATGTGTATTATTAGCTACTGCAGCCAATTGAAGCGAAGCGTAGAATGGAGTTTACAAGTCATAAACTTCATCGCCTCTGCCTACTTGCAATGCTAACTTATCAACAAATCAAATTGACAAAATCAATTAACAAGAACTAATCATGAAAGAGAAGAGAAGACATGAAATATACACAACAGCAGACGGAGACCCTTCGATTCACAACAAAAGTTATCATGACCAATTCCCATACCGAGCTAAATCAAACATCAACACCACAAGCCAACAGAAAAGAAAATCAGAAACCATCCATCCAAGTGTCCGTTCGTTTCTGCGCTACTAAAACCAATAGTAATCCACCACAAGAATCCTCCACCTCGAAACCCCACACAAGTGGAAAGCTTCTAAAGATACTTCTTCGTTCTCCTCACTTTCGCTTCTCGATATAAACATTTACTCTTCTCTCACTGTATCCCCATGGTGTGTTATTACTCGGCGGGCCGGGTAGTGATCTCTCAGCACCGATGAACTTCCTGCAGAAAGAAATAGAATTAACAAAAGTCCAGCCCAGAATCCCATGTTATACCCATTCATATCTTCATCACTCATTTCCAACTCCATCCATCCCAGAAATATCAACAGATACCAGCAGCCAAAAAAGCACTCACCAATTAGCAAACTCTTTATTCATCAACGTCGTCAATTTATCCTGCACCAAGCTTTGCAAGTTGTTCCTACCGACTACCCCGCTAGTCGGAAGATCTGTCACCATGCCTCGATTCGAATGACGAAAGCGGCGAACATAAGGTAGATTATAGTCTTTATGATAGCTTCTGTGATCCAAAGATGCGTAGCGAATAGTTAGACAACGGACTTCCGCTTGCGGGGGCGGAGACAGGGGCTGTCTTGGAGGGGATCGATGTTTGGGTTCGGATCCGCGGTGAGGGGTTTGATGATGGTGATGGTGGCCTGGCATTCTGGATCTGAAATCAAAGACGTGATAGCAAGAGGACTTGGAGGTATCTGAGTTTGCAGTTTTCTGATGCTAGTAATCTTCTGTTGTTTGGAGCTTATAGAAGAAGAAGAAATACGTGATGGTAACAAGAACTCTATGGAGCAGAGAAACAGATATATATACATGTTCCTAGTATATCAGAGACTTGCGCATAATCTCGTGTAATTCACATGCATCTTCAGCCACGACTGGATATGACTTCATCATCTCGAAACAAATCGGTAAAATTGTGACAGAGATGAATATCAGTTGGGCGTAATGCTCATGAAGAGCATTGCACATGTGTACCAGTAATTGTGACTGTAAGTCTACCTCATGATACGCCTGGATAACTCCATTGGATCATAGATACGAGAAAGTAGTTGGCCCATGTAGCGACCCTAGCTGTGGGGGCTATTTGATACACACCATGCTTTATCCCAGCGGTGGCTTGGCAAAAATACTGCTAATACATGTCGAGTGCAGAGCATCTGAGGCTGAATGTACATGCTTATGTAAGAAGCGTTTTGGAAAAGAATTTAGATGCGTTGGGGAAATATTCAATAAGTTAGGGTAGGGTGAAACAACAGCGCGACACATAAAGTCGGCGGCTCATCAAGTCGTCCGCTATCGAACCTATCCGTGTAACGGTAAGCTTTATATTCGCTTGCATCCAGCCTCTTCAATGGTCAATGGTTGAACTGCGACGACATCAAATCATAAAATTGAATTTTTATCTAAGGTATGAATGCTCGATTAAGGGGCCGCAATATTGCACAGCCTCCTGCATCGATTCGCTAGCGTCTGCCTGCAAGCAAGTGAAGCATGTGACATGATATAGTTATTATTATGACTCTTGTACTTCTCAAAAAGGGTATAGCATGCATGCAAAGGGATATAGATATATCGTAGCTAAAAATCAAATTCAATGTCTGCCTGTAAAAGATTTGAGGCAAACTAATAATTACAACTATCTTCACGCTCTGAAGTCCCTTGTATATCCTTTATAAATGTTACTAAGAAATTACATGACCAACTGAGGACCATGATATTTGGTCTCTTCCTTCACTTTCTTTGCAGCAGCAGCACTAACACTTTCCAGAGTTCTCTTTGGGAATCCCTCGAAAGAAGCCGCATAAGTAGCAACCGAATGAGCGATGAGTTGGGTGTTGATTAACCAAGCATCAAGAGCAAGGTTTGAAAGATCATCACAAAGTTGATGATAACAAGGATCATACCAATCTCCAGCCTTACCACCAAACATTTCAACTTCGACGGCAGTCTTGACACCTTCAGCACCAGTTGCGATTCCACCACCTGGAATACCGTTCTTGATGAAAGCATCATAGTCGCTTCGACCATCAAATGGAATATATGTGTAGTTGAGTTGATGGGATTTGTACCACTTTGTATACAAATTTCTCAATGCTTCGGATCCATCAGGATTGGCGGCATCAGTAGCGTTGTACACCTGGTAAGCATAGTTTGGAGAAGCCATCATGTCGTAATCCATGAAAAGACGGATTTTTAAATTCTCCTCATCGGAAAGTTGGGAAACGTAGTAATCTGAACCGAGAAGTCCCTCCTCCTCCCCTGCCCACCATCCAAATCTAACACAATTATTGACTTTATAGTTGGTCAACTGGGTAGCAACCTCAAGCAGAGATATAGTACCAGTTCCATCGTCATTGATACCCGGTCCTGCCTCAACACTGTCCGAATGTCCTCCCAACATCACACAGTTATTTGCGTCGCCTCCTTTGGTCTGAGCAATGATATTTGTGGTGGTGATTTCTTCAACCAATGCATCAACAAATGCAGATCCATCAATAGATTCCCCATTCTTCAATTTCTCGACATATGGAGCTGCTTCTTCGTCTGATATACCGAAAGTGGCGATATGATCTGCATTTGGTGCTCCCAGTGTTCCACTAAGAGACCCATTGGCATTGTTGTAAACAACTGCGGCAATGGCACCTGCTTTACCGGCATTCGCAGATTTGTCTCCAAATGAACAAGTTCCACGGAGGATCAAAGCGATAGAGCCCGCCACCTCTGCGGGATAGTCGGTCGCATCGCAACCATTGTTGCTAACCAACACTAGTGGGCCGAAAACCGCATCTTTGTTGGCTGTTGGAGGTGTGAGACTCATGGGGGTAGCAGTCTTTGGAACGGCATCGCCAAGTACGAGTCGATAGTCGAAGATGTTGCCCACTACTGCAGGGAATGATTGGTTGGAGATATCATAGTAGTCGCCGAGAGAAGCAATAGAAGAGTAGATGTAATCAACAGTTGATTCGTGGCCTGTTACACAGAGTGAGTCAACAAATGTCTTTAGCAGCTGAGGAGGTGAAGGAATGGGGATATACCTTTTGATCCGATAACTCTCGTCGGATGATTATACTCAGGGATACTTTCCTCTGCAATTTTGTAAAGCTGATTCGCCCGTTTGAGGAGATTTTTTGTCTTTATATCGTTTTGGAGGGAAGTAGATTTGATCAATGGTTTGTGTTTTTCATTGATGAGAGATTGAGAGCTTGGTTCTGCAATGGGTTGTTGAATAACTGCACCTGTAACTAGAGATGCAGCTGCAAGAAATAGAGTAGAACGTAGCATAATGAAGGCCCGAATCGTGGAGGTTTACCACGGATTTGTTATTGAGTTGATTTAATGATGTTTTGTTGTTTGAAAGACGAGAGATAGAGAGGTTGGGAATGACTGAAGCTTTAAGACTGAAGCTTAAAGCTTCTCAGCTCAGATAGCGTATGCACGACGATATCGGCAAGCAAATTGATTGGCCGACATTTGGGCGGTGAATTTTGCGGTGATTCAATTACCCCTTGCCCCTGTCACCCTCGATTCTTGTACTCCAGACCTGATGACCTCGCCCCGTTTTCTGTTCTACCTTATTGATCGCCTGGCTTCGCGCCGAGGGTGGATAAAGACATGACTCGATACACGTGCTATCAGTAGATCTTGGAAGTTAATTTATATGTCTTGAGTCAATGCATGTCTGACACACTAGATAAGGACTCAGGCACGCCAGGCACGCCAGGTACCAGTTGCAATCGCAATTCATGATGTTCGTCTAAAAATCTAACCCCCTTTAACCGTTCAAGTACGCCAAGATGTCTGCCGGAGCACCTGCATCTGCGGGGTTTCTTTAGAACATTCCGGATTAGGTAGGTAGTCTCTAGCATCTAAGTCTTGGACTCGGCACGTCAGAAACTAATTCCCACAAAATTCATGATATTCGTTTAACAACTCTAACCCCCCTTTATCCGTTATCTATATATATTCTCGATCAGGCAGGTAGTCCCTGGAAAATCTTTTATAAATCAGTGCCAAGGTATAATACAATCATTTCACATCATCAATCCAATCCAGTCTCAATCCCAAGTCCCTTATCCATTCTCCAAGGAATCGCCCAATGCCACTATCAAAATACGCCATTTGGACCACCCAAAGAACCGTGAATATCCGTTTCAACCGACAAAAGTCTGCGCCATTCACAAAACCAAGACCAGTTCTTCACAGTTACCCCACTACAACAGCCTCAGTTCAAACAGAATAGGTGTCCACATGCAACAATGAGACCACAGTATGGTCAGTGTAGACCAGCTGTTTCTGAACACCCATCTCCACCATCTAGATTGCCGTCTCTTGATCCCCCATCCTGTGACCAAGTAGAATCCTCGTCCATCATTACAACGGCAGAATCGGCAGAATCATTTTTACTATGTTTGCCATCAGAACTCGAGACCCCCAGACTTGCAAGTTCTTGGACATCCATTGTCTTTTGTGCCCAGTATATCAGCGTTTCCTCCAATCTTTCCTTCTCAACTGGTTTACTCAAGTATCCATCCATTCCCGCCTCGAGACACTTTTCTTGATCTCCTTGGATCGCACTAGCCGTCATAGCTATTACAGGAAGATCTTTTAGTCTGATTTTCGTTTTGGTTTGTGTCCTGCCAGTCGGACTCTCCATTTCTGATCCATTCAGGTTTGAGTGTCTCGCGGTGGCCAAATTTTTTGCGGTTTCTAACGGCCGTATATCATGTTCTAGATACTTTTCATATTCTTTATTCGTCCTTAGAATTTTTGTTGCTTCATAGCCATCCATAATTGGCATCTGGACATCCATCAGAATGATATCTGGTCTCGGGTTAGATGGCCCAGGATTGCTCAAGTAATTCAATGCTTCGCGTCCGTTCCAAACGGCTGTTGCTTGAAATCCTAGATTTCGGACAGTTTTCAATGCGATGGTTTGATTAATGGCACTATACTTGGTAAGCAAGAAATGAAAAGATGTGCTTATAATAAATCTGTCCAACTTACTTATCTTCGACAACTAGAACAAGGATCTCGCCTCGTTCTTCCAGTGGAAGCTTTGGCCCATTGATTTTTTTCTTGTCTCCGTTTCGTAGATATGGAGGGAGGACATGATTGGTGTCACTGGTCGAGATTTGTTGATTTATAAGTTGTTGTTTTACCTGCCCTCGGTGAGAGCTTAGTCGAAGAGCCAGTGGCGTACTCGGCAAAGATTTTGAATCAGAATTATTGTTAGTGAAAGAAAAGTCAAGCTTAGCCGGAGTGTTGGAAAGTCGGGGGTAACGGCAATAGGAGGATATCTTCAATGGTATTGTGAATGTGGCCGTGCTCCCAACTCCTTCTTCTGAATCAAGAGCAATCGTTCCAGACATCAGAGTTGCAAGCTAATCTTAGAATCAGTATCTTGAAGCAGGAATTTCAATGAATACAGTGAGGTTCTCTGGTGGACAAGTATTGGAAGAATAGAAGAAGATACTTACATTCCTCGATATGGTCAAGCCTAAGCCCGTCCCACCATACAATCTCGCTGTTGAAGAATCCCCCTGGCTAAAGGGTCTAAATAACTTATCCAAGGTCGTTTTAGATATTCCAATCCCGGTATCCTTAATCACGAAGCTAATCTCAATTGTATCGTTTCCAATGTTGCCTGGATTCGTTATTCTATTTCCTATCACGCTTATTGTTATAGATCCATTTTCCGTAAATTTAAGCGAATTCGTTAGGAGGTTAGATAGGACTTGTCTGATCCGCCCGGGGTCTCCCAGGACTTCGAGGCTTTCGTCAACCTCATTTTCGTAGTTGAATACCAAATCCTTCTGGTTAGCAAAAACGCATAACAATTTACATAGCTCTCCCACAATGGAACAAAGATTGAATGGAACTTCTTCGATATCGAGACGACCGGATTCGATTTTCGAAAAGTCGAGGATGTCATTCACAATAGTCAGGAGTGCTCTTCCCGAAAGTTGGATGCTAGAAACGTATTCACGTTGCGAAGACGTTAAGGTTGGGTCTTCGTCGAGTAAGTCTACCATTCCAATCACGCCCTAATTCCAACACGTTAGCACTGTGATCTTTCAACTTGGGCAAAAAAAATGAGGGGGGGACTCACCGCCGTTGGGGTGCGCATTTCATGCGACATCTTTACAAATCCTATTAGCGTTCTGGAAATCTTCACGAGGCACCAATAACTCACATTTGCTAAGAATTGACTTTTCATCTTAGATGAATCTTTAGCTGCTTGTTCTTCAATCATCAACCTCGTGTTATCCATCTCTAATTGTGCCCGTTTTTCCAAATTCGTAATATCAATACTCAAGCCCAAGCATCCGATGACCTTTGGTGCTTGTCCTCCGTCATCACTGCTATGCTCGAGATCTGCCACCAATCGTGTTCGGTAAGTTTTGTCTCCTATCTTTTCTTCGCATGTTGCCATTTCGACCTTTCCGGACAATATTTCCAGGATAGAATTTTCGTGATCTAGAAATTCGGAACACATTAGTGACGTGGGGTTATTTTCATAGAGAAATAGATGAGATAAACGAACCCGGTATGCCCCCTGGCTGCGTACTTTGCCAATGCTCAATAACATTTTTTCCAATCAAGTTTTCCTTACTTTGACACGTTTGCTCATTTTTGGTACCCCATGGCATGGCTCCTTCTGCCATTGTTACTAGTCGATTTTCATCCACACAAAACATGTTGACTTCGGCATGAGCCAGAACTGTCAACATTTGATGCTTGTTCCTCTTGGCCTCAATTCGTGACATCACAGTATCCGTGATATCTGTATTTGTTCCATACCACTTTAGAACTTCTCCATTGTCGTTAAGTAGTGGGCAAGCTCTCGTGTGCATCCATCTGTATACCCCATCATGCCTTAGATACCGTACCTCAACCTCGCCATCTCGGCCATTTGCCAGTCCATAAGCCCAAGCTTCTCTAAGAGTATCCAAATCTTCCGGATGAATCACTTTCTCATACCCGGTGCCAACGCTTTCCTCCTTAGACATGCCAGTGTATTCATACCACTACGGCGCAGGTTAGTTTCGTATGAATTGTGAGCAGTTACTAGAATACATCCTTACCCGCCTAGAGTACCAATCGCAATATCCATCTGTTCTTGAAGTCCACACTAGATGTGGCATCAAATCGCAGATAGTTTCATGGCTTCGTAGTAACTTGTGTTGTTTCTCAACCAGGTATTGTTCGTACTCCTGTATATCTTCGCACCAACAAATCGCTCCTAAGTAGATCCCAGCTTCGTCATAAAGGCATTCTCCAGAAATCAGAGCTGTCAATCGATCTCCATTTATGGGGTTTATAAATCCAGATCTTTGATTCGCGAACGATTGTCGAGTTCTTGCCAAGACTGTTCCGAAATATTCATCGCGTGGTAACTGACGAGTGTATCCCTCATCCCATATTTGTAGGGCATCTCGAAAAATATCCCCCTCGCAGCCATTCTCCCCCCCCATAGACTCTCCCAAGACATCTCGAACTTTACGATTTGCCAAGTAAAATTCACCATCTGCATTTATCAAGAATGCTGGAGTGTCAACATTGTCAAAGATTGCTTTTCGAAGAGAACAAAAAATATCATCCCTTATAAAGGCTGGTTTATGTTGAGGCTCTTTTACTTTATTTGGTGACGATGTTGAGCCTAGCCCGGAGTCAATTGGATTCCCTTGCGAAAATATCGGCGATTCGAAGGTGAGAATGAAATGAAGGCCCTGATGCTCATTCAAAGCATCAATACAAGCCCGAAATCGTCTTTCCTTCTGATCATTCGACCTAGATGAATTGTTCACCACCACCTGAAACCCATCAAAAAAGCTCGAATCTTCATCATTTGATGAGGTACCGCCACGTCGAACATACTCTACCTCACTCAGAACCGGTGCCCATGATCGATTATCTAGTAATGTGACACCTAATTCATCCAAGTCCTTTCCGATCAATGCGCTCTCATCATTCCTAAGAGAATCTGTGCTACCCAATAAAGCTTCTGCTTTCAAGTTTGTCCATATCACTTTCCGATACTGATCCAGGACTAGCACAGGCGTAGGCAAATGTTCCAATATAGATAATGGAAGGTCCATTTTGTTCGGGCTCAGATCCGGCGACCGAGATCCATTGGCATGGTTTCTACCGTGCATCATGTCCCACGTTGAAGCTGCCGGCATTGTTGGGATAGCCTCGAGGTCAAGTGTTTAAGTTTCCCTGCTTCTTGTTGAGATAAATTCTTTAGCATGTCATTTATGGTATCAAGAAAGATGCAAGGTGAAGGAGATGAAAAGTCAAGGTCAAGTGCGCGATTGTATCTGGAATGGATCGAAAGGAAACTCACGCATGGACTCCTGGTTCACTGACTGGGGTTGATGGCGTAGGGCACGCCTCTTACGTCGCCCTTGAGATCTTTCGTTACTTCAAACTCACTGTTCCATTTTATTTGGAGCGTTTGAGATGATTTTTGTTCCTGTAATGTTGATAAAATCCAATCAATGAACTGAAAAACAAAATTTGAGAACAAATAGACTTGGAAAACAAAAACAAACGGTCTAGTTCTGGGTTCCACATCATATAAGATCGCCACTCCCGCAACTTTCTTCTGGAAATATTGTTGATCAACTAACAACCAAGATATCTGAATTGAGTTCTGGACTTCGTACAACTAGTCTTGAAACAAGAAAAAATTGTCAGTGGATTGCCCCTACCAGAAGTATACTAGTATTCAGAAGGCCTTGGAGACTTGGGGCCCTCTAAACTGTTGTGGTATCAATATACTTGATCTATGAGACTGTTCATTGGCTACCACTACTCTGACCTCTCCATTTCGGGACATATAAACCCTCAAGACCCCGTGAGACTGGGGAATCGAGGGAATCCACTAGTCTGGTCTGGCTGGTCTGGCTGGTCTGGCTGGTCTGGATGGTCTGGATGGATATTGGTTCCACGTCTTGTATCTACTATCTAGTCAAAAACGTATTGATTTATAGCTCGGTATGAGTAAGGCCATAGGTAAGGGACTCGCCACTCATGGGGGAGTAGGATCGAACAATCGAAAGGATCACAAATGATTTGAAGATCATCAACAACAAATGTCAAAGCACAATCAAATCTTCCCCCTGGGTGAAATAAAGTTTAAGAAAATGAGACGGCGTGTTCTGCAAGGTTAAGAGATGCCGTCTTGGTGGGTGTGTTCCATTTCCCGAAGTCTAAGCGTGCATTCAGCTGCAGCTTCGATGATGAAAGTGCTGTGGCTGTGGCTGTGGCTGATCGCTAACTTCTCCCAAACCTTTCAATTTATCACGATCCATTGACAATAGTTGGTAAGTCCAAGCTCTTCCGTGGCATTGTATCTTTGAAAACTAATCAATAACTTCAAGCAGTTAACAATTCCAATCTCCCACTCCCGTCTCAATCTAAGATTAGCACGCTATGGGCCTCTTCTCATCCTCAACCCCAGCTTCCTTACCACCCCCCAAAATTGGCGCGGATGGTGCACCTATAGCTCCGGACCGCACACAAAGATCTCGGTGCTGGGAAGCTAGGGATGCTTATTTTAAATGTCTGGATAGAGCAGAAATCATTGATAGTATTACGGAGAAGGACAAGGCGGAGAAAGCATGTGCAGTAGAGAGCAAAGGATTTGAAAGTAATTGTGCTACGAGTTGGGTAAGTTTTCTTCATTGAGAGCTGAGTATGGGCTGGAGTGCCTAAGAATGAATGTACATGAGGGGATATTTGAGCTGACTTGATTGTGGTGTAGGTCCAATACTTCAAAAAGCGAAGAGTTATGGAATACCAGCGCGATCAAACTTTGCAGAGACTTAAAGCCGAAGGAGCACAGGAGATGCCAGGTCAAATAGGACCTCCAGGTCCAGGGCAAAGGCCATGATGACATGAGGAAATATAATAAATGTACAATAGCACATGGATGGAGTAATTGGTATACAAAAGGGATAGAACCACGATAACGACCATCTCCTAATTTATATCACCACATTGAATTTCAATCGCGTGCAGCAGTGGCGTGTTTCGTCGAAGATTTTGCGAAGAAATTTGCGTGTTGGGACATGCAAGTGACTGACAGAATTGGGCCAATTCGGTATGTATACTGCAAATTTGTTAGACATTTCCTCCAGGTCCTCGCAACAATTGGGCACTGGGTTCAATGTCCCGAGTTTCTATGCGCCCAATCAAACTTGCTCTTGCTGCCATAATGCTTGTTGGAATGATATCTACATTGTGTCAACTCGTGGTGGCGTGCGAGACTTTCCATTTTAATGCCGGGCGACACTGCACTGCATGTATACAGCCTTTGCATCCTGTATGTGGCAGCATAATTGCGTGAATGAAAGACGTGCCGGGGACCTCGTGATGGAGTTTATATTAAACAGAAGGGCCAGAACAACTTGATGGAAGATTTCACCTTACTGTTCGAATCAATCTTCATAGAGAGTCAACAGTATATTCCAGATGCATCAAACATACGCAAAATAAGGAGAAACTCTGCCCCTAAATGCTCTAAGTTTCAGGATCATAATACGAGCAGAAGCGCTTGAGACACGAACCTTTTAAGCTTCCGTGTCATGTTCATTCCCCGGATCTGCAATTCACATGTGTGAAACATTTTTATATTCGAGTTTCACGCCCAGACATCTTGTTTCGGTCTCTTTTAAATCTTCTCCTCCCCCTCCCCCAAATATAAACACCGTACTTGTCAAATAAAGACTCGGATAAACGATTATTCAGATACATTTTCTACATTTCCTACCAACATCAGGAAGCTAGCTTAGTCACTTTTAATCTTTACCGCTTCCAAAATCAAACCCTTCTCGGCAGAATAATCGTCATCTCAAACAACAATCACACTCACTCGACTATCATGACCATATCGGCACCCCAGCGACCTCCTCCTCTTCAAACAGGCGCAACGCCACCAGCCTCCACGCACAAATCTCAAATCCGTGAAAAGGTTTGGGAAGAATTGCGCCATGTAGCTATCCCAGACTCAAGATTCAACCACGATTACTCTTCATTCATATGCGATTTCGTGGGTTCCAATGATGCAGGTCGTCACTTAATTAATTTAGACTGTTATATGTCTGCCGACACGATATTCATCGCTCCCGACAATTGTTTGCAGGAACTGCGATGTCAGGCGCTAAAAGATGGAAAGATTGTCATTTGTACAACGTATGGGATTAGAAGGGGATTTTTCCTGCTGAATCCCAAGGAAATACCGGAACGCAAATGGGAGGTTGCGAGTTATTTGGATGGAATGGAAAGATATGGGAGACATATCACATTGACTGCGATACGAAGTGAGGGATTAAGAATACCATTGATGGTAACCGGGACCGGCGCCATAAATTACAAAGGTCTTCGATTTGGAAAGGGTCATGGATTTTTCGACTTAGAATGGGGAATGTTATATTCGATAGGGGCTGTGAATAAGGATACGAAAATAATAGCGTTGGTTCATGAATGTCAGGTATTGGAGGAAGAATTCAAAGGCGATCAGTGGGATACGGGATGCGATTATGTGATTACGAATAAGAGAGTTATTACCGTTGCTGGAGCGGCAAAACCGGGTTATGGCATTATATGGGATAAATTGGATAGAGGGATGCTGGAGGATATCGAGTCGCTGAGAGAGTTGAAGAATATCATCTCGCCGCCGGAATTGAAATCTCCGCAGGAGCATATGGATTTCTCGGAAGAGGCGAGGTTGTATATGGATTACGCAAGTTTTGATTTTTAGAGCGAGGAGTAGGATCGGAATACATATTGGGCAATTTAGGGTCAACGGATGGCAGTTTGTTCATGCTAGATTTGGTTCAATTTATTGATTGGATGGCTCTAGCACATTTATACAATGTTCTCGACGTGAATAATAACAGCAAGCGCTCGCTTATGAAGGTCTAAAATCTTCAAATCATTGTAGCACTTCTATGCATATATCCTCCCAAAGTGTCTTATATTCCAGACTAGCAATCGAATACAGAGGTTGAGAGCTTCTGATCAACAGAGTGCAGACCAGTCTATCAGAATTCCTACATTCCCTTGAACCGTCACAAAACTTCACCATCATTTTTCTCCTCAAATCCCATTTTCTGCCCTGGAAAAAGTCATGCAAATGCGCATTTCCCCAAAGTGCATATTTCCGGCTCAACGACCCATTCCCTCCCCTCTCAGCGGTATCAAAAATAAGAATGACTTACCTCTTGAACAATTCAAATACATTTCTCCTCTTTACATCATGTGGTGCTGAGCCCAGGCAATCCTTCTTCGTACCCAGGGACACATGCAGCATCTAAATTCCCGTCGCCGTATTCATAATACTCTCATTTGCCTTTCAGCACATCCAGGACTCCTCTGACTCATTGAAGCCATTTAGGGGTTTAGAATAGAAGAATGAGATGTGAACAACTATGGTGTACTTTCGTGTATCATCTTTAAGTTGTCTTTCGCTTCCGCAGCCCATGATTGACGCCAATAAGCATCTTCTCTTGTAATTCCCATATCATGCGTATACAATCTCTGTGCACATCCGATAGCCATATCACGCGTAGCGTTCTTAGTCCTCTCATAAAAAGCTATGGCTTGAAATTTGATATTGGTTGTAAGGAAGAATCAAGGTTTAATTTTTGTTGAAGAGGAAACTGATGATTAAACGTTGGAATGAGAATGTCATCAATGACAGCACTGTACGTTGCGATGTATTGAAAACATGGTTGTCACCAGATGTGTTGATCCAACGGTCATTTGCGCAACAAGACAAATACGGAAAGAAGTGTTGAAGGGCGGAGAACTTAAAATGTAACATTCTGGATCCAAGGAAAGGTAAAGGTGAATAATTACAAAATTACAAAATGAGAAATTGGGCACTGTTAATACATAGCCACGGCAAGGTGACGTTGATGATTGAATTTAGAACCTGCCAAAATAACATTTCATATGTCTTCTATAGTTTTACTAAATAACACCTGCCTGCAACTTCACCTTCGCCATAATCCATGTTTACAATGAAATCGAATCTCCAGCGTCTCGAATTCGAAAGCGAAGCCGAATTCAAGGAAATGATGACGGCTTGTTGGGAAGCATTTGAGAATCCTTTCAATTCCTATCTTCGAATAGTCTATTATCTCAAAGATGACTCCCCGCAGGAAAGAGAGCGATCTATCCAGGTAGCCACAGAATCTGCTCTAAGACACCATACACAGAGATCTCCCAATAGTTATTGGATGAAAATAACTGAGTCTACGCATAAAAAGTTGGTCGGAGCTGCAAATTGGATTTATTTCCAAGAAAATTCAGACACTATCAATAATGCAAACCCAGTCGTTGCTCTTTGGTGGCCAGAGGGAATCGGTCGAGAATATGCCAACAATTTCATCCGACAAATTGAGGCCCATAAGTATTACCTACATTGTAATCGACCATACTTGCGTAAGTATAAGCGTATCTGATGTTGTGCTCGCCGGGAGCATATGATCCATGCTAAAGTCGCAATATCGCAGTCTTAAACATCGCGTTCACCATTCCGGAATTTCGAAGGAAAGGTGCTATGAAATTGGTGATGGATTGGGGCATCAAAAAGGCTGATGAATTAGGTGTCGACGCATATGTAGAGGCGACCGAGACGGGAAGATTACTATACGAAAAGTATGGATTCATGACATACTACAAGGTGGTGGTGAACACCAGTATTGAAAATCCAAGTACGACTTGGAAAGATCTGGAGGAAACACTGTCTCCTGAGCCTCAGTGAGCACTACTCAGAATCTCGATTGCGTATGGGTAATGACTGATATCAACAGGTACTTTATGTGGCGACCCATTAAGGGGTGATTCGAGGTTGGAAAAACATGGCTACCATGGGGGACTGAGCCTTTTATTTCCTTGGTTTATGAGACGCTGAAGTGAGCCGGAGAGACATCCATTGGAACTTTGCAAATGATTCTGCATAAACTATTGGCATGGGCAATTTGTATTTCATAAGAATACAAGAAATCTCTGGTCAGTCACTCTGTGGCCAATACTAAGTGAATACGTTCCCTCACCACAAACCTGGAACCCATCGATGCACTTATAATCGTCAAACATTTGCCGATCTAAAATCCATAGGGTAGATTTTATACATGGAGAGATCAACATAGACATAGTCAAGCTTCTCAGAATGTGCATCTTTACATTTAATATGTATGATTGTGTCTTGCTTGATGCCACCACGTCCCTCATCCCTATGATTTTTGCTTCGCAGATATTGTATCGGTTTGCAAGTGACAAGGTCGCGATGGCAATGTGTTTGTAAGTAACGATCAGAAGCCGCAGAGTTTCGCGAGAGCATAGTTAGTTAAATACGGGCTGATGTCTTGGCTCTATGAGAGACAGAAATCTTCCGGCCCTCTTCCCCTGAACAAATGCCTCTTCAGTTGTCATGAGTCTAGGGTGGTTTCTCGTATTTCGGTTCGATTCATATAAAGAGGGTAGACGACGTCGAAAAGATGGTCGCTGGGCAAGGCTCATCTATCCATGGTATGAAAGCGCGTATAGCCTTTTCATATTGAAGCTAACCTCATGGGCACATGTCGTGCGAGGAAACTTCGGACTACTTTCGCGCTTAATTCTAATCCAGTTGCTAGAGCCAAGTTAAGATGTCTCTGAGAATGGCTCTCAGTGTAGTAAGGTTCCGCTTTTTATCAATATGCCAATGCATGAATATCCCAATAATTGGAGATGATGAAAAAATGAACGAAATGAAAGCTGCGTAATCATTTTACGGATTAATATTTCACCGGGATCATTCAAAAGCCCACCGGTGGCCCTCAAATTGAAGTCTTGGACACTGGGATATCTTTTTAGCCGCCAGTATACCTTTAATTAGAACTTCAACCGTTCTAAATATATTTAAGCCAGCGAGGTCGCTCTTTTGAATGGCTGTTGTGTCAAGATATCTCTTTGCCTTTTAAGATCATCCGAGACACTGCGCCGCCAACATACATCACACATGTCTCCAGCATAGATCTCTGTATATTACTTGCAATTGCTTGCAATGAGCTTCTTTTACTAGGAAGAAAAGTTCCATCACATTAAAATTCATTAATCCGATCGTTCCGAGTTTTATTTCGGAAATTCTCCTTTTTGGTGAAGTTACCAAAGAATGAGGCAAACTCGTGCACTCGCTCTCTTTGGCGCAATCGTTTTCATAGCTTTGATCGCTAGTCTTTCTCATTTGAACTCTGACGATTTATCGAGTTATATTCCACAGAAAGCTCAAAATTATTTTCACTATGAGACACCACCAGATTCAGAAGAGATCTCAAGGCTGAATGGAATCTTGGAGGAGTTTTTATCACGCCCAGTTCTATCTTACGATGATGCTGTTTCAACGAATTCCCAAACCTGCCCGGTTAATGGAACTAACTATGACCGAGGTGCTGTTGACGGGAACGTGAAAACATGGGCAGATATACCTTCATCTCAGATTTATGCGTGGCGCAAAGATATCACAACAAATTTACGTCGCAAACAAATTGAGGCGATTGGGAAATCGAGCTCATCATCACGTTCTAGTGCCGATGTGCCAGGAATGGAGAAAAATATTAAAAGAGGAATCGTAATGGCCGCGGGAGATCGTCACGCCCTGATTCGTGCGCGAACTTCTCTTAGGCTTCTAAAATCTTACAACTGCACGTTGCCAGTCGAGATATTTCACTTCGACTCCGAATTATCCGCACCTGCTCTTAGTAGTATTCTCTCCGATCTAAAAGAGTTGCAGAACTCTGATTCCGGTACTAGTGGCATTAATGTTACAATGCGTGTCGTAGGAGACGTATCAAAAGGCTCGGGGTGGAAAGATTTTCAAATAAAGGGAGCCGCCATTCAGCAATCTTCATTTGACGATATCTTGTATTTAGATACAGATTCCTATCCTCTACGAAATCCCGAATATCTGTTTGAAGGAAGAGAATGGAGAGACACAGGACTCCTATTATGGCCTGATTATTCAAAATCTCATCCCACCAATCCGATGTGGCGTTTATTGGGTCAGCCATGTCGGAATGAGTACGAAGGAGAATCTGGGCAGGTTATGATATCTCGAACTCGTCATCAGGATATCCTGTGGTTGATTGAGTATTTTGCACTTCATCATGAAGAATTTTATGGATTCATGGGAGGTGATCGAGATTCATTTCGGGCTGCTGCACTTCTTCTTGGGAAGCCATGGACCGGCCCAGGGAGAATGAATGCTGTTGGAGCCGCAAAGATTCCCGGAAGTTCTCAATCCGGAGGACACACAATGCTTCAAGCAGATCCATATGGAAAGTGGATGTTCGTACATGCGAACCTGATTAAGCATTCTCATTTCGAGAGGCCACTTTGGTCGCAGGTTCATAGAATTCGCGATGATTCTTTCAAGGAAGGTACCACATATGGCAATATTGATTCGCCAAATGATATGATTGGGGAGGGGGTTAAATTAGATGTAGCTGTCAACCCTAGATTGGTAACGAGCATGTCTACTTTCGATGGATATGATGAAGATTTGGTGGTCGTTGAAGATTGGGATTCATACGAGGAATTGAAAGGATTCGAAGAGAAGTGGTTTGGTTTCGGTGGTGTACATTAATTACAAATAAGTGGTGCTTTGGATTTTTTTAATTCTGTGTAATTCCGGTCTGGACGAGCAGATAGCCGAAGACAGACTGTATATAAAACGCACATCTTGGATCCGGAGCGACCGGCAGCAATGTTATTTCTTATCCAAACACGGAAATTGATCGTGTTGAATGCCACCTCTGGACAGCCGATCACTGAGAATTCTGCATTTAAGATTGAATCTATTTTGAGTGTTGGACTGTATACAGATATTGGGAGCTTTTGATTGTCAGGTTGCAATCCGGACTATTGGAAGCACTGTTCATGGCTCATCTATTTACAACAACCAATGAAGCTTCTCAGGCGTGTATCAGTCTTCTACGCCTTTAATACGCCTTTCTTCCAACGCGAATAGCCTTCCTCCGCCCCAAACGCTTTCAACATCGCATTGACTAACGGCCAAGCATTTTCCCATTCTGGCTCCAAAGCCCGTCCCCAGAAATACCTTCTCGTTCTTTCATCATTCACGCTGGGTAGATCAGAGAAGCCCCTTTTCTACATTACAGCAACCATCACACGATCGTCGCCACTCCAAAATCAATTACTCTACCCAAGAAACTCATATCTGCTGTGACCAGCGATGGCCCGAAATGTTCATGTAAGGTATTCGGTAAAGCTTCAAAACAGCAATCATCGGCATCGAGTTTCCAGCATTCATACCCCATTTTCTCAAACACTAAGACGCATCATTGTGCAACTCTCTCACAAAATTAAGGACAGCATAGTAGTCGAAGATCTCACTTCCATGATGGTTTTAAATATAATTCATAGGCATCATTTTGATGATGTGTTGCATATCTGGATAAGTGATAAGAAGAACTAACTTTGAGATAGATATCTAGAAGCCACGAGCTAACGCTTCTTAAGTTCGCTTACTTATTTCGTATACTTTAGCGTTTAGGGGGGATCATATCATCTTGATTTGTTGCATGTCTAGATAAGAGATAAGAACGATTAGCTTCACATGAGTATCTGATAGGGAGAAGATCGATGATGTAACCTTGTAAGGTAGGCTTCGCGGTAGGATATCACGATGTTGGATGTAGTAAGTCCAGTAGACTGTCAATTTTCTGTTAGGTAGAATAACGTTGGAGGAGAATAATGTTGAGCACTTAAAACTTAAACTCATCAAGTCTCAAATTCCAATCATCATTTTCTAGCTTGTTCGTTCAAATTACTCCCCCATTCAATCGAAAAACATTGTAAATCATATCTGGATGAACCAGCTCCATTAATGAGCTATTCATCTATGGATATGAAAAGTACTAACAAAGATAGACATCGTATATCTCAACACTGAAATCAATACCCACAAATCCGGGTATCAATCCTCAAACCCACATTCACCAAAAGAATAACCCTTGTAATCGGTAGGAACGAAATCAAGATAAGATATGATGACGACTATTCGTCTCATCCATTTTTCCCATATAGTAGTACAAATACAACAATCATATCTCGCCCTAATCGACACCATCTCAAGGATAGAAAGCATGAAAATCATAAAACCAATGCATACATTCCACTCGAGCTCAAAAAATACGTTCTCAAAACTCAAACTCTTCGGATTAAAACAAGAACAAGTTCGTTAAACACACCACTCCCAATACCACAAATGAAATCCTCACTTTATCCGAATCCGCCGAAATGGTAGTTTGTTGCGCCCCCGTTGTCCCGTTAATTCCCGTAGCTTCACTTGCTACTCCCGTGCTGGAAGGTGGATTGATATAAAGTGTCGATTTAGATGTACTTCCCGAAGCAGCGGTCGAAGTGCTGAATGATAAGACGGATGTATCATAAGCACCTGCAGTGGTCATGGCCGAGGATTCCAGAGCTGCAGTTCCTGTTCCTATTTTGGTCGAGTTATTGTAAGGGCCGACTAAAGTTCCGGTTCCATAGTAGCCTGTGCCTGCTGAATAACCGGATACGTAACCCGTGGCATATGCGCTGCCAGTGGAGGCATCGCATGTCACAACGGTGAGCCATCCCGTCGTAGTGGTCCATACTGTGGAACCGCTGGTCTTGGTTTGAACGGTGGAGGTGGAGTAAGTTGTGAGAGTGACTGATTGATCAGAGGTAATGTGGATGGTAGTGTGGGAGGTAATGTCGGAGGCATATGTTGGAACAATGGGGGCCGACGTTACAGCAGTTCCCCATGTGTATTTAGAGGAGGTTTTGGCTCCCGTTCCCCATGCTGCGGCACTGGTCCAGCTGGAAGCTAATGACGTATATGCATGAGTAGATGAAGCTACACCAGAGACAGCTGAATAAGTTTTAGTGGGTAAGTTTGAAAAAGAGGATGTGGGCAAAATTACCTGTTTCTGATGCTGGAGGCCACCACATAGAATTTGATGAAGTTGAGCTAGCTACTTCAGAGCCAACAGAAGCACCGCAATCTCCAGTTGCAGTCTCGGTAACGGTTACAGTCGAGGGTCCTGCCGCTGGAGCTGTATATGCTGCCGGAGCTGAAGATGCTACCAAACTCGATGCTTTAGATGTGACTTCCGATGCAACGCTTGGAGTAGATGTCACACCAGCCGCATAACCCGAAGTGGTCGATTTTCCTGGACAATTCGTCACAGTATCTGCGCAAGAGATTATGGTTGATGTATCCGTGATTGATACTACATCAGTTACCACTTGTGCTAAAGAAGGTGTCAATTGACCAAGAATAATCGACCCGAGTCCGAGTATATATGTAGCTCGAGCCATTTTTGTGACTTTCTTGAGGCTAACTATAATACAAGCGAAGTATATTTGCGATTTGTTACTTAGATCTCGACCTGTAAGAAAACAAAAGGAAAAGAGGAAAAGGAGCGTGGGGAGATATCAAGGTTTGTTAAAAAGTAAGAGTTTGAGTATACTTGACAAACAGGTTATCTAAAGAAGCCTTTCAAGGCTTTGGTGACACGACGAAGAAAAACAAACGAAATGTTGGTGGTAAGATATGATAACAATGCTAAATAAAGACAGAAAATGGAGGCTTAGAAATGAGTGGCACGAGTAAGTCAGAACAAACTTATGCAAACAAAAGCAAGGCAGAAGTAACGAATGTTGGCTTGTAATATGTAGACATTATCATGTTAGTTGGAGGTCTAGAATATGGAACAGTGATCCTACAAGTTAAAACCTTGATGAGGACACGAATTTGGTGGAGATTTAAGGTCTGATAACCCTTATATCATACGCCTCAGCCATAGGGTCTATATGCCTTTCTGACGTTGGTCATCTACTTATTCTTTGTATGATGTCTTTAAGGTCAGGGTCCGATAAGAAGGAATCACAGCCCTATTTAGGCGCCCGAATTGTGAAACGAACCAATCATTTGTTTTTTCTTCAACAGGACGATGTATGATGAAAGATTACAATCTTCGCATTCGATACTAATATACGAAGACGTATTATTATCGTAACCGGCATCGTAGTTTTTGAAAAGAATTCTCTATTCTACAGAGCAGATTCTCCATACTAGCTGCCTGCATGAGAGCAATTGGACGATCCACACCCCTACCCCATCGGTCGTTCCAATATCTCGGAAGGCTGCAGACAAAGCATATCATTCTCCATTAAAAGAATAAGTACTTATATAGAATATGATGAAAACATTGGTCTCAAATATCTCATATCTATAGAAATGTGGGTTTTCATGATCACGAAAAGGTGCGGCTGTGAGGTCCTTTGAAGTAGGCATTGCAGCCGCGCGTTTGCAAACTAACCCAACCGGATACACCTCGCAGTGACCGATTTTAATGTTCCTACAGCGGGGAATTCCTTTTGACTGGAGTCGAATAGTCATTGTAAAACCGCGATTTCGAATAAATTATTGTAAGGGTTTTCAAGATATATTTTGATTCATCATTCCAGTGAATTCAATGTAATAAATTAGTTGGTTCGAAACTAAACACACACAAGAAAATATAATGCAGAACACAGAAGTACAGATAATTTGGAATCAATTAGGGTCGCAAGTTGGGCTAATGTTGGATTCGGCAAATCCTTCGGTACATGACCAATGGCTACTCGCGACTTATAAGTTGCTACACAGCTGCACACACCTCGAACAGAAAAATGTGAGGAGTCGTCTAATTAACAGCAAGTCATCTACCTAGCTTGGCCAGAAGTCGAGTGATATATGAAAAATTGCGAAAGAATTAATCCGGCACGGCGTGATAAGATAATGAACAGAGAAAGCCCTCATGAATTTTACAAATAGAATGAAGAGACGGCTAGATTTGTGACTAGACGTTAATTGAGCTTCACCATAATTTAGAATGTTAATATTCATGTCTCTCTAATGCAAATTGCAAACAGACTACCTCACTGGATGACTACTGTTGCATTAAGCAAAATTAAAGACAAACGCAATCCGCAATGAGGAAGATGTGAATCGATAAGTAGAGCAAACTTATCTCGGTCCTACGACCGTTATGTCAAAGTGAATTTTCCACATCGCATGATTGGAGCACGTTGTTGATTGTTCTTGACACTAGGCTACCCATGGTCTGCTTCCAAAGCTTCACAGTGGTCCATATTGTACAATTCTGAGTATCGAAACTTTATACTCGTGAACATAATCTTTCCGCATTTGCCAAATGGTACTTGATCTTAAACAAACAGAAAAACCGAGGGCTTTGGATTTCCTAAATTCTTGATGCGTTTGTGAACGTTGAAACAGCCCACTCAGAGCTACCACGGTCCTAGAAAAGGCTACTGAAACTATGAAAATAGAGCTTGTCTCTCATCTCACAATGGTACTCATATTCAGCAAAGATAGCAAGATGTTCGAGATATACAATAGAAGAAGGTAAGAAGGAAGCAAAACTTCTCTAGCCCACGTGTATTAGGAGGAATATGGGGGAGAAATTGAGAAGACAGGATAAGCAAATGTAACGGTAGAAATTTTCATCCAAATCACACACATGCATGCACATGCATACTAAGCACATGCATTTCAATTACATCAAGTCCCTCAATCTACATCCAGGTCGACCCGGCGATTCATAATCGTCCCAACTCAGAATAACCCCAGCTTTACATGCTGACTTCAGCTTGCGGTAAGATACACTCACATGTATATCGGGTCCTTCATCCATGGTTACTGTACCAGACCCAATATTATACTGCATCGATGTTTGTAACAAAACTCAATGAGTCCCTGGCATGACATAGAGCTACACCCTTCCCATTATTCCTTGCGAGTTTGAGGCCTTCGTAAAGGAACTTTCCGTGTATCACAGTAAGACCCTTTGCATCTGCAATCTCATCCCATTTAAAATTTCCACCACCACGCCGATGGGTTTCCGAACCTTGCTCTGGGCGACATATTCCATGTTTCATACATCAAATGATCAAAAGTCAAAATCCAATACCAAGAAAGACTCTTATTGCAAATAAGGTGGGCCAAAGAGCCCGAGATGCCATGCGTTCCCTGCTGCATACTGCATGCACCATTGACATCTTTCACGTCGACAAGCCATCTCAATAAACCTTTTCAATAATCAGCCTTTGAGATATATATAATCCCCAGCTGTTGGAATTAGAAGCTGTTACCAACGCCACGAGGTCCCTTCATGCATTGCACCACGCAGGTCCCGGATCCACATCTATGTCCATATCCACCTCGATTGCCCCTCCCATCCCCCTCCTCCACGCGATAGATGCAAGAGATAAATCATGCACTAAGATGAATTCCTACATATGTGTCAGCCTGAAAGGGTATTTGATTTCGAATCCGAATTTGACCATCAAAGAGTACTATGAGGTACCTTGATCGTGATTTTTCTCAATAGCCAAGTCTCAAGGTCCATTTCAATATTGGATACAAACCCTAAAATTAGAACGTGTTTGAGGCTAAAAATCCATTTAATTCTGAACCTAGATTGGAACATCGAAGAATGCTACGAGGCCTAGATAGTGAGTACGTTCGATCTCAATGTGCGATATGCTTCGCCCGTCTATCGCGCGCCATCTTCCTCCTTTACGCTGAGGAGTCTCTCCCCAGAATTAGACCCTACTCTCGGCTCTCAATCTAAATTAAGGTTGTTCCAGGTTCTCACAGACTTAAAGTCTACCCTCAACCCACGTTGCCTACTCCACCCTACCCGGATTGTGTCTCAACTATTTTCTCACCCTTCCGCTTTCAAATTTGATCCACAACCCCCGATTCATAATTCGCAATCGCCATCCCCCTACTCTACCCTAACCTACCTCGGCCTACCCTTTATCTATTTCCCTTTCTCTTTTCGTTTCCGTTTGGTTTACGTCTCGGCCCGATGCGGGTGATTCTAGGCACCTGTTAGCTCTCACGTAGCATTGATGATTGTACTCGGGCCATACCCGCTCACCCTACCCGCATTTTTATATTCGCATATATCCCCTACCAACCCTATATACCTAGATACCATGCTCCCCTTTCCAAGCCATAACATAAGCTAACATGTCATCAACGGCTTCGGTTTATGCAGGGTCTGAGCATGAAGCCGTGGAATATATCATCACACACAATTCGGGAGAAGCTTGCCGAATAAGGCAGGTTTCTGCACTCGCTAGTCGCAACTGGGAAACTTTCGAAAAAAACACTCTGAAAGGATGTTTGATTGTCGGATTTGCATTTGGACATTGCAAGCGTCTGACTGTTGGATCGAATATGGATCTTGAAATCAATTCTAACAGTACATTGCACTAGAACCAAAAAATGCAGCGAGATGTAGTGAAAAACTTGAAAACTCGATTTTAGGATTCTGTTTTCCCCAGTCGCGAATCACCATTGGTAACATCACTTTTGCAAACACGGAACTGACACAGTGAATCATGTAATCATACAACACGCGGAAAAATCGACGGTCTATTTTACAGCTTTGATTTTGATCTATCAAATCTTCCGCCGATCATTCATCACTCATCTTGCCTTCCATACCACCATAACTAAGTTTTTTCCTTTCCTCATCACAACGTTCAAAATACAGCTCGCCCAGGCCCACATGCTAAGGGACAAAAGAATAACGAGGAAATGACCATGATTTTATTTTAGCTATTGATTTAGACGAAGCTCTTGGTGAAAGAGGTGACAACGTCCTTCAACTTAGCCTCAAGGTCCTTGCTGAGAGCACCCTCCTTATCAATTGTTGCCAACAAGTCTGACTCGTTGGTCTTGAGATGTGAGATGAAGTCAGCCTCCCATTGGAGAATCTTGTTGACTGGGACGGAGTCAAGATGACCGTTGACACCGGCGTAGATGAGAGGAACCATTTCGTTAACGGCCATAGGAGAGTATTGCTTTTGCTTGAGGAGCTCAGTCAACTATAAAAAAAATGTTGTTAGCTTGTTTACTTTGTATAAATTTGTTAATGTGTGGAAAACGAAAAGACCAATGTATGACCATGAGCCGAACAATGAAAAGTAAATCAATATTTGAAATCAAATCAAACAATGATAAGCAAGTCAATATTTGAAATCAAGTCAAACAATGATATATAGATCAATGTTCGAAAACAAGTCAAACAATGATAGGCAAATCAATGGTCGAAAATAAGTCGAACAATTATGGGGAGATCAATGTGTGACAATAAGTCAAACAATGGCGAGTATGGGAATGTGGTTGGGAATGCGAATGGAAAACTTACTCTTTCACCACGGTTAAGAGTTTGCTTGGTAGCAGCATCCAAATCGGAACCGAATTGTGCGAAAGCAGCAACTTCACGGTATTGAGCCAAGAAAAGCTTCAAGGAACCAGCGACTTGCTTCATTGCCTTAAGTTGGGCAGCAGATCCGACACGGGAGACAGAAAGACCGACGTTAATAGCTGGACGAATACCCTTGTAGAAAAGTTCGGCCTCTAAGAAAATTTGTCCATCGGTAATAGAGATAACGTTAGTTGGGATATAAGCTGATACATCACCACCTTGAGTTTCAATGATGGGAAGAGCAGTCAAGGATCCACCACCAAGTTTGTCGTTCATCTTAGCAGCACGCTCGAGAAGACGGGAACTATTTGAAATGTTAGAATGTCTCAGTCATGCAGGGAGATTCAAATTGGCCTACTGTAAGTAGAAAACATCACCTGGGTAGGCTTCACGTCCAGGAGGACGACGGAGAAGGAGAGACATTTGACGATAGGCAACAGCTTGCTTGGAAAGATCGTCGAAGATGATGAGAGCATGTTTGCCATTGTCTCTGAAGTATTCACCAATTGAAGTACCAGTGAAAGGAGCGATGTATTGAAGAGGAGCGGCTTCAGAAGCAGTAGCGGCAACAACGATGGAGTACTTCATGGCGTCGTTCTCCTCGAGGGTCTTGACCAATTGAGCAACAGTGGATCTCTTTTGTCCAACGGCGACATAGACACAGTAGAGCTTCTTGGTCTCATCGTTTCCATCGTTCCAACGCTTTTGGTTAAGCATGGCATCGAGAGCAACGGCAGTCTTTCCGGTTTGACGATCACCAATGATCAACTCACGTTGACCACGTCCGATGGGTACCATTGCGTCGACAGACTTAAGACCGGTTTGGACTGGCTGGTTGACGGATTGACGTGGGAGAATACCAGGAGCCTTGAGTTGCGCACGGCGCTTCTCAGTAGTCTTGATAGGTCCCTTACCATCGATTGGGTTTCCGAGAGCATCAATGACACGGCCGAGCATCTCCATTCCGACGGGAACATCAACCTGTACCTCATGTTAGTATTTCAAAACATACTTTGAAGTTGACAAACTAACAATCTCTCCGGTACGTTTGACGGTCTCGCCCTCCTTGACCAAACGATCAGAACCGAAAAGCACAACACCGACTTGCCCAGCTTCCAAGTTCATGCACATGCCCTTGACACCGGATGCGAACCTTTTTCTCCATCAGTACCCCAGATAATGATTGTCGAATTTCATAAACTTACTCGACAAGTTCCTCGGCTTGGACATTGCTCATACCATGTACACGAGCGATACCATCACTGTCATAACACAAATCAGCACTGCGCCCAAATAATCCATAATTCCGAATATCCACATCGACGTAATATGACTGCAGCGTTTTGGACCCGAGTATAAGAGTATTGTTGGGGAAACCTACCCAACGGACAAAACACGTCCAGTCTCGGCGAGACCGGACTCCTCTTGAACACCTCTAATTCTTTGCTCAAGAATAGAAGAGACTTCGGTGGGGGATGCCTTAGCATCAGATGCGTAGCTTCGAACTGATCTTGATGCTGCGTTGAAAGTTGCTGGAACAGCAGTTCGCTGTGGTGCAAAAAACGTTTACGTTAGCCGAAGTCCGAAAAATCCTCGTCAACAAAGCTCTTAAAGCTTCCTTGAAGCTCAAAAGCCTCAACACCATGGCATCGCAACGTCAATTGACACTATGAACAATATCTGAATAGACAGATATCGATAGCGGCGAAGTGTAATAGTGGCATAGTGACGTGAGAAATTTTGTTTTGTTGACGTACCGTGGCAATTCTGCCGGAAGCAGAAATTGCGCCCACCGTCCTGCTGGACTGCTTAAGAGCGTTTCTGAACATCTTGACCAACGTCTATATGTCAAAGGGTATTAAGGAGAATCAATTGCTACAAATGTGCAACTGATGGAGAGGAGATTTAAAATGGTGGAGGTAGAGTGGGTGGTATCAAGACCTTGCTGGAGGAAATTGGAGATTGTACGGAGTACTCTCAAACAATCAGGAAAACTGAACTAGCGCGAAAAATCACGTGGTATTTCTCTACCATGCCCACCAACCCACCATCCGTGTTATTTCGGTGTCGGGAGAAACCGTGGGAGCGTGGCTCGTGGGTGAATAATAATGGAGTAATGGAGCTTTGGTAAGAAGAAATGTCAAAATGCTGATATTGATATCAACCACCCAATCAACCAACCAACTTCTTTACATATACTGACTGGATGGGATAGGGTCTAGGGCAGTGGATTCGAACTCTCATCTGTTCAAAAGAGTGGTGACTTACCCCAAGTACTCAAGTACCCAAGTACCAACGTACTCAAGTAGCAAAAAGTATCCATCAACCCAAGTATCAGAGTACCCACAAGACGAGTAGTATACTACTCGTACCAGGACTTCATCTCTTTTCAGACTTTCCCTTCATACCTACTTACCCACATATACATATACGTTCATCATACTACTACAGATATCAAGAACCCCTCCTTTTTTGGTACTACTGTATATCAAAATCTCCCCTTGATTATTTCGTACATCACACTTTGAAACATTCTCAGGCGGACCCGAATACTAACATTTATTCACCTTTTGTTCAATTAATTCTGGAAATATCACACTTTTTCATGAATTCATGATACTTTTAGGTCCCCTGGCCTCGGAGGGATCATCTGGGGGTCATCTGATGAACGTCTGATAGGTAGCAAGATAGCAAGGGTAGAAAACTACTTTCTGCTTTCTGCACTATTGCTGCTGTCATCGCACATGTAACTGCTTCGTACAGCTTCCACAAAACGAGGACCAAGCGGGCCGTGGCTGTTGCCAAGGTGCAGAATCGGATGAAGATTGCACCCATGGAGACATTCAAATCTACCCATCTTACTCTTTTTTGCTTTCCAACAATATGGTCCATCAAGCCTCAACTGGAGCTTATTCACGAAAGAAGTTGTCAATACTTCGGAACTACCCAATTGGGGGCGATTTGCATGTTCTATTCTACCATTTGAAGCCAGGTACAATGTTGATTTTATTTTTCATTGGTCCTACTCCACAAAGCACATGTATCTCGTCAATTATCCAAGAAAAATGATGAGATAAGATGAATCCTTTCCATGCATATACCATATTTTAACATTCTTAATTTATACTTCCTATTAAGATTTTTTCTGTACTACTCGGGGCTTGCTTAAGTACAAGCATTATGCGAAGTATCATGCGAATACCATGACCCATCCAAAATTATCGTAAGTGTGTTGTTGAAAAGTGGCGGATTTTTCAATATCGCCGATAAACGTTTAGAAGCCCTTCAACGTCGAAAATTTAAGTGCTGACGCCCTTGAAATTCTGTCATTTTAGTGACATGAGAGACTACCCAATGTAGTAGCACATGCAGCTATCTTGTCGAAACAGGTGCAGTACCTCGTCGCCATGCCGCCTCATCCACATAAAGTAATCGGTAAAAATTGGAGGCTTGAAGCTGATCCTTCCTCCGCTGTTCCCAATTGAGGATGGAAGCTTGTTCCTCTGTTGGTTACTACCATGTAATTGAACGCAATTATATTTCCGAAGGCTAGAATTGCAATAACCATGTTCATCTTATTACGAGGTGGGAGAAAGCAACAGTGTGGTGGCTTTGGTAGGCGGTAATATTGTTTAGTGCAGATGTTGGTATTAAAGTTGAGCAATATCCTCTTGGAAATCTTGTTCTGATGGAAGTTGTCAATGATCGCCCTTGTTTGCGTGTTTTTATGCAGTTGCAGGTGTCGGGACGCTCCTCATTTGCTACCAGGGCATGATTCGCGCTTGCAAAGGTCGTACAGCATTACATTCAACACACACCTTTTTTTCTAGAATCGCCAATATCGATTTGTCCAATAAGGTCGTCCTAATTATCCAATAGACAACATACCTCACTGCAGCCGGGCTTTACCTCCGCACGCATCACAACTTCCCCGGCCGGAGGCCCAAACTGCTGGGAAGATATCTTTGCACATATTGGAAAGTCGAGGCACGAATTTTATATCGACTGACCTCGAAGAGTCTGCTAGACTGTACGACCAACGGCATCTCTTGCATCAGTCACATATACGCACTTACGAATAAACGCATGCACAGTTCGATAGGCAACACTGTAGTGGGTCCTAAACTTCAAAAAAATTCCTATTTTCCTGGGTATTTCACCAATCAAGGGCGTCTCACGTCACATACTCATAAACTGTCCAACGTGCTCCCCTTTAGAGCCAATCTTCCAGCTCAATTAGGTCAGCTGTTCGTTCGAGACTCCGAGCATAAATACCCCCCTTGGGTAGTTATATGTTTGAGTACAGCATAGCAGCACAACTTTTGGGGAGAGAGACCTGCATTTAATATAATTGCTTGCTTCCAACATTTTACCTCGTCACCTGACTTTGCAATCAGTCTATAGTTTTGATTCACCTTTGTGTGAGTGGATTATCTTTTACATCGAGATAACAATATTGTCTCGAATTAGAAAAATACGAGCTTTTAAGTATTCACCAACTTTCATACGCAGTACAACCTTGGTGGATGTTTGCCTCCGTGTGAACCACCCCCAACAGATTCCTTCAGTTGGCTTGACTGTTCTCTATAAAAACCACCGCTTTCAAGTCTATCCTCGCAAATACTGATTGAGTACAGAACTCAATAAACATTCACAAGCACTTCTCTGACTTGGAAATCACATTTCAAAATGCTTGGAGGGATATCACGGACAAAATTTTCCCCAGTGGCCAAAAGCTGCCCCTTTGTTTTCACAAGACCAACAGGGGTGAAGAGTGATGCAGTACCTCGGAAACGCTTTCACGTCGCTGCACGAAACTTATCTTCGAAGCCTAAAGTACCTCTTATCTCAACAAGGCAATTTCGATCAAATGCGTCAGGTCGAGCAGCAGTAACCGATCTTCCTATGTTCCATGATGGACCTGTCCCAGCACCATACGAACCTCCAAATACAGCAAAAGTACCTGGATTACCAGTCTACGATGCTTCTCTTACTGACAGGGCTGCGTACTGGCAAAAGATTCCTCGCTGGGCAAATGTCACAGAAGCCCAATTCTTAAAATACAAGTTTCATGTAAGTACCTCAGCCCTATGACTATGTAGGGGTTGCCAATACTGATATATTTCTGCAGACAATCCATACCATATCCACTATAATGCAGTTAGAAGTTTTTATGCTGGAAGTTTTGCCCCCGGTCCTTCGAAGACACCCCGATTTTCCCGGCATTGTCACTCGTGAGGACTTTATCGAGGACGTCAAGGAAGGGATCAAGTTGGCACCTATGTCGATTCGCTTGCCACCTCATGTTCTCAGTATCATTGACTGGGAAAATCCGTTCGAAGATCCCATTCGTCGCCAATTTATACCGATGAAGTCAAGTAAGCTCGAAGACCACCCCAAAGTTGAGTTGGACTCATTGCATGAGTCTGATGACTCTCCGGTGGAAGGCTTCGTTCATAGGTACTATGACAAAGCTTTATTCTTAGGTAAGTCTCCCTCAGTCTCACGGTATTTATCATGACACTAACTTTTTCCTAGCAACATCAACATGTCCTCTGTACTGTCGTTTCTGTACTCGTTCATGGTCTATCGGGCCTGATATGCAAAATGTCAAGAAAACCACATTCAAGCCTCAACGAAAACGTTGGGAAGACATTTTCACTTACATTGAAGATACTCCTCAACTCCAAGATATCGTTGTTTCTGGTGGAGACTGCTATATTTTAACTGCCGATAACCTTCGTCTAATCGGTGAACGACTTATTTCTATTCCTCATATCAAGCGATTTAGATTCGCCACGAAAGGTCTTGCTGTTTCTCCTGCGCGGATCCTTGACGATAGCGATGGATGGGCAGCTGAGATGATTAGACTCTCAGCATTGGCTAAGAAGGCAGGAAAGAGTATGGCCATCCATACACATTTCAATCATCCTAAGGAGATGACCTGGGTTTCAAAAATGGCACTCCAAAAATTACACGAGAACAATGTTACCGTGAGAAACCAAACTGTCCTACTCAAGGGTGTCAACGATGATGTGGCCACCATGAGTAGCCTCATCAAAACTGTGGCTGACAACAACGTCATTCCCGTACGTATATCTTACCTAGTTCGTCTTTTCCAAGCCGGGCCACATGCTAACATTACCTAGTACTATGTCTATCAGGCCGACATGGTGCAATACGTGGAAGATCTCCGGACACCACTCTCCACAATTCTTCAACTCGAACGTCACATCCGCGGTTCCATTGGTGGTTTCGTAACACCCAACTTCGTTGTTGATCTTCCTGGTGGTGGCGGTAAACGTCTTGCCGCATCATACGATACCTACGATCCCATTACTGGGCGCTCAACCTTCACCGCACCGGCCGTCACCGGTAAAAACAAGGAGAACAGAGTCTACGAATATTGGGATCCATTACATTCTCTCCCAAAATCAACCTCATCCTCTTAGAGAATAACCCAATTTCATCAAGTAAGGTAATGGCTGGTAGATAGATAGTTATTTGCTTTGGTGGCACCTTCGGAGTTATCATTTTGCTCGTTGGTACTTGGTACATATACCGAGTTTTCGAAATCTACGCGAACGCATGCTTTACAGCCCCAAAATTTCTGTATTTGGATATTATCCTAGTTTGCTATTACACGAGCGCGCGAATCTAGATACTGGTTCTATATTTGATGTTGTTCTGTTATGTTTGTTTTGTGGTGGCACGCTTGATACTTTTGGGACATATGGCAACTTCACAGTACATGCTTCTTTTTTGAATGCTGATTTGATTCGTTCTTGCTTGTGCACGAATTCTGAGTAATGAGTTAGGCTTGGTTTTCGGGGGTTGGATGGTTGTGGATGATATGAGAGTGGTAGGAAGGGAGAAAGGGAAATATAGCAATGCCAGCTCGAATAGGGCAAAGAATTGATATCGAGTCACTTTGTGATTTTCCTGACTCTATCTTTAATGGTTTATATGGGTGGAGACTTTTGCTTGAGAGCAATTGATGAGAGGGGACGTAAATATCCGGTCATTAGTTGCCTTACCTGCTTGTTTGGATGAGAATCGAAAGTTATCATTTCTTCTAATATCTTACGGTGATCATCAAGCTATCTTGTACTACGCAGTAAGATCTGAGCCTACCTGCTAGCGTAAACTTGAAGCGGCAGCATCATCGAATGTCGAATCTGGAGTCTCCTCCGATGTACTGGCTGCGTATTTAGCCGGCCGTGCCAGCCGTACACCATACACCATACATACATACATACATGCCAAGTTTCGCCAACCTCGTTTACCCTATAATCGATATTCGTAATCGCTAGATCTCAATATCACATCAGACGAATGACACAATACATCTTTCAAAAAAATTAAAAATTCCTTGGCGCCTCTTGCGCCCATATTCACTTTTTTGCTTACCTCCCTTCATCGAGGCTCAAAGTGTGAAGTCTCAGACTGCACTTCTGAAGACCCGATGACCCATCCATCGGGATCTAGGCACGTCGACTTGCTGTAAGATTACGTTATGAGGATAGCCGTTTCGCATTCCCATTCTCGTCTCGCGTGCCGTTCTTATCAATATTTGGGGACCCCAATATCTCAGACGAGAATAGTAGAGACGGAATAATATTTATTATTATTTCGCGAGCCGCAGTCTGCGGGATTACTACTTCGGGTTGGATAATATGTTGAAATCCACACTATTGTACGGAATATATCTTGGAGAATAAGAATTTAGTAGGATTAGTGGATTAAGACGTCTGAGATGTGTCTGATTCCGTGTCATTGCATTTTGCGAAGGGGATGTGATTAACATATGTTGCCGAGTATGACGCTTTATCTTTTCTGGAGAGGGGTTATTGGTGGGTTAGTGCCAACAGCATTGAAGGTATGGGATTTTATAGATATGATTTGAATGGTTGAGAGCAACTGAAATTCAATATGCGCGCTTACGGTATCCACCCTCCAAATGGACGAAAAAAGTCGTACACTCGATTACCCAAATAGATCCATACATTGAGAACACTTATATTGCAGTTTGTTTTTCCATACTATCTCTCTCTTTGTACTGAGATCTAAATGATTAAAATTATATATTGTATAGAAGCCTATCAATATATATGTTCAATCTTTTTTATCAGTACAATGATTCTCTGAGTTGGTATCAAATATTGAAAAGAGTAAATTGTCCAATTTTCCGTCTTGCTGGAGCCATCTTAAGCAGCAACTTCGAACCAATTTTTACATATATACAAGAAAGTGATTTGCTACACATTGTTTACTACTAACCTCAAATATCGTAGTATAAGATTTCTGGCGTGCGTGGTGAATGATACAAAAGCGCTACGGAAGATTGTAAGATAGGGTTGCAATCACAATTTTGGGGAGGACATGGAGGGTTTTATCGGCGAGACGCAACTGATATCGTTATGACTGCAGTGATAAGGTTTCGGCACGTACATATTGATTTACGGTGCATGATTTGCGGCTTCGCAGCTTTGCAGGGCATCATGTGTACAGTCGTTTTGCTCGATGATGTATGTATAAAGTTTTGCGTGTGTGTTAGGGGTCTCGATAGCGGAGGAAAGGAAAGCACATCTGGAGGTTTGGAAGTGGTTACGTTGATAGGCTTTGGTTAAGCATTGCCAAGATGTCAGATGGATATGAGCATTATTTTGGAGGAAGTTCCTTGTTTACTATACGTCGAATGTGCTGTATTGAATGCTTGGAATGGACGGAGTTCTTCGGTTCTTCGGTTTGAAGTATCAACGTTCATATCTACTTAGTCAGTACCTCTCTCAATCTCTAGACGAATTCACGTCATTCAACTGTTGGTTACAACTATCATTGATGTTTTATATTCTACTAAATATATCTTTCCCACCCATTCACTCATTCGCTCATGATAAAAGCCCCAGGAAATTGATATTGGCATTAGTCAATATAGCGACGGGAAGGTTCAAGGAACCAAATCAATCAATCACGAGACAAAATATATACCGAGGAACTGGATGCACTACAGATACCTAGCTAGTACAGTGTAGTTCGAAATTCCACGGGAAGGAATCCGAGGGAATCCTTCGCGACGTGTCTGTACAGTACCAAGATTTTTGAGCGGATTTTTTACTTTGCATGGTAATTTATATCTAACAGTTGGAACAGTCAGAACTAAGAGTTAAGTGTTAAGTTTGTGGAATCCGGAAAGGGTGAGGGCTTGGAACTTGAACATCTGGCGATGGAAGGAAGTTATGAAACCAGTGACGGCGATGACCGAGGAGGGGCTCGAGCACTTTATTTGTTTGTTTGCTATCTATCTCACTTTTCTACGATTCGTTCCATGGTACGCGTTTGAACTTTGAAAACATTGTTGTCTGAAATTGCAATATATACCGACGATCGATTATGATGCACTCACTGTATGTACAGTGAGTACTGTACATTGTACAGCCACGAAAGTGCACAGTATAATTTCAAGAAAGGAGATGATGCGGTTGTCACGGTTAATATGAGGAGCGGTGCTGGGATAAAGTGACACAAAGATAAAGATCAGAATATTTTTAGGAAGGTTTGGAGTGAGAGAAGAAGGTTCGGCTGGATCGAGTAAAGCGAGCGAAATGAAGGGGTAGATATTCGTGGACTTGCGAATTGGCGGTGATGAGCTTGGTCAGACATCTTAGGGTATAGAATAAGATTTTCGATGAGGGGATGGACCTGGTAATCCGAGGAATCGCTTTTTGAATTATTTTGAGTATGGTCGGTCTGCACAATCTCTGAAGTTTAGCTGCGCTCGTTGTATGCTGCTGCTCTTTTCTTCTTTCGCTTCGGAAATCTTTTTACCAATGTCATTCGGAAATTTAAAACGCCCATATTTCTTTTTGACGTTTGGACGCCCCAATTTCAACAAGGAATCCAGCTTGACATTGAGGCCATAGTCACTTGATTTCGTGAAGTTCCCGTGTTTTATATTCAATTATCAGAGTCTCTATCGCTAGCCGTGGGGAAGCAAGCGGGCGGAAGGATCTGACCGCTCCTCTCCTCGCCGCTGGAGACTGGATCATTCCACACAACGCCCCTCTCCTGTACATCAACGATTCCACACCGACAGCAAGGACAATCCTATTTGTACATGACCTTACGTGAAAGATTCTATTTACAGCGTACGAATCTATTTTCGACATATCGGACGATAAGTGCCTGCTTGCGCGATTCTGGATACTTTCCATAATTTCCACGAACTCAATCGAACGCAAGGGGATATTCATTTTCAGCTTCGACAGAGGGGAAATTTTTATATTCGCCCAACCGGCCTATCCTTGCTGCAGCACGCCTCTCGATTGCTTTGGGATCACAACCCACGAGGCTGACATTGCTTTGACGGCATGTGTTTGCTGTGTCACATAAATAGAGGTGCATTACAAGTTGGGTGCGGCGCGGCGGGTACAGCTGGGTCAGCACAGAGTTGGGCCACCTTAATGACCATGGCCTGAATAAAAGGCGTGTTTGCATATGCGTACATATGTACAAATTGCAATCATATCACAAGTATTCAATGTTACAGAATAACTGTTGTATAACGGGTTTATGTCCGTTACCCGTGAGAGCAATATGCTGTGCACAACATGTACTGTGTATATATGTACAATATGTCTTGTCTAACATTGGAAAAAAAGAGACGAGACGAAAGACATACATAGATACGAAGTACAAGGAGAAACAACCATCTCGGATTTGAACATGAACAATTAAAAAATGGAATATCCAAAGAATTCGCCAAGGATTTTCCCTTTCTTGCTCAACAATATAAATGCCTGTAAGTATGGTGGTTCTTTGCAAATCCGGTGAGCAGCCATTTGTTTGCTATATTGCTATGATCAAGACCTGGTCTATGTCCCTTAGAATCCTCTTCTTGTGGTCTTTCGTGCACTGGATCAAGTAAGGATCTTCCATGGATATCGCAAACAAGGTCGATTTATTGGTGAGAGCTTGTGCCTGCATACCAGGAATATTAAGACCCTTGAATCAAAACCCTTGTGCTTCCAGAATGGACGTGGAGATCTCTAGGCAAATCAAGAATCAATATTGATAATTTTGATTCATGACGATTAAAAAATACATAATGGGTTAACAACCGTACCTTACCTCAATGGAGGAAAAATGGACAAAGAGAGACAGCGAAAGAGAGGGACCCAGGGCCGGCGGTTACTGTGATCAGCGAAAGCAACGGGTCTCAATATCATTGACCAGAATCATCAGATGAACCTCTTGGGTCTTTGCAATCCTTCTACTTTCTCTCCACATGTTCTCTGAACCGCTTTCTCCAGTCTTTTGAATTGCTCTTAATTGTGCAATATAATTTGTTCGATTCGACTGTTCGACTGTTCGTCATCTCATATGCCAAGTAAGTCATAACGAAATCGAGTTACCTTACTTTTCTATGCCCATATCGATCCATAAGATCCATAGAACCATACCCAGACCGTACCAAACTTTTGAGCTACCTGGTCGATTCAGGTCCGGGGTTGCACACACCATACGCGGCAAGAACCCAATAACCTTTATATCTGAAGTCCCGTCGTAAGGAGATTCGTTCGAATCGTGTTGCATGATGCATTAGTTGGAGACAACAAATCTGAAAGAGCCACTCCAGTCTTACCATCTTCTGAATCCTTCTGGACTTGATATTCGGTCATGGCGTCCAATATGAAGGAACGAAACTTGAACATCACTCCCATCTACTCTCTCCCAGCTCCATCACACAATTCGACTTCGAATATCTTCTCACCGACTGCTCTTTCGAAACCGTCATTCGATATCCGTCCCGAATCTTCACCGGCTCTTCCATCGTCAAGTTTATATCGCAGGAATCACAAGGAAATGGCATTGTGCGGGGAATACTTTACAACAAATGAAGAGTTTCATGCTCTTCCACCCGCTCTAAAACGAAAGGTATATATATCACTTTCGCTGTTATACTTTACCACGGTCATCACAATTTAAAAAACAAGGTTGGGGGTTTCATTTCGTATTTCAGGGTTGAGCTATTGAAAAAAGTAAAGAGATGTAGTTTAGCCCGTGCCAACGAGGCGCCGTCGAAAGTTAGGTCTCTCATTAGTACATTTAGTGGTGTCTTTCCCGCGTGAATCTACGCTAGATCCTTCCAATTCATACTGGCGGCGGGATCAGCAAACGCTATGAACACATTTATATGCAGGTACAAGAGACGGTGGTTTTGCAATTCTTCTCCCGCGGTTGTCGACGGTATTATTGTTAAAAGATGGGTGCTAACCGGGCCCTTTCGCAGTATTTCTCAACTCTGGAGCGTCTTCGATTCGCACAAAGCTCGAGGTCAAATGCCCTCAATGATCTTCCCACACAGAATACCCGTAGAACTTCTATTGCCGACCGACGTGGCTTGAAGATTTCAGAGCTCGAGCCCCGGCGCAGACCTTCGAGACGATTAAAAAAGAAGAGGGAACATTCAATATCCAATAGTAATGATAAATCTTGGTATTTAAGCAATTACGAAACATTTCCGGAGACAATCAAAAGAAAACAATTTTCGAACGAAGAACAAGCATTATTAGCAAGCAGGATACGTGAAGCAGTTATATTGGATGCGGCGGATGAAAATCTCATAATCCGAAGACGATCTCGTCGCATGGCATCAGATCCACCGGTATTATCTCCAAGCGTTAGAGGTTCTGTTTTCAGTGGGAAAACTAGCGGGACTCGAAGGAGAGCCTCGATGTCTAGTATGGCCGATACGTTTCTTGACAGTTTCCAATGGATCGACGATGAGTCCAAGTTAGATCTTCATTTGGATGATTATCATGCTTCAATATTTCCTTCTCTAAAAAGCGACCGGAAGCCATCATTTCGACGACAAATGTCGATTTCAAAGCTTCCTTTCGGGCGAAGCTCGATATCTTCTATCACACCTAAATCTCCAAATCCCACATCACCTACCTTCAGCACACATTCCCGTTCGGCTACATCAATAACAGGACCTAGGCATGCCGCAAAACACAAAGTTAATTCATCCCTCTCGTCGATAGACCCTAATGCCACCTATTACCAAGACCCGGAAGCACGACTAAAGCTAAGAGTATACTTAGCGTCACCGCAGAAATTCGATGAGATAATCGAGTTTGGATTTCCATCCATGGATGCAGCGATGGGTGTATCAGAGAAGGAATATAAACCATCAAGATTAATATCGAAACGTTCCTCGAGAGACATGTTAAGGAGAAAGGCGTCGAGTCCAGCATTTGAACATTCATTCTTTAATGACGATACTGCTTCACTATTCGAAGACGATAAATCGATGGCTGATTCTGACGCACCCATAACACCCCTGGAATATGAAAGCGGATATCCACTACAACGATCTCCATTTTATTATACTGGAAAACCTCTTGCGGACTTTCAATCTGGGCCCAATAAAGTACCTAGCAAACAACAAGACCCTTATACACAAGTCATGGCAGGAAATCGAGAACCTACGTTAAGAATGACGCTTACACGGCAGGATTTGAGAGATGAGAGCGCAATATATGGATGGCAATCGAAGGAGCCGCTTGTAATGGAGGATCTAGAGAATCATAGGTATCCACGGGGACCTATGGGTGGGGCGGATGGTTGGGGGCCACCGGTCGAGAAGGAAAATGGGGTGGTAAAAAGGTTTTGGAAGAAGGTGAAGAGTCAGCGAAAGACTTCGTGATAGGGTATCTAGAACAGAAGAAAAGGAAATCTTTGCAGATGGAGTTATTTAGCGGGCGAGCTTGTATCTTTAAAGAAGCGTTTGCTTTGTATTTCCCTCTCTTTTGTTGGAGGCTCGCATGCATGGCAGGCTGGTTTTGCATAGCGATTGAATGGATACCAGGGATACTAAATCAATAATTTAGAACAAAAGTTCTGAATTGAAAGATTGCATTGTTTGAAATAATTTGAATGTTTGTGTGTGTGCCATACAGTTCGCCTTCTTTACTTCACCGACCTGTTGAGTCGTCGGTCAAGTTTGAAGTCGACATAATGTTCGAAATGGGTATAGCAAGGATCCGTTCGCCGATGAAAATTGAATTGTGCTTTGACTTGTGGGAGGAAGTAAACAATTTATAATACCATCGATCATACCGTCATAGCGGCAAAGAGGCAAAGAGGCAAAGAGGCGAAGAAGGAATCATTATTATTAGCCGCTGCTGTGATGTGACTGATGGTTGGTTAATTTTGTGCTTGACAAAGAACATTCCTTCCTATTGACGTTCACGGTAATCGTCATCATTCCATTCGTATTCCGCAGCGACGGTCGACGCCAGATTATTGAAGTGAATATAAGAGAGTTGCCTGATATCGATACTATGAATGATATAAGTGTTGAGAGGATTCATCAACATATAAATTTGAATCAAAAAATCAATGAATGCTCGCTGTCCTCTGTCCTCCCTCTCCTTCTCCTTCTGCTTCTCCTCCTCCATCTTCATCCCCACAGAAATAAATTCATCATACCAGAAATAGATTTTAACCCCCAACCAATAACCAATCCAACATTCATCAAGCGCGAAAGGTGCTGGGTTTGGTGTGGGATCTGAGTGCTCTTGCTTGCTTTATCATTGATAGGTCCGAGTTGTGAGGCACAGGTGTGGCGCAAAAGTGCCCTGAAACGAGTAGCTGTACCTAGGCTCACTATCATCATCATTCTTTCCAAAAGACACGCAATCCATTTACAATCTTTGCTTATTCAAACCCTTTTCACCACCTATTCTGCCAAAAGTAACAACATCTAAACTATCACTACCATCATCGAGTCGCCACTTGGTGATCCTTATCGAAGCTTCATGCGCTCCGGTATCACAACCAACCCGCGAAGATGAGGCTACGGAGCTCGGAGACAGGATGGCGGTGCCTCCTAATATCAACACTTCTTTATACTAGCGCATGGGCAAAGAAAGACGCGCCTGGAGTAAATTATGCCAAATTAGAAAATTTCCCACACAATCTGCAGTACTTCGACGACTCCGATGTGTTACTGTATGAGGACAGAGACGATGCGGTTGTTTACAGATCAGTGGATGCAGGAGAGACGTGGAAGAAAATCACCGCCGTTCCTGAAGGCAAAATGTTGGAGATATCGATGCATCCGTTCGATTCGAAGAGAGCATATATCATAACTTCGGGGAAGAGTCATTGGGCAACCAATGATAGAGGAGAGCACTGGGAGGAATTCTATACGGATAATCAAGCTAGTGTATTCAGACCGGCGCTGAGTTATCATGCAAAAGATCCAGATAGGATTATCTTCAATGCAATGGATTGTACGGGCATTTTCTGCGAAGAGTTGGTAAGAGGAGTGGTAATTCCTGCTGGGCGATTCAAATGCTAACCATTTTCACAACAGTCTATGTACACTACCAACGGATTTGACGAAACTACTAAATTCCTACGTTCCGATACTGCGGGCTGCCGCTGGGCAGTCTCGTCACCAGAGTTCACAACTGGTCAGAAGGACCTTGACAAAGACAGGATTCTCTGTGTGGCTAAAGGCAGATATTCTGTATGGAGGTCAGACTACCGACTTGTTGTCTCTGATGATTTCTTCACTTCAGACGGCGAAGATATACAAGAATTTGAGCCAGAACTGGAGCCAGGTCGAACGGTCAAGGGAATTGTTGAAATCGCACCCCAGAAGAAGTTCTTGATCACAGCCGCGGGTGCTGCCCGCACTGACGAGATGGCATTATACGTGTCTGATGATGCCATCAAATGGCACCGAGCAGAATTTCCACACGACCATAAATTGACCCAGGAGGCATATACCATCTTGGAAGGAACTAATTACAGTATCCAAATCGATGTTTTAAACACGCGCCCACTCAATGCTATGGGGGTCATGTTCACCAGTAATTCGAACGGAACGTATTTCACCCGGAACATCGAGCACACAAATCGAGATATGAGTGGCTTGGTTGATTTTGAGAAGATGGCTGGAGTGCAAGGAATTGTGATGGTCAACGTGGTTGATAACTTTGAAAAAGTCGAGAAAAGTTTCATGGAAGTGAAGAAGAAGAAGTCCAAAATCAGTTTTGATGATGGACGAACTTGGCAACCTCTCAAGGTCAAAGACAAAGATCTTCATCTCCATTCCGTCACAGAGTTGGACAATTCTGGTCGGGTCTTCTCTAGTCCGGCTCCAGGTTTAGTAATGGGAAATGGTAATACAGGAGACTACTTGGGGGAATGGGATAAATCTAACCTTTATGTATCTGACGATGCGGGAGTTACTTGGCATCATGCCCTCGACGGACCACACAAGTACGAATTCGGAGATCAGGGATCTATTCTTGTGGCTGTACATGATGGTAATACAAAGGTGGTTAAGTACTCATTAAACCACGGCAAAGATTGGAAGGAACTCGAACTCGAGGGTAAAATCCGCCCGCTACAATTGGTCACAACCTCCGATTCAACAAGTCTTAAATTCCTCATGATTGGGGTGGATGAGTCGGACAAGAAGCAGACTTTCTATATGATTGCACTTAACTTCGACGAGATGCATGAAAGGCAATGCAAAAAGGATGATGATTTGGAGAAGTGGTACGCGAGGCTGGATGATGACGGTAAACCAGCTTGTCTTATGGGCCACACCCAATATTATATGCGCCGCAAAGCCGACGCAGATTGCTTCATGAAACAAGAATTCAAAGACCCAGTTGTTCAAACAGACGATTGCCCTTGCACAGACGCTGATTTCGAGTGCGATTATAACTTTGTCAGAAGTGATGATCTCAAGGAATGCATACAAAAAGGTGCTTTGATCGTTCCAGAAGGTCAATGCAAAGCATTTGGTCCCGATGACACATTTAAAGGCTCTTCCGGATGGCGTCTAATTCCAGGAAATACTTGTAAGCGAGACAGTGGCAAGCAGAAGGACGATTTAGTCGAACACAAATGCTCGACTTCCGCAGCGCCTCCTGCTTCCGGTAAAGGCAACTCGACTGAATTCACATTCAAGGGTCAAGCATTCCTTGATAAACAATACCTTGAGAGAACTGGCGTTAGCACTCAATTGGACGAAACAATCGTATTACAAACCGACCAGGAAACCGTCTGGCTCACTCACGATCATGGAAAAACGTGGAAGCAAATCTTGAAGGATGAGAAGATTGTTCGAATTTACGCCAATCAGTACTTCAATGATGTTGTATTCTTCTTGACAAAGACCGATACTGTATTTTACTCTGTCGACCGTGGAGAGAATATTAGAAGCTTTAAAGCTCCCCATCCACCAAGCCATGAAGCTCTCGCAATGAACTTCCACCCTAGAAACAAGGACTGGTTTATATGGATGGGTGAGAAGTGCGATGATTCTGGTAGCTGTCATACCGTAGCTTCACTCACGCAAGACCGAGGAGATAGCACGTGGAAAACGCTCCAGCGATATGTCCGAAAGTGCGAGTTCATCAAAGAAGCCGAAAATCAACAACGTGATGATAAATTGATTTATTGCGAAGTCAAAGAACGTGAAAACAACGACGCTAACAATCCTAACCAGCTTGTCTCGAGTACGGACTTCTTTAGTGAGCCAGCTAAAGTGCATTTCACCAATGTAGTTGATTTCGCTACAATGTCCGAGTTCATTCTTGTTGCTACAAAGGATAATGAACACCAAACTTGGAAAGTTGATGCAAGTTTTGATGGGGTCAACTTTGCCGATGCCAAGTTCCCTCATGGTTTCGAAATTGATCATCAAGTTGGTTACACTGTGCTTGATAGCTCTACCCATTCCGTTTTTCTTCATGTTACAAGGAACAACGAGAAGGGCAAGGAATTTGGAAGCATCGTTAAGAGCAATTCTAATGGTACTTCATACGTTCTAAGTTTGAATGCTGTGGATAGAGACAGCGCTGGTTATGTGGACTTTGAGAAGATGTTTGGAATCGAAGGAGTTGCCGTGGTCAACGTTGTTGCGAATGCAGAATCGAAGAACTACAAGAAGGAGAATAAGAAGCTCAAGACCATGATTACCCACAATGACGGTGCAGAATGGGCTCCAATTCAACCTCCTGCACAAGGTCCAGATGGAAAGAAGTGGGGATGCAGTGGTTCAAAGGAAACATGCTCATTGAATCTTCATGGTTATACCGAGAGAGTTGATAAAAGCCATACATACTCTTCTCAATCGGCAATTGGTTTGATGATGGGCGTTGGAAATGTTGGCGAATTCCTCACAGATTACAAAGATGCCGACACCTTCATTACCACGGATGCTGGCATAAACTGGAAGTGGGTCAAAAAAGGAGCTTACATGTGGAGGTTTGGAGATCAAGGCTCAATCATTGTCATCGTGAAAGAACACGCATCGGTTAACGAAGTTCACTATTCTCTAGATGAGGGAGATCATTGGATTCCATACAAATTCTCCGATGCGGAAATGAAAGTTGAGGATCTCACTACGGTTCCAAGTGACAACGCTCGAAATTTCCTTCTTTGGGGTACGATCGATGGTACCCTCACAGCCATCAATCTTGATTTCTCGGGTTTGAGAGATAGACAGTGTGATCTTGATGAGAACGACGTCGAAGGTGGAGATTATTATCTTTGGCAACCAAAACATCCTCTGCAAGATGATGACTGTCTCTTTGGACATGTCTCGCAATATCATCGAAAGAGAACTGATGCCGAATGTTACAATGGAAGGTTAATTCCTTCGCTTCATAATATCGCCAGGAATTGCAGTTGTACTAGGCGAGATTTTGAGTGGTAAGTTCTATTTTCTGATATCAAATTTACAAAAACTAACACAAAATCAGTGATCTTAACTACGAGCGCCAAGGCGATGGATCATGTGTTCTCGTTAAAGGTTACTCACCACCAGACCATTCCGAAATCTGTCGCATCGATGAAAACGTCGTGGAATACTTTAAACCTACAGGATACCGTCGTCTTCCCCTCACGACATGCCAAGGTGGTAGAGAACTGGATATTAGTAATGAAGCACATTCTTGCGCGGGTCATGAAGATGAATTCAATAGGAAACATGCGGCTTCAGGTTGGGCCATCTTCTTTGCGGTTATTATTCCTATTGGTATTGCGGCTGCGGTTGGTACTTGGGTTTGGAGAAACTGGACTGGTAAATTCGGCCAGATTAGGTTGGGTGAACAAGGTATGTTTTTATCTCTCCCTCCTTCACCTCCCTCCCCTTACTCTTCTCATCTCTCTTCCCCATTCTTGCCTAAGAATTCCCTACTAACACACCTCACAGCATCATTCAATGACGAAGCTCCATACATTAAATACCCAGTAATGGCCGTAGCAGCAGCAGTAGCAATCGCCCAAGCAATCCCACTCCTTGCATCGTCACTGTGGCGCTCAGCTTCAGGGTCTTTGGGGAGAAATGTGCCGAACAGGAGATTCACTACTAGAGACAGTTTTGCGAGAGGCAGAGGAGATTATGCGGTTGTGGATGAGGACGAGGGGGAGTTGCTTGGGGAGGATAGCGATGAGGAGGTGTAGTTCTTTGAGAAGAGGTGTGGGGAAGAAAAGAGGGCGGAGAATTGAAGGGCAGTATTGTTAGCGTTGTAAGATGTGGGCTTGAAGGAAGCTCGGGGGGAAGAGTGCAAGGAAGGAAGGGGGGAGAAAAGGAATTGTATGAGTTAGATATAGGCATAGGAGTAGGAATAGGAATTGGAATTGGGTATTTTAGACGATTGGAATTCATATGAATGTGCAAGGAGAGGAATGGAGATGGACGGAAGCTCAAAGAAAGAAGGGAAGGAAGGGAGAGATTGTATATTATGATCGCGAACAAACGGACGAGCAAATGAAACGAGGATTATGAAATTTGTATTGTATTGCATTGTATATTGTATTGCTTCTTCAATATGAGTTTTTTTTTTCCACAGCTTTATTAAAGTATACTTTGTTACTGTGCTGTACCGTGCTGTACTGTACTTTACTTTACTAAAATGAGACTGACTGTGTGATGTTACATTTCTCTTTCGTTCTCCTCCTCTATGGATAGAGTAAGTGGTGTGAGAGTACCTAGTCATCAAGGAAGGGAGGGAGGACGTGAGAAGTGAGAGGGGAAGGGAGTGGTTAATGGCAGAGGAATGGAAGGATAGGAAAAAACATTGATCGAGGAGGAAAGCAAAGAGAACACATCATACAAATCTCATTCTATAGCACAGCATAGCGCATCCAAGTTCCCAGTCACTCATCAATCGTGCATTCATTTTAAATAAATTGAATTTTCATTCCCGTTCATTCTCTCCTATTTACCTAATAACTGGCAAATAGCCCACTCATCTACCGTGTCATATGTCAATCCGCATGCAACGCATATCCACCAATGGCTGCCATCCATCGGCTTCAACACGAAAAACATGCTCAGTAAATGACGACAGACGACAGCAGACGACTGATTCGACTACGAGATTTCATGCATGCATCAATCCATATCAAGCAATGGAGATGTAAAATAAAGTAAAGAGATCAGCAAATCTGGAATCCTCTACAGAGATTGCCAACCATTTTCGAGACCTTTGTAGCTGCTTTTTGTCAAGTTCCGCCATACCTATAATTACCGCCACATTATTTGCCTAGAAGCCTGCCATAGGTAGCATATTTAAATTTCTATCCACTCCTCCATTCACTTCCCACAACGCCGACCTTGGTATCTTTTTGGATCATATCCACCCTTTCTTCTTCACTCTATTGAGAGTTGGCTTTGTTCAGAGGTGGTAAAATTCGATTTAGATGCCAATCAAATCATCAATTTGCCCTTTTCCTCAGAATTGCCTATCCTTCCATATAAACAACAACGCCGTCGTGGATCCTCATAACTCAATAGCAGGCTTTTTAAAAAAGGAAAATCAGGAAAAAAAATTGTATGCATTTGCAGAAAAAGATCGTATATGCGATTTCCATTTGAAAATATGTGAAGTCGAAATTTGAGTGCCACTTTATCGTAAAACCGGCTGAGAAAGTGAGCCAACGATGCTCTTAACATTGTAAACACCGAGTGGCCAATCAATGAAGATCAGATCCAATGTAAACAAGTTTCTCTTGACGCCGGAAGCATTTCTCAGGAAATTACCCAGATCAAAAAGAGGAATGTTTGCTGTAATTTGAAGTTGAGCGTCTACTATAGTAGATCTGGCCAACTTCAGTAGCACCAATGATTGTTGGAGTACCTTGTCTTGGCGCCTTCTGCTTTGCAAGCAATTGAGTTTCAACATCTGTAATATCAAGATTAAAGAGAAGAACTGTCATTGAAGTAGCTGCACGGTCTAATCCATGTGTATCCACCTCGGTTGGCTGAAGATGGTTATGAGATGACGCATTCGCCTTCCTAAACATGGCGTAAACAATACCATGATCACGAGATCTGGTCTGGTGGACGGGGCAAAGTGGCATTAAAATACCGAACTTCAACTGAGCTCCCTCTTCTTGAGTTTGTGGTGCCTCGTCTTGAGTCCAGGTATAGCGTAACTCATTGGTGCGCAAGCCTTTCAAGAAAGCCGTCTTCAAAGACAAATTGTTGTTAAGCTCAGACTCGTAGCCGTAAGGTAGACCATAAGATGCCAAGATTTTCAACTTGAGACCATTCAGTCCCAAAAGATCTCTATCCGACATACCAGGGTACGGACAATCAACTCGAACAGCATATACTTGATCAAAACCAAATTGTCTACCACTGAAGGAGCATGAGAAAGCTGCTTCTGCCATATTTGACCAAGGAGCGTTGGGAGGAGTAACCTCATCGCCTTGATTAGGTCCACCAATCCTGCTGGAAAGAGTGGTTCCAACTGAAGTTGAACTCATTGATGAAAACGGTCTGGAGAGCAAGGTGCTTGGCGTTACAGGCTCTGGCTCTGATAGCTCCTCTTGATAAGTACTTCCTACCATGCTGTCACCCTCCATATACAAACGACCAAAGCTATTATTCAAGGAGATTCCGCTGGTTGATGGACCAAGATTACTATAGATTGTATTTGGGAATACAAACTTCGGTTGCTTGGGAGTTGCTGGTCCATCAAGGTCAAATTGGTGACTGTAACCGCCTTCAGAATCGAAAGTGTCATTTAAAGTGTCATTTGGAGTGTTGTTTCGCGGCAAATCCATTGATGTCAGGTCGCTTGTCGAATAAGGACGGCTATCAGGGTCCTCCGAACCTGGGAAATTTTGAGGTCGGGTAGGGGTCAGATACTGGCGGAAAGCCTCTGGCGAATTCTGGGTAGGAAATGCGGACTCCACAGAAACGCTTCGGTAATGTCCTGGAGCGGCCATATAAAGTATTTCAGAATCACGAATCGAGGATTCAGGAGATACGTTGCCAGAAACATCCTCTCTCTCTCTTAGGGAATCTGTTTGCTTCGCCAAAGGATTTGGTTGTTGAAATTGAAGTCCCATGGGAAAGTAAGCAGGCTGAGTGACTAGGGGAGACATTTGCCTCTGAAATTGAAGTGGATTTGGAAGCAAATTAATTTTTGTATCCCTTCTTGATGATACAAGAGGAGAACGACGCAAATCTGGGTCAGCCATACGTTCGCTGTGTAAACAGATATCTTTGACAGAAAGAGCTGCAAATTCAGCTAGCTCTTTTCGGTCTCCTCGAGCGAACTCCTTTCTAGGGGTTTTGCTGAAAATTGAAAAGACCCCAATGATTTCACCAGAATCTGAGATCAGAGGTGCTCCGGCAAAAAATCGGATGTGAGGTGGACCAGTAACCCATGGACTTCTCGCAAAACGCCAATCCTAAACCATTATTATTAGCATTGAGTTTAATGTGTAATAGCAAGCAGAGTAACAAACCTGATGTGTGTCTAAGATGACAAAGACGTCCTCTGAATAGAGAGCATGGGCTGAAATGCTTGTGGTGCGCTCCAGCGTCATGAGATTGTACCCAACTTCAACTTTCAATATCTCATGACGTTCATCAAAAATACTGACAGAAGCACTATTGAGGCGAAATCGTTTGGCTGCTGCTTCCATCAAAGCAATAGTCTTTCCACCCAATTCCGGAGTCCAGGGCACATTTATGGTATAATGCTTTGCAATTCTCATTTCTTCGTCATGTGGATATGTGGCTGGCAGAAAACCAAACCTCGCGTTACGTGGGGGTGGAGCTGGGGGCTTTGAGATATTGAAAGAACCCTACAAATAGATTAGCTCGATCCAAATAGGATATGGAGGGAAGCCCTCAACGATTCACAAGTCAGATAAGTGAAAGTGACTACTTACGCTAGAGTATGACTTGATGTAGTTGATCCATTCAGCAATAGCAGCATCATCACCAGTTGGTGCTGATGCTATGGCAACATATTCATATTGCTCTTCAAGGTTGTTCGTCACATTGAATTCACGAGAAGTTTCATCATAGAACGATGATGAATCAGCTATTGCTGAATCTTCCTCATCACCAGCATTAGTAGTTTGCCAATCAGACTCTGATACCTCAGAAATAGACTCAGTCAATCTGGCCGCAGCCCTGGCCCTGGCTCTTCCAATTTGTGTATTTGCAAGTGGGCTCGATGTCACTTTGTAAAGTGCGTTTGGCTCTCTTCGAGGAATGAGTCTTTGGCCTGGTAGAGGACGAATGAAATCTGGTGTTGGCAAGACACCCATTTCATCGATTGGATCGGGGTCTACCGCTGGTGAAGAATGATCTTCACTGCGACTGTACAAGGCCTTTCCTCGACTGGGAAGATCTTCAATACTTCTTGTACCATCAGATCTTGAGTCTTTCTTAAAAAGTCGAAAGAAACCACCAGATTTCTTTGTACTGGTGGAAGTATCGCTGACACCAGTGTGAAAGTTACTACTGTCGAATGAGCCTGTTGTTTGCAGTGATGGGGTTGATGGTTGTGGGGGAGTCTGAGAAGATTGGTGAACTTGTGCATTGGCATATCCACTAAATACACTTGATGATGAGCCGGGTGTCGACGGGGTAGGTATAGAATTCTGTGTTGAAGCTCCCGGTATTGTCGCACCTCTTGCGTGAGACTTCGGCTTCTTTGGTTTTGGTGGTGCTTGGTCTGTTTGAGTTAAAATTCGAACATGTTCAGGGAATGTTTTCAGGGGACATTTTCAAAGAACAGTGAGAGGATGAGGAAGTGCGAAAATCAAGTGGTTTTAATAAGAGAAGATTGACAGTTCTATGGTGAGGTTATGCTCGAGGATGGAATTTGAGAGTATCGTGGTGCTCGGGGAATGATGGTGATCAGAATTGTGAAAAGAGAAGCAGTATTATCACTGAGCGCCAAGCAGAGCCATATAGCAAGTGACTATAGGTACCAAAAACATAATATAATGAAACAATAAACTTACATGTCATTGGTCCAACTCCTAACATCTTGGCAGAATTTCAAATGAACTTTTGCTATGAGTGGTGAATCTGCAAAGTGTTAGCTATCTTGTGACAACAGATATGCTGCAGAAATCAATTGGTAAGATCATGTTTCATCTGGTATGTAAACTTACAGTGGCTCTGAGTCTTATTGTTTTGGTAGGAATCTGTAGGAAGTTGTTGGGGACTTGACTGTGCCAAAGGTGGTAGATTGTAGTAGGTCTACCAAAGTAAATCAAAGAGATTAGTATCAAGAATACTTCTCATTTATGCTTGTTATTTTCTGGAAAGATTACCGCAGTTGTAATGAAATATAACTCACATTTTTAACCTTTGGAAACAAGGCGCAATTTGAGGGACTCTTGAACAACTTTGACTTGACAGCTTCGAGAGAATTGTACCAAATTAGGGTGTAATACTGTAATACATGAACTTATAGAATCGTTCCATGCTATGGCTAAGGGTCTGATCAAATTAACAGTTGATTCTCATAAGCTGTGTGTCTGAGAGGAAGATTGAAGTTTGAAATTGAGGAATTCAAATTGTTGAAGAAGAGGAGTTCGACGCTAAGATGGATGGTGGGGAGAGAAAGTGAATCTCGGAATGCTCCTATTGGAATATTTGATGAATGGCTTACCTTTGGCTCCAACTCTCTGTTTATTAAGATCCGTTCCTCAGGAGTGAATTATTCTTGGTTCGAGCTGATTGAAAGGAGATGTAGATTAGGTTTTGGTGATTAAGTCAAGGAACAAGAGTCTGAGATTGTGTTAGCAATAACTTTGGACATGCTGTGATAGAATTTACCCCCCAAAGACAGAAGAGAGGATGAAATGTTTCTTTGAATATTCTCAGAATTACTCATAGAAGTGATGATGATCAAGGCAGCAGGATATTCAAACTCATCTGTATGATGAAGAGAGAGTATGAACACTTCAAGAAACACTTACTATGAGTGGATGTACTTTCTCAAAAGATACTTTATCAGCAATCTTTCATGCCATAGCTACTTTGGGAAATATTATGTGAAATCTTCAAGTTGAAGCAAACAATAAGCAGGGTTGCTATAGTGGTGTTCCCGTCTGAAGAGCAGGAGAACAACTCGGCTCGGATAATCTTCAAGGCCGAACTTGTTGACGATTTTGTTAATGAATGATTCAATCTTCACTTGAAGCACCCAATCGATCCAGTTGATTGTGTTGAAATTTAAAATTCGTGGATTTACAACCTTTCCCAGTCACCCTTGGAGAAAGAGAGCAAAGACTTCTAGATACGCCAAATCTCTCGGACCACAAGTCAAGTCAATCTAACCATTTGACACAATGGCCTGTAAAGAATGAAGATTTATATCTTCTTAATATCGGTTTAGGGAATGGAGAAAGGCTCCAATAACTCTGATAAGCCTCCGAGCAAGAATCGTGATGCTTCAAGTATCTAGACAAGAGATCGATTTCCAGTACGAATGTCGATCAGATCCTATTCCAATATTGCTGAGTTGAATGCATGGAAAATGCAAGTCCCTAATCCTTGTCTTAGAATAAGCAAAATGGAACAGTATAATGCTTTTTGGAAGTTCAAAGAGCCAAATCTTATGTAACGTCGTTTGGTTCCTAACTCGAGAATCTGACTGCAGTGCTACTTGGGTTCTTGGAGAGTTTGCCGACTGCTATTTATTGCTGCATAATGTATTTAGTACCAGCAGTGTAATGTGGGAAGAACTCTGAGGGGCGATTCTGAGTAACGTGGGGTTATGAAATGTTGTGCATACAAGATGGTACAAGTACTCGTATGTGGGTTCGAAGGTGTTTTACGAAACGATGGATGTGAAGTTGAATTGAACGTCGAAGTCTTGAAGTATTAATGTATCGAGTGCAGAGATGATGTTCTTCTTGATGGGATTCAATGTAAATAGAGAGGGTTTGGATATCGAAACGAATGTGTGAAAGTAGCAAAGTCTAGAATTTCGATGGTATGAGAAGTTGATGAGAAGTTGATGAAGGGGAAATGGAAGAAGCAAACGAGCACAAGAGCGACATGCATATGATGGATGATTAAGAGCTTTCGAGCAAGTAAGACTTCTTTCTTTCTGCATGTATTTCAAGAATAACGCCGAGATTACTAGGTTGTATGAATGTAAAGACTTGGTTCTTGTTTACTTTGCGATTGTTATGGTCGATAAGAGGAAAGATCCCATATCATCGTGACTTCTTCGTTTGGGAGTCGAGACGGCAATATATCATCAGCATCAGCATCAGCATCAGCATCAGATTAGAATCGGCACAAAACCTTAAATTTCATGGTACTCCGATCAACTATTGTTTCTTCCCCATTTCCCTGATTCAAGCTTTTTCTGTCAATACGATTGAAAGTATTATTAGTCCCATAGGCATATAAGGAAGAGACAACTTCGTTGAGAGGGATGTTTGCCGCTCATTGATCACATAGTGAGACTGGAGTTGAGTGCATACTCTTTTTGTATCCCTTGCCTCGCGGATCATTCTCCACCAACCCCATACCGGATACCGTCCATATCTATACACAAATTGCAGCTCGGACTACCTACTATTGATTTGGGTAAGAGATGTCTCAAGATACCTGGTACGCTTGACTTGGGTATGAGCTTTCCTCTGCCTGCCTAGGTAAGTAATTGCTGATAAGAGCGAAGAGAAGGGCAGAAGATTAGATTTGGTGACAGGTTTTCAAATAGATGTTTAACACCTGCTGCTAGGTAGGTAGGTCGTTCTAATTACCGTGCTTAATTAGACAATTAGTTAATTCGTTCTAATTATAATTTCTAATAGTCGAAAACCAATGAAATCCATTTATTAATGGAGACTTTCCATAAAAGCGTCATTTGATCCAATCATCACACCCAATTATATTGACAGCTGAAAGGGACAAAAATGATCCATGAAGGTGTGAAAGGTGGTACAAAATGATGTCTTGGCATGGTTGGATCTGCAGCTTCCACTTTACGATAATGTGCCTCTTGAAATAACCTCAACGTCCAGCTTCCACCGCTCCTTCTGTACAACAACGTCTCTTAGGAATGCTCTCATTCATATGCCTTCCGTTGGATTGGATTCAATCGTTCGTTCTTTCTTGCCTTGTCAGCTCTCTATTGATTTGTGTGTACATTTTTCTGTCCGTTCAATCAGCCTAAGGTTATCAATCGTTTCCTAATATGTATCCATGTCTCATGGCAGTTTGACATCTCACATTTTGACTATCATCAAGATTACGAAGTATTTCAATATGTGGGTTTTGGGGGGCTTCAATGTCTGGCTCGTACATTCTCTCTGGATTGATGAATGCATCCTTGCCCCTCTCATTAGCATCAGTCATGTCGCCTTGCGCCGGATACTGTACAATATCAATTGGTGCATAATCTGCATTTTGGTCTCGAGTATTCCATGGAACGGAACGGACGTTGTGTTGTTCAAGATGAAAAATCTTCCGAGGAGAGCTTTACTCGACGCTACTTCGGAGGTCACCGAATCAACAGCTTGCTTTAATCAAGAATTGTTTCAGTGCCATGTTTCTCTCAAAGTAGCCGTTTCATTCTTTGCTCTTCTTTCATTACTACTTTTCATTTTGTCAGCTGGCACAACAGCAAATCCTCCTCATTGTGGCCACGCTTATATGCTGTAGGAACTTAAGCAGAAGATCCACTACATATCAAACGAACCCACCTTGTGTTTGTACTTCCACCATAGGGCTCACACAAATATCTGCCCTCTCAACATCTGTTTCTCAGTCCTCCGATGATCGCCCATAGTTTGTACAACTCATCTTATCTGGACATACGATACTTCTCCATCTAGTCCATGCAGCCAGCCGTCTATCGGGCTCTTGAACCAGAATGTAGGCACATGCAATAACCCGGCATCAATCATGTGCCAAAGCAACCTCATACTACTCCATGGGCTATGATTTCCACAGATAATTATCACACAATGTTTCAGGTAGCTGTGGAAAGTTTCACACATCATAGGGCAGAGATGGTTCAATTACTTTCATGTCCAATCATGGACATCACTTCAGCAAGTGATGACGTATCATTACCATGCCAATTATCACCCACCTTAGTTTCTCTGAATTATAGATTCAGATCAACTACATCGATAAGGGTACCAAGGCAGGTTGCCTTTATCTTCAATAGGACAGAAGAAGAGTTGGCTGAAGTCTGAATGGGAGTCTGCCAAATTAACTAAGCTGCATACAAAATCGTACACATGAATTGTCTTTTTGAGGCAAAGTATTGTTTGCTTGGATATTTGAGCTTTCCCCCCCCAAGGCTGTACTGCTGAAGGATCTTTTGACTGTGATTTCAAGAGGCACCATCAATGACTTGGCAAGGTACGAGAGTATCAATCTTTCTCTCTAGTTGAGGGCTAACAGTGCATTTTCAATCTCTGCAGTAATCATTGAACAAAAATCTATTCATACGAAATGAAATTATGAACTCATTTGTTCATAAAAATCAAATGATTACACACTAGCTTATTTATCCTTCCATTCTTTACTCGCTCTTCCATAGCCTTCAAACCCGAGTCCAAGAGAATTATATCAAGCAAGCCTTTTCCCCAAACCCTTACCTATCCCTTGGCCCACTCGACCAGATCCCATCAAACTAAAAAGTGAATTATCACAGTCTTTCATTCTCAACATTTCTTATCGTCAGCTCACTTTTGTTTTTGTTTTCCCAAGGATTGATCAACAAGCAGAATCGACACTAAGTGGATCCTCTGACTATACTATACTAATGCACATACTAAATATCAAGAGAGAGCCTTGTCATTCTTCAAAAGTGGAAACTGGATGTAGGAAGGGCTACCAAATTGTTTCCAAATCGTTTTTCTTTTCCTGCTCTGGAATTTAGATTACTTATCATTCAGGCTTGTGAGATATCACCGATGGACCTTGAGTGGATGTTTATAAAAAAGAACGGAAATCGATCTTTATAATCATTGATAATCTTCTTTGATGATGAATTAAATTGCCAAATTACTTCTATCGTTTCTATATTCTTGAACCATTACACATGTCTTTAATATCATACCGAAAAATTCAACCCGATTTCTTTACTATCTAACAATCTTAACTTTCATGAAGCTACTCTGCCGCTGGAGCAGCAGTCTGTTCGGCGGAGCCTCCTCCTGTCGCTGAAGCACCTGGAGGCCCCGATGATGGAGCTACATCATCATATGAAATAGCCATGTACTTCCCAGGATAGTATTTAGCCACCCACATTTCTGCAAGCATACTCTTTGAAATATCTTTCAGGTAGTAATTGATCGGGACACCTGAAGTGCCTTCTGCAGCTTTCTTGAGATAATCCTCAAGTGCAGTCATCATAGAATTAATATCAATAATCTTATTCGAACCATCATCTATCTCCGCCAGAGCCGAGAGAGAGGATTTAACGTCACTGGCTTTCATAGACATCATTTGGGCACCTGTGCGCGCTGCCTCTGCAGCCTGCGAAACTGTGCCTTGATTGGCTTGAGTGGCATTTTGTAGAGCTGCTAGTCCGTCAAGACTTGATTGAGGATCGAACTTGGCAAATTTTTCAACACCCAGTTTGACGCCGTTGGACACCATAGAGGGGATAGCTCCCATGCAGATCATGGTAACGTGAGAATTTATATTCTGGGAACTGAGCAAACTTTTGACGTTGTTTGCCATAGACGAGTTTGCGCCAAATCCGCCAGCTTGTCCTTCGTAGAACTTGGCAAGATCCATTTGTTGTTGAAGCGATTCCACCACGCTGTTCATCTTGTCACTGGCCATCGTGCTTGTACTATTCAAAATATGCACCATACCCACGAAACTAGATCCAAACGACATTCCAGAGATGATGCTGAACTTCTTAGCATCGGGAGAATTGGATTCATCCTGCTGAGCAATTTGTAGCATATTGCTTGTGCTAGTTGGGACTATCTTGTCGTCTTTAAAAAGATGATTCCAGACTTTAATCGCTTTGTCGACATTGAGCGCGAAAGGAGCTAGAACGGATGCATTCTTATGCGTACAAGAAACGGAAATCACAAGAGTACCCGAGATACTGTGTTTGGATACTTGATCGCTGATCTGATTTGCAGCAGCTCGAGTCATCTGTGCCGCGACATCATTTCCAAGCCATTTCATCGTGGCCGATACGTATCCGGAGACATTACTCGCCAGAGATTTCGACTCTTGACTATTCGTATCATTTGTGAAATATTGGACATCCATGTTTATCGAATCGGAAGCCAGCGGCATGCTTTTGATTTGCGTTTTGACGTAATCTACTGGACTTTCCATATTCACATGCACGCTTCTGATTTGTGCGCGAAGCGGCTGGATCTTCTCTTCGGATTTTATCTTCTCCTCGGCGTAATCGGATGCGGCGTTTTCGATGCGGGAGTCGAGTTTCTCGATTGAGTTGCTGACTTTGCTGGTGCCGATGCCGAGATTCATTAGTTCTGTGCGTGTCATTTCGAGACTGCGTTTGGCGGTTAGAAGGGTGTTCAGTTCTTCTTGGGCGGCATCGACGGGGGCTTGGAAGGCGGAGATCTGGGATACGATTTGAAGAGCTTCGTTGCTGACTATGTTGGCCATTACTAGTGATGGATCGTAGGGGATTGAAGAAGGCATTTTGGAGGATTGTTCTTTGGATTGGTAGAGGGAGAGGAAATAGGAAAGCCAATTGCTTCGATGATGTAGATAGGGAGCCGTTTGTTTGTTATGCTTATTTAGAAGGTGTTCATCTAGTGGTGATAGCTTTGATCGTTATGGTTTTTTGAGGGAGATTTTTGCAGGCAATTTGGGCGTCTCGAGGTAGTCTATATATCTTCGTTTCAGAGTACTCATTTCAACGTCCTTGTCTTGGGTTTCCATGTGTTGCCATAAAATGAAAAACTTGCAGGCTGGCTGATTAGAATCGCTATCAGAAGCTGAGAATAACGCTTACTCCTAAGATAACGATCAGATTTCTTAGAGAGAACATCATGCGCTTGTTCTCGTGAGATTTGGATCTCCTCACAAGTGTTTTTCGGCTGAGTAAATTAGGGGGTGGAGTTAACTATAGCGAATTCATGGATAGTAAGTAGTCAGCTTATTTGAAAAGTCACCCTCGAGACTAGATCTACCATGCATCTCACTACCCATCTTCACTATGGCTTCCAAAGCCTTCGATTGCTGCTAAGAACATTCCAATACCCAATATCTCTACATAACCAAAAATCCTACCGTCCATGATTCGAGCTGATGTGATGAAGTATAGAAACCGATCCGACAATCCATTCCACGAACCGCAATACATTACCCGCCAAGCCCAAGCGTAAAAATTCGGTCACCGCAAAATTGACCCATCGACTCGTCCGACTTGTCATAGCCGAAACAAAGTCGAGTGAGGAAATAAGCATGCTAGGAAATTGTCAGGATGGTGGCTGTCTGTTTTTTTTATATCTCACCGCCGTGGTCGCCGATGTGTATATTCTTTGGAGGGGGGCGGGTTGTGGTAAGAGGAGAGGAAATTTACGGTTCTTGGCGCTTATTTGGGAGGGCTTACTGGGACTGGGATGGGGGGAGAAAAGGCTATTTTTTTGTGCTGGGTGGGATGGGTTATAGATGAAGGTTGACTCTTGAATAGGATTGTATCGTTGGATATTGGGATGTTGTCGATTTTGGGGGCTCTAGGGTGTTTTATGAAGAGTGGATGTGGGTAGTTGGGTGCTTGATATGTATTCTGCTTGGTTTAAAATAATGGTCTTTATTACTGAGAGTGAGTTCTACTGATTGATATTCCCCCTCTGTTAGTTAGGGAATGATTTGCTATACTTTACGTTTTTAGGGGTTTCTTCTCGTGGAAAATAACAAGTACTTATTTCGTTACTCAAAGTTTGCAGGCCCTAAAAAATTAGATAATAAGCGCTGATGATTGCTGACTCGTACCCAGACGCTGAATATCTCAGCCCTACGTGGCTTATATGTATATAAGCAGTATTTTTGTCAGCAAAGGCTCAAAACCTGATGAGTAGAGATACTTCTTGGCGATGAGATTGGGGTTTTATTAGAGTTAAGTGCTTATATGGGTTTGTTTAGATAGTCGATTCGATTATTTGAGGTTTATGAGAAGGATATAGTGAGGAGGTTTGTTGGGTAGTGTGAGGGTGAGAGCTCGGGGGAAAGGGTACCTGGGATTTTGACGAGGGGGTGGGAGAAGTTTTTGGGATGGAGGAGAGCTGAAAGGTAGGGGGTTGGGGTTGGGGCTTGAAGTTGGGATTGATTGGGGTTTCTTAGGCTGGAGGGGCGATGGTATATGTTAATGTGGTGAGGAGAATGTTATGGGCCGGATGGCAGGAGAGTGGAAGAATGACGAGAGAACTGTTGCAAGTTATGAAGAATATGGGAGGGCTGGAGAAATAGCGCGATAGTGTGGTGAGAGTTGGGACTAAGCTGCGCGGTATTCAAGGGCTCCTTAAGGATATCTAGAAATTTGGATCATTAAGTTTAGCTGTAGAGGGTATTCCGGAATTAGTTGGTGTACACTGAGGATTGAGTCGGCTGAGAAGGGATGTAATATAAGAGATCCGTTTCAGGGAATACGCGAAGCGTTGAAGACAAGATCAACCCTCTTCTCGAAAGTAGCTGTTCGCCATTCCATCGAGTGCACCAACTAGTGACTTTCAGTATCCCAAGAGTACCACAGCTATAGAAGTTCTCTAAGACCCAGCAGTCCACGAAAGATGTATGTGCTTTTGCCTCTTAAAGTACTATGTATTTCTGACACCTTTCAGACCACACAGTTACTCTGCCAAACCCTCGCATTGTCCAGAAATACAATCAAGTGATAAAATCCAAATTTCTCAAAGCCATTAGCTCAGGAAAAGAAGATTCTTTTCTGCCCATAACGAAGATCGAGAATTTGCATCATTCTCCACATCCCATACAATTAAGCTATTCCCGAGGCCGAACATGTCAAAGCAGACGTCGCTCCTAGGCAGTGAAACAGGTATCAGGAAGAGGAATTGAACAGTCGAAGGGTTCACCACCGGGCTGTCACTATTACCAAAGAATTCAGAGTGTATGGATGGATTTATAACCACATTGGAAAACGTAGGAAAGCTTCTTCCATCACTACACCACGTATATTCTTGAGCTAATTTATATTATCTCACTTCTGGCAACAATGTATCTGAATCCGGTACATCTAGAGATCTAACAGTACTGAGCGAAGAGAACTCACGCTGTAAAGTAGATACGAGATGCAAGCTTTTGGGAAGAAGTCTTGATTGATACTTACTATCCCGATCCTACGTCTTTATCATCTGCCAAAATTTTCCAATTACTATTCTTCATTTATTCTTTCATCCATTTGTTCCTGCATTCATACCAATTTTCTTACAGTCGTTAATAATAAATCTATCGCACTTCACGTTTGTATCTCGTACTTCCCTCTTGGATAAACCTTACACCTCTCCTCTCACACAATTCACAGTTCCAATCCATTTCATCCCCATTCTCTCCCACCAATTTCTTCTCTTTTCTCTCTCCCATTCACAACTCCGCAACCCAACAACTCTCCTCTCCTCCCCTCTCCCCTCCTCACAAAACCCAATCAATCCACCTACCAGCCTAATATGTACCCCAGGAAATCTTCTCCTAATCTTCTCCTAATCTTCTCCTAATCTTCTCCTAATCTTCTCCTAATCTTCTCCTAATCTCTCAATTCCCCTCCACCTCCCCCGTCTTTTATGCTAAAATCCCGGATAAACACCTTTCAAAATTCCAATACTCTCGACCTTCCTTTCGAGGTCCACAAGCAAATACCATCCATACCACCACAAACCGAGAAGGTAGATATCCACCCACAATCCCCATAAATGATTTCTATTTTCTATTTTCTATTTCTACTAAAACAAGCCCCCCAAACCAAATTCAAGGAGACAAGGAAATAAGGAAACCGATCCTACGGTCCTGAATCCCGAGAGTTGATAAATACCACCACACGACATATCACACCCATCACATTCATCACACCACACTCATCCCAGAATTTTGTCTCGTGCGAGAAGGAGGGTATATGTGGTGTGTATTATAGACTCTAGAGATGATATTGTGATCTGGGGTGCATAGGCTAAATGGAATCTGGATGGGGTAGAATGTCATTCTTGCATTGCATGGGGTACTTAGGTAACGATGGGTGAGGGTTTAGTAGCGGGGTGTGATTTTGCAACGGGTATTTAGAATTGGGAGATAGATGGAATTTTAGATTTAGATTTAGATTGTTGATTGGAAAGGTATGTACAATAGAGTAGGTAGAATAGAAGCGTAAATGTAAACTATGAACTTCGTATCTGCCCACTATCTCTCCTGGTCTTCCCGTGCATCCCTTCATTCATTTCCGAAAGCTCATAGACACTGTGTAATTCGTTAGTCAAGTAACCTCATCACACACAAAGCAGAAAGTAAGACCATGACCCCAAACTTACCTGCCAATAATACGAATTCCCAACCATACACTTATAAGGCGAAGCACACGAACCACCCGTCGTATAATTGAAACTAAGACCTCCACATTGTGCGTATTGTGGAAGCGCTTTGAGTGCAGGTAATGCGAGGATTTTCTGGCTTGCGTGTTCGGCTGCGATGACAATGAGAGAGGATGGATTTGTGGAGGGCATGCCTGGGAAGATTGATGCATCTGAATTTGTTAGTGGATGTTTACTCATGAGGAAGATTGAAGATTTGCTCTGTAGATAAGATGAAGGAGATCGAGAGAAATAGGATACATACCAACCACATGAATATTATCAGTGCCATAAACCAGCGCGTTGAGATCAACCACAGAAGTACCGCCTGCCAATCCAGAATCCGTTCCCATCTTCGCAGTTCCTAGCCAATGGTTTGCTCTTCTCGCCCCGATATTTGCATATGTAAGTGGTATACTTGCTACGTATTGTGCGCCCGTCATCCCCGGCTTTGGATAGATAAATGTGAGATTCTTGACTGTTGAAAGTGCTGCTACCATATGATCAATAGCTGTAGCTACTGCTGCGAGATCATATGTATTTCCCCAAGGCATGGTAGAAACGGACATTGTGAGGCCCTTGCTGATTGTTGTGCGTCCTCGTGGACCGACTTGGCCACGACCAAGATAAGAGGAGAGAGTCATGGCGGTGGGGACGTCGCCTTCGACGCGGGCGGTCCACTGAATAGCGCGAGGAATTCCATCGCCGGGAGTTATTTGGTCCCAGAATATGGGGCCAATGTCGGGAGCTGCTTGGGCGAGAGGGCCGGTGCGTTTGGTTAGGTAGGAGGTAGCGTCTGCACTTATGGGCGTATTCCATGCTGCAACCCAATCATAGTAGGAGATATTCGGATGTGAGATTTGTGTATCGGTATTGAGATGATCGTCGAGGTTATAACCGACTGGCAAGTTGTACCAGTAGCTGGAGTTAATCATTGTTGGTCCGTCGGTGGAGGTAAGTACTACATTCAGCTGATCTGTGGGACCTATTCCACTTCTGAAAAGGAGCTTGGGAGTTCCGAAAGCACCGGCTGATATTATGACTCGACCTGTGACTGGAGTCAGGCTGACCACTCCTTGTCTGCCTCCATTATTTGTGGCCTCCACTTCTATACCAGTTGCATGCCCTCCATCACGAACAATTCTCTTAACACTAGTATTGAGCCACATATGAAAGTTCGAGCGCTTGTTTGCATCCACTAGATAGGTTGCTAGTGGACCACCACGCTCTCCATTGATATACATGTATGGTGCATATGCATATGTTCGATTCTTCTGAGCCGGTACACTGTTCGCCGTAACATTTGTCCAGCCAGCATTTTTGAGACCACCTGCGATAACATTATATCCTGATTGAACATATAATTTACCATCCATTGAGGGATGATCCGTGCCGGGAATCGTGCTGAAGACTCTCGAGGTCGCGGCTGCTACATCTTTTGATTGCCATCCAGGGGGGAAGTTGTAATCCCAATCGGATGGATCTGGATTCCACCATAATCCTGCATTAACGGCAGTACCTCCACCCAAAACGCATCCAGCCATTTGATCGATATCATCACAGGCGACGCCAACACTTCCGCCGTGCCAGATCCTATTGCATTCTCCCGGAATATCAAACCATGTAAGATTACTTCCAGAAAGCCAACCACTTTCAGGTCGAATTGCTAAGCGTTGTTAGCGGATACAATATTGAGATCATTCTAGTACTTACTCCCACCCCATCTAGCTGAAGAAGCGACTCCCTTTTCGATCAAGAGCACGGACTTTCCACTTTGCGCAAGTTTATCTGCCATTGGTACTCCTCCCGCCTAGAGCAAACAATTTCAGTATGCACATTTCAGATATTCACGCAAACAAAATGATGAAATGAGAGGTAGTCCAAGAACCCATAAGAAAATGAGGTCTTATGATTTCTCTCTTCAATGACAAGAAAGTACTGGAAAAGAAACTATACATACCCCTCCGCCAACGACAATATAATCATAGGATGTGGAAGTTGGTATCGGTGATGTAGAGTAAGTGGCCGTCGCAGTGGCTGTACCGGTGGTTGCTGTGATGGTGGCGGTCATCGTAGCCCAGTTCGAATAGGATGACTGGGTTGCAGAAGCCACCTTGATAGAAAACTCGCCCATGCCATTATTGTGCTCTGCAGCTATTAGTAAGTGTATAGCAAAAGGTAGCTTTCAAATGAGACTGTATTGTATGTGCCACAAAATGCACGCAACTATTGTTAATAATTCTAAAAGATGTCAAATTAAATAAAATTCTTACGATATAGAACCGCATTAGCAGGATCGGACGGGTTATCTGGAGCGCCAATGTTTTGAGCCCATCCATACTCGAAGCCACCTGCAGATGTGCTGACATTGTATGCTGTTTGAGTTGGATCATCGAACTTGAAGCAATTTGTACATTTGTAAACGAGAACCCAGTGTGTAGAATTTATCGAGGTGTAAAGCTGCGTTACGCTTGCAGACCCGCCATATAGCACGGGTGTGGCATAGGAACTATTTAAGATCTATTAGCTTATTGCATGCGATTGATGTAGATGCAAAATTATGGAAAAGGACTTACCCATAACGGAATGAAGTGATTATTTGGCCATTATAAGGCCAAGCAATCAGCAGCAAATGTCCTGGCATTGCAGCACTGAGTTGTTGACCATGAACAACACCACTCCATCCTGTACCATTTGGAAGTGATCCAATCTTGTTTCAATTAGCTGTTGGACCATTGAAGCAATGTATGGAACTTACAATCAAGCCAATGTAATCATAGGAGTCTGTAGTCAGTGCACTGGGTGGCAATGCAATTCCAAAGGTGTAACCCCCTTGTGAAACCAAAGAGAATTCCCCATCACCCACGATCGTGCCATTAGCTTCGGTACTTGTATAGAATGTAATGCCAGTATTTGGCTCGGTATAATAGCCATGCGCCGCGAAATCTTGACTTGATACCTCACGAACGGCTAGAAATTGTTAGAATGTGTGTGCGAGTATTATAGTTTTGGGTACAAAACCAACCATAAGAAGCAATGGCAATAATGCCATAGAGTAGACCCGGGAGCCGCATATTGGTACCTTTTCACAAAACGTTCCTGGAAATGTACATAGGGAGATATCTCAGAGAAGGCATTCTAACATGGGCAGACGATCCTACCTATATACGGATCCAAGAAGAGCATTGGCATTAAAAATGTCGTGATGAGTGTCGGATGAATCAAACCAATCTATTCGGCGGGAAATAGAGAAGTATGCATTTTTGGGAGACAAAAGGAAGGAGCCAAGATTTCTCCAGTTTTTGAAGGATAGGCAGGCCATTATCCGTTTGGTCGTTTGAGCAATATTTCTTACTATTGTAAATTATACGGATGGTCTTCCCGGAGAACGTGATACACGAAGGATGGAATTTCATTAAATCCCAATATATTTTGATATAAGTCGGCAGCGTACAGACTTTCTGCCGGTGTTCATCCTGTTCATCACATACTTTCGAAGTGACCACGAGGTACTCTGCCGGCAAAACTGTGGGGAACGAGGCTTGACATCTTATAACTTGTGATATTTTCAAGGGAATTTCGACTTCATTGCCACAAGTGAAGAGAAGGATTGCAGTAGACTGACGTGCCAAGCAAATATCAAATTATCCGTTTGGTGCGCTGCATGTTGCCGAATGCTGGGGCATGAAACAACCATAACATATTTTGTACCACTCAGATCATCCCAAATACATGGTTCGAGAAGTATACATATATGATATATAATGGTGAGGTGCAGGTTGACCGTCTAGATGAGACTTCAAATAAGCATCCATGTGAATGAAGGCACTGTGCAGATTATATGTGTATGAAATGTTGCTTTATGAGAGAAACAGAAACCAGACCTTGAGCGTAGCGAGCCATGGGAGTTTGGGAGCTTGTCCCCATGAATAGAAATGAAACAAACAATTGGAATGACGCTCCGCTAGCCCTCCGGGAGCCACTGCCGTGGAGGCAGAATAATTGGAAGATGTGACATCGTTTGGATTTGAAAATGTACCTACTCTGCTACAGTGTTGTATGAGAAAACTATCGCAGAATTCCTCTATGAAAAGCGGCAAAAACTAATTCCGGTGTTTGATAAAACCACTTGGGTATTCTCCTTGTTGAATAGGTCCATTTTGAAAGCGACTACAGCTCGATGCTTCAGATCCAGATGCTGGCTATCATGATGTCGATATTCGGAAGCTTACAAATATCAAGACAAAGTATGATGTTGGTGATATCAAGAGGCGAAACGGTCTTGTTGATGTTACTCGATCATACCTTGGGGAACTTCTCCACTTCAGGTGAGGGTCTTGCCGGTTTTTCCTTACCCCATTCCCGAATACGAAATCTACCCACGCAAAGGCCAAAACCATATCGATCTTTTGTATGGAAATTGATAACAATTCAACAATTCAATATTTTTGGTTAAAAACATGATGGGACGATTCTTTTCCTCTTGGTGTATAAGTAAGGGTGATCTTGAAGGTATCGGACTCTTCACAGAATTATAATAACTGATTCAATCAAAGGGCTTCTGAATAACGTTGCAGTTTTGCTAATTCTGGTGGACATTTTTTTCCGGCTTTCGGCTACTTGAGGTCGGAACGTTCAATGAGAATAATTGGAAATAGGTTTCTCTGATTGGTTCGATTGATTGAAATTCCTGACTAAGTGAGCATCGAGCCATCATCGTTATGGATTAATCCCGAATTTGAAGATTTGGAAACGCCCTTGGACTAACCTGAGTTGCCTCCATTGCCGTTCTCTAAAAAGGTCCATAATAGAGAAAGATATTAATTCTGGTGTTGCACACTCTTCTCCCCTCTTCTTTCTATCCATAATAATTCTACACAATGTCTTCATTTGCTATGCGTAGATTCACATCTGGTCCTTCGGTATGTTCCATTCTCTAACCTCGGGCCCCGCGTTCGTGGTAAGAACAGAAGAAGACAAGAAGAATAACAATGCTAATCTGCTGGCCATGATTGTAGTTCTCGAGGGCATTGAAGAATCAAACTAGATCTTTCTCATCGACGAGACCTGCAGGTAAATCTGCCACAACTTTCAACATTCAGACCATTGGCTAATATCTAATCTGCAGCTCGAATCATTACACATGCGCCACTAAGAGCAAAGGAAGCTTCGCCTTTCGTGAGCAATAAATACCCGGTCGTTGTACGTATCTCGAATTCTTAGTGAAGGGTTGTGTCTGATTATTTGGGGTAGGATCACGAATATGATGCTATTGTCATCGGTGCTGGAGGAGCAGGTTTAAGAGCAGCATTCGGTCTTGCCGAGGCTGGCTTCAACACTGCATGCATATCAAAGCTCTTCCCAACTCGATCACATACGGTAGCCGCGCAAGGAGGTATCAATGCTGCTCTGGGTAACATGCACGAGGACGATTGGAGATGGCACATGTACGATACCGTCAAGGGTTCAGATTGGTTGGGAGATCAAGATGCTATTCATTACATGACAAGAGAAGCGCCAGCATCTGTCATTGAGTTGGAGAACTACGGTTGCCCATTCTCAAGAACTGATGACGGCAAGATGTAAGAATGATTCTGGTAGCTCATTTGTGGTATTTTACTAACAATGTCTATCTAGTTATCAACGTGCTTTCGGTGGTCAATCACAAAAATTCGGAAAGGGCGGACAAGCATACAGATGTTGTGCAGCTGCTGACAGAACTGGACATGCACTTCTCCACACTCTCTACGGTCAATCCTTGAGGCATAACACCAACTACTTCATCGAATACTTCGCGCTCGACTTGATTATGGAGGATGGAGAATGTAAGGGTGTTATTGCATACAACCAAGAAGATGGTACCCTCCACAGATTCCGCGCACACAACACTGTCTTGGCCACAGGTGGTTACGGACGTGCCTACTTCAGTTGTACATCCGCACACACTTGTACTGGTGATGGAATGGCTATGGTTGCTCGTGCCGGATTACCTAACCAGGATCTTGAATTCGTTCAATTCCATCCTACTGGTATTTATGGCGCTGGTTGCTTGATTACTGAGGGTGCTCGTGGTGAGGGTGGATATCTCCTTAACTCTCAGGGTGAAAGATTTATGGAACGTTACGCACCAACCGCCAAGGATTTGGCTTCCCGTGACGTTGTTTCTAGATCAATGACCATGGAAATCAGAGAGGGACGTGGTGTTGGTCCAGAAAAGGATCACATCTATCTCCAACTCAGTCATCTTCCACCTGATGTTCTCCACGAACGTCTCCCAGGTATCTCTGAGACTGCATCCATTTTCTCCGGTGTTGATGTTACAAAGCAACCTATCCCAGTTCTTCCAACAGTCCATTACAACATGGGTGGTATCCCAACCAAGTACACTGGTGAGGTTCTTACTGTTGATGCTGAGGGTAAGGATAAGGTCGTACCAGGTCTTTTCGCATGTGGTGAAGCTGCTTGTGTCTCCGTACACGGTGCCAACCGTCTCGGAGCTAACTCACTTCTTGATTTGATTGTTTTCGGTCGTGCTGTATCCCACACTATTCGCGATAACTTCGAACCAGGAATGCCACACAAGGAGATCAGTGCCGATGCTGGTGCCGAATCTATCAGTGTTCTTGACCAAATTAGAACTGCTGATGGTACCAAGAGCACACACGAAGTCCGTCTCGCTATGCAAAAGACTATGCAGACAGACGTCAGTGTGTTCAGAACTCAAGAGAGTTTGGATGAGGGTGTTACAAAGATTAACGCTGTTGATCAAACATTCAAGGATATCAAGACTCAAGACAGAAGCATGATCTGGAACTCGGATTTGGTTGAGACTTTAGAATTGAGAAACTTGTTGACTTGCGCGTAAGTTTTCCCCGCGTATATTTTCGAATTTTACCCGAATTATATACTAACTTCATATAGTGTTCAAACCGCCGAGGCAGCTGCCGCTAGAAAGGAATCTCGTGGAGCACATGCTCGTGAAGATTACCCAGAGAGAGATGATAAGGAATGGATGAAGCATTCTTTGACCTTCCAAAAGAAGCCACAAGGAAAGACCGATTTGACCTACAGAGCTGTTGTAGGCCACACCTTGGATGAGAATGAGTGCAAGGCTGTCCCACCTTTCAAGCGTGTATACTAGATGTTCAAATTTTGCCCATGGAGTAATGGCTTAGGGTCTGGCTAGGGGTTAAAGGGGTGCTTATACGACAAGCGACCGAGAAAAGGAAAGGCAAAGGTCGGGAGAGCAGAAGAAGATGATTAAAGATGAAAATGGATATGACTCCAAGATCAGAAATGATCTATGAACCTTTGAGCTGGACATGAAAGGGGCGTGGATTGTAGCATAGCCGGTTGGGAATTGGAGTGGATTAGTATGATATCTGTTGTTGTCTGCGGTTTTTTGGCGTGCCAAGTTGTAGTACCCGTATACAAGGTGTTGTCGTGGTTGTTGAATAAAAATATCTTTATTTGAAATTTGCTATGGCTACTGGTCAATGTGAAGAGTCAAGATTACAGTCACATGTCAGATGGTGAATGATCGAACGAGGTAGTTTCAACCGAGGAGATGTGGTGGGGAAGCAACAACTCCGGAATGCGGGATTGTTCGGTAATGGATTAGGCTAGAGGGAAGAAAATCAATGGGGGATGATATACGGAGGGGGAGCTAAATAGGTAAACTAAACTTGATGATTTATTAATGCCGATCAATTAATCGTCTAGAGTATTAATGACGGCTATGATATTTATGTTGGGTGAAGATTGTTGTATCTTGTTATTTGGATTGATTGATTGTGTGATGTCGATTATTTGAAGAACCTTGGAAAGAATTGTATACTTGTGTGTATGGTTTGATTTACTTGGCTGTGTCGGATGATATCAGATTATAAAATTAAACCATCTCATCACGTCATATCATTTATTCAAACAATATCTACATCGATAATTAAAGATCACATCCGTATTATCTCAATACCGGAAAACGGAAAACATCACATCATGACCTCGAGCGATCCACAAGGGAAAGGAAAAGGAAAAGCTCCCAATCCATCTTCCGCTTCTACTTCCTCTACGTTTACAGCTCCAACGCGAACAACTTCAAATGACACACCCAGTCGACAAGATGAACAACCTACTCCCTCTCTCCTTAACCGTATTGGTGCTTCGGCAGCAGGATTGAGTCGGGATGTTTTTGCGGGGGGATCTGCTGTTGGAGGAGAGTCATTAAGGAGAGATGCGCGGGGGTTCCTTGCAGCGGCTGGGAATGGGAAGGGGGGAAGTACGAGTGCGAGTGGAAATGAAAATGGAGATGTAGGGTACACGCAAATGCACACCGGGAATCTTGGGTTGTTAGATGGATCTTCTTCGATCTCTGGGGGTGTTGGGGATACTCTTGGAATGAGAAGCGCGGGGAATATGAGGACTAGTGGTAGTGGTAGTGGTATCCAAGGAGCTGGAGGAAGTGGGAATTTAGATGGGAATACAGTGGAGGGAAGTGAAAGAGCGAGATGGATACAGCAGAACGAGAAGGAATTCGCTGAGTTTTTGGATGGTGTTCCTTCTCTTACCACTGCGGGTGATGCTGGCTTTGAGGGTGGTTACATGGAATCTACTTACGAGATGCACACAAACGATTCGCAAACCGCGCAGGCAGGTAAATTTCAGTATGGCGCTCCTTTGAATCCAGTGGGAAAACAAGCTTTCGAAGACTCATGGGCTCGATCTGCACAAGAAGTTACTGGCCAGCATGAAGCTCATCCTGGGCCTCACGCTGTAAATACACGAGAACCAACAATCTACCACTTCGAGCCACTGCCAGCCTTCAATCCAGATAAAGTGACAGCGGCGGAATATCGTCGAGAGGTAGTAAATACGACTGCCCGTCGAGATGCCGGGTACATGAATACCGGTCACCACAATATATCCGTGCAAGAACAGGAAAGTCGGGACGGAGACGAAGTACGCGATCTGTTATCGAGAATTGGAGGGTTTTCTTTCGATGAGGAGATTGCTGGACTGAGCGAGACGGAAATAGAGAGAGATGAAATGAAAGCTTATGAGAGAGAATGGATGGGTATGAGTTCTATGGAACGGGATAGGATTATACAGGTTACGAGAGATTTATTTCCGGAAAAGGTGAAGGATGGAAGGGGGGGGTTGCATGGAGGTATTGATGTGGAGAATCCGCTGAATTTGTTTCCGGGGCATGAGAGGGAAGCGGAGGAGAATTGGAGAGAAGAGAAGGAAAGAGAAATGCAAAGAGAAGAAGAAGACGACGACGACGACGATGATGAGTTCGAAGGCGAAGTATTAAATTTCCAAGGAACAGAATGGAGAGTGAGGAAAGAAAAGAAAAATGGGGAGATAAAAAAAGGGATGAGAGGGAAGGCAAAGGAAGAGTGGAAAAGTGATTGGGAGGGTGTACTTAAAGGGTATACTGATGAAGTTTGGGGAGGCTTAATACCGTTAGTTAGAGAAGCGAGAGAGGAATTGAAAGTCGAAGAGGAGAAGGGGGACGGGGGAGAGGGGAAAGAGACGGGAAATCTAAAAGCGCTGAGGAGATTGGGTGCTGTGTTGGGACATTTGAGGGGGTTGGATGGGAGTGGGAAACAGGGATGGGGATGTTGATTTGATGCAATGGGATTCTGATGGGTAACCTCTGGATATCATTTCGTAATTGGAGTTTGTTTATTATGTATAGTTCTCAGAACTTCTGGAAGGAAATCGAGGGCCAAACCCGACTAACACATATACAAACCCAGAATATATAACCGAAAATCCATCCCAGAATCCAACAATCATCCAAAACGAGAAGAAAAGCTATCAAAGAACATCTCACATATACATGGTCAATATAAGACACAAGTAGAGAAATCCGAAACTTATCAAGATCCAACAATGACAAAGTTCCATTATTGCTTCGGGTAGGTACGCAGATATGAGGTGTACATATACTAGATTCAGCTAGATATTTCTCAGTCTACTACACACAATGAATCAGCACACGAAATTCACAATCCCAAAACCGTACGAATAAAAACCAACGCATCAAATTAGACTATCAAAAACTGCGAATATTAATCATATACAAGTCCTTTCCCACCCCATACCCCAAAAGACATATCCCATATCCCCAGAGAGCCCCATTTTGCAGTCTCATCTCCTGCTGCACCTACAGCTTCGTCTCCCGTTTGATCCAGTCACTCCCCCTTTCCTTTCCCGTTTCCTTTCCTTCCCATTTTGGCCCCACTCGCCCATACCCGGAATGCATATTTCTCGCCAGCAAACTCACTACCCGCTACCCGCAAAACGCACCATTCATTTATCTCCCGTCCCTCCCTGTCCAAACCCCTTTTGTAGGATGAAAAACAATTAAAAATGAAAAACGAAAAGTCATGTCTTGCGAATTTGGATATCCAGTAAGTGAGTATCCACTAGTAGACGAAACACCCCACTGTTTCATTTGTAAATAGGATAAATAGCTTGGATAAATAGGGAATGTTGCGTGCCGCCGACGCCAATGATGAAAGGAAATGTTAAAGAAGAACTCCATCTTCACCCTATGATGAAGATTGGAAATGCAATGCAGAGTATGCGAACTAAAGAAGCAACGGGATTCCCTCCATTTTGATAAATAAATAAAAGTCGTGTATCGTATCGCTGAGGTCATCTTCCTCCAATGACTGTTCTCATTTTTTGTTGTTTTGTTTTCTCTTGTTTTTCTACTTCTCGTCCATCCTCCTTTCTTGTGTCCACTGTGTAGGTATAGTACACCGCGTCTCATATCTCATCAAGTTTCCGAGAATGATTCCAATCAATCACCCAATGATGTACTGCATGAAAAAACCTCCGATACTGATTCACTCCGCAATCAGTCCACCTCTTCAACCCACCAACACACCTATGTAAACTTTTGCCCCTCCACCTTGTTCTTTTTCGTGACTTGCACCCAAGCTCCAATCTCCTCAACAGCCTTTCTAGGTGCCTTTTTCCTCGTCAAAAGGAATCCTTGAACCTCAGCTGGACTGAACATATAGTCCTCGATATGCTCTGAAAACTGCTTTGCCAAAATCTTGAGTTCCCCCTCTCTCAAGATTTCTTCTTCGCCATTCTTCTCAATATCAGCTATTGTGAGGGTTTTCTTTCCCGTGGGAGTGGTAGCATCTATTTCAGTCCCGTTTCCAATTTCAGTTTCAGTTACAATGGCGATAGGAGTATCTGGTGGTGTAAGAGGACGATTCCCCGAAAGTGAATTTGTAATTAAATTTGCAAATGTCTTTTCCGTTTCTTGGCTGGAGGCATCTGAAGGTGGGGTAAGAAGAGGAGTTTCTTCTTCTTCTCTTTCAATAGGAACTTGTACTTTTTGGGTGATGGGCTCGGTGGCTGGTGAGGTAGTAGCGATAAGTTTCTCCCTCGGCGGGTCTTTAGTGTACATTCTCTCGAAGATTTCTTTAATCTGATGACGAGTGGCATTTGTGAATGCAACTTGACAGTCTACGCGGCCTGGTCGAATAAGAGCCTCGTCTAGCTTTTCGGGATGGTTGGTAGTCATCACTAAGACGCGACCTTCATGTGAGGCCACACCATCAATGATCTAGAAACATAGTTAGATATTCAGACTTCTGAATGCGTGAAGGATTTTAGAAACTTACATTCAAGAGACCAGATAATGAGATCCCCTTCTTTTCATCGTTATCTTTCTTACTCTTCTTGCCCTTCTTGCTTCGTTTACCCTTGCTACGTCTACCCTTGCTCTTGCTCTTGCCCTTTCTTCGTGATTTTTTCGTCACAACTTCGTCTTCATCTTCACTGCTGCTGCTTTCAGAACTAGATTCATCAGTCGACTCAACTTTATCTTCATTGACTCGCGTTAGACCTGCGGTGTCGATATCCTCCAATAGTACAATACATCTAGGTGGCAGGTTGGTAAAGAGATTCCCGAGTTCTTCTTCTGTGAGTGTAGGCTCTAGCAAGCTAACAACGTAGATATTCAAACCAAAGACGCCAGCAAGGGCAAAGGTTAAAGAAGTTTTACCAGTTCCTGGAGGTCCATGAAAAAGATACCCCCTGCGATAAGGAATACCACGAGTGGCATACCAACGAGCAGTTGAAGGATTCAAGTATTCGTTGATATCACGTAGTACCTTAGTTTTCATAACCTCATCCAAAACAACAGTTCTCATTGGTCGACAAGGTCTTCTCGCCACCTCAACCCAAGAGCCTCGGCCTCCCCATGCTCGACGCTCCTTGTTTGCAGGTCGACGAATGACAGTCTTTGCACTGTGATTTCTATTTGAATAATCTTTGGCCTCTTGAAGAAATTCCTTGATAGGTATTGTGCTACGACCATAACAAGATATGAGCAGCACTTGTTGGTCAGATACTGGGTTGTCACCATATGAGGAAGACGCAAAAACCATTTTTTCGGATCGTTTAACCCTAAAGTATCTACCATTATGCCAAAAAGTATGACTAGCTCCCATAGACGGCGTGAATTGTGGCTTAGTCTTGGAATCTTGATCAGCAAAATTGAGCCATTGTATAATACCGGTTCCGTCAAGCTGTGTCAAGGTGACTGAGTCCTCATTATCTAGGTCCCAATATCCCCGTCGTGCTGTTTCTGCCTGAAGGGAGCGAGAGGGTTTCATTTGGTACTTGTGTGCCAGGAATTCTATAACCTCGTTGTGAATTTCATCTCTGCTACTAATAGAGATATCAGACATCCAATACGATCTTACGAATGACCATCCCCATGAATAAAATGCATCGAAAGCCTTGTTTCCCAGCCATAAAGCTGCCCATAGGGAGACAAGGACGGTAATATCAAACCCGACGGTTTGTAGAACAATCTTGTGAATGTAGCCATATCCGGGAACGAGATTTTCGAGAAGGGTAGTTGGTAGTAACCCGCCGAGTAAAGCTGCCGTTGTGCTTGTGTTTGTGTGAGATGACACAGATAAGTTCTGGTGTAGAGCTTCTAAAACCGCATCGAGATCCATGTCGTTCAATCTCTTCTCTTTATTTGGTGGAGATTTTGTAGATTGAACGAACAAGTGGAGATTTTGTTTGAGGGAATGGGGTGGCGGAGGGGAATGAAGAACGTGAACACTTCAAGAAATGGTGACGAGTGTTGCGTAGAAGTGATCTGCAAATTGTATGGTGGATCTTTGTTGGGCGTAAAGTATGTGTAATATTTGATAGGCAAGGTCAATAGTTTCTGTGTTAAGCTCTAAAGAAACACAAATCATAATTTAGAGGAAGGAAAGAGCACATATGCAGTGTCCACAATTGGACCACGCGGCACGGTACAAACGGTGTAAATGGCGTGTAGTTGTCTCTTCTGATTCACTGGCTTAAATAGAACCCATATTACAATGTGATGTGTATGAAATATGGTAAGTTTAATTTTAAAGACAACCGGTACCATGTCACTGGGATATCGTCTGGGAACTTCCTGCGAATAGCACAAGGAAATCGAGAGCCGCACCTTTCTCTTTGAATACCAAGCAACGAATGGGCGGCCCCAGCGATCCCTTTTGTAGAGCTTAACTTTCAAATGTTACTAGTGGGGCATGGGAGATCTTGAGAGAAAGTTCTGACATAAAAGTAGGCAACAGGCGGAGTAACTTGCTGACTCCCTGGTAGTTGTTCTAGGCCCTAATGAGATATAAGGAACCCGATACAAAATGTGATGAGTGTAAAAAGGAACAGACAACGAACCCATGTGATTTGCTGCACTAGCTTGATAAATTCCGATGCTGGTACCCGTCTGACAAAGACAGATGCAATTGTACCATCTGTACGAGAAGCTGGTTCCAAAACCCAGGCTGAAGAGAGTTACGTCAAATATGTGGCAATGACTCAAAGGTGTGGAATATGCAAGGAGATGAAGAGGCGCTGGCCACGTCGTCCGGGAAAAATAGACCGGATGAAAAGACAATAGCAGCTACAGAGTATAAAGAAGTTTACATGGAAGAGTCATAAAATGGCAAAAGTTCGCGTCAGGTCCAAATGCTTGGGATTTTACTGAAGTCTCTTGTCAGCATATCTTTGGTTGGAGAATACGAGCTTATTGAAATTAACGAACTAATTCCAATATCTCAACAGTTGGAGTTTCCAAAAAGGTTGGTAACATCAAAAACTGCTAGACCGTGGCTTCTTGGGTTGCCTTTAATGCAGTTGGTGAAGTTGGTTCGTAGTGGTTATAGCACATCTTCTAACATTTCTCTTTTGATTCGTTGTCGCTGCTGCTTGTGTTCTCCACCGTTTTTCTGCAAGCAAACATACATTTGCCTCTTTGCCTTATTTGTGTCTCATTGGAAACCTTGGTATGTTCACATGATGACGGGATTGGAGAGATGAAGATGATGGGAGGGTTGAGGAATCAAAACTTCATTGGTTCCCACGTTTATCATAACAGGCTAAAGAGTCCATTGGTTCTTCACCTACCCGGGCTACACGATGTATGTAGGAGGGGATTCGAGTTTTCGCGTCGTGAAGATTCTACGATACGTCCACGACGAATGATGGGGGAGGAGGAAGGTAAGACCTGACTGAATGCATCTCATTAGTACGTACAAGATATCGGACATTGTTACCACTAACGGCGAAATATTGATGAATCCCCGTGCATATGATATGTAAGCAAAATGTGGATTGTACCTTCACTTCAATACCTAGGTATAGCTTCATCAATCGTTGATCTGTCAGCCTTGTCATCAAAAACGTCCAATCCCGGATATCCATATCACTGCATGATCCATCTTATCTGTTCGCTATTCATGCATACCATTCTTCCTTAACTAAGCGCCTTCTCTCATAGCAGCCTATCGATCGATTCGATTCGTGAGCTCGTGTATTACTTCTGTGCCGATAAATCTGGTAGCTAGCTCTATTGTGGAGAGCTCTTCGTATAAACAAGTTGCGGCTCAACCGACTATCGTTACATCAGTGTCTTAGATTTCGATTACATAAAGACAACATTGCCCGTGGAGTACGCAAACGGCATTTGCGGCTCTGAGCTGCTCAATACTCTTTAAAAAAACACTCGTTCAAGATGATGTCCGCTACGAATGAAGATGATCCCTTTCTCCAAGTACAAGCGTAAGTCTTTCTAGCCTTCTTCTGGGTCTTATTACCCTGCAACTTTACCCCTCTGGGGATTGTTAGTTTTTCCGCAGTCTGCCTTACCCCTCATACATTCACACCCACTCTCTTCGCGCAAGAGGCCTGGGCCTGCAATCTTCCTCTGCGATCATATGTATGCAATGCATACACATTCAGCCCTCTACTGTCCTCACTTTCCAATCATTTCGCGTGAACTTATCTTATGAACTCACGCGCATACTTCATCCCCCGCATATGCTTCAGATTCGCGCATACTCTACCATTCAATATATTCCCAATCGGCATAATTCATTACAATTCCCTCACACCCTCAACTAACACAACCCTCCAGCGATGTACACCACCAACTATCCCTTACACGCCCCCTCTTTACTTCCTACCTGCGTATCCACTCTCTAACCAAATCTCCGCATCCAACTCCCGAACTCCTCTCCGCCCGCTCCGACCTAACCACCTCTCTCTCCCTCTTAACCGACGACCTGCAGGACCTTCGCGATTCCATATCCGCAATTCAAGCCGACCCCTACAAATATGGTTTACAAATCGAAGAAGTATCCCGTCGGGTACGGATGATAGAGGAGATTGGAGGCGAGGTAGACGACATGCGGGAAGAGCTTGAAAAAACTATGGGTGCTGCATCCAATTCCGGGGCCGGGGGGAATGCATATAATGATGACAATACCGGCTCACCTCTAGACGATGACTACGCCGCGGAATTCGAACATCAACAACAAATGCAAATGCTAAAGCAACAAGATGAGCAACTCGACAGTGTATTTCATACCGTAGGGAACCTCCGTCAACAAGCCGACGACATGGGCAGAGAATTAGAAGAACAAACAGGAATGTTACAAGAAGTAGAAACGGTAACCGATCGAGTGAGCGGGAGGCTACAGGGAGGAATGAAGAGGATGAATAAATTAGTCAAAGAGAACGAGGACGGACTAAGTAGTTGTTGTATTGGGGTGTTAATTTTCGTGCTGATTTTGTTGCTGGTGCTTGTGCTTATATTGTGAAGGAAGCGGAAACAAGGGTGCGGGAGAGGAGTACTTCTTGAATTCATCTCATCTAATTTTTCATTTCCTGTCTATCTTTCTTTCTATAATCAGAACAAGCATCGGAGTTCAGGCGTTAGACAGAGGTGTAATACACAGGGAGCTCAAAAGCTGATCAGAAACGAGCAGCTCGGGAAGGACGGAATGGAAAGGCAAGGCAAGGAATTGAAAACAATAAAGTGAAACGTGGAAAGCAAACAAACAGCAAACTCAACAATCTCCAGAAGCTCCAAACGAGCGCATGCATATATAGAGAGATCAAAGATAAAGCAAAGAACAAATATAGTATTCAAACTTGCGCTTTAAACAAAATAATAAATCATTAAATCCAACAAAGTGCCCGACATCGAGGTAGGTTGAGATCTTATTTCTATAGTTCCATTTCCATCTCCATTTCCGCTGCTAATTCTCTGTGCTCTTGTGCTCTGCAAATTCATATCTATATTCACAGTGGATCCAAAAGTCAGTATACCCATCACACATAGATGCATATATTTACATCCATACCTCTCCCGCAGGACCAACTCAAACTCCCAGAAGAATACTAATCAGCCATACATATCTACTTTTTATTTATAACTCATTCTCATTGATTTACTTTCATGCTAGTACTGATGAATTGCACTACCAATGCACTACTCCTTCCTAAAAGTTTTGCAATCCCAAGCCCAGTCCATGCACGCATGTAGACATACATACATGCTTATATTCCTGTTTATTTTCCTTTCAAAAGCACCCCATCCTACTACTGTGCATCCACAACACTCATCTTCTGCTTCAAGTCCTTTTCCTCCCTGTCCCATAGCCACAACCAATACCAACCATCCATAGATATCACACCTGTTCAGCCACGCCAATCCCAACCTAACAAAATTGATCTGCATAATCCGACCCTTTTCCTTCTATCCGCCGTAACCTCAAGAGAGAAGACTAGCCTGGTCGTCGATAAAAGAATGATCGCTCGTTTCTGGATCACCATCCAATTCCTTTTTCGGTACCGTCGAGGTCCATGACGAAACGAGTCCGACAACCGTAGTTGCAGAGGTGCCGCTCACGGAACGATTAGCATCCGTATCGAAACCGAAATCGAGACCTGACGTGGAATTGCTCTGAAAATGTATTTCGTCAACGAATGAACTCTGAGCAGACGAGACCAAACGAGACTAAACAAGAAATAGTTATGTTGAGGTATAGGGATGAACAAACATGCTTGCAGGTGAGAGGATTAACGGACGGGAAGACGAAGAGGACGAAGATTATGAAGATTATGAAGACAAGGTACGCGTGAGCCAACAATTCTAATCAGGACAAATGACAACTCCTCACTCCCCCAGCAAGGCTCCTTGAAAGCAGAAACAAAGCGGCATGGTACTAACAACAATCATCGCTGACTTCTGGAAGATCCTACCGAGTTTTGTCGATCGTGATTGGGTCTTCGCTCTCGACGATCTCCATCTTGAAGTTTCAAGGAGTCTAGCCTCTTCTGATTGTCCTCTGTCATCGGATCCACATCATCTGCTCGTAATGGGGTTGTTTTGGTTCTTGAAGGAGAAGCTGGACCTGTAGGTAAAGCGGCTCCATTAGTCTTCGACCTTCCTGCTTGTTCCTCCAAAGCCTTCCATTTGTTTCCTCTGGCTTGTTCTCTAGCTTCAGCATTGTTCTGATGCTCAGTGTAATCGTGAGAGCAATCGTCAAAAAGCTGAGGGTTGATCTCCATGAATAGCTTCATTGCGTTGTAAACCATGCCGTGGATCGTTCTAGATTGAATGGATTAGCTTGAGTCAGCTTTTCATAGAGATTCGGAAAGTTTCTCACCTGTTCCAATGACCTTTGGAATTCTCATATAATGGTGCGAACATAATTGGTAAGATTATCTCAACATTATCGCTGACCAGATTGCAAAAGTATTCGTTATTCCAGAAGTATAACGCACGTTCTGCAACTTGAAAATGTGGACTCGCAACTGATTTTGCCAGTTGATGGAAAAGAGGCTCCTGAACTTTAGCGAATTCTGCTGGGTCCATTACCTCGAAAATATCCTCCACTTCGTTGAGGAACATAACTTCTTTCGTGCTGTTCACCTTAGGCCAATAACGGAGCAAGCCCAAAACAACCTAAAATGGTGAGTAAATCGAATCTGTAATGATGGTGCTAGACATACCTCTTCTGTTAAAGCCGCATCCTTTTCCAGGAATTGAACAATGCAGTATGCAAGTTGAGGATGATACATGCTCAGACTCTTGACTTTATGTAATGGTATTAAGACTCTCGTCAAAAACAGCTTGTGCTCTTCCTTTAATGGCAAAGCAAAACCGTTAATGATAGACCCAAGAATCTCCAGTAGCTCAGCAATACCATTAAAACGTTCCGTCTCATAAACAAATTGAAAGAATACGTTGTTAATAGATCTTCTAATGTATGACCGAAGGTTGAGAAATTTTCCATATATCCTGTGAAGGGTTGTCTTTAAGAAGTCTCGCTCGCGGGGGTCTTCAGAATCAAAGAGTTCAAGTAACTGTAATACAAAACTGTGATCTATGAATGCCTTCGCAATATTGGTGTTGAAGTCTTGACTCTCAATAAATCTCAAGAAGAATTCATATACAACTTGAATATGCGGCCAAGCAACTTCAAGAACTGGTTCATCTTCCTCGGGATCGAAAGCTTCACCTTGGGGGTTCATAGGAGGTGGTATGGGACGGAAAAGATTTTTACTGAACATCTCGACGACCTTTGGGTACATAGCCTCAGTGATGACTTGTCTGTTGTTGGCAACGTAATCAAGAAGTTCATGGAGAGCTAGTCTTTTGATTTCCTTGGACTTCATATCCGCGCTTGCATCGTTGAAATCAAATATGACATTGCATTGATCAATCTTCTGCATAAAGAGATCTTGGCGGCGATTAGGAGGTACCTCGTGGAAACCTGGCAGCTTTTCCAACTCGCGGAGAGGAGAAATATCAAATCTCGAAGAGTGTTGTCGCTTAGGTGTTCTGATGCCTTCTGGGACGTCTTTTGGAGTTGTTTGTAACCGGTCGAACATTGATGACTTCGCACCAGCCTTGGGGGAGCGAGGTCATGCGGCATTGTTTCTGCGGCACCTGGAGGAGGGATGTGCTGAAAGAAAGACATTAGTACGCAGAAGATGATCCAAGTGTGTGGCGTAACTTACTGGTGCACTTGGACTGATAACAACACTAGGAGGAAGTGCCCCATGACGATTTGGTGTCCCAGGGCTGGGGGAGCCTCCTCCTGTGTTGAATCGATCCGGAGCAGACATTGCACCAAGAGCTGCTGGGTTCAACGGTGGTTGCACGACTACACCACTTGAAGATGTACCATCATTAGGAGGCAGTGGTTTATTCCGCAAGTCATTAAGTGTCGTACTCGAAGATGAGGGTGTTACTGCGGGCGATTGTCCCGCTCCCTGTGAATTGGATTGCGAAGGTGAAGATGTACCATCTTTTGATGATTCCCCCTTCTTAGATTTCGTTTTGTTTGGATCTTTTGAGCGCGAAAGCTGCTCATGCTGAATGGGTTAGCAGATGATCACTTTCAAAATGATAAGGTTGCTATATGGAGAGTATTCAGCATCAAAATGACTTACAACCCTCTGTCTGAAACCTTTCATCTTGGACAACTACTCTCAGGAAGATGTAAAAGACACAAAATCTCGATTATTTGATACTCTTTGGATATTGCCGGTTTGCGAAAGCTCTTGTTCTTATCCACCAACAATTCCAATTTCAAAGTAAAAAGGTCGCGTCACTTAAGATTGCTGTTGTGAATGTGTTGATCCTATTCTTGATGAGGCTCTGAAGACTGCGGTAAATTACTCGATAGCAGTGGCTTAACTCCCGTTTGTCGCTGAATGGCACCAAACACAAAAATGGATATTCAACCGCAGCGATCCGTTGATACGCAGATAGAAACCTCCAATAGCACCTTAGTGTTGTAGCTTGAATTCCTTGGTTGTAAATTGATAGTGCGATGTTGGTAGGTTTTCATAAAAGATAATGGGAATTGCCAATGGTTCCTATTTGATCTGCCGAAGTTCTGTATCCCAAAGGTTCGTGAGGGGCTAGCCCCGGTTGTTGACTTGTTGCGCAAGTGTAGGTAAACAAGTTCTACCAGAACGATATCTGTCAGTGCGAGTTGGGAGAAGATAGGGAGAGTAGGATATGTTTAAACACACAAACGAGCCAACAATGACGATTGACATACACGGTCGATCGTACAGCGGCAGCGGCTGTTGAAGTAGGTCGAGGCTAATCCCGGCGGTGAATATGGTACTCCTCTACGCCGAAGCACAAGCTATCAAATTATTGAAGAAGGCCAACGCGTTTGGGCGCTTTTCTATGGACAGCAAATAAATTGGCAGATGGATAATAATTGGTCGGGTATTAAGATCTTGGAATGAGTTGTTAAACTCCTTCAAGTAGAATGGTTAATTAGGAGAGTTTTATTTATTTGACCTTCATTTCAAAGAGTCTTAAACAACACAGCAGCATCAACAAGTGCGAGTGGTCCCCTCAGTAGATTGAATTAGCGCAGGTTGATGATAACCTAAATTCTAAGGCAATTAAATCAAATCTAATTGACTTTGGGGCTTTCACATTTTCACGCTTTCACTACCTAGGTAGGTACTACGTAGGTTCGGAGATTTCTTTGCTGCTGTCCGCGCCCCGGTGACGTGAAAGACTCGAATTTACGACTTTTAGATGATTTTTCCCTCTATAAAGCTTGGATGATGGCTTGGCCTTGAGCCGTCAACGGTCAAACGAGAAGATAGGATATCTGTCTGGGTATTGATTGGTCCAAGCCAAAATTAAACATTCCCCATATTGAGTACTACAACCTCGTTGGTCCGAAGAACAGTCGTCTACCAGATTCACGGGTTTTGATAGAAGACATAGAGAATTCTCTAGTACTGGGTCACTGGCTTGTCGAGGTTATTCGCATAAATAATTTGACAAGTCCAAGAGAAGGGTAATAACAGGATGGTCGAATATCGGCATTGAATCAAAAACAATTCAAGGATCCAAAATTAAAAAAAGACCCATTTTGCTTTACAATCCCGGTAACTTTTCCTCTACTTACAGAAATATGGAAGATTACGAAGATATGGATGATATGGATTTTGAGGAGGAGGTTGAGGTTGGAGGGGAGGATGGTGAAGAATATGAAGAGGCAGAAGGCTTGGAAGTGATTGAGGAAAATGACGAAGAGGAAGATGGAGATTTTGACTACGAAGAAGAAGACCAATCTGCTCCGGTGTATACAATCCCTCCAAGGGAAATTGTCGCCGTCGAACATCCATTGATTGTTAAGAATCTTGAAAATGGCATCAAAACTTTTGGACGTCAACCACAATGGAACAAGGTACGTGGAAACTATTTTTGATACCCTAAATAGCTTCGACACTCTTCTACTACATGACGAATAGATCTCATCTTATGATAGCTATGAAATCATAATCTTTATATTAACTATGGACTAACAACTTCAATAGATTCTTGAGGGCACTGAAGATGAATGTATCCCGCTTTTTCTTCGAATCAAGGATCCCACATGCGAACCAATTCTATCTTACAATAGCATCACCAACAATGTTCTCCTCAAGATCACCGTACCAAAACGTACTGGCAGAAAGCGCAAGCGTGGATCTCAGGATCCCTATACTGACAATGGGCATTCAACATCTCAGGATACCAGTGAAAAGAGTTCGTTCGGTGAAAATCAATCTCACTCTTTAAATGACAAACCCAATAGTATTCTGAGAAAGCTTCGAGACAATGTTGGTAGATATACTGTCGAGGCTGCAGGAGCCATAGAACAGAGTCATCGCTATAGAGGTAGTGACCTTCTTCCCTTATGTTCGCAATACATTAACAAGATCCAGGACTTTCCGACTATCATCAATCTACATCTAGTGCAACTTTCATGTCACATTTCAAAGAAACTGCATTCTCTGCCAATTGTAAATCCTCATATAAGTTATATTTCCAAGATGTCGCTAACTTTCACCAGGGGGCAAGATGCGAGAATTCAAGCTCGGTACTGACAAAGGCTGGAAACCAAACGAAGAAATTGTTCCTCCACCCACATTCACTCACCATCCACTGCCATTCAACTGGGGGTATCGACAAAATCCTTTAATCTCAACCGAAGTGGATGCCGAGACAGGAGAAACAAGTATAGTGAACCGTTCGAAAATGCCAAAGCTCGAGATGCAGTATGTACATTGCGATGAAGACGAAGACGTCCCAACAAAGCCATTTCGTGAAGTTCCCGATGATCCTGTTCTCAAAGACTTCGTAGCCGCACTTCAACTAGCCATGAACGAACGTCCAATTTGGACTCGTCGTGCATTGCAAAATCGTCTCGCCAACGAGCCAGGATATTATTTGATGAAACCTGCACTTCAGTATGTGGGTTACCAATTCCGAAGCGGTCCTTGGCGTGATGCACTCATAAGATATGGAGTTGATCCCCGCAAAGATCCATCTTGTCGGATTTATCAAACGATTTTCTTTAAGTTATACGAAGAAGATGAACGTGCTCCCGATGGTCAATGGAAAGATATGCGGAGTCAATACACAAGACATCAAGTTTTCGGCACGGGAGATTGTCCTTCACATATGTTCAATGGCACTTCTTTAACTCTCGACGGCAAAGTGTGGCAAATTTGCGATATTACAGACCCTCTACTTGCTCCTCTTATACAAAATGCTCCAATGGCCAAGCAATACGATAACAACCATGATGGCTATTACAACAATGGAACTCTTGCCAAGATCCGAGCTATCATGAAAACAAAGTTGATTGCCATCCGCAGCAAAAAAGTGATTCCCGAAAATGCATTTGATGTAGCGCTCAGCATACCTGATTTCGTAGAGGGAAAAGATGGAAAGAAAGTCCATGTGCCAGTACCAGATATGCGATTGACAGAAGAAGAAATCGAAAAATTAAGAGAAAAGGGTATTATTAGTGGAATGAGTGGGAAGGGAGTGAGACATCTTGATTCAAGGACAAAGAGAAAACAATATAGAAAGGGCGGGAAGTTACCAATAAAAGCTAAGAGAGCGAAGCAATATGGAATGATGAAGGGACCGTCAACATCAAAACCTAAAACTTCGACCACAGCAGCGAAACCGAAAAATAAGAAGACAGCTGGACCTTCCGAAAAGGATGAAGATGCTACGCCAGATATTGCTGCTGTGCATGTACAGGGAGATATCTCAACGGAAGATACCATTAAGATGATGGATGCAGAGGGAGAAGAAGATGAGATCGAAGTCGATGCTGAGAGAGAAGATGAAGATGAAGAAGCCGAAGAGGAAGAACTAGTCGATGCGGAACTAGGGTCTGAAAACGAAAGTACAGACTCAGAGGATGAATCTGAGGCGGAAAAAGAAAAGGAAATGTTTATTAAGAATTATGAGGCGAGGATGGGGGCTGGGAATTGTTCAAGTAATTAGTGTGTAGGCTGTCTAGATAGGTTTTCGCAGCCAGATTGATACCGGGGAGGATACTGTATGATTCCGGGGGTTCTCTGTCGCGTAAACTAATATCACATTGTCAATTCAAGCAATCGATTACATGACTTGATCGGGCTTCACGTGGATCGCATCAACATCTCACTGTCACTTGTTATTGTCGAGTCATTTGATGGACCGACGCGTACAATGTTAAGGACATCAAAAAGGCGAGCAATCTGTCATTGAGGGATCTTTAATGAATAAATCAATGGCCAACAGAGAGCTCCTTAGGCGAGTTTGCTCCTTACAAATAAATTGTCTTGGATGCATCCAACAAACCTGATACTTCCTCTAGAACTAGATCACAAGGTTAGCTGCTCTAAACTATCAATGCGATAAAACAACATAGGTAGCCCTGACGCATCCACAACTTTCTCATTGTGACTTTCAAACGGAACTCTAATTATCCTCCCGCCCTCCAAAATTTGCAAGGCAACTCTACTACCGTCTGTGTCCGGCACTCTTAAAGAGGAAAAGAAGAAAGAAAAGATTATCATTCGCACTCGTCACATGGCTGATTTTAAACTTCATTCAATGGCCCGGTATGTTTGGGACGGAACAGGATGATCCATCTCCAAACAGTTGGAAAAGTTTTTCCGATGGATAGGAAATCATTTTGTTACATCTATTCAATCATTGCTCATGCGGTGCTTCCAGGTGCTCAAATCACTTGGTTTCAAGGTCCTTGTGAGAAGACTACTTCCAGATTTTTGTTATCATGCAAATGTAGATGCGCTAGGACACTATATTCAGACGCTCTTGTGATATTCAAGTAATGACGCACCGGTGGGCCACTGCCCTGGAGGCCTTTCCGCTTCGCTCTAACTCTAGATGGGGACTGAGAAGGGAAGGGGGAAAGATATAATAGATTAGATAAATCGAGCGTAGCGAGGACGGGTGTTTGGGGGCTTGCTCCCATAGAAGACTGGGAGATTCAGGTATATTGATGTTTGATAGCTATTGGACTAAACAAGATGAAGAGGCTTTCGTGGATACTCGTTATGGCGAAAAATGAGTAGGCTAGGCGTATGAAGTGAGGGGGTCTCATGTTCTTAGGGTTAGAAATTATCACTTTGACTTATAGACGAAGGATGAAAGGAGGGATGAATCGATGTAAAGCTATATTGATCGTACTACAATCATATCTTCTTCATTGAGCTTTTAGATCAGGAGTCACGGATAGAATAAAATAAAGTCCACAACTCGGTAGCTAGTACTGAGAGGCTGGCACATGTTTGTAAAATGGTTGGAAGAAATCTAGGTTTTCGTTTCTGGTAGCATGAGTAACAGGTTTCAAGACTGATTGGACTCCAGATTTCCCGCGTGTTCCGTATTTTCTTTTCGCCTGATACCTTTCTTATAGTTGGGGTGTGGAGGGGCGAAGCTGAATCAGTATAATAAAGAAGACGAACTAGACACGCGAGACACGTACTTAGAGATGATGGGAGTATTATATAAGCAGCAACACATGTTTCTTTGCTTACCTAATGAGACAACCCGAGTTCTTTCATGCCCGCATTTGGGTCATCATCGATTGAATGAATGAATGAATGAACGAATATCTTGTGTCGGTAGGATTCAGGAACGAACTACAAGAACTTTTCTGCTTCCCAAGTTCTCTATATATTTCAAAGAAGAGTGCCTCGATCTTGACGGAGATGATAATTAATAGCTTCTTATCTACAATTAGAATATAATTTATGGCCATGCTACTGATACTCATACTCGATCGGATAAAGAAAATAGATTTTGAAAGCCTTAATTTTGTCATCAGATTGGGAGGAAAACCTTAAATTTTCTTACCTCTGATTTAACAGCAGCGCGGGCCTCACCTCAAGATTGTGGTGCATCTCATAGGTACTGGACCAGGTAATCAATCTCATAACGAAGGTTCAACCCCACGAATTTCAATAAATAAACGTACAACCTCACTCAGCCTACAACCTTCAATCCCAAAAACCCTTACCATACCACCCCTTCGACCACCCCCCCCTCCAACACGAACAACAAACAATCTTCTTAAAAACCCAATAACAAGATTGATTCTCAAATATTCAATCTTGTCGCTTTCTTTATCTTGCCACCTATCAAGTGTTTTTATAGCTTGATTTATCTCGTACCTTGGGTAGTCTTACCGCACACACCGTCGATAATACTTGATTACAACCTTTTTACAACTCCACCACCATCACCTACCCTAGCACGTACAGGATACCTCAGCCTTCCTTGCATCACAGATCGGCCGTAAAGTCAAACTTATACATTTTGACGCGATCGAGTTGACCTTTCAATATCGACTGCCTTTTCCACATAGCCTGCAATAGGAAGAGGGTATAATCTCCTCCGCACAGCTCGTAAAAGATGGTAGAAGGGGAACCGAACTCTCCAACTTGGAAGTTCACTCAGTTAGTATACTCCTGCCATTATACTCTTGTTTATCTGCCACTCGGGAAATCATGGATGAGGGGTCCTCAATGTGTTTGGTGGATTGATTGCATCACCACTTTGAAATCAATGCTAACAAATTGTTATCAGATGTTTTGGTGATAAAGGCGATGTCGAAGATATAACGGAAGGTATGCCAATCTATTGATCCGTATCTTGATGGCGCTTTTCACTTTCTGCGGATAGTGCAAACTTCGTTCTACAATTACTAACACGATGGGTTCACAGCGGATATCATATCAACAGTCGAATTCGATCACACCGGAAATTATCTTGCTACAGGAGACAAAGGTGGACGTGTTGTTCTTTTTGAGAGGAATGAGACGGTACGAATTTCAATCCCTAGTCTAGACCGTGCAAGTCGCCGGAATGCTGACGCTATCATAGAAAAAAACATGCGAGTACAAATTCCACACAGAGTTTCAATCTCACGAGCCCGAGTTCGATTACCTCAAGTCATTAGAGATAGAAGAGAAGATCAACAAGATCAAATGGTGCAAACGACAAAATGCCTCTCATTACCTACTCTCAACGAACGATAAGACTATAAAGTTATGGAAAGTGTTTGAGAAGTCACTGAAGGTTGTTGCAGAGAACAACCTTTCCCATGATTTAACTCCAGGAAATCCTGCAGGAGGTGGTGGAGGTGTCCGATCCATATCAAACGTTCACTTCAACAGTGCTCACGACCTGAAATTACCCCGCCTTACTCATCACGACACTGTTGTTGCCGCAGTACCACGTCGAACATATGCAAATGCACATGCATACCATATCAACAGCATTTCAGTGAACAGTGACGGAGAAACATTCATTAGCAGTGATGATTTGCGAATAAACTTATGGAACTTGAATATCCAAGACCAAAGCTTCAATATCGTAGATATCAAGCCCGCCAACATGGAGGAGCTTACTGAAGTCATCACGGCTGCAGAGTTCCACCCCCAAAGTTGTAACTGGTTCATGTATGCAAGTTCAAAAGGAACAATCAAGCTTGCAGATATGAGAGAGAGCGCTCTCTGCGACCAACACGCAAAGCGTAAGTGCCATGTCATTATTCTTTGAATTCAACTTAGCTTACACCATCTCTAGAATTTGAACAGGAAGAAGATCCATCTGCTCGATCATTTTTCTCGGAAATCATTTCATCCATTTCTGACGTCCGATTCTCTCATGATGGTCGATACATTCTTTCACGTGATTATCTCACTGTCAAAATCTGGGATGTCAACATGGAGAGACAACCTGTCAAGACTATTCCAATCCACGAGCATCTTCGACCACGTCTTTGCGATACTTATGAAAATGATAGTATCTTTGACAAGTTTGAGGTAGTGTTCTCTGGTGACGCTAAGAATGTCATGACTGGTAGTTATAACAATAACTTTATGATCTATCCATCAGATCCCGATAAGGAAGTGGAGGTGGTCCTCCAAGCCGATAAATCAGCTTTCAAGGCTAAGAAGGTTGGTGTTCCAACACCAATCAACCCATCTGGTAGCCCAACCGCTGCGAATGGTAAAAAGGGCAACTCGAGGGCAGGTAGTCCAGCTGCTGGTGTTGGTGGTCAAGGTGGAAGGATGAAGAAAGAAACAGACGCAGACCAAATCGACTTCAATAAAAAGATATTACATATGAGTTGGCATCCTTTCGAAGACAGCATTGCCATTGCTGCAACGAACAACGTAAGTGTTATATGTACGATTTTCCTAATAACATCTGCTGACTACCTATTTAGCTTTTCGTTTTCTCCGCATTGTAGAAATTGGCAACATGCGGAAGCTGTCTTCAGGTCATATTCCATTTGCGTTTTAAGTGTGTACTGGCTACAGCAACCAGCCCAGCGTTGTCCTTGAGACCTATTCATATTCGTGGCATAGTTAATTTTATGTCACGAAGGAACTATTATCATTGAGTAGCGAGACTGCTACACTTCATAAGTGTTGCAATAGAGGGCGACGCAGAAATAAGCGGGGGCTGGTGAGTTATCTTTTGGAGACTGTTTCTTTCTCCAATTACCTGAAGCTCTTACAATAGTTTTCAGGTTAAGTTGTTCAAGGCAATGGTGTGAGATGTGCCTAGAAGTAACTTTTTGATGATCGAAGTAGCCTAGTGTAGCCTAGTCTAAATCACAAATGAATAATGCATGAAGTTCTGAATTAAACATATGTTTGTTAGATTGATGGCTAGACGGGGTTTCCTTTCAGTCCATGGTCAAAACCTGCCCCTCCTGTCTTCCGGTCATAGTGCTAGACGATAGAGTGAAAGCGCAAGAGCCGAGCTCATATGTCACGTGACAGTCCCGCTAAACCCACCCGCATAACGGATCAATCCTTACCAAAAAAAAGTTCGTCAAGAAATTTAATCCACAGAAGCTTCAGACCTCCAACCTTCAACCACCGACAATCCACACGACTCCAAGCCTCAATCTCGTATGTGTATCCCTGAATCACTTCATCAACTCTGATTACTTTCTCTATTGATCTCTCCTGCGCAATTGATTTTCTATCGCGCATGCGCTAACAATTTACCATCAGATTTCACCTCAACTCCCCCAAAACTCACCACCGTCACCAAACCTAGAAACACTCATCAAAATGCATCTTATGTACACCCTCGATGCGGCTGGAAAGCGCAAGTACACTTTGAAGAAAGTGATTGGAGGCGAGGTCACCAAGAGTGCGCATCCAGCCAGATTCAGCCCGGATGATAAATATTCGAGACATAGAGTTACATTGAAGAAGAGATATGGATTGCTTTTGGTGCAGCAGAGTGAGTGGTTTTTTCTTTCTTTTTTTGTGTTTTGTGTTGTGTTTGAGGTTGGGATTGGAGGATTTTGGGGTTATGGGGGAGGGGGAGAGGAAGAGGAGGGAGGAGGATGGGAGATGGGATTGCAATTGGAGGTATAATTGGATGAAAGGAGTAACTGCTAATGCGTGCGCAACCAGAGGATCTCAAGGTTTTGGGCCAATAAATATCTCTCACCACTTCTCGAGGTACAGATGGGGGCTACTTGACATGAAAATGCAGGCGAAGCGAGGAAAGAAAAGGAAAATGAACAGTCATGTGCATAACGCGCGCTGTGTTCAATCGTCAAAATGTGTAGGAAGGGAAAGGCAAGGCTGAATTGAATAATTGGCTGCGAGAAAGCTCAAGCTAGTGGGTGGATTGGAATGGGTGGTTGAAAGGGAATGTGCGGAGTATACTGGCGTTTCTGGACGAGGGATTCTTATATCTATCTGTCGGTTCTTCGTGTGTAAGAGAAAGAGGGAGAAAATTCGATTTCTGTTAGTGGTAGTAGGGGACGAAAGAATTGCAATTTGCTTGCAATTCCATGCTCTTCTTTCTCGCTATGAAGATGAAATTGTCTTTCTAGCACCGAATCGAGGAATTTCACATTTTCAAAAGTATGCCTACTGTGAGTCTATAAAATAAGTGTTTGCTGCAACGCAAGTATGTGAGTCGATTGTGGGGGGAATCAATTTTGAGATTACTTTTACTAATTCTATTCTACCTAATGTCGTTTCCTTGAATTGACATTCTTGCCCGCTCCAACTTTTGGTCTTCCACCAGCTCTTCCACGATCTCCCGTCAAGATACTGGGTAGATAATCTTCGTCCATAAGATCCTTTTCCTTGCGCCTCTTTTCCGTTGCCATTTCTCTCACGTATTCTTTTTGATCTTCCGCCAAGATCAAATCATTACCCCATCCTCCTTTACCACCCCTTTGATATTCTTTCCATTCGCCGTCCCGGCAACTGGTTTGGGGACACTGTATACATTTCCTCTATTATTCCACTGCATGTTTTTCTTGAGATGGATTTTTACCACTCCGTCTTTATCGGTTGAGCAGGAGGTACGGAGGAGAGTAGGTTTGCCGCAGCGGGAACAGAATTGTCGGGTCATTTCTCGAGTGATGGAGAAACAGGCGTGGCATCTTAGAACCCAGGTTTTGAGCTGGCGGATGCGTTGGAGAGAGGGGGAGAGGAGGTTGAGGTTCATGCGTAACATGACGTTTTGCATGGCGTAATCGGTGGTGATGGTTGCTACTTGGATGGTTTTGGATTCTTCTTGGGGGGAGAAGGAGGAGTTTGTGTCTTTTTGTTGGTGCTTTTTTAGGTTGGAGGGGGTGATCCAGCCTTCGCCGTCGGACTCGGCGTCGGATTCGGAGGCGGGAACTTCTTCTATTGTTTCTGGAATGGTTTCGGGTTCTGTTGTGGAAGTTGGTTCTTGGGTTTGTTCTTCTGTGACTCCATCCTCTACTGGTTTCTCTGCGCTCTCTGCCTCATCGGCTGTTGATATATGGGTAGCCTCTAATGCCTCCTCAATGGGCTTTGTCTCCACTTTAGATTCTTCTGTTGCTTGAGGTATTGATGTTCCCCATGCGCCTCTGGTTTCGATTGCTGGTTGCGCCGCGGCATCTGTAGATGTTTGTGGTGCTTCTGTGGCATCGGCAGGTCTTTCGCCGCTTAAAGATGCGGGAGGTGCTCCATTTAATCTCTTTTGTCCTGGTACACTTCGTAGTCTCCAATCTCCGTGATTTCGTTCACATTCAAGCTCATATGCTAAAGCCATCAAATGAATATCTTGTCTGCTGAGTACTTCCAAATCACCCGTTTTCCGCGCGAATTCAGTTATAACTTTAATGCTAGCTGATCTAGGCGCTCTTAATTTGAGAAAAGGTAACAATGTGGTCTCGAATCTGGCTCTTGTAACGGCATCTTTGATTTCGTCGATAACGAGGGGGATTGTATAAAGGTTTTCTGCTTGGCCAAGAAGCGTAGAGACTGAAGGGTCATTCTTAATAATTGGTCCTGCGTCAATGATAAGACTATGTATGGGTTTGGTAGTATTTGTAGCCATTTTGAAGTCTACAATCTTGAGTATACTGATTCTCTGTGTAATGCAATGCAATTGTCATGGCGGGGTGTGCGATAAAGATTATCGAAAAAAATAAAATACTGCCGGGCGGTATCGATAAGCGAAAAAGATATCAAGGCACGTGATGTAATTCCCTTCTCTAGTGTTGGAGCGGAAAATTTTGTTCATCTTGAAAATTTATTCAAGAAGATTTCCTCAACTTCAACTCCAATTTTTGATATTTTTGATATTCATAGACCGTGGAGTATTTCTCTCTTTAACTACGAACTCCAAAAAATTTAATTTTGAATCCAAATTCAACAATTTCGATTCCCAAACCCCACATTTTCAACCTTTAAAATGTTCTCCAACAACTGGCGCGTTAAGCAAGACACTCCTCAAAGCCCAAGCGGCGAAGAGAGAGTATCTCCTTGGTCCTCTTCAAGAAACCGTGGAGTTGGTGGTAAGGATGGTGGTGAACGACCATCTCAAGGCCAGGGGAGATTTTCTCGAAACGAGGCAGGTGACTCGCCAAGAAAACCTTCACAACTCACAGAGTCGGACAAGGCTATTGAGGAAGGTCGTCGCATTTACGTTGGTAACTTAAGTTATGATACCACTCCAGAGGATATTGAAACCATTTTCCAAGATGTTCCACGTGAATCTCGAACTGTTCATATGTCCATCGATTCCATGACAAAGCGCAACCCTGGTTACTGTTTCGTTACTTTCACCACCAAGGACATGGCTGAGGAGGCTTTGAATCGTTATGATGGTCAAGAATTCAAGAACCGTACACTCAGAGTTAAGCCTGGTGTAAGATCAGACCGTGAGTGAATCTCCAAGCATTGAATTTTACCTGTCTATAAATTTACACAGCAATCCCTTAAAACTATCACTGACAAAATACAGGCAGCACTCGTCCACAAGGAAGCTCTTCAGAGACTCCTCTCTACACAAATGACCGCTGGAAGAGCTCTGACAGAGAAACTTCTCAGCGTCCAGAACGTCAAGTAGACTCTTCTTCCCAGGATGGTCGAAGACTTTACGTTGGAGGACTACCAAGAATTGATGATCAAGAAACAGCAAACCGCAAGATCAGAGAAATCTTTGAAGGTTTTGATGTTGAAGTTGTTAGCAAGTTGATCTCTCCACACCCTTCCAAGGTTGAGGAAGGTGGCAACCACTATTACTGTTTCGTTGATCTTGCCAACAATACTCAAGTCAATGATGCAGTTAAGATGTTCGATGGCAATGAGTGGGGTCTTAAAGTCAGTCGTGCATCCGGAGGAGCCTCAGGAAAAGTTGTTGAGAAGCAAAGAATCTATGTCGGTGGTTTACCAGATTTCGGAGACGAGGCAGCAACCGAGGCAGAGATTAGAGAGCTTTTCAGCGAGTATACCGTTAAGTGGGTCAGCAAGTTGTGCTCCCCAAGAGAGCCAAGAGAAGGCAATAGCCATTTCTGCTTCGTTGAATTACAAGATAGCCAAGAAGCTGATGGAGCTATTGTCAACTTGGATTGGTCTGAGAAATGGGGTGGAAAGATCAGAGTCAAGCCTAGTTTGTCCAACGCTCAAACAAAACAAGGAGAGACCCCAACCAGAGGATGGAGAGGAAAGAGCGACAGAGAGTAAGCATGATATGGTATTATCCAATCAGATATACCGACCTTAGAAAGTTTGCATACCTCGCGCTTTAGTTATGATATGTATTAGCGATTTGCATATATCAAACGACTGCTAATGGGACATTTGACGTCATATCCACATATCTTGAGTAACAAGATCTGTCAATGGCTAGGATACACTGGCATAAATATTAGTTTCATACCCAGCTGCGGCTGTAATTTGCTGGATGCAAATAGGCTAGCAGGCGATACCCAATCTGAATACAAATACATTTAAATTACTTTTCCGTTTCATGTACCTGAGTGATTGATGGACAACACTGTCTCAAGAACATTTTGAAAAAGTTCCTTTGTAGTTCCTCCACATTCTTGAACACCATTTCCTTGACGAGTGTTGATTTCATCCAGTCTTCACGGCGGTATTTTTGGAACTTTATATAGTGTGATTGCAAATCTTTTACCAAGTCATTTCCTTTTCGCGGCTCTGGTATTCCAACACTTCAAGCTATTTCAAGGAAGAGCATTCCATTCGCAACCTTCAAGGTATTTTCTTATCATATAGTTACTGGGAGAAGAATAAAGTTAAGCGACTCCTTCCTTGTACAGGCAATGGAGGGTTATTTTCCAGCATGTATGCATGGCAATTCATTCCAATGATCAACTCTCTTTTTCTTTCCCACATACCATATTCACACTCCAAATATTGGGATCATTTCCGATTGCGTATTGATACTCTCAACATTCTTGCAATCGCCAAGCGGAATTCATTGTCTACGAGCACATGTTGGCGCACCCTCACTTTCTTCCATTGACATGGAACTTTAGTGCGATCATTGTTTTTCTTTTGCTTGTGAATGTTGCGCTCCTCAAAGTCTTGATCGAGTTAATCGAAATTTACTCTTGGGTTTTCGTCAGGTTTGAGATCAAGGCCAAGGGCGGAGGCATTTTGACGAAGAATCCCCATCACCCAATGAATCCGGACTTGCCTGTTAGGATGTTGTGAATAACAATGGATCTTGACAAGGATATCCCGCTGGTTTACGGTTTGATCCAAGTGAAACGTACTGTCCTGCATACGAAATTGGTTCTCCAGATGATAACGATCTTTCGAACTCGCATTTTGAAGGGATCGAAGCTGAATATTTTCAACATCATACATCTGAGTCCACGTATTATATAGAGCAAGATTACACGCAGCTTGGCTCACCACCATTAGGACAGTCTCCATCAGCCTGTGCATTTGCCAACTGACTTGCCAATACACATGGTTCCTCGGCAAAATTAGAGGACCTAAGAGACAGTATATTCAGAATCATCGTCCCAAGGTAACTACTTAACACATCCGGCCTCTAACTCCCGCCTGCTACATCCAATAATCCCATTACAAAGACACGATCGGAAATCACTTATTTCGAGATCATAGATCTATTGCCTAACTTTTCTCTCGACACATCTAAAAATTCCTTCATAAGTTCATCATTCCAAGACTTACCTCACAAACTCAAAATTTAAAATCTCACCCATCGTTTATCAACCTAACAGACTCAGTTCCTCGCTGGGGGAGTTTCTTAATTCTTCCGTCACAGAAACTCCAGACGACTGACTAGTTGTGATTATTGTATGACTGATTCTGAGCAGGACTCTCGGTAACCGATGAGTATATGATTCGCTTGTCTTTAATCAGTGACTAGCATTATTTAGCGATGTATAGGCATGTCCAGCAGAAGTACCAATGTACACATCATCTCCAAAACCCCAATCCGAAGAGAAAATCCCAAAATTCCTCACCACAAAATATAGCCCTTAGTTACCAAACAAACTCCTCTACAACATCCAGATACTTTTCTTGGGGATATCCTGCCCGGTAATTTGTAGGAAAAAATAGACATACCCCGCGCTCTCAATTGGATGATGTCAATTCCACTGACTTCAATATGACCTCGCTTCAGTAGGTGTACCGAATACAGTACCCGTGGTACTTTGCTGCTATTCTGTGGGGTAACATCACATGGGAACGATTCAGCATATTGTTCTTGCGATGCTGGAATGAGGCGGAGATCATATATTGTTACACACATGCAGATTTCTTAGGGTTGTTTTAGGGTATAGGGGAGCGTTTGTGTGTGGTGAGGAAGATGTAGGGAAATACTTGGTTAGTATGGTAAGTAGGTAGGTGAAATTGACGCGGAAGTTAGTTCTTCACGCTATCTTAGTTGTCTCTAGAGAATTTGGGTTGGTCTGGAGGGCGTTCATTAGTATGAGCATGAGAATCATTGGGAGGAGTTATAGTTAGGGGTATAGTTCCTATTCTGTCGGAGTGTCAAATACTTCAAATCATCATCTTCGAAATCACAATTCATGCATGTTTCATAAATTGTCTTAAAGAGGCAGTTAATAGTAATGTTTTCTGGTGCAGTCGTTATATGTCATACTTCATATTTCATGACACGTATCTTAAAACCTCATATGTATGCATCTAACTCAACCTGCAAAGAATTCTTCATGCCCCAAATATTTGAGACAGCAATCAATTTGCAAACTGAATTATGATGTGACCTTCTTCCGTTCCTGACTCCCATCCCGATTTTTCCGTTCCTGTCTAAACCCCCCTAGACGTTGTTTTTCTCCATTACCGCCTATCATAGATTCACAACCTTAGTTAGCCTCCATCCCCTCCTTCGCAACCCCCAAAACATCCCACACCAAGCCAGATAGCTCCCTCAGCCCCATCCCCAACTTCTCCGCATAAACTTCGCCCAATCCACTAGCATCCTTTCCCCTAGCCCAATTTCTTAACGTCCTCCCTACCTCTCCATCTCCCCTCTTCTCCTGAATACTCTCCACATCTGCAATATCCAACTCCACCCCCTTCATAACCCCGCTTTGTTTTCCCCAGCACCTATCTCCTGTCTCTCTCAATCCATACATAACCAACTGACACGTACTGATCCAATCGATATTCTTTAGTACCCCTTGCCTTCCCCCATTCAGGTTCTCTGTCTCCCATTTCTCAAATTCTTCTGGATCCAAGCTTGCCAGAAATTTACACAATCGTTGTAATGCTAGTATTCTAGTAACACGTTGCGGATGATATGGACTTGGGTAATTAATGGGATCGGCATGAATGATCAAGAAAATTAGTACGACAAGCGCAGAGATATAGTCCGTTTTTTCTAGATAAATAAGATAGATTTCATTAAGGATTGTTGGTAAAGGTTGTTGCGCGTAACGTTGTAAGGGGATGAAATCATTCAAATTCCCTAGAGATTTTTTGAGGAACTCGAGACGTCGGTCAATATTCTGGTAGATTTTATGAACATTTGAGATTGTGGCTTCGATATGTCGTAATACATGGAGTAGAGAGAAGAGCCTGGTGATCGTCTCTGGATTTTCGTCTGCTACTCTAGCCTTTGCAAACTTGTAAGTTTCTTGGAAAGCGACAAGCTTATCAAGTACAGGCGTTGAAATCATGGGATGATCCACGAGATCACCATAAATACTTTGGAATACTGTACAGCGAGAACAAAGGCATTGAAAAAACCAAGTTTTAGCCAAGGCTTCTCGACGAACTTCCCGTCGTTGTGTCTCGTCGATATAAGATATGAATATTTGCTCTCCTTTTGCGATAGGGGAGAGAGCTCGAAGGGTAGCATGCTTTCCATCGAATGTTATAGCTGCGTTTGGATGGCAGCTATGGTTGGCGCGTGCCAGCAGGGGATCAAGACATAGTCCAATTGGACCATTGCCGATATTAGATTCGACACGAAACCCATTAGTAGAGAGCTGCAGGTCTATTTTAGCAAAGATAAAAATCAGAGATAGAGGATTGTACTTACCCGACAGAGAGACTCAAGAGCATATTTGACAAATTCTGGTTTTTGTTGTAGAAGATTCACTACAGCATGGGCTTGTAATGATATATCATCCCATTTTGATTGGACGCTCCTGAGGTCGTCCTCGTGAGATGCAAGGTCCATTAAGGGTGAATCTTTTGCCAGTGCTGCCGGGTTGCTAACCAATTGGATGGTACCACGCACAGCTGTAGGAAGCATCTTGTTCAAAGAGTTCCCAAGACTTTGTGATTGGATGGCCTTGCATCGTTTCTCATGATGTGAGCGGTCTAGATCTTCGCATTTTTTATCGCAGTAATTCACTGCTTTGCAGCCAATACAGTTCACGGTTGCTTTCTTCAACTGACAATTTGAATAAGCACAGGCAGTGTTTGTTACGGCTTGAGCGCTGATCTGTGATCTAGAATGTTCAAATGGCTTTCTTGATTGAAAAAGGTCACATTCTGCTCCGTGGGAACCCTCGGAATTCAGTGACAGCTTTTCGCAATCATCACAACAAAAATTGACAACACCGCAACTTGAGCAGGGCTGTAGCTCCACTCCCTCTCCTGCTTCTAGAAAACAATTGGCGCACACTCGATGCAGTGCCTGATTCTCGGCAATCAATAAAAGGGGATTTTGTATGACAATGATAGAATCTCCAGAATTTAAATCAACTGTGGAAAAAAGGCCATTTCCCAGGTCTTTTGCCGCGCCAATTATTGTATAGTTTATGTCCATTTGACTGGATTGTGGTTTTTTATGGGGTACGATTCTTGATGGACTTGGATGTGCTTTTTGAGTGATGGTGGAATCTGGCTGACCCATTTTGAATTGACCTTTGATCTAGTCTAAATATGGTTTGGTGCTTCCGATCTAAACCCCGCAACTGCATAGAGAAAGAAGGACCCAATTCCTCATCAAGAATCCTAAAGACATGGCGTTGAACAGATCCACCGTCCACGGGCGACTTTTATTCTTTTACCATTATAGACCACAATTCTTGGTCTTCAACTGAAGGGCCAATGTTCTAAAAGGTAAGATTCTCGAAAGGAATTAGGATTTGAATAAATTGAATTCACATCTTGCCTATTTGTTACCTTATCGCTTAGATAGCAAAACAGACGATTGGTTGACTGCAATATACAATACTACTTTGGAAATCATTGTAAATTCCTCACCTCAAATTTCTGAAAAGGCAACTTGAGCTCTCAAAGTCGGCAAAAGGCCAATGGTAAGCAGAGTTGGAGTTTGGAAGACCTCGCCGTTAGTTTGGGAACCCATTAGGTATTCTTCAACGTTCCTGTCTTATTCTTTTCTGAATTGTACCAACTGAGTATTTGGCAGCTATCTCTTCTTTAGTATCACACTGACACTTGTTGGCATCTTCTAATCAGAGTTAACCAGGCCCGGTTGTAAAAGAGCAAGAGCTGATTGAGATTCGAAAACGTATACATAAAGGAACTCATATTCAGTTCATTAGCCAACACATAAACTGATCCAACCAAGTACTCCATGGACTTTCTTGAGTTGCATGACCTTGCGGATACACCACCCAGAACTCAATCTACCCTTCGTGTTAGACAGAATCAGATGTATCTATTGCAATGAAAGAACAGCCTGGCTTTACAGTGATACTTGCTGCTCAGTTCAGGATCTGGAAATAGAACATTCAACTGCTGCCCATTGAACTCGCGATTGTAGAAGTAATCTCTGAAAAGATATGGTGGCTCATGAGCTGTTTAAAAGATCAAAGTATTCGAAAACAGATTGCAGTTGCAGATGTGAGATATGCATTCTAGTATTATCTTCGACTTCAAGATACACATCACAGCGGATGATAATGATGAAGACCACAAAATAGATACGAAAAATGAAAGAAAAGAGGCAACACTTACTTCCTGTCGATAGATTGTTTATTTTTCATCCTTTCAAGTGCCTCCAGCTAGGTAAGGTATATAACGCGAGTACACTCAGTCAATGTTTTATGTTATCGAGACTCGAGCATCATGGATTGATTTATTTGAAATCATGCGGGGGTGGACTGAGCTCTAAAAGGCACCAGGGTAACGCTAAACCGATTCTGTACAAGTTTATCGAAGAAACAAAAATCGAAATAATATTTTTGGCCATCAAACTCAATATCATAACAATCTTCATTTTTTGCCCCTCATTAAATAGAAATCTCTCATAAAACCGATTTCTTCTAACAAAGCCGCAAATATGTAAGTTCACATGTAGCAATTTCATTATTTACAACTCAAAACTAATGATTGCTGAAGGCATTTCGTCCGTCGTGCCGCTCTCAGAGCTGCTTCCAACGCCTCTTTCGTTTCTAAACCTCGCACCATCAACACTACTTCCCCATTCGTTGTCAGAGCTTCAAATGAGAGAATATCAACAGCAGTATTCCGAAGATTTGCAAGTGATGATGCACATACAAGAGAAGAGAACGTAGATGCACAAGAGGAAGGAGCCGTTCGATCAGCTATCAATTCCGCCGCAGAGACCGTCTCAGAGTATGCTTCAGAGGCCAAGGAGACCGTTGCTCAAGCAACTGGATTTGGATCCAGAAACGTTGGCTTTGGTGGCAGGGACAGAAACGCAGATCGTCCTTCCATTGAGCCCAACAATGGCGTCTACATTGGTAACTTGTTGTTCGACATCACCGAAGAGGATCTTAAGAAGGAATTCGAGCACTTCGGAACCATTACCGATGTCAGAGTCACTAGAGATGCTAGAGGTTTGAGCAAGGGGTAAGCATTCAAAATGTTGCTATTTTTTATAAACTATAATTAACAATAACTTTAGATTTGCCTACATTGACTTCGCAGATGTTCAGTCCGCGACTGCAGCCATTGAAGCCAAGAACCAAACTATCTTTGAGGGCCGCAGACTTGTTGTCAACTACGTCAACAGGACACCAAAGATCAGAGATCAAAACCCACCTTCCAAGTGTCTCTTCATCGGAAACCTCGCCTTCGAGATGTCTGATGCCGATTTGAACAGCTTGTTCCGCGAGGTTAGAAACGTCATTGACGTTCGTGTTGCTATTGACAGACGCACCGGACAGCCAAGAGGTTTCGCCCACGCAGACTTTGTTGATGTTGATAGTGCCATGAAGGCTCTTGAACAATTACAAGGAAAGGAGGTCTTCAACCGAAGACTGAGAGTTGATTACAGTCTTGGCGAGAGAAGCGCTGGAGGCCGTGAGCGCAACGACCGTGGATTCGGCAACAACGACCGCGGCAACAATGACCGTGGTGGACGCGGATCATACGGTGGTGGACGTGGAGGATATGGTGGTGACCGTGGTGACCGTGGAGGATATGGTGGTGACCGTGGTGATCGTGGTGGAAGAGGCTCATCATTTTAAGGAGAAAGCTGAATATTTGGGTGTTATGTCGACTAAAGGGCGAATCGATTAACGAATGATCGAATGAATACTTTGTATGATGAATTTGGGTAGGCGTTAGTCATCTATTAGAGGTGTATGGGAAGTCTCAAAAGTTGCTGAATTTTCTATGCAGCTCTACTTTTATGGACGCTTCCTCTTTTTTCACCTTGTATTATAACCCCCAGACGCTTAGTCGGTCGTAATACAAAGGCTTTGATCTGATCAGGCATAACGACTTGAAGATCTGAATCACAGCAAGAAATCATATAAAATTCCACTCAGTGCATCTTACAGAGTGTAACTTTTTTATTCAAAATGTACAATTTTATACATCTCGCCACCCGCTACATACCTCGACACCTAATACCATGTTAAGTGATATGTAATATGTGATATCTGCCAATGCTGTATGTTGCCTGCTCGATAATCGTTTTTCGAGTCAACTCCAAAGACCAAAGTTATTACTTCGATCTGATACACACCTGTTCAGTCAGTTCATTTTGTTTGTATAGGGAAACATCTCGAGACAAATCAATTAAAAATACAAAACATGTGACCCTCTCTACAACAGTACAGAGCTGCACTCTAATCGGTGTTTGTGTTGTTCAACCGAGGTGGTCCGATTGAATTTCTAATGTACCGCGACCCCACAGTTCATCCACGTTCTCATGCATGTTAAGTATTCTCCTGCATCCACTCGACCATATCAGTCACGAAAACAATTATTAAACATCCACCTGGTGATCTATCATAATTACAAAGAATCTTAATTCCTTCTTGTATAATATATTCCTGTCTAATTACATTCCCATCAGAAGTTATCTTTTGAATATCAGACCAAACTTTGAGCATCACGATCACTAAATAAAGTGACAACGCAAACGGCAAAGGGCGAACCTATCATTACGAGTTACAAAAGATATAAAATCGGTTTTAATCAGCCATGTCTTTCATGGGCGGTGCAGAATGTTCGACAGCAGGAAACCCTCTTAGTCAATTCACCAAACATGTTCAGGATGACAAGAGTTTACAGAGAGATAGATTGGTCGGTAGAGCGCCTGGAGGCGGTATGCAGGGCATGCGCTCCGGTATGAACATGAGCGGAAGTCAAGATCATGTAGGTAATTCAGGATGATACACCTTTGTCAACGCAGTGTATCTCTCGAGGATGCTATTTACTGATTCGCAAATTGGCAGATGATGAACGATTTTATGCAACAAAATGGTCAACTCCCACCAGAAGCTTTCGCTATGCAACATGATCTTCATCAGAACGCGCAAATGAGAAATGGATCTCAATCTCCAGCTGTTGGAGGATGGGCTCAGGAGTTCAATCCTGGAATGCCAGGAATGCCAGAGCAGGCAATGATGGAGGCGGCGTTCCAAGCTCCCAAAGGTACAGCATTCAGTCCTGCGGATTTTGCTAGATTTCAACAGATGGGCCAATCAAGCTCCGCGCGTTCTGCGAGTCCCATGGCACAAAATATGTCGAATGGTTATTCATATCAAGGTCCTCAAATGGGTATGGGCATGGGCATGGGAATGATGGGCATGAATAGAATGGGTATGGGCATGAATATGATGAATCAACCACAGTATCAACAACCTGCGCAGGACTTACAACAAGATAAAGGAAAGGGGAAGATGGTTGAGCTCGACGATCAAAATTGGGAAGAGCAATTCAAGCAGATTGATTTGCAAGGAAAGGAGCTCGAAGAGAGTTTGGCGGCGGAAGGAGAATTAAATGAAATGGATAGGTCAGTTCTTGAATCTGAAACCAATGAATTTGGGGATTTTGAATCTATTTGGAAGGGCATACAAGCTGAAAACGCTGCTGCTAGGGAAATGGCCGGCGAACAAAGCCTGAACGGTATGAACATAAGCGAATTCGATCAATGGGACGGATTTGATGCTGTAGGAACACATCAATCGCCATTCCGCGATCCACAACTCGGAGATTATATGTTTGAAAACGAGAACCTTTTTAAAGATATCTCCAACCCATTCGATGAGGGTGTGCGGATAATGCACGAGGGAGGTAATTTATCTCTCGCCGCACTGGCTTTTGAGGCGGCCGTACAAAAAGATCCCCAGCACGTCGATGCATGGGTATTGCTAGGTTCAGCACAAGCCCAAAATGAAAAGGAAACACCGGCAATTCGAGCGTTAGAACAGGCTTTGAAAGTTGATCCTATGAATCTTACAGCCCTTATGGGCCTAGCAGTCTCCTACACAAACGAAGGTTACGACAGTACCGCTTATCGTACACTTGAGCGCTGGCTCTCCATCAAATATCCATCTATCATTGAGCCAGGCGCCCTGTCTTCTGAGAATGACATCGGCTTCACCGACCGACATCAACTTCATGAAAAGGTTACTGATTTATTCATTCGTGCCGCTCAACTTTCACCAGATGGCGAACACATGGATCCAGATGTGCAAGTAGGTCTCGGAGTCCTTTTCTACGGTGCTGAAGAGTACGATAAAGCAGTCGATTGTTTCACCGCTGCTCTAGCCTCCACCGAATCTGGAACCTCGAATCAAAGAGACCAAGTTCATCTCTTATGGAATCGTCTCGGTGCCACCCTCGCAAATTCAGGCCGCAGCGAAGAAGCTATCGCCGCCTATGAAAAAGCACTCACGCTTCGCATCAATTTCGTACGAGCCCGCTACAACCTCGGTGTTTCTTGCATCAATATCGGATGTTTTGACGAAGCTGCTTCTCATCTTCTAGGTGCATTAGCTATGCACAAAATTGTAGAGAATGAAGGCAGAGAAAAGGCAAGAGATGTACTGGGTGGTGGAAGTGTTAGTGAAGCTGATCTCGAGAGGATGATCTCGCAAAATCAAAGCACTAATTTGTATGATACGTTGCGAAGAGTTTTTAGTCAGATGGGGAGAAGAGACTTATCGGAACGCGTTGTGGCGGGGATGGATGTGGAGAGTTTTAGAGGAGATTTTGATTTTTAACTGTGAAGTTTGCGGAGGAGTGATACTTGGGATGAGTATGAGTGGTCAGATGTACATGATGGATGAATTAGCAGGAGTCGATTCTCGTTGAGTAAATACATGGGATGTACTTGATTGGAATTGAAAACGAAACTGATGATATGATATGATATATAAATATAATTGTGGATGTCAGAACAAAATAGCAAAATGATTATCGGGGCGGAAGGTCCATTCGAGTAGCGTTGAATCGAACTGTATCGGTTAATTTTAGGATCAGAAATAGGTATTTGGGTAGCGAATGAATGGATGGATGATGTTTGAAGAAATTCAAAATTTAAAATATTGACATTAATGTGATGAGATTTTTAGAATGTAGCAAGAATGTATCTTGATATGAAAAGGGAGGGGAGCGTTTATAGACGTAGCGAGAGACAAGGATAGATACGGATTAATGGGCGATATTACAAAACTTGATTATTGATTTCAGAAGCGTGTAGATAGAAGGAGATGATGTTTGTTCATTCTACCAGTAGGTGTTATACACACTCCCCTTAATCTCCCAGATTTTGTCAAATCTTGATAGTCTCATCGTCGTCGATCATTCCCTCTCCAACGCTTGCTTGACCAATTCTTCGCGCCTTTCTATTTCTCTCCTTCGTGTACTTTTCCCTCTCTCTCTTCTTACTTCTTCTTTTGGACGTTCTCTTTCTCTTTCTCGTCCTCTTTCTCTTTCTCGTCCTCTTTCTCTTTCTCGTCCTCTTTCTCTTTCTCGTCCTCTTTCCCCTTCCCTCTCCAAAATTTCCTTGGCCAATTCCTCTCCCCCCTCTACTTCTCCCCTTCGTGTACTTTTTCTTCTTTCTCGTCTTTCTTGTTCTTTTGGACGTTCTCTTTCCCTTCCTCTTTCTCCTTGCCTCTCCCGTTCATCATCCTGTGCATCTCCGTTCTCATTTCCCTTTCCTCCTTCTCGATCCTCTTCTTTGCTCTGCTCACTTTGCGCTCTCTTCCTCTTAAGCTTCACATAATACTTCACTGAACGAGGCGGCGTGTAGTTGTCATCATCACCCACTGGCGACCCTTTGAATTCCCTTGAACGTCTCGAAATCGATCTCGTCTGTCTCTCGTTTCCGGTATCCATAGAATCACTCTCTACTGCCTCATCGCTTGTGGTATCCCCAGATTCGGGTCTGGAAGCGAGAGCTTTATCCAAGTCAACAGAAGGCCTTTGACGAGAACTGCGCGTATTTCTTCGCTGTCTTTTGGCAGGGTGAGACGGATTCTCTTTTTCATTATTAAGGGGTACCGAGACATGAGTCTTTTGGGGCTTAATAGTTTGCATCGGACTATCATTAATTTCTCCAGGAGGCTCAGAGCCCTCACGTTCGTTGCCAGAGGTCAAATAAACCACCAGATTGCTTTGTTTATTTGCAAATTCTCTGACCAAAGGACTTGAATTTGGAACGGGAAGTATACGGCCCCGCAATGCTCTCCCTGGTGTAGGTAGTTCCTCACTACCGGGCCCATTTGAAAAAGTACCGGAAGTAATGAAAGGTTTCTTTGAGGCTCCCTTAGGACGGCCACGACGTGGGTGGGATTGAGGTGTACTTGATTGAGATGTACTTTGCTTTTCTTTATTTAGAGCGTCCTCAGGATGGCCAGGACCTCGGGCAGAGTGGGGTGTATCAGCAGCGGAACGATCTTGTTTATGTGGAGTGAAACGATTGTATTTTTTTGGAGCAGCTTTAGGACGGCCGGGACCTCGACGGGAATTAGATGGAAGCTGTTGTTCTTGGGTGTTCTGTGAGGATTCTGATTGAGAAGAGTTGGGGATTTCCAATTGTTTCCGACTTCGGTGATTCTGTTGGGGTTGATCTAGATGAGACGTAAACGGATTCCCATTTATTGCTGGAGGAATATTGAGTGGTTGAGCTGGAGAAATCGCTTGAGATGAATCCGGGAGTGTATTTGAGGTAGCTTGTGAGACGTGCTGCAGATTTTGATGTTCTTCATTATTGTTGTTTTCATTAAGATTATTTGTTTGAGTAGCCTTTGAGTTGTTCCGTAGATGTTGACGCCCTTTATTTTTAGGTTCATTAGAATTACTCTTTTCACTGGCTTTTGACATAATCTGCAAATCTTGATGTTCGTCAATATTATCACTTTCGTCGGGAGTGTTCATTGCAGTAGCTTTTGCAATGTGTTGCACTTGTTGGTGTACGTCATGGTTGTTGTATCCACTGGGAGTGTTCATTTCAGTTTCGATTTGTTGAGAGGGTGACTCCGAAATTTGTCTTTCGGTATCTTGCTCGATGTGCTGAATGTTGTCGTCTTGTTTAGTACGGTCGACATCGCCATTCGTATCGTAACGACCGAGAATAGGAGATTCGATGCGAGGTTTGGAAGGAGTAGCGGGTTCTCTACTTTGTGAACGAGTAGGAGGTATTGAGAGAGATCTTGTGTCTTCATCTTGTTGAGCTTCCGTTTCTTTTCTACGTTTACATTTTCCAAACTCTGCAAGCTTCGAAGTCTCAACTTCCATTTGGTCATATTCAGCTTCACTGTACCGGCGCTTCCGATGCAAGGACCTGATACCTTCAAACATTGAAAGATCTCTTGCATTATTACGCGGACTGCGTGTTTTATTGGATATTAATCTGGGCAGAATTTGACCTTCTTGTAATTCGTCAGAAGTTGCAGGAGTGGTTATTACTCGAGCGTCTGAGGTTGAAGCCTTGCGAGAGGCTCTATCCCTCTCCATCTCCTTAACCCGAGTGCGTAGAGAATCAAGTTCTGTACGAAGATCATTCACCACACTAGCTCCCTCCATCTCCTCAACTCGAGTGTGTAGAGAATCAAACTCCGAACGAAGATTATTCCTTCTATTGGGTTTTTTCATCTGCTCGACCCAAGTTTTCAGAGAATCAAGCTCTGTACGAAGATCATTCACTCCATCAGCTTTCTCAGTCACGCAGATGAGATCATGCTGAAGGGTTTCGACGACACTTGTAGCTACAGAACGAGCGTTTTGAATCGCGGTCATTTCACGGCGCATATTTTCCATGAAGATCTTAACGCCCTGCATGTCATTCTCAAGGCGACCTACAGCAGCATCAATTCGATCAATATCTTTTCGTTGCTCACAAATCGCTGACATGATTTTTGCATCGCCAAGTATCGACGGTGAAGATGCTGCCGGAGTGAAAGACTTTTCTATACTTTGGCGGGATATTTCGCCGGGACCCGAAGTCCTGGGCAGGATTGACGATGGTCGCCTGGACAGTGAGCTTGACTTATTTGAGGATTTCTTCAAGTCATGTGTTTTTGTGACTGATAACGTTGCTTTTTCCCCTGTTTGTTGCAATTTCATCGATATCTTCTTGGCACATATGAGTAATTGATCCCTGTTTGCTATTAGTATCGACATTATCTTATAAATGTAAACCTCTCACTTTTTTAACAGATGTCCTTCTGGTGCATTATCGCATAGCAGGCCAAATACCTCACGGCAATTTGCGCAGGCCAGATCTTGGAGAGAACTAAGACGAATAAGTATGGTTATATTGAACTCGAAAATTCCAGATCGCATACCTATTTTCTATGATAGTTCCAACCTGTGCTGGACCAGTTGCTAGTTTGATAGAACCAACTCCTTTTAATCCTGTGGCATCTTTTATGACTTTAGGTATATAATAAGTCTTCCCGAGACCTTCCCATGAATTATCAAAGCTGCCGACCTTAAGTCCACACTTAAGACAATAGCATATAATGACTTCTGCGTCTGATGACATCTTGGGCGCAGTGTACTGATCCGAGCCCAGATTTGATGCAAGAATAGAAATGAAGGCTCAAGGTTCGAAAAATGAGAGATAGTATTGATCTTTTCATACAAAAAATGCACTTGCAGAAAGCTAGAGTTGGAATAAGTTTGGAGTTTACAGTTGTTGAATGATTGAATATAAAATAGAAATTTGATATCAATCAACCGTACTGGTTAGTGTTAAACGCGTGAGATCGCGAATTTTCGTGTTTTGCTGTAAGGTTATTGAAATGTTATTGTACTTGTACTGTTCGATTGATTCTTGTCACACAATCACATTGAAGAGTGTGAAGAGAAGAATAATGATCAATGTAATAAAGAGATATATTCGATGATCTCTTTACCTACATAGTAGGAATCTCTGAATATCTGCTTTTCCCCAAGTGTATGTACGTATGTGTGTGTATGTAATCAGAGTAGATCTTTTGGAACAGGTGCAGGTGCTGATTAGTCGGTCTCACTAGACCATATGAGGTAAAGACTCTGTTTCTGCCACTCACCGCCTAATTAGAATCCATAAAGTTATCATCAACATTTATCCAAATCTTGCGAATGCGATACACAATATATTCAACTACGACAATCCTCGGAAATGACTGTCGCAGATATTCCTCTTGTATCGCAGCAATCCGCTGGTGATATTAATCCTAGAAAGCGCAAGCATGAAGAAGATGATGATGAGGAGAAAGAAGCAGAATCCAATTCAATTGGTATGGAAACAGTATCATCAGAACTTCGTCAACCAGATTTACCAGAATTCAATTTGATACCTGCAAAGAATCCAGCTAAAGAAGAGCTTGGTGAGAAACCTTCATCCGAAGAATGGCAAACGGTAGAAAGACATCCAAAAAAGAAAGCCAAGAAAATACCCAAGGCTGGAAATGGAAATTATCCTGCTATTACTTTCGCAGCAAAGGAGTCTAGGCTTTCAGGCCCAATTAAGATTGGAGATTTACAAAGCCTCGTCCTTTATCTTCTTGCAGATGGGATGGCCCCTCAGTTTGTTTCTATTCGTCATCGACCACAATTCCGAAAAGTTGTCGTGCTTATGGTCCCTGGACTTGAAGAATCTATGTTTGGTACCAAGCCTGTATCTGATTCACATCGACATTCTCCAGATGAATACCTCCCACGCAAGTTAAAGTCCGAAACTTTACCTACAAATGTAAAGCTATTTGCGGATATGTTTGAATATATATGGCCAGTCAAAACACCAGGAGATAAGAAATATGCAAAGATGCATTCTCCTTTACATGCTATGCTAACAGCACCTGTAACTAAAAGCCAAGAAAATAAGAATAATCATGGAAAAGGTCCAAAGAAAGCTAGAGAGCCTAATGGTTGGCAAAATACTCGCACGCCAATTACACAATTCCTTACATCGCCAGAAGATCTCCAAGAAAATGGTTATACCCTTCATCCCGCAACCTATGACGATTTAATCGATAGAAACAACTTGGCAGAACAGCGGGAGACTTGGGAGCTTGATGAGGCTCATGGATGGGTAGACACAAAAGTTAATAATTTTGATGAAGGATCAGTTCCAGATAATGAGTTTGAGCAAGGAAGTCTGACAGTCGGCAGGGAGATCTTTGCTATGGATTGTGAAATGTGCATGACTGGCAAGAATGAGTTCTCACTTACGCGCATAAGTATCGTTGGTTGGGATGGATCAGTTGTTCTTGATGAGCTTGTAAAACCTGAGAAGCCAATCATTGATTATCTCACCCAGTAAGTCTTCGTTCCGATGTATGATCACATTACTAACAATATATAGATACTCTGGTATCACCGAAGAACTGCTGGCTCCAGTTGCAACAACATTACAAGACATACAAAAGAGATTAGTTGAACTATTCCATCCACGAACAATCTTGATCGGCCATTCTCTCGATTCGGATCTTAAAGCTCTCAAACTTACACATCCATATATCATCGACACCGCAGTCATATATCCTCATCCTCGTGGTCGACCACTCAAATCCTCCCTTAAATGGCTTGCCCAGAAATATCTTGGCAAAGAGATACAAAAGGGACATGGAGCAACTGGTCATGATTCAACTGAGGATGCGAGAACGTGTCTTGATCTCGTAAAGCTTAAGTGTGAAAAGGGATCTGATTGGGGAGCAAATGATTCACAAGGTGAGAATATCTTCAAGCGATTAGCTCGAACTGGTGTAAAATATAAGAGCCAAGGAGGAACAGCTATACCGGCTTCTGTAGATGGAAAATCGTCGGCAGCTGTTGATTGGGGTGATCCAAAGAGAGGCCCTGGTGGTGCTGCAACTTTCTCGATCGGGTGTTCGAGTGATGAACAAATCATGGAAGGTGTCATTCGAGCTGTAAATGGAGATCCTGACGGGAAGATGATTCCGGGTGGTGGAGTAGATTTTGTATGGGGACGATTCAGAGAATTGGAAGATTTGAAGGAATGGAATAATCAACGACTTCCCCGTGCACCAGAATCGAAAACCCCAGCAGTAGATGGTAACGGTGCTGTAACTACCGAAACCAACGATAAAGATACTACCATGGAAGAGTCAACTCCTATTAACCCAGCAACCGCCACCGAATCCACCACTACCGAATCTAAAACTCCCACAGAAACTTCCTCGGAAGATACCACCACCGATCCTTTCGCACCCGCAACTCTCACCCTAACCCAACGTATCCATAAAATTTACCAATCCCTCCCTCCATGCACAGCCTTCATTATCTACAGCGGTTCCGGCGACCCCAAGGAAATGGTCCGATATCAAAAAATGAAACAACAGTTTCAACATGAGTACAAGACGGTGAAGTGGGATCAGCTGAGTGTTAAGTGGACGGATGTTGAGGAACAGGCTATGAGTAAGGCGGCGGATAGAGCGAGGAATGGGGTTGGGTTTATTGGGGTTAAGTAGGCGGGTTGGGGGTTTAGGCGATAGTAGGGGAGAGGGGAAAGAGGGAGAGGAGAATAAATGCAAAGACAGGTGGATGATGTAACATTATGGAGGGAGAGAGAAAAGTACGTATAAGAAGGACGAGGACGACAATGATGAAGCTATGGGATTGAGAAAAAGATAAGATGGATGTGTAAATCAAAATCAAAATCGAAATTGAAATCGATACCGATACCGATACAGAAACAGAAACAGGATAAAGGTATAGAAAACAGACGTATGCATATGTCTATGTATGTATCTTAAGTCCCTATGCATATGTACAACCAAATTACTCAATGGTACGAGTATTATCCATCCATCCATCCAACATCCACCACCCAGTCTTCCTCATCCATAATAAATATAGATACAAAAACAAATATAAATGTACACGTATATATATATGTGATACGAAACCAACCAACCAAGACACAAAATTTCGTATGCCATGCTATGCTCTGCTATGCTCTGCTATGCTCAAATGAATCATAAAGCTCGCTCGCTCGTCTGTTGTCATCCATCATGTTCGTATATACATATATATATATACATAAATCCCCCCCCCCCCCCCCCAAAAAAATCATCGATCCGCTCAGAATCCCAAATCCCAAATCCCAAATCCGAATCAAAAAGAAAGAGAAAAAGAGAAACAGTTTGAAAAGAAGCATGAGCAGAATAATGTTTCTACACTATTCGACTTTCTATTAATCAAGTCTCTCATAACTTTCTTATTACTTAATATTGATACTCACTCAAACTACCACTTCTATCTCTAATACCTCTCGATCCCTCGCCCCCCCTTCCATTTCCATTCCCCACCACCTGCTGCGCCACCCATTCCAAAACCGTTTCGTAACAAAGTACATACTGCAGTAGATTCTGCACCATACTTAATCTCTGTCCTCTAAAATCCTCCACTGTTTTCTCCACCAGATCAGTATCTTGATCAAAGACCCAATCCATATCCGCTTTCTTCCCCGGTCTTCCCCGTCCCATATAATCCCCACCACTGGAATCATCGAATTCCATAGGCGTAGTACCATGCCTTTGTTCTTTGCGTTGACGTTTCAACATATCAATCACAGAATCAATTGTGCAAAAGGTTCCCGTACGACCACAGCCCGCACTACAGTGTACAAGCATTGGTCTTGTATTTTCTCCTTCTGGTTCGCCCGATCGGGGAGTTTCGGTTACGGAAGCGGAGGCGCGTTGCATGGAATTTGCGAGGTGAATAAGAGCGAGTAAATGACTAGGTTTTGCCGGAGAAGCAAAATCTGGCCAGGAAGAATAATGTACTTGTGTAATTTCTCGCATTGGTGTAAAAGGATGGGCGGCATGAGAAAGTGTAAATTTACGGACAATGACATGAGCATCTTCTGTTGTGGGAGAAGGGGGTGTAACTTGAGTCGTACTTGCGCGCTTTCGTCCAGAATCTCGTTTGTCTGTAGAATTTCGATGTTTAGTAGCATCAAGGTGGACCTTCTTCTCGGATACCAATTTAAGCTTGAGGTGACCATATTCGTTACTAGACCAGTAAGAGTGGCATTTCAGTTGTCCTCCCTCCGCTTCTGCAGTCAACATGACAATGACTCGTACATCTTGATCCCAAATAACACTCCAGAAATCCTACAAGATGTTAGTACTAAGAAAAGGAAATGAGGGTAACGAAAGTACTGACTTCAAAGGTTGCAGGCAAGGGCCCTTGAGAAGCAATATAACGTTTATTACTCCTCGATGCTTTGATATGACTTGCGTTAACATAATCACACGTGCCTTCCGTACGACCTTGTAGTTTCACTCTGGCATGCTCGAATGGCCAAATATTGTTGTATCTGTTTTTGCTGCCCTTCTCAACACCAGCTATCTGAACATCACTAGAGTTATTCGAGGCTTCTGGCCCATTTCCGTATCGAACTCCTTGTGTTAATGCTTTTGTCATCCTTTCCAACTCTGCTTGCTCAATATGAAGAAATCTGTCTGAAACAACCTTGCCATGATCTTCTTTCTTTGCAGCCTTTGATAACCACCTAGGAACAACACTCATAGCAGATGGGTCTCTCACCAGATCCTCAGGGACTGCAATATCTCTCTGGCCAACACCATCCATTAGATCTTGATTTTGTCGAATGTTGCCAAAGAATGGGTTTGCTGCATTCTTTGTCGCTGGCATAGCACATCCACCAGCTACTGGTGCAACTCCAGGCAATGTCGTTCCAAGTGTAAGATTAATTCGGGACGGCTGTGAGGATTGTGTTGAGCCCCGGTCAATTAACCTTGGAAAATTCTGAGCAAAGGTATCAAAGCCACCTTTCAATATATATCTTGCTCCGTTCCAGCCTTCATTGGTGAACTTTTTCAGGGTATTAATAGCTAGTGCTGCATCTTTTTTATCTGAAGATCTATTGTCATAGGCAACGATATATTTAGCTTGCCTCCATTTTGAAAATCTGGTTTTATCTTCCTCGTTTGTAAAAGTATCTTGAAGCTTCTGAAGATTGAATGAAGGCCGTTTCAACAAGGTTGTGGGTATGCATAAATTGAGGGCATTTCCAATCCTTGACTGTGAGAAGATGCTAAAAGTTCGGCAGTCGAGTAGCAATAATTCTATCGAGGGACAACGATCCATCATTTCCTTCAACTGTGCTGGCGTAATCATAGCTGGCCCATCTTCTAACATCGACGGGAGTGTGTCCGCTCGCTGGTGTTGACGCGGTTGTGGTACTCGTGGCGATGGGGGATCTGCTTTGTTTTGAGGTAAAGAAAGTCTAGGGTGTCTTTCGTCTAGATGTGAGAGGTTGTTTCTTTGCACGGGTGACATTGAAGTTGAAAAACTGGCAGGTGACATTTGGCGTGGGAAATCGAAGAATGAAGGAGGATTTGTGGAGGAAGTAGGTACTCGTTCAGACGAAGATACATATGCTGAATCCGCTCCACTATCAACACCACCATCCCGTGATGGTGCATCCCTAGTTCTTGGAATGGATCTAGGTGACGGAGGTCCATTGTGTGCATCGACTTTGGAGGGGGTTTTCTCGTTCTTTGGACGTAGTAAGGAAGGACCTGGAGACATTGAGAAATTTGCCAGACCCCCATGACTCAGATTGAATCTGTTATTAGATTCAGATTGCTTTTTGAAAGCCTCAAAGTCAGGATTTGAGTTTATAGGTATATGTTCTGGTGTGGCACCACTAAATGAGAACTAAAAAAGATCCAAAATTAGAAAAGACTTCATCATGGGTATAAGTCGGATATTGAACTCACTATGGAAGACGTGGTAGGACTCCAATTTGCTTTGGGTAGGGCGGTGGTTTCTCTAGGATTACTCGACGGTTCAACAATGAGACCGAAGTAATTTGGACTGGCACTCCGAACTTGTTCGCCTTGAATACCTGGGGATCGCAAGGCGGAAGTGGGCGGCAGAGTCTGCCCTACGGATGCAGGTATTCTCCCTGTTGCTGGACTCATTATTGGGCTCGTGGTAGATGGGATTGTGGCGGTTCTATGTGATTGCGAATGCGAATGTGGATGTGACTGAGAAGACCTGGGTGAAGGTCTCGTTGCTGCTTTGACAACCATTTGGATTTGAAGCGCAAAACCTTTATCCTTTTTGTTACAATATTATTCCTTCCTTCCGTGGGCGAGTGGCTCGGTTTACCAAATAACTAAATGTATATTATTCGGACGTAATTGCCATCGTTTTTTTTTCTATTTACTGCGACGTAGAGTGGAAATGCGAGGTTTGAAATGAGGTTGTAATTATCGAATTTGGTACGGCAGGGTGATCGTGGTACTCGTAAATTGACCGACGGTTTGAAGGTGGATCGTGGTTGACTTTGCGCGGATGACAACGGATGACACCAAATCTAATAATAAAGTCGAAAGAAGGTTTCTTGATTACTCTCTCAATGCTTGCCTGCTTGCCTGCTTGTTTGTTCGTATATCCTTTCCTGAAACAATATCTTGCTCCTTTGGGACTTGTGTAAGTTGAGATGTCGAAATGGGCGAAAGAAATGGAAGAGATAGGGCTACAGGATTCGATGACGGACTTGAGACGGGGATAATTGACTTTTTGGTGAATAATCCGTAATAGGTAAAGAATTAAGGCAACCTGGAAAGGCAAATAGAGGGTAGGAAAGAAAGAAGGAAAGAAGGAAAGAAAGAAGGCTGATGGTATCCAATTCAGGGTTTTTCTTTTTTCTTTCTTTTTTCTGACTAGAGGGGTGCTGTCAGTTGAATAGTGGTGGGTGGGTTTGATGGTTGAGTTTTAAGTTATAGATGTAGTATGTATGTGTGTGTGTATGTATATGTATGTATGTATGTATGTATGTATGTATGTATGTATGTATGTATGTATGTATGTATGTATGTATGTATGTATGTATGTATGTATGTATGTATGTATGTATGTATGTATGTATGTATGTATGTATGTATGTAATATGTACGATGTAGTTGTTGTAGTCGTAGTGGCCGTGAGTGAGTAAGTGAGTGGACCGGTGGATGGTATGATGGTATAATATGATAGATTCTCGTTGGTCGTTAATAGGTAGGTAGGTGCTATAGTTGTGTTTCAATATCTATGTCTTCCCTTCTCCTCTCCTCTCCTTTCATATTACGGCGTGAGTGCTTTCGTTGAATGCTTCGAAGTGCTTGGAAGATTAGAATTTGTTGTTAATTGTTAATTTATTTGAGTAAAGGGAAGCATTGGAAAGGTTGAGTGAGGGAGATCAGCAAGTTTATGCTACAGATTCGGAATAGAGGAGGGTCAGATATTGGACCTGCATGGGTCAGAACGATAACATTCACTGGCTGGATTAGTTTCGTTCCGGTTAATCTGATTTTTTTATGCTTTTCTACATTTCTAATGGTGACGGAAGCTTTGATGATGATGTTATTGAGTGTAGATCATTCAAGAAAAATTAAGGGTCGGGCGGGCTTGGATTCCGTTGAATGGGTAGCTGATAGGTACTGTGGAGTGAGTGTACAAAATCAAGAAAACAAGAAGGAAGAGAGATTGAACATTATGTCACCCATGATTTTGTTATATATACGTCCCCAAATATGCATCTATCATGTGTTTTCCTTTGCTGGCTGAGTCGCAAAGAGATGAGAAGGAAGAACAATAGAAAAGGGGGGCTATGTAGCGTACGTCCTTGGTTTAGGAAAGATGACGATGGTATGAATTCAAACCGCCTCCCTACCTGCTAGCTAGACATTGGTCAAAAAGTTAAATAGATCCCAATTGTTCTAGAAGGGTTTCTTGTTTCGGACTTCTACTCTTTTCTTTTCCTCTTCCCAGTAGCTAGAGTGGTTTGCATCATGTCGATATTTCATCTTGGCAGAACTCAGAGGAAGAACTCAGAGGAGGAGGAGCAGTGGAGAACGTGACACTCCATACGCTCTCCATGCCTACGCTCTCTGATGAACAAACAATCATAGAACGTCCAATCTCACATCACATGACAAAATCTGGAACACGATACACACACAAGATACAATACACACTTCAATAAGCTTAGCCTTTCCAGATCACATTGGCGGATCCCCCCTTTCATACTTTATTTGTACTTTGTTCCATCAAATAGATGATATCAATACTCATCGCTCTTCACTACACGGAGCATGTATCTAGGTGTGTATCTAGGTGTGTATCTAGATATGTATCCATGTATGTATCCATGTATGTATCCATGATGACATCTAGATGTGGCCATTCACCCCGTCCACGATGATCGGGTGTACATCACTGCCTACATCAGTAAATCCAATCCTCACTCCTTCGATATTCTGTATATACAACTCTTTCTATTCGAGCATATACGGCACACACTGTCTATGGAGATGTCCATTCATTCCAAATTCATTCTATCCAATAACACTCCTCAAATCCAATCCTTTCAAAGTCTTCATACCCAACATCCTCCTGATTACAAAGGCTTTCTTTTCTTTGTTATCTTCCAGTACGTCATTTGTTTTACTTTACTTGGTCATCATATGTTAATGATAAACCCCCTTTACCGACCGAACAGCGGACCGACCGAAGAGTGAATATGGAATACAAGAATACAGAATCTCAGACCAAACGAGTTGATATGGAGGCAAAAGTCCATGAATAAATAACTATCCAAGTATCCAAAGCAACCCAAGTAACAAGACAGAGAGAAAAGTCCTAACTCCGATCTCCCTCTTGCCTCTTTGCCTCTTTGCCTCTTTGCCCCCTTGCCTCTCTCTCTCTCTCTCTCTCTCTCGCTTCCTTCGATCATATGATCTCCATAGCCAGCTTATTCATCTCATGATATTTATTACTGATCAGCAGTTTCTCAATCCATATTCCAAGAAAATCTTCATCAAGAATTCCTCAATCATCAGATCCATCCATCACCGGTTCAATAATCATTCCAATTCCAATAGATACAATCTCACCATCTCACAAGAAACCGATGATCCAAAAGTCTAGAACATCAACAACGAAGAAGTTATCCAGTGCAGCATACAAATGTCTTGTAACATCATCTATTCTATGTAACACAACTTATCTAACTAGGTGACTTAAACATCGGTATGGGAGATTAGCCTTAACTTTCCTTCCTATCTTTTCTACATTCCGTCCCATCTTATAAACAACAATGGAAGTGAAAATGGGAAATCCCCAGAAATTAATATCAAAGGATTTCGATCAAGAGTACAAAATCATTCATTATTTTGCGTGAAATACCCAGTTCCTAAATTGAATGACGCTCCGCTGGGCCACTGCCGTGGAGGCTTCTTCGCTTCGCTCTGGATTTGATTAATACAATACAGGCAGTAATGTACAGACTGTATAGTAGGTAGTATCCAGTACGGCAGATATGCATACATAGTATTGCTTACTAGATCATTGAATTTTCTCTCCTCTTCTGGTCTCTTCTGATCTCTTCTTCTCTCCTTCTCTCCTTCTCTCCTCTCTGCTCTCTGCTCTCTCCACAACCTCTCAGCCCTAGGTCTCAACGGCGAAGTGACGGTCAACCGCACACCAGATCAAATCTATTGACGTCATTCGCACACACCTACCTAGGTACCTAGTACAATCACATCACGTGTACCACCAGCATGTCTCGAGAGTGTCTCACATTCCGCCCATCGGACTTCTTCTTTCTTTGTCCGATCGAATATTGAAAAATATGGGGTTTCGCTTGCCTTTTACCTATCATGTATTGCATTGGATGTGATGGGCAGAACGTGAGTTCTTCAGAATTGGTGTACGTTGGGTGCACAAGTAATGAGTTCGAGCGCAGCGAGCTATGGGGGTTTGGGGGCTTGCCCCCATGAAGAAAGAGTAGGAGGACCGAGTATCTTCTCCAAGACTTCATACCTAAGGATTAAATATCGAGTTTTCTATTGGATTATTATCTTACAGTCACGTAGCAGCTATGAAGAAGATGTATATACCTACACACATACCTCACTCCCTCGAACACTTACCATTCCATTGTACTTCTCTGTTGCTATAGTACTGAGAACTAATCATATGTTTACAGTACTCGAGTATGTAAGTACATTGATCACATGACATTCCATCAGATAACCTTACCAACCTTATCAAATGATAATCACTTACACAATTTTTCACCTGATAGCTTCATTTCTTCATCCCCTTATCTCCCACCCTCATATCAAAATACGCGGGGTGACTTCGCGAAAATGCATCTCAGACACGCTAAATCTTAGATAAACAATTTCTCCGTTCTTGCCTCCGCAATCTTCCTGATTGTGGGAGTTATCTCATTGGTTATTATCATGATATCCAAGGGGATTGGGATGAACGTTCGGAAGACATGGGGCCATTTGCCTTGCGATAAGAATCGTTCGAAAAAAGTTTATGGAGACAGACGGAGAGGAGTTTGATGTCCTTGCGCTTGTGCTGCCCAGAGGTCGAACAGTAATATTGTCGGAAATAGTTTTCTTGATAAGGGATAAGGAATTAGACGTTTGCTTTTGCTATTATCGTATGAGATGTAGGTATATAATATGTAGGTAGGTAGGTAAGGTGTTGAGTTCTTCTATTCAAGTGTGTTCTGTTTCTTCATTTGTGTCTCGCGATTCTCGTGTGCTTGCCATTATCAACTCTCTACATCTCTACAGATCCTTGACACGGAGTAGCTCTTCCTATATTCCTATCTCCAAGTCGTTGCCATCACCAATATATACTCTCTATATACCATTGGCACGGGATATCTCCTTCGTTCCTTCCTCTCACTCCCCTCCGACCATCTACTCTCAACCCAGCTCATCTCAAAATTCAAAATGTCCCTCCACAAACCCCGCTCCCGAAGTTCGCTATCCGAAAACGGCGACGTGAAAGTCACCCCCGGCACCACCCAAAAGATCGACGACCCCGAATCCAAACTCGGTCTCGCTTCCGAATCCGCATATGTATTCGATCACCAAGCCGAGAGAGCTCTGTGTCGAAAGTTCGATTTTCGTTTACTGCCCGTGCTAGCTTGCATGTACCTGTTCAACTCGCTTGACAAGGGGAATTTGGGAAATGCAAAGACAGATGGCATGGAAAAAGATCTGGGCTTCAAGAGTAATCAGTATAATATTATCTTGAGTGTGTTTTATATACCTTATGTGTTATGCGCACTTCCTATTGTGAGTTTTTCTGAATTTTACTTTTTGTCATAAAATTACTTGGGGGGGGGTTTGGCTGTTGGCCTAGTGTCGATATTTGGTGTGACTTAACGCTGCCGATATTATTACAGATGTCCAAGTGGGATCTGAACAGTCTATGGAGAATCAAAAAGGCTTAAAGGAGCTCTACCATCGTTTATCCATCACAATTCTAACATCCCATAGGCTATGCTTGGAAAGAAGTATGGACCCGCAACAGTCCTACCCATCCTCATGATGTTCTTCGGATCATTCACCATTCTCGGAGGTAAATCATATTTTTCATCCCTCCAACGACACCAAACTAATCTCTTTCCACAGTCGCAGCCCAAAACTTCGGCGGTATGATGACTCTCAGATGGTTCCTCGGCATGTCCGAATCCGCCTTCTTCCCCCTCGTAATCTACTACCTCACCACCTTCTATCGCCGTGGAGAACTCGCTCGTCGCCTCGCCATCTTCTACGCAGCAAGTAACATCGCCTCTGCCTTCTCCGGTCTCCTCGCTGTCGGCTGTTTCCAGATAACCAACACCCCCCTCTACCCCTGGCGCTACCTCTTCCTCATCGAAGGCAGCGCCACCCTCCTCTTCTCCTTCTTCGCCTTCTTCTACCTCCCCGCGTCCGCCTCGACCGCCAAATTCCTCAACGAATCCGAACGTGCTCTCGCCTACCACCGCATCCAAGTCGACTCCTCCTCCATCGTCAACGAAGAATTCCGCCTCCACGACTCCCTCGCCATCTTCAAGCAACCCTCCACCTACGCCTTCCTCGCCATCGAAATCTGTCTCGGTGTCCCCCTCCAATCCGTCACCCTCTTCCTCCCCCAAATCGTCGCCCGTCTCGGCTACTCCACCATCAAAACAAATCTCTACACCGTCGCCCCCAATGTCTCCGGCGCAGTCATGCTCCTCATCCTCGCCTTTTCTTCAGATTACACGCGCAGACGTGGTCCCTTCATCGCGCTCGGTTTCCTATTTACCTTCATCGGCTTCCTGATCTACGTTTCCATCGACGTAACCTCCCAACTCCACGTCGCGTATTTCGCTACCTTTATGATGTGCTGGGGAACCGCAGCTCCAAGTGTGTTACTCAGTACGTGGTACAACAACAACATCCCGCATGAAGGTCGTCGTGTGATTATGAGCAGTGTGGGTGTACCGCTCAGCAATCTGATGGGATTGGTTTCCTCGAATATCTTTCTGAATAAAGATGCGCCCAAGTGAGTCTTCCCCCTCCTCATCCTAAAACATGAAAAAATCTAACCCCACCCCAGATACATCCCCGCGCTCGCCACAACCGCCGCCTTTGGCGGCATGGGCGTCATCCTCAGCACTTCCCTCGCGCTATACATGATCTTTGACAATCGCCGCCGCGACGCAAAACTCGGACGCAAATTAGATATTGGCGAGACGCCGACTGAGTTGTTGAGGGATGGGCCGAGCGTGGAGGAATTTAGATGGTTTTTGTAGATATCATTTTATTTTTTTATTTTTTTTAAAAAAGGGAAAGGCAAGGAAAGAAAGTGTTACGGGGAAGAGAAGGAAATCAAGGGGGGAAATCAAAATGTCTGGGAGTTACTTGTTTCTTGGTTGGATTTATGAGATACCTGGATACCTGGATACCTACGAGTAGGTACCTATATGAGATAATAGTAAACAAAACACGATGTATGACAACTTACGAAAGGATAATTGTGTGAGATTATTTGTGTTCTGTCTCTCTTTCTCTCACTCTCTCTCTCTCTCTTTCTCCTTCTCAACTATCCAATACGCGCCAATCTAATCCAGATTATCTAATCCAACATCAACAACATCAACAACATCAACAACATCAACAACATCAACAACATCAACAACATCAACAAATAAAACAATACTATCAATAACATCATCAAATAAAACAATACTATCAATATCACCCTCCCATCCCCAATCCATTCCAGATTCAAGAGTGCAGGACCGCATACGGGTATACGCATCAAAAATCTGTACATACATTACACACACACATTACACACATTACACACACACACATTACACACACATCTACACACATATCTACATACATATCTACATGAATTACACTACACACACCAGGAAATTCGTAATATATCGTGATAGCAAGTGTGTGTGAGAGAGTGTGTGAGAGAGTGTGTGAGAGAGTGTGCGAGGAAGAGAGACGGAAGGAGGGAAGAGGAATAAGAAGAAACTTTCTGGAGGTATCATATCATTGAATACAATGATCATATATTTATTGATCCCATCTCATTCATCACCCATCGACATGACTACTTTCAAAAAACCCCCAACTTTTATTTTATTTGTGAGAAAACCACCATCCACACAATCCAATCACCCAATCACCCACTCGCTATAAAAACAACAACGTTACCACACCAAACTTTTATGAATTTCTATACCACCACATCTCCACCCCACACTAACTACACTACATCGAATATACACCTCCCTCCCTCCCTTCTCACCTCCCACAGTCCCACTACAATTCAAACCTTTAAATCTCCTCTTCCTCCTCCTCCTCCTCCCTACTAGCCCTCTTTCCCCTACTATCCAAAGTATTCAAACTAATCCCATCACTATCCCCGTGATCTCTTCCCTGCATGCCCAAAGCCTGTCTCCCCATCTCATTATCCTTCAAAAATTCTCTCAACTTCTCCTTTCCAATCTCGACTCCTTGAGTACTAGCCGCGTTCATCATGCGAATGATTGGGCCCCAGAGATTAAGCGTGTAAGTGACATATCCAGCGATACCACAGAGAATGAGGAAGATGAAGTAAATTGGGTTACGGAGAACTATTAGAAATAATTGTTAGTTTATTACTTGATTCAAATTTTGAACCGAAGAAGGGGAAATAGAACATACCAGCAACAATTTCATTCCAACCCAAAGCCAACAAAAGACCATAGAAATACAACGGAACTTGAGCCACTCCACCAATAGCACTACGTTTAGCTTCAACATATACACCATCCGCAGTTTTCTTGAATCTAACGACGAGATCTTGACGTTTAGCTTCACTAAGAACCGTCATTTCCTCTTCGAGACTCTTTCCTTCTTCCTCATCTACACCACCAATAGGGGTTAGATCTTCTTCATCCTTAGGATCGACACTAGCTGGGGTGCTACCAATCCATTCAGATAGTTCGGGAAGTGATGATGATTCCGAAAGCTTGAATTTAGACAATAATGGAATGAGGGTAAGAGTCGATTCTCTGGCCTTGGTATAAATTCCCTCAATATCATCAGAAGGACGCCATATACGTGGAACACCCGCTTCATCATAACGGAACTTGTCCTCAAAGTTCTCTCGGAGTTTGAGAAGTATGTTACCTTCCATGACTTCCTCGTCAATCTTGGCTCTGAGGACACCCCAACTCTTTCTTTTAAGACGCCATAGACCAACTTCAATTTCATCCTCACTAGCATCGAAACTCTTCGCTCGATCGGTGAATTTAGACTCTGCTTCCTTGACTGTATCAACGAAAGTTTTCCAAATTCTGTCCCATAAGTCTTTCTCAGAAGCAGGCTTTTCACCTGTCTCAGGGGCTCCACTGCCACCTCTTCCAGAACCGAGTTTGTTGAACTCGAGTCCAATGGAATCATTCAATCGTGTTCTAACCCATCTCTCAACTCGTGTTGCAAGACGTCTCATTTCTTCTTTTCTGAGATTACCGCTAACTTCGTTAAGATCTTTTTCGTAGAGGTCGTACTGTGACTTGAAATTAGTCCACGCTAATCCTTCAATATACAGACTCTTTGCTTCTGTCTCGAAAGTTTGAAGTGCAGCCTCTTTTTCACGTTCCACGATATCCGCAAATTCATACGAAGCTGCTCTCTTTTGACCAAGCTTAACAGCATTCGAAACGGCATCGCTAAAGGACGCGACTCCAGATTTATGAGCCGCCACGAGTTGACTGTGGTATAATGCCTTTAATCTCGTATCGATTTTGCCTTCAAGCTCAGTACGCTTCAAAGCATATACACCTTTGTGATATCTGCTGGCTTGTGTCTCAAAGTTCTTGATGGTACTGGTGCGTGTCGTTTTACCGGTAGCACCCAAGTCCGCAATAACAGTAGGTTTGCCTGATCTAGTATCTTCCGCTTGCTTCTCTTCAAGTGGTTGAATCTTTCCATCGAATAAGACCAGTACTTCCCGAGAGATCTCATCGCAACGAAATTGTGCCAAAAGTTCTTGTTGAGTAGGGAGATCCAAATCTTTGTTGCTCACAATTTGATCCCAGACACCTTCTGCGTATACTGAAAATCCATCTGCGGGAATCCGACGATGATATTCTGGCAAGAAAACACCTCCCTCGAACCCAGCATCTTCGGCCCGTGTAGATTTATGTCCAGCTCTGAATCTTGTACCAAGCTTTTGGACTTCTGTAACGAACTTATCTGGTTGTAAGATCTTGTGTGGTAAAGCTGCGAATGCGAAATCAAAATAATCTTCGATCTTTGAATTCTCGAGACCGGCAGGCTTGGAAAGAGAACTCCAAATCGCAGTTAAATCCTGAATAAGAGTGTCTTTGAGGTTCGCGAGTGGAGTGGTGCCAAGATGATCTCGAATAACAAAGAACAGAAGGGATCGTGGGGTAGACCTGTGGAGTGTTACTAAATTTATCAATGATCTTCAAAAAAGAAAACATACTGCTTGTCCTTTAGGAATAGTTGACAGTTTACTTCAAATACAGTTTTGAGTAAACCCATATTTGCGCCCTGGTACAGTCCTACTTGATGTTCCCAAATATTTACAATGAGAACTTCTGATGTGGCTAGAGCAAAGAGAGCACTTTTTCTTTCAAAGTCTTGATCTTCACCCCGCTCTCTACCATCTGTTCCCTCGACATCCATAACCAAAATATTGTCGGCCATAGTCTCGGATTCAGAAGCCCCGGAGTTTTGATTCTTATTCTTCGACATCCATATTCCTTTTGTAGTTTGCCTCCTCTCCCTCTCGGACATTACCCCGAATTGTGTGCCAAATAAATGGTTGAGGAGCGTAGACTTTCCCGTGGATTGTGATCCGAATACTGATATAAGATGGTAGTTGAAGCCAGAGTGTGCTGTATCTGTGAATTGAAGATAGGTGTTGAGATTGGGACTACACAAATTCTGTCAGCCATGGTAGAGCTTCCAACTCGATTTTTGCGTACTTGAATTCCTTCTGCTCATCAATAACTTGTATGCCATGTTCATATTGTTCATTTGTCGGCGCATCGCCAACAGATGCAAAATTACCATTCATCGTCATGACTGAGGGAGCTGTAGGAAATCTTGCACCTGCGGAAGGCCTTTCGCCATGACCATTTATGTTGGAAGTAGCCATGTCAGTGATTGGCCAGCTATAATATAGTAGTGATAGTGACGTTGAAAAGAATAGATACCCTTGTTTCTCTCAAGGGACAATTGGCATCTGATCTGAACCTATCCAACTTGATATATCAAGCAACTTTAGCCGATTCGATACACGTGATTGAGATGGAAATCAAGAATGGGTTGAGAAGAACTTCAAGTGCAACACAAACATTTCATCTAATCTACTTGAACAGCGGGCAGTTTGATGTACAAATATAAATCGAAAATTGTGTTCTCGAACATCTTCTTTATTTATGACTTATGGCACCGAGTTTTTCTTCTTCCCCTCATGGATACTCATTCGTTAGATTGGTTAAATTCTAACACGTCACTTTGACAACATATAGGAAGGATGCATAAAATTCCAGTTCATCTAATCATATCATTGTGTGATGTGGATTCCCAAAGTTCAACAATATTCATAGCTCCAACTTCCCATCCATCTGATATCCGTGCGGCTAGAAAGTATGCAAATCCAAAGCTAGATGCACACACCACAAGATGGTAAACTACAAGAGGAGCGAGAGGAGCAACCTGGGCTTCTTAGCGGCAGAGTTGCATACTTTTTGACAACATGAGCACTTTGTAGGTAATGAAAAAGGAACAAGGCTGAAGGATGAAGGATGACCCTTATGTATCCCTCCCCCTTTCTCTCGCTCCCGTCTGATGCTTTTACCGGTCGGTATATGTCTCGTGGGATTTCTCCAGATTTTCCCCTCAGCCCCCTTTTTATACACCTTTTGCTTTACGCTTCACGATTAACTTTTAGTGTACCTGCCTAGTACCACCTACCTAGTAACCATAACCTGTCTAACCATAGCCACAAATGGCGTTTGGATTTTCACGGGATGAAAGGTAAAAGGCTGGTGTTTTGTGCGATAATTCTTTTACGTTATTCCTCATCAAATAAAGTTCTGGATCCAAGTTCCTTGTAAGTGACAGTTGCCATTGACAAATTCCCCCTAGACTTTTGGGTTTCCCCGACATTTAGACGCTATCACCATCGATAAGTTATCAATCCATTCTCTATCTCTCGGCCATCTCACGGTCTTTGGAGTCCCCAGTGTTTGACCCTTTATCAACACCTCCATATACTTCAACTCCTCGATTGCTAGAGATTCAACCTCTCAGCATCTTTTTAATCAATCTTTTTATTGCTTTTCAACATATTCCAACTTTGTTTGCGTGTATCTGTGTACTTTTATAACAATGGCGGCTTCAAATCAAGATGCTGCGTTGGCTAATATGGGATACACGGCTGAATTGCCTCGTTCCCTGAGTATGATGAGTATTCTAGGCCTGCACGTTATTCCCTCTTGCTCCAATGGCCAATACTGACTAAAGCACTAGATCATTCGCTATTATGGCAGTTCCTTTCGGTCTCAGCACAACACTCGCTTACTCGCTGACCGATGGTCAATCTGTGACCGTGTTATATGGTTGGATCTTCGTATCGTGTATATCACTTGCTATAGCTGCCTCACTAGCTGAGATATGCAGTGTATATCCAACCGCTGGCGGTGTATAGTAAGTACAACCAAAGATTTTTTCACTTAAAAAATATCGACGTCGACATTTGTCAATGCCGAGCTTCCCCGAGAAACACCGAGGTCTTGGGAAAAGTCTAGACTGACACTTTGAAACATAGTTACTGGTCTGCTATGCTTAGCACCAGGAAATACGCTCCTGTTGTTTCCTGGATCACGGGATGGTTGACCTTGGTGGGCAATTGGACTGTAACTTTGTCTATCAACTTTTCGGTATGTTAAATTCCCTCGGGGTATGAATGATCAAAATGCTGATGTCTAAGGGCAGGGTGCACAATTGATTTTAAGTTCCATCTCGATCTTTAATGAAGACTTCGTGGCCAATGCATGGCAAACAGTCCTATGTTTCTGGGCCGTTATGGCAATTGCTTTCTCGGTAAATGTATTCGGTGCAAAATACCTGGATTTGATCAACAAGATCTGTATATATTGGACTTCGGCTTCTGTGATTATCATCATCGTTACTCTCTTAGTAATGGCGGATAATCGTCGAGATGCCGAGTTTGTTTTCGCCCATTTCGATGCTTCGGCATCTGGTTGGCCTTCTGGATGGGCCTGGTTCGTTGGTCTCCTTCAAGCCTCATATACCTTAACCGGCTACGGAATGGTAGCTGCCATGTGCGAAGAAGTACAAAATCCCGAACGAGAAGTTCCCAAAGCTATGGTTCTATCTGTTTTCGCCGCAGGAGTTACTGGAATACTCTACTTAGTTCCTCTATTATTCGTTCTCCCCGATGTAACTTCAGTTCTTGGCCAATTAAACGGACAACCCATCGGCTACATCTTTAAAACAGTCACTGGTTCCGCAGCTGGTGGATTCGGACTTCTATTTCTCATCCTCGGTATCCTCTTCTTCGCTGGTGTTGGCGCCCTAACCGCTGCAAGTCGTTGCACATATGCATTTGCCCGCGATGGAGCTATCCCTGGTTCTCGTATCTGGAAGCGCGTGCATCCTACATATGATATCCCATTGTGGGGCCTTGTCCTTTCTACTGTAGTGGATTGCGTGCTCGGATGCATCTATTTTGGTTCCACGAGTGCTTTCAATGCTTTTACGGGTGTGGCCACAATTTGCTTGTCGGTCTCGTATGGAATCCCCATTTTGGTTAATCTTATTCGGGGAAGACAGGCAGTCAAACATGCTTCATTTTCATTAGGCAGATTTGGATTTGCTATTAATGCTATTACCGTTGTTGTGAGTACCACAGATCCTTTCTTCTGGCCAATTTACTAATCGATGACTATATAGTGGATTACTCTCGCCATCGTTCTTTTCTGCATGCCAACCGCTATCCCGGTCACTCCTGTGAGTATGAATTACGCGAGTGTGGTTTTTGTCTTCTTCGCTTCTATCAGTCTTCTTTGGTATGTAATTAGAGGTAGAAAAGAGTTTAGTGGCCCTCCAGTTGTTTCGGCCGAGGAGGCAGAACATAATGGGGAGGTCGTGGGTGCTGTGGGAAGAGTTGTGACAGAGGATGGCAGTGGACAGGTTTCATATGGAAGCGATGCAGAGAAAGCGAGTCGGAAGTAAAGGTTTAGATTATTTGTAATTATGATTATGTGTATGGTATATGGTTTACGGGTTTCATGTAACAATACGACTCGGATGAATTGAAATGCGACGGAAATAATTAAGAAAGAACGATGTTTAAATTCTGGGTGTCCTAGACAAAATCATAGTATGTTCATATTGGTGCAGATCAAATAGTATGCCCAAACCTAATATAGACGATTTACCTGATAGCTATTGTTAGTCTTCCGTATCGACACTCATTTGTGACCTTTCTTCTCTCCTCTTGTCTTTTTTCTCTTTCTTCCTTTGGGCTTTCAGAAGTTTCTTTGCTTCTTGTCTCGCCTTTCTCTCATCATCCGATGCCTGTTCAGTCTCAGGATCTCCTTCATAAGCTTTTTCAGTGTCGGTAGGTAGATTATCTTTTGGGATCGCATCGATAGGTTTGCTGCGGAATAAATTGAAGTCTTCCTCGTCCACATCCATTTGATCAACAGCCTCCGGCGATTTATTTTCCAGATTATTCTGCTCATTATCCTCTTCAGCCAGCGCATTCTTTTGTTTGGACTTCTTCCTCTTCTTTTTCTTCGACTTCTTGGAGGTAACTTCCGTGCTTTCATCTGCATCTTCCAGATGGAGTAATAAAGCTTTATTAACCAGTTCTTTTCCTTCTTCAACCTGGGTTTGAGCAAGCAAGGCTTTGTTGATCAATGGTTTATCATCCTCCCCCCCATTTGTCTTATTGTGTTTTGTCTTCAGCTTCTTTGCTTTCCCTAGAGCAGTTCGTCCCTCGTCCTCATCACTACTAGCATCCGCCAAAGCCCTCTTCGCACTTGTAGCCTTCTCCTCGGCATCCCTCGCTTTACTAGCTCTTAACTCTTTCGACGGAAGCATTTTATCGCGCAAAGTTTTCTGATTCCGTTCCGCAGCCGGTTTTAAGAATTTCGCAAAAGCGGGATCTGTATTGAGTGGTTGATTTCCCGCCGGTGTAGGAAACCATAAGGCATCCTCAGCGTCGATTTCTTCCTGCGTCTTACGGCGTCTTTCGGTAGGGTATTTTGCTAGGATATTTTCCGCAATGGCTTCACGTTTTGCGAGGGCCATTTGTATACGGTTCATTTTCGCATTGAATTCCTCCCATGTTTCTTTCTTGGGTGGAGGTGCTTCCGTTTGATCATCTGCGAATTTGGCCATGCTGCGCTTTTCTGAATGGCTGTATCGTGCGATATTTGAATCCTCGTGCGGGGGGATTTAATTGCGTAGCTTCGTCCTGCGTTACCGCATAATGCGGCGTATGTTCATTCGTTGTACCAAAACGAATTTATTAATATTGTAAGACTCGACAAGGCTAAAGTATTCGTTCGTAGAATAAAAATAATTTGACAAGGCTCAAACTCAAATGTTTCAAGGATTTATCTTTTATCCCACTTAGCCCACGTGAAAGTAGCGTTGTCGGTCCGTTGCGCTTCCCGTACTAGCTTCGCGAATTCCCGTTTGACGGAAGGACAATCACTGAAAAAAAGATCTGGTTACGATAGAAAGACGGCATTGTGTCTTCCGCTTTTAATAAATATCAACATGTTCAAGCTAGCTAGAAGCCAACCTTTGGCAGCTGCCTTGAAGGCAAGCAGGGTAATTCTTCCACATATCGAAAAGTCTCTTATCAACAAAGTTAACATGATCCTAGGCCTCAATGCCATCCCGCATGGTCGGCGCTGCGCAACAAAAGAGAGCTTTGAGCATTCACGAGTATCTTTCAGCAGATTTGTTAAGAAAGGTACGAAATAATCACATGGGCGGAGACGAATCTGACGAGAATACAGTATGGAATTGGTGTTCCTGATGGATCTGTTGCTAAAACAGCCGCCGAGGCCGAGGCTATTGCAAAGAAGATTGGCGGAGATGACATGGTTATCAAGGCACAAGTTCTTGCAGGCGGAAGAGGAAAGGGTACTTTCGACAATGGGTTAAAGGGAGGAGTTCGAGTTATCTACTCTCCAACCGAAGCAAAGATGTTTGCAGACCAAATGATCGGACACAAGCTTGTCACCAAGCAAACCGGTGCCCAAGGACGTATTTGCAACTCTGTCTATATTTGCGAGCGCAAGTTTGCTCGTCGGGAATTCTACCTTGCTATCTTGATGGATCGTGCTTCCCAAGGACCAGTCATCGTTTCTTCGTCTCAAGGTGGAATGGATATCGAGACTGTTGCAAAGGAAAGCCCAAACGCAATCACTACTACCTACATTGATATCCACAAGGGTGTCACTGATGATATCGCACGAAAGATTGTCACTGATATTGGTTTCAGTGAGCAATGTATCGAGGATGCCAAGGATACCGTTCAAAAACTTTACAAGATCTTCATGGAGAAGGATGCTACTCAAATCGAGATCAACCCTCTCTCCGAGACCTCTGATCACAAGGTTCTTGCCATGGATGCTAAGCTTGGTTTCGATGACAACGCCGAGTTCCGTCAAAAGGAGGTTTTCGAATGGCGCGATACTAGCCAAGAGGATGCTGAGGAAGTTCGTGCCGCAGAGTCTGGTCTTAACTTCATCAAGCTCGGTGGTGACATCGGATGTTTGGTAAACGGTGCCGGTCTTGCTATGGCTACTATGGACATCATCAAGCTTAACGGTGGTGAACCAGCTAACTTCCTTGATGTTGGAGGTGGAGCCACCCCACAAGCTATCAAGGAAGCTTTCACTCTCATCACCAGCGACCCCAAGGTTACTGCTATCTTCGTTAACATCTTCGGTGGTATCGTCCGTTGTGATGCTATTGCTCAAGGTCTCATCAGCACTGTTGAGAGCATGAACCTTAGAATCCCAATTATTGCAAGATTGCAAGGAACAAACATGGAAGCTGCACACAAGTTGATCAACGAGTCTGGTCTTAAGATCTTCTCCATTGATGACTTGCAGAGCGCAGCTGAGAAGGCTGTCCAATTCTCAAAGGTTGTGAAGATGGGTAAGTTCACTTTCAATCCATTTCATTGGTGATTAACGCTAACATATAAAATAGCTCGTGATATCGATGTTGGTGTTGAGTTTTCTTTGGGCATTTAAGCGGTTATATAGATGGGTTTTCTCTTGTTTGTATTGATTCCCTCCGTCTTTAGATCAATGGGTGACCGGGGCTGAGTTACCATGTATAATGCATTGAGTTTCATGTCCACATTTATTATCTTTAGTTTTTATTCTGTGAAATATTTCGAAATTTGTGATAAGCATATTCTTGTTAAAACGTGGAATACTACTAGGCGTAATGCGATGACCTATAGATAGAATGGACAATGATGGCTCAAGCCGAAAACATATTCTGGAACAACAAGTCTCCAATATCCAACCCAAACTCAGACAATGAGCTCCTTTCCTTTATTCCCATGCTCCACAGATTATCCCATACTCTTAGAGTACCCAATCGCAATCACATACGCCGGTTCCATTCCCATCCCCATCTCTCCCTCTCCATTCCCAATTCCCATCTCCTCTCCCACTCCACTCTCCCCTCCCCTCTTACCCCGCGGCAAAAAAACAAATACCACAAAAGCAATTCCCACCGCCATCCAATCAATCTCCCTGATTCTCCTCCTCAAACCCAAATAATACGGACGTAGCATCGCGTGGATATAGAGAATTATCAAAGGGATGGTACTCCAGAAACGCAGGACTGTGGTGTAGAAATGGAGGAAGTAGGGCGCGAGTTTGAAGAGGAGAGTACGGGGGAGAGACTGCGGAGTGGAGGACGTGGGGTGTGGAAAAGGGTTGGGGATTGTAGGGGGCGGGAGAGATGGAGTTGGGTGAGGTAGAAGGGGGTGGGTTGGAGGGGAGTTTGAGGGGGGGAGGGAGGAGGGAGGAAGGGATGGGTGGTTGGGAAGTTGGGGTATTGGGGATCATGGAGGAGGGGGGAGAAGGGGCGAGTAGCTCGGTAGCCGGTAGTCCAGGAGAGGGGGGAGTAGGAGGTGTATGGGGAGATGAATCCATTGTTTGCTTGGTTGAGAGACATTTGCGCTAGCTGTGTTTTGTGGGGATTATATTGGCAGGTACGAGATGGTTGTGTGAAGTTGAATGGAGATTTGAACTTTACGTGGTAGTTTTTGGATGAGAGATGAGAGTTCCGTTTGAAAAGATTGTTATGAGAATTCGAGCGATATTCTCTTTGCTTGCTGGGGGAGTAGGAAAAAAGGAAGGAACGAATGGAAGAGGGAAGAGAAATAAAACACTCATAGATACGAAATCCAGCGAAGAGGAGAGGTACTGGAAATTTCTAGTTTTTATTGGAGGACTCTATTATCTATTCTGAGTTCAATTCCGCAGGACAGCAGGTTGCTTCTCTTAGATACAGGTTCGCTAGTTGTCCTGCCTACAACTCTTGTTCTTTTTATGTTCGCATGGATGTTTCGTCTTAGGTAGCGAAATTTCTATGCGGGATTGTGGTGGTTCTCGCTTAGATATCTGGGAACTGGTTGCCTCTGGATTCTTATTATGGTGCTTGTAGTGGGTGTTTCAAGGCGAGTTTGAGGGTGGAGATGAAGGTAGAAAATATCACCCTGCAATTTGAGTAGATTTTTTGATCTATGGAGATAATAACTCCAACGAAGAGATGACACGGAATGTGAGAGATACTGAAAGGGAGGAGAATCTGGAGATGTCGCATTTAGACATGATTTAGACTTTGAAAGTTTGCATGTGAGATGCACAACCTGCAAGACAACCAGTTAAATCTTGATCATCGGATTGTTCGCTGTATGTTTGTGTAAAAGAAGAAGCTGATTGCCAGCGCCTTAGAATCATAAGGACGTCACGTGTCTGGTGAAAAAAGAGTTTTCCTTTTCTAGATTGATTGATGGGTTATCATGCTATGGTATCTTCTTGCTTGTTGCGTTAAGTATTAGATTGATGATGGGGGAAACGGGAAAAGGCTCTGCAGTCTTGTAAGCATAGAGGGAAACAGTTAGACTTAGACATAGTGAGCGCATCGTATCCGTAACATCCATAGAAGTGTGAGAGCTCAGTCACTGTCAATTGCCTTCAAAACTATAACTTTCAGTTCATATTCCCCAGCAAGAGGAAGAATTTGCTTTGTTACATGAACTTACTTCACATTGCCTCACGATGAAAATTCCAGTCTCAGGGCAGTTAAAAATAGTCTCATCAAAATTTAAGTCTTACAAAACCATCGTCACGACACAACGCAGAAAACAGTAGCAACATAGCAGCCTCAAGACGCTGCTCAAGACGTGAATACCCAAACGTAATTGCCAGAGTGAAAGTGAACTTCATGACTAAAGATGCCGCATATATGTTACGAATGAGCCTTTGGGAAACCATTCACAACTTAAGTATCCGAATAGTGAGAATCAAGGAGGAAAGAAACCGATAGATGATTAATATTTATGCCAGTTTTAAAGTGTTCCAAACACATAAACCGCACTTCATATCTATTTTCAACGCCAATCTTTTCATTCATCTTCAGGATGACACTCTGCGTCTAAGCCGAATAACTCACACCCAGAACACCGCTTGCGTGTTCCTTCACAGGCCAGTCTATTTGCTGGCTCACAGATGAGAATGACCTCGTAAGCAAACAAAGCTTGACTTTGAACGTAGCAATCATCAAGCTGTTTGGAAATAGCTTGAAAATCCTCTACATCCTCTTGAGCCGAATCGCAATGTAATCTGCAACATGTGCGGATAATATTACTGCAAGAATGAAGATCCTCTGGGAATTGTCTCTTCGCAAACATATCCTCCACCCGTTCCTACTGACTTATCTACAACGTAAGGAAAAACTTCATATCGTATTATAATGAAGTACGAGTTGAAGCCCAGCGTAAAGAGTTCTGTCTTGATGACTTGTACACAAATATCCGTTCGAGGGAGCGCATAAGTAATAGTTCTGCCAGCGCAACTCTTTAGAGAGCCCTCTTCTTCCGGAGATACATGTTGACATTGGCGATCAATAGGCTGATAAAAAGATATTTGTCCAGAATAATATTTGAGAGCTGGAGATCGCAGTACAGAACGTTGCATGAGTGAAGCTAACTATTGGAAGAGGATTACGTCCTCTATGCTTGCCCTTCAAAAATTCAATTCGGGTCTAGTCTCAAGGCATAGGGGCAGAAATTTTGCTTATTTTGATAGTCTTCACGGCCACTTTTTGATATCCATATTTCTTGCCCACCTGCACTCTCTTTCCCATCTCAGTTTCCCCTCCCTTACCGAATCTCATCTCCAATCCTTTATCTCCCGCCTTTAAAATCTTTACATTTTGTGTTCAAGTTTTTGTACGATTAATTTTAGCATTCGTTCCCCGAAATCCTTTCGTCCTCCTTGGAACTGGCGCCAGCGCAACCAATTCTCCAATTGAGCCCCACAATTTCGTCGTCCAACCTGTGAAACATAGATACACGATAAAAATAAGTGCCATGAGAGCATGTGTGAGGAGAGTAGCTAGTGCCAATCTAGTTGTAGAGTTTTTGATTCCGTAACTATAACCTCGTCTCCAAAAGTCAAACTTCCACGAGCTGGTAGGATGGGAGTCACAGGAAAGCTCAAATGGTGCGTACCCAAACTTGTAAACCATTTGTGTGCATATGTTTGTGTCTGGTTCAGAGCTAACAGACCAAGAGGTTGTATCAACTGGGGCATGACGGGCGAGGGCTTCGGTTACGAGAATACCTAGGAGTATTGATATGAAGGCTTGAATCGTCGTTTTGGGAGTTGAGTCATTAAATAGGTCTGGAGCAGCAAACCTTATAACCGGATATGAAGACCCCCCATGACCATCTAACCTCTGCTCTAGTAGAACTTCGATGCTAGTTGCATTTGGCATAGATATCGTACTATCGATGAGCACATCTACGCTTGAAGGATATTTGTGATCAATAGGAGTTACAAGACTGGTATATTGCGCCCATTCAAGGTCAATTTTGACCATGTCACTCACGACAGAAGTCAAGTCTGGAGAATGATTTCCATTGGCGTCTGAAATCAAACTCCCCAAACCAGAGAAAGCTCCTAAGCTCCCGAAATTACCAAAGACACTTTGGCTTGTTGTAGTCTCAATACTTAATTCGGTAGAAATCCATCTGGCATCAACAGCACAGGGGACAACACGATTTCGCCCTTTGCTTCCATGGTTGTTTGGAAGCTTCAGAACGGTACCGATAGATGATGAATTATTAAAGTCGTGCAAGTTAACCCAGCTCATATGGATATCGTTATCTTCCTAGGAATTATCGAAGTCAAGCCGAGATATTGTGATGGTATTAAAATTGCCATGCGTAATCGAATCATGACTGGTGAGACTAGAAATCAACGGAAATTTTACATCGCTTCCGGGCCTCCAATCGCCTATCGCGATACTGTCAGACTCAAAAATATTGCATTTAACTTGGACAAAGGGTTGGAGGATAGTTGTTGCAGCTTGAGATGAAAGCTTAGGCTGTGATGCAGAATGTCCACGTAAATTTAGAGTTACGATTGTGTTCCATAGGCCTTGTAAAGCTATATAGGGAAACTTAGAGATGGAGGAAGTATATAAGTGGCTTCGATCTTGTAGCAATGAGGAAGTAGGTTGTCGGTTGGTATTTGAATAAGGCTCATAAAAGCTTATATTGACCAAGTTCCCGGACATCATTTGCGGGCCCGAGTGGCGGCTCCAAGACGACCACCCCTTCAACTCCGAAAATCCACCCAAAGGGCATGTTGATTCCGTAGTGGCGGATGAAAAGTTAGTATAGGTGTCTAGAGTTTCTGGCCAAAATTCGCTCCGGTTTGTTGGGAAATGAATTTCGTAAGGTCCATATGGCATTAGTCACGAATCTAAATCAGGCCGCATCGCAATTGCAGATGATGGCCTCACAAGAGAAGCCAGAACGAAAGACACTATCAAGAATATTGCAAATGCAATGATCGTGAGACTCCTCTTATGGTAAACACGAGGCATAGCCGACCAGAAAGCTCGGCGGAAGAAGAACCTGAAATTCCCTGTCTGAAATCCGGCGCCAAGAAGCCCAAACGGGAGACCACTCCCACGGGCTAAAAACAATACAACAAAATGTGACGTTATTGTCGTAATAGAGATAATGATCCATACTTCGTGGATTTTTGGCTGCAAACTGCAAAGCATTCAAGAAATCATTTTGCCATTTTCCATTATCCACTCACTCCAGTACACAGATTTAATATTCAAATACACAAGTGCGCTTTTAGGCTCTGCCTCGTTAAATGATACATTTTTGAATTTAGAATTTACCAAAGGCCTCGTTGTCGTAAAAGTTTTCCTGGTAGGAATGAATCGCCTAGCAAAATGAAGCTTGCGTTTGTACACTCTATTCTCAAAAGGATCTCAGTGTAGTTGGATATACGAAAAGAATCCTATAGGTCGTTGCGGCAAATTTGATCATTCAACGTTGTATCAGAGGACGCGAAAGAGCTCAGCTCCACGAGTTTGAGTAGACGAATTCCCTTTTGGACATTTCGTAAACATATAGACCCACTCAGTCATGTTACGCATTGGGGAGGATCAAAGAGTTGAATATGTGGTGTTACTAAATGAAACGGCCCCCATGACATGTAAGCATCAAATCGTATGCTGCGCTTCCAATTTTATATCAAATGTGCCGCATGCTTTTTGGGCATAGCATTGCCAGGCATTTTATTTCTTAGATAGGAAGGCAAGGCTCTCTATATACCCTTCTGCTGAATGAATGAGAACGAACATTTTCGTGCTAAGCTCAAGCCTGATAGTTCACGTGTGTAGAGGGGTATTAGATCGAGAGACTTCCTATACTTGGAGATATTCTTGAAACAGTCTAAGATTTCACAGAAATATACTTTCGAATAAGATTACTACTTCGATTTGTGCACCACTGGATTTTCCCAAACGCTAAAAGTGAAGGTCTTAGTATACTTGATAACATGCCGTTATGAAAGACCCTAGAGACATAAGGTGTAAGGAATGGAAATGAGCAAAGCTTCCCAGAAACATATAGATGCAGAGAAAGGGATCGATAAGAAGGACGGGAAAGCCCCGAATGACAGTGTTAAGGAAACAAGACGAGCAGGTGGAGAACAATACGAGAAAAAATAGCACTCCTGTCCTGCAGGAAGATGTAGGGACGCAAATTCCCACTTAATTGGAAAGGAAAACATGATAAGAATTCGCGAGGGAAGGAACCGAAGGCAAGAGCCAACCGCGCTAGTCACGGTTTCTTCTATGTTTTCCAAACCTTATTTCAATCTCAAGACAAAGTGTAGGCTTGGAGTATGAGAAAACAAACGGCTTCAACTAAATGGCTTCTCCCTTCCCGTGCATGTTAAACGGGCCGAGAATTGTCCATACCGCAAACAAACAATTCACAATTTCATATGCATTACATGACTCGGGACATGAAGCTAAGTGTGTGATCGACAGACGCCTCCAAAGTGCGAGATGCAACAAAAGATTCGTGAATTTGCTGGAGACCCATCTTCTAAAGTGCGACATGCAACAAATGAGCGCTCGGAGGGGTGTAGGGGCCTAACATCCCATCGTAATAATCCTCCCTTGCATTTGTCCCTCTCTCCTGACACGAGTAATTTGCAAAATTGACAAAATTGGGGAAAGGAATTCAATTGTCAAGAGGTACTTGGATGATTTTATCGCCTCCAATTCGTATTCTTCATTCCAAGAGCAACTTGCATATGCTGCTAATGCTTGTGAAAATCTTGGAGATACCTGAATTCTGGAGTTCTCGGAATAAATCCCAGAAGAGATACAACTTTGTACATTTTAAACCCAGGATCATGCCTTTGAAGATTCGATCTTTCCTACACTTCGCTGTTTATAAAAATACCATTCCACAATAACACCGAGTAGATATACCTGACGCGATAGAACTCTTCGGATGAGCTTCAAATAAAGTTGTTGATCCTCAGATAAAGTTTGAAATCCCTGAAAGTAGACTTAATAAATTGCAAAGCTAGACTCAAATTCTCAGAATGAAATTCTTGGATTTTGGGTATGTGCGTGTAGATTTCCATATTATTTAGAGGAGTCGACCCACTGCGATTGAGACCGCCCAGGATTAATTCACATTGGGTGTAGTGACGGCGGAGTGGAGTGTTCTTATCGATGTTGAATGATGGTGACGATGATGATGAAGACTCTTCAACTGTTAAACTGGATGATGACGGTGATGATGATGTGTTGTTGTCAAAGTGACAACCAAGATACAAAGATGATGCGGTGTAGTTTTCTGATTTGTCTAAATTATTTTTCGACATCCGAGAAAAGTCGATGTGGCACTTCCCGTGACTCCCGTGCTGTGCCGCAATGCCATGTGTGTTCTGTGAAAACTTGTGTCTGGTGCCTGAAGCTTGAACATATTGAGGATAGTAGATATGATTGACCCACTTAATCCCACTTCCCCATTCTGATGATTAAAGGGGCTTCTTTTCTTGGCATTATTTCTTGAGTCGATCTCTAGACTCTGAGGTGCGGTAGGACGACACGAGTGAAGGGTAAACATGCATCTATCGACTCATCTCCTCTATTTCACTTTGATTGTCAAGTGATCTCGCAGATAAAAGCTGATTTTGCTCTCATTGCAGGTTTCTAGCTTCAGATGTCCAACCAACCCAAAAACTCATTAAGCTTAAATGTAAATCGATTTTTCTCGTCAAAGGTTCGGATTCAATGAAATGAAATGATATACCGAATCCCTGTGCGGATCAGACAATTGTATGTCAAAATTCCGATGACTCTCATCATTCCCTAGCCGATGCCTATCCGTCTAGACTTTAAGCGATGTAAAACCCCTACATCGTAGATTTCGTAATGCCTAAACGGGATCAAAGGGCCGTTGGCCTCTCTCAGCAAACAGGGGAAAATGTTGAAGTAGCCGCTGTCATACAAGGACAATCCATTAAATCCAATCTTGTTTATCCAATCGGAGGTTTATCAGATGCCCAGATATCAGTCTTATGCTTATTAGTGGAGGAATATCTAGCAAGGCAGGGGCAAAAAAGATAGCTTCACTCTCCAAGATAGGACAAAAGCCGCTGCGAGTAATAAGTATGGCGTAGATTTAAATACTCTGTCTTTCGTCTTCAGCTTCAACACCAACTTCAAATCCAACTTCAACTTCATTCCTTCTACAGACTTTCCAGCAGATCTCCAATAAAATAAAACTACCAAATCGACTTATTTCAAAACTATAATCAAATCTTCGTCAATATGCACGCCATTTCCATCTCAACCTTTGCCGCTGCCCTTATGGGTACTGTTGTTACTGCTCAGACAAACAATGTAACAGATCTGTTCCTTATTGGATTCGATTATGATTCCACCAGTACTGACCAAGCTCCATTTGTTGGTTCTATTATTGCTTCTGTAAGTCATATTCGCAAACCACAGAATCGCAAAGCTTTTCTAACCATGATTGTTATTTAGGACGCTACTGCTACTACATACTCTATTGCCTGTGGTTCTAAAACCGCTGCTCCCGCTACCACTTCTTCCTATCTCGACAACACTTACGATTGTGGTGTTCCATCTAACTTCACCTTTACTCAAGGTCCTTCAACAATCGCTTATACCTACACAATCAGCTATGTCGAAGATTCTGCCGTCACCGACAGTACTTCCGGCACGTCATATGCAGCCGATCAAGCGTACGTACTCACATCACATGCTTGAATCCCCAAGACTAACAGTTACCCTAATAGTACAATGACATTTGGGTGCGTCCTCTCCGGTAGTTCTACTGGAATCTGTAGCTACACCGAATTTGAATCCCTAGTATCAACAACCTTTACCTCCGTCGATGCTACCACCGTCAGTGGCACCGAGTACGCTGAGATTTTCACCGGTGTTCCCGTTACCATCACCGCTGGCCCAGCAACCACTACCAGCTCTGCATCTGGTGCCTCTGCTTCTGCTTCGAAATCTGGTTCAGGATCTGCCGCAGGATCTGCTTCGGGATCTGCTACTTCTACCGGAGGTATGCCCATGATTACCGCCAAGGCACAATGGGTTGTTGGTGGTGTTGCTGCTGCCATGGTTATGGCTGCTTTGTAATTGTTGCGATTACTAGACACTAATCACGGTGGTCTGAGAGGATTCGAATGTAAAATAATTGCAAGTATTATGCGCCTATGGTGTAATGGCTGGTTTGGAGATTCATGTGCATATATACCTTCTAGGGAGATGGAGTTGTCTTGAAAAAATACTGGTAGCATGATATCATGGTTCTATATCGTCGAGTAATGAAAATAAACATTAATACTTTTATAATTTAATATTGAATTGCTTTGATAGCCCTCTGAAGTGCTTTAGATACCAAGTTCAATTTGTTGGTAGTACATCATACCGAAGTTCTAGACTGTAATTAACATTCCAAACCACAGTGCTTCAACTCAGCAACAGCCGCTATAAATCTTTTAGCACCATCTAAACTGTATCCTCACACAACTCAACTACCCTCCAAACAATACACCATTCACAATACACAACCAAACCAGATCAGACAAGAGAAACTCCGATCTTCCAAGGTTATTCGATATCAATAAAGAAAAACCATTACCGCCGCGCCCCCAAGATTCCGAAACAACAAGCATCACCTATCAATGTTCAAATCCGCTTGCTTACACACCTACCCCATAAACATACCACGCCTCAAATCCGCATGTTATCCGCTGCAAAATCACAACATCAAGCTAATCATTCATTATTAACTCTACCCTCTAGAATCCAGCGTCTAATTCAGACACTCCATACATTGCCCTGCTTCATTTAAGTTTTACTTTGCGTTTAATATATTCTAGTAAGCCTACCTAGGTATTCATCGTAGCACATGCTCGTTCTATCGAGTTACATATAATTAGACGAGCGATCTGATATATCATGTTTTCTTTCTCTATCATATTTGGCGTTTTTAGTAATGTCTTCACAATTCCAGCCTAGGTATTTAACAAACTCGAAGGAGTCGTTCGATCTCTAACTCAGCAAGTACAAAACCTACAAGAATAACATCATTCAAATCCAATCCAACTATCCATATACATATATGTATTTTCCCCTACGCCGTACACAAACACACTCCCAAAAATAATCATCCATCGGAATCTCACTACCCGAACCGCAGCAAGCGTCAGCCACCTCTGAATCACCAAAGTGAAAAGAGATACTCATTATATCTTGGTGCTTTGGTGGCGCGCAAAACTAATCATGCTGAGCTGAAAAGATGATTTGTCGGAAATCGCATTGGTAACTCTATTTTAGAGAGATAGACGTCTCACGTTAGATTTATGTTGGGGGCGGGGTAGGTAATCTATTTACCTACCGGTACTAAGGTATGGTATCTATTTACTTGGAATAAATGTATGATTTAACATTTGTTGGATTCATACATTTGTTTATTTTCCCAGGTGCATATTTTGGAGCTGAATAAGTTCGTCTCATGTTATAGATCTCCAGTTTCATAGATGTTACTGTCGTATTAATTTTCCTTGCACTTCTTCATCGACTCCAGTATCTTGATATTGAGCCTTTCGATCTATTTCCTTTTGATCGACCACTTACTAAACTTTACTTACAAGCATCATCTCGCATCATGTCTAAGAGAACCGTCTTCACGACGGTAACGCCGTTACCACCAGGTATCACACGGGAGACAGTCATGGAAACGTTGCGCTCGCATGTCGAAATGATAGATTTAAATCCTCTAGTGGAAGAACGTCATCCGATCAAACCTCCACCAAATGCTACTGCCGAAGAATATCATTGTTTATGGTACTCTCTGACTGATCGAGTACAATATCTTCCCGGGGGACTGATGTCTGGAAAAGTCTCCTATACCTGCTGCTTTCACGATCTCGAAAATGGATTGCAAACACATTGCTATGCGCCTCTGGGATTAAATATAAGAGGGAAGTGGACTCTTGGTGGATCGCTGCCCGGAGAACCAGTTGCGCCAGTCGAAATGGGAGCTAATGTACCTTTACACGGGTTATGGTTGAGAGAGGATGTCGATATGAAATGCAATATTGTTATGACAAGTTTTGTCAAGAAAACCCTCAAGAAATCACACTCCGCGTTAGTAAATCGTCTACTGGTTAAGGCTCAACTTCTAGATCGGTCTATCAGCAATGCTCGACTGAATGAGAGAACTCTCAGTACACCAGAATACGCCACACAACGACAAAGACCCTTCTCAACACAAACGCCCTTATCACAACCATTGACTGCATATTCTCCAATCAGCGATTATGATAACGATAGTGTATCTGCAGAGTCTGAAGTTAGGTCACCACAATACGCTGCATTTACTGCGCAAAACACACCAGCTTCACAGACATCAAAGGTGTGCCCGCCAATAACCTTACAGAGTCCGCAACTACAGAATTCGCAAGTTCACCCCGCTCTTCGAGTTGGCCCACCTCAACATCAAGCGAAACCAGAGTTTAACGAAAAGTCCGTCTATCCCAAATACGATCCCTCAGCTTATTCTCGAGCCCTCGACGTCCGCCGCGAAAGTGCGTCATCTTGGAACGATTCTAATCAGGGCTCAGGAAATTCAACAGGCCGCGTGTCTTACCAAAGCTCTGCTGATAGCATGCACAATGATAACAGGACAAGAGTAGCGTCGTGGCAAAATCCAGTCGGAAGCAATATATGGAATTCATCTCGACCACTAAACCCGGAAACCCAGGGAGCCACGGTTCATTATCGCAGTGCCTCTTCCCAGTCTGCATATAGCAATCCGAATCCCGCGCATGAAAGGAGGGAGGAATCAGAGAGACGAGATATGAGAAATAGGGCGATTCCGCCTCCGCCAACTTATCATGCTGAGTTGGAAGGATAAGTCATGCAGTGCAAAGTAATGCGGATTTATTGAGAGAGAGAACAACATCGGTCCCAGAGCCGAGGGTATATTGACCTCTGGAAATGACATGATATTGAGGACGTAATCGCAGCTACTTGGTATATGGTGTTAAGGCATGATTTTATATGATACCCGTGGGGTTTTATGGGATGATATGATTCAATAAAAGAGAAATTGGGACGGTTCCAAGCTATGGAGTACATATTGACTGTAAATTGATATACTTATCTCTCAAATATTTATGTGAACATTTCAAGAAATGGAATCCGTTGAAACTAAAAGTGATCCAATGGCTGTGATGTAGATGTAAACAAGAGAGAGAACCTACAGATATTGAAACTTGAAATGCCAGTTATTAAAACATACTTGTTTATCAAAGTGATGGTCAAAAGTGATGATCAAACTTATTCTATGGTTCTTTCTTTGAGTGTATAGGCAAGATCATAATCCCGGGCTGACTTCGGGTCATTCCATAACCTCAGACGAACAATCAACTACAGCCACACTTGCTGTGTCATTACATTTGAGTACCCAATTTATAATTTGTGATGTACATCGATGCTCTCTAATGTTCTATCTAGGTAGATAGCACCAACTTGCTCCGGATTTTGTCTGGCCATAGATAATTATTTTAGCCAAGAAAATCAGCTATCCCGCTATCAGCTCCGATACGATCGATATCTCCGCAGATCCCCTCAAGCTTCCTTTATTGCTCAGCTTAGCTCAAAATCCCCAACCAGCAACTCATCCCACCATTCAGCACATTGCAGACACACTCCAAACTTTCGACCTCTCCCTTTTTTCAATATTTGAGGCGCAAAGCATCTAATTCTCACAATGTCTGATCAAACAGTCAATATCCCACAACTCCTCATCATAATTCTAGTCGGAGCGTTCGCAGTGCGGTATTTATTTTTCTCCGGGTCCAATAACGGTTCCTCGGCCTCGAATCGCAATAGCGCAAGTAATGTTCGAGCACGAGAGGCAGATGTTGAGCGTATACAACAGATGTTTCCGCAGGTGTCGAGGAGGAGTATTATGTGGGATTTACAGCGGAATGGAGGAAATGTAGTGGCTACCACGGAGCGGATATTGAGTGGGAGAGGCTTAGAAGTTGTGAGTACTGCTATACCTTTTGAGATGTTTTGCGACAAGCTTCATATTTTACATATATTCTTCTCATCTAACCTGATATACATTTGCTAATATCATGCAAGCCTCCTCAATCTTTCCAACCTCCGCTCCCAGCACCCGCCGTCGCCTCTTCAACATCAATCCAATCTTCCAAGCCCACCCAGCCAGATTTAATAACGCGATACAATCTGAAAGCGAAGCTAGCAGAAGAACAAGCGGAAAAACGAGAGGCTGAAGAGCGAGAATCGAAACAGAAGCAAGCAGGGGGTGCAGCTTGGAGTTCTAATAAAAATGAAAGACAGGCGCTTTTGCAGAAGAGGAGAGAAGAGATGATTCTAGCGGCAAGGAGGAAAATGGAAGCGAGAGTTGCGAAGGAGGTTGAGCAGGGTGGAAGTGGGTAGATTGGAATGGGATGGGATGGTGGCGTTCTGAAAGGATATTGAGATGGGAGTGCGGGGATGGGAGGAGAGAAGAGATGATGGATGTGTGCATGGTAATGTACAACTTCTGTATAGCTTGTCCATAATGATTTGATAGTGGAGTTGATTCATTAAATCTCAAAATTAAAGCAGATGTTCACCATTTCAATTATGGCCAGTGCCAGGTAGTTCTTGAATGCTTGATTATTTAGGATTCATTTACACTCTTTGGGGAACGATAAGTCCTAGTTTGGGTGTTTAGTGTATGTTTCTATGTGATCTTATTTTGGACGCAGAACTGGACCGTTTTGAAAGGGAGAAGGTACCTACCCAGTGAGTAATTTACAGTTATTGTCGCGCAACTATGAACTGTATTGACGCACCTGCTAAAGACGGCTGATGGATATAGTCTGATTTCAAAAAAAGCATCCACGACTTGCGTTCTTGCATCTGCTAATAGACTGATCTCCGTCATCGTTGCGAATCAATACAGCTTTCTTCTCCCCCATTTGTCCACCCTATTACAGATGTTCCTATATCCTTTATATCCGTCATACATCATTTAATGCCACATGCCCGAGTTTGAATATCAGTGATCGTATGGCGCAAAGCGTCATGAGACGTCCAAGTCTCCGCCGATTTAAGCAAAGCACGGATGGGTCATCATCCCCTCCTGCAGATCCTTCTTGTACACCCTCCTCCAGTTTCCGCGGCTCGTCGTATTTTACTTCAAAAGTAGTAAAGCGGGCAAAGAAGGCAAGCGAAGATTCGCCAAACTATTCATCTCCCTTATCTTTCTGGACCAAGCGAAATTCTCCAGAAATCGAAGAGAGCCCCCACGAAACCACTATTGTAAATGACCCTGGTTCTACAGCGGAATCAAAGTCGCCAAGGAAAGACGTTCAAGATTGGAACATTACTAGACTTTTTGATCCAATTCCCAGTGATTCAATCAATCAAATCCCGGTACAAGGTCCATCTCATAGCAACTCGGATTGGAATGAACCGAGAAATCTTGACACAAGACCGATTGTTCCACAACAAGGAATTGACCCGCCTCGACCTGCCCGTGAAGGTTATGAATGGGTATGGTTTCCAGCAGGATACTGGGCTGAGCGCGAACTACCAGCAGGGCTCAGCATAACAAATCCAGAAGGGCTTAGAAGTAGTAAAACCTATTTCTTTTCAAGAGCTGCTGAGAGTGGGAGCAATGACTCTGAGGGATCCACCTCGCCAAAAGGCTCTCGAAGGTTTTGGGGTAGCTTCTCTTCCAGAGTTGCCAAACAGTATTCAGGGCAATCTTTCAAGGGGTCCATCAACTCCGCTATATCTTCAAGTAAAAGTGAGAGGTTTTTGAATACCTTGCAATCGATATCGCCGACCCATTCTCGGAATGATTCTCCTTCGGTTGAATCCGAAGGGCTGTGTGGTAAGACAAAACGCAACACACCTTTAAGACGGCATCTTGCAGTACCCTTTAGTAGGAAGAAAAAGGCCGTATGTAATGATAACCTTTCTTTTGTTGAGGTTTGCTGATATCCGTACAGAAGCCTGATACGCCATCTGTTGCATCTTCACGAGTTACGACATCTAGTCCTCAAACTGCACGGGTACTCGAGGGTGCCATTGGCTATTTCGATACATACGGAGAGCAGCCAAACGCTACATCGTCATCCTCAAACGCATCGATGGGCTCGAAGCCCCGGTGGAGATTTGGAACCCTTCCGTGGCATCGGAGGTTATCTGACAATTCGATGTCAGCCTCTAGCTCCATATGTGATCTATTGGCCGGAAAGACGCCAATGGGAACACCAAGATCCGATCAACGTTATGTTGGAACAGCAGGAAAATCATACATGAAGGGTAATCGATACACTGTGGAGTAATATTTTGATCTTGATACTGACACCTCCAGTTGAAATATCGGAACCTGATGCACCTACTTTTCTGCCGTCTGTAAGTGTATTCGTTAGCGATATCTCCAGATGGGATGATTTGCGACCCATAGTCATTACATACATTTCATCCATTCAGAACCATAACCTTCCAGGCTTTACTAGACAATGCGGAATGTAAATTAACAACACAAATTAGGAAGCTCAACGTGTCGATACGCCACTATGGTCCCCCAAGCGAGACCCACGGCGTGGTTTTCTTTCAAACATGTTTCCATACGAGAGTGAGCAAAAGGTACCAGAGAAACACTCTAGTAGCACGTCGAGACCACGACGTGATACGAATCGCTCGACTTTACGTCACTTGTTGAAAACGCCAACGCTGTTCACACCAAATAGTCGTCATGGGTCACCAGATTCCGAAAGGCACTCTAAATCGAGACCTCCAACACCCATGAGATCTTCTGTATCGCAGCACTTTTCGAAAGCCCATGCATTTGAACTTAATGTTCCTGATCATTTACCTAACAGTCCACTATGCCCCGCAAATCCTATGCATCCGAGCAACGGCCAGGCAGTATGTCCAATGCATGGTCGCAATAGAACCCAGAGTCACTCGCCTAGTTTTAGTCGAAGTAGAACTCCTGATATCGAGATAAGAGTGACATCAGATTAAGAGTGAAAAGGGAAGATTCTACGACGGGTTGCTGGATAGAGTTTGAGAAGAGCTTGTGGACCAATAACAGATATTGATCAAGCACTGTAGTCACTAAATTGATCAAAATTCTACTGTTAACTTTTCTACTTCCTTCTTGTTGATAGTGGTTCTGGAACAAAGAATTATGAGTATTTATGAAGAACTATCGTTCGGTCCGCGTGAACATATGCCTTCTGTGTTTGTAAATTTCGTGATATAATTGATGATACAATAAAAAGGGTGAACTTCGAGCAACCGAGAAATTTCAGTTCGTCTGTGGCAGAACTCGGCAACCGTATTTTCTTTTGGCTCGCTCGCGACAAGCTGCAATAGCTCACCTTCCAGCAATCTTGCTTCTTCTCTAAACCCGAAAACAAAAACGTAAGGCAATATCATCTTTTGACATCGATCGAATTGATCATCATGTCAGCTTCCGATCAAGATCCTTTACTTCTCCTGCGACAATCGATAGCCTCAGAAAGTCCTTGCATACCCACTACCACAGAAGATGCAGCATCCTCAGTAGACCTGAGTCTGGCAACAGCAACCTACCTCCACTTTACCTCACCCCTCCAAGTATCAATTCCATTTACGACTGCCACACGTTTCATTTCCTCAGACAAACCTGTGAATCTTCGCAGCATCTATTTCGCATGGCAGCAACGCGAACTAGCAATCCCAGAATACAATGCATCATCAACGACATTGAGCGCGCAATTGGCGGCAGAGGGCGGCGCTGGTGGTGAAATCCAAAATTTGTCATTTGTAGAACGTTTGGATCTTATTACGTGGTTGGAGGGCGCGTCGGACGAATCGCAATATATTAAGCCTTTAGCTTCAGATACGTCAAATGCGACAGCCTCGGCGCAGGTTGCTTCTGGGGCGACTGGGGGAATAGCACCAGTTACGAGTGGCATGGGAGGTAGACAGGGAAAGAATGTTGATCCTAGGCTAGCAGAGATCTACAACGGGGAGAGGAGGATGGGAGATAGGAATAGTGTATTGAGGGGGATTAAACCTACGGTATGTGCCTGTTGTTATATGTTAATCTTCAGAAGAACTAGGATTTGTGAGATTGAGAACTGACTTATTGGATATAGGATTTCTCTCATGTCCGCAAACTCGCATCTCCATTCCTCTCACGCAAAGCTGCACACGCTGCCGCACAAAATCTAGCAAACAACCCAGCACTCGCTCATAACCTCAAGCCTGTCCGCCGTCCAGATCCTATCATACTTTTGTCTCCATCCGCGTCTTCCATTCTTCGCATGTCTAATATCAAATCGTTCCTCGAAGGTGGTGCATTCATCCCTCCAGATTCAGCAAGCTCTACCTCCAGTTCTTCGGCCTCAATTCTACATATTTCACGTTTCATACCTTCCATAGATCCTGCGCGACCAATCCGTTTCATTATTGTTGATACACCAGAGCAATTTAAGCCCGAGTATTGGTCAAGAGTTGTAGCGGTCTTTACTACTGGACAAGTTTGGCAATTCAAGAACTATAAATGGCCACAGCCTACAGATCTATTCAGGAACACTCTAGGCTTGTTCGTAGGATTCAGAGGAGAAAGTCTTCCGGATACAGTTAAGGGATGGGGAAGTGGAGTTTTGGCTTCGCAAGTCGAAAGGTGGGCTCCACAAGCAGGTCCAGCTAGTAGATGGAGGGATAAGGAAGTGGTAGAGAATATTTGGAAAGCAATTGAGGGGAATATGAAGGCTAGAGGATGGAGACGGGATTCTGGTCCAATCAATTGAGTTGGACTGACTGAAGCCATGGGACAGAAAATTGTACTAACGAGCGGTTTAATGCGAATAAATAAAATCGGCGCTCAGGAGTTATTACTAGTTGATTTGGGAAGAAGAGTATCATGAGAATCACTGAACCGGTAATGGTGGAGAACTTGTGCTACATTACACATACCTAGGTAGTCTATAGGAGGCGTAGAGGTTATGAAATTTGATCAATTGAAGGACGACCAAATGAAGAGCTTGAATCAGTAAGAAGCTGACTTCGACTTTGTACTATACAGCAATATTAGAGGTGAATGTAAAGAACTTTTGATTCTAGAACTTGTACAAAGAAATTCCACTAGTATCTATGCAATTTAAATGTTTCGCTTCACTTTATACGTTTCATACATTTTTGGAAAATTTTCGAATTAGGGATCAGCTTTCTCGAATTTTAAAGTTCTCGGACAGAATGGTCCTTCCCTTCCATTCCCTAGATTCCCTAACTCCGCGTCATAAGTCTTGCATGAAAACAACTCAACATTCGACATATATTTTATTCTCAGATACAAGTAACTGTTCAGGAACATCAAATTATCTTCCATAATACTCTTGGGATACAATGTAATACTCCTTGCCAAAGGAACACTCCACGATGATGGTGTTCTCGGGAATTCTCAAATCAACCAACCAAAACACTTCTCATCCTTCAGCCACAGCCACCCTGGATTCAACATCACAACAACCTGTAACTCCTTCTGATGAAAGAAGCAAGAGTACCTCACCTACAGTGTCAGCGACAGCGGCATCTTTGATTACGGATTCAGTGGGAAGCCCGTATATCCGAACGAAAGAAAACCTTCTACCCCTAGATGCCGAAATACCCGATCTCCGCGAGTTAAACCATAGCCTTGAAGCGCTTGCGGCTATCTTCCCCGATGTTCAAGTCGAGGTGTTCCGCGAGATGCTTTCGAGCTTCGAAGAAGAATCTAGATTGGCTGTCGTGACGGAAGCTTTGCTTAAACATAAGATGAAATATGTCCGGGGACGATATAGGGTCGCGTCGAAGGAGAAGGAAAAAGAAAAGGCTGATGGCAATGAAGATGAAACCAAGCTGCAGGACTCAAAGGGGATTGTACCCGTGGAAGAGAAATTCAGGTCTGAAGGATATAAGAAGGCTGTAAAGACAGTTGCATATCATGAATTTAAGGGTCTGCCGCGGTCGACAATCAACGCAGTATTGGCGGAACGTAACCATTCTTATACTTTGGCTCGACCCACACTTGTCGATTTATCTTCGAAGTCTTGGCGATTTTCTATATCATCATTCTTCTCTCGTCGAAAACCCCTGACGGCAGTGGAAGCAGGGCACCACCCTCTTGTGGTTTGGCAGTCGTCTGGACAAGGGTCTATAATGCCAACTATCAAGACTACGGGATCACCGGAATTGGATAAAGAATTATTTGATTCTCTCATTACACCATTACAGGAACGAGCATTATTGGAACGGGAGGAGAAAGATCATGCCCTAGCACTCGAAATAAATAACCACGAGGCGGAAGAACAGGAAGCTTTGCACGATTGTGAATGTTGTTATACCGCATATGCATTTGAGGAACTCTCTGCTTGTGACATCGGAGGTCATTTTATATGCTTTCAATGTATCAGGCATGCAGGCAACGAAGCTATTTTTGGACAAGGATGGCAGAGAAACATTGATCTCAACGGTGGAACCTTAAGGTGCCTCGCGGCCATGGCGGGTGAGTGTACAGGATGCATTCCACAGGTGCAGGTGCGACGAGCCTTCTTAGAAGATAAGGGTGAAGAGATTCTACGGAAACTAGACGAACGTCTAATCGAAGACAGTCTTCTAAAAACCGGACTACCACTTATTCGTTGCCCATTTTGCAATTATGCTGAGATTGATGAGTTATATCTCCCAGAAGCTCAACAATCGTGGCGCTTGAAGCGACTTGGCCCATCTTCTATCTATACTATTTTAATTGTGGTTTTGGGCGTTGGCATGATACCCTTCCTTTTACCTTTTTGCATTCTTTTTTCTTTCTTATTCTTATGCCTCTCCTCGAAACGCACATTCGGCGACTATGCTATCGATCAATTTCAGGAATCTGTTATTCGTTTGCGTAGGAAGCAACATGGTCTTAAATTCGTCTGTCAAAATCAACGATGTGAAAGATCTTCCTGTATTTCATGCTCGAAAGCATGGAACGATATTCACATTTGTCACGAGTCTTCTTTGCTTGCTCTAAGAACGCAAGTCGAACTTGCAATGTCCTTGGCAATCAAGCGAACTTGCCCACGTTGCAATACGTCATTTGTGAAGTCTTCGGGCTGCAACAAATTAACATGTGTTTGCGGTTATCAAATGTGTTATGTTTGTCGCAAGGACATTGGATCTGGAGAGGGATATCGACATTTCTGTGAACACTTTCGACCAAATGGTGGGAGACGTTGTACAGAGTGCTCAAAATGCGATTTGTATCGATGTGAGGATGATGAGGTTGTGGTTAAAAAGGCCAAGGAAAAAGCAGAAAGAGAATGGATGGACAAGGAAGGTGGAGGAATAGGTGGTGATGAAAAAGTTCGAAAGGTACTAGAGCAGAAATGGAAAAGGGGGAGAGATGTTAGTTGGTGGGAGGGTGAGGGGTGGTGGCAATGGAATTTGCCGAATAGTGAGCAAATACTTGATAGTTTGGTTGAAGGTGTTATCGAATGATTACTGGGCATAGGAGGCTATGATTTTTTGGGAACACGGGTATCGGTGGGTAATTAAATATTGGGATAGGCATAGGAATGGGGGAAATAGGATAAGGATGTATTGGAGCGGAGCGAGGGGGAGTTTTTTTGGGACTCCGATTAGCGAGTGATATTGATTTCTAAGATAAAGAGTAGTGTAGTACAGAATGGATAAGATCATGATTGAAATTACTATTGAGTTTAAGAGGGAAATAGAAGTGTGAGGGAACTACCAAAAGCTTTGAAATGTAGTTTGGTTGACTATTGCTTGCTTTGCTTTTGAGCATGTGATATCAAGTTGAATTCCCCATGGGAGTCACAGTCTTAGCGACCTAGCTATACAGAATGTATTGGCTTTGGGGAGATTAATTATGGTATCAATAAGCCAAGAAAATATCTACTGAAAGAGGTTTTCATATTTAATTTCAAGTTTGATAATGATGTTTAATAAGGCTAACTCGAATCAACTCAATCTGTGCCTTTGCTAGCAAATACAAAAATCAGCCTTATTCGAATAATAAGTCCGTGCATGCAAGGCTAGCCATCAAGACATCATCTCAGCCTTCACCCAAAGAGAACCCACACTCACTACAAATATGTCTCCGAGTAGAGAAGCCACACCACCACCGCAGGAAGGGTTCGCACTCCTCACCTCCACCCATCGCGATATTGTCGAAGCAAGCGCCTTCAATACCTACGGCACGCGCTTCGCAACCGGGTCCGCGGACGGCAAAATCAAAGTCTACAACCGCCATCACGACGGTTCGTGGGTGCAATGCGATACATGGGGTGCGCATAACGGCGGGGAGGTTCTACAATTACAATGGCTACCTCCCACTATCCATCCGAATCTCATTGCATCTATTGGTACCGATGGACGATTTAAGCTGTGGGTCGAAGATCCCACGTTGGCGCCGAACAAAGGACGCAGATTTAACTCCCACAATAATCGGCCCGTGTGGGAAACCCGATCGCATACTCGGGCGCCGTTTTTGAGTTTCTCGATTAAACATCATGCGGAGAATAGACATACTTATATTGCGTTGGTGGATCGCGATGCGCAGTTGATTATCTATGAGAATGAGGAGCCGGAGAATATGACGGCGTGGACGGAACTCGATCGGGTGAATGTGTGTGAGAAACCTGCAAGGGGAGAAGAGGTTAGTTTCAAGGTGGCTTTTGATCCGAATTTGGAACCGTGTTATAGAGCTATTCGAGAGGGGGTCCCGAGAGATGCGCTGGGTTTGGTCGTCGCGAGTATGAATAAAGCGAGTATTTGGCGCACAAAGGAAATCTCGCATACAGTTAGTTTGGGGAGCGCGAGTACGAAGGAACTTTATTTGGCGGCGGAGTTGAGAGGGCATAGGGGCTTGGTGAGGGATGTGACGTGGGCAGCGGGAAATATTAGAGGCTGGGATGAGGTGGCTACGGCGTGTAAGGATGGGGTTGTGAGAGTTTTCCGGGTGGTGGCTGGTAGGGAGGGTGAGGGGCTGGAGGGCAGAAGTAGTGATTTCGAGAAGGTACCGGAAAAAATTGTTACGCGAAATTCGGTGCAAATGACAAATGAGAATGGAGCAAAGCCCGCTCCTTCTGGTATTAGTGCAGGATTAGCAGGTCAAAAAACGAATCGAAGTAGACAGCAAGAAGCTCAAGGCAGAGATGGAGCGGTAATTCATGCTGTGAAGGAAATTTCTAGGTTGGAAGCAGATCGAGCGCCAGTCTGGAAGGTGGAATTTGATGCAGATGGGCAATTATTGGGGTCTACAGGGGATGATGGAAAACTAATGATGTGGAGGAGAGAACCGACTGGTCTTTGGAGTAGAAGCGCAGAATTGGCGATGAATAGAGCATGATGATTATCGTGATCTCGGCCAAAAGAGAAATTGGTCGAGAAAAAACAAATATTATCCACGTGGAGTATCAATGGAGTCGGGGGATTATTCTGAAAGATACCGTAGTTTTGGGGTTAGGAGTTCAGGGCATTTTCATCAGGGGATTTAGCTTCGGTGTTCATGATGATGGAGATATAGAACATATATCAGGATGGCTTTAATATTTTTGAAAAAATATCAATCTCACACATATTTCAACTACATCAACTCACCTCTTATCTAACTCCTTAAATACCTCGCGTAGATCTTATTACCCATTCTTAATCCGCAATAATAAAAAAACCGTTGAAGCGGCATGCAACTCAACCCCACTAGCTTCGTCATCTATTCCCCTCAGCCCTGTCCCCCCACAATTTATGCGATATGAACTCGTGTCTTCTCAGCCTTGCACAAGGCTCCTCAAATAAAAATAAAAACCACATCTCCATCCATCTCCATCAATTGTCCAATTCCTTTTTCCCCTTACATCCCCTCCAAACCATCCAATTAGAAATGCACCCCATCTCCCCCTCCCACCCATCATGAAAAACACATCTCCCACGCGCACACGCTCCTCGCTCTCCCTCCCCGAATCTCTCTTCCACCTCTCCCTCACCATCCTCTGTCTCTCTCTCCTCCTCAAAACCCTCTCGCGCGAAAATGGCGAACCCCTCGTCGCCTCGCTCGCCTTCAGCGGCCTCGCATTCTCCGCTACCTACAGCATGATTCGTTGGCTGGGCCCAACATTCATGAAAGCAGGACTCAAGGGAAAAGATATGTCGAAGCGCGATAAGAAGGAGATCCCGGAAACGATGGGTGCGGTGTGCGCGGTGGTTTATTTGTTGATTATTATTGTGTTTATTCCGTTTCCGTTTTATAAGGATATTGTGGCGGCGACGAGTGGAGGTGGGAATAGGGATGTGGTTAGGGAAGGGGGACTGGAGGGGTTCGGGATGGATGTGGAGAATGGGAGGTTTTTGCATAGGTTTCCGCATAGTAAGGTGAGCATTGTCAATTGAATGATGAGAGGAGGTCTTTTCCTCGGAAAATTGGGAATTATTTGGCTTCTGCTTTGAATTGGGCGGGAAAATCAATGGTCAAAAATACTAACAGAAAAACAGCTAGCATCCTACCTCTCAGCCGTTCTCTCCCTCCAATCCGTCGTCATCCTCGGAATCGGCGACGACCTCTTCGATATCCGCTGGCGCCACAAATTTTTCATCCCCGCCATCGCTTCCATCCCCATCCTAATCGTCTACTTTGTCGATTTCGGCGTCACCCAAATCGTCATCCCTATCCCCCTGCAACCTTATCTCGGCGAGCTCTTCCAACTCGGTCCCCTCTACTACATCTACATGGCCTCCATCGCCATCTTCTGCCCCAACAGCATCAATATCCTCGCCGGCATCAACGGTATCGAAGTCTCCCAATCCCTCATCATCGCCTTCCTCCTCGTCCTAAACGACACCCTCTACCTCCTAACCCCCTACCCCCACCCCGCAACCGACTCCCATCTCTTCTCCCTCTACATGCTCCTCCCCTTCATCGGCGTCTCCCTCGCCCTCCTCTCCCACAACTGGTACCCCTCCTCCGTCTTCGTCGGCGACACCTACTGCTATTTCGCCGGCATGGTCTTCGCCATCTGCGGCATCCTGGGCCACTTCTCCAAAACCCTTCTCCTGCTACTCATCCCCCAAACCTTCAATTTCCTCTACAGCGTCCCCCAACTCTTCCACCTGATCCCCTGTCCCCGCCACCGTCTCCCCTACTACAACGCAAAGACAAATCTCCTCGAACCCTCCATCACCCCATGGCCTAATCCCCCCAAAAAACATCAACTCCTCCTCCTCTCCCTCCTGCATAAATTCTATCTCATCGATCTCAAATTCAACAGCGAAGGCGAGATAATAGAAAGTAGCAATTTCACGCTCTTGAATCTATGGCTTGTGTGGTTTGGCCCGCGCAGAGAAGATCGATTGGCCATGGAAATCTTGGGAATGCAGATGGTGTGTGGATTGATTGGATTGTTTGTTCGACATCGCTTGGCATTGTTGATCTTTAAGAGTGATAATTTGAGTGTGTAGATTTGGGGAGATGGGTTGGTTTATGGGAAAGGAAGAGCAAGAGTGGAGAAGAGGGAAGGGAAGTGAGGATCGGGTATATATCGAATCCCAAGATTCAGGGCGTATGTATGTATGTATAGGTGTACTCATATGGATATAGATAGATATTTACAAAATTTTACAACATTACAATACAATACCACATGCCCATCCGCATTATCAAATAATACATTCATCATTTCAAAAGCCTCTACCCTCCAAGAAGAAAGATGTTGAAAGTTTTAATTTTTTTTTCAATTAAAAAAAAATACGAGTGATCTAATCACGTCACTACGTCGAGGTCTGTTTCCTCGCACGATCCGAGCACTACAAAGCTCATCAATGAATATCCATCAATCCCCACCATTTCGAAAACCCATGTCATGCATGTCATCCCATTTCTCCATTTACCCCAGAGATCCCCTATCATGAATATATCCATTTCAAAAGGATCGTGTCATAGGACCATTTCAAGAACGAGTAGCATCCATAAATAGCATTCGTCCCACTCACACCCAATCCTATTCACCCGTCCATCCATCCAAAAGCAAGCCATTAAAAAAGCAAGACAGGAGTGATTGCAACTCGCTTCTCAGAATTCTTTTCCACAAATCCGATCAACCCATCCACACCAAGTCATCGTCAATCGTCATCAACAAAGAAGCTACTCGTACAACAAAGTTTAGGTATGGTAGGGAAGGTATTTTGCTTTGCTATTGCCTGATGCAAAAAGAAAAAGAAGAGTCCAATTTTCCGAACAAACAAAAGTAGTGATCAACTGTGATCAAGATGTAGAAGAAAAAGAAAGAATTGAATAATTGAAGTAATTAAAACTTCTAAGACTCCACCCCAATGTATTACGCCGGCTACGCCCCTGAACCTTATAATAAGATCATAATCCGGACCCCTTTTTTAACCCAAACCAAATGATATCATCCACCGGTCCCAGACTTCCATCAGCTGAAACCTCACGCCGAAGTAAAAGGACAGATGAGGCAATAAAACACGCCTAAAGCGATATCTAAAACTGTATGTTACAATGCGCCATTCGAGTGTTGAGGGGGCATATTTTTGGGGGATGGTGAAATCTTGAGCGTATCAACAAGACTATGGTCGACTTTCTTGTTCCCATCAACTGCCACAGTTTTGCTGTCAAGAAGAGCCCCTATAGAATTAATTTCGTCAATAGTCGAAAGTGCTGGCTTGGGAACTGCTGGTGATATTGTAGGACTGCTTCCTACAGAAGCCTTGCGCCCACCTGAACCATTGGCGCTCTGGTTCTTATGTCGAGCGGTGTAATCTTTGATTGACATTTTTTTCCGAGCGGGACTCGGATTGACAGCATTTGCAGAAGGGTATGATGAGAACTGAGTTGTGCCATAAGGCGAGATCGCTAATGAGGGTACTGCGGAAGCCGGTGTGAGTGTGCCTGGAGTTCCAGACAGGTTAGGTGTTGTAAATGTTTGTGTTGGAGGCATTCGTACGTGTAGTTCAGGTGATTTATGTGAATATCCATTGGCGGATTGTCCAGTCCAGGAAGGAGGTTTCATTGTCTGCCCAGTGACGAGTATTGGTCCATCTGTATGATAATCGCCAGAATTGGACGTGAAGTCCGCCGACGGAGTCGATGAAGAAATACTCGCATTTCGGACCCTAGAATCAGTGGGTGACTGAGTAATTGATCGATCTTCCTGGATTGGTGAGTCAATATCCATTGCCATTGTAGGCGAAGAAAGATTTTGGAGACCTCCGTTCATCAGCCCTGCAGCAACATTTGTCCGCTGCCGCTCCTCATTCTTAAATAACTCCTGGGCCTTTTCCTGTACTTTAAATTTTTTCATAAGCAAACGCCTCGAAAGTGGTAAGACAGGCCTCTTTGGTATCAACTTTGTTTTCTGCTCGTACCATGCATCTTTATCCGGGCTTGTTTGTGTTGATGAATCTGCATACACGACATTCGGGCTTATTGAATTCTGGCGTGATCGGAAGCCCTCTGATTCATCTGATCGAGAGCCACTCGAATCATCGCGAGATTGAATGGGTTTTGGAGAGGCTACAACTTTTGAAGATGTCGCACTGAGAGGCGACCCCGACTGTCGACGCGATGTGCTGGCATCGACATACTGACGAGATCGGGATCCATTAGATTTTGCGTGAGCCGACTGTGAAACGGCAGTTCGCGATGCGACTGATTTCTGTCGGGGTTTGCAGTTTGTCTGTGATGCCGTAGCAGTCACTGGGGAGTTCACATTCGAACCATCCGATGGCCTCTTTTTTTTCCGTGGCGGTTCCTGTTCCTGTTCCAATTGTTTGAATTTTTCTTCCAACAATAGCAACTTTCTTTTCTCTCGTTTCGTCTCTGTCAAAACTGCATCGGCTTCAGGGCCATGTATTGGTGTGGGATCACGACTGTGAGGTTTGCTACGCCCGGAGCCAGAAATGGAACGGCCATCGTCGTCGTCATTTGTCTCTGGCTGGCCTTCGCTAGCAGCTCGACTATTGGTGGCGTGGCCTGTACTTGTGGGAGAGACGTGCTGCTTGGGTTTGCGACCCTTCTTGGATTTCACCCCATTTACACCATTGGATGGCTGTTGGTGCTGGCCATGCACTCTGCCGTAGTAATCACGGTGAAATCGTACAAAGGCGCACTCTTTACCGGCATTGCAAGCACAACCTCCGTGATCCGATAACACCAGGTTGATCGAATGCGACACACTTTGGTATTCGGCTTCGGTGATATCAGGTAGCCTATCGTCGTCATCGCCATCAAGATGAAGGGCACGGTCTAGTCTCGACTTGTCGACGAATTTGAAGTCCCAAGGTAATGTAATCTGCTCGTTTGGAGCCAGGGCGCTGTCGAGGGTCAAGTAGAAATGATACTCGCTTGTATTGGCAACAATATATGTTTCTAAGTTTGCGTTCGCCCTACAGCTTCGTCGAATGTATCGGCACTGGGATCCTCCTTTTCTTGTATCAATATACAAGGGTAATCCGGGAATGAAAAAGGTAAGAGGGCGTGGATGAGGACACTCTTCCCACCCATTGTCTGGGTTCTTATGGTAGTCTGATTGAAACCCGACATGGCCATTCATCTCTCCAATTGGTTTGTTCGCCGGAGTTTTCGTTGTCGTGACGAGAGATTTCCATTGCACATTCGTATTGTTGATGTGAGCGGTCTTGACGTCAACGTGCAACTTTGGGAATTGGTGCGGATCAAGTCGCATCTCGGTTTTTTGAACAACATCATCGAATTTCTTGCCAACATCTTCTTCGAACAGCTTACCCTCTTTGATCCACAAAGCTAATTTGCTCGTGACAGATAGATCGACTAATGTATTTGTATTAATTTCTTGTGATTGAACATCATAGAGCGAGTGGAAAATGACGGAGAGGGAATGGATTTCGAAATTCTCTGGCAGATTTCCTGCTGTGTGGTTAGGGCTTGGAGGGTGGTTATGATTTCGTTTGGTAGCTTGAGAGCTAACGGAATGATGCGACCGATGACCTTTCGCTCTTTTCTGTGTATGAGCCACGAGAGAGCCAGCATTCTCGTGGCCCTCTTGGTCATTGAAACCATAATTTTCAGAGGGCTTCACGGTCTTCTTTTTGTGACTTTTTGCCGCCGGCCTTCTATTTTTTTTGTCATTGTTATCATGGGTAGGTTTACTCTGTCGATATTGCGACCTTTCGTTCGCATGTGGACCGAGATCTCGTGGTGAGCAATCAACACAAGAATGAGCGAAGTCTGGCCTCAACACATCTACAGAGCGGTCGTAATAGCAATCGATATGCTGCCACGTCGAGCAATCTTCGCAATATATCGTGTTTCCATCGTCTTCACAATTGTTGCAGATGCATTTGATGGTGTAATCTTCGTCCGCCAACTCGGTAGCGGGTTGGATATCGTGGGTAAGGGCCTCAACAGAAGTGAGGAAGACAGGCTTAGTCTGGGTCGCATTCTGCGTCGAGATTGATAGGGACCTTTCTGTCATAATCTAGGAGCCTTTGGGTGGCTATTCGAGTGAGAGGATCAAGGTGCGTTCACTGATTCCAAGACCTGAGTCGCATGACGAAGACGACCACGACTCGAAGCAATTAATTATCGCAGAGCGAAAACGACACTCAATTTTGATGATCTCTTTCATCAGCTATCGAATTAAACATGTGAGTCTTCTTGGCTTCCTTCCACGTATGCCAACAATGTCAGAATCGATCAAGAGGAAGTGTGAGTCGAGAGGGAGCGATAGATCGACGATGGTAGTGCGGTTGGAAAGGATGGCCCGTTAGAAGATAATGTCTGCGAGTCTCGTGTACTGAAATGTGTGTTCTGCAATTGAAACCGTGTTCCCAAATGAAAGGGTTTTCAAGTCCCAGAGTGGAGGCGATGGGAACGAAGAGACAGGGCCTTTTGGAAAAGATGATCTCGAAAGGACAAAGACGATTCAACCGAGTTTGCGCTTTGGAATGTTTACGCGTTATTGTGTGATAATCGAATGGAGGAAAAGGATGGATAATAGATTTGTTGATGTATCCTATTTGTAATGACGAGAATACATGAATTCGAGAAGAGTTGTGAAGGTGGAAGGGAGAGAGTGTCTGTATCTGTGGTAGAAAATGGTAAGTGAGAGGGGAGAATTTGGTTGGGTGAGTGGCCCATTGCGAAGAGCGAACTCAGAAAGTTAGGAAGGAACCAAAAAAGCAGCTAATCCTGAGAGTATCTAAAATGCCTTGCCGCTTCAAGATTAGTAGTAAGAACGCGAGGAACGCTAGTGTAGAAGTAGATCCGTGAGGAGGACTCCCAAAATGAATCCAATGCTGCTTTTGGTTAGTGTGAATATGAAAGAAGGGTCGGTACTTGAGGGGGAAAGAGAGAGATTGTATGTGGATGTGTGTGAGTGTGTATATGTGTGAGAGTGTGTGTGTGTGTGAGAGAGAGTGAGAGAGAGAGAGAGGCCATGGAAGAAAAACAACGAAATCATGAAAATATAAAATAAGAAATAAGAACATAAAAAAATAAGAAAACATCAAAATATAAAAACAGTTAATAAATCAACATAAACATATGGAGGTGGGTAAGTAACTTTTTGTTAGTGAAATAGCAAAGAAGACCTGTGAGAGATTGATTTGTATAGTATGGTATGGTATAGTATGGTATAGTATTGTGTTGTGTTGAATTGTATTGATTGTATTATACCTAAGTAAATTGTAAACATCTTGATCTTGATCACCTAGTACTTTTCTCGCTTTTCCCTTTCTCCCGATGTTTGTTTGTTTGCTATGTTCGGAGGGAGGGGAGGTGATAAGAAGGAACAAATGGTAAATGAGGGAGGAAGAGTCAAGTGAAGTGAGAGGTAACAATAATAATAAGGTTGTGCGTGATACAGCTGGGTATTGAAACGAGTGAAGTGGACAGGGGGGGGAGGGTGAAGGGTGAAGGGGGGAGGGGGGAGGGGAGGGGGAAGGGAAAAGGGAAGATCAAGAATAGGTAATAATAAATGTGAAAGCGATCGTTGATGATGAAATGAGATGAAATGAGATGTGGAATATAAAATGACGTGGAAATGTATGGAGATTTCGTATGTATGATCAATTGAATAAAATATGAAAAATAATAAATAGTCACTTAAATAAATAAACAATCAATGAACGAATAAAATTTCAATCCATGTTCACAGAACGAGGTATGAAAGAATTGAAATATAAGAATTGCGGCTGTGCGCACGTCGGATGGATTAGGATAGCATAGCAAAGATGGAATGCGGTTTTGGCTTTGGCTTTGGATTTGGCTTTGGTGAAATGTCGATATATAGGTAGGCAGGTTCGGAGGTAGCAGGTAGTAGGTAGCAGGTAGTAGGTAGCAGGTGGTAGGTAGCAGGTAGGTAGTAGGTCATACATAGGTAGATACGAGTAGGTTGACAAATGTTATATATAAAACCCGAGGTGGGAGGTGGAAGGTGGGAGGATATGTGATATGTACAGAGTAGGAGTACAATCATACAATGTAATAAGATTCAGGTCGCATGTGGGAAAAGATCGAAAAAAATTAAAGGATAAAAAGAAAAAGAAATAAAGGCGAGGCGCCCGTATAGGAAGAGGACATCTTTAAAGTGGCAAGTCATTTGTGATTGGCTGTAACTGATAACTTATTGGGATGGATGGATTATGGTTGGTATGGATAATGAGAATCGCTTCAGCTAGACTCGAAAAGGTTTGTATGTATCTTGTATCTGCGTATCTAGTACATTGTAGGGAAAGTCGTCTTGTGCAAATCGCTCTGGAGAAGAGTCTATTATGTCCGGGTGTTCTAATTGTCTACTTGGTACGGAGGATGTTGAATTGTGCGCTTGAATGTGAAAAAGAAAGCGATCCTCCGTTCGCGCGGACATGACAAATTAATACTCATTGGCTGGAGGAGGTCGATGGATGAGAAGAGGTGAGAGGGTAGACGTCGATTGCCATGAATGTCGAAAATATGTACGAGAGTATAAAATAGAGGTAGCTAGAGACGTGTGATGTATATCCTATGTAAAGAGTGATAAGAGAATGGAATGAAGAGCGTCAACGCTTGAATCACATCAGTATACAGGCGGAGATAGTATATTCAGCCCGTGGAAAGAAAGGATTGTCGATGAGATTGAGCTCGTGCTTGTATACGACCACTTCCTCCTAACCAGTCAACGTCCCATATGGAGAAATCTCTCCAGCTGCACAATGCGTGCGATGTGCATAATGCAGTGAGCCCAAGTGAGTCAATTTCCATCTATCATTCTTGTCCTATGAGAATCTTCTGTCCGACGGGCAATACAGTATCCTGTAATATGGACAAGGGGTCCAAGTTTCAAGTGTCCTTTCGTGGATTTGGAGCAGATTCGATACAAGGCCATTCCCAGGTTTCCCAGGTCGTGCAATATAAATCGAGCACAGTGCATTGCTAGGTCATTCTGGTGACGACGAAACCAGCGTATCATAGAGGAGAAAACAAGTGTAGACTCGAACTTCCCCCCTTTTGATAAGAACGATAAAGGCAAAGCGAGAAAAGTGGTTGGGGAAAGCGTCTCGTAAAAAGTAACAATCAAAACAAGCGCACGCAGGTGGCTACTGCATTCTTTTTATATGCTTCACTCGTCAAAAAAGAAAAGAGGTGGCAGCCATACACAATCTTGCTTTCTAAGTTTGCCTTCAAAATTCTTCTAGTTGAGTTTAGCACGGCGATTCTAAGTTCTAACGTCTCCGAGGATACATAACCTCCACGGTTCGCAAGTCAATTGGTACTTGGAATTGACTGGACCTAACTCTAAAGTGGCCGGACTCTTCCAATGACCTCAACATCGAATGAAAGCACGATAGTCACGTGACATGTCTTAAATATCACAATTGCAGAGGGGTGAAGTTTCTTACCAAAGAGATTCGCACGATTGGGAATACCTACACATTCGCACAACTCGATCTTACTTACGAAAATGCTTGTCATGACACACCAAGTCCCTGATCTTTGAATGAATGCCAACAAATCAGTCCCCACTAAAAGGGGTTTTGGGAAAATGCAGGGGTCAATATTCCATATCCGAGATGTAAACAATCCAATTGCTTTCTCGTGTTTTTATCAAGAGTCTCACGTCCGGAGCATCGCATGAGTTTACCTATCAACGAACGACAAGATGTCCAGCTACTTTTCTCGGATGACCTCATATCATCCATATCATCCTGTCGATATCAATCTTTCTGGGAAGTATGTGGAAAATAGTTTCAGTCCATCCATCCTCATTGTCACCTTTGGAACAACGTGGGCTTTGGTCCTCGGCGCAACACTTTTTGCGGTGAGGAGATTTTATCCTAGACTCAGTATAAAGGATCAAGGTCTCGTTCTATGGTTTATCTTGAGTAAGCTTAGCATGCGATTCTATTTTCTCTTCAATGAAGCCTAACATTTGAATAGCGGGGTCAATTCACATCTTTTTTGAAGGATACTTTGTCTACAATCATGCTCGAATGGCAAGCAGGACAGATTTCTTTGGTCAACTGTGGAAGGAATATGCTTTATCCGACTCGAGATATATGTCCTCGGATTCATTTCTGTTGACCATAGAGACATGGACCGTTGTGCGTGTGCCAGTATCCGAATGCTGAATGTATAGTATGCTAACGATATTGGCAGATACTCTGGGGACCGCTATCTTACCTTACAGCCGTATACATCACCCAAAATTCACAATTTCGACACACCGTACAAGCACTTGTTTCAACCGGGGAACTTTATGGAAATCTGCTGTACCTTGGAACTAGTCTACTTGATGAGTACACCACTGGCAAACGATACTATCGACCGGAACCATTATACTTTTGGGTATACTTTGTATTGATGAACTCAATATGGTTGTTTGTTCCTGGCTGTAAGTACTAATCGCAATATCGACTCCATCCTCGCTAACAATTCATGTTCAGTTGCCCTCTTCGACAGTGTTATGGCTTCCGCAAGATCCTTTGAGTATTCGGATCCACCTTATGCAGCAAAACGGCCCAGAAAAGCCAAAGATGATGGGGGTAAAAAGGAAAAGGAATATCGCAAAGTTCCTGCCTCTCAAGAATCCGATACACGGTCGAGAAGGGGAAAGGCTAAATCATATAACGACGATTATTCGGGCTAGATTTGATGGATGACAATATTGGCCGCTGATACGTTGGAACGATGTTCCGCTAGTTGAGCACATATACCTCGACACAATAGTTGTTGGATATGATCTATCATGCATCATGCAGTTGTAGATCAAAAAGTTTCGGGGTTGGGGAGGGTGGAAATATTTGGACTGGATTCAGCAAACGCCGCTATGAACTTATGATACCCTTTATGATTAACGAGTACATATCTGGAAATGGGATTTGGGATTGCCCGAATTAAATCACATTCAAGTGCCAATCACACACACTTCGTTCAGGGACTTTACTCGAGAAATGTTACATTAACGATGAGCATTCTATTTTAGACATCGACTTTATATTTAGAACAAAGTGCCAGGTAAATCAGTATATGTATTTGAGCAACTAAGAGTGTTTCGGATGACAACAAGTCTTCTAAGGGCCGTCAAAAATGGTTCTAGAAATTCCAGAGATTACATTGTACCGTCTTGGAGTGCCATCAATGTCTTCAATCTCAATTTCCATCTCCAACCCCCAATTTCCTATGGGCCGAACTACCGATACGCTTCTCGTAGATTTAATCAAAGCTAAATTAAGCTTACTTGTGTTCCGACCAGAGATGAGATGTGATTGGTTGACACTTTCATACTTTATGAAACGGAATTGTGTTTCCGGATGTGAAAAGATATGTTGCATTTGAGCGTTTCCAAGGTGTGAGTGAGAGTGAAGTGAAGTGATGCCATTGTGAAGGGAATGGAGGGAATAATTTCAGCTGATGCAGGTACCATCTGGTTGATATATGAATGGAAAGACTCTTACGTAACCACCCCCTCGCTCCCTGAGTCTCTGTTCCAGAAGGATTTGGGGAATGCAGAAATAAGATTGTGTGAGGAATTGGAATGTCTTTAGCTAGGGAGGAAGCGTAGGATGCTGGTCACCCTGGGGAAAAGGGATCCCGAGGTTCATGAATGAATATCTTTCGGATATGGATACCTCGATAGAGGCAGAGCATCCATGCCAATGAATTTAGATGATAGGTAGAGGGGTCCTTTAATGAGGTTATTTCATGTGAGCGTGGGTAGGATAGATAGACAGATGCTAGATAGATGCTACTGCGTGTGTGTACCTAGGTACGGATAAAGTTTAATCTTGTTGTTCGGCAAGATTTCTAGACGGGGAAATTGACATAGAACAGATTGTCACGAGAGGATAGAATGTTGAGCTGAGGGTGGAAACTTGATTGATATCAGAACAATCAATCTACCAAAGATTCATGATTCAAGCCCTCCCAGAAGATAGCACGCGATCCGATGGATCGCATACCGGTAGATGAGATTGAGTCAATGTATATATAAAAATATCTTGTGAGGGAGTCGATTCAGTCGAGTGGGAGTACCTGAATCGCGAAAGCCTTGATAATCAGGTACTTTTTTTATCAATTCATGACTACTACTACCAGTACCGTCGGGTCGAGCAAGACATCCAAAACATTTCAAGGTTGAATGAAACCTTTGGAGAGGAGCAACTTCATCAATTGCCCAACCGCTCATTCAAATTCGGATTCAATTGTGAAATTGGCTATTGATTCACAAGTTCATAACTCCTTCACACCAAATTCATCATATTCTCTCATCTCAATCCTCTCCGAATCTTCGCATTGTCTTTCCCTTCCCCCCCCCCCCTCAAAACAAGCAACGGTCAAGTCATTCAAAAATTAATATATCTTCACCATTCATTTTATTGGCACTCCGAAAGAAAACTACAGTACTATCCGCTCATTAATGTAAAATCGGTTCCTTCCTGCTGCTTGAATAACTACTTTACCTGAATTTACTTTACTTTACTTTACTTTACTTCACTCTACTTCACTCTACTTCATTACCTCCCCGTACCTAGCACACATCTTGTAGTACCTCTCTCATCAAGTTGTACCACAATTCTATCCTATACCATTCTACTACGTAACTTATTTCTCAGAAACACAACAGCCTTCACAACCTCCTCGTCCTCCGCCGCCGCCTCCTCCTTCTTCCTCGAAAAAGTTGCACCCATTCAGTCGCTCGATTTTACCTTCATCACAATATTCTATTACGAAGACCAATTGATTTTCTATTTTTGATTCGGCTCCCTCTCCCATCTACACCGCCGACTTTTCCCCCCCAAAATCATCCCACCTACCTACCGACCGACCTACATACCCAGTATTTACTACTTGCCCAGGTGTCCTTCGATATCTTTCTTCACGCGAAACAAATAACTCAGTCCTTATCGAAACACACGAGCAGGACTCATTCAACACACATACTTGGTGATCTAGACTTCCTCTTCTTCAGATATAAGATAAATCACAATTTGGAATATTCGGGGATCAAAAAGGGGGAAAAAAAGAAAAAAGGTCGCGAGATTAACATTTTTTGGCTTCTTCTTAATTCAATCGATGGTTATTGTTTCATGTTCTGCAGGCTGAATGTTCCTTGAACTTTGAGTCGCCAACACATGCGGAGGTCAATTGAGTGGAACCCTTGCGACTCGACAACGTCAGAATTTCAAGCAACTCTCCATAGAGAAGATACGAACCATACGAGATTCAATCAATCTGCAAGGCCGAAGACGAATTATCTATCATCAACGATTTCCATTTCAATCATTCACCCTGGCCACCGCGACTCGAAGTACTCGGTTTAAGCATTACTTCCAAATTACAATATAATAGGGGGCTCGAACAAGGTCTGGAGATAGTTGTGGGTAATAAACGTTGATCATCAAATAATGGGTCCTCAATCAGAGGCAGGCCCCTATGCCGAAGGCGAAAATTATGATCCTTCACATTCCGATGATGGGGGAAGACTTACAACTGAGAGGGATATCACAATGCAAGATCAACATCTACCGAGGCCTAATGGCCCAGATAGGAGGATGAATGCATCTCCGGCAAACAGTGTGAGTGGTAGAGAAGGTCCTATGAGAGAGGGGAGTCGCAGACCAAGCAATGAGCGCACACGATCACGAACGCGAACTGGGAGGACTGGCAGCGGATCTCTGAGATTGTGTAAAAAGTGCGGTGAACCTTTGACAGGTCAATTCGTACGTGCGCTTGGAGGTACATTCCATTTGGATTGTTTTAGATGTCGAGTAAGTCATTCCCATTTCGCCATCATCTTGACGACGTTCAATTTCTGACTTGGATCTTGTAGGATTGCGGTCAAATAGTCGCATCCAAGTTCTTTCCCGTAGATGAAGAAGATGGCGAAGGACAATACCCCCTCTGCGAAACTGATTACTTCCGGCGCTTAGATTTGATATGCCACCAATGTAATGGTGCACTACGAGGATCATATATCACCGCCCTCGAGCGCAAATACCATATCGATCATTTCACTTGTTCAGTATGTCCAACAGTGTTCGGCGCACAAGATAGTTACTACGAGCACGATGGACAAGTTTACTGCCACTACCATTATTCGACACGATTCGCGCAACGATGTAATGGATGCCAAACAGCAATCTTGAAACAATTCGTCGAGATATTTCGCAATGGTCAAAATCAACATTGGCATCCTGAATGTTATATGATCCACAAATTCTGGAATGTTAGGTTGGCATCCCCGCAGGATGTACAAGAAATTCAACAGGAATCTGAAGATACGACGAATGAGGAAGGTCGAAATAATGTGCGATTAGAAGAGGAAAGAATGGAAGAAAAGGTCTACAAGATCTGGAGTGTACTATCGACATTCGAAGAATCCTCCGCGGCTTGTATATCCGACATGCTTCTGCACGTTAGTAACGGTGCATATATGGATGGTGTGATGGTGGCAAAGAAGTTCATATGGCACGTTGATATCCTATTTTGTTCTGCAGATAAATTGGATGGCATAATGACGAGAGATGGTTCAAAGGGTTAGTATTTCAATAATCTACGTCCTCACTGCTTTTACTGATCTTGTTAGGGCTATCATATTCGCGCGAAGCAAAACTATTATGCAAGAAAATCGTAGCATTCTTCTCACTCCTGTCCAAAACTCAGGAGACAGGAGTTCGAAAACTTGGCGTCACACAAGAACTTCTTGCCTTGGTTACTGGTTTGGCTCACTACCTAAAATTATTGATTCGCATCTGTCTTCAAGGCGCATTAAAGGTCGAACGAGATCAAAAGGATCCAGAAGGCCTTCACCAATTCCTCGATGACTTGGGCGATATGGATGCGATCAAGAATGATGACAGATCGTTAGAAGCTACCACGGGAACACCTGGACTTTCAGCTCCTAATTCGGATTCATGCATCAAATGTCAAAAGCCAATCGAGGATGAATGTGCTCGCTTCGAAGAAAGGAGATGCCATTTAGCATGCCTGCAATGCTCGAATTGTGAGCGAGATCTTGCTCAGAACCTCGAGGACATCAGGTTTGATGATGTAGAACAACGGGTATACTGTAGTAATTGTCAAAGTCAGTCTTCGGACGTGGTATCAGGATTCGTGCGAGTGACGAGGTTACAACAGTATGTCTTCCTTCTGAGAGTTGCTTTAGCTCGATTACTGGAAATATTACGTACCAAAGGTACTCTGCCACATACTTCGGATGACCCCAACCTTAATGGTTACAACTCGAGTGAGGGGCACAAAGTACCCTCGGATGACGACCCTCCTATGTTGAGGTCCGAAGCTCGTTCGAAATCATTCGGTGGTCCAGTTGATGAAAACCCACGTGAATCATCCTACGAAAATACCTTGAATGACGTAAGGCGACTACGAAGTACTCGGATGGACAAACATCTGTCTTCTACCATTAAAAAAGCGAGAACTTCGCGTATTATGGATGGTGTCGATAGTAAGAGGCCAGGTTCTGCAGGTGCTGATGGATCGAATTCGAGAAACAACGAGTTTCAAGTAGTTGAAGACCGTGACGGTAACGGCGAATCGAGAACTGAATTAATGTTCGGTCATCAAGACGCTCTTACCCTGGACGATATTCCTAGAATTGTAGCTGCTGAACAAGCAAAGGAACAAAGACCAAACGCATATAAGCATGCCCGTCATGAGCTTTTTCGAACATCTATCACTGAACCTAAACTCATCAACGGTCACCAAAGGACTTTTTCTGCCGGTAATGACCTTGATGCACAAACACAACGTCAACAACAGAGAGTTGCTGGAAAGAAATATTTCTCGGAATTATCCGCTTTGGAATATTTCATCGTACGTCATGTTGCAGTTATCGCCATGCAACCCATGCTGGATGGCCACTTTACTATGGAAGAACTACTTAACCTGATCGAGACTAGAAAACCCACTTTCTGGGGTAAGATGGGTAAAGCTTTCAAGAATGATGGCAAGAAGACAGCCGTCAAGAAGAAGGGCGTCTTCGGAATCCCACTTGATGTTATTGTCGAAAAGGATGGTGCCGAGTCGACAGATGGTGTTGGTCCTGGAGCTCTCAAGATACCTGCTCTCGTCGATGATGCAATTGCTGCGATGAGAAAGATGGATCTTTCAGTTGAGGGTGTCTTCAGAAAGAATGGTAACATCAGAAAACTCAATGAAACTGTCAAGGAAATCGATAGCGGAGGGTGTGATGCTGTAGATTTGAGTCGACAAAATGTCGTACAAGTCGCTGCTCTACTCAAGAAATATCTTCGAGATTTACCAGATCCTTTATTGACCTTCAAGCTCCACAATTTATTTATCGCTTCGCAAAAGATTGCCGATGAAGATAAGAGGCGTCGAGTATTACATCTCACATGTTGTTTGCTTCCAAAGGTACACAGGGACTGTTTGGAAATTCTCTGTTCCTTCTTCAACTGGGTTGCATCTTTCCATCAAGTTGATGAAGAATCTGGATCAAAGATGGATACTCATAATCTTGCCACTGTCATCGCACCGAATATCATATACACGAATGCTAAATCTCCTGTCGATGATAACTTCCTTGCAATCGAGGTCGTTCACACACTCATTGAGTGTAACGAGCAAATGTGTGAAGTAAGTTTTCTCCTTCTATGTTCATTCCTTCTATCACTAACAACATAAAAAGGTACCAGAAGATCTTCAATCAATACTGAATGACCCCGTCCTCTTCAATAACACATCCGATATCACAACCAAAGAAATTCTTAAACGCTATGGCGATATCAGTGCTTCCGGTGGCGTAAGACACACGGTCGAAACAACTGAAGCGACAGGTCACAGAGATGGGAATGGAAGACCGTTAGCTCCAGTGGTCACGAGAGTTGATGTTGATCCGGCGAATAATGCTTGGCAGAAGGAAAGTTCTGTAAGACACGTGCAGGATGCGCAAGTTGGCGGGCAAGGGAATCAGAACATGAACCCGAATCGAGAGTGGCAGGGTGGTGAAGGGGCAGAGTTACAACATCCACCACAGATTTATAGAGAGGAAAGGACTAGGACGCCGGATTTGGGGAATGGTAATGGACATGGACATGGTGGGGAGAGGAGTGGGGATAGGGAAAGGGGGGATAGGAGGGAATATAGAAATTCTAATGGTGGGTGGGGACCAGGGAGACCGCCGCAGAATGGAGGGGTAGGAGTTACGGGAGCGGGATGAGCAAAGGGATAGAGATGAACAAGATGGGAGATGAGGAGACGTGAAGTTAAATGGGAAGAAAAGAGCATATGTGGAGGATCAATCATCTTATTGGGATAAAAAATAACATATCTTGATTAGAGATAAAGTTTCGTGCTTTTGATGGACGGGACTTTGGGAAAAAGTGAAGAGAGAAAACTGGGAAGTGGATTAGTGGATTAAGTGGATATTAGGGATGAAAGGAGGGTGGATGTAGATGAATTACATCCATCACTTCTTTGATTACCTAGATAATAATGAATGAGATATTTATGTTATATTTATATCTTACTTTTTGTGTGTGTGTTTAGTTATAATGTAATCTATATATATATTCTATATTGGCCTTTAAACTTTAAATGTTAAATTGGATTTGGATTTTTAAATATCACAGATACTTATCTTTACTTTGGGGGTAGAAAATAGGATAGAGGAGAGGAGAGGAGAAGAAAGGAGAAAAGAAGAGAAGAGAAAAGAAGAGAAGAGAAGAGAAGAAGATGAGTAAGTGAGTGAGTGAGTGAGTGAGTAGGTAATTATCGATATCTTCATTTCTATTCTTATTCTTGTTATTGCTCTTCTTCTTCTTCTTCTTCTTCTTCTTCTTTATATAACGTAATGTAATGTCATGTACACCGTGGATGTAATGTAATGTAATAAATATAATATATAACCCTCTTCGTTTGCTATTCTCTGTCCTTCACGTCTTTATCTAGTCATTCTGTATTTTTCATTCTGTATTTTTCATTCTCCTTATTCTTCCTCTTTCTCTTTCTTTTCCTGATCCGCGGATTTTGATTTTGATTTTGATTTTGATTTTGATTTTGATTTTGATTTTGATTTTGATTTTGATTTTGATTTTGATTTTGATTTTGATTTTGATTTTGATTTTGATTTTGATTTGGGTTTTGATTTGGGTTTCTGGGCTGGGGGGATTGTATCTGTATCGCTGTTCTTGGTTTTGGGTTTAGTCTTGAGTTTGGTTTTGGTTTTGGTTTTGGTTTTCGGGGCGGGGCGGTTGGGTGGTGGGTTTATGAGATTTGTTGGTTCTTCTTCTTCTTCTCCTTCTCCTTCTCCTCCGCACGAATACTCTCCAATACACTCTCCATAGACTGCCCCGGACGAAAAACCACCATTCGCGTAATTACTAATTTACCTTTTTTCTCCCCCTCCCCTTTTCCTTCTTCTCCTTCTTTCTCTCCTTCCAATCCTTCAACCTGTTCAGAATTTCTAGATGCTTCTCTTTTCGAGGGTCTGCATATCCAGGGTTTGGATGTCGAGGGTCTGGACATCGAGGGCTCGCTATATGGTCCTGCTAAAATTGGTTCTGCTTCTTCTTTTGGGGGGTGAGGATGGGTGGGGTGTTTTTCTTTCGGCGATGCGGAGATGGGATTTTCGACGGGTTCTGTGAGAGGAGAGGATTGGGTTAGTGTATATTCTTTTTTTATTATGTATGTATATGTATATATATATATCCCCACGGGATATTTAAACCATATCAGAAAACAAAAGGAGAGAAAACATACCAGAAGACAAAGGACACGCGAACGTAATCGCATCCCTCAGGGTCCAATAATAGGGATCTAACACATCGGAAGTCGGAGTGAGCGAGGACCCGTCTTTCGACTGTTCTTTCATAAGACTGATTTTGCGTTGCAGAAATAACAAAATGGCGAGTGCTCGATAACCCGTATGACTTGATTTCTGTGGAAGTGCGAGTTCAGAGATCCATTGCAGTGTTCGCGCGTGGCGATGGATACGTTCTGGGGATGGGGAAGAGGGGGGAAAATCGGAGGAGATGATGGGAGTGGTGGGCTGGGTGGGAGTTTGTTCTAGGGATGGGGAAGCGAGGGGAAAGGGGGCTGAGAGGAGATTGGAAGTGATGGGAGTTTGTTCTTCCTTTTCCTTTCTTTTTTTCATGCGACGGTTTGTGCGGCGCAGACGTTCAGAGATGGTCCTTGATTGAAAACGTAATTCTTGTATAGGTGAGAGTTTATCGACCAATTTGAATGTTAGCACGCCGTGCTCGATGTGTTCTGCGGGTGGAGAAGAGGGAGGATGGGAGGCGGAGGGGAGATTGGGGGAGATGGTGGGGGGACGGGAGTTTGTTCTCTCTCTCCTTCTTTTCCTTTTCCTTTTCCTTTTTCTATGTTACTTTCTGGAATGATAGAATCTTTGAGAAGAAAGTCGTCAAGAGATGACGACATGCTAGAGGTAATATGGCGGATAACGCTGATTTGCTCGAGGATTTGATCTATCTTTGAGATTGTGCCGCTCATACCATTCGCGACTGTGGCTCCAGTAGTATCGGCAAAAGCATCAAAGGGGTCTTCTTGTTCGTTTTCCCCTACAAAAGTAGATGGGGGGTTGTCCCCTGTAGAGAGCTCACAAGTGGAGGTGGAATCATCGAGATAGGCTATGGGAGTACCTGGAATTGGTGTAAGAATGGCGCGGAAATGAGTGTTGAGTTGATCGAGTTTTGAGATCAAGTTGGTTATATCGTTCATGTTGAAGGTGGATGTGACATCAGGAGTATCGGTAGGGGTGATGTCGGTTGGGTCTTCTTTTGGGGGCGCGCTGGATGAGCTGTTGAGTTGATCTGGGTTTGGGATTGCGTTTTTTGTATCCGGTTTGATGGCGATTCCAGAGTCGGCCCTAAGGATGCCCATCTTTCTTCCTGCAGACTTTTTTGAGGGAGGTATTGAATGCATCGAATGACCATAGGATGGTGAAACCTGGACAGTAGAGGGACTGTGAGACGTCATGATAGAGGAATATGAAGGAGGAATGCTGGGATTATTCATTCTGCTGAATGTTGAGATATTGGTAATGTCACAACGATGTATAGAAAGTTGGAATGAAATATGATAAAAAGTATTCTTGCGAAAGTGTTCAAAAGATTTTTTTCTCCTAGGTAAACTAGCATTGAGTACTAATGAAAATTATCCCCTAAGAGATACAGAGATGACCAAATTTCCTCTAGCCAATAAAGATTGAATGAGGCTCAACTAGAAGTCGATCGACAATTACTAAAGCCAATGTAGTGAACGAGAGCTTGATCTCGTCAAATGATTTGCAGAAAGCCTGGTTTGTCAAGTGGTGATCGAGCCCGGGAAAGTCTAGAAGACGTTGAATCTTGGCCCAGTCAATCTGATAGAACCCCCCTAGCGGATTTAGCGACGGGACTAAGTCACTAGACTCTATGCCCACCCAGAGGCCACATTTCATTTTCCCAAAAACTCATCCAAAAAACTTGCATAGAAACGTCTACATATCAAAATAACAAGAGGAATTTGAATTGCATATACAGACGAGAATGGCCCTGGCCCTGCTTCTGTTTACAGAACAAAAAGAACTGTAAACAAAAGACAGATGACGCCAGGCGCCAAATGTTAGAGAGAAAACAAAGACATTGATAGAAATGCAACTTTCGAGGTCAGGGACATATCGGCAAAGATGATATCTTCATGACAGCGAAAAGCAAATAGGGAGTGATATAAGAAAAGATGATGTCAGAATGCTCAAGAAAGAAAGAAAGGAGAACGATCTGATATTGACCAATTACTGGACACCCGTATGACTTTTACATAGACATAAAACTGCAGTAAGAAAGGCACGGGACTGCTCAGACTTTGACAGACAATATGAAACAAAAGAGGAGCAGTCTTGAGCCATCGGAGGGCTTAAACGTCTATGGATGCGGGGACGAGTTCCTCATGGACTAAAGCAAAATAGTCTAGATCCGATCTTGAGAGGTATGTATCTCTTTAAGAATTTTATAGCCTATACCCTATATTTCATACCTCATGCCATATGACATAAGGCGCAATTCATTCTAGTAAATTTTAAGCCACCGCCATGATCCAAGGAAAGGAGTCGATTTGTCCTCTTTACCTTCAAATGACATGGAAGGACAGCTCTCAAGCTCGTAATTTCCAAGTATTGAAACCCTATCTCGAGTGAGCTGAAGCGGAGACCGATAAAGCATGGGAAGTGGTATTCAGGTAGTGGGTGGACGTGGAGCTCAAGGAAAAGTGGAAGACGGGCGAAGATGAGTTAAAGAAATATTGGAGAATCTTCGGAGGATAGAAAGGATCACACCGCTCGAGAGAGAAAAGGCTGTGAAATTAGAAGATCATGTGCTTGCGATGACCCCCGAGTACTCAAAGATGGGCGAGTATCAGTCAACAGTCTATCTTGTGAAGACGAGATGGGCTGCGATTTGAGGACTGTTGAGACCCTATTCAAGAAAGAAACAGAGCAGAAGGGGGCGAATAAGAGGAGTTCCAAATCTATGAATGGTATAAGCACTCATAGTGAAGGAAAAGAAGTAAGTTTCAGGGAGGAAGGTATGAAAGATAGAGTGAAGGGATTGATATAATAGATTGATGACGAACGGTTCATAATGCATTTGAATATAAGGGCATAAAGTTGGGGAATCAAATACATAGAAAGAATAAGCTTGGCAATATTTTGTTAGATATGATACTCTTCTCATACTCCGCGTCCCAGCCAAAAATGCCCTTGACTTCTACAAGTCCCACCAAACTCCATAACTGATGATATCAAACCCTTTTTTCACTCATCGTTCCATGTTGCAACCCTCTCAAATCTTCTTACTTCTCTTCTTTCCTCCAGCTGCCTTTTCTGCTCCAGAAGTCTCAACATCACCACTACTCTCCTTCAATAACGCTGCCCATTTGTCATCCATACTCAGATCTGCTTGGCCTTCTTGCTCAACCTTTTTCTCATCCTTAACTACTCTCTTTTGATCGACAGCTCCAATCACTGAGATATTACTCGCCAAAATCTCCTGAAATGGCTGCACAATGAAATGACCTTTTACATCAAACCATTCTCTGAAAGGTTTTCTCAAGGTTCTCTCCTCCTTTGGTTGTCCAGATCTACCTTTGGCCGCTTCATAAATCTTAAATGTTAAGTTATAGATTGGTTGATGCTTTTTAGTTTGAGTAGAGATTTCGAGGATGTGTTTCTTGTCTGGAGATGTGCCGATATATATAATTCCTTTCTCGACATAGAATAACCAGAATGTAAGGAAGGTATTGAGGATAAAGTAGATTCCAACTGCAATTGCTGTATAGGACTTTGTAGGCTCAAAACCATAGGTGTAGTCCCAGTAGAAACAGGCACCGCAGACTAAGACAGATGTATAACCAATTGCCAGACGAGCATCGGAGAGAGTATGTGACTGGGTGAATTTGAGGGAGTTTAGGTAGGTGGGGAGAGCATCGTCGGAGGTGTTTTTGAGATCTAGAATTGATTGTTAGTATTGTAATATTTGAACACTCCTGTAATTAGATGTATATACTGACCAGGGAGAGAATGCACAGATATCCTTTCTGAAGCCATGATTGTTTTCGTTCTTTTGCAGAATTACGTGGAGGGGAAAGCTGTTGTCGCAATGTACACAAAGAGACCGTGTCTTGATGAAGCTCTACTCGCAAGGGTCCGAGGTTAGCGTGAAAGCCACATTTGATGTCAGATTCAACCACAGACCTAGATAGAATTCAACTCGCGACAACCCCTCATACTTAATCTTCTCCAACAAAATTGATTAGGAAGATATTGCAAAGATGGCCCAGGTTCCTGTGCAGACGATCCATAGGGATCCTCAGTTATTGTGAGTAAATCGCCATTTTCCATGTTGGATTGAGCTGATGAACATGTAGCTACTGGATCTTGATACCTATTACCATTGTTATGGTATTTATTTCTTACCATTCTGATATTTGATCTGCCGCTCTAACTCATTATTCAGATCTTGACTGGTATCCTTCGTCACTATGCTACCGTTCTTATGGCCACTACTCCTAAAAAGCAAGAGCTTCCAGCTATTCGCGAACAACGATCCTTACTTCGAGGTATCAACCTTCGCAATAACGCTCATGTTCTCACTCCCGCCTCTTTCCAACCACGCAGAGATTGTATCGTACAAGCTTTTGAGGAAGGAAAGTTCTTGAAGGAGCCAGAGAAGAAGGGACAAGCAGCTCCAAATCCAATGACTGATCCAGCGGCTATGGAGGGAATGATGGGCATGATGAAGGGAAATATGTCTATGATGATCCCACAGACTTTAATTATGGGATGGATCAATGCCTTCTTTAGTGGATTCGTTATTAGTGAGTTGCTTGCTGGAAATATGAGTCGCTGGATGTACTAATATGAGACGTGTAGTCAAATTGCCATTTCCATTGACGATTAAGTTCAAGAGTATGTTGCAAGCTGGAGTAGCTACCAGAGATATGGATCCACAATGGATGTCTTCCATTTCGTGGTATGTTCTTTGTATCTTTGGATTACAATCTGTATTCAACTATCTATTGGGAAGCGATAATGGTATGTCAATCCTCTCTAAGTGTGATGATGAGAGGCAATACTAAGTAAACATAGCCGCAAGTCAAATGGCCCAACAAATGGGTCAAATGGGTCCAGGAGCAGGTGCACAAATGTTTGGACCAGGTGTAGACCCCGACAAGCAATTCCAAGGCGAGGCTGAAAATCTATCTGTCTTGGCTCACAAGAGTACATTAGAGGGGGTAGAACAGAGATTACTTGAGAGCGTGAGGGTGTAAATCAAATAGTTGGGCTAGAATCTTTGATTAGCAGAAGTGCTTCCTGTTGAAGTCAGCGGTCCTTCATCGCACACAATACATACAAGAGATACTATATAGCTCAAGTCAAGACATTCACACCTGCTGGGGACAGGAATTATGAAAAACGGGCGCGAGTTAATCCTCTCATGCTACTTCATGTCACTGATAAGTGGTTAATTATATAAATCTATCTTCAACATCCACAATTTCATTAATACGTCTTTACTTGAAAAATAGGCGGTAGGTTTCTATTATTTTCTGACGGTATATAAGGTCACATGAGTGACCCAGACGTTCCTTCCATCTTCGACTTCACTTTCCACTTTGAATTTAGAAGTCACGCCAGATCGTTACCCACACTATTGACCATGGGAGGTTTTCATATCTAATTTTCATCTCTTCCGTTTTCTATTCATCATCTATCACTCCATCTCTATTATCACTTATTCATCCATTATCGTCCAATCTACAAATTTCATCTCTCGAATATTTGTATGGTATTTTATCATTCAAATTATGCATCGTTCTGATTCATTGGATCTTCCCGATGATACAATGAATATGCCTCCACCAAGTAGAATTGGAAGCAGATCTGCTAGCAGAAATGCAACGCCGCCAGTTCTTAAATTATCTCGTCCTGCTGGAAATGGCTCAACTTTGCCAAACACACCCAGAGTGAGTGTTGATGATTTCATTCGATGGAATTAAAGCTGACATGAAGGTTTCAAGTTGACTCCAACTCGTAACAATTCTGTTTTTGGTGACGTTGAGAAGGTTTCCAAACCCGCAGATTCCATAGTAAGCATTGAGCTTTTTATTCAGTGCCTTCAAAGCTGACATTGAGCTTTCAGACTGTCAACACCAAACCTGTTGAACCAACTGAGGCCGTTGAGAATGGTTCTACTGCCAAGAGAAGAAGTAATGGGGTTGACATGCGCCCCTACAAAAAGACTCGTTTGCTTGCGTGAGTTTTCTCAAATCACAATTTATAACTTGTTATACATACTAACTTCCGACTGCAGATCATTTTCCGAAACTGTGAAATTGATTGTTGGACCCAAAGATGAAACCAAGACGTTTATTGTTCACAAGGATATTCTTCGTGCAGCAAGTCCCTTTTTTGAGGCTGGCTTCAAACCTGAGTGGCAAAAGGGAGGAGATGCCATCATGGAGCTACCCGAAGACGACCCAAGATATCTTGCGCCATTGGTCTATTGGATCTACAACAATGAAATTGTCTATCCGCATGATGGTATGGGAGTGCCAATGATAGGGCTTGCTGGTGTCTACCATTTGGCCGAAAAATATTTGATGCCACGACTCCAGAACGATCTCATTGATTCTTTGGTTTATGAAATCATCACCAACGACCATTTTTTCTTGCCATGCGATATAACTTCAATTTTCAAAAACTCCCCAGCAGCATCAAAGCTTCGTCTTTTTGTCGTCAACTCTACTTTGAAAAATTGGACTGTTGTTAAGCACATGGCCTGCAAGCCAGAGGATCTCTGCGCAGACTTCCTGTTTGAAGTGTTCATTGCTTTCGCTAAGGATCCGAGGGCAGGCTTGAGAAATACTTTCTTGGATTCCGAGAATCAGTATTGTGAGCTGTATCACATCCATGAGGCCGAAGAGGAAGGGAAGTGCAGATGTCTCAAACTCCCTGAGCACGTAGCGTCGGATTAACTTCATTGAGATGCGTGGACATTTGCTTGGGATTCTTAAAACATGTATTTCGCCAGATTAGCTATCTTTAACAATCACTACACTTCTTCGATTTTCTACGTGGCCATGAACCCACAATCCTTGCATTGTCAGCATAATTTCCTCCCTCAATGCATCAATGAAGATGTGATGATTGATCGCCAGACTTTATCTCTAATTGAAATGCCCGGTGAGTATCGTCAGATGTCCTACGAATAAATTTCAAGGCCTCGCAACTTCTTAACGCTCACTTGTCAAAACTTCTCTCTAAATCTAACAATTAAATGTTCCTTTAGACTTCAGAATGTCCTAGATGATTTAGCTCAAATTGGCAACTAAATGGCTCCTTCAGGTTGTTTCTCTATATTAGCTTCTTCTCTAGATCGCAAAGTAGATTAGGTATCATATTCGTGGCATGGGATCTTATCATTGAGCTTACTTCCACTCTACCATTGTATGTACTCAAGCGTGCAACCTTAAGCACTTCTATAGAATTGCTATGAGTTTTTTAAGATATCATTTTTGATTCTCGAAGGATACTATGAATGAGCTTATCATCCTGTTTGGCTAGGGCCTAGTTTCCTATCCTCGGTGACGGTATGTTTGCCTGTTCCTCCTTTTTTTTCCTGGAATCATTGCCTACGTTTAGTTATTATACGCAGTGCACTCGGGTGATGGGACAAGTAGGGACTATGTGGGTGGGAAACTCTGATTTTGAAGATGCTGATCGGATTAGCAACAGGGACTATGAGTCTTGAAAGTATTGAGGAAAAGTATCAGCCACTCGAAGATAGATGTAAGACGATTCTGTAAGACGGGATGTTCTACTGTGGTTTCTGTTGCGATCGCACGTTGATGACGAATGAAAAGTCCAAATTGAAGGCTGCAAAGTTTGAATTCGCCATTGATAGACGTAGAGAAATATGCACAATGAAAACAGTAGTTTTGGTGGAAGTTACAATGGTTAGCTTTTATGTAATCTGACATTTAATACTTGAGCACAACCAACCACTCTTCGCGGAGGACCCTTTTCCATGCCTAAACTCCAAACACCTGATATCTTGATATTACTGCACAGAGTAGCGATGAATCATGCCTTCTTTGACCTTTTCACAGGCTCATCATCACTAACAATATCCTCATCATCATCCCCACCCTCATCATCATCAGCTACGTCCCTGCTTCTCTTCAATCCCTTCATCTTTCTGGTTTGCAACTCCTTCAAGTCTTGTTTACCAAGATGGATTCTACCCATCTTGTCACCAACAATATCCGTGGTGATGTTCTTCTTTGGTCTCTCTGCACTTCCTCTTGCTCTTCTCATTGCCTCCTTCATTATGCTCTCATCGGCTTCCTTGACTCTGCCAACTCTGAAATCCATTCTTGGTCCCATCTCCTCAACCTCAACTCTTGGTAACTTCTGACCACTCTTCTTGGTCCTTATTAAGTATACTCGTAAATGAATCTTTGGTTTCTCCTCCTCTCCATCTACACTATCTCTGGCTGAGATGGAAACGATATATTGAAGACCTTCCACATCCACCTTATCTGCTGGCTCTCCCTTAAAGAAGTCGAGGAACATCGATTTCGCAAGTGTATATTCGTCGGAAACAGGACTCTCGAATGGAGTGCCCGAGAACAAAATCATAGGCTTTAATCCGACGGCGCATTTCTTGTTCTTGAATTGACTCAAAGTCCTGAACGAATCTGCATCAAGATTCAACTCTAACAAATCCAAAACCTTGTAATCGAACATTCTACAGAAAGTAATAGAATGTGGGCGTTTCTTGGATGAGGAACCGAAAACTAAGAGGGAAGCATCGTTCTTCTCGGAGAAAAATTCAAGGGAAGAAGGATCGTCGAATGGATGAATACTATTCTTCTTGGTGAATTTCTTTGCGAGAGGTAAATGAAGGGTATGAAGATCTGTGAGACAGTCTTGAGTAGGTTGCGAACATGTTGTATAACGGAGAAAGAGAGCGGTTTTTGGGTTCTCGACTGGCTTGGGTGCTTTTTTGGTGAGAGCGCGCTTGCTGCGAGCATTACGGGGTTTGCTAGCAGAATATGTTAACATAAAAAGTTCAATTGGGATTGGAAGGAGAATTGAAAGTACTTACATTTGACGCAACATGATGAATTGATATTATGTGGTATTGTGTGATTGTTTGAAGGGAATGAAGATATTAACAAATGCCTTCTTTACTTCTTCTCCAAGCTCGAACTTTTTTTTTGCGATCCGATAATAGATAAAGCACTAGCGCCGAAATTATTCCATGAGGCATCAATGCCTGAATGCCTGAATCTCACATGTTAACAATTCCACCCTGCGGACCTGAGCGGACGCTAAATGAATCCCAGTAAAGTATGGATGAAAGTCTGTGGGGTAGCGAATGGATATCCGAATTCATGTTCATCCCCATAAACATGCCGAGCTTCATTCCTGAGTTTACTTTTTGCTTCATTGACTTTATTTTTTTGACAACACGTCTGCGATTTAAGTATTCGATTGAATAGATACATATGAGGATACGGAGGTAATATTCGTCACTTCTTTCTTTCTCTTCTTTTAAGGAAATTGCTGGAATTGGAGAATTAAGTTACCGAGGTTCATTTTTGTGCCGGTAAGATGGAGGGAAGACTTGCTGTCATAAAGGTAAATATCTACTGTTCTCATCATAACTTTCGCAATATGCTGATGCAAAAATATAGACAGCACTTGAGAGCTTTATTCTCGATCCCAAAAATGCCGAATTTCTCGCTATTCTCAAAGCTGCTCGCAGCGGCGCTGTCTACGGTGCCAAAGTCAGATTTCCCCATGCATTGGTGTAGGTCCCCCCTTTTTATTTCGCCTTTACCGATTACTAGGCGCATAACTTACTGAATCCATATTCTAGCATGATGTTCCTATTCAGATCTGGTACTGTGCGCGAAAAGATAGGGCTGATACTCCGCGCAACACGAACACATGCGCAAAACCTCGCGAAATATGCTACGATATATAAGACTACGATGTTAGCACTCAAATACTCAGGGGGCAATAAGGGGAAGGAGGGAAATTGGGATACATTTTTAGCAGGACTATTAGGTGGGTATGTGGTATTTGGAAGGAGGTCAAAGAAGGGGCATGTCAGTAGTGTTAGCAAACAAATTGTGATATTTGGTATGTTTTTCTTTTCCAATCGATGCTCCAATAACCTACATTCGAAAGACATGCTAACGTATGGGCGCACAGTATTCGCACGAGTATGTTTGTCATTAGCACAATTAGCTGTTCTTCCTTCAGCAGGAATCATCCGAAATAAAGAGCTTGCAGATCGCATATCGAACGACGCATGGCCAGTATTTGCAGCACTGAGCTGGGGAAGTGTTATGTGGTTGTTCAGATGGTACCCAGAGACGGTGCAGAGTGGGTTGAGGAGTAGTATGGATTACATTTATGTGCAGAGCGATACTTGGGATAGTTTGAGGAACTTCATCATACATAATAAATAAGGGATTTTGGGAAGATGAATGGGCATATGTCTACAAACGAAGAATATACCGTTTAGCATGAAGGTCGAGGATGTCTAGGGAAACGTATAAGATAATAGTTATGGGAGCAAGCGAGCAGGTCATAGATTGGAGATTGTATGTTTGCATATTATACCATTAGTATTCACGGGACAAATACCTGGTGTAGAATTAGATTATCTCTTGGGTTATGGTCCTAATTTATTATATTAATCATATATTTGATGTTTTAGCTTTACAACATCGAGTTGGGGATTAGATTCAGCTCCTATATATCTTCAGCTTACTTTATTTATTCTTTCCGTTTCTCAGAGTAATTTATAATATTTCAGCCAATATCTCAAATCATCCTAACTTTCCAAAAATAGCACTTGTTGTAAAGAGGGTGAACAATTCATTGATTGCTTTACGGGAGCTTTACGGGATCATCAGAATTCAACATACTAGAATGTGTTCTTTGTTTCGCTCTTTGGAGAAATCGTCCTTTGTAACGAAAACATAATCGCGGTGTGAAGTCTATGGGATTCAAGATATCGTGAAACTCAAGAGGCTTTTACATAACGTAAGGAAGATCTTGGTAATCTTGAAGGAATTGGCACGATTACATGGATGATCTTTGGGTATGTACCCGATAAGTGTCGGACTCCACGTATTGGGGAAGCTGAACTAATAAGCCAGCCATCAACATATTGACAAAGGCGATTTCTAGAACCCTTCCTAATACTATCCTCAATAGATAAATTTTACAATTCAACCTTCTTTCTCCCTTTCAACTATTGGCCACTCTAGAATTTTTAAGATTATCCAAAAGCAATGTGCATCTCGAATTGATACATTTTTATATATGGTATTGGCGTAGCTCTGGACTCCAAGACCCACTGAAACTCTTGTACCCTCAGATATGGCTGGGCACCCTGAAGAAAACGCAAAGCTCCTGTCCACAGAGCAGGAGTCTGTCTCGCGAAATTCATCTGATTCTGTCGCCTCGACTGCTTCGACTACGAGTTTGGTCTTCGATCGGATCGGCGAACGTGTTGCTGCGAATGGGTCTGAAAAACCGACGATGGTGACACCCAAATTCCCTCCTCGAAGAGAGATGGCGTATGCGGATGATGAACATACGCAAATACATTTAGATGAGGAAGAGGAGAAGGATTATGATATGGAGGATGGCGCATTTCTTACAAATGGAGCAACGAATAAGTCAGTCGACAAGAAATTGAGAAGATTGATATGGATTATCGGGGGAGTGTTCATTGGAGCCTGGGTGCTGGCATTGTTTATATTCTTGGGGAAACAGGCATACAAACATTCATCGGAAAGTCCTCACGATCCACAGGCAACATCCTCGAGGGGGAGTGGGAAGAAGGTTACGATGGATCAGGTTATGGGAGGTCAATGGAGAGCGATGAAACACAGTATAAGTTGGATTGAAGGAGCCAACGGGGAGGATGGATTATTACTCGAACAAGGTTCTGTCGGAAAGGATTATTTGATTGTGGAAGATGTCAGAACACAAAGCCCTTCAGCTGTAGGGACTCTAGACACGATGACTTTGATGAAGAATGGATATTTCGAAGTTGCAGGGAGAAGCTTGACACCAAGCAAAGTGTACCCTAGCAAGGATTTGAAGAAAGTTTTGGTGGCAACAGATGTTCAATCAAACTGGAGACATTCCTTCTATGCGAAATATTGGATTTTCGATGTCGAATCTCAAACTGCGGAACCATTAGATCCTGTAGATTTAGATGGCCGAGTTCAATTGGCCAGCTGGAGTCCAAAGAGCGATGCCATTGTTTTCACTCGAGATAACAATATGTACCTTCGAAAACTAGCTTCACCAACTGTTGTCCAAATAACCGTGGATGGTGGTCCGGAATTCTTCTATGGTGTACCTGATTGGGTCTACGAAGAGGAGGTATTTGCTGGAGCCAGTGCAACTTGGTGGGACGACAGTGGCAATTATATTGCATTCCTTCGTACAAATGAATCAGAGGTACCTGAATACCCAGTTCAATACTTTGTATCAAGACCTAGTGGGAAAGATCCTTTACCAGGAGAAGAAAATTATCCCGAAGTCAGAGAAATCAAATACCCCAAAGCCGGTGCTCCAAACCCTACTGTCGATCTTTTGTTTTATGATATTTCCAAGGCAGAGGTATTTGAGGTCAAAATTGCCGGTGGCTTTGAGCCAAAGGATCTTTTGATTACAGAGGTAGTTTGGGCTGGGTCGACAGGTAAGGCTTTGATTCGCGAGACGAACAGAGAAAGTGACATCTTGCGAGTTGTTCTTGTTGATGTTGTGGCGCGAGAGGGAAAGACTGTACGATTCACAGACATTGCAAAACTCGATGGTGGATGGTTCGAAGTCTCTGAAGACACTCGTTATATTCCTGCGGATCCTGCAAATGGCCGCCCCCACGATGGATATATTGATACTATCATTCACGAGAATTATGATCATTTGGGATACTTCACGCCAATGGATAATCCTGAGCCTATTCTTCTTACCTCTGGAGACTGGGAAGTAGTAAAAGCGCCTTCTGCTGTTGATCTCAAGAACAATCTCGTCTATTTTGTGTCTACTAAAGAGTCACCAATTACAAGACAAGTATACAGCGTCAAACTAGATGGTACGGATATGAAAGCTATCACCGATACTTCGACGGAAGGTTATTATGGTGCTTCATTCTCTAAGGGTGCTGGATATGTACTCCTTAACTACAATGGCCCAAATATTCCATGGCAGAAAGTTATCAGCACTCCCAGTAACGATAACCAATACACACATGTCATCGAGGAGAACAAAGAACTAGCTGATATGGCAAAGAAACACGAATTGCCTATTCTAATCTACCAGACTGTCACAATCGACGGATTTGAATTGCAAGTCGTTGAACGTCGACCACCACACTTCAACCCAAAGAAGAAGTATCCAGTATTATTTTATCTTTACGGTGGTCCCGGATCTCAAACTGTTAGCAAGAGCTTTGGTGTTGACTTCGAATCATACATCGCCTCGAACCTCGGATACATTGTTGTGACTGTCGATGGCCGTGGAACTGGATTCATCGGACGAAAAGCCCGAACCATTATTCGTGGCAACATTGGTCACTATGAAGCACGCGATCAAATTGAAACTGCTAAAATTTGGGCCAGCAAAAAGTATGTCGACGAATCAAGAATGGCTATTTGGGGTTGGTCATATGGTGGTTTCATGACATTAAAGACCTTAGAAGAAGATGCTGGAGAAACATTTTCTTATGGTATGGCAGTTGCGCCTGTCACCGATTGGCGATTCTACGATTCTATCTATACGGAGCGATATATGCACACACCACAACATAACCCTAGCGGATATGATAATACTAGCATTAGCGATGTAAAATCACTCGCCAAAAACGTTCGATTTTTGATTATGCACGGTGTCGCAGATGACAATGTTCATATGCAAAACACGCTCACTTTGTTGGACAAACTCGACCTTGCTGGCGTGGAAAACTACGACGTACATGTTTTCCCAGACAGCGATCATTCTATCTACTTCCACAACGCGAACAGAATTGTCTATGATAGTAAGTAATTCCTATTAAATTTGATTTATTCATATTCTAACTAGTCGCAGAACTTAACAACTGGCTTATCAATGCATTCAATGGAGAATGGTTACGTACTGCAAACGCTGTACCTTTAGAAATTGACGCAGCAAAAGTTTGAGATATCAAGCGAACGAGGGAGTGAGTAATGAGATGAGATTATCATAGGAGCACGGCGTTCACAGCGGCTGGGAACCTTTGAACATAGACATGATATTATAGTTTCATTGGTGTTAAATTACTTTTTCATGAGAAATATTACATCTTTTATCTCTAGGGCCCGAGTCTATAATCTATTTATTCTTGGTGTTTTGTATGTTGTGATGATGGAAAATGGCAATGAGAAAGACGAAAAACAAACAAAGGAAGAATAAGGGTATTTTTCTTTGTAATAATTTTTTTTTACAATGCTTTACTCCAAGGCCCTACCTTTTTTCAATTTGTCTTAATAATGCCGCAAGAGAACTTGTAAACACCAAGACGAGTGGATGGGGAAAATGGTAGTGAGAGCCAGCTCACTAGAGATGCATCCCGCCCACACTCACGTCGTCAATCAAACATCAAACCGGAAAGAACCGAAAGATCGAAGACTCGGAAGCAATTTCAAGCTACGCTTGGGTCGTACGCTTTTGAATCCTACATCCTTGACATGTCGTGGCGGCAAATTTTCAGAGTGCGATGTCTGCTCGCACTGAACATCTCGTTGTTGCAATTCGCGCATTCGTTCGCTCTCGAGATTTTGACGCTTGCGTTCTTCTTGATGTTCTCGACTGCGTTGAGACATCTGGTCATTAGCCTCGTGTTGTTCGCGTGCTTGAACTTGTGGTTGAGTCGTGGAGACACGGACAGGTGTTGAGACGGAAGTTCGTCGCATGTCGTAATGGGCGGGAATTTGAGCGAAGGCTACGGGACTGAATGTCTCTGCCTGGGGTGATGGTCCTGGGAGGAGATATTCGGAACGGGTTGATGTGGCTGATGAGGGGGTGGATTCTGTGTCTTGGGTTTCGATGAAAGATGATATTTGAGGTGGGATTTGGAGTCTGAGTGGTGAAGATATGATGGAAGATTCCTCTTGAGCTTGGCTTCTTCGATGGTTTACTCCTGGGACCAAATGAGTGGCTATTCCCGACGGTGGAGAGTCTGCTTGAATTGCTGCAGCTTGTGGTGCTGGCGCAACACCAAGTCGTCTGGTTCTAGGGTTGTTGTTCCATGATAACGGAGGTGAAGTAAACTTTGATCTGTCTGGTCGTGATCTCTCAAGTCGTTGATTCACAGGTGAGGGCCTTTGCTTGATTCCAGCCATCAAGCATAACGGGAATCCGTTGCGTTGACTTGGCAAGTCTTGTCGATTCTTGACTTCTACACTGTGGCTTTGGGTGATGTGTTCGAAAAAGAGTTCCTCATCTTGAGTACGAGCCAAGCTTTCGGAGTCCCAGTTTGGAAGGATCCCGGTAGCAGGGTCCTGTGGTGCAGTGGGATGCCATTCGGGAATTTTCACGCACATTTCTTCGAGGATGTCTTGAGTGAGGACGCCGGTGGGATTCGATGGTTTGTTGCGGTTGTTGCATCGAATGCAGGGTTTCATGGCAGTGATTTGGGTTGTAATGGGAGTGTGGGCTGCGTCAGATCGGTTAGCGCACTTCTCGACTCGAGACGGAGCCGCAACCCTGGAGCAGGATGGGCAAAAGGTGAGGAATAAATGGCACATGTTGAAATAGTATTAAAAGGATTTGGTTTGTTTGAAGAATGACGGAAATTTGAAAGTGTTAAAATAAAAACGTTGATTTCGTGTTTCTAATGGGGTTATATTGAAGTGTATTAGAAGACTGAAGAAAATAATCTAACAGCGGAATGGAAGTCAATTGTAGGAACAGTTTCCATCTATTCAAGCATTGTTCTGCCTTACAAGGTACACAAGTATCTTGGAGACTTGCGGTCTTTCATTTCTTCTCAGTGTGAAAACTATTCATCCGGAGACAAAGAATGTATCTTTTCTCTCTTGTCCAGAGCAAAGTAACAAAGGATATGAACAGACAATGTAATTGTCATTTTCAAAATAGAACGAACTCTGTATCTAGCACAAGGAAGTCTTTCAGCTACATTCAAATTGCCAAGACCCTTTTTTATCCAAAGGACAAAGAAAAGGCCAGCTATATAGCTGAACAACATTCCCTGAACAATCCAATTGTAAAGAACAGCCATCTACAGAACCGCACTTTCATTACACTCGCAACTCCAACTTTCGTTTCTCAATCTCAATTACATTTGAAAAGTCTACCCTGGTGGTAACTTATATACATTTATTCCAATCAATTGTTCGAAAAGTAAACAAGTAAATAAACAGGTAAGCCCACACTCATCTCCAACTGAAGAGTATCATATCAGCACCATGTTCCAAAACTCACACCCAACTCCACCTCCCAAAATGCCATCAAAATTCTACACCAATCCCGAATACCAGAACAAAAAAGAACCGGCACATCGTCGCACAGGTTGCATCACATGCGATGAAGGCTACATGGATTATATCCCTCCAGCCCGCGATCCTCATCTTCTCCGCCAGGAATTCCGTCGTCGTCCCTTGAATGCTCCTAACTTAGCACCTTTATATATACCCGGCTCACTTGAACATAATGATATCGCATCGCTGCGTCCGCAGGTTCAGCCGGGACAAGAAGAATATGCTTTTTTGACAGATTGGCAACAAAAGGAATTAGCCAAGGCGAGGGGGAAACAGAGTGGGTTTAGTGTACCCGAGGAGGATGGGTGGTGGGAAGAAATCTTCTCGAAAAAAGTTTTCTGGAGGGGAATGATACTTTTTGGGTTGATTTATTGTTTGGTTGGGAGTGGTCCAAGGATTGACTAGGGGAAGATAGGTTGGTAAGTAGGTTTGTTAGATGATTCTCTTCTCTTTTTCCTTTCGAAATATTTAATAAGTAATTTTTCTTCTTTCACATCATGTGTTCTCTTGTGTCTTGCGTGTGACAGTGGTATTGGCCAATTCAAGCTTTCCAAACAAAAGAAATTCAATGTACCATTTTTCCACTAACAATGAACCCGCTTAGGATCAGAACAAAGAAATCGATACCAAAGATATGACTAGTGCTTCTGTTTGAATGCCACTTCGGCCAATAGCTTGAAGAATCTGCGATGACATGAAGTTCCCATGTTAATTACTCATAACAGTGGCTGCTGTGAATACCCCTTTGAAATCAATTTGATGTCGCTAGTAAATCTCTCCTTGATAATTTTTGGTTCTTTTGTATGTCAGTGTCCAATATTTGTGGATTATTGATGATTATATGCTAGCTTACATTAGCGTGACGCACTATATCCATGTTCTCGATCAAAACGATATGGAGAAGCGATAATTCTATCACACTTGATACCATATGAATTCGTATTCTGTACATCAGCCTGTATACGTAGGTAGTAAAATTGTATATGACGTCACAAAACAAAGCCTGGGTAGTTCTAGGATTCGATTATCGCCGGTTAACCATTTGTTAGCGAGATTTTACTTCAATCCCTATAATAAGCCAAGTGTACTAGTAAGCTACTGAGGCCGCTTAAGTGATTAATGGATTGGCAAAAACTAAAGAGGCTTTTAGGGTGTGGAGGACCGGGAATTAGCGTGGAATCTTTGAAGCTAAGAACCTTAGCTCGTTTAAGCGAAGGGTCTGTAAGTACAAAATCTGGAGCTAAAAACCTCAGTCTCAGGCTTTTAGCGCACCAGACTTTGGTTGGTCTCCAGAAATATCATGTGACTTAATGACATTGTCTTCTCAACACAAAAGCGAGCGTTGAGTTCCACAATAATTTTCAGACAGTTGACAACGTTGAGCTCCACGATAGCAATGACGGGAAAGTACCGCAGCATTTGTCGAGTGCTGCGATAATTTGGTGAGAAAATTGGCAAAAATGTTCTCCTAGATTTAGTTCTAAGACTGTGGTCCCATGGGCAGTGAAGCGAGTACTAGAAAACATAATGACAACATATATAGTTCGGTTAGATGATGCTGTAAGTTTAGATCTTACACTCTATAATGATAAGGGATGAATGGCTTGGGACGATTCAATGCCACAGCCTTCCGATTGAGTTGGTAACTAGACTCATAACAGTTCTGAAAAAAAATCACAATCAAACTACAGCTGTCTATCTCACCTTTGATTTCAGGAAATTAGCAACGGTTTATCACGCAAGGAAACTCAGCTAACTCCTCAATTCTTACATTTGGACCAAGCATGTTGGTCGTTTTTTTACTACTGCTGATCACACACGCATGCGCCGCATAATAAGCCTTAATTAACGCAAACCAAACCTTTTTTCAACCTTTGTAAAAGTCTGATTGCTTTGCTGAGACATCTTTCTGCGACTCGGAGCAGTAATTATACACACGTAGTTTGGCTTCAACCGATTCAATTTGAGATTTGCGAAGCGTGACTAAGTCCCGAGGCTGATTTGCATACACTGTAGGGCTGAGCCAATTATTGCTAATCTAGATTCTCACATGTTCAGGTAAGGAATTCTCCAGTGAATAAATGTCTACTTACTTCCAGGTTCACTTTCGCTTCTTTTCAAATGGTCTACCTCGACTCCACGCTGCCCACGCAACGATTTCAATTGCGACCACTCAAGCTACTAGACATCGTTTTGTACAACAATTTGTCTCTCTAAAAATGCTCTAGTAATCTATTGTGGCCAATAGAATCCTCATAAAATAGTTATCATGAAATAACGACCGATATGGGCACCTATTCTACGGGGTTTCCGACCTTGCAATAACATCGGAGTCAAGCGATGCTCATCTGATAACTACGGCAAGAATCCTTTCAATTTTTTGGAAATCGGATAAGTTGAATTACAACATAGGACGATAAGATGAATTCGACACTGAATATCACAATAAAAAAAGCGAGTTTTTGGGATTGTTTTCCTATGCTAATAAAACTGTCTTATGTGATCAACCCGAGTCCTTGTGAAAAGCATACCAAGCGTTTCCGTTGCCAAGCTCTATCAGAACCTGGAAGTTGTAGGATTTTGATTTCTGATGCATTCAGATCGTACTTTCGAGACAGAAGAGCGACTTATAACCTCAAATAACTATTCAATTCACTTACAATGCCGGAAATTATTGAGAGGCGCAACTTTCACTGAGATGTATTCATATTTTGACTCTCCACCTTTAAGATTCACTATTCAAATCAAAAGCGCAACCAAGGCCGGACCGTGACCAGGACCAGGTCAGGGTGTTCAATAATCCGGAATATAGCTATCACAAACGAGCCGAATGATCTCTACACAAATGTATGTGAAATTAGATTTTTGAAGATGCACACATATAAGACACACTGATATATCTCAGATTCCTTCCACTTCGACACACTGAAAACCATTGCTCACTCCAAAATTCCGACAACGGAGACGATTGAGATAGTCAGGCATTACACCAGCACTTGGGGACTGACAACCCGTGTGGCAGTCGTTGATGCAGTCGCCACGGCTTCTGTAGCTCTTCCATCATCTAGCGACACCTGTGAAATTTCTTATTCACACGATGTTGCAATGTGCACCCGCGATTGTTATATTATTCATAGCGTTCTTTCTAATCTTATTGTTGAACGTCATCTTTTCTGTATTTGGTTCGCAGAAAGAGGTCGTGTCTTTGGTTGATGATTTGATGGAAAGACCTACAAAGGATTGGAAAAAGATTGTAGACAAACGAGCAAAGTCTTTGGTCTGGTGGAGTCCTCCAAAAGACAGGTGGATTGATCGGAAACACAGGTCGCACAAACTTTCGAAGTGTTTGTGATCCCCCTTGTACATATAAAGTTGAGCCTATCACTAACTGTTATGTGGTAGTTGAGAAAGAACTGAAAGAAATGAATCTGGAGAACAATGTCAACGACTATGTACGGGGTGTAAGGGGTTTGAGCAAAAGTACCGAGGTACTTCCCGATGAAACTCTCTCACCAAATACCATTCAAGATTACTTCGGTCGTCCAACATAAATTAGAGATCAGTTTGTTCAAGGCCAACTCCGACTTGAGATTTTAAGATCGAATAAAACAGGATACATAGGAAAACTCGATGAGAGAAGAGTAGATGATAGGATGAAGGATAGAGGATAGGGTGAAGGGTGAGGGGTTGTTTAGTTTTTCTAATAAGGGGTCGCATGTAAAGTACGTGGCAATATGTTCATAGCGAGTGAAGGTTTCTTCTTCTTAGCCAGATGTTCAAGTTAGAGTATTGAACTGAAAAGGGTTCTAGCTTTATCACATAATTGTTCTCATCCGGGAACCGTTTTATTAGAGCAATCTGGATAACAATCCTTATATTATTCCACTTTACCACCATGCCATATCCTCTAGTACTCGTCCTCATCAAATCATCTGTCTAATCAATATCTCAAAATACCTCTCCACCTATTTTGTGTGTATAATTACTGCGCCCCAAACCACCCAATGCAATCTCTCAAAACCATAATCCACCATGCAAATTCAAAGCTCCAGTTACAAATTGAACCAAATCATTTTGCATCTATCAGCTCTCATTCTCACCTCTCTCGAGCAATCATCTAACGCGACATCGAGTTCCTTCAGTACTGCATTTTTTCGCTTCAAAAGTAGTCCGTTCTCTACCAAAGTTGGAAGCATAGCAAGCACATCCAAAGCCTTAGATCTACCTTCAACATTAGCATCCGAAGGCGAATCATATGTATTATGCGTACGATCCGTCATTCGATTGATAATTGAATCAAGGTGTTCTTCGATCAAACCAGGATTTTCCGGCATTAGAACGATCATAATGTTCATGCTTGCATCTTTTGTGGTCTTATCCGGAACGTCTGTACCAGCTAGAGCAATTGGAAGGATTTGTGCAGCATTGCCTTGCATGATCTTTGCTGGCATATATCGAAGGATACCAGCAATAGCAATAAGATAGTTTTCCTTGATACGACTGTCTTCATTGGATCGCCAGAGAGTGATAAGTTGATTGACAGTGGTGCTGTAAAGGCGGCCAAATCGAAGAGGGCGGAGAATACAGAAATTGCTTTCGTTTATCATGTTCGATGGAGCCAAAAGGATCGCGAAACTGCGGGCAACCTTTCGACCACGTTTTGGGTCAGAAATACCTTGCATCATGGCATCGATGAGTGCCATACTACATGGCTCATATGCTGCTACTGCGGCCGCAGCAAAATATGCCAGGGCTTGATATATTTGATATGCTTCTAAATCCGACTTTGATGCTGCTTCATTGACCAGCTCGAGCATAACGCCATGAAGTTGTTTTCCGTCTTCAAACGTTTTCTTGTCTGCACCGAATTTGTTTACGAGAAGTTGAAGCATCTGCAACATACTAATGCGAGCTTGTCTTGAACACTTGTTTTCCACAGAAATTGCGTTGAAAAGCATTGACTTGGCAGTTTCATGAACCACTAGACCCAAGCGGTCGATGTCCTAGAACAAATCAGTAAAAGTTGACATGGAAAAAGAATGAAAATCGGCTCACCTCTTTGCGGATTCCAGCTATTAAGGCTGTGGAAAGAATGTTGGCGGAACATTTATTGGAGGGGCCAATACGAAGGTCCCGTTGACAAGCACCTAAGTCTGCTCTAGTGTGTGCTCCGAAATTGAATAAAGTCCAAACACGACTTGGCTCAGTTGGATTATCTGCATTAGCTTTGAGTAAAAAGTTATTTTCGTGTGGAGTGGTGCTGGATCGAAGTATGTACGTTCCAATTGTTCCAACGAGTGCAACAACGGAATCGTCGAAGTATTCTCCTTTGCTAACCTCGGAGATACCTACAAACCAACTGCCTTTCAAATCGCCAGTCTCATGCTGAAAGAGCCCAATAACTCGCTTGAATAATGCAATTGCAATGAAAGCATAGGGATCTATGATTTTATTACTGTTTGACAATAGTTCGCCGGCAGTTTTATCATTGGCAAGTGCATCATCAAACACCTGCAATCCTCGATATATTGCGGCTAAAAGGGCCATCTGATAGGATGTTTGATTTGCATATTTACAAACATGATGTGTAAATTTCATGACAAATTCGGATTGTAAAGCCTTAAACAATCTGAATTTGAAATGAGTCTTGTCTTCGAAGTCAGGAGTTTCTAGCTCGCGTTGGCAAGTTGACTTGCACGCAATGTCGACAAGTGAGTCCAGGAGCCAAACTACTTGAGTCAAGTCAGACTCATCACCATGCTCGGTTTCTAACTGATCTGGAAGTTTGCCAATAAAATTGGGGAGTGTGATGTTGATAAACGTGTCTGGATATCGAACTGATAAAATGGACAAGGAAGCTACAGCCAGCGAGCGAAGATCGTCCGCCTCTTTCAAATTAAACGCTGTCTCGTTGAGCTTTTCAATGATTGTTCCTTGTTCGAAAGAATTCAAAAATGGACGATTGACTGAATCATTGCGAATTGATGCCAAAAGTGTAAGTCCTTTAGTGGTGGCGATCTTTAATTCGAGATCACTCGAAGGCATGGAGGTGGCGCCAAAATAAAGTTCTATGAAGCTTTCGCGGAAACTATCAAAACTTACATCCATGGCGGCCAATTGTTGAGCCATGTATGCATCTCCGATGGGTGGAGCGGATGAATGTGAGATGTTTGCACGTGTTTCGAGAACAATATTAAATGACTCGAGTAATCGCGTTTTGTCTGCTATAGTATCTAGCCCTTGCCATAAGGTGAAAAGAGTTGGAAGAGTATTTCGAGAAGTAAGTGTAAAAGCTTGAGGAGATGTGCTCGAAATTTTGCCCAAAATGCGAGTACATGGTAAAATCATACGCTTCTTTGTATCATCGGTAAATATTGTAATGCATTCCTGAGTGACATAGTTGACAAATTTCTCCAACTCGACGTTATCGTCTTCGGTGCTAGAGGATTGTTGGCCCAGTCTGCCGGCAATCGCAGCAATGTTTTCTATAGAACGATTGATAAAGTCATCATTTTCGCCGTTCCAGACCTCCCATTTCAAAGTGTCCCATATTGTGACTGAAAACTCTGAAACATTGGTGTAATTTCGTATGCATTCAAGCATGGAATCGAATACATCAATCTAATCAATTAGCATACAACGGAAAAGAGGATGATGGATTTAACTACCTTTATATCTGCTCTAACGCTTTCGGAGTCTAATTTCTGGAATAATGCTGGGAAAACAAAAGGGGCATATTTATCGTTTGATATCAAACAGTCCAAAAGACCGCGTTTTAGATCCTCCTCTGGCTTCAAGGGCGTTGCTGATTTAGTAGTTGTAATGGGAAAATAACGGAAGAACGATCCAAACAAAGTTTCAGCTTCATCAGAATTTATATCCCAACTTTTGCCTAATTGACTATAAATCTTGAAAATAGCAAGTATACAAGATGGATTTCTCTCAATTGCCGCCATGGAAGCCATACCATCAACAAACTTGCTTCCCAACGAGGATTTAAGTGCTGTTGGATATGCTTCCAGCAGACATTGGAGAAGGTTGAGTAGACTTGCTCGTGTAGAATGAGGGAAGTCATTTAGAGACTGCTTGTTGTCTGGGAGACGGAAAACTGCCGACGCTATATCAGGTGCATTTGATTTAATAAACCTGGGCATCTTTGCAATGGTAGTCAGACATTTAGCAATTTCAAGGAGACCAGCTCGGTAAATCTGAACCTCCCCAGCCTGGGATACCCGATTTGTCAAATACTCCACAAGAGCGCTCACTGGTGTACATTAGCACCTGTACCCAATACAAATATCGCTCGCTCTACTTACGATCATGCCTTGAGAGCTTTCCGGGGTCAACACTTTGTAGTACAAGTAACAGAAACTCCAACCCTGGACGTAGTCAGCACTGAAATACGTTCCAAACCAATCTACTCAAATGGGTTGCACCTTTCTGACAATCTTCCATCGAAGCCTCGCCATCTATATATGGACCAAGCTCCGCAATAAGACTGCTAATTGCAGCGAGATCTATCCAACAGTTTAGCGAAAGTTGAACCCAACATATTTGGCTGAAAGCTTCGAAATCGTACTTTCTACTTTTCGATTGACAATTGCTAACTTGTCCTCCTCTGCTTGCGCAGCCATAAACTCAACCACCGTAGATCCCATATTGTTTTTGTTTATCGTAGCTCGCCAATGGAAAGTAGACTATTCGAAAGGGAACTTGAATTGGGTGACGGCGATCGAAAGCGCCTAGTCTATAGAAAAACCAACATTAGCTACCTGAGAACGTGCACACTCTATATTCGATTCAACTGCTAGCCAGTGCCCAACAACCTGTGTAACAATCCAAGAGATCGAGTGGTCATGGACGTGTAGTCTATTTGTGCGCCTAGGTAGCCGGTGAATTGGAGCAGGAGGAAAAGCATTTGTCTGGATTCCAGGTCGCGACAATACGAAGAGGGCTAGTGGGATAGACGATAGCGTACGTATTGTCCTCAAGGGTAGGAAAGATGTCACAGAATTTCGGAGAGCAATTTCAGGTGCCGTGTCTCACCCCAAAGTCGAGATCGAGGCCTGGATTGCTGAAGGAGGGGGAAATAGGACGACACATTCTGGCAAGAGGATCGGTCAAGGATCGAAGTCAATTGAACTCGAGGGCTTGAAACCCAGATAACCAGGAACTCTGAAGGGGTCCCAGATAACCCATCGAGTAAGATCGTGGACGTAGGTTGAGAAATTCTAGGTAGCTTTGAAGCCTCTTCGAATAGTGGAAACGATATATACACTGAATAGTTCCAGATAAGAGCCAAACAAGGCATGCTGGTCGCCATCAACCAGCACATAAGATGGACTAATACATGAATAGAAGAAAAGCGACTTACTCTGAAGGGATATGATTGTCGTGAAATGTAGCACCAATTCGAGTCACCAGTAAGAAAAGCTCGGTATGTAGGCTTGTAGAAACAATGCTATATGGCTGATAAATGGAAATGGTATCGAAATGAACAGTTCTCCTTATACAAGAGAAGAGAGTAAAAACGAGTGAGATATAATATCGATTGCAAATCATGTACCCTTGAATGGCAGGTTCTTCTCTATGTGCAATCCGTTCAATGATTATGATTCTCAGACTCAGATAACCTTAATAATTGAGCTTCTAGAATTGATTGAGGGGAAATTTTCTGCCCATCAAGGCGGTCAACGGTTGAACATCGGGAACTGTGTGAGTTAGCACCTCGAATTCCCATCATGTTTGTTCTGATTCACGATGTTTCACATTGTACATCCATCAGGAGAAGAGAACGACTTCCAATGAACCAAGTACTTGATTTGAACGAAGCTCTTATTGTTCCTCTTTTTATACATCACCTGTGTATTGTACCCTTCACTGGATCCGGTGAGGTAAAAGAGCCCCAATCGACACCCCTGACTTACCCCTCCATTTCCCCTCCAAAAAAGGTGCGATAAGATAAGCATTGGGAAGAAAATTTTATTTTACACATGTTTCATCAAAACTTCTCCTCTGATTTGTTACCTTCCAGAACAGGATTTTCCTATCAACAAACCAAGTATACACGAGACCCTTGTCGAAGCACTGTGACTTTATCGAAAATTGTGCCACGATCTTCTCCTAAATCCTTCGCCGCAAGTCATCCAAACATAGTCGAAAATGTCCTCTTCTCCTGTCCCAGCGACCTGCAAGGTTATCTTGGCTCAAGGAATTGCTAAAAAGTTACTTGGAGAAGTCGCGACGGATCTAGAGAAGTTAACCTTCAAGCCTAAGCTTGTGGGATTGTTGGCAAATGAAGATCCTGCAGCTCAGCAGTATGCGGACTGGTCAATGGCTACATGCATTGAGAAGTGAGTATTCTTCCGTTCGTTTCCATTTGCTATACACAAGAGAATTTGCAATCGCATACTTGCTATACTTGACCACATTTCCCTTCAAAGATGGGAGTAATTTAACGATTCACAAATCAAAAGATCTGAAAAGCACAGAGAAATTGGATATCAGATTACAAGACACTGAAATGGGAATTACTTGCGCCCACGAACTATCAATCTTTTAGTTCAAGACTTGGGGATTCTCACGATGATGTCGAACACTACAAGTAGTTGGACTTCGATAGTTCCACACACTGACTTCTTTCATCCAGTGGTTTCGATTTCGAACTCCGAAAGTTCACCAAGGAAGAGATCGAAGACGAAATCCTCAAAGCGAATAACGACGATTCCATCCACGGTATCATCGTATATTACCCAATCTTCCCCGCGCCTTCTCTACAAGATGGATACATCCAACAAATAGTCGCTCTCAACAAAGATGTAGAAGGATTGGCGCATACCTACCGTTTCAACATGTACCAGAACATTCGATTCCTTGACGCTCCTCACAACACCCAAAAATCGATTTTACCTTGCACACCTTTAGCAGTTGTCAAAGTTCTCGAACACCTACAAATCTATAACTCGGTTCTCCCATATGGCAACCGTCTGTACGGAAAGACGATCACAGTATTCAACCGCTCAGAGGTTGTTGGTCGTCCATTGGCTGCTTTACTTGCCAATGATGGTGCTACAGTCTACTCTTGCGATCTTGACGGCGTGAAGCTCTTTACCCGTGGCAAGGGTATCAAGAAGATCCATCACGAGGTACACGATATGGAAGGAATGAAGAACGATGAATGTTTGCCCAAGAGTGATGTGGTCATCTCCGGTGTTCCAGGAGAGAAGTTCAAGATCAACACTGAATTGATCAGGGATGGCGCTGTCTGTATCAATTTCTCATCTCAAAAGAATTTCGATGGCCCTGCTGTGAAGGAGAAGGCTTCGATTTACGTACCTTCCATTGGAAAAGTTACAATTGCTGTTTTGTTAAGAAATCTTTTGGTTAGTTCTTCCGTGTCTTGACAAATAAAGACCTTTCACTGACGAATTCACAGAGATTGGTAGGAAACCAAGGAAAGGGGGCTGCAAAGCCGGTGGAAGAGTTAAACTAAAATGGAATTGGGCTATTAAGGAGGAACCGAAAAATAGAAAGGCGTTTTTGGAAGATTTATACCAAAGAGGAGTTGAAAATGATAAAGGATAGGATAAAAGTGATAGAGAATTCTTCATAATTGAATTAGATTTGGTATTTTTACTTCCGCATCTCTAACAATTTTTATTTATTTAGCGGTAGTGAATCGGACATGTCTCGTTTACTTACCTAGGTAGGCACTTCTCGATTGTAGTGTTGAGATCTAGGTCGGCGGTTTGACTGATAGTCTGAAAATATTCACGGAGCGTGAGGGAATGCATTGGTATTCAGGCCGTGCCGGAGATTATTGAATTGATACAATGGGAATGGAAAATAGGATGTGCGTAGTCTATGTGCTCTTCGTTCTCATCTCTCTAATTTAGGGTCTGGATATGCATCCTGTCATTCACTCATTCACTCATTTCCATTTATACACGAGGTTATGAAATGCTGAACATTGAATCAATCCGCGTTTGAGTTGAAATTCAAATTTCAGCGTGAGTTATGTCATGAGAAGGGGAAGAGAGAGGAAGAGAGATCAGAAAAATAACCGAGTGGATTTCTAGGTAATTAGGAAGCGAGGAAGGAAATATACTAAAATTTAAGGGTTGGGTAGCGAGAAAATTCAATTGTAGTAGAGAGGATAGATGGATAGATAGATAGACTTTCAATTCTTGGAATGTCGAGCTTTTTGTTATATGGATTGAGATTACTGGATAGTAGGATTATTTGTGGTGATGTGAGAGATAGATATCTAGATATCTAGGTAGGTAGGGAGGGAGGGAGAGAGGGAGGGAAAGATATCTATCCGAAAATCTCGTGACATCACCTGCGTATACACATGTATATGGATAATATATCCTGAACACAAACCCGCAAACACCTCGAGAAATTTTGTTGCATATCTATTTTCATGCCCAGCATATAGGGTGATACTAAGAGTCATGTATGTGTGTGTGGTACAATGTACTAAGGTGATACTACTTTCTCATGATTCTTTGTTGCATATCTGTATTCGCGCCCAGGGAATCTGGTGGGTGGATGGTGTGATATTAACGACTTGGGGGTCTTGGTCATGTTGTGGAGAGCGAGTGAGTGGGTTGTAGATGTGTGAATACCTGGGTAGGTACTTGGTACTTTTGTTGCATATCGGGCCTCGAGCCCAGAGATTAGTGAGATACTATGGGTATGGGTATGGTGATTCTGTGTATGTATACTAGGTATTTGAAGGAGATTTGTTGCATATCGACATGTATGCCCAGTATGCCCAAGAAACTCGGCGGAATGTGGTTTAATGACTTGGGGTTCTTGGTATTGTAGACAGTGGTATACAGATTCAGATAGATGGGTTTGTTGCATATCGGCCTTTGAGCCCAGAAATTGGGGGGACACTAGGGTATGGTGATCCTGTGTATGTGTGTTTGGAGGGGATTTGTTGCATATCGATATTCGTGCCCAGAGACTTGGATGTGAGACTGAAATTAGGACTCGAGTACGAGATTTTGCCTAGAGGATCTGGTGTTATGAATAGAGTTTTGAGGGCTTCTGTTGCATATCGGTTTTCGTGCCCAGTGTGCACAAGAAACTCGGCGGAATGCGGTATAACACTTGGGTATCTTGGTGTGGTGAGAGTGATATGCAGACGCTTTTGTTGCATGTCGGAATTCATGCCGAGAGAATCGAGTGCATTGGTTTGTACGTCGAGGTTGGTTACATATCTATATTTATACCGATGCTTCGTCACCGCGGCACAAGGATACTAACCATGGTAATATGAATGATATATCTGAGTGCGCAGTCTGTAGACTCGAGGACTTTTGTTGCGTATCGTATCTCATGCCCAGAGGTACAATGTCTTGGTTTGTATACCCATGGTTTCTTTTTGCATGAATTTTAATCTTATTCTTACACAGCATAGTTCTTATGATACTCTAGCATGATGAATCTATCAGTCAAGAGTCTTGTTGTTGCATATCGTCAATCTTGCCCAGAGAATCAACCATACTATCACTGATTCATCTGACCCTCAAAAGGAACGTTGCATATCTTTCTTCTCGCCCAGATTCTTGGTCTACATATTCGCCAATATCGTGGTGTCATACCAAACCCCTTCCTGTATACCGCGGATATCGCGGGCACTATTCAACAACTGAATCACATTGTTGCACATCTAACTACTTGCCCAGGAACCTAGAGAATTCGGTGTCCCTCGCCAATGTCTTGGTGTGCGACCAAGATCCTCGGACATAAGTTTTCGGGAATAATCAGAGTGAGAATCAGTGTTGGAAGAGCTTTTGTTGCACATCTGTTTTCTTGCCCAGAGAACCTAACATGCTAGTCTGTGTCTTGGTGTTGCATGGAAAAACTTTTGGAAAGCTTTAGAAACCCGAGTTGGACGAGCTGCTTGGCTATTTCTCCGTGCTCGGTACCGAGATGATCCCAAGATTATGGAGAATTTTGGAAGAAGAGATGGTGTTTTTTGGGAACTGGGGATTGGAAATCGTTGGACTAGCTTTAGATCTGGTGGTTGATAATACAGAGTATATTGACTGGTATATATATAGACATACATTTATATATACTCCATATCAAGTGTATCTCAATATTCGCAATCCGACAAAGAAAACAACAATATACTTTCAACACCAACGCCAAGATTACCCCTTGACGATCAAGAAAAAGCAAAAAAAGAAAAAAAACTTCAAACCTCCGAAATGACCGGCAAATAAGATAATCCCAAGACGCCGGCCGGGTATCCAAGATCAAAACGCAAACACATACAAAAGATTGGTAAATGCTGGGCAAAAATACAGACATGCAACAAAAGTAGCAAAAACAAGACGAAAAATCACGAGAAGAGGAGGTGAAGGTGGACGCAAAATACTACTTGGTACTAGCCTCTAGATTTGTGTTTCAAACTGTTGGAAGAAAGCTTAGGGTCTGTCGAACATCAAACGTGCCCAGATTCCGACGCCGACGCCGATGCCCGAGAAATGGGATTGTACGATGCAGCGTCTTGAATCAAATTCTTGACTATCGAGGATTTCCTTGGCGCATAATAAATTGGCAATTGGTTTCAGCGCATTACTCGTGTTTGGTTTAGAAATTATCCTTTCCAGTAGCTTTCAACAATATATCTCTCTCGAGCTGGGCCTTCAACACTTGTGTAGGCAGGTGTACTATCAGATAAGATCGGGATTAATGTAAGCGGATGGATGGATGGATGGATGGTGGAGAACCCAAGCCAAGCAAGCAAAAGCTGCAAAATATCAAAAGAAGGTTTGTAGGCACGATGCACCGAAATTACTCCACGGGAAACTGACGAGTGGAAGTCGAACAACGTTTTTGTTCAAGGGCGCAGGGGATGTATGTGTATGGATTCATTCTGCATTGGTGGGCGGAAATTTAAAGTTACTGTACAGTGTACAGAACTATTGCTAATGAATTTCCGGGGTATGAAGGATCTTCTTAAGTGTGTGCTTCCCCGAGATTTCAAGGTCATTCTTTGATTTATTCGAGATTCTTACATCATATTCAAATCGTCTATTTTGATTCGTCTTCTTCAACATCAACATCACCAGTATCAACACAACTCTCATCCACAATCCCTCCATCAAAAACTCCCTACCCAACAACCTCAACCTCAACCTCAACCCCAACCCCAAACCCAACCATGGTCTCCCCCATCCCCACCATCCTAACCACCCAATTCCTCTTCTCCCACCTCCTCCAATCCGCGCGTCTCCCCCGGCGCATCCTCCACAAGACCTCCAACGCCTCCCCACGACAAGATCTCGTCAATTTCCCCCCCAAAGATCTCTCCCCCTCCACCATCAACATGCTACTGCGCTGGGAAGCCGCCCAGCAAAACGCTCTAGATAATTTCCCCATCTTTGTAGCAGCAATACTCTTTGCTTCTTTTAGAGGCGTCTCCGAGGACACGATTGCGACTGTGGGATGGTCCTATGTGGGTGTCCGATTGGCGTATTGGGTTGCGTATATCGGGACTGAAAGTGTGAAGTGGAGTTTTTTGAGAAGTGCAACTTGGTGGGTGGGAAATGGACTTTGTTTTTGGTTGTTGAGGGAAGGGGGCCGGGTTTGAGTTCTTAGGAAGTGGGACTTGGAGAGGCGGAAAGGAGATTAAAAAGGGTATTGGTGACTAGTGAAAAAGATGGGCGAAAAAGAAAGTGATAAAGTTGTGAAGGTGAGGGGTAGTGCTCCGTGGAGATACGGAGAAATACCTATAGCATACACTTTCTCATCTCTTGTATATTGCTTCATGTTATAGCAATCTCGAATTTTTGAAGCAATTTCTGTCATGTCCTGAAATATCGAATGTTCAGAAATTTACAAGTGCAAGGCTGTTAACGTGATTAAGAATCTACCAATACCTAGGTATGCATATATCTAAATCCCATATTAAACCAGACGAGACTATTATACATAAAAGGTATCCCAATAAACCAGCCCAGGGTATCATTACAAAAAAACCACGTTATCTAGAAATACCAAAAGAAAAAGTTAGAAAAACCTGCTACTTCCACTCTCCTCGCTTATTTGTATCAGGTCCTCTCCTTTCCGTATTGATATACAGTATATTCAGCCACCCAATCCCACTTGCAACACCCGCTACACTCCAATCCACACCCCATTAAACCTCATAGTAATAATCCTCATCTAACCCCTCCCGACTCGGCACTTTACCCTGTCCCACCTGGGGATCTCCATACCCATTTCCTTCATCTAACCTAACATTCAAAAGTCTAATCTTTAATCCATACTCGCTAACCAAGCTCACAAGTTTATTGGTTTCACTCGTAATCGGCGCCTGGTTCAATAACATCAACAAACCATCCAACCATTCCGAAGCAAGACTATGTGTGGGAGGCATGAGTGTAAGAATAGCTTTCTCGGCCGGATCTGTGTCATCTTGTTGTGCTTTAGTCTCTGTGACGTAGCTGTTGATAGTAATTTTGGTAGTGGTATTTGCTTTTGATGGATTTGTATCTTTAAGGGTTGAGGAGCTTGAGATACTCGAACCGTCGTCATGGGACGCGGAGACATTGGAAACGACTGAACTGATAGTACTCAAGTCAATCTTTTCGAGCAATTGATCAAGTGTCGGCTCTTTACTTAATTGATGGTCAAAATCGAAATAATGAAGATAACGCCGATTGTGTGAGAGTTTGACATAACGCCAACTCGTCGTTGGTATTCTTCTTCCTAGACTTTTGGTAGAAGATGATCCTTCTTCGCTAACAGTTTTCGGTTGAATAATTCTTGGAAACCATGCTCCTTCAAGCAGACATCTTATTCTCTGTTCCTTAACAAACAAAAGAGCTTCATGTTTAAGTTCATCTCGCACTTGCTGTAAATGTTGACCCCATTCGTCTTCAAAAGTCAATTCCAACAACTCCATTTGTAGCTTTCGTAATTTCGAATATTCGAATTCTGCCAATTCTTCTTCTACCTCTAGAACATCTTTTGTTCTTGAAGCTTGACCAACCACTTGCTCAACCAAAATCCGTACAAGTTCCGCAACTTTTATGAAATCATCCTGCTCGGCACCAGTAGCTTTCCATAACCTAAAGAAAGCTTGCAAACTCGCTGAGTGTAGCCTTGACCACTGGAGTAGTAGAGGCCGGAATATCTTATCATAATTCTTTACTCCATCCAATACCAAATAAGTTTTCGCATCCTCTGCATCTGATTTGTCGACCTCGAAATGGTCATACAAGATAGATGTGACTATTAGACTAGCCCTTGCAATAGGACATCTCTCATTTAATGGCTTAGAAGATTGCTCTAACAAAAGCTTTTGAAACCTGTCTTCATTTTTCCTGACGTAATCGGTCAAATCCATCATACCAAGAAATCCAGTCGCTTCGAACTCCCAAGCAGGACTTTCGGTCTCGAAGCCCAATCTTCTCCACTTTTCGGGATTGTGTTTTCGACTCCCTTTTTTGTCGCCATTCTCCAAAGTTTCTACCTTCGCTGAAGCGCCATTGCTAAGATCTTTCTTTTCGGGTACGCTGGCTAGATGTAGTCCCTTTAGTGCTCGTCGATGTTCTGGTCTTTCCAAATCCACCTTCACCTCCTTCCATTTACCCAATAAAACCTTGGTCAAACTTTGAAACTCCAATAGCGGATGCGACAAATCTTGTAATGCCGAGCTTTGCATCAAATTATATGCAGCTTTAATAACCCCCAAATCTTGTAAACGTTTGATAAATTTCGGCCACTCCTCTCCAGTTCCACTACTTTTACTAACATTGTCCTTTCCCTGTCCGTTATCATTCGTAATCGAATCCCGCATTAATGCATTCAGCAGCATCAGTGCATTTGCACAAAGTAAATGATCCGCAGAATTGAGTTGCGAGACTACCATTTCGAAGAATTGAGGATAAACCGCGACGGCAGGTTTCAAAGCTCGAAATCCAAATGCACCAGGTATTTTTATACGCCCCCCTGAAGATTGTGGGTGGCTCACAATAGCAACCAATATCGACATGGCGCCTCGTAGAATGTTAACCAGTGGATGTGTAACGATCAATTCGACGACTCGTTCGACCAATTCCCCGGCACCTGGTGCCTCGAATATTTCCCAACCCATATCGACTTCCAGTAGGCGGCTCAGACTCTGTAGGGAGTATGCGAGGGTATTCGCATTGGTTGTCATGATCAGTCGACGCAGGATAGTGAGGCCCCCTGAGGAAATGAACACATCTGCGAACGATGGATCATTAATGGAAGATTGTAGCTTAAATACTGCCATTTTGCGCATAGCATCTTCATCGCTATTGAGCCTCGAGAGCAACGAAGGTATATCTGCTTGATCCATTTCAATTGTTGTGTCTTGTACTTTCGAGGTCGATGAAGCTGGGGAAATCTGGAGAGTTTAGTCAAGGCGCAATTGGCTTTTGATAACCCCCGATTTTCAATTATTCGACAGTCACATTTGCTTAAAATCTTTCCAAAAATTTACTATAGATTCTAGGTGTTCGATTCTTTTCCCTCGAGGGAAGGGGTCACAATAGTGTGAGGAGATTAAAAACCTTAAGGGTGCATTAAAAGTATAAAAGTACCAAGGATCCGAATCATTGGAGAAAGTCGGGTTTAGTCTGTGCTTCAATGGCTTTTGAGAGTTGATAACGGCAGGTGTTCTCGGTGCCGGAAAGCTTGAGCCGCCTTATCATTCACCAATGAACCACTCGAGTATGTATCTCGGTGCATTTGAGTGAGAGGATAGGAATGGGGAAATTTGAAGATATTCATATAACACAACCTATAAGCAATTGATCTGAACAGTCAACACGAACAATCAACACGTAGATGCCTAGGTATGCAGGATGCAATTTCTTGCCAATTTTATATTTCATAGCTATGGATTCCCTCAACATGATCCACAAGTATACCAGATATTTTACGCTACACAGTGAAGATGCCAAAACTCCATCGCTGATGTCAATATGCTACTGTATTCATAACTTAGAGCAAGCATTCTCACTGATCATCCTCGTCCTCATCCATCAAACTCAAGCAATCCAACTCTGTTCTAATCAACCTATCAAATTCGGCCCTCTCAATCCCTGCTACTTTCGCCAATCTGTAGAGACTCTTTACACTTGTCGAAATATGTTGTTTAATGCCAACCTCGCTCTGTTCCCGAGCGTGTGCTCTCTTCTCGAGTTTTGCCACTGTCTCACTCCCACTTGAGCTAGTTCTACTGCCTGGTCGTGGTTGTACAACTTCGACATAATCCCCTCCATTGATGATCCCGCTACTAGACTCTGACCATTGTTTTGCCTCATGAGATGATGTGTGATGTTGTAGATTTTGTTGTAGCGTGGAAGTTATTTGATCGTCTTGACCAAGGGACGTTTCGACGGTACCATTTTGTGCTGCCTCGTCTGGATCATGACTATCCATGGCAGGTTGTACATCCGCATATTGTGCGTAGTATGAGTCTTCATCCTCTGCGCTCCTCGAGACGTTTTGCATAGACTGGGGTGCAGGGGAGTGTTTTGGTGCGGGCGTACGAGCGGGCGTGTTGTCGTACTGAGCCCAATAATCATCATCGTCGTCATTCTCTGCCTCGGTATCTTTAGCTGCGTTCGTGACACTCGAAAGACTGCCACTTGTCTGTGTAGATGTTTTCGAAGTTCCTGATGTAAAGGCGGTTTCCGCAGAAGCTATATCTTTCTTTCCCCATTCTTCTTGGGTTTCAGATTCGTATGCTCCCACTTCTCCAATTCTCCATCCATCGCCACCACCGAGTTCATCACCAACACACCATACAAGTCGTGCACTCAAGGAAAGATCTCTAAGTACAACTAGAGCTTGTAAGGTCTCTTCATCGAGTCGTCGATATTGAATTTCCACCTCACTCTCCCAATCAACCTCGACCTCACCAGAAACGGGATGTGCTTCTAACCGGTCATTTTTTATAGCTTGTTGCAATTTCGAGACATTTGAATCATCATAGCAGAGTAATGGCAGCCATGGCTCGTTCGAGGTCGAAGACAATATTTGGACTCTCTGACGTAAAATCGGCGAAAGTAAAGGAAGCAGCGCCGTTGGAGGTTGAGGAGATACAGAAGCCGCAGGTAGAGATGCCAATAGGGGCGCTAATAATTGCTCTGCTCTGGGAGCTGAAATAGTTGTCGACATTCTAACAAGATTGATATTGATGTGTTGTTAAATTGGCAATCACATGCAAATGTATTTACTTTGAAGAGGGGTGTTAATGGCAATTATAAGAGTTTTGACTGGGTGAAGGAACAGTTGAAAACACTTGGAGATTTTGAATAACGACAACAACAACAATAGCACATAAGAACTCAGATTGATGAAATAAATGAAAACAAACTTAATTCATTAACTAAGATATACCTCTGGAAGTTCTGTGGAGAACAACTGCAGTGTTGATAGCCATAATGAACTGTGATACGGCGAGGATAAACTGACTGAATCAGTTTCCTTCCGCCCGAGCAGGAGAGAGATTGGTACCGCAAAATATGGCATACGCACGTGAATTCTGAGGCTTGTTTGGTCGCGATGCATTGATGTCGTTTCATCCATCCATTTCTCTCCATTTATCCTTTTTATCATTTCTCTAGCTATTTACCCCCTTGAAGTAATTTCTTTTACGGTGTAGAATTCGGTAGATAAGGTTGGGATCATGGGTAATCCACGGTACTTTATTATGTATTCTATGTCTATTTCTACCGATTCATGATTGTCTGAAAGTCTATTATACCTTTCAGAATCACTACAATATTCCACCCCTCTACAGACTCCACTGCTCTTATGTACTCTAAAACACCCTTAAATCACTTTGAAAGTTCCTGGGATTTCTCCCATTTTAGTAAAATGCCAAGAACTCGTTCGTATGTCCACATAGTAACGGCACTTGCTGGAGCAGACTTGAAGAGACTATTGATATTAGCATCAGAAGATCCAGAACTTTTCTTTCACATACCTGACCGTCAATCCTCGATAGAGCCCTCGATAGCCCTCATTGTGTAATATGTGTCGCATTGTTTGAAACACACCGTTGTAAACTGGGATGTTCTTATGAACGTATCTTTCTCTTGTTGGTCCCTGTACTTGCAATCTCTTCCTAATCAAATCAAAAGGAAATATGCCAGTTTTTGCTATGACTGAAGCTATAACCCCGGCACTCGCATCCGCGGATCCAAAGGGCATGTTTAGAGTTCCCATCGGAAGACGGAGACTCTCGTATGTGGCGAAAAAAATACCCATATATGGTATGATTTGCCCAACGCCAGCACCAAGTCCTTGAAAGAAGCCTCTCGGCCCTTCGTTAATGGCGATATCACGGATCGACGATCGGAGAGAAGTGTACACCCTCTCAACGCCCTGTGCAGCGAATCGCGTGCGGAGTAAATCAAGAGGATAAGTTGCGGTCGTAGCAACAGCTCCTGCAGATGCTCCTGCAATAAAGCTTTCAGCAGCAGCTGGCAGTCGGTGTTCCCCAAAAGCGTCTTGTAGGCCCAGCGTAACAGATCTATATGTCGTGAATTGGATCGCACTGTACGAAACGTACATCAACTCTGCTGGAACATTCCCCTTCCATAATGCCGACAACCCTTCCTCTCGAAAGATACGTTTGATCGTCGGAATCGTCCCTTTATAGATTGGAGATCCTCGCAGATCCCGATGTGAAAGAGGATCGGATGCAGAGTGCGATTGCAATTGAAGGCGAATTTTAACAACATCCAAAGGGGCAATCACGAATCTGAGTGAAAGATATGAGCGCAAATAGTTCTGATGTCGACCAATTGTAAATTTACCTAGCAATCAAACCAGCTGTCGCACCAGCTATCATTGATTGGGTCTTGGAGCCCTAGATAAGTATCAGTTTCTTGATTCTATAAGACGAACGTAACAACTATAAAACCTTAAACCTTACCTCATCCTTCAGATGCTCGGCGCTTTCAGACATACATCTGACGTTCTCGAAATAGTATTATTAAAGTTTGAGGTTTGAGAATAAATATCAATCCACACGACTATTTGCATGACCTAGGGGGGCATAGAAGTAGAAAAGTAACAAATAATTAAAGCACACTATGTCAAAAGAAGGTTAGCGGGAGCTATGGATGGGCGATTACATAATTCAACTTGTCAAAATCGTCCAAGCTCCAAGCTCCATTTGATCAATCATCATGTAGCTTGGTGGAGGGGCTCACGTGGCATTGATGCTATAATCACCTCGGTAAAGGCTGATTGATATATGATTCCTCGGTGAAGAGTAAGTTCTCATATTAGTATCGATCCTTCACTCGCGCCGTGAAAGTACGAAATTTCAAATATGAGTGCCTTGCGTCTTGGTCTGAACTGTGGTCACCGAGCTGCCAGATCATGTTGCTTTCTAGCTGCCCCGCGCATCTCTCAAATTAGTCGAAGGCTATTTTCAGCCCAACCAGGTCTCCGGATCATATCTTCCACATCCAAGCAGACACGTGTTCCACAGGTATTATTGAGCACCCCTGGCGATCGACTGAGATTTATGCTAACCTGAGTCAGGATGTAAAATCCTCTTCCAGCCCTGAGATTTCATCTCATGACATTCAGGCCATAAAGGTCAACGGTGTATCTTATCCTCCATTGTTCCTCCGCGATTCTTGTACCTGCCATAGATGCGTTGATCCTTCCACAAAGCAAAAGAACTTTCAAACTTCTGATATTCCTCCTAATATCAAAGCTACCGCTACTACAAAGGGTGAACACGGGAATTTAACAATTTCTTGGGAAGACGATATTCCAGGCTACGGACCAGATCATGTTTCGTCGTTTTCTAGGAAGTTCTTTGAGACCCATTCTTCACTCAAGGCTTATCATTCCGATCGTCACAATGATGTGAAACCTATCAGATGGGATTCGAAAACCATTGCTCAGAAGCTACAATATGTAACTTTTGATGACTACATAAACAGTGAAGAAGGTTTATTCAGAGCTTTGATCATGCTCCGGGATTATGGGCTGCTCATACTTAGAGATGTGCCAGAGTCAGAAACTTCAGTTGTTGATATCGCAAAGCGAATTGGCAATCTTCGGGATACTTTCTATGGAGTTACCTGGGATGTCAAATCTGTTCCTCAACCTAAAAATGTAGCATATACTTCCCAATATCTGGGTTTACACATGGATCTTCTCTATATGGCTAATCCCCCGGGATTTCAATTTCTTCACTGCCTGCGGAATACCTGTTCAGGTGGCTCATCCATATTTTCTGATGCTTTCCACGCTGCCAGACAACTTGATAAAGATAATTACATTCAATTGAGTACTAAGAAGGTTGGCTACCATTATCGCAATGCTGGGGAGCATTATCACTATAAACATCCTGTAATATCGAAACACTCTGAGAAAGGTGGGAACTCTTCATCCCCCAATGACAACAACATCCAATACATCAATTATTCGCCGCCATTTCAAGCGACATTTGACGAGCCATTTGGCTCCCTACCAATAGCTAAAGCATTGAGGCAATTTGCATCCCGAGTAGAGGCACCTGAAAATATGTATGAATACAGACTACAAGAGGGGGAATGTGTTATTTTCAACAACCGGAGGGTACTTCATGGCAGAAAAGAATTCGATACATCAGCTGGAGAGAGATGGTTTAAAGGGGCTTATATCGATACCGACGTCTTCAGGAGTCGTTATCGAGTTTTAGCCGAAAAGTACCAGAATAAGGATCGGACGTTTCTACGTACTAATGCTAGGCATATTTGCTGGGATATTAAGAACCCCGAGACTGGCAGAATGGAAAGCGATCCACATAAAGTTTGGGAGAGAAGTAGAGATCTTCCACAGACTGAGGCGTATGCCAACATTATCTAGTGACATTTGAAGCCCCTCGAGGCGCCCGCAAAACTCTGCAGTCCAGTCGCTCATGGAGCAACACTCGCTCGAGTTATCATTCTCATGTTGAGCTTTTGTTCTCGAAGAAAATTGGACTGTGGAGCTCACGTAGGATACTAAATCAGATTCAATGATTCCGAGCTTCCAGTTTTAAAAAGAAATATCCAGTTTTGGAATGCAATTCGGGCCACTGAAAAGCCTGATTGGTGTTCGGGGGTGTCAGTCTCCCCAATTGTATGTCGTATGTTCGCATCCGCGTTTGGTTGAGTCTTTAGTATACCCCAGAAACCAAAAGTTATCCTTTCACCATGCATGCTTTCAGAGCTTTGCGAATTCATAGTTTATTGCATTATGACATGAATATTTCTACCAACCTATTTCCAGCAAATACACCGCATTGTTGGTGAAGCATTGCAATTTTTTGATCTTATGAGTTTTGTATATGTAGTGTCTCCTTGCGTCCAAATCCATTGTGTCGCCTCCTTTTGATACACTGCCTCCCTTTGATATCCCGCCTTTTTTGCCATACGTTACCCACATCTTCTCACTGTTCTACCTCTTGCTAGTACGTTACCTCTTTGCAATGTTTTACATTGTCTGTCGAAATGTAGTTTGCATCTTGTTTTGTGTTACCATGTTGTAAATTTGGCTTTCATAATTTGAGGATTGTATGTTTTGATGTTAGACACGCTGTTGATTGAAATGTTGGTTTTGATTGGATTCTTAATCTCTATTATTACGGGAGACTTCCGGTTGACTGTCACCAACTCGTTTACAGCTGGAAGAGTGAATAGATTTGGAGTTCTGGTGGATGGTGTACCTCAAGAGTCATGTCAATTAGGGCGTTGAGTCTAACAGCCAAGGTGAGTACGGTAGCTTTTAATATTGAATTTTGCCTTAGCACTCAGCAGATGTTTGTCACGAAATAGATTATTACGGTAGCGATCAGAAATTTAGAATTTGAGCCGGATCTCGGTGACCACGGCGACACCTGACAGCAAGTAGTCCGACCAAGCAATTGCCAATTTGGTAAAAATCAAGAGCAAGAATTATGGATCGTTCCAAACATTGAGAACCACCTGTGGATCGATGACAACTACTTCACAGAACATCATCATCCAAATTAGTTTCGTTAAGTTTCTCTTCACCTTTCTCGTATCAGACTTGACAATATATTTAATTTGAAGCGGAAAACAAGCTAACACCACTGCGGTCACAAAAACTATGAGTATTGCAAGAACATCAGGAAAAGCCTATCACGGGATGAATGAGAAACTTACTCAGTGGAGGAGAGAAATGATAATTATTTATGCATGAATTGACAAAAGTGGATAATTTGGAGCGGTAAGATATAAAGTTTGTCTTAATCTAGCCCCAAAAACTCTTGACTCGGACATAGACCAAAAGGCCGAAGATGATATGGCTAGGTAGGATTTAGGAGTGACCGCGGCGAGTTTGCTTTCTCATCTGGCACTCTTTTACGGGGAGTTTATGCTGAAATGACGACTGGAGTCCGATTGGCTAGGAGCTCAGAGTAACACTGTAATAGGGAAGTATAGACAGGCACTATCCTAAGCAATGATTATCCCAGTATTATAGATGAACGTCAGGTTATTTACCCACAATCAAAGAGTTCCATGTAAACCCGAGCGGGTGGTAAAGTGGAGAGCTAACCAAGTTGATGGAAGCGAACGTAGTCGGGAAGTGGTGGTGGAGGCGAAAGTTCATGAGATGGATAGAGCATGCAGAGGTGAAGTGGACGGTATGCAGTAGGCGCGGGATGTTAGATCGTGGTCTAGAGCACTTCGCATCTGATTTGGAAGCTTAGATTTGATGGGTGCATGAATAATGTTGGAAAATGGAACTTTGAACGAGGATCATGGCTTGGTAATTGTTTGGAAAGTAGTCATGATCTTTTTAAGGATCTCCTTTGCATAGTGAGTTTGTGAAGTACTTTGTTGTTAGAATAAGGCTCGTTGACATTGGCTTTATTATCGACAGAATTTTATGTTCATTTCTAGACTATTTTCACACAATCTTGGTCGAAACTTAGATGCGTCAACGAGCAGTTAGAGGTTGCAAATTATTCGGCATTTGTTTTTGGAAGAAAAGAGGTACAATTCAGGCTTTTGGCAAAAATATACATGTCTTGGCACTTAGGAAGGAGGTTGGATATTTATATTATCTCTACTCATCTGGTCTTCCCACCGCCCTGAAATCACCCGTATGATATATCACCTCCGGCTTAATAACCGAAATCCTCCACTGCCCCTCCACCTTCACAAATGTCTGTTGCATATACGATCTCCCATCCGACGTCTCCCCAATCTTACAATGCGGGTGACTGTAATCCTCGCCTACCACTTTTCGTGCATGACTTGCTAGTTGCTGCCATTCTACGATGATTTCTGAGTCGGTAACACTCTTGAAATAGGGCGCCCCTAACAGATGTTGGGTGGCGAGAGCTTTCACTCCGAGTTTTATAGGGCCGAGCCATTCTTCTACGAAAGCGTCTGCAGTGAAGGTTTGTTGGCCCCATTCAGGAACGACGAGTGTATAGTCCACTATGACTTTTGGTGCAAGAGATGCCCGAAGTCGTGCTTTGTCCTGAGTGTTTATGTTAGTAGGAAGAACTTTGATGACTAGATCACGAGCTTCATACTTTTCGATCATACCCATCAGCTAAAGTTCTACTGCATTGCGTGATAGCAATGTAGTCTTGAAATGTGAGTTCTGAAGGGATATAAATTTCGAAAGTCATGGTCGTCTTAGTTCAATACTTTGGTGTATGTAAAATGTCAATGGCAATGTGGAATTCCTATCAATACTATGGTGGGGAATAACCTAAGCAAAGAAGTTTAATACACAAGCTTTTGATCGAAGCTCTAGTTAATGATAGACTTGGCACTTGCCGATACGAGTTGCCGAAACTTCGAGTCAGTAGTGGGGGTGGACGTGAAGTAAACTACACCCCACACTCCACCCCCGCTTACCCCAAATTGTATCTCCACGTAAGTGGACTGCCGAGTAATTTCTCCTGCTTATTATTTTCATGGTGCTATTATGAAGTCACAATCATTTTGTAGAGTATTCTCAGAAGAATATTACACAAAAAAAAAGATGTCGAAACCAGAGTTTACCCTGAGAATCTCAATATATCCTTCAATTGAACCTAAGCAATTCGAACAGTCCTTGTCTGGTAAAGTTGCGCTAGTTACAGGCTCAGGTAGAGGTATTGGGAAACATATCGCATATGCTCTTGCAAAATCGGGGGCATCTGTCGCAATAACTGGAAGGACTGAAAATCAGGTAGACGAGACTACTCAAGAACTTTCGAAATCTTTCCCAAATGTGAAAGTAATCGGAGTTGTCGGAGATGTCTGTAAGCGATCCGATTTGGAACGTTTGGTTCAAGAGGTACGACCGAGAGTTTGGTCCTTTATTGAAACACATACTGATGGAATGACCTATTAGGTTACTAGCAAACTTGGCCCCATCGATATTCTTATCAACAATGCTGGCACAAATACTTTTATGCCCTTCCATATTACAGACGCAGACGAATGGTGGAAGCAAATGGAAATCAACATTAAAGCGCCAACAGAATTAACAAGACTCATTCTTCCTTCGATGCAGAAACGGAATTCCGGTACGATAATTTTCACGAGTTCTCGAGCAGCAGGTGCGGACTTGCCTTGGGCTTCAGGGTATTCGTGTGCAAAGACAGCCATTACAAGATTTGGAGGTGTTTTACAAACAGAATTGAATATACTTCAGAAGGATACGTTTGGCTTCGAGGAAAACGGTATCTCAGTATTCTCGATTCATCCTGGTGAGATCAAAACCGGGTTGCATCAGACCGCTTATCCGGAGAAGACAAAGGTTGAGGCACCATATGTCATTGAAATGATGGCCAGATTACATAAATCACACCCAGAGTTCAGTATCGATTTGCCAGCTTGGACGTGTGTTTATTTGGCTGCTGGAAAAGGGTCAGCTTTAAGAGGTCGATTGGTAGATTGCACCAGGGATTTGGAAGAAGTAACAAATTTTGTGACGTCTTCGCCTAAGCTGAAGATCACAAATGCTTGCAGCTGAAAATTAGAGATGACTTCTCCATAATAAACTTTGTTGCTATGATACCAGAATAATATGCGCATGGCGGTGTAATCAATTGGCTTTTGACACGGGGCTGCCCTGACATGCTTGATTTGGAATCTTTGACACTTTGAGAGTCTCAATTTGTTTCGTTCTTCAGCCCGCAGAATTGCAGCCTTCGCCCCAGTAGGCTAATCTCCGACAATTGCTTAACCACAACAAGCTAAGTCCCCACATTGATAGAGAATATACTGACCCTAATGCACGATTTTGACCACCACTAAGAAGTGGATTATTAGTTTGCTGGTTTCTTGACAATCAAGATGTTGCCATTTGTCGGGAATCCCACGAACGAAGGTGGACGGAATGGATCTAGTACGCGCGTACGGGGTACCCCATACCCCAATACCAAATGATAACCTTTTCTGATTAACATCGAGCGAAATTATAGCGGGCCGTCCACTTCCCCACGGGGTTATTAATTTGTATATCATGAATATGCCCGTGCTTGAGGACTCTGCAAGTATATGAAGTCTGGGAAAGACAAGAATATCCTACGTTTTGTCATTCCATTCTTCATCCATCATGTTAGATCTAAAACCCGAAGTCGATACCGTGGAGTATAGCGAGAGAGAGACTATTGAACAGAACCACGGACGTCATCATCATCATCATCATCATGATGTTGTGGTGCAAGGAAATGAAGATGAGCCGGGGAGTGTTTATCAACTGAGTTGGAAGACTATCATAGCTTTTATCTCTCTCTCTATGGCAAATTCTTGTGCTGCTCTAGCCAATACCGTAGGTACCTTCCACGATCTTAGATGAGCAACAACTAACAGTAATTTTACGCAGGCCAACACCGTCATAAAATTTCAGGTCGCCTCTGTTGCTAAGAGTCCGGCAGATGCAGCGCTCGCATCATGGATTGCCAACGGAAGTTTCCTCGTCGTTCTCGCTCTTGGTCCAATTTTCGGTAGTCTGAGTGACAGAGTAGGAAAGAAATGGTTTATGGTTTGTGGTGCCATTCTTGGCTTGATTGGAAGCGTAATTGCAGGAAAAGCAGAAAACATTCTTCAGATCATCGGAGGCAACATCTTGAATGGAGCTGCTAATGCTGGATGTGTGAGTTAAACTGCACATTTCCTGACATGCCTTGGACTAACGAGTACATAGATTGTATCGATCTCAGCAATCCAGGAGATTATCCCAAACAGACTTCGTCCCTGGGCTATGGGAGCCTCACAAGCCATGGCTAGCGCCTTCGTTGTTCTTGGCACGTTTCTTGCTGCCGCATTTGTGAAGATGAATGCCGGAGGAGCTGGTGGATGGAGATGGGCTTATTATTTCAACAGCATCATCTATGGAATAACAGCTGTTATGATCGCCTTCTCATATTTTCCACCTCGTCCTAGACTTGGTCGACACAAAATGCTCAATTCTATCACAAAAGAAATCGATTACATTGGAATTCTCCTCATGTCAGGGTCGTTTGCTTCCCTTATCCTAGGTATTACCTGGGGTGGAACTACTCATCCATGGAGCTCGGGACAATGCATCGGAACGCTTACTGCTGGTTGTATTGGCCTCTTAATTTTCGGACTTTACGAGGCTTTTGTCGTCACTGAAGGAATCTTTGATCATCGACTTTTCGAAACCATGAACTTTCCCATCTTGCTTTTCGTTTGCACAATAGATGGTATGCTTCTTCTTGGCGTCAATGTCTTGTACGCGCAGGAGATCTTCGATCTGTTTACAACCGATGCTGTTCGAATTGCTGTCATTCTCTCACCATTTTTGATTACATCAGCATTTGGGTGTATTCCAGCTGGGTGGGTAATGGCTTCAACAAAATCATTCCGTTGGATGCTGGTCGGATCCTTATTCTGGTGTGCTTTATTTACAGGTCTTATGGCCATGGTAACTTCAACCAGACTCCCAATGGCACTTGCTTTCACCACCCTCTTCGGTCTCGGAACTGCTGTGACTACCACCATTCCAGCTGTCGCTTTGGGGTTGTCAGTTCCAGCATTCTTAATCGGAACAGCGGCCACTGTCAGTATCAGTTGTCGTGCATTGGGAGGTATTATCGGCATCACCATTTTCACTGCTATATATGACAACAAATATGCAGAGCTGGTAGGACCAGAAATTGCTGCTAACACCAATGCACCGGTTCTTGTTAATGAGAGTGCGGAGGCATGGAAATATGTTTGGATCGCGGTGGCTTCTCTTGTTGCAGCAAACGGTGTAGCTGCATGCTTTTTGAAGAGCGTTGCACCGATGATGAACCACCACGTAGAATCTGCGCTGGAGCCATCGAAACTTCGTGAAGCTCAACTTTCTTAATCTCTTTTTGGTTCACTTTTAGTCTAGCACAGCGCTTTACCTGGACGGTATTATGGCCTTAATGAATTAGTTATCAATAAATAAAATGAATATTCCACACACCTGTCTCGTCCATTCTTGTGACCGTGAAGCTTTTACTGGGTATCAAGGATAAAACGGAAAGCTCGAGCGATGAGCATTGAGGATTGTCTTCAGATTGGGTCCGTGTGAATCAATCACATGACCGTCCATCATTACTAGCCATTCTCGCCATTCTCCGTTTGCGTCTTGGCCTGATTGTTTATTTTGTATCTGTCTGCGCCCTTTCTGTCGCCTCGCTGGCTCCGGATTCACAGAATGATAATGAAGTCTGCATCAAACCCGGAAACGTTCTACTCGCTAAGTGGTGGGAAAACATACGCTAAAACTTCAATTGCCTCTTATCTCATTTATGGCTAAGTCATCTTGCGGCACTGTATTGCAACAGTTGTAAAATCTGTTATCAGAGCTGTAATAACAGTTAAATGCGAAGAGAAGTTTCCGTGTGCCGAACAAAGCCCAAGCTCTGTAAGAAGCTGATCAACTGTTGGGGGCCATGGGAAATCATATACATCAAAACTTTTCCTGTTATCAGTACTCCCGATACCTGCCATTTATTTCAGTCGTTAAATATGATTAAAATGATAAATAGCGCGTCGGCTTTCCTACTTGTCTCGGTGTTCTACTTTCTATTTTCTTTCCTGCGCCTTTGGAGAAAACGCCAGCAAATCCGAAACGAACACGGCTGTCAACGTCCTCCCAGACATCCGCATACAGAACGAATGTTTGGCTATGATCTCTTTCGCGATAATCTGGAGCATGCAAAGCAGTCCAAACTATTAGAAAGATGGACCGCTCGTTTCGAACAATACGGAGATACATTTTCGGCGATTCTACTTGGTATTCCCATGATTACTACCATTGTCCCTTTGAATGTGCAGATAATGCTTGGTACAAACTTCAAAGATTATGGATTACAGCCTCCGAGGAGATCTGCCACCCTTCCTTTCTTAGGCGAAGATGTATTTACAATGGTGATCATAGTCTCACCTCACTATTGAGATTTTCATCAGCAATCTTGATTCGGCAACGTATCCCGTAGATCCATATCATTTTTTAATACAATCCCATTGCCTGTATTCATAGAAAATATTATTTCAAGGGTTATCACTGACGGCGGGGGATAGGATGGCCCATTTTGGCAGCATTCGCGTACTCTGATGCGTCCAACCTTCATCAGAACCAATGTTGCTAATTTACGTGCATTCGAGAAGAATCTGCAAAAGTTCTTTAAACTGTTGCCGGAAGACGGATTCACTGTTGATTTGAAACCACTATTTAAGCACTTCGCCTTTATCCGGTAGCTAGTATCGGTTCACGAAAAGCATACAAGGATGGGGTCCTTCCGAGAGGTGTCGGTCTCGATGGCAAATCTCCCATCTTTGTTCGAAAAGGCACCGTGATTAGCACCCCTCTGTATAGTCTTCATAGTCTAGCAGAGTTCTTCCAGTCAAATGGAGATAAGTTCATCCCCGTAAGTCGAGCAGAATTTTCATTCCCCATCGCCACACTCTATCCAGGCCATGTAACGTACATCTCCAAAGCATTTCACCGAACCCATCAGTGGGTGCACGGATTGATAGTCAACCCCCAAGTTTTCGATGTTCTTGATGAAACCAACATCCAATTGATGTATTTCCGATTTTGCAATCTTATTGTTCAATCTGGAATGAATTCCTTTTTTCTTTCCGAACCTTGGGAAATTCGAATCAACATTCATGAAGGCATTCCTAAATTCAGCTCCCCCAGTTTTCTATCACCCATCCAATCATAAAAGACCTCTCTCTCCGCTCGAATGGCATCTCGCACTCCTGAATTGACTAAAGATCTCTCCAGTCCCGCTGGGAAAATCCATCTCTCCGTTCGGGAGCAGCCTACATACCATTTGGATGGGGCATTCGTACATGTCCTGCTCAACACCTTGCAGAAATAGAAATTGCGTACACGTTAGCACGCGAGGCACAGAAACGAAAGTATCTGGAGTGTAGAGATGAGGTGGAAGAATGGCTGGAAGAGTTGAGGGTTTCAACAAGTAGTCGGAATGGTGTTAAGGTTGCTCTCATTGCTGAGTAGACTCTATAGTCGTATGCCTCGAGCTCTGATTTTCTGCGGAATGGTTTGGGCGATTATGTTGCAACTTATATGTAATTCTTCGCTGCTGGTACAGGTGAAAATCATGCCATTGAGGAAAGTGGTGCTCTTGTATAATTTATTCGAGTCAGTCTGTTAAGATAATGGGTATTACACATTGCACACATGAGAATAAATCATTACCACAGTCACAATGATCAAGCTTGGAAGACGAAATAATTAGATATCGTATCATTTTATTATATTAGTAGACAGCTATCTGACTAATACCCGGATACTGTAACAGGATATACCCGAACACTCTAGTATCTATGGTCTGCATCTATTGCAGATAATTAAGAGCCCCATCGAGTCATTATCTATCCCCATGAAACTCCTAGTTAAATTGAAACGCACAATCGTAACCACCATTGTTGAAACAACATTCGGGATCGGTGCCTGCGCATTCACCATCAGGCCTACAGTTGCAAATTGGCCACACTGGTCCGCACGAATTACTGGAACAGCAATCGGCATTTCCAGAACCCTGAGCTCGCTCTTTACATGCATCCCCAACACATAGTCCGCAATCATGGTCCGTGACAAAGTATCGCTTCTCCAGGTATTGACTTGAGGTTGCCAAACGAGTAGCTCCGATAATGGGAGGAATGATGCGGACGGTAGGATTTGCCCCCAATAAGCTGGTGTGGTATACTGCGGAGGTGACTGTGCCAGGCGCCAACATCTCACTAGGCAGTGCGATCGACGTGAGACTAGCAGGATACCACCAATACCATCCATATGGGCTGGTTGGGGCATAGTAGATAGGATGTCGTTCGCCGCCCACGCCGCCCACGATGACGACACCATTTTGAGGCAAACCGGCAATTTCTTTACCGTAGACGACAGGAGCGTTATCTAAATTGTCTGTGTCTTCCTCTTGCTCACCAGGAACTCCAGTTGGACACCAAGGTGCTTCCTACAACAGAGAAAAATTAGTTGATGTCTGTTGTAGAAGATTTGGTGCGGAATGAAGGATTTTAAATGCAAAAAGTTATTGTACTTACGGTAGTAGTTGTTGTTGCTAACACAGTACATCCTGACGCCAAAGATGTCTTAGTAGTTGTACATGAGCCAGTTTGGCATGAGACTATGAGATCAAAGAAGTTAGTGACTGCCCAAGTAAAAGTATAAGATAACATGAAAAATCCAAAGCTATCTCTGCCTTGAGAAGTACAGCGGAGACAAGTGAGATAACAATGAATATGGGGGAGACTTACCAAATATATCTGTAACAGTCGAGGTCTCACACTCAGTCTCAGTCTCAGACTCACTACTGGGCTGACCAGCGGTATCGCAGTTTACAGTGCAGATAGTACCGCAATGTTGTGTGCAAGTGGTCTTCGGTGGACCGTGGCTGAACCTGGTTGTGGGATGTCTCTTATCTGGGGGGCAGTTGATTTTGACGAGCCCAAAGTTCAGACAAGGAAACTTTGGTACTGGAGGCCATGGAAGTGGAGGGAAGGTTGGGAAAGGAATTTTAGGGTCAGCGGGGTTAGGTTTACTAGAGAACAATGAGTTAGTAATTGATCTTTGAACTATCTGCACCAGAGAATGAAAACTGTGAGGCTATAACTTGGAGTGAGGATTGTGACTTACGGTCTCCAATAGAAACCATACGATTGTACCGGCACTGTAACTACGATAATTGGAGAAGTAGTTTGTCCTGAGGTCGTTGGTACCGGAATGGATATGACGGCTGTTGTGCGGCTAGGATCATTGGTGAGACTTGTAAGTTGATCTATCGAGAAAGTTTGACAGATCGAATTGGAGCAATAAGTAGTCTCCGACGGACCCGGCCACTCAACAGGAGGGAATATGACAACGCCATTTGATGTAGTTGTGGTAGTTGCTGACGCATCACCACCAATTTGCCAGTTGGATGGCGAAGTGACAGGATTGAACCACAATTGAGTTGTGTACACAATCGAGATCATATTGACTGTAATGACTACAGGAGATGGCTTGAACATCGAAGTCATAGAAAACGAGAAATCGGAAGAATCGCTGACGGTCAAGTCGAAGAAACCAACCGTCGATCCTGTGCTTGGTTTGGGGGTAATAACAGTGGTGAGCACAGTAGCGTCATTACCTTTGCCAAGAGCCAAAGTAGTTGTGATTGGTGGAAAAGAGAAGACAGTTTCACCATCATATGTACTGGGTGGAAATACCTGTAGGGTGAGGGATAGTTAGTGAATAGTTCTCACAAACATTCTCTGAATCAATGGAAAGTATGGAACAATTAATTCGATGTATGACTTACAAATGTACAAGGAGGATTGCAATCAACTTCAGGGTCCTGAGCTGTAAATATGGCTGGGTCAATGTACACTGGGCCTGAACCATCTTCAAGTTTCGACTAGCGGATGTTAGTTATGGAACTTCCGAAATGGAGCAGAAGATAAAAGCTAGCTCAAGCGGTAAGTACAGGAAAGGAGCTTGTATGAAACTGTATGCTCAAATGGCCCATCAAATTGATCGATTCAAACCATCGTGAGTGTTCATGCAAGCTCAATATGAGATATAAAAGACTGGAATCAACTTACGCAAACATCGCTCGGACACCATCCATGCCAGCAAGCAAATTGGCAGAGCGGCCCAAAAGTAGCATGATCGAGACCAGCTGCAGGGATACCCACAATATCGGGGTTTGCTTTAGGTGGTACATTAAGTGGGCCTTGTGCAGTGCAAGTCTGTAGATCGTAGATTTAGTAAGTTTTCACCAGAGTCGAGAGAAACAAAATATAGGTAGTCTACTTACGCAAGCATTGATCGGGCAAAATCCAAAGTTACATGCAAAGCTGCAGAGGCCTTCGAGTAAACCAACACCACTACCAAGGACACAAGCTGGAGGCGTAAAAGGTGAAACTGTTGGTGTGGCCATTGGCAGACCGGATACGGTACCACACTAGCAAATGTTAGCATTAGTAATTCTGCATCAAGAGAAAGAGTGAAGCATAGCTAGCCTGCTTAGGAGCACAAGATATGAAAGCATAGCTTGACGTGAGACATTGATAAAGGAGATTTCTTACATGTTCTGGAGGACAGTAGCCATAAACACAAGCAAAGTTGCACAATCCCTCGTAATTTGCATCTGCTCCAGCGATAGGATAGCCGACTGGTCCTGAGACCTTTGGAAGCTTTGCCTTTCCCATACCGGTACAGTAACAAGCGCCTTTGGGACAGTAACCAAGTGCACAAGAATATGCACAGAGCTTTTGGAAGTCCCCAGCGCCAGAACCACTGGTACAGTTCAAGTTGCAGATACTGTTGTCAGGCAACGCAGGAGATGAATCACCCGTTGCACCCATGACATATGCATTATAGTTTGCGAGTCCTAGTTGGCAGTCATTTGAGATGTGGACGTCACCAATAGCTGAGCATATGACTGTGCCGCCTCTGCTGATGACGATGATCACAGGCCCAGTACCCTTGATGTCAACACTTCCGTGATAGATACCCACACCTCCATATGGTTTTTTCAACCATTGAGCGCCAGTATCAACGCCGCCGATAGTAACGAAGACATCTGCTTCGGAAGAGAGAAGTGCAGAGTAGAAGATTTTGTCTTGTACCACCTTAGAGGGAGGAAACTCAATCAACAGTCTAAATGCATTCAATGTTAGCAACTGTATGTTGACAATGAGAAATGGAAGAAGGAGTTTGATTTATACTGACTGAGAAGCAGTGTTTCCTGTTGTGCCATTCGTGCCGCAACCTGCAGAATTTGGATTGGGACGATACCAAGCTTGGACTCCTTCTTGGCCTATACTTGCGTAGCCAGTCTTGTAGGTTTCGATGATGTAAGGAAGGAACAAAAGCCAAGCATCATGGGGCATTCCCAAAGCATAACTGTTCAAAATCACGATATTAGCATTGTCTATCAAGGGCAGAGTTGTGGTAGGTAAGGGAAGAGATGTGCTTGAAGAAGAGGAGAAATTTGCTCGAGATTGGGGAGTAAAGCTGGGTGCAAGGATCGGCAGAAGTTGTGAACAGTGTACGTACTTGTAAGGGGCAGAGCGCATTGCACCCATGGTTGTTTCATCAATAGGCCCAACTGTCACACAATATGATTAGCAAAATGCAGTAAAACGCATGGATCACAAAGATGAAAATCGAGACTTACCATAATGAGATTCTCCGTAGTCGTTCCATGATATGATTTCAACAAGATGCGGTTGCCAAAACAGAACCTCTTCCCATCTGTCATACCATAAATCGTCTCCTCGCCAAAGCCAATTCTTATTAAACTGTGGCAGATTGGTGTAGAACCAAGGGCTTACAGGCATCATGTAAGGCATTCCATCAAGAAATTGGTTGTATGAGGCATCAACATATGTGTTCATGTCTGTGTTGCCCCAAGGCCAAGCTATTTTGTGTTAGAAAAGGAAACAAATTGGGGGGTCATTACTTGCCAGCCCAGCTGAAGAGACCATCCGCAACACCAAGTTTCACAGCAGCTTGAGCACCTAGAGAAGACCAATCTGGAATGAAAACAATGCCGGTCTGTGCCTTGATTTGACGCCAAGCATCAGAATTTCCTGCCCCTTCGAAAGTGGAAACCAAAGGCTTTCCCTTATAGATGTAGTAGGCATCGTTTCCAATGTATTGATTGAGGTAACCCATAATGGTGTCATATGACCAGTTACTAGTTTCGTCAAATGAGAAAAGACACTTGAAACCGACTTTCTTGGCAGCAGCAAAAGCATAAGCTACTTGGGTCAGTAAGTTCTGATCTGTGCTAGCCATGTTCAAGACAAATGCATCAATGTGAGCCTGCTTTGCTCTCTGTAAAAACAAGTCAGCGCTGTCCAAGGATATCAAGAGTTCATGTTTCAAAGGACGGAAAACTTACGGTCATATCTCGAGTCCATTGTGAAACTCCCCAAAAGGGAACGTTGCCAACCTAGTTCAAAGGGTTAACATTTAGCAACAAAGCTACCTGCAAGTAGATTTGAGTTTTTAACTAACCATGAAATGAGCAAAAACGGCTTTGCCATCAACAAGACATATTGCTGAATCGGCAGCGGCAGCGCGTCGAAAGTGATTGAGATCAGTATAGCCGGGAAGGGAAACTGCATTCTGCAACTGGAGTGAGATGGCCAAAAGCCAGCTGAGCAGATGATCAATCTTCATGCTGGCAATTTGAAGACTCTGGAAAGAGTGAGATGATTTATGAAAGGTAAACAGTCTCTAGCACCAATTGGGTTTCCAATCGATGTAGTACTGGGTGTTTTTGTTAATAACAAATCAGAAAGTAAAGGAATGTAAAGAATTGAAAAGTAAAGGAAGGTAGAGAGAAGTGGGAGGAAAGATGGAGGAAAAAGTGGGAGAAGGGGTTGAAGATTTTGAAGCTTGGAAGGAATAGTATATAAGTGTTTCAAGATACACTAGTTCTCATGGCCCTCAACAATTCTTACAAGCTAGACCCGATATGATTGCTACTTAGGATGCGGAATTAGAGAACAATGAGCTCAGTTCAAGGTTGATCTTCGGGAAAGGAAGTAGATCGAGGTTGAATATCAGTGTAGATGGCTGCCCTGGAAACCGATGAAAGAAACAAGAGGAAAAAACAAGAGGATGGTATGAGCGTCTCGGGTTTCGGTATTAACATTCACTTATGAAATCCACTAGTCCTTAGTACAGAAGATAGTTCTCTGTCTATCCCGGTGAGTATACTGGTTTCCCCATGAAATGAAGGAATTTAAATAAGTTGAATATATGAGAGACGCTAGTAGTACTCAATAGTTTAGTTTTTTGTCTAGTCACTCTTAATAAAATGCAAATATAATGGTTTGTCTAGTTTTTTATTGAAAGACCCTTTCATGACTGATGAGACTAAATTAGGAATATTCGACTTTCAAATTTTTATATATCAGATAGGTAGTTTACCACCAATGAACTGTAGACCTATTAGATCTATTATGATGTGTTTTTTTACTCTAATAGCTTGATCATGAGCCTTTCCTATGTTGATGGCTAACAATATCATCCACTAACCAAATCAGAATTGAAATACAGAAACTTTCAATATTCGAATAGAAAATCCATCTTTTGATTCGAATTTTAGGAAATAAACATTTGTTCGTAGTTTTTCATGAATATTGTGTGCTGTGTCCCGGGCGGTCTACACCCCTCTAGCGTAAATTTGACAGACAAAGAAACGAGGATCTAAATGATATCATTGGATTCACAAATTCTCATTTCCCAACAAGCACCATCAAGGTCCCTCAAGTTGCTTGAAGGGAAGGCGCAGCCACATATTCACTTCTGAAAATATTTTCAACACAGAAATTGTAAAATGAGGATTCTCGGGTACCCAGATCTTCCCGTATGTGACTTCAAGAAAGGGTGGTATCAAAGTTTCGCACTTTCTCTAAACAAGGCTCGACTTTCTCTAACAGAAAACCCTTCCTTCCTGTCCCTTCCTTGATTTCAACACAACACACACAGACAAAAAACATTGTACAAAGAACCTCAATTACCATTGACAAAAGCCAACATGCCTTCTTTGTTTGGTATTGTCATTTCTAAGAGTTTAATGCTCTTATTTGTTTACACCATCCTACTTGCTCCGCTCCTCAGTCTCACAAGCGCGGAAGTCAGTCATAATCCAGCACCTCTCCCAATTGATCAACTTGTTTCTCAAGCTGCTCAGATTAAGGTTGATAACTTCACACAAGCAATCACTTCACTTGTTCATCACCACAGTCACCGCCACAACAATGATCGTCACAACCATGCCTTCAACATCAGTGCACGTGCAGATCCAGCCCTCTATGCTGCACGAGTTGTGAAGGGCAGACAATTGTATTGCACCATGCAGGACAGTCTTGCTCTTACTACTCAGAAGAATGGTGGTGTATCTCAAGAGGCGTTGATCTACGATCCGGGAAACCTTTACACTGAGGGATTTAGGACTTATGTCATGAAAGCTGATGATGAGGAAGGACCTGTCTTTGGAGAAGCTTTGGATGAACCACTAAATTTCCTTGGATCAGATGTTTGGGAAGCAGATGAGCCCATGCCAGTCTTGGTTCGTGAAGCACACACTGCGAAAGGATTCTCTCAGATCGACACACTTGATCCAGAGTTGTGGCATGATAGTTCTCGTCTTGTAGAAGTAAGTAACATCAATTTCTATATCTTTCTAATAGGAACTAACATATGCATTGCAGCCAACAGGAGCAGAATGGGAAACCTTGATCAACTGTGATCCTGGAATCCTTGTAGCGGACAAAAACGTTAGTCCAGCCTCGCAGGGTTTCAACAAGAATGCCCCAGACTCCCCCCGGATATGGAGTTGGTCTGATGCAGTTTTCTTATACTATAAGAGAGTCTGTGGTTTGTTATCCCATGAAACCCTTTGCTTGATGAACAATCACTGAGTTTCTTTATTACAGGCGCCGCTGCTGTCAAAAACCTAGAATGGGTAATCCGGGCAGGAATTGTCAACGAAGACACCAACATTATGATTAAGATGGCTTTGAGAGCAAGTGGACATAACATTATACCACTTTGGGGAGACAGGATAACTTTACACCCAACTGATGATCCCTTCTTTGCTATTCTTGGAAGTAAGAATGGTGCTGGCGTCGGCTTTCTGCTCAACCAACACAAGGATGTAGTAACTGGTCTGGGTGTCAAGAAGGTCAACAGCGTAACCATTTGGTCGTACGGGGAGGCGAATCTCGATATCAGCAGTCCAAATACAGACGACTTTCCTGATCACACACTTTGTTTACTTTTTGAAATTGTTCCTGTTGCTTCACCAAATCAGATACCTCCACCAACCGTCTGAAAACAAAAAAGCAAGAAAGCGTCCAGAGCATTCAAATCTTTATGTTATGAAGGGAATAATGATCAAAAAAGTTTGTCTAGTTAGACCGCAAGGATAAAGTTCATCAAGAACAGCTATCAGAAAGAAACACTCTGAATAGAATTAATTTAATGAAATAAGGATATGAAAACCCCTCCTCAAGGCTTCTCCACGAGTGACATGTAAATGTGCGTGAATTCGAAAAGCTGCCAGCTTTACATATGATCGATCATAATGAAAGTGATGTTGAAATAAACATTTTGATGCTCCGGCACCCCTGATTATGGACTGATTAGTCATCAGATCCTTACCAGAAACAGCGGGTGCAGGGACTACCCAGAGACACTTCCCAAAGTTCAAAAACGCATGATCAATACAATTATCATTTGATTTTGATGTTCATGAAAACATACATATTGATTTCTAGTCGTAAAATGAATCTTTCAGTGAAGTTTCGAAGCCCTGATATAATAGTTCAAAAGCCTTCGTCAAATTGAAGTTTCTGATCAACTTATGAATCCGTTAGTATTTCATGAAAATTGGTTCATGAGACTCCAACATCTTGCTTCCATGATTTTCGGTTTTGAGTTATTTCAAACTCTTCCGGTAAGATGATTATCGCCAGATAACGAAAGGCTTATGAATGTGATAACCTCTCAGGCATCATTTCAAGCTTATGAATGATCACCAGATCATGAACCTACAGCCAGCAAGCAATGCCACAGGACCCTTCGTTCAATACATGGTAGAGGAGAAGTATCTTTTTCCATCACGGCTATGTGTTCAATCCAGGCTTAATGGTACAGTTCCAATGGATATTTACCAGAAGATAAGGAGAAATAGGCCCAATACCAGAAAAGGGACAACTAGTCCAAAAACAGCTGCGAGGGCAGGCTTGTGTGGATTTGTTTCCAGAACTACCTCGAAGCTACTCAAAATTTCCCATACCCTACAAAGCAATTGGTAGATTTCGGCGGGACTGTAATAATAAGTCATAAAAGGTGCTATGTGAAAGTTTGCGCGGCGATGCAGTAATCCAAAACCAGCAGTAACTGAGCTATAAAAAGGCGGCAGTGTGATTAAAAGTTCCAACAAATCTAGCCGTACCAACTTTCAAGCAGAGCGCCTAGCTTTCAGAAGAATATGGACCTCTGTTTCCCGTTCAGATAAATTATGAAATAGAGATAATGGGTTCTTAGGGAGTTCGGATCTCGTACGAGGACATAGCCCAACAGACATGTGTGTGTGAGAGAGAGAGAGAGAGAGAGAGAGAGATTACCACTTACCGAAGCAATTACCCAGAACAACGCCTCCGCACCCACGGAGATTCAATTTCCGGAGCACAAGAACCAACATGAACCAACCAACCAACCAACTAACAATATCCAGTAGTTCCTTACTCAATTCACCATTTTCTACTCACCACACTCCGCTCTTTCACAATACCAATATCCATACCTATCATCTATTTGTCATCGTCCACACGTTCCAGACGCAACGCAGCGTGCGTAACACAACATCAACTGAAACATCCACAACCGCTATATCCGCAGCATGCCGTATAGTTACCCATGGGGAACCGTTTCTGTGTAATCAGTGCACGACACAAAACATTTGATGAGTTTGCGTAATTCTTAGTATTATGCAGAAGCCCTGAACTGCAGTTTTGGAGCCTCGTGGAGATATGTGTAACTGAGCTTGATAACGAGTCGAAGTTTGAGAGCTTGAAATAGATAGAGTGATTGATCTAAGTGGAACGATTGAAGAGATGGTGGAGAACGAGGACATACCATTCATTGGATTTCTGTATTGCTCTGTGAAATTTCATGAATTACTACAATCAAGCCTCCTCCCATTCCGTATATATCTAATTAAGTACGTACATTAATTTCCAATGAGTGTGGTATCAAATCAAATCAACTCAAATCATAAATAAATCCTAGCTGTCTCGCTCCGAGCACGAGGACAAGGGCTCCAAGCTTTTCAACCCTCCCGATCCTAATCCTGAAAAGTGAATTGGCAATGCCATTCCTGCATTAAACTCCATCCTTATTATCCGTCAAAGGTACTCATCGATAGCTTTTACCCACTTCGTTTCTCATCATTCCTGCATACCCACTCTCGCTGTCTGTATACGAAAATGGTCTTTCTCTTTCCGGGGAAGGCGCGCCCGCCGTCATACTCGCGCTTCTGCTTGGAGCTGGGAGCTCGATCGGGCCCTGACCTTGGTTTTGCCTTTCTTTTCCTTGTAATCTGCAGTGGATTGATCAGCATACGCGCTTTTTACAATATTTCCAGACATGGATTGAAGAACCAATAATGGATTAAAACATACCTCAAAGCGTCTTGTGCACTCCTATCATCCATCTCACTCAATGTTTGTCCTCCATACCCCTGAGAACTCGAATGCGACTCGTGATTATGCGCTGGACTAGGGAACCCAGGACTTCCCATCGGACTCCCAACCGAAACACTCTGATACTGGCCATTTCTAACCGTCTGCATACCCACCTCATCAATCGGCGGACTTCGGCTTCTAAAACTATTCGTATCGGGATCTGTGTAAGCACCATGATGAGGTGAAAATCGTCCAGATGCGGTATCTAAGCCCGAGAGACCAGATGCGAACTTGGACATGTTTGGATAATTGGCTTCAGAAACTGTACGGCCGCCTTGTGACATATACGAGTTATGAGTATCGTCGTATGGGCTGCTGCTAGCTGGAGGTCCGGATGATGGTCCGTTGTGAAATACTTCTTTCATGGTTCGGTGGCGACCGCACATGTAGAATAAAGCGCCTGCTAGAGCTATTACGGCAACCGCACCAATGACGATACCGGCAATGGCGCCAGCCGGTAGTGATTTATGAGAGGAGGTAGAAGCGACGGCTTTTGCGGTTTCTAAGGGAAAATATTCATTGGGAGAGAACTCCATCGTTGCGTTTTCAGCATACGCAAACTGAACATCGAAGGTTTGCGTAGCATTGGGATTTATAACTCCAACCATACCCTCTTGACAAGCACCAGGAGACGAACAATAGAAGAATATAGGTTCTGTGTCGTTAATGACTAAGTTGAATGTAGGTGGCTAGTAAGGACTTGTCAGCATGGTCTGATCGATCCAAAGGAAATAACAAGTGTCTAACATTATCCGAGACAATAGCAGTAGGTTTGAAACCACTCCAAAATCCAATTTTTCCTGCTCCAGTATCTGCGTATGGTATACATGGTTCTGTGAGGTTGAAATTAATGATTGCCTATCAACAAATGGTTTGGGGGGAAAATACGTTTGTATTCTGCTCTCGCCACAGAATGATTTTGAGGATAAAAGCGGAATTCTATGGAGGCTCGTTAGTTAAACATAACTGCGATGTTCAACATAATGACCCACCAATAGTATCTCCAGCATCCGCTGTTAATTCTTTAGGATCGTAATTGAAGCCATCCTGATAGTCATTAATATTCAATCGTAGCACAGTTGCAATCGCAAGAGTAACTTACTGCACCAACCGATACAACATGCGTCGTAGCAGCAGTCTTCGAAGCGCTTATCGACGAACTTGTCGATGAACTTGTGGTGGATGCCGATGAAACAAAGCTTGTTTTGGACGCTGAAGCCGTGGAAGAACTATCCGCAGTTGAACTTTCCGTACTAGAACTTTCAGCTTGTACCGAAGCAAGGATTGACAACCCTAACAGAGCGAATAGCCTCGACAGCATCATTTTGAACGTTAAGTCGTCAATTAATTAATACGATTTGTAAAGAACGAACCTTATCATGCTGCAAGAAAAACAAAACAAAGAATAAAGAATGTGAAAAAGGTGCACCAGTACAGCAATCAGGCGGAAATCTTACTTACATGCGGGGTGGTTCTCCATATCAAGAACCGACCAGCGAAGCCAGCCCCCATAAAAAGATAACTTGGGACAGCATTGTAAGAGCATTAATAGTGTGCGGCTGAGTAAGAGAACAGCCTGGCAAATCTTGCAAATCTTTCCAAATTTTCACGCAGTATCGACTGAGTGAACTTGGCATGGGTACAGCGGTGTATTACCCGGTAGCTGTGGGAGATTTTGGGGCATAATAATTCACGTTTATCTTAAGGCCATCCATACCAAGTGCTTCGAAAAGTGCGGAAGCTCTGAGGCGTTTGTGTCGGCTGCATTTATCCATCACGTAAATAATCCCCATGAAAAAAAAGGACCCGATGTTAGCAATGTAGCATGTATGTAATTTATCCACAAGGAAGTTCATATCTTTAGAAATACCATTCTTAACTAGGGAAAATCAGAAAAAATCGATATCGGACGCAGCCTCCACTTGTAGGATTCTGCAGGGAAAGAATGGGGGCTGGAATCATTGATTGACGGAATCCAGGCTTATGGCCGATGCTTGTCGGTAACCGTGCCAATGGTAACCGAACTTCCAGAAGCCTTACGCATTGACGGAATTGACCCCTGAGGGGCCCCTTGCCTGCTTACACCTCTCGTATTGCCTAATTTCTTGATTGAGATTCGCGTGGAAAACGTTGTGGAAGTGGTGTGACTGCGTAATCTTTGACCAATAAAGTACTTAATATGTTTATAAAATTGACAAGAATCTAATCTCGTGTATGGGTATATGGCACACCTTTAAAAACCGATCACTGAACCTTCTTCGCTTTCGCCTTTACCTTTTCCATCTTCGAGGACTGTAGAAGACCACTTTCAACAGCCAAGGACCATAGGCACCATAGATAACATATACCAAACCCAGAAACTCCAACTGCGACATTCATGACTACCCAAAAATCAGGGAAAGGAGCAGGTGGCGTCCAGAAAATTTCTCCCAAATGCCAAGCGACCATTGCCTGATAAAAGAGCGTATGTATCAATGTTGTTCCAAATCCTATCCAATTGCCATCATTATGCTGCGCATACACCTCAAAAGAAAAGGGTGGAAGCCCAAGGAGGTAGAGCCACAAGAGAACCAGAACGAAGTAAGGAACGCGCAACTCTACTCTTTGCAATAATGGAAACATTGTAAAAGCACCAAGAACATTGGCAAATGCTATCCATGATCGAGTTCCTTTGCTAAGTCCTCCTCGACCAGCCAGCATCACAGTCATTGGCATTAAAGGTAACAAGACGCTTTTCTCATGTACCTGGAAACTGAATAGGAAGAATCCCCACGCTGATGTTGCCAAGGCCAAGGGCAATAGATCCTTTCGTGGTTTGAAGAAGATAATCAAGCATGGAGGAGTGATAGATGCTAAAGTGATTAGTAGTGAAGCTTTCTGAAGAAGACCCTGATCAAAGTTTCGGAGCTTGATAGCGACATTCAACGCGCACCAGAAATTGGCCACCTTGTCTTCAAAAAGGCCCCGCGCAAAAGGAAACACTCGGTATATGACCTGTGCACTTTGCTGTATGATAGGATAATACCAAGCGCGATGATCAAGTTTGTATGAAAGATGGCTAAGAATGGGTAATGGCGCTGCGAAACCATCAAGCTCTGGTCGGGCACTGATACCTTGACTTTTGTCGTAGATAGCACCCATGAACAAGGGCAGAAATAGGACCGCAAATGATACCAAAGTAACAATCGCGATGCCTAAGAACCTAGGAATATTGATAGGAAATATGCAGACTCCCAGTAGGTATGCAAACATCGCAGGAGCATAATATAAAGCCATCTGTTTGAATCCCAATGCCATGACAAAAAACACACAGCTCCACATGTATCTGCCAGCTAGTACACTAGACATGCTAGCCAGAACCAATCCAAGCATTACTGTGTTGTATTGAAAATGTGCGTGGTCGATGAGGATCGATCCGGGTTGCATAAGTATCGCTGTCAGAGCAATTGATGCTGTCCATATATTTACAGCTTGAAGCTTGCTTAATCGTCGAACGAAGATGACCGCTGCGGGTACGAACACTAAGTATTCGGAAATGATAACTGTAGCTCTCATAAAAACCTTCATTGTTGGATCATCGAGTCCACGCGACGTGTATAAAGCGAACCACGATGGGTTTATAAGTCCTCCGATCTTTCCAAGGGCCCAACTATGATATGCGGTTAAGGGCGGATAGTCCAATCCCCACCATTCGAGGTCATGGAAGTACCATTGTGAAATCGGAAGCTGTGTTGTAATCTCCATCCAGTGTCTCTGAGCTTCGTAGTCGCCATGCATTGGTGGGCTTTGAAATCCTGCCGTGGAGTATCAGTAACAGAGCTCAGGGTAGTCCGCAGATTTTACAAACGTACCAGAATATCCCCAAAGTCCAGCAGCCCACCTAAACAAACCTACAGCCATCAATATTAGAGGCAGTACCACCCATTGCGATGTCGAGCTACGCGCAGACCAAAGTAGAGATGCCAATGGATACGTGGGTTGATTTCCACTCATACGCCTGGCTGTTGGCGTGGTAGGAGTAACTATTGAATCACTCTCAGACGTAACTTTTTTGGATCGTTGACCTCGCGATCGAGTTTTGTACGGTGAGGGAGAAGGTCCAGCCATTGTCACCGAAAGATTGAAGCCGAATAATGAACTATTAGCATTGCTTGAAGTAAAATACAAGATTGGGTCCGGAATATGTTGGGTCGGTCATGTATTAAATTTGTGGGGTGGTGTGCGATGAACACCACGATGTTTATTTTATCCTTGCGCTTAGCCATGATGACACGCTTCAACTTTTGCATCTGTGTACCAACAACATCTACGTCAACTCCCAATTGAATGTTTTATTTACGCGCTTCATATCCTCATATTTTGGATATCCTTCTTTCCAAAAATCCAAAAAATCCATTGTAGAAATTGCTTGGTGTCAGCTAATCGTGTTGAAAAATTCTACACAGACCAATATATGTAGGTACATAGGAAACTTTCAAGTCGAAGTGATCCAACTCCCTATAAAGAATACCAAGAAACGTTCACGTCCAATTTTCTCGAGCATAATCATGTGGCGATGATGAACCCGTTCACAGCTTTCGAGCGAAAGAAACAGCTTAAAACAATGCAGCCGTTGTCACTAAAATCGCTATGCATTTAATAGCTCTTGAATTAGATACAGCGGGTACACTAGGAATCGTCTTCTTACAAGCTTTTCACCTCCAAAGTCAAGCATTGCATTATATTTACCGCCCAGCTTGGTGTACATAAATAAGTACATGCGCAATCGAAGCGATACGATAAGCGTTATCTGAGAGGATTGCGATTCCTTTAATATCTAGTATGTAGATCCTGCACAGTATCAGGATAGCGCAGCTGTTTGGGGAGTTGGCTTCAAATGAGTGATCCAAGTCGGCGCTTGGAGTCTGGCATTGGCAAATGATGTTCATCGAGTAGTTATCGATAACACTGCTATGGCACTTTACGACATGCCATCGCGGAATTCAAAATGTCTGATAATATTCATTGGCAAAACAGTAATGCAATTACAAGAAAAGACATCACGTATAACACTGTATACGAGCCGGTTCTAGCGATTCATATCCCATTCGAGCGCTGAAGCTCTCAAAATCCTATTAGACCGGCGTGCCATGGGCGACCAAACCAGCAGTCTCCTGTGTTTAAACCTCGCCTTAAAAATGGCGGCTTCAATATCCCATTAAAATTTGTAAAACTCCAGAGGTCCCTTGTAGCGCCCTATACTCCCACTCAGAAGCCTTACAATATCCATCCTTCTGAAAACATGATAGTTTGCATGCAACTTCGACAATAATTCGAGCATTCCAGGCTTAAAAATTGGCTCTTGCTTTCTTCCTCGTTTTCTCTTTTTGAGACCCATTGAGACCCACAATGACATTGAGTAAGTTGCATCATCTAATATTCAACCCAAGAATATGATGGTTCTTTGTCCTCTGTATTGCCAGATATCCCGGAGACTTTTGCGATTCTGAGATTCTATAGTCAGCGACCACTCTTCAACATTTTGGATCAGCCTCACCATTGAAGCGCATTTCTGTCTCTACTTCCGTTTTTATAAACTTGACGCTCTTGGGCTCAACAGTGAGAAGTAATGGTTCCTTAGCTACATGCTTTGTGTATACTTGACGGCAGCATGCTCCGGCGAAAGCTAATATTAAGACCAATAAACCCATGCCAAGGTTCACGAGGACTGTTGGCTCAAGATTGGCCTTCAGTGCTATTAACATTGTGGCTAGACACATATTGGTGGTTGGCAGTTGAAAGATGTGGTAGATACGTATGATTCAGAGAATGTAAATGTATTTGATGGTAAAAAACGATATGTGATGCAAGAATATAATGGGCGAGGGAGTCTCAAGAACACGATTGAATGTGGGAATTTAAACATTAGAACTGTTAGTTAGTCGTTCGAGACTTCCCCATTATTCAAGACATATATCTCAGAAGCGCTTCCCAAGAATCTCTAGGATACTGCCGCCGATGGCCTGAATCCTTCCCAGATCCTAAAGCTCGGGCCAGCTAGACAATGTGGCTGCTCTTCGCAGCAAGATACACGATACTCGACATCTCTTTTTAAAAAAATGCTTGGGATATTGTTGATTAACGTTTCATATAGGAAATCGTGCGAAGTGGATGTGTGATAAGCAACTCAAGGATGGAAGATCTTAATTTAACATTGAAGTCACGTGTCGACCCTTCCATCTCGTATGTTCATCGTACGTATCTTTCTACAAATGTGAGCTGGACAAACAATTTTTTGAAAGATTTTCAGTCTGATCTAAAGGTACGATAGGAAAAGTTCATGATACGGAGTGGGTGTAGCGGCTGGCCACGTGCAGTTCTGTCGCTTTTGCATGTTTGCTTTTCGATAAAGCCATGTCCTCTGCACCTCAGCGCAATATAGCTACACCAAATTTCCTGATGTCATTGAGCATTATTTGAGGTATCCCTTGATTTCTCAAATCCATTTAATTTGAGGACTATTTGAGCGGCAACCTATATAATCTTGATTGCCACTGCTAGCAAAACGACATACTTTTATTTCATGACCCAACCAATTTCACGATTATCCTTTCTAAAGTTAAAGCTAACAAATTGCATGCGTTTGAGACCAATGTCTTGCAACTTCATTTGGAAATTATCTGAAAGGGAATGCTCGAGTCTCTCTGGCTTTGATCATAGCTACATGAAGTCATGAATAAATGATTTATGTGTTTATTTAGAAGGGATATGTAGCTATTCCAATCTCTATTTTCGAGTTTCTGAGAACTTTTTTTATAACTAAAGCGTCTTGTCCCAAAATGGTTTTTGATGATTTCAAACATCGTAGCGATTGCTCTCTGATTTTGTCATGACAATCATCAAAGTCACATTATCATATTTTCATAGCACGAGTAAAGTTATATTTAAAGTTCAATAAAATGTATTTTTGAGGGGTTGAGTTTTTGGGTCGAATCGATCTAATGAAATTTTGAATTAGCCAAGTGGAGTCGCATGAACAGGTTATGAAAATGAATGAAACCCGATTTCTCCTCTCTCTTCTTCAAAACTTCTTCTTGATTGATCCCCAGAGCGACTTACCTATTTTCTTGGCCTTCTCCTTTTTGCTGCCTCTTCTTGAGGGAAGATCGAATGTGGCGAGAGCTTCTCTTTGTCTTTTCTGTCTGGCCAAAGTTCCCATGTCCATGTTGTCGGCAATCTCCAAGTCGGATCCATCGAGTGGAACGAATGGTGTTGCGTCTGGTTGGTTTCCGGAGCTGCTCTGGTCGTCTGAGGAGTTGTCTTGTATTCCGTTTGCGATGCACCGGGGGCAACGTTTTTTCGACTGAATCAACAAGAATCCGAGCTTGTCGACTCCGAGAACGATGCACTCCTTGTCATCTGATGCGGATACTTTGTGATGCCCGCAACGGAACTCTGTGAGAGCGCCCCGTTTGTCTTCAAGATCGTCTGGTGCAGTGAGTAAAGGACTCATTGGACGAGAAAGGATGACTGGATTCGTGGGAGGTACCTTGTTTCTGCAATCAGGGCACTCCTTGTCATGTTTGACCCAGGTCGTTTCGGGTCCGGTGATGCATCTCCAGTCTTCGGCGTCCCCAGCTTGGTGCAAAGTGAGGTTGGCGAAGTACTGGTGGTCGCAGGTGAAACTTGTTACGGCGCCGACTAACCAAAGCATGATTAGGTTTGGTTTTGGGTTTGGTGTTGGTCTTGAGAATGGAGATTATTCTACGGTCAAAAAGTCTTTGTAGAGAAGATTGGTTTTGGTAATCTAAGCTCTAGGACTGATTGGATGGAGAATATATAATTCATTTCAAGAGAATCATGGAAACTTATATAAGGTATCGAAGCATTTGTTCTGAACTGGTTCAGGCATTGTAGTTGTGGTTTACATTGTTTGTCTCCAGTTCAGTTGGCGATCTCGCCTCGACTCCACAGAACATAGCAGTATATTGGTAGTGAACAATGGCAGGAAATCTTCGAAGCACAGCCCAGACTAATAGGAAGTGCAGGACTCTGTAGTCTGTTTTCCACGATGGTGTTGTGTTATAAGTTCGCCATTGAGATGAGGATGGGGTTTTGATTCATATTGATCACGTGACATTCAACCCCGCGTAAAGGTTTCCATCGTTAGCTCCAGTTATCACTTTACTTATCATTTCGTGTTTATTTTCATCCGACGTCCTTGCTTTCATTGTGATTAAGGTTTTGGTGAGTTTTTTTGTTTTGCTTCCTAACGCTAGACTGAGCACATGCTTGACTACAGGGATGTCTTCAATACTCATATCTTCTTTGCAATGCTCAAAGGGTAGTACCTCGTAGCATCGTGATTTACACATAAAGAAGTGAAACTTTGGTCTGTTCGCAGACTTTTCTTTCTAATTATCTAAGCAGTAAATGTTTTGTCTGATCATGATCGGGTCATAGTACATGGGGGCATCGTCAACGAAAGGGGTATATTAGTCGCATTTGCAAGTGTCTTTTGGTACGATTTGAAATTTAGTTCATTTTGTTATTATTCTGGAATTTTAAAATCCATTCATGTGGTAGATATCTGCTGAATCTTCAGCCAGCTCGCCGCGTCTTCTCATAGCTTCTTCAGTCCGCTGATTTTCCGAAATCATCTCGATGACTTCACGACTCGGTGGACATCATCCGTGGAGGAGGCGATGGGAACTAGTGGCCGGCGGCAAACATCTCTATCTACATCATCTGGATTCTTTCGCGTGAAGTCATGTGCGCCATACTTTGGAAGTTCAGCAAACTCGTTGGCATACGGATTCACACCATCATTGTGAAGCTGTCTCGGTTCTCGCGGATGGGTGATTATGACCGGATGAGATCTGAGTGGTTCTGGATGTGGCTTTTCCCGACACGTTGTACACAAAAGTGCCGAATCCGCAATCACAGCTCCAGGTTGATTTCTGCAGCTCATTCGTCGGATTATTCCCATCACTCCCGGCTGTTGTTCCTCGCCGATTTGAGTAGCTGAACGTTCTTCGTGTCCGCAAGCGTATGTGGTGACGAGTGTCGTGGACATGATTGCGATGTTCTTGTTATTCTGTTTGTTAGAAAATTCAAATGTAATCGTATGGGCGTGAGTCGAGATGGAAAGAAAAATTCGTCAACTTCGGGGTTCCAATCCAGCCACTTATGAACAGCGTAGAGAGACTTGTTCAGGCGCTGTTTTAGGATCGTCCATTTCAGGCTAACTTGAACCACTAGAAAATAGTGACAGTTCTAGAAATCACTTAACTGATAGTAAACTGCCTCGGGAGACTTCTTCATTGAAACAAAATTTCTACATCCATGCAGTAGTTCGTTGTGTACGGTCACGTGATTGTTCTCGAAATGTCTAGGGGATTCAAGCGATATTTGATTCAACGCTCAATTGAGCTTCACAAGTCCTCAATAAAAAGCAAGCAAGAAACAAATATCTCTGTTTTTAATCAACGTTATATAGAAAATTTTATGTCGTATATAATCCACGGAAAGTCTAAAGAAGCAATATCATTCCAGTCCAGAAATTGCCTGAATCCAATTCTCCAATTCATAGTCATAGGTTGTGGTGTCTAATTGTTGCATGAATATCAAGTCACTTTCGTTAAGTTGGAGTAGCATATGGGTAGCAAGGGGTTTCAGATTAATGGTCGTGTTTTATTGTATGGAATCGATTGATATTGAAGTAACGCCTTTATCCGGGTGTCAATTTAGTTTTTTTGTGTTTTTTTCCCTTTTAGGTTCCCTGTTGGTTCCTTGTTCCCGCGGTCGAGGTCTGTCCGGTTCGCTCTAGCTACTCAGCGTTTGAGTTAGCTATCTGCGATGACCGCCTATTCTTCTGGGTCCTTGGCGAGGAGCCATTCGGTGTCGTCGTCCTCCTCTCCGTCGAAGGGTCCGATGGCTGCGGATTCCGGGACGGGCTTACGCTTGAGGTGGTGTTGGGGTGTCGGGTGCTGGAGTTTGGGAGTGCTCTCTTCTTCCCCTTCTCGCTCTGCTGCCTCCTTGGCTGCCGCGATCGCCTCCTTGACGCGCTCCTCTCGAAGTTGTGCGAAGGTCTTGTTGACGTTTTCGGCGTGGGTTCCTGCGGCGAGGAAGTCCTGAACCGAAAAGTCGGCGCAAACTTCGCAGAGGCCTGCTCGTGCGATGTCTTTGGGGACCTTTGCTTTCGTGCTGAGAGCTCTGCGAATGCTCAAGGCTCTCTTGAGTTTCTTGAGCTTGGAGGGGAATTCGGGGAAGCGGTGGCCGCATTCGAAGACGAGATGATTGACCATGTTGTTTGTTTGTGGGTGAGTGGTTTGGTTTGGTTTCTTTGCTTTTCTGTTGGTTAGACTGAGAAGCTCTGAGGACGAGGAAAGAAAAATAAGAGAAGGATTTCCGAGACTTTATATAGTATTTGGATGGAGTTGTTCTAGTAACTACTGGCATTGTTCACTTAACTGTGTGATAATGGAGTTCAAGGTGAACAGCTGGTCAAGTGAAGGTGCATCTGCTCAAGCTCATTTGCTTTCTGAGCGTTATCGTGCTCAACATACTGTAACCAGCTTGCAAAACGGCGCATCAGACCTGTTTCTAATTGTAGAGTATCTATTTACAAACTGTTCAGCTTCTGTGCCCAAAACGGTGGACTTTAATGTCATCATACCACGTGGAATTCGGGCTCGTTTCCCCCGCAAATTACCACAAACTAGTTCGCAGCTAGTCAAAGCTTATCACCCAGGTACAGAATAGATGTCGTTATTTTGATATTATTCAGCACTTATTTTACATGCCTATTGCGCAATCTATTCTCCGGTCAAACTCACGTTTTTCACATTTGCACATTGGTTGATTTCAGGGGGCGAGTCACGTGTCAATTTCTTGGCTTTTTTTATAGGGATGCTTTCTTTGCAAATTTGGCTTCTATTGATACAATTTAATCATATTGATACAATATTAGATACTGTGATGATTATTCAATGACTTCTGCTTACCAAAAGTCCAATAAGTGACTTTTATCAGCAATTCTGTATGTCCAATCATACGGATTCTGGGTTCACCACGAATCACTCGGCTATCGAATATCGAACACAGATACTTGAATTTCGACTTTTCCAACCGAAATTCTATAAATCCAATAGATGTTACACCGCCTGGTACCATTGATAGTCAGTTTGATAGCACATACAGTGGTACATATAACGATGTGAGGCATTAAGCAAAGCTATCAAAGCTCCATCCAGCAATGGCTCACCAATATCCACACTTTATTAAGGTTCACATCACTATTCATCATCTTTTTTTTCAAATCACATTTTTATTAGGTACTTTAAGGTACTGGTTAGGTTTATTTTAATTCTTTTTGTATTACTTACATTTGAACCGTGTTATATACAATAAAACAAGATTCTGTTTCACTTCTAGACAAAACTCCAGAGTCCGACTGTGAGTACATTGGTCCGTGGTCCGTGGTCCGTGGTTCGTTTCTGTCGTAGGTCCGATTCCAGCCTCACCCCCCCTTCGTCACCGGTCTCTCAAAGCCAATCCGGAAACCTCATCCCCGGATCGGTTGGCGACTCACCTCGCTCCTCACCTCGCTCCTCCTCACCACGAGTGGTAGAAGGAGTCAAAGTGAGAGGGTCGGGGATTAAGATGACCGGAGTTCTTGGTCTGGACTCGGAAGACTGGGGCTCGAGTGGTTGGGTGATTCGGTCGTGGTGTTTCTTGAGAGTCTCGGACGTTTGCTGTCTGATCCAGGCGTGCACCCGGGGTGTACACCATGGTCCTTTGGCGGAGGCGAGGGTGGTGATGGGGACGATCTGCGTGGGGCATCGCTTGCACGCCTTTGAAGCTCTTGTCTTGCAAGATTTCGTTGGCGTGCACCTCGACGTCTCATCGCATCCCATCCCCGAATGAGCACGTCTGAGCCTGGCAAGCCGGTGGAACTCCCGGGGAGGTTCCATGGCTGTGCGTTGGTCTGTGGCTGAGAGTCGGTCGCGCTGGGGAATTGAAGAACAGGGAGGTCTGGTGGACCTTCCGCCATGTTCGACAACTTTTCGTTGGCTTGTGGTGGGGGAGTGACTGTGTTTCGAGGCGGAAGGAGAACTGGTAGATCAGGCGGACTCTCGGCCATGTTCCATGGTTGTGGAACAAGAGGCTGGGAGCTGGCTGAGTCTGGTGAGTCGCGAGCTGGGGTTGGGATTCTTAACTGAGGTGCGTGTACCGGATGTGTGCGATCTTGTATGGTCTGTCCGCGAGGACGTGGGCTGGGTTGCGCTTGCGGTGCTGGTCGAGAACGCTGGCGGCTCTTTGCCTGGCATACAGGACAAAGGTCCATGCTTGGTCTTCTGACTGTTTCGTTTAAGGTGAAGGCTCTCCTTAAACGGTTTACGATGGGGTTTCGGTATTGGTAGGGTGCGGCATGGGCCCGCTGTATGTATGCCTCGGTGTCTGGGAGCTCGTGTGTACATCTGTACACGACGACCCGTGTCGCTGTCATGGAGGCGGTGGACTGTTGGTTCGTTGAAGTAGTAATCTGGGTAGCTACTATGATTGATTAGATTTAAATACTGGAGTTTCGATCCGATTGTTTGTGTAAAGGAGGGAAGTGGTATTCAGATCTAGTCTGTCTGGGAGAAGAAGATACAATGTTTAATTGAGGATACCATTCCTCATATAGTTCCCGCTCGGGATTGTTCTTCTATAGTTATGTAGCTATTACAAAGAGACTTTGAGCTTTGTTTGTAACTCGAGATGTAAAGTCAATCCATTGGCGATTTGGCCGGAAACTCTTTCAACTTCGCCTATTCGTAAGGGCCCAGGAGAGTATATTCCAATACATGCAGTTGTTCTATCGCTATTCCCTCACTAATTCGGCGTTATTCAATAGTTTTTATTGTAATCTAAATACCAACAGTAAACGAGCCGTCAGTTCCAGCGCAACTTGTCTATACCAAACCATAGACTTCCGGTTTCTACCCATTCGTTGCAGATCTTACCATCGTTTCATACCCACTCGCGACTTGTTCTGATGCTGTTTCGGAACAGTTTTGATTCTGCTGGCTTTTCCTATACCGTAAAACAGTTGATGCTAGGTTTCACTTTCGTCATTTCGTTGATTCCTGGGTGGTTAGAATTCTTCACTTGCATCTGATCGGGGCAGGTGTACACATTATGACATTTTGAAGTACTTCAAAGTATGGGATAACTAACTCATACGAAATTTCAATTGCAAAACGATTCATATCGAGCTCCAAAGCTCTCGAATCCAAAGATATTGGTAATACAACATTCCCCCTTTAAATCACATGACCCTTACACGTGACAAATCAACGCCATAACTCGCCGAACCGAAAAATAAGCTTTTCTTTCGCAGAAGAGAAGCGACAAAATTAGCTCCGAAGATCAGAATGCCAAGAAAGATTAAACGACAAACCCTTTTCCAACCTTGTACAGAGCCGGAAGTATAATAGTTCTTCCTACCGCTGTCTATCATCTGTACATAACTTTGATATACATAAATTCTAGTAGTAAACACTCGAAACTGTGAAGCTATTGAAAAAAGCGATGACGTAATTAAAACTTCTGTTTCAAGTATGACTCTCTCCAGGACAACACAGGAAGCGCAGGCTAGAATACGAAGCCATTCAGAGATGGATTGAATCAGGTAAACTAGGTAGCTATGAGGATAATAGCTCGATTCGGATGTATCAGAGCTTTTGGTGATACTAACTGGGGCTAGCTCCAGCTCCCTCTGCTCTCTAGCACCAAAAGAATCATATCTCTTGACATATTTCGGAAATCTTTTGTGTCGTCTTTACTATATCATCTCTCTAGGATCCTCTTCCTGGGGCCTGTCTTCATCTCACTTGCATCACAACAGTCATTCATTCTATTCACCACATTTTCACATTTTCACATTCTCCCACAATCTCCAAAGTACACAAGAGCAATTTTTTTGTTTTGTTTAAGTTTTTAATATTTTAGTAATTTTTTTAAGTATTCTTTATTATTTCTCCAAGTCCCAACAAATGATTATTGTTACAACATTCCATTGAGAATAGCAAGGTGCATATTGCCATCCTCGTAAAAAAAAGATCGCTATCGCTATCTCTCTATACAAAAGAAAGAAAAAAAGCCATCAATTAGTCTTGAGCTCATAAAGAATCATAACGCTAAAGATGACAAAAGAAACCGGGGGATGACTTACTCCTTCCGCACGAGTTGACAACGAGCTTTTATCCTCTGCTCCTTGGTTGCCTTCTCCTCTTTGATCTTCGCTGCTCTGGCGCGTAGATCTAGTCTCGGAGATTGAGATTCCGTTTGAGGTGCTATGGAAGTGCGGGGAGTGCGAGCTTGGATGAAGAGCTCTTTGAGGTCCGAGGGAGCAGCAGCCGGTAGCGCTTGGTCCTGGATGAACTCGTTGTACTCTCTTGCTGCACTTCTCGCTGTCCACTCCTTGCGGACTTTTTCCTCCCGGAACAACCGAGCCCGTCGATCGGCAGGCGACTCTCGCGCAAGACTATCCCTGAGCCGTTCTTCCATATCCCGTGCATGGAAATCTTCTCTAAGAAGTTCCATGTTGGTATCCCGGTAGGGATTCCGAGGGGGGAGAACGGTGTCCGGGTCTGCGTCCGATCCGAACCCCATCTCCGAGACGGGCGACACTTGTGAGACTGGCGAGACCGGTGATATTGGTCGTCGCGCAGCTACGGTGTTGCGCCGTCTTGCTTGAATAGTAGTCGTTTGGGATCTCGGTGCAGGTGGTAGGGGGTTGCCGTATCGGGGGCTCGTTTCCGGCCGCGTAGGTGCCTGTGGTCTGTGTTGCAACTCAGCCTCCCGTTGCATCTTCTCTTCCTTCTTCCGTTTACAATACGGACACAACTCTAATGAGGGTGTGCGAATTGTCTCAGTGAAGGTTAGAGCTCGCTTAATTCTTTTGATGACGGAGGGCTTTTGGGGAGCTTGGAAGCTCAGGTTGGGCAGTTCGTGACTGCAGGCGTACACAATCTTCCTGATAGTGGCAGGCATGATTGCTTTTGTATTTCGTTTATTGGGGTTGTTGTTTTTGTTGTTGTTGGGTAGGTTCGTCGATAGCTTCGATTCAAAAACAGACTTCTTGTATGGGTTGAAGAGTATGTAGATGATTTGAAGATATTGATGAGAATGGTAAAATAATATCCTATCCAGGAAGTTCTCAAATCTTATACTCCCAGAAACGGATTGTTCTGCAACTCCATAGCATTGTTCAGAATATCTTTAACGACATCAACAATGAAGTCGATGCATATGACCTCATAATATACTCTAAGAGCATCGAACAGGATTAGAGTGGACTTCGTCCTTCGCTTTCTGTATCCAGGGATTCGAGTGTAATGTTTTTGGTATGTTGTTGACGTCGAGTTGTAATCAACTGTGCTTTCTCCTCTAGAATGAGGGTGTCGGCACATGGTTGTGAACAACTCTAAATTAATGATGCCAGTGATAACTACCCATAGAAAGCAAGTCTTCTGGGTAGTGAGCGCTGAGAGGTAATCCCAACGCTGAAGAGGAAAAGAGAGTTGTATCTCGGGAAAAATCACGCGAAATCATATACGAGTGTTTGCTCAAAGAAAGCAAATTATTTTCGAGACGGGCGCGTTTCAGCCAAGGACGGAAAATAATTTGCGTATGTGGCGCTTATGTTCTGGAATAGAGTGGAAAATAGGGCTGAGATGATCTCATAAGAGTTTCTCTTTGTGTTGTGACATGTTCTGAGATGGTTCTCACGTTGTTCCAGGAAATTTTGAGATATTTAGGCGCTCCAATGGGAAATTCCGCGTCATTTCGACGGTGAGACTAATTTGAAGGCTTGATCTATTTTGATACATTTCTTAGAGAAACGAAGAGTGTGACTCTTTTGTTTCAGCTCTTTGTAAATTGCATATTTGAGGACAAAGAAGTCAATCAATCATAAAGAAATTCCAAGATCTTTGTCAATACCCTCAAGTTCGAACAATGGCCAGAAGAATCTACTTAATTCGGACAATGGCCATTGTGTGTCCTGCAGCTCATCCTCTCAGAAACATCAAGTCCAGTCTTTGGATTACAAAGTCATACATACAACTTATATACCTTTATACTTTAGTTAAACAAACAACACCACACAAACCCAGATCCACTTCCAATATGTCTTCAAGAACATCTTTCAAGCCAGTCGAGGTGCAGGTAGTGTATGGAGAGTGCGGACACGTTTTGAGAAAGACCCAGGTAATCCCCATCCAAGTCCCCACAGGCGGAGAGACGTCCAAGAATAAGCAACGCAGCGGCTCTACTTCATCTAACGCATCCAAATCATCTCGTCGCAGCAGCTGGAAATCTTTCCTCTGCGCTGGCGCAGAACAAGCTGAGAGTGACTCTGACAATGAAGCAGATCTCGAATTCCAGTGTGCAGGACTTGAACTCGTCGACAATATTGCCGGTTTGTGTCCAGACTGCACTACCCGACAGAGCCGCTTGATTGCCCAGCAACAAGCACGAGGCGCCGAAATCATTCGCGCTCAAATTGCTCAAGAGCAAGATGATGAGCGTGAACGACAACGCCGATCCTATAGGCGCATGGAAGACAGGCGTACTAAGTTCAGATGCGGCAAATGCGTTAAAGAAGATCATCATCCTATCGACCGATCGGCAAATGATGGATTCTGCTGCGAATTCGGACAATCATTCTGGAATGCCAAGATACCCGATGCTGAAAGCTTTTCAGTCCCTACCGCGGAATTGAAGCGCATGACAGTCGGCACAGCTGAAGCACGACACGCCGCGACCAAGGCAGCCAATTCCTATGGATGGAAATCTCAACCTGACCGGCTCAACAGGATTGAACCAGAGGTCATTTCCCAGTTCATCGGAATCCCAGGAACACAGCCTGCATCTTTACCCACTCCAGCTGTCCCCAGATATGAGGACGCTAACCTAGATATTGGTCGATGGAACTCTCAAGTACGAACATATCGAGGCACTGCACCCGCACCAAATAAACCACTCCCTCCAACTCCATTGACAAGAAAGCCTCGGGCTACGCCAGTGAGATTGAAACCATCTACTGGACAACAAGGAGCTAGCAAGGTAATTGCGCTCAAGACCAAGGACTCAGATGTGTCTGTCATGACATCCCCATTGAAGAGTGGTGAGGTGTCACCAGTGTCACCCACCAACAGTCATTGGCCATCAAGCCTCTCTAGACCATCGAGCGTTACTAGACCAAAGACACAAGATGGAGAATACAACTTGAGAAGACAGATGTCAAATCTTGAACACGAAATTGATGGTGCATTAGAGAGTTGGACACAGCCACAAGCAAAACCAGAACCACAACCACAGGAGAGAAGACGCAGAAGATGATTTTCCTTTGTACAAGATAGAGCAACCGTAAGAGAAGATGCAGAAAACAATTATACTCTTAGTTTCATTTGTTACTTTCTTTTGTTGGCTTTTCCTAAAAGGATCACAGTCTCACTTTCCTTTGTAAGATTCTTTCATTTGTTTCATTCATGCATTTCAGAAGTAAATGGCGGAAAGGAGAATCTAGACAAACAAAAACTTATAAAAATTTAATTAAAAAATGTTTGCAGTACGAAACAGAATTGGCTATATGAAATGGCGATGTATAAAGTTTGAAATGAATGAAAATTATAGGTTGTGAAATGATATAGGAGAACGGGTTTATTTGAATGAAATTGTAAGCAGTATATTTGTCGCCAAAGAGCGCACTATGACATTACATGGTGTAGATGTGGTTGCACGTTGCGTGATTCTCTTACCCTTGTACCGTAACATTTAGTCAGGTCAGGCAGTCGGTCTTGCTGACTTTGGTCATGATGTATGTATGTAGTATAAATCCAGACACATTGATTTACCTAAGCATGCAGATGAAAGTGGACGAGTAGAATTCGAGGGACTAAACATGGTATTCTCTGCATATCAAAAACTCGCTTGCAAATGTACAATTGAACCAAGAAATTAGGAAACGCCTCGCACCTCAAAATAACTCCACCAAATGGGCTTATCCTTCCGGAAGGACTTCACTTCCTACGAAAGCCATTCTGAACTTTGCTACCAATCTAAGGCGAGCTCCGTTGACCTTCTGAATAGACTGCCGCGTCTACCATTGCGCTCATGTCCACCTTTCTTTCCCTTGCCCTCCATGGGTTTCCCCTGCGTTGCTTGTTTGTGTGATATATCTCGGTCCTATATCGGGATTTCAATTGGCTTTGCCGTTCTTAATGGTACCGTTTGACTGCTCGGCTTTGAATTTGGCGACCTCTTTTTCAACTGCAACATCGATCCTTTTTTGCAGTTCCGGTCTGTATCCAAATATGAATAGCAACTCCATAAATACGAAGAATGGAGCGAGGACTAAAGCTTGTACGAGGTTTTCGAGTAATGCGGGGGCACGCTTTTCGAAAGCACCATGGCCGACAAATTGCATAATCCACGAGACAAAGAATACGGCACCAGCAATTTGATTTGCCAAAGTAGCATTTGAAGACGTAGCAAGGATATGATTTGAGAATGCGGTCCATCCGATGATGAATGGGAGAAGAATACTGCCTGCGACCGGTTCGAGAAGGATGTAAAAACCGCTATAGCATATTGATCCAATTGTGCTAAAGTTCAAAGGTAAATTCGGAATGGTAAGCCACGATGGCAGAGGTATTAATGTGGGACTGTTGGAGCACTGTTATATGTTGTCAGTATGTCTGTCGTCCTTGTTCTCAAGATCGCGAAAACTTTGGGGCCATACAAGGAACAGACTGGTGGCCAGAATCAATGGCACACACATCATGTGAATGAAAACATTTGTAGGATTGTGATGGTAGGCCCCATACTAAACATATCATTAGCCCATGTCTAGTAGAGTCGTAATGTTCGCCCGGACTTACAAAGGTAAGCTGTTTCTCCAGGTTGAGAGACATTTTGAAGAAATGATCTGATGCGACAGGATCAAAATCTTTGCGTATGTCTGCGATATTCGGGAATGAAGAAGCGAATATGATTTAGAGCTTGATTTGATGGTTCAAGGTTGAGGCGCAGTCATTAACTCATCGAAAATAAGGAATTCTCGGAATGAGTACAAGATAGAGGATAGAGGGGGGAGTGGATAGGATATGATAGAGAATTTAAGGTAATCAATACATCAATTCAGCCAGTTTTGCCAGTTTTGCCAGTTTTGCCTATTTTAGCTGGTCGCACTGGAAAGGGTGGTTGGAATGGACGGATATCAAAGTGAAAGCATGTGTTGAATTGTGAACCTCGGAATCCTCGTAGAGTGAATGGGAGAGTGGCAGAGCAGAGTGGCATGTCATTTTCGTAATTGGTATTAGTAATCAATCATCAATCATCAATTATATTCACCATGCTAGATAATGCATGCAGCTAGTACCTTATACCTTAATATACGCACTGGTCAGCGCATATTTCATCCTTAACGTCGCGGGAAAAGTCTCGAAACTCTTTAGATCGCGTAACCTTCAACGTCGGGACAATTGAGCTCTCTCTCGCTTTCTCGTCTCTTCTTGTCTTCCATAGTTATAGATTTTTTCCCAATAATAACAATTTCAACCCACAGCATCGACAAACCTTTGCGCATTCTCTGTAATATCTTTCAGGGATCTGCCAAAGTGTCACGTCTTTGCAATTTCATTCATTTTCAAACAATGTACGTTCAAAGTTGACTATTTCCGGCTTTGATGAACTTTGACTCGAAAACAAAGAAGACTGACAGTTCACAGAACAGTAAGATTGATTCGGCACATTCATCAAGTTACGAACAACCTTTAGGCGGACGTTGCGATCCGAAAGAGATTCAACATTTATATGGGATTGGGTGAATAACTCGGGGTTTAGAGCAGGCTGAATATTAAGAGTTGAAGAGGGAAGGCTCTCGAATTATCCGCATTGTCAAATATACTTGAATTCCGCCTCCTTTCAATAATTTCAACTTCTCTACGACATTACAAGTTTCTACCAAGAAGGAGGATTGTTGTGTTGCAGCGCAATTCCAAAGTTACATTAACTCACCAGAAGGGGCATTGATTCTACAATCCTGAAATTCCATCCACTTCGCTATCTCTTCCGCTCCTCACCATTAAAAATGTTTTTCCTCTACAATCTTGAGCGTCAGGTCACCCTGCACCCATCGTACTTTGGTCGCAACATGCATGAGTTGGTGACTGGCAAGCTATTGAAAGATGTTGAAGGAACGTGTACCGGTCTTTACTACATCATCACAATCATGGATACCTTCAACATTTCTGAAGGAAGAATCCTTCCAGGAAGTGGACTGGCTGAGTTCACTGTTGGATACCGTGCTGTAGTGTGGAGACCCTTCAAGGGCGAGACTGTAAGAACTCGATTTTGTGAATTCGTTTAACGTGCATTTCTCATGAACATATGTAGGTCGATGCTATTGTAACCTCAGTCAATGCTGTCGGGTTTTTTGCGGATGCCGGTCCTTTGCCCCTCTTTGTATCTGCACATGTAAGTTTTGTTCATTGTTGTTGGTATGCGATCCATACTAATTCAATATAGCTGATTCCTCGTGACATCAAATTCGATGCAAATGCAACACCACCTCAATTTACAAACAATGAAGACTCTGTCATTGAGCCAGGTACTCATGTCCGAGTAAAGATTATTGGTACAAGACCTGAAGTCGGAGCTATGTTTGCTATTGGTAGTATCAAAGAGGATTATCTCGGGTGAGTTTCCCATCCCAATGTGTTACACCGAACCATCCCAATTAACTCCATGTCTAGCTGTTTGCAAGCTTCGTGATCCTTGATATAACTCAGCCTTAACTAAACCCTCAATACCTTTTAAGCATGTTCCAGTCATAACTTTAGGTTTTTATGACACAAGACCTAAGCTTTCTTGGACCACACCACTATTGTCATTTCATGGAGATATGACCTACCCCAGCGCATTAGCTCAATCCTTTGAGCTCTGAGGTTTAATAAAGTCCACCAGCTTCACTATGACAGGAATTTGGGTGAACTCAATGTTATAAATGGATAGATGAATGGATATCTATCTCACACGTATTTCTGCTATTATTGTTTAGTGATTGTTTCTGTGAAACTCTAGTTAGGTATTTTCATTTTCTTGGTTCAATCAATGGTCAGATAACAATCTCAAACATTTTTCTGGTCGAATATACCACATTATGCATTTAGACTTTACTTTAAGGACAGCGCGATTTGCAACCCATTTGTCTGCATGCGTTGTTTGATCAATTCAAAGAACTGTTTTTGTGTTCATGTTCGTGTTGCTACTTCTTGTTGACAGTTCAACTCAGCATGGAGTCATCTTTTTGATTCTTGGTTCTATAGTCACCAAGGGCCAATTTCGAAGCGTAGCTTTGGTATATGATTCTGAACAAATGATAAGTCCATATGTCAGCCCGGTCTAGAAAAATGATTTTGTGTTTGAAAATGCGAGTACAAGAACTAGTGCGACTCACTGTACAATGCCATATTTTCGTTGCTATATGAATCTTGTCTGAAAAATGTACTCTTTTGATGAATGTTAGTACATCAACTAGCTTGTTAGTCAGTGGAACTCCCAGTATGATGCCATATCGTTTCCCATATATATGTCCTATGTTCCTGTATGAACCGTTTTTTTACACCTAGGCTACTTGTTTACGGTTCGTGGGGAAACCTGCTCAATACGGCAGCTTCATAACCTCATGATTCTTCTGTTCTCAACGTACATTACGGTCTGTTCAGCATCATATATCATAACATACTCGACACGTTAGAATAACTTTTTACTTTCTCATAATTTGCTCGATGTTAATTGAACTCTTTGACCATTTGGCTGCATCCAATAATCTACAATCTCCAGAAACCGATTAGTCATTTTTCGAACCAACAACAGTCACGACTTCAGTATGGCCAACTCGGCAATCAGCGATAAATACATGAAGCACGTTAAGCAGCTAACACGCCAATGCAATTGTCAAAACAACCACATCGTATGTCACCACCGCAGTTCCATTGGGGCCACCGCCATTCAAAAAACCAAGATACTTGAGGAGACGGAAATCGGACGATGCAAATGTCTTGCTATTGAGCCGACAATTCCACCACCGCAGCCTGAAACATACACCGGACATCTCGCTGTGCTTCGCAACCCAACTCATAAAGAATGGACATCGAGGCCGCATCGATATCTTTCACCTACGCTGTGTAATATCTCCCCCTATTATGTGAAGCGATTTGTTGAACCTACAGTTCGGGAAACACTCCTTGATGGAGAATGGCCGGGGAGACATGAATTTACGATGGCGGTGGCGCAGAAAGAGGAGATGAGGGTGGTGCATAATAGTAGAGTGACGTATAGGGAGGAAAAAAGAAAATATGTCGATAAAGTAGAAGCACAGAGGAAGAAAACACATGAATTCGAACAACAGGTTGAGATTTTGATGACGAGGATTCAAGAAATTCGATGGAAGAGAGAGAAGGAAGAGGAATTGTGTGAGTTTCTTGAGAATCTTGTCGGTGTTAAGGAATGTGAGGAACAGCAACGAGAATTTGAGGAACAGAAGAGGGAGTTTTTGGCGAGAAGGGAGAAGTTGAAACGGGGGAGTGAATACTGCATTCGGAGGTTATTGGATGGGTTTAGATTGGCGGAGAGACATGAAGATTGTCAGTTGGTTGAGAATATTGCGTGGAGTGGTGAGCTGGTTTTGAGGGATTTGGGGGAGTATTTGGAAGAGCAGGATGAGAAGGAGTGGAGGGATCGGGAGAGGAAAAGAGAGGAAGGGAGGGAGAAACAGAAGAGAGAGAAAGGGGAGGTGGGGTGGGAGAAGAATGCTTAGACTGAGTGGGTGGATGAATCGCTGGATCTTTATTCTGATGTTTCTGGTGGTGGTAAGAAGATCTCTTGATTGTTGATTGTGTGGAGATGTAGGGTGGATGCATCTTGATTTTGGTGATTTGGGTTAGGTTGGGTTGGGTTGGACTATATGTATATCCCATAAGCGACATGCAATCACAGATTATTCAAGCAAGTATTTAAGATACCTACAATATGGTTGGTTAGAAATTATCTAAGGAGAGTTCAATACTTTATACTTCAATTGACTTTATAGAATGTAAACTTTGCTGTCATATAATAAATTTCTTTCTATCTTGTGGATATGGATGGATTTAAATCTCTGCTTTGTGAATGTCGGGAATTTATGTGAATGTGGACATAGACTTGATATCAACAGTGCTCATCTAGTATTTTTACTGTTAGAAAAACTTGCTAGCAAGATTGAATTAAATTGATGTACAACTGATTATCCTGGACTTTAAATTGCTAGGATAGGTCAATCTTTGCTTTGTACTCTGCTGAATAAATAGGAGAACAGTAGTACAATGGCAAGATTCATGTTTTGTTTTGATGTCTAACATTCTTGTTCATAGTTTAGTATGTTGAATGGTTTGTGAGAGTTTCTGATATGTACATGTATGGTTTCTAAGCTCTGGAGCAAATACAAAGAAGGTGGGTTGTAGAATGGAGGTCTTGATTCGTTGGTTACAGTTTTGAGTACAGCTTTGAGTTGTGTTTTGGAGAGAGCTAAAATATATGCTAGCAAATGTGTTTTGAAGATCAACTTAAGTTTTGGCGTCCTAAATGCTAAAATTGAATTGAGCTGTGGAGAATTTGAATGAGTTTGACGGTAAAAGTCCTGAATGTCGTTGCAGATTTCGTTTGAGTTTAAAAGAGGTTTCTTAAGGGTAGATTTGAAACCGATGTTCACAGTTCAGGACGTAGGTGGTATATTTGTCGGCTATGCTGATAAATTCTGCCAACCACCTTAAGGAGCCATGAGGATGATCAGATGGCAAGTGCAATAAGATAAAAATCAAAAACTAAGTGGCTATCTGTTAATTGTTGTCACAGACAGGGCTCATATATGAGGTTAAATGCTTTGAGGGTTGTGAAGAATCACCATCTCATGATCATGGATTCTGCGCATCGCATTTTATGGATCCCTTGGGTACTAGTTCAGAGATTTGAAGAAACCCTTAGCAGGTATCTTCATATTGACAAGTTTGTTGTCTATTAATCAGGTACTGACGGTCTCTCTTGTCATTGTTTACTTCACTATCAATGTCATATAACCTCGGAATAATCCTGTATTCTGAGTAAAGAAACACGGCACATCAATTTCTCAAATTCCAGAGTATAAAAATAATTACAATCGAAATATGCATTCCCCAAAAGAGATAAAACGCAAAGATTGCTTAAATCAAATAGTCATATCTTGAGTCCTGCCTTTTTACTTATGCTCCTTGTATCCTCGTTTTCTCTTCATTCCTTCAAAATGCTGGTATGGTGCGCCCCCGGGCCCTTCTTTAAATGCCATATGAGTTAAATGTACATACAGGTATCTAGCCGGCTCACCATGTAAGGTGAGAAGGGCAGATTCCGGGGGACCATACATGAAATAGTTCTCCAGACCTTGATGAGTCACGGCAAGTTGGAGCTGCCCGTTTGTCATTCTCATGAGAGCGTTATTGAGCTGATCTTCGTCATAATAGTTCATTCTTTGTTGGTCCCCTACTTTTGGAATCGTTTCAACCCAGTCCCTTAAAAAGCTCTCATTGGTTAAGCCTCGCGTCCATGGCTCGTTAGGATACTGGTTGTGAAGAGACAATACCACAGCTGCAGCGCCACATGTACCAAACTTGCCAGAAACTATTGCTGTCGTGAAGAGTTTCTCCCATTCATTCCTAGAAAAATTCTTTATCCTCAACCTCTCATGGATCGTGCCAGCGTTGATACGTTCAAGCTCCTCTAGCCCAATTTTTGTGGGCTTAGGGTGATCGACTCGGAGCTCGGCACCGACAAACGTCTTTCCATGTTCGTCTAATAACCCGTATTCTTCATCCTGGTGTATGCTAATTGCATAGCGCTCGTCGGCTATCATCTGTAACCTTTTAGCTTCTTCCACCGCAGCATCTTCTGCGTTGTGTGTCTTTGCGTGATCTGGAAGCCACGATTGATGGCTATCTGAAAAGATGGAGACGGCCTTGGCTATAATTGCTTTATTCGCGTCATCAGTGTTGTGCAATTGCTCCATTGCTTCTCTACGGATCGATTCATCTTCCAAAAATTGGAGACTTTCGAGAAGCTCAAGGACCCCATCGACTGTCAGCGATCCTGTAGGCTTATAGGCAGTGGATGGAGGAGATGTCTTCGGTCTTTTTGGATCTCTTTCGCTTGGTAAGGGTCTGCCTGTTGGTGGTCTTTTGCTCGAAGAAGGGACAGGTCCTATCACAGGCACAGGCTTAGGAGTGGGTTTGATTTTCTTATGATCTTTCTTATTTAAGGTCTCTTCTGCGGGTCTTTTCCCAGGAAGCTTCCTGTCTATATCAGGGAGTGAAGGATAAATAACTTCCGTTGTTGCTCCAGTGACTTGCGGTTTCACCGGTGTAGCTGGCACTTGATGATGGGTTGTACGATTTATCGGGGCCTCATATCTGTCAGTAAAAGAAAATTACTCAAAGGAAGGTTCTAGGCTACTTACAGTTGTGACTTTGGGTCCTACATTTCTAGTATTTGAAGTGGAAAGGCCGCTAAACCAGCTAAGACCGCCCACCTTGGGAGGAAGTTTGGGTACAGCTCCAGGTGGTGGGTTCTTGACCTCGATGGGTTTAGGTTTTGAAGGTTTAGGCTTTGGAGGTTTAGGCTTTGAAGGTTTAGATGTTCCTGTGATCACACCTTCGTGATCGTCGTCGGTGTCATGTGGCGGCACTTCTTCTTGTTGTTCTACTTGCGTTTCGATTTTCGGTTTTGGGATTTTTGGCCTTGTTTTGAAAGGAGTTGGTGTATCTTGTTTGGGTACATAGACACCTGTATCTATATGCCAAGGCTTATCTGATGGAAGATCACTATATATACCAACGCCATGTATAATATCGTAATCTGAATCATAGCCTGGGTCTACCCAAGGTTTGGGGGATACAGGTTTGTCATCATCAGGCACGTAATCTGGATTATCTATGTCTGTTCCGTCTGACGGAATTTTAGGGTACTGCACTTTACCACCAGCTCCTACATTTTCCTGCGTTGGCTTAGAGGGAGTCACTCGAGGCTTCGGTTTCTGTGATGGTTGATTGGGTTGTGAACTTGGCTCTGGCTGGACTTTTGGGGGAATTTTTGGCGGAGGCTTCGATGGTGGAGGTTTTTGAGGTTTTGGTTGTCGAGGATATATTGGAAGTGCCGTGGCTAGATCGCTGGTAGTCATGTTGAAGTATGCAGCAAGTGATTCCATAGCGCTTTTGGCTGGGGGGATACCGGATCCTCCACCGGCGGTTACATCAAAATAAGAATTATTTCCGGCTTCCTCTTCCAGTCTTTTCATCAACCTAGCTCTAGCTTCCGACACTACTCTCGGTTTTTTAGGCCTTGCGGGTTTTCGTCTTGGGAGTTTCTTTATTTTCCGAGTCGGAGAGAAAAGTGGAGGTACTATCAATGGGGTTGGCTTCTGTACGGGCGATAGTCCCGGTAAAGTAGGATATGTCACCACACCTGTTTGGCCACCTGGGGGTGGCAGAGGCGGAGGCATTCCACCTGATGGCGAGCCTCCAGGTAGCTTAGGTGGTCCTCCAGGCGGTTTAGGTGGTTCTCCAGGCGGTTTAGGTGGTCCAGGGGGCTTGGGGGTTATCTTCTTCTTTTCCCCGGGAAGCTTTTCAGTGTCACTTCGGTTGTCCTCCTCTCTAAATCCCATATACTTAGCAACTTTGCCTCTCCAAAAGTTTACACTCCTTTCATCCAGCTTCATAACATCCATTAATCTGAATATATCAACCTCTTCTATGGCATCATCATTCTCACCAGGCCATTCTTGGATTCTGTCGTCTGGATTGGAAACATAATATTCTGCAAGCTGCACCAAGCTCAAGCAGAAATCGACCCATTGAGTGACATCCTTTACATTGAGGGAACCGCGAGCTTGTCGGAACTCAATGGTATGAGCCCGTGATGAGGATCTCAATGATAGGAAATTTACCAGTCTATTTGCGTATGTCAGAGGAAAACACATGTAACCAGCAAGTTCCTTCTCATCCCTCAGTTGATCAACTTCATCGCGAATCTGTTGAATTGTTCTTTGTTTTCTATAGAGAGATGTCTCCGCTCGCTGATCCCAAATTTCATGGATTGTTTCCTCATATGTGACATAATCCGCGCCCAGGAGCGTGTGCAAGCGATTACTGATGAGGTTGCCCCTTGCAACAGGATGACCCGGACGACGACATCTAGGGTGTAGCCTTGAGATCTCCTCTTCGTATATCAGCAAAATACAAGCCAACTCTTTCAGTGTAGCAAGGTCGGGGGCCTCGACATGCACATGTAGGGCACATTGATTTGTTACGAAGCCTTCATATAGTTCATCTCCGGTACCTTTGAGCGCTTTGACAATTTCTTCAAGCTCGGCGGTATCTCTATGGTTGTTACTCTCGAGGACTCGAGATACCACTTCTATGCCATAAGAATCCCATCGTTTAGAAGTTCTGCCAGAGATACGTGGTATCCATTTATACAGATTTGCGGAACCTTGGCCGACAACCGTTAAATCTGTCGAAATAATCCATTGATCGTAGGACCCTTCAGTTTTATCCTTCCTTTTTCGCAAACCACTGTGCTTGATATTGCCTTGAAGCCATGCAACCTTGTTGTTAAGTTTATTGAAGACTATTTCTTGTGGTTCGAGATTATATGGCCTTAGATTAGATACATCCTTCTTCTCGTCTTCATTTTTGACATTATTTTTGCGAATGGCCCAACTATTGTAGATAATGTTGGCAAGTCTTCCAAAGGGCACGTTAACCGCTGGACTCCATGCTGGGTCGCGACGAATGGCTAATGAAACGTTTTTCTCGATTCCATGGTTAGGGCCATGCCCCTCACGGTCTGTAAGATTGAGTTCTAGATCATGAAATGCCAACACGTATTCCAACTCGACACCATACTTCAGACTCTTTCGCTTAGATTTTTGTTTGTCCTCGGCTTGTAATTGAAATGGATTTGGGGTGGGGAGCGTATAAATAAAAGGCGAGACGGCGCGGTGAATCCAGTCGAAAATCATATTGCAGACCGTTGATCTTGTAGCTTTCTTAGATTCTCTGCGCCACGGTGTTTGAGAAATGGAAGCTGAGATATGAAGCTGACTGCTGTAAAGAAGGAAAATTATCCTTTGATAGTACGAAAACGGACTCAAACAAAGATGCACATAATCAGAAAGGATGATAGTCCAAGTAAGAAAGATAACAATCAAATTAAGAAACCCCTTTGTTCCAATGGATGGCAATTTACAATTCATAAAGTGCTCTCGTCGTCTGCCTAGCTAAATGGTGAGAAGATCGAGATCAACTCCTTCTGGAGCCCTAATCAGCACAAACAATTGCAGGCATAAGTCAATAATTTCTCGGAAAACATCTGAGAATGCAAAAAGATTGAATCATTCCTACTCGCTCACTCAGGGGGCTGTAACAAGATACTCGTTAAAGTTCACTTATGCCACTCCGTGTAATATTTGGCTCACAGGGTATTTCCATTATTCTACAAGAACCACATACTACTCCTGTAAAAGAACGAATTCGTTCCCGATAAAAATGATTGTTAGGTATGTTACGAACAGTGCAACAAGTGAGATGGCATGCTGGGTGACCTGCTCAAGGACTTGATGCAAAACTATGTGATCAAAAATAAATAAAAACACCGTCAAGCCATGAAGGTAGATGAAAAAAAGAACCAAAAAAAAAATCGCTTTCCCCCATAACAATATCCATTAGAGGCTCAAATACAATGCGCAGCTTGAAGAATAGGGGTAAAAGCTACTGCCACCGACCAGATCCTGAGTCGCTTAGTCATGTGCAATAAATGACCTTGAAGAGTAGACCATAAGAAGTATTGGATGAAACAGATGGCATTGCAATATCTAGCAGAAAGCAAATATAAATTCAATCAATTCTTACTCCTCGTTCAAATCTGATTCCTCGTCTTCATCCTCCTCGGGTATCGCTTTCTCAACCTCAATCTTTCAGATATCCTCTGCAGATCCTAATGATACAGATGAACCTCGGTGCACTTAAATAAATGGATCAACATCACCTGGTCTCCAAGCTGTGGAAGTTGACGATTGCAAAAACTCCAAATTATATATGAATTCTCCACAGGGAGTATTCAATTAGGAGAATGGCGCAGCGCTCCACGTTGAGTTATCAGGATTTTGTAGTATAGTGATTGTTTCGAAGGTATGCCTCTCGTCAGGAATGGTAGCAGTTGGGACAATAGCAGGTTTGGATGCTTTCTCAGGTTCAGATTTGGTGGCATTAACCAGTGTCTCTGTTGCCTTTTTCTTTAAATCTTTCGCTTTTTGTGCCGCTTCTTGAGTTGCTTGTCGCATAGCTAATGTAATAGTCGTTTCTGCAGCCCCAGAAGGTTTCGTATTAACAGATTTGGATATCGACGCAGGAGGAGCAGCAGGAGCCACAGCTGGCTTGTTATTCTCCTTTATATTGGTTGGAGGTTTTGCTTTGATGGCTGGGTTTGCACCAGGTCCCGACACAGGTACAATCTTGATATGTTGCTTCAATTCGCCGTATTCGTTCCAATCCTCAATCTCAACGAGATCCTGAAATTGTTAGCCATATTCTCTGCGTCATTTGATTTCAACGTACACCAAGAACCAAACCTTCCTGGACTAAACCTGGAATCTTTCTAGCACGTCCCGATTCATCTTTACCAGCTCTGCGACCCCATAGCATTCGTGCCTTTTCATCGGTCGCAATATCAAGCGCTTTGAATGGGATTCTGTTCGCTTTCAAGATGGTCTCTAGCCTCGATGTCGCAGTAACAATGTGCGATGAACCGGAAGTCAACGATGTGTACAGGTAGAGAGCAGGATCGGTGGAATAAGAAGCAGAAGAGGACGAAGCCATATCTGTTAACTTTGAAGCCTGAAGTGCGGAATGTAATAGTGCTGTGACTGATGTAGTTCGTCAACGACGATAAAGGTGATGAATAGGCAGTTTGGTAATTTCCGGTTTTGACGTTTATTATTAGAACTTCGTAGAATGAATGTGAGTATTCATAAAAGCTTTATATATTTCGATATGGCATAAATCTGAGACGATTTGGTAGGAGTATTGAGGGACCGTGAATGTCATTTCCGTTGAGCGCATTGTTTCAGGGTCAAGCTTATCGGCACCAACCCATTGATAAGAGCTCTAAATCCCGAGGGGAGCGAGCATCGAGACAAGATCAATCAATACCTTCACATAACAAAAAATGACAACTTCTAATGGTGCTCGATTAATAGCCCGCACTCTCAAAGACCTGGGAGTGGAGGTTATATTTGGTCTTGTTGGTATACCGGTGGTGCAGATCGCGGAGGAAGCAATTGCTGTAGGGATACGGTTCATTGCATTCCGAAATGAACAAGCTGCAAGCTATGCTGCCACAGCATATGGATACTTAACAGGACGGCCTGGGGTTTGCCTCGTTGTCGGCGGTCCAGGTGTGATCCATGCAATGGCAGGCATAATCAACTCATCTGCCAATGCCTTTCCAATGCTTTTATTGGCAGGCTCGAGCGAAACTCATTTGATTACGAAAGGTGCTTTTCAAGAGCTTGATGCTATCTCTCTTTTGAGTCCGCATACGAAAATCGCAATCCGATCAGACCTCGATTCAATATCACATTCAATCACGGCAGCTTATAGAACGTCATGGTATGGCAGGCCTGGAGCAGGTTTCGTTGACTTTCCTGCAGATATTATACAAGGAGAAGGAGAACACACGCCAACACAGATAGTGCCTGCTGCGCCACGAGCCGCAGGAGCTGCGGAAAGTATCAAAAAGGTTGCACAAATACTGAAGTCTGCAAAAGCACCCCTTGTTATTGTTGGAAAAGGTGCCGCATACGCGCAAGCCGAATTTGTGATTCGACAATTGATCGACCAGACCAATATCCCTTTCCTACCAACTCCTATGGGAAAGGGAGTTTTGCCTGACTCTCATCCATCCAACACAGCAACAGCTAGATCTGCAGCACTCAAAGGCGCCGATGTCGTTCTCGTGCTTGGTGCACGACTCAACTGGATACTGCATTATGGCGAAGCACCGAAATACAATCCGAATGTCAAGATAATTCAGGTTGATATATCTGCCGAAGAAATTGGAAAGAACAACGGTGACGCCGAACTTGGAATAATTGGTGATATCAATTTGGTGGTCAAACAACTAAGTGATTCTCTACAGGGCTGGAAATACGATACATCTTCAGTATACATAAAGGAACTGGAAGCAAGTAGAAGCAAAAATGAAGCTACCGCTGCTAAAACTGCGAAAGTTGATAAATTACCAATGACATACGGTCGAGCTTTTGATGTCATCAGGGAAACTATTCACAAATTATCTCCACCAAAAAATGGTGGCGTAGTTTATGTATCTGAAGGCGCAAACACCATGGATATCTCACGTAGTGCATTTCCTGTAGAGCATCCACGATTGCGTCTTGACGCTGGAACTCATGCCACAATGGGCGTCGGTCTAGGATATGCCATTGCAGCTCATTGTGCGTATAATCTGCCCTCACGAGAAGCGCGAAGCGGACCAGATTATTCCCACAAGAAGATTATCTGTTTAGAAGGCGATTCTGCTTTCGGGTTCTCACTGGCAGAGGTTGAAACAATGGCGCGGTACAGTATGGATATTCTTATCTTTGTTATGAATAATGGTGGGGTGTATCAAGGTGATAGCGAAAGCTCAGATGAGTGGTTGAAACTGCAAAAGAACAGTAAAATGGGTTCCAAGGGAGGCTTGCGTAGTACAAGTTTAGGGTGGGAAGTTGATTACCAAAAAGTTGCAGAAATGTGTGGCGGAAAAGGATTTCTAGTCCGTAGTCCTGAAGAGCTTGCAAAAGCTACTGAAGAGGGATTTAAAGCAAGTGTACCAGTGGTCATTAATGTTATCATAGAAGCGGGGGCACAGAAGACTTTGGTGAGTATGTTTCCAATTATTCATAGTTACTTGACTAACTTGTCGGCAGGAGTTCGCATGGCAGCAAGATTCGAAGAAGAATTCAAACAAAGCAAAGTTGTGAAGACGTTTGAGGATATTCTAATGAGACAGGGGTGGCCGGCTACGACTTTGAAGTCGCTACTTCGGCCAATCGGGAAGGTGCATGAATCGACTCAAGATTCAAGATTCAATAGAAGCAAAGGCACAAGAAGCGATATCTTTGACTTTCTATTATTTCTACAAAGTTCTTTTTCATTCTATTGATAGGTTTCTATACAGAAGGCAAATCCATGTCCATGGGTGAACAATGTTTTTCACTTGCATTTTCTGAAGGGACCATTCAACTGCAAAGCTGCAAGTTGGCTTGAATATTGAAACATGCAATGGACCATTAGCAAATATGCACCTTTATGTAAGAATTTTAGTTTCATTATTGTTCTCCACCTTTTCTTCTTCTTTGTATTGACGTCAGGGCTCTTGGAATGTATATTGGCGTTAGATATTTGTATAATGATTAGACCGTTCATAAATGTATCTTTAGCTACAATCTGATACCTGTGCCACGTATTGTTTATTGCTTCGCGCTCATATCGCACATCGATATACCAGGTCGGATCTATGAATCTCAGTACATAATACCCTCATCAACCCACCCAATGTGCTGGCCCGCCCTTTACTCCATTCGCAAAAAGAAAACCAAAGGCAAAATGTTTGACGGAGCCAAGTCTCCCAAAGATAAATACCAATCCGAACGCACTATTCGTGTCGACGCCATGCCTCCTCCTTATCGATCTACATATGTGGTCGAACCAACTCTCGTACCTGTTAATTCTTACCACGAAAGTATGTACTATACTCAAGTACGAGAACAAGAACGGGAGAGAGAACGCGAGAGAATACTAGACTTTGAGCGGGAGAGAGAAAGAGAAAGAGAAAGAGAAAGAGGACGAAGACCAAGTTGTTCAGATCTCTTCCATAATATCGACGTAATACAACGTCTAGGCGAAAGATTAAAGGGGTTGAATACAACGTTTTCGCCTCCGCCGCCATCAGTCTCCCATTCCAACTCGAGCGCAGTCAGTCACACTTCTTCAGTTGCTTGTAATAGCAACGCACATGCTCGAGCCCAAACTCAAACTCAAACAAACGAGAATTTCGAGAACACGGCGATATTGGCAGCGAGAATTAAAGAGCTAGAAAGGGAGAAAGAGTTAGCGAGGGAAAAGGCAATCGAAAAGCTGAGCGGTGGGTTGAACGGTGTTAGGGGTGATATCAAGGGGCTGCAGATGAAATCTGAGAGGGAAGAAGGGAGAAGAGAAGGTAGAATAGAGGGGATGGGTATCAAGATTTTGGGTACTGGAAATATACCTCCATTTGGCGAAACCTGGGTTAACACGAATGGAGAAATGAATCCTTTCTTGCCACCTCGCGGCCAAGATCGAGAAGTCGAGACATTGAGACGAAGGAATGAGACGGAGCAACAGAATACATGGGGTAGAGCGGATGAAGAAGCTATTTTTCGCAGGATAGATGGTAAGTTTGCGGAGGGGAGGATTGATCGGCTGGCAGATGCGGAGAGAGAGTTTGGAGAGCGACAACGGGAGATGGTTGCGGTGATGGGGAGAGGAAGGGATAATGAGAGTGCGGTTAGGATGAATAGGTTTGAGGATAGAGTTGAGGGGCGCGTGGGAAGAGTTGAGGATCGGGTTGAGAGGATTATGGAGAGGGAGATAGGGAAGGGAAGAATGTATGGTGAGGGTGTAGGAGTTAGGGATAGAGAGAGGGAAAGAAGAGATAGAAGTGAGGTTGGAAGAGAAAGATATGTGAGACCTAGAATTATGAGAGAGAGGGAGAGGGAGAGAGACTGGGAGTATGAATATGAGAACAGAGTTGGATCCGGGGGCTTAGATATCGGGGGTATGGTTAGATGGGTTGACTGGATGCTATTTGTAGAGTTACTTTGATTAGAAGTGATGGGTGGTGGGTGTTTGGACTTAGAATATTGCATCGAATCTCATTTTATTTTGCTATGATTATGTGTAGAGACTTCGAAGTCTATGCATTCTAGTAAATCTTTCTTGTTGGTTATCTTACTAGCACATCTCTTCTGATACATGCCGCGATGTGAATCGATTGCTCGAAAGCCGAAAACCCATACAGCGGGCAGTAAACGCTATGATTTTCTTGCAATGTTGTAATTGATCTCACAATCTCTCAAGTTCAGTACGAAGCATTGCTTTTCGTCTGAAATATACTGAATAGATTATTTCAGTACGCTAGCATATCCCAACATTGCTCGAGTACATTTTATCAGACCTCGCACTTCACACTTAAATCGTTTCTATCTTTGCAACAAATCCCAGTTAGAATATTCCATGAAAACAAAAGTTTGAACGTCTTCCCACCCAGAATCTAACGCAAAAGAGTGACCCATATCTTGTAAGTTGCTTAACATAAATCAACCGCAGTGATGCAAGGTCCACAAAACTACTCCTCCAACCAAGTCGGTAAATCATCCACCTCATATGAAAATGAAGAATATCGCGTCGGCAGATCCACAATACTCTTAAACCACGCACGTCCAGATCCCCGCTCGTTAATGGTATTCGCATGGACTAGGCGTCAAAATTCCAAGCACCTGGTATCTGACTTTCCGGATTCTCGACCATATCCCAGAACTCTTCAATGCAGCCATCATGTATACACTCAGGCTCAATAGTAAACCAGAACTGCCAGTCGCTTTTTATTGGTCCATATGTAAAACTCAACAAACTCACGACATGGAAGTTCCGCATATAAGGGGAGCTTGTTCTTATAACCGGGACGAAACCACAGAATTGGTCATCCAACATCTTCTTTTCCCACTGACCGTATTCGATTAGATCGATCCCCGCTAATATGATTTGATCGAGCCATATTTTCGGCCAGATTTATGACAATTTGTTCAATTTGTTCAAGTCGCTCAAAACCTCTAATCTCTTTATCTCTCATAACACCCAGAATACCTTCAAAGAACCCCATCAATAATATGCAAAGAAAACTACGGCGGCAGCCTTTGTATGTAACTTTTAAGTTGTGGTATTTTGAACCAACAAGGAAAAGTTCATGTACGAGATTTAGATGACCTTTCAAACAATCTCCAAATGGTGCCATGAGACTCATGTTGCCGCCAGACCCCCGGTTTCTTGCGATTATGAAACCCAAGCAGTATATAATTCTTTTCAGAAATGTGAAGAATTCCGCTTGCTTTAAGTTTTGGACGCAAGTTTCCAAATCCATGTTGTCAAGGGTTAACCATACGAGTTCTTTCATGTGCCTCAATCTGCATTTAGAGATTGCTAGTACTAGAAGTGCCCGTTCCCGGTGATTACGTTCATGAATGGGATTTTCAGTAGATCGAATTAGCCATTTGAATGTTTTAGGAGTGATTTGATAGGCATGGTTTAGGAAGACCGGTAAATCATTGATGACATCATGATCGGTCTTGAGAACTAAACATTGTATCATTGCGAAATCATCTTCAACAGGACAAAGAAAACCAATGAACCATGACCATGCCGGCCTGAATAGAAGCGTAAGTGTCTGCAGCTGAGGTGCAATTTCGAGCTACAGATGTATTCTACTTACCAACCAAAAGAATTCTCCATATTTATATCCACGTCTTGATCTACTAAGAACCGGCATACGTTGTATTTTTTACGAGAGGCCCCAGCCTTATTATTTCAATTGAAATGTTTCGAAGACAACTAAGGGAAGGATTTCCTACATGAAGAAGGTTGCGCCCATTCTTGTCTACATCGAACGGGCTTGCTTGCCGTGTTTGAAATAATTGCTGCATACCAGCTACATCTCCATCACGGGCCAATTTCATTATAGGCGCACACTCATCAACAACATTGTATGTTCTCAATATGAAATTCCACCCGGATGTCGATTTTTGATATGCACATAGCTCCCATACACCCGAGAAGAAAGGAAGTCGCAGCTTTGCGTTCAGGATCTTTTGATATTTTGATAGCGCTCTTGTAGACCTGGAACCTGAAGCGGTATTCGCACTTGATGTAACCAAAAGACTCTTTGTATTAATAGAAGTCTGTTATCGGGGTGTGATGATAGATGCAGCTGGGTTAAAGCTGTGCAAAGTGTTTCGAATTTCCACCATCTCTGAGAATTGCTGCGTAGCCAACCTCACTTGTTCATCGTGTCTTGATTTGTCCAAACTCCTGGCATCAAGTCAGAAATTTTCAAGTCTAGAATTAGAAAATATCAATACGCAATATAGTTCTGATGCGCCATCATCATCAATGAATTTGCTCTCCCAAGTCTCTTCTCCATTTTCTCAAGCAATTCCTTCTTCATTACCATCTTGACTCCCCCCCCCCCCCATTTCTTTCTCGGTCGCATTTCATCTTCTAGCTCCTTGATGGCATTTTTCAATATGTCCACGCCTTTTTGACATAGCCGAAGCGATCTAGCGGCTGCAGGCGATATCGTTTGGCTACCAAGGCTGTTCTCGATTTCCGTGAGTAGCACATGCGTTATGTCCAATTCATCCAGGATGTATAAGATCTCTTCCGGGGCGTCTTTAACGGCATTCCAAAATGATTTGAGTTTCAAGATGCCATCTCCGAGCTGGACAGCTAAGGATATGATGCCAACTGCGCTGCCAGCGATGCCGAGGGCTTCCGCCATAATTATTCCAAAGTTCCCCAAGACCCTTACATTAATGCAATTGCTAAATTTGAGAATATTCGCAAAATGTTAGAGATGAAAAAATATATCATAGCATGTAATGATGAAGAAACGAAACGATGAAAGGAATAGATTGAGCAAGATAAGGGGGCTCGGAGCCTTGTCATGCATAGCTGACCCCAATGGGAAGGAGCATCTTCTGAAATAAGCCTAGCACCAAATTAGAAGCCTCGCATTGCGCCTTATTATGGCTTTGAATCCCAGTGTGGATTAAAGTATCTCATTGGAATAGAAAAAAGCTGGCTGGCCAGATTTTTCAATTCAACAGATGGTCCCGGAAGTGTAGATTTGAGATCTATATATAGTGTGATTCTCATTGGACGCGTAGTCTTGTGTAAAATTAGAATAAGGTACAAGGGATTGCATCAACAATTACACAGTTCATTCCACCTCACAAGCATATGAACCATCCAAGATCTCTTGCTTTCACTTCTCATGATAATCCAACTTCTTCAAAAAATCCCAAGTTTTCTTCAATTTCCCCCCAACATCCACACCATCTTCTCTTCCCCTCCCTCTTCTATCTCCCCCCCTCCCGTTTCTTTCTCTTCTGCCCCTTTCACCCCTTCCACCCTGTTTCCCTCCTCTTGATCTTTCCTTTCCTTTTCCACTTTCTTTTCCACTCCCACCTCTACTCTTATCACCCTCTTCCCGTCGTTTCCTCTCTCTCTTTTCCTGGACTGGAGATGGAGATGGAGGCGCTAAACTTTCAGTATCACTCTCCATTTCTCCGTCTTCATTTTCATGCGGATCATTCTCCTCTCTTCCTGCTTCCCCATCACTTTCTTCGCCATCAGAACCGGAATCAGACTCTGGGTCTTCTTCCGGCTCAGATTCATCATCGCTACCACTTTTACTATCACTATCGTGCTCTTCTCTCATTTGCTCTTGCTCATTTCCCTGCTCAAATGGTGACTGCCTTGACGGACTTGGACTCATTTCATCATCGGGCTGAGGATGTGCTGGTTCTGGCGGGCTCATAGATACAGGAGGTCGTTCCTTCTTGCGTGGTTTCTCCACACGAGATTTCTCGACATGATGATTTCTCTCCTCTGATTTTCTCTCTCCGCGAACATCTCTTTGACTTTCTTCCACTCCCTTATGTGGCCGAGAATTTTGGGTCTCAGGCTTATGTCTTCGAGATTGTTCTGGTATGGTGGCTGACGGCTGAGGTTGGTGAGGTGCGCGAGGCGCCGGTTGTTGTTGATGTTGATGTTGTTGCTCAGGACGTCCATGGGGATTGTTGTACATATCATTCGGTGTACTGTATTGATTATGTCCCAGAGCTTGCGGTGGCATATGAGGGTTATGTGGTATATCACCTGGTCTTTGATATGGATTATGCATCTGCATATGCGGTGCAGGTGTTGGTGCTGATCCGGAAATTTGAGGTTGTCTATTTTGATATTGGTTTTGATTTGGGGGCATATGCATTTGCATCTGATTTTGTCCGATGTAGGGATTTGGCGCTGCATAATTTGGATTCAGTACACCGTAATTAAATTCTGCTACCCCTCTACCATTCATATGGGCTTGGGGTGGGGCTGCTACAGGCCCAGGAGCAGGCGGAGGATGAACTTGCATATTTCCCATCCCCGCTCTAGGATCTATCCCAGTCGGATCTTGAGGTCCAGGGCCCCCATAGTTTGATTGCATATCATCTTCTCTCCCAACCAAATCATCATCATAAGTTCCGAATCCACTATCAAGATCGCTATCATCATCACTATCACTTTCTTCATCCATACCTCTTTGACGATTATATCCATGTTCATCATCACTTCCTGATTCGTCATCTGAATCTGAGTCTGGTTCTGATTCCGAGTCCGAATCCGAACCGGATTCTGATTCTGATTCACTTTCCGAATAATGTTTTCTTTGGTTTCTAGACGGTGGAGCTTTATTTCTTGGATCTTGATGTCCTCGACTTCGACCTTCGGATACTGAATCTTTACCTCTCGGATCTTGACCTCCTCGCTTGCCATTCTCTCCCCTCGCACCTCTTCCATCCTTTCCAGGATTCACTCCAGCCCCGCTCACACCTCTGGTCGAACTTAACGGCGGCGGAAAACTGGATGGCCTCATTTCACTCCTCGCCGGTACTACAGGAGGCGGCGTACCCCTCATATGTTGCTGATATGGAGAAGGTTGACGCATAGCTTGCTCATGAAACTGATTACCTCTTGCATCGTATCTCTGAGCTCCCGGATAAGTAGGAGGCGGAGCTTGCGGAACTTGTGGCGCATAATTCATTCCGGATCTTAATTGTGGTTGGGATTGAGCTTGAGCTTGAGATTGCGAAGAACCAAAATTCGCTTGTGGACCCTGTTTTGACATATTCATATTTGTATTTGCAAGCGATTGATCGGGTACCTGTGGGTGATACGGTGGGAATTTTGTTTGTTGTTGTGGAGGAGCCCAAGAACTCTGAATTTGAGGCATAGGAGGATGATGGAATGGAGAAGGTGTTCTAGCACTCCCCATCGCTGAGAATTGCGAAAAAGCAGTATGAGGAGCAGTAGCCACGCCGGGGGTCAGACTTGGTGGAAGGAAAAGTTCAGATTTCCCACGCGTAGTCGGCATGGGAGGGACTTCTAATTCTACAGGATCACGTTCGCATGCAAGTTCGAAGCGAGTAGAGCGAGGTCGTGAGAGTTGTTGAGGTGTTGAGGGCATGGGAGCATAGGGCGGTGGGTTCGGCGACTCACTATTGTCCGTTGCTAGTTCTGCTGCATCTTCAGGGATGGAGGGAAAGGCTGTTGCAGTAGATTTGGCAGAATGAGTGGCTGGGTGTGCACTATCTAGCTCTTGAGGTGGCATATTACTTGGATTATTTGGGTAACCATTTTGAGGTGCGTAATTATGTTGACCCATGTAGGAGCGATCGTCATTGGGAAGATAGCTGTAAGAATCCTGTGGAGTTTCCATGTACTGGTTATTCGCAGAATAAGAATTCTCGTTTGCAGGATGATTAATGTTTGGTGGATTTTGAGGATGATCATCAGCAGGTTCGCGAACAGAATCTTGATGATCAAACTCAGAAGCTACTGCTGTAGATGAGCGTCTCGAACCTGCAGCAGAAGAATCATCAGGCTCCATTTCATCTTCACTTCCCTGATTGGATTCTGTATCAGAGTTCGAGCGAGCATCAGCATCGGGTTCTTCTTGATCAGAACTATTTTCATCCTCGCTTTCACCATCAGGATCATCACCACTATTTTCCCCATCTGAACCAACCGCAGTGCTTTCGTCATTTTGTCCATCTTCAAATGGATCCTTCGTCGATGAAGGACTACCAGGATCTGCACCGCTGGTGACTGATTTTGCATCTTCATCTTCTGGACCTTGATCTGGTTCAGATTTTTGTTTCCCATTATCTTTCTGATCTTCCATCTGAATCCATTCTTCTTGTCCAACACCATTCCACCAGTTTACAACACTTTTCCACCAAGCAGCACAGCCATTTTCACAACACCCACACCCATCATCATCACCTATATATGGCTCTTCGTTATTAGCTCCACTCGAAGGTGGCTGTCCACCATTGGCAGGCCCTCTAGACTTTCCTTTTGGGCCTCTTCTTCTGACACCTCCACTACCGGGTCTAGATCTAGCTCCAGGACCAGGACTTCTGGGAGAGCTAGGCCCTGGAGAATATCCGCCAGATTGAAGTCTTCCGCGAGGTGGAGGGCTCAGCGATCGTGATCTTCCAGACATTGCAGGACTTGGAGGTCCACTGCCCATTGGCGAGCGATATGAAGAGCCTCCCATTGGAGATTGTTCTTGAGGCGAACCAACATAAGATTCACTTGCCATAGAATCTCTACGTGATCCTATCGGAGATCCCATTTCGGAGCCCATTGGAGACCCCATTGGGGAATCTGGACGGCTGCCTGGAGATTGGGGAGGTGATCCCATGGGCGATCCTCTGGGAGACCCTAATGAGCCGCCTGGTGACTCAATAGGAGAACCACCAGGTGATCCTCCGGGCGACATTCCTGGTGACGCACCTGCTATCGAATTGCCCGGTGACAAACTACCAGGAGACCCACGAGGTGAGCCACCACCTGATATCGGCGAGGATGGACCCGGAGATCTGCCACCGGGAGGTCCCCTCGACATTGGCGATGAGCCACCTACAGGAGAACGACCACCCACAGGAGAACGACCACCCACAGGAGAACGACCATCCACAGGAGAACGACCACCCACAGGAGAGCGACCACCCATAGGAGAACGGCCCCCGCCCGGTGATCTACCCCCAGAGTATCCACCACCTGGAGATCTTCTCGACATAGGCGACGAACCACCCATAGGTGATCGACCGCCACCCGGAGATCTATAACCAGAAGCGTTTAGTGGTGGCAAATTTCTTCTAGGAGAACTATCTCTACCAGATGGTCCCCTACCACCCGATGGCGGCGGCCCTCTCCCAGGGGGTCCTCTTCCGCCAGATGATGGAGGCCCTCTGCCACGAGAAGGCGGCGGTGGTTGAGATCTAAACGTTGCACCACCTGAACCGCCTCCCGGTGGTCTCGAATGACCAGCTGGAGGTGCATGACGTCGCGGGGAGATGGAACGGCGATTATTCGATCTAGGATCTGATCGATCAGAAGCACCATGTCCTGAAGGTCGCATTTGTCGACGATCACCTGGATTAGATTGAGAAGGATCACGTCCATTTGGGCGAGACGGCGGGGGATAATTTGACATTGATCTGCGATCAGGTGCTCTGTCGGATAGTCTACCGCCAGTGGCGGGATTTGTTTTTCCATCACGCCCAGGTAAACCATTGGGTCGAGATCTGCCTGGTAAACTTGTTTCAGTATAAATTGAACGGGGATCATGTCCTGCTCTGTTAAACGGGCGTCCTCTATCGTCAATACCTGGCATGGAACGCCCATTGCTTAAATCTCCAGGACGACCGCGAATTTCATCAGGAGGAATACCACGTCTAGAAGTCCCATCGGCTGGATCGTCTCTTCGACCTATTGGAGGTGGAAGGTTTCTTGCATCCTGTGGCAAACCTCTTCCTTTCTGGCCACGTCTTCCATCAATGGGATCATTTTCTTCCCAATCTGAACCGTAATCTTTTCCTCCATCATTGAATGCTCGATCAGGGGATTGAGCACGAGATCGAGAGTTTTCAGGTCGGCCATCGTCTTTTCGTAGGTTATCGTTTCTTCTAAGAGCGTCTTCTCTGCGTGATGATGCATTCTCCCGTGGGACTCCTGGATTATTTCTATCCCGTTGCTTACCTCTATCCGAAGAATCACCTATCGGAATTGGAACTGGAACACCAGTAGTAGAGGCTTTTGAGATATCGTCGCCATCCTTGCGATGATTCATATTTCGCTTAGTTGGTGAATGTGGTAACAAACTTATCCCTGGTCTACCCGTTCGTTCATCCCCTCTGCCGTGTTCAGTATCTGCACGTGAGGATCCCATTGGTATTTCCCCTTCTTCTCTTCGTCTTGCAGGGTTGTCTCTCTCGTGGCGATCCTTAGTACCACGAAGTTGGTCCACTGGTAGAGGATCAGGCCTTCGTGGATTATTTCTAGCATCTTGTAATCTTCTGTTTTCTGCTTCTCTTGCCTTCGTTGGGGAATTCGGATTATCCTCTAATCCATCTGAATCATGAGACGACCCCTTTGGCTTTTGCCGTTTTGTATTTTCCGGCATATCAAGGTTACGTAATTTTGGTCTTCTACTTGTAGCTTCCGAGCCATTGGGTACAGAGCTAGAGCCAGGTGCAATTGGGGGTGTAGAACGTGTGTTGGATGTTGTTGGTGCCTTTGAATGTGGTTTGCTAGGCTCTCTGTGTCCATGCGGTGGTTTGCGTGAGCTATCATCTTCACCCCTACCTTTCCTTTTCCCGTGCTTATCACTTCTTCCATCTCTGTCTTGTGGTGAATCAAACAAGGAGTCTTTGAAATTATCCATTAAATCTTGTATAGATTCCGTTCGTAGTTTCCCAATATCGTTGACCTCTGAATTAGTATCCACGTTGAACATTTGGATATAATTAACGAACATGGGCGCATCGAATCGAGTATCCCTTGAAATGTCGACCTGGAGGGGTTTAAATTTTACCCCCCTTATCGATGGAGGCTGGGTTGAGCTGGCATGAAGAAGCCCATATTCTGAAAAGTCCAAGTCTTTTCTCAAAGGCGTCACTGAGAGGCATGTACAATGGGTCCCAAGATCGTCTGGACTTTCCTGGCCTTCCCTTATGATAAGAAATTTTTGATTCGATAATCCATCTTCATCTTGAAATGCTGTGCTGAATACCCGGCCTTTTGAGAAGAATTGCTTGCTGTGAGTTCGATATCTATCCCCTCCGTTCCTTTTGTCTATATGTCTCGTTTGTTGATCTGCCATCCGTTCTATGTTCAATAATTTAGCATGATTGTTTTTGCTTTCAAATCGAGGAATCATACCATGATGATCACGACTTGAATTACCAACACCTGTAGTCAGCGGTCTAATATTTACGGTCCCAGCTTGACCTGCAACCTTTCCTATGAATCTATTAGATCTATTAATTGACAAATTGAAATCTCAAGACAACCATACTTCTGTCTTCAGCGGGTAATGCCCTTCCCCGCCCCCTGGATCTTTCCATACCGAAGATTCTTAGAATAATATATAGAGCAAATGTACAGAAGAATCACTTATGAAGTACTTGAAGAAAAAGAAACAGAAATCTAACCTCACAGTGCATACCTACTCAACGTCGAGGAAACACAACATGGCAAACATGGATGAGAACGGGATACTCACTTACATGATTTCCCCCAGAGCGGAGACGTATGGAAAATTAATTTTACATACCAACAAGAACTTTGACCGCATCGCCTCAATATCAAGGTCGCGTTAAGGTCAAATTTAGATCGGCTCTTGCGGCTCCAACATTGGCGCGCGGTAAAGTTTGTTTTTTCCGAGTTGATGAAGCTCACGATAACATGTTTGTTTATACTCATGAATCACTTTCCATTGAAGAATTGTTGAATTGAGATATCGTCCGTAATATAGAAAAGATGATACTCTTCTCCAAAAATCACATTGGATATCCTCATGACCATCCCTCACGATCCGCGAATGACACCCAAAGCGGGCCGTACAGACGGCCACTTAGCCACGAGGGAACTGGGTCTAGACCATTTCCGCAGTCTATTATAATTTCAGAAGATTCCATCGCGTAGAACTAACTCATTTTTGGTGATAAAGTGGATTGCGCAATTCGAATTGTAGATGTACCTATTATTTGTGTTGTGTTGTGTTGTGGAAGACAAACTTCTCGGTACGAGGTTTCCCCGCACTCACAACATTACTTGCCTTGCTTGGATGTCTGGAACCGTCTACTATCCAATTTATATATATAAATCATATTATGAATCAGTGATACAATATAGCAAGTCAAATTAAAGGATCAATGGTAGATATAAAATTCAAAAAATGTTTCGGGTTAAAATCAGTATAAAGTGCCACAACCTTATACCTCCACACTCCCAATAATCCCCCATCTCGAAAACTAGAAGCCAACTGTCAAGAATAATGTAATTTCCCGCGTACGATTTACCTACTTGCACTCAGGACACTCTTCATCTAATCTAAGAAATACTCGAGTATCTCAATAGGTACTTGTTACTTGCATTCGCATTGAAAACATCGAATCAGAACTCCCAATATATATATACGATCAACCGTTGAATAGAAGAAGAAAATACATATTCTACAGAATCAAATCCTTAATTGTAACTCAGCTCAACTGATATTAAATCAGCATTTCTCAAACTATTACAATTTTCAAGACTGTCGAGAAGTAGAAGTGAATTATTTACACGCTTGACGAACTGAAATGGAAGAGACTAACTTGAATCCGGAAAGGAAATTATCTAATTGTAATATCTAGATGCCAACAAGAATATTCTCTTGATACATATCCCAGGCCCAATCCATTGCACCACAAGGGATAAGATATCTACCAGTAAATCTCCAGAAACCGCAAAAACTTAAAACCTTGATATTCTCCATCCGATATCCAAGAAAAAGAAAGAACTCGCACGTCGAATTAAAGATATAGGAGATGACGCGAGGGAGATGGGATATGCAAGGAACAGTTTAACTTTCAGATGAGGTACCAAGTTAAGGAGATGGAGATATAGATATAAAAGCTAGGAGAAATGGTGATTATATGTTATATCAAAATCATTACTATGGTATATTTGTTGGATTGTTTTTGGATGAATAGATACAGTTTAGTTTTAACTTCTGAGGCTTTACCCCTCACTCACTCACTCGCTTATGGTCAAAGTTGAATCGGAATACTAACTACCTACCATAGCGAGAACTGCATACCTATCTATGTGGAAATACAAAGTAAAGTTCAGTAAAGTCCAGTAAAGTTCAATCCAATAAAAGAAAAGAATTCATAGGAGATAGCACTCAACATCTACATCCATCTCAAGATTGCAAAGCGCCAAACAGAATTTACAAATACCACAAAACCCAGTTCCTAATCGAGAATTAACGAGATAGATTTACCAGCCAGATCTGTAACATTTTCAAGTCCCGAACCTTGCTTTTGAATTTTAACTCTGAGAATCTGAGAGGGGTTGATTCTTCGGTGCAGGATTGGGATGGGATGGGATTTCTCGTGCAGGTACGTTGTAGGACTGCTCTGCTCTGGGGACGGGATTGGATCATATGTTGGTAATGAGAATTCGCTTGGTGAGTTACTTACTTTCTTTCTTTCTTTCTTTCTTTCTTTCTTTCTTTCTTTCTTTCTTTCTTTCTTTCTTTCTTTCTTTCTTTGAGATTTTGGGGAGGAATTGTACTGGGTAGATTGTTTAAAATGATGTATCTATCTATATATCATTCATCATTCATTCTCTTACACATTCAATATATTCTATAAACCCAACTGACCTTTTGATAATTTCCATAATCACAGTTATAACTACAACTAGAACCACAACCACAATCTCATATTCTCAATCTCATATTCTCAATCTCAATCTCAACCCTACACAAACATTTCATTCTCCATTCCCCATTTTTTGAAATACCATTATATAATCGAAATATTATCTCCCCCCCCCAAAAACACCCCCTCCCCTCACTTCAAAGAAAGGATTCCTTCTCTTCTCTCCCCTTCTACTTCTTCTTTCTTCTATATCTTTCCCCCTATTTCATATACACACTCTGTTTTAGATGTCTGATATAAGAAGGATAGATAGGAGGATAGATAGAAGAATAGTGTCACGACGCCATGGCCAACTATACGCTCTGTAGTTGCCTTTGTACCTCAATCATTCATCACTAGTATACCCTACTTCTTACGAGTAGGACTTTTCTCTTTCATAGCTTTTCTACCTTTATGGTATAATATAAGTCTTTGCTATATCATGAGAAATGGGTAGAAGAATAAATAGAAGAATAAATAAAAGAACATATTTACATACAGTCCATTTTCCAACAAAACAAGATCTTGAATTTCGAAGGGGGAAAAATGGGATAGGATAGGGTGGTAAAGGTATTGTAAATATTGGAGTGTTCAAGTGGGTTTTTGTGGTGAGGGGGGGGGGTAAGGAGAGGATTAGATTGATATATCTATCGATGTGCGGAGATTATTTATGGTGAGAAGAGCTGGATAGATGTGAGTATAGATTAGAGGGGTGATGTGGAGGTTGAGGTAAGAGGTAGAAGGTAGAAGGTGTGAGGTAGGAGTTTAACGAATGGTGATTTTGTAGATGAGGATGAGGACGAGGAGGATGCAGGTTGTGGGTTGTAGGATTAAATCTTAAAAAATGATTTAGAATTAATGATTTAGTAAATTGAGAAAACGTGGTCGGTTTTTTGAAAAGTCATATTAAGTGAATGACATTTATGATGCCCATTTAGTAAATGGCAAGAACAGGTGTGGTGTGGTAGAAAAAAGATGAATGTGTAATTTGAAATTAGGGAGTTTGGGGATGTGTCACAGAACTGGGCATAATCGGTATCAAGTCAGAACTTAAAGTTTCAAAAGAAAAGTACATAAAAGTAGAAAAGTGCATGTAAAATCACGCGTGATATTTGCCTATCTATGCAATATTTAGCTACCTAGCTAAAGATGTGTCTGCCCGAAACACAAAAGAGTAAAAGTGGTATCATGTAGAGAAAAGAAATGTATTATGTACAAAGAAATAGATGAAGAATCCAAAGAATCGTCTCGCATCTCCGCGCAGCAGAAAAGCTATCCTCTTAAAATGCCATCGAGGCTTTGGCTTTAGTCCAGTAGGCCAATCGCGCAGGATCAGCGGGATCAACTCCAACGCACTTCATATATGCTTGCCATCCTTCTACGGTGCCTGTTTTGAGAGCCGTTCGAGCATCAGCACAGAATGTCTTTAAAAACCATGGTGTGCTTCCCCATGTGTACTCGTCGACCAGAACCAAAGCTCGGATCTCGTTCAACTTATCGTCCGACAAGCCATCGATGGTGGTAGCTGTGGTGATCTTTGCGAGAGGGTCTTTGAGGGCGGGAATAGACTGCGCGTACTGGAGATTGTATTTCGCCATTTGCATGTTTTTTGTTCCCTGGCCTGGACGACCGGGGCTGTGGTTGATGTTGTATTGGAAATTCACGCTTTCATACGCCATAAGAGCGATCATAGCGCCCATTTCTCCGGCGGTAAATTCTCCGTTGCCGAAAGCTATAGCAATACTCTTTGCTGCTTGAGCGAGAGTTGCGCACTCAGCTGGAAAAGGTGCGGTGCTGCAGTCCGTTAGGGCGCTGGAGATTTCACCAACTATGGTTTCGACTTGAGTGGCACGTCCAATGATGAGGTTGTTCGAAGCAATAGGCGATGCAATGGCGAGAGCCGAGAAAAGTGTGATTAGGATGGTCTGGAACAACATAATGAATGATGATTTATCGAGGTAATCTGTTTGAGGTATGGGATTCGAGTTTGAGTCGGTGTGTGGATTTAAGAAGAGAAATAGATTAAGGTTGCGAGGATGCAATGCTTTATGTAGGTCTAGCAAGGAGGATTGTTCTCGAATTTATTAACAATAGGCTTGAACAATAAGATTGTTTGTAGAATGAGATTGGACAAAGGAAGAAAGAAACTCTGAGAAAGTGATTGTTGATCCTTTTTGTTCTTCTGAAAGCGAGAATGAAATGACCGCAAAGAGAGCCTTGAATAACAGAGAAGAAAGAAACAGTTATTTCCAGTCACAAAAAGAGCGAACTCACAAAGATTTCTTTGAGAATGACTCCATGGTAATAAAGAAACGTATGATTCCCTCGATCCAATACTTCGGATGGAGAAACAAACACGGTCATACTTGACTGATGTTCTGTTTGCGAAGGCAGATTACAGAGGCATTTAAGTGGATGAGGCTCAAGGAGATCCCAAGTACGTTCAGGTGGCGGAGATGATGACAGCCAATACTTTGGATATCAATGCAAGAGTCTGATATCTAAATGTTTCATGTTTCAAAAAGAACGGAATAGTGCAGAACTCCTTGGTCAATGCTGTGCAGCCACGTGATCACACTTTTTGACCCTTAGAGGTCGTAAGGTGAGAAGGTCTCTTCTCGAGTGTGGATGTCGAGTTGAGAAATGATGGCTAATTGAAAATTGAACAATTAAACAATTGAATAATCAGAACAATAAATCCACATAAATCCACAATTAGTTTAATACTCTTTCTCCGTGGAAAAGTCAATTGTCGTTAGACAAAGAGGAGAAGATGAGAACATCTCTTTACTATGTCAGTGCTATGAAGATCGTTTACAAGCGGACTTTCAATCCCGCTGCTCATGAGCTTGCAAACGGTCCAAGCAATTAAATTCCGAATGACTGGCGCGCATGAATTGTCATCGACACAGTATTTCGAACTGTCCGTTTTTTTGAGACACATGTACATGTACAATACACAACAGCGAGGAGGAAACGGTTCACCAAATGAAAAATTCATTGTACGAAGACTCGAAGGGAAAGCCTTACGAGGAACTTGCAGCGGGTGTGGAAGAACGGATGGTAGCGATGCACTGTGTTGTCGAAGATTCGATGAGGCGATTGGCCAGTCCTACGAGATGACATGCACTGTGGTTCAACTAATCAACACAGCCTCTTCTCGACCAACCGAAGTTTTCGGGAGTAGATAGCACGAAACATGAATTGTTGCTTCAGAACTGGTAAGTCGTGTGGGTGGTCCATACCAATACACGGAATTTTGAGGAACCATGGTGAGATTCGGGTAAGCAAGAAAAGGAACCAGCGCTCAATTTTGAGTCTTTACCTTGTAGGGCTGGAAAACGTCTATTGAGGTACGACGAGGTACTACGAGGTACTTTTGCTCGATGCACAAGGGCACATGCTATGTATGGGCTTTACGAGGGCTTCACAAGGGCAGAAGGGCAGAAGGGAGAATCTTGATGGCAGAGCTATGCCGTGCAGCCCATTATGATGACGAAGATGGAATTCTGCAGCCCTGCGGCATGGAAAGTGTCTCGAGTGTATGTCCAAATTTTCGTCCCAATTATCTTTTCCAATGCTATCGCATTTTGTGGACCAGCATTGACTCATCCTTGCAAAGGGCCCTCCCGATTTGATGAAGATCAAGTTTTAAACTTTAAAGTTGCGGAGACGTGGTCAAATGGGAGTCATCGCCCGCCGTCTCGATCGCTTGGGGAATTGAGGAAGAAGACGAGATGCATGATCCACACATCAGAATTGGAACACCTGATAAACTGTTGATGATTCCGATGTCAAGGACTCAAGGTTGAAGCTTACCTAGCACTAAGCACTTAGCACTTAGCACGCTACGGAACTCAATTCATTAGATACCTAGGATCTACAGTCGACGTGTGTTGACGCAGACATGAAGGTTCTCACATCCAAATAGGAAGTTGTTAATCCATCTTAGGATCTTTACGGCGTATAATTACTGATACCTAGAAAATGTGACGATGAATATATTTGCAAACGTATTCATACTCGTAAGTCGCCAAGGTTCGCTGACGACGAAGATACCATATGAAATTCAGGCACTCGGCCAAGAGGTGTTTCTGGCAGCACCCAATTCAAAGCAGCGTTGAAAAATTGACCATGCGGGGAATTGCCAAATGTGATGATTATGATAACCTTACTCCGTACATGACGGGAGTAGAAAAACAAAAAAGATTTAGATGCGGAAGTACATGGGATTTACCGGTCGTCGAAACTGCCACCGAAGTTCAACGACTTTGTTCTTTCATTGGCTCTCGATACGTACATTGGACTCTTTGAAGCAGCGAACGTGGCTTAGATTTGCGGTTTTTCAAGACTTTCCAGTTTCTACCGTGCAAAATTGAGGCTCTTGGACTACTCGGTGAGTTTAAAGTGGACTCGGGGTGATAATTCCCCCGTCTTACTCCGTCTGCTGTCCCAACACCATGCTCCGTACCTGGATCGCACAGCTTACTAGAATGAAAGGGGAAACGATTCATTCTTGCAAACACCCCCAGTCCCTGGTGACGGAAAGGGAAAGGACAAGCTTTGAGCCATGCACCTTATTTTGGAATACTTGACGCTCTTTTAGCTTCGATCAGGTGGATTTCCCGTTTCTTCCGTGGGAACGGGGCTCGGGCTTCAATCATCTCGAGAATGCAATGCTGGACAGTGTGCGGACAGACTCCAGAGTTGATCAATAGGTATCCTCTTCTTATCTTCGCTTTCGCTTGGAATGATCGACAATCGTTTCATTGAATTGACATCAATTTCATACGATAATTTGGTTTGGGTGGAGTCTCCTTCGTACCAAGGGGAGAAAGTTACATTGATCACACCATGTTTTGGGAATGGAGAATGAAAAGTTGGACAGGTATGGGTGGCTGTTGATTAGATGTTTGTTTGCGGGATTATCGAGTACATCACATCACAGAGTACGATTGATCATGAGCACATGGACAGCATCATCGATTCACAATTAAAGGATCTCTGACGCTTAAATATCCAAGGCTTGAGTGATGGAAATAGCATTCATCGCCTTCCTACCAAACAGTTTAAGCGCGAGACTTCAACATGGGTTGGTTTGTGAGATGTGAGAGACAATCTGGCGGGGCCCCCCCTTGTGAGTGATCATAATGGCGTTCCGGTCCCACGTTTATTTTGATTCTTACGGTGTTTTATTTTATACATCCACCCAGCTGGCTGTAACTGATCTTGGGATTCTGCCACTTTTGGTTACAGATTGACTGACTCCCTGGGTATCATTTGCTGGGCATCGACTCGATAAGGATGAGATTGAGAAGATGTGTCTTCATATAGCACTTTCCAACTCTGGGTAAATGACTGATTGTTGTGTGTGTGTGTGTGGCACATGGATTTTGACTCGATTGGATCCTTCTGTGCTTCTGGATTGATATGTATTTTTAGCTGTGCGTTTGGATACTGTAAAGTCTGTAAAGTTCTTGTTGGTTTAACTATGCGATGTATTCCGTGCATTGTGTAAATGTACAGATAACCTCACACAGAGGCAGCAGGGCTATTAATTGGCCGCCGAAATCACAACCCGACAGAAGGGCCAGAGCATAGTCCATATTAATAACTTCAGGGTCTGCATTGCGGGGAAGTAATGGACGGCGCCCATATGTTTGTCGAATGGGAGAGAGACGCGCGAGAATTAAGGGAGGGTTGAGATTTCGCATGGGGGATCATTGTGAATCTGGATCGCGACTAAATGGTCGGGAAGGGTCTCGATAGTTGGGTTGGGGTTGGGGTTAAGGATATTTCATGATTGATTGAATTTGGCTATAGATGGCGAGGGTATCAATTGAGATATTAATTACATTGGAATACTAATCAAATTAAGAGCTCAACAAAATGTATGATATACAAGCGCGATAAGAGGAACGGAATCTCGAAGAAGCCGTTTCGCAGTGCTGCTTGGAAATCAATCGGTAATTAAGCTTTCCTAGATGAGCACATAGACGCCGTCGTGGAGATGTTTGAGATTGCACGGAAGGAAAATGGGATGTGATGAGTTTCCAAGTGTTCGAAGTTGTAAAGTTTGGGATTTCATCTCGGTTTCGGCATCGTACGAGGGGAACGGAAGGGGAAAATTGGTGGGGAGGATGATGAGATGGATGTTTGTTGGATGTTGTGGTGTGTATGGACATTGACTTGGTTTACTGGTGTGGTGTTGTATAGTGTTGTATAGTGTTGTTGAACATTGATCGATGGAGTAAGTATCCAGCAGTGATGGTAACATGTATGGCAACATATCTCATTCCATGCGATACTGACATAGTACCTACCTATTCTTTCCACGTGTGCGAGAGATTTATCCTTTCGTTGAAGCATGTAAAAATAGAATCGCAGTGGGCAAGAGTGAAGGATGAAATGAAAATGATATCAATTATTACAATTGCCACGCCTCCAAATCAATTACACCCACTCCATATACAAAGGTACCCCTGGTTGGAATTGGATTACCAAGCTAACTTCATTTGAGCTCATCCTTGTTCATTCCTCATTGAGCGACAACTAACTTAACAAGTGACAAGCCCTTTCTCACTGTTGCCTAGAAATCAATGGCCGCTTTAATCAATCGACGGACGAGGCGGATCTATGGGCTAATCAACCTCCAAATCTAAATTTCGCATCATCTTTCATCTCACTCTCTCACTCACTCACTCACTCACTCAACTTTCTCAATCTTTCCTCTCTCTCTCCAACCCATCTCTCTTGCCATCTCTCTTTCCATCTCTCTCAATACCACCTCCCTACCTATACGCCAAGTTTAATCGTCATCTTACAGACCAGTTCCCGTTATTTCATTCCTCACCGGCCGCGAATCTAACTAACGCGTTCAACCTCGAATCAACCCAATCAATACACACGACCGGTGTCATTGTGGTTGTGCTTGTTTGAATGCAATATCCCATATCCCATATCCCATATCAAATTGATAAATCTTATACCTCATTCGTCAAATTCATTCAAACCTTCTAGGCAACAACCTCACCTCCACACCTTAAACCTTAATCTTGACCCTCTTCTATCCCAACCTTTCGCGCTTCTCTCTTCCCTCCATCTGAGCACTGCCATCAAAAGTTCTTTCATGAATCAGAGCTACGACCGATCACGGGAAACAAATATCGCAATACTAAATAGAAGTCGGAGCAGTCGACACGAACGTCATTCTCGTCTTTTCCGAGTTTTATTTGCTAGGTTGTATTGAACCAACTTCGAGAAAGGCTCTCAGCCTCGAAAGTGATATTTGTGCCGCCAAACTACATCTCTACTTATCTGTACGCTTTGATTCATTCTTTCCCCGTACTTTGATCTACTACCTCCTCCATCCACTTTCTCACTTCAAGATCTTGATTGAGCAATTATTGGTCCGAAAGTCAATTCACATGGATTGATCAATCTCAGCCATACATCTATCCATCTTCTTTCCCACACCGAAGCTACTTTCACCTATTGCATACATTTTATCTCCGTTTAGACCACACTCACACCCCGAAACGGATCTACTCATTCTCATTTGTGACTCACATCTCTTGCATGGAGTAGAAGATTCCCAGGGCTAATCATTCTCACCCTAGTCCTCGAACAATTCGCAAGTTCACAAGACCTGACCACTCAGGATGTCGTTCACACATCCCCGAAGAACTACAAAGACCACATCTACTGCTGTGACTCTTCTTGCGAATACGTCAAGCCGGCCAACAGTTAATACAACTATGGCTTCCCTTCGCAAAGGTGCCACTTTCCACTCACCTTCTTCTCCTACAAACGAAGTCGACGGTGCATTCAATCTCTCAGCCCTCGAACGTTCATTGTCCAATCTTGAAGATTTCGCCGTCGAATCACACAAGCGTCGTGCTGCCGATGTCATAGAATCTTTCGAGCTCACTGCCGCCGGCAATCAATCAACGTCTACTTCACGTCGTCGCTTCCGTGACGAGTCTGATCCTGTTCCTCGTGGTGTCGTCAACGTTGAGAACCCCTCCACCAAATCATACAATACCGAATTGATGGACGGAGTTATGCCATCAGAACAATCTTCTGTTAGACGATCAACGCGTCCCCGTCGCACCACGCCTCGATATGCAGACAGTGGTCTTGGATCGTCCATCGGGTCATCATCAGACAAGAAAGTAATCATCGATGACAATGTCTCCAAATCTACCAAGCCATCCACTATAACTAGATCGGCGGCTGCTCCATCTACAACCATTAAGAGCCTTCCTAGACTTAGTGCTCGTACTACCGCTCGCATTCAAGAGCATATCTTGAAGCCACTCCTAGCAAAGGAGTCTTTCAAAGACTTGCATCCTCTCCTCCAAGACTGTCCAAGACGAATTCATCAGAAGGAAATCGTATCTCTCCGCGACCTGGAGAAGACATTAATTTTTACCGCACCTGTAAGTGAAATCCATATTGATGTTGCTTGGGAGTTTGCTCACTGGTTCTCGCAATTGAAGAAGTACACAAAGAGCGCCTCCTTGTACCTCGACTTTTGTCTGGAATCGATCCACTGCATCCAAGCTACTGTCGAACTTGTTAATGAACGCGAACAAACGCGACCAAACGACCGCCCATATACTAACGGATATTTTGTCGATCTCGTCGAACAGATTAAGCAGTACGCTGAACAGGTCCGGGAAGCTAAGGAGAAGGAAGAGAAAGGAGAAACCATTAGCGAGATGGATGCTCACCCGTATGTCCCCCAGGTTTCTCCCTGCTCAAATGTGAAGCTCGAATATTCGCTAATCAGTTGGCCCTTTAGATCAGATGAGGTCAAGCTTCACGGTGGTCTGACCAGTAACGGCCGACCTGCTGAAATTGTCCGCATCAACAAGAAAACTGGCAAGGCCATTTCCATGGCCACGGGCCAACCAGTTGACATGGATGATGATGACAACAAATCTATGAGATTCAAGCGCTCTTTGAGCGAAGAAGCTGAAGACGAAGAGTCAGTGATGAGATCTATGGCACGTCGTAAGAAGGATGCTTCTGCTGCTGAGCTCGCCCCTAAATTTTGTCGCGAGAAAGGATGTGACAAGTCATTCAAGCGTCCATGTGACTTGACCAAACATGAGAAAACCCATTCCCGCCCCTGGAAATGCCCCGTTACTTCATGCAAATACCACGAATATGGTTGGCCAACCGAGAAAGAGATGGACCGTCATCAAAATGACAAACATTCAGCCGCTCCTCCACTATTCGAGTGTCACTTTAAGCCTTGTCCATACCGATCAAAACGTGAGTCGAATTGCAAGCAACACATGGAGAAAGCCCACGGCTGGGAGTACATTAGATCGAAGAACAACGGAAAGAACAGACCTGCGGCACCTGCTGTCATTCCAAATGGTCTCCCTACTCCTCAGAATACCATCATTCATACTCCAGGCAGCGATTCTAACCTTGAATCTCCACTCATTGCTAATGATGAGATGCTCTATGAGAATACTTCATTATACACCACCAACCATAGCATGGACTTCTTTGGCCCAGCATACCCTGCTGAAATGAACTTGTTTCAACCCCCACAATCATTGAACATGGAATATTCTCCTATCACGGATAACTCCTTCTCTCCTGATGGACAATCGCCATTTGATGCGAATTCTCCTTTCAACTCTACATCTGTTCTTGGTGCTCAAGATCAATTTCAAGAGACTATGCAAGCCTACCCACCAACCGATGAATGGGCAGCTTATGAACAAACTGATCTTTACAGCGCTCCAGCCCAAATTCAGATTCCATCCAACCATCAAATCTACCAAGATATCATGGGTCAAAACTCCATGGCATTCGAGACATCGGGTGTCACATATCAAACTCAGCATCAACAACACCAACCTCAACAACACCCACAATCCATGGCACACATCTCACCTATCGGTGAAGGTAATACCATGCTTTACACACCAAAATCCATGCAAGACTTTGATGAGGGATTTGAAGACTTTGTTCCAAATAACACTCGCATGACCACCAATGGCGTTCAAGATTTCCAACTCTTTTCTGCACCTCAACAAAGACAAAATAGCAACCCAGCTCCACTCTTTGGTGAAATCATCTCCCAAGCACCACTTGGATTTCCTGGAATTCATCCCGAGGATTTGATTGCATTCTATGCCCAAACCGCTGCTAATTCCGCTGCTGGCACTGGCAACCACTTACCACAAAACCACTACCAAAATCATCAACAACCTCAACAACATCAACAGCAATTGCATCAAAACATGAACATGACAATGGATTGGTCTTCTGATGATTATGGCTACAACAGTCATTAAATATCACGTATATGCAGTGGATAGAACGACAATCCCATTTCATAACCTCTTAAATTCCTGGCATTAGCATATTTGCATTTTTTATCGTTGGCGCTTTTTAGCATTTTTCCAAATCAGTCTTATGAAAGTTTTCAGACTCGTTGTTTTTCCTCAACAATTTTTTTCCTTTCTTGATGAATTGATGAGTAGTAGTTAATGTGTGGGGGATTCCAAGATGGAAAGGTTAGGTTTCGATTGAATTGCTTGGTGGATGTGGAATATGATGGATGGATGGATGGATGGATGGATGGATGGATGGATGGATGGATGAGGTTTCTCAGATCTCGACGGGTGGTCGACCGTTGCACCGGGACGGGACTGACCGGGGATATTTTTATCATGATTTTTTTCTTTCTAGGAGAGATAGCAGATGGAAACAGATCTCGCGTTTTACAGCAGCTGATTTGGATGGTTGTTACGGATGGATCTTGAGTTTATTTTCATTTGATTTGGCTGGATGGGAGTTGAATTGAATTGGGGTTTCTACTTGGTGTTCTATCTGAATTGGATGGGTATTGATTGATTGGGAGGAAATGGGTATTGAATTCAGAGAATGGTGGATAGTGAAGGGAAGGGGGGTATGAGAGGCAAGTCGATGAATTGATTACACGGCAAATAGTATTCAGAGAGATTCTAGAGTGGAAAGATACGTAAGATACATGACAAGAGAGAAATACTTTTGATAGAAATGAGATTATTATCATATTCATTTACATGATTGATTGACTTTGAATCCGGTGATTGTTTTGTGACTTGTATACGTGTGTTGTAAATGTTATGATTGGGTAGACGAGGGAAAATGTTTGCAGAATCCGTGTATAATAAGTACATTCTATCTTGATGAATACATGCACTTGATGATACAATTGAGGACTCTCGAACATTTCTACTAGGTATGCGCTCGCCACATGGCTATTGATTTAAATTCATATATTGGACTTCCCAGGGGAAGCGACAAAGGTGATGCTATCAAAAGATCATCCAAGTTTCTTTAGTCTGTCTCCGACACAAATAATCACGCGATCTTGTTCAATCTATCATTCAATCTATCATCCAAGGAGGGCATAAGTAAGATTTATATCAACAACACTAACACTTTCAGAGAATGAGGCTGGATAGTCTTAACGGAATCGCGATGTGTAGTATATATGCATATAGGTATGCGTAACTTGTGGATGCGTCGTCTGTCTGGGTAGTTGGGCATAGCTAGCTGATGTGTAGGCGGATGGGTGAGCGGGGAATGATTGAATGATAATTGATTTGTTAGCTGGGATTTGAGGGTTGTGTGTGGTATTATGATTATATGTTGTTGTTGTTGTTGTTTTTTTTTTTGGTTGTTTTTTATAGATATAGATTGAATTCTTATAGATAGGTAGGTAGATAGATAGAGAGGGATTTGAGATCTTTGATTTTATGGTGAGAAGTGAGTAGTGAACACATCTACATCTACATCTACATCTAAATTCCGCCGCCAACCCCAAGTCAAGAGCACAAGCTAGCGCGCGAATTCACACCCATTGGAGCACTGCAACCGACGATAACGAAGTGAGTCTTTTCCGTTTCCGGCGATTTCAGTCGAGCCATCCATCTTATAGAGCTACGGTTTCTGGACAAAGAAATTGCGAGAGTCGATTATGAGATTTATCAAGATTCAAGCGGGGCTGCGGATTGGGATTGATGCGGAGAGAAGATCGCTTGGGTTGAGGTTGGCGAGGAGATTCAAATGGACCGCTGATTGAGACGATTACGTAGGAGAAGGATTGGAAATTGAGAGGGTTGTGGAGGGGATATGGGGAGTGTGATTCGAATTAGTATGTGCTATGGTATGGTGGCAGTAATTTCGTGGATCTTTTCCTCATATTGTCATCGTGAATTACATCGTAGATGAAGCAATCATAACCTTCAACCGCATAGCGCGCCAAACGATCGCGCTCAGACTGTGCATGGCTCTCCACCATCCGAGACGATGTTACCATGGAAGAAATATACCAGACGCGGTTCAACGCGCGTGGATCTCGCACCTGCAGATGCGGATTTCGTGCGCCGAACGCGGCACCGATGGCTGCACATATCCTGGTACACGCAGCGTGTCGTGTCTTCGGATCTCGAGAGTTCGGAGAAGTCCCATGGCACGGGCGTCTCCCAAAAGGTACCAGGACACGATTGACGTTGCATATCATGGCGCGGTTTCGGTTTGCCTGTGTGGCGGGTGCGTTGCTGGGTTTCTTTGGTAAATTTGTTGTATCAGGAGAGTTTGCATACGAGGCTGTTGACGATTTCTCAGTGTATCATTGTTTTTGCATTTGTGCTTTCTTTGACGGCGCTGGCGTCTAATCAGACGGGTTATAGGTACAGCGACGGCTTATGCTGCGGTTCCACAGGTTTATGTGTCTACTTCGTAGATGTGTGTAAGTAGGAGTGTTGAGTTGGGAGTAATTAGTAGTATGTATAGGGCAAATACCGTTGGGTATCGCTATTTGGCTCCTTCGAAGGGCGTGTCAAACTCGGAGAAGCTCCACATTAAACCAGTTTTGATATGTTCATGATGGGTATTCTTCATTTCGTTTGAAATCTCATTCTTCCAAAACTTGGCTACTAGTATTATTTATATGTTTAATTATTCAAGAAATTCCAGGCCCTTCTTTGAATCTCTGTCGTTGCCCCAATGTACAGTTCTGAGGGATGGTTTCTAGCCAGTGTCCAAAATGCATCTAAGCTAGCACAATGAAAGTGCTCAACCAACGGATATAATTCCGTCCACACCAGTTGATCTATGATCTTGAAAGCACCATTATATCCCTCTATTAGATTAGAAGTAGGATCAAAGTCTGCCGAGACAACATTGAGAAAGCCACGGTTGCTGCTGCCCGGCTTAGAACTAAATGATAAGAAAGATGCAGAGTCGATAACGAGGAAAGTTGTTGTGGACAAATTAGCTGGAATACTTTGGGAAGCGACCATGTTTTGGAAGTGTCTGAAAGGATGTTAGCTTTATTGGGAAGTGTAAGGGAAAGTCATCATACTCTCTAGCATCTGCAAAATCGTCATCGAATATACTTTCATCGAGACCCTCTATCCAATGTAAAGTTGCTTTTTGCCTCACGTTTTCAACTCCTACCATGCCTTCCCATCCACTATCTAATCCCGATTCCAGTCTAGCAAGAAAGTTCTTCCATTCCTCCTCGCTTTGCCCCTTGCTCATTTTGTAGATGACATATCCAAATTTATCACCGCTACTCAATTCTCTTACCCAATCTTCTTCTACTCTCGAGGGGTTCAAGATTTGTGGCTGTGCTATTTGGTGCGCGTCGGCCCTATCTAAGATGTCCCATATGGGTTGTAGAGCTTCCTGATTTGGTCCAAATGAAGAATGCTTATCATTTGCCATTCTCATCTCAGCGGTCTCTTGTATTTTTTGTTGATAGTCTATCTGGAAGTCCTCTCTTCTAGCCGTTTGTATACTCTCATATATTGCATTGTTCCTTTTCCACGAGCTTTCATCATCACTCAGTAACCCAGTCACAGTCTCTGGTTCATGTCGATATACAAACCCGACAGTATGCGGTACAACGTGGAACTCGGTTTCGATATAGAGATCGAGTATGCTGTTTAGAACACGAATGTGATGCTGAGGAATGAGATTAATCTCAGCTTCACCAAAAATAGATCTCGGTTGATTGGAGAATTGGGAAAGAGTTGCGTTATAGAGAGGGAGTAAGTTTGAGAATATAAAGCTGCGGGATTGTAAAGCCATATTTTCAAAGAGATAGGATTGGATGTATTCTTGCCACAGAGCCGGCAAATTGTAAACCGGTTTAGATCTCCCACTTGAAACTTCCAGTGCGTCTAATACATCTTGAAGAATGTCAAATTCGAACCACATATGGTTATAAATATCTCGTAATCTGCCTTGTACACGAGGAGTGTGAAGATATTCAAACACGCCTACTATGAGCTGTATTTGAGAGAGAGCCGCATCGATATTCTCTGATTTAGAGAGGCCCATGGACTCCCAACGGGCAGGAGGAATTGGCGACATACCGTGCCAAACCTAGAGAGAATTAGCCCACTGCGATTGTTCAAAATGTTCAGATAGAGAAGCTATATTGAAACGGAGGTGACTACCCTTTTCTTAACCATGTCCATATTTCGTTCAATGCTCAGTGAATCTAGTGCAGCACGCAAAATATCACTCATCCCAGATGCAGCCATCATGATTCTAGCCAAAGGCGGTGCAGTGGAGAGAGTTGCAGATACACTCTCAGAGCCAAGTTGAGTTTTAAGGGGTTCTGGCGCCCATTCAACGTAACTGGTCGACAAATATTTCACTACCTCCTCGGGCATGAGAGGTTGTTCGGTTTTTCGGTTTCCAGGCATGATACCAGACTTGGCAGCGGCGAGGAAGTCTGTAACTGTATGGATCTCAAAAGGCGAGATGACTGCAACATGGCCCGGTGGAGTTGGAGGTAGGGATGGAAGAGCTAGATACATAGATAAAACGATTGCGAGGATCATTGTTAGGAAAACTTTGGAGCAACATCCACATGTACACCATCCTTTCCTTGTTCTCATTGGAGGTGCTCCAGCTGCGAGCAGAGGCTCTAGAGGCGCGGGAGACATGTTGTGAGCTGGAGTGTTTTGCACAAGAGTGTATTGAGGGTAATCTCCTCAAATATCGGAATAAAATATTCTAGCATGGTATTTACGTGATAGGGGTCACATATTGACACGTGACTTATCCACTGTCATCACATCGAAATCTACAAGCATATTCCATCTGACATGGAGCTTGCAGAACGCGCTTCCTTGAGATAGCTCCTAATATAGTGACGATGAACAACACCATATCTGACAGACAACCCCACCCCGCAACTTGAGGCTGGAGAGTTATGCCATGTCTCACCGCTGTTACACGACAGTCCTCGAGCTATTCAAAACAGCTTTACCAAACACTTTGATAATCCAGTTATTTCCATTCAACTTCTATTGAAAAGTATATCTTTGAATATCTATCTAGGTAATTATTTCAGTGAACAAGAACTGGAATTTTACTCCATCCTTTCGAATCAAGCTATTTTGTTCGCAATCGATTCGTTAAAGTATCTTGATTGTTTGTGTTGTGGTCGAATTCGGTCGGTTTTTTCTCCGAACAGCGAGCTGAGCTGAAACCTCAAGCTCTTGCAATGCGGGACTGCGTTTGCTGGCCCGGGAGCTGTCGATCTCCTAGATCAAACCTTAAGTATAGTGGAACTTAAATATCACTTCATATCTCGTTCTCCACGTCATCCAGACACGTTGGGTTGATCGTAAAGATTCATACAATCATCAATTATCAATCACTTCCTCCAATTCATCAAACAAAATCTCATTCACGTACTAAACATCATCAAATCAGCAGCTCTAAATACCCCAAAATGCGCGGTCGTGTCCTTCTCACCCTCTCTGCTTTCGGCCAAGGCGTTACACCCTTCATCGCAGATTGGAATCACACCCACATCTACAACCCCCGCTGGCCTCCTCATGCCAAATTCCACAATGGACAAACCATGTCTTTGGGCGCACTACTTGGTCTCGTTACTTTATACTATACCTGGCGCTTCCCACGTATCCCAACATCGAAGTCCAAATCGAAGGTAGAGAAGAAACAGACTCCAGAATCATCAGAGTCAGTGTGGGTGCGAAAGATGACTCGGGATAGTATGATCACAGCTGCGATTGCGGGGAGTTTGTATTGGATCGCGGGGTTGTCTGCGATATTATACCCGGGAAGTAAGGCGATGGATCCAGAATTTGGGGATTCGGCTCCGCAGATGATCATCTTTCCGTTTTTTATGGGGATGGCTATTTTAGGAGCCTGGTTTGAAGTCAAGGAACTGGATAAGGCGTAAGGGTACGGACATTATGCTAGGGAGGAGTGTTCAAGGGGCGAAAGAGAAGGATACCTTTGAAATGAAGGAGAATGAAGCCAGCATCTTTGAAGTTGGAGTTAAAGGTTCCAAGCTAGTTTGGATATCGGAATGGGTGGAGTCATGATAACTTCAAGCGGGTAAGGTTTCTGGGTAGGGTAAAAAAGCACGATAAATGATCTTCATGAGATATTAGCTACGAAGGAAAGCACGATGGAAATGATGGAATGATTTAATGTATGTCAAATTAAATGGTTAATATTCTTCAGGGTATGGGTTCCCGGATCATGGAATTGCTGGTAAAACAACTTCTCCTTCCTTTGGCTGCACATCCAACTGTCCATCTTCACGCCATGGTGCCTGATGTTTCTCTGCGAACTGCCTTATATCATCAAAATTCTTGCATTTGTGATCACGGTTGAAGTCCGGATATAAGTGAACACGGTCTCCAGACTTTGCCCACAAGAAAGGGTGTGCTCCTGTATCAGCTGAGCACATTAGACTTTGGCGGACGGTGTCTAGACAGTGGTCTGTTGTGATTGTTAGCAATTGAGTCCACGCAATAGTGCTAATGTACATACTTATATGTGCTTTCAAGATGTATTCTTCATTCTTGAATGGCCCTTCTCCGAGATTGTGGTAGTACTCAGAGTTGTAATAGAGGCCTTGTCGAAGAAGATTCTACGTATAATCAGCCTCCGTTTATAATGTCTAACTTTGCAAGCAAGTCTTATCTAGAATGGGAAGTCTTACCAGACAATGCAATTGATGCATCACCTCAACTATAGCAGGATAACCAGGACCTCCATCTTTCTCATCTACTCGGAAATGATCAAGTGATATTCCGGCTTTAGGAGCATCTTCTGGTGGGATGATTATTGCCTTATCTATTCATGTGTGTCAGCATCAGAACTTATCCCGCTTGAGATAGAGACTGCTAACATACATTTTGTTCCAAGATTGTACCATGCTTCATCGACTTCCGGGCTAGCATCTTCTCTGTATATGGTGTTGGTAAACAGTGAACCATTGAATCGAACAGTTTCGTATTCAATGTCAATTTTATCAAGTATGGGACCTGTGAGGGTCAGTTCGTTTGTTATGTTTTTCAAAGATAAAGTTTTGGTAACTGACTCCAAGTTTGACTCGTGTGCTTAGCACATACTTGGTCCAGATTTCTGGGGGGTTGGTGTGTTGTGAGATATGTTGTGGTGTTTGTGAGCAGTGTAACGACAACTATACATGATATCCAGAAACACGTCTGCGTTTTCGAGCATTTCGTGGTTCTAGGATTGTCTAGTGTTGATTTATGAGATTTCTCAGTCGCCGTGTATTCACTTTCCAAATCAGTAAGAAATGGTACACTTGACTCATCCGAATGTTCCATGTTTTCCTCGATTGAACTCAAATATTCAGACGTGAGTTTGAATGTAAGTAGTTCCGCTGCTCTGTCTTGTTAAATTGGAAAGTCGTTGAAGATTTCGCAAACAGTCATCTGAAGCACGGAATACCGAAAGTCCCTCACCCAACCCCCCACCCCTGTGCCCCCTTCATTTCTTCAAGAAAGATCCGAAGATCACTATCTACCTTCCAGTTCTAGCATGACAAGCCCGTAGTTAGCAATCAGGTTTCCGACCGACCCATCGTAAGCACTAAAATGATCTGATCTTCAAGTACTTCCAGAATGCCGCTCTTGATAAGAACACGAAAGATCGACATACTCATATTCTGTACCAATTGGTTCCGAATAAAGCAAGATACGTTGATTTATACGCACAAGCTTTCAGTGGCTTTGGATCGTGCATGCATATTGTGGGTTGAAGGATCGCCAAGGCTGACAGCTCCTTCCCCTTTTAGTTAAGACAGAAGCGAGCCCCGCATGACACCTCAAGTCGTGGAATTTGCGGATATAATGTGGGTCTATATTTTGATATTAATGGCTCCTCGTGTATACTCAAGTTTTACGATAAGCAACTATATACGACATACGAAAGCGATATCTCACCATTGAAGATTTTCCACAAGGCGACAAATCATTGGTTCAGTGACAGGGTTACAAGATAATCTAGCAATGGACAAGCGTGTATCAAGATTATTCAGTTACATTACATTCTTCATTTAGCCATAAATTCATCAACGATGATCCTCAAAACCCCGCCTTCCATGGCAAAAACACACCCCCGGCTTCTTTTCTCAGAGCCAAGATTCTTCTATTGTACAGCGTAGAACCAGTTGGTCGCCGCTTCTTCTGGCGCAGCGTCCTTCTTCTGAACAGCATAGAAAATGTTGGATGCCTCTTCTGGCACAGCGTCTCGTTTCTGAACGACATAGAAGAAATCTGCAGCTTCTTCTGGCACAGCATCCTTCTTCTGGACAGCGTAGAAAATGTCGGAAGCTTCTTCTGGTATGTCATCTCGTTTCTGAACGACGTAGAAAAAGTTGGTCGCTTCTTCTGGCGTAGCGTCCTTCTTCTGGACAGCATAGAAAATGTTGGATGCCTCTTCTGGCACAGCGTCTCGTTTCTGAACGACATAGAAGAAATCTGCAGCTTCTTCTGGCACAGCATCCTTCTTCTGAACAGCATAGAAGTAGTTGGTAGCTTCTTCTGCTGGTGCTGCATCCCGTTTTGCCTCTAAGGTAGATTCGCTGCTGTGTGCTTCTCTTGTGTCTTTTATGAATGTTAGCATGAGTTATCTATCAATGGAATTAAAATGAATTACATACCAATTGGAGTAGGGAGAGCAATTGCTACGCCGAGCAAGCTCAAAGCTGTTAATGCATATGTGACCTTCATGATGACGGGATGTTATGGGGTTGTTTGAGTGAAAGACGAAAGTGAGAGTAATGTTTATAGAAGGCCTGATTTCCTATACTCTAGAAGGAATTGGAAACTATATATAACACGATCTTCAACACAATATCACCTGAGGATATCTGAAGTACTTTTGACCTCCTTCCTAATCCGTGGAAGTGGGATATTTTCTAGGGTACAGTTGCAGGTGCATATTCGAAGGATTCATTTCCCAGATATAGTTTGCCAACATAACGCTTGTGCATCATGTAGGGGAAAGATTTCTGCGCCAATAGTTATCAGTGACTATATCCACACGAACCCCCCAATGAAGTTTGGGAGTCTAACATTGGCTGCGTTATCTTCACATTCTTGCTGGTCATCACTATCTTTCTGTAGCAATTGACGTCAGATTACCGAGAACATTTCGGGAAAGACGGAAGAATCGCATTCTGCCGTTCACACAACTTTGTCTCAGTACTTTTTTCTACCTCGAAGATCTCTGAAAATATACATCTTCTGGTCGTGGAACAGCCGAAGGAGCAAACAACGAATATGGACTCTAAACATGTGCGATATGATCAGCTCCCACTTGAAGAAGGTTCCAGTCCGCCGGAAACAAGAAAAGCCACCTCCAATACCAGAAGATTGTTTCAGGGTGTCCTATGTGCAGCTGTTCTAGCATCAATCATCATCGGTGCCTTCTGGATATGGCTTCACAAACACCCTAATCGACCTCAATACATCGACTGCGGCTCCTCAGTCGAAGAAGCACTCTCCAAAAATTGTGTCATGGAACCCATGATCTACGGCTGGGTACCACGTGAATGCTACTTCTCCGATCTCAGTTCTCAGTATTCCCCCTTTGAAGACAGAGAGTGGTATACAGACGACACCTACACCGTGCAAATACCCCCTGCAGACTTATGGGCGGGAAAGAACAAACACGTTTTTACGCACAAATATCATTCGACGCATTGTTTTTTTCTCTGGAGGAAATTGGCACTGGGGATTGCGAGGAGAGCAGATTATTTGGACGACAAGAGTTTGGATTTGGAACATTCGGATCATTGTTCGGAGGTTTTGGATCATTATGGAGGGGAAACTAGTAATTCGACGAATGATGTTGTGATGGGATTTCATAGGTGTGAGAGATTGGCTTGGGTGTAGGAATGATGTGAAAAGAGACTTTGGAGGGGAAAAGGAGATTTTGCGATGTTGCTGCAGGATGAAAGCTTGAGGTTTTCGATTGGGTTATTTACATCTGCATTGAATTCAGGGTGAATGAAAAACAGTTATTTATTCCTTTGACAATGAAGTTCAAAATTCTACAACAATTGTTGGGCTCATGATTAAATCATGTTCTCTTTTCATTATTTTGTCGTGCGCTGATAATTCATCACAAACGCTAGAAGAAAGAGAAGTGGGAGACCTCAGACCGGTACATTGCGTACATATGGTATTCGCGTGCTCAATTAGCTCTGAGGTTGTCTAACTGCTGCACCCACCCAACAACACATCTCTTTCAAACCCCGATTAAATAATACCACTAAGTGAGATATCAACCTCATCTTTAGTTTTTCTGGATGACCGGCGTTGATGTAGATGCTCTCAACTCCTCAGGATCCGGAAAATATCCCGATCTAACTAACAAGTCAAAATTCTCTTTATCCTCCAATTGACTACAAGCCTCCAAAAAGTCCTCGGGAATATATTTCCTAATCAACTCCGCCATATTATCACCTCTGGCAGAACGAACATATGTACGGAAATCCAATGTTCCAGACCACAGATCCATTCCGGGGGGGTAATAGCCCGCAAATTCCCAATCAATCAAAGCTTTAGGTTGGAGAGTTTCCATGTCTATGAGAAGATTATGGGCTGCTAGATCTCCATGCTGAAACACGTATTCGGGAGTTGCGAGTGGGAGAGTTTTCCACGGTCCTTTTCTTCCTTTCCATGGCTTTTGCGTATCGATAGGTAGCCAAGCAGGAGGCATAACAAAGCCGACAATACCTCTTGTGTGAGATTTCATAGTGGAAAGCTGTGGTAATACAGTATTTTCTACGAAGTTGATTGCATTAGCATATGCTCTACACACACAAGTATCGCAAGAAGCTTCTTCCGTATGTTTTTGGCCAGTTGTTATCCGACAGCCTAATGCACGCAATTTGTCAAGATTAACGCCATCGATGAGTTCCGTCACAAGATATCGTGTACCGTCTGGATTAACACCATAATCGAGAAGACGCGGAACGGGAATTGTAGTTTTCTGTGAAACAAGTTTCAAAGCGTTGACTTCATTGTTGATGCGGTCGTGATTGAATAATCTCTTGCACTCAATTGGACGATCTTCTAAATCCATATAGACCCATGGAAGCCGTGATGTTTTCCTGAACATTGTGGGTGTGAAATCATACCGAACATTCCAGGTTTCTAACCGGCGAACGACGTCTGCATCGTTGAAAATTGGGAGCTTTGGGAGTCGTGATTGTTCGTTGATACGGGGTGTCGACTTCATACTGTCAGCTGGATTACCCATTGTTACTAATGTAAGTTGAATTCGATTTCTTGATCAGCAATGCTACTATATTTTGGTAGATCAGAGTGTGTAAAGATCGGAGATTATATTTGAAGAAAACTGGCTAGAAAAATAGGCATGTACTCAGAAAGGGGTGTCCGTACGGCAGCGCGATAGTTACAACGAGCCGTATCAAATGCTGTCCAGCACTTAATACATGATGAACTGTACAAGGGAAACCTGGTAACTCGCAGGAAACCTGGATATACTTGATCATCCTCTGTTATGTGTTGCTACGATAGAATATTCTGATCAAACTATCAGGGTCAAGCAGCCGAAAGTCCCCGTAACCATATTTCTGCTATTCGTCGATTCCACCAGCTTACGTACGGCAAAATTGCGTTGGTTGCCTAGACAAGAAAGTTTGGAGGGTATTCTACGAAAATTTACATGGCAAACTCGATCGGCTAAACCTTTCGTAGTAATGCAAAATAGTTAAGTCAAGCTAGATGTTCACATCAACCCAAAAGCCCAAAGCTTTTCGAAGAACAGAATCCCAAATCTAGTCAACATGTACACTTGCATTGATAGACATGATAAATCGATAACCCCGACTATTTCTCTCGCCTATATTGACGATTTCATGCCACTTTACAGACTGAATTCAAAATAACAACAGATGCTCTCGCGATCGAAGTAAATTAAAACTGCAATCAATGCATTTATTTCATTCCTGTAACATACTCCCGAAATCCTAAAAACAAACAGGTATCAACACCCCAAACACCTCATTCATAAACACATAGAGCCCAGATATCCAGCAATGACTAACAAACAAACACGTTATCTAACACATGCAAAATTTTCTCGCCGCTTCCGTTCTCCTTCTCATCAAATCTCAAGCCCATTACATACCCAAGAGACCAGCCACCGCTACCGCCCCCGCAAATGTGATCCATCCCACAGTCGTAACATCCGCCGCACTCGAACCAGTAGCCGACGCCGACGCCGCAGTACCCGTCGCACTACTCGCTCCCGAGGAGCTACTTGTCCCAGAACCCGATTCTGCTTTCAATGGAGCGAGCGTGCCTCCCACAATGCCTTTTGGGTTTGTAGTGGCATCACTATCTAGTGCTTTTGCCGCGAGTGAGAATTTCGCTAGGGTTTTTTTGTTGTCGGTTCTGGGTTGTGTTAGCGTGAAGTATTTTATATTTGGTATCTAGACGGAGAAGAAAAGATAGGAAAGGGGAAATAACACTTACGCATTAACATTAACAGCTCCTACCATTCCACCTTCACAATGTCCAGGATATCCACAGTAAAACCAGATCGGTTTCGTGTCATTTACGAGCACGCTAAAGACGGAGGCATTGGCTTCGGTGCCAGTGGTAGCGATTGGACCAGAGAAGAAACCTGAACCCTTACAGGGCGATGCAAATGCTGCTTGGGCGACCGAATGCGTTTTGGCATAGAAATGGAACTCGAGAGTTGTGTTTACGTCAGCCTTGGTTTCGTTGGGGGAAAAAGTAAGTTGGCCGCCGGCGCCAACGAGAATAGTGTGAGTTGGGTCAGAGGGAGAAGTGCTTGTGGTGCTTGATGGAGTCACCGCACTGGATGCAGAACTGGCATCTGCGGCTCCGTATGCAGCGAAGGTGAAGGGGAGAGCTCCGAGGAGAAAAGTGATTTTGCTGAATTGCATGGTGAATTATTATTAACTATTCGCGATGTGGAACAAAAGATTATGTATTGATTGTATGATTGAGAGAAGACAATGAAAAAAAAACAATCAACTTTTGGGTTTGGATTTAATAGAAAGAAGGTCAAAATTGAAATGAGGAATGAGATTTAAACAACGATAGCTATCGGTTTATATAACAATCATACAACGCCTCTTTCTTTGGAATTTGCGAGAGACATATTAAAGGAAGACGGTTCGCCATCCCATCATGGTATCATGATATCCCAAGATTAGCATTCAATTGACATCCGAAACTGGCACGTCAACTTAGCCGCTCCATTTTGGTCCCGAAAGTACGACCCCAAGTTTCGGCTCTCCATCACGAATCGAACTCGAAATATATTCGGCTTGCATATGCACCCCTGATAAAACAGAAAAAAGCAACGCCCCCCAGCCCTAGAGTCGACGCAACGTCATCTGATAAGCTCGGTTACTTTCACCCGACCCAGTTATCCAATCATATCAGAAGTCTTGATGTAACCTAGCCCTAAGTGATGTTTAAACCCCTGCATGGATATCTATTCTAAATCTCTGATCCCCAGCGCCAATTTCAAGCGGAAATGGTTCAAGGTGGTTAATTTAAATGCGAGTCTGACAGGAGCAAGCCGTTGCCGAGAGAAGTATCTGACACCAAACTGTAGATGTGTGTAAGTGGCGCGGATATTGAAACGTGATCTGAGGAAGGCGCAGCAAATTATGCCAGTGCAATGTCGGTTTTGATTTGTGCAGTGCTACGCTGTACCTCCATATGAGAGGGTGCCCTGAACGACGAACTTTTGAGCGAGGAAAAAATTCGATAGGTTAATAAATTTATGTGTTTTATTGTAGGTATCGGTATGCCTTCAAAGACTTCACCAGTCTTTTGCAATCAGATGTCGTGTCAATATCGGTCTGATTTGTGTTGTCATCCCGTTTTGGGGCCCAAGTTTTTTGCAACCCGTGGATATTTTGCTTCTCCAGGCGTAAGTTGTTCGGCGGTTATACAGAAATTGACTTCGTGATGTGACAGAAATCTTTGATACTCCAAGATTACTCAACTTGTTTGATAATGTATCAACTTCTCCATAAGACAGGTTTGATTTCAGAGGCGAGATCAAATATGAAACATGGTTGAGTAACCATTCGATAAGCATCGAACATGTGTCGCCATGCTTCGTCAATCTTGCACATTAATCGTCTCAGGATCCATAAGGTTGTATGTTTTCATCTCATGTCAGAGGGGGAGTCATCGAAGCAGTATATCGACGATCCTACGTTTGTCTTGTGTCTGTAATATTTCCAGCGGAATATCCAGCACATGATTCCAATTGGGGCCCAGCATATTAGTGATGGCACGAATATCACGATCAGCTAAGCCCTCGAGCCACCAAAGTCCAGAAACGAGTTTGATAAAGGACATATAGTACGCGCAGATAACCAGTGCTCTAGGACGTTTGCTCTTTACTAAAGCTGTGAATTCGTTGGGCGTAAAAGATGGCCACGAGATTATACGAATGAACAAAGGTTCGCTAAGTTCATCTTGACGAAGACTTGCATAAAGATTGCCCAAAGCATCCAAAGTTCCGCAGTATACCTGGAAGTTCTCATAATCTTGATCGTCAGGATCCATATGTAGCATATGTAATAGGGCGGATGGGACCAACGGAGTAGCGAGTAAATCATTAAGATTTCGGACGAACAGTGGACCAACAGAAGTAGTTTTGTTTACACCTCCATCCGGGGATTTCATCGAAACGATAATACGCAGTCCGCTATATAAACCCACCCAGCTTGCTACCGTGAGCTCATCGTTATCACCCCGGTCTCCCGAGGCAAGCACTACAAGAAGTAATGCCATTACAAGAACTGCTTCGTAATTCTTCGAGTCCTTGGTAACAGTCGCTAATGCAGCGCGATAATCACGAAATGTCTTTTCCCGGTAAAGAGCTGTTTGCCGTTTATGCTCTTCGTTGTGTGGAAGCAGGTGCTGATTATGAAGAGATGCCAGCCCCAACATTCCATTCAATAAAAATGAATTGTCAAAGGCAAGAGATGGAACAACCACTTTCATTACATGACATGCTGCAGGTCCGAGAGCCACGATTGGTCCTGTGTATGTAGAATAATGATGCACCATACGTAGATCCATCATGGAAAGTACTCCAGTGGCTGTACGCAATGGCGGGAATGGTGTATTTCTGGGGTCCCAGGAGAGCCCGGCTGGTTGAACAAGCCGATCATGAGTACTAGATTTTACCAAAGAGGTAGTTTGGTTTTGTTCCGTTGAGCTAGTAGTATCATTCACCTTGGCGACCTTTTGTATGTATTGACAAGGAAGCTTTCTGATTTCACAAAACGAGCATTTTGGTTTGGCTTCATCACACTTAGTTGATAATCAGTGAGCATAAACCGTGAATGGGGTAAATATTGGACATACCTTGATCTTTTTTGTCTTGCAAGTATGACATCCGGCCCTCGACTTCTTATGGGGCCTTTTTGTTGTAAAAACAGCCGCCATCTCGATTTTGTATTCAGGGAGCTTAAAATTCGAAGTGTCTGGGAGTAGATGCTCAGTCTGGGAATATTGGCATCTAGCTGATGGATGTTTGTTAGAGTACGACACAAGAAGGTCGAATCACAGTAATTAAGGTTGCATTCACTGGACAGCAAGTAGATAATGTGCGATCCGCTACAGTGATAGCGACTTGAAGTAAAGTATAAAGTAGTTTGTGGCTCAACAACACGAAGAAGCTCGGAGGCTAGTCGAATTCTAATATGGCATTAGAATGGCAACTCGGTAACTTTATTAGATTAGACCTTTATCGACTTTTAGAGGAGGCAGCCACTACACTTGTCGTTCTGTAGAAGTTTTCCTCTACACACGTGCAAATTTGTGAGTCCTGGGTATTGATTTAAGAAACAGTGAATGGATACAACGACATATAACATAAAAACATAGAAAGTCTTGGATGGATTTGGAAAAGTAGGGAAACGGGAAAAAAGTGGAATAAAAGGCTTGGAAGTTTATCATCACATTTTGGAGCCTTTTTGCTTTGGGGACCCTCGGACCCTTGAAGGCTTGGAACCATTTCAGGAAATGGTACTGGGCAGAATAGACGGGTAAAGGTCGGTAATATGTAGACTCCCGTCTTACTAATCTAGCCATGGAGCTACAGCCTTGCAAGAAGTGCTAGCCGATCCACTCACGTGTTGACGCGCCTTGGTATCCGTGCCGTTTACTCAAGTACCTTCCTTGTGCTCAGTACTTTCATTTCAGCCTTGCAGTAATTCTCTCGATTGTTGTCTGCAAGAAGCAAGATAATAACAGAATGGTTGCTCTGTTTACTTTGCCAAATGAATTGGTCCTTTCTTCATTAGCATCTCAATTTCCATGCAGAGAACAGCAGATTCGCTCTCTAACCACTTTACTCTCGGTAAGTCTATCCTTCCTTTACTTCACAGCTGTACATCTGAATGTCAACTTACCTGTTTCTTTAGATCCAAGCTGCTCCAAGCAGAAACGTTGTACTTCACGGACTTGAAGCAACAGGGAAATCTACAATAACGAAAGCTGTCCTTGAAGCATTATCGACCCATTCCCCGGCAAACAACAGCACTCCCGAAGAGCATTTCAGCAATGAATTCCAATTTGCCATAATTAAAAGCGCAGAATGCATATCTGGAAGGCATTTGCTGGAACAAACTATAGGAGCTGTCGCGAATGCGGTAGAATGGAAGGAGAATATACCGAAGTGTGAGAATCTCGCACAATTAGTGGTGGAGGTAGGAAAATTGCTCGAAGGTTGGACCGCGACAAATGAGGCACAAGCTGCAAAACAAAGATTCGTTCTTGTTTTTGATGGCATTGATCGACAGAGAGAAGCTCCCCCTACTATGCTGCCAGCATTGGCCCGAATGGGTGAGATCGTACGTTTGGACCCAACGTCAATCAGTGCAGTCTATGTTCTAACAACTGTAGATTCCCAATCTTACCACAATTTTCATCACTACAATTCCTCGACCTAGCTTTTTCCACCTCCCTGGAATTCCTCATGTTCAATTCCCATCGTACACTAAACCAGAGCTTGTGACGATTCTCTCGCGAACTTGCAAACCCTCCCCTAGACTCCCCGACGGTTCCAAAGAAACGTCCTCCATTTGGGAACGATTCCTTCCCACAACTTACGATTCCCTTTCTAAATACTCAGGACGAGACCTTGTTTCGTTTCGCGAGATCTGCCTTCAATTATGGCCTACCTTTATCCAACCAATACTCAATGGGACATATACGTCGAACGAATTCTCTCGCCTTCTCATCGCGAATCGTGCACTTCTCCAAAATGATACACTTCTCACACCATCTGTCCTTGCTCCTATTACGTCTATTTCCGTTGCAAAAAATGGAACTTCTAACACAAGCACCGCTCAGCTTCAAGCCCAAAACAACATCACAACCCATCTCCCGTATCACACTCGTCTTCTACTCATCGCCTCCTATCTTGCTTCTCACAACCCCCCTCGCACAGATCAGCATCATTTCCTTCAACAAACTGCATCCAAGCGTAAAAAGCGCGGTGGTGGTACGGCTCTCACCGCTTCCACCTCTCGACCCGGCGTCTCTAAATCGCGCAAGATTCCTCGCAAACTACTTGGGCCCCAGGCATTTCTGCTGGAAAGAATGATCGCTATCTACCATGTGCTACTCGAAGATGCCGATGGTCGAGGACGCTATTCGGTTACAAATGGAAATTTAAAGAGGAAAACCAAAGGACTAGGCGCTGGAGAAGCGGACATACAAATGGCTGTTGCGACACTAGCTAGCTTGCGCTTGATCGCTAAAATGGGGAGTGCGAATGCGGCAGATGCTTTGGATGGAGGAAGTAGATGGAGAGTTGCGGTAGGATGGGAGGTAGTCAGGGGGATTGCCAGGAGTGTAGGAGTTGAGGCAGAGGACTATCTGGCGGAATAAATGTCGACTTGGATTTTGAAAAACAAGTCAACTAAAAGAGCGCCATCAGACGCATTTGAGAGGGAACCGAGACGATATTTCATACTGGACCTCGAAGAAATTGGGTACGGCACTAATGTCAATCACCCACTTGGACAACCTCGTCAAAGAGAGCGGCCTTTCGTGCACATTCACCTACATCCATTTGGCTATGGTGATATCTCTGCCATCGCCGCCTACCTCATAAAGACCCCTAAGACAAATATCGCGAGGTTTCGCTTCTACTTATTGTTGAGACATTTGGCAACCCGGGGGAGAGCGAAAGGTTACGATCAGGATGAGTCGATATGGGAATTCAGGCTGTATGGATAGATGACCATAGCTACAGCAGCTCAACATGGAACCTCAAAATAGAGATCTAATAACTTAGATGTAACACGTCAAGCAAAGAGACTTCAGGTAATGAAGAAGCTTGGTGTTTTACCCAGGGTGGATATTTGAGGGAAGATGTAGACTGTATCCGAATAGTACGTAATATGTAATATAATAAAGATCAAACTACCAGGCCATGCAATTCCTCAATCTCTCGCTGCGGAAACGGGGCCCAAAGCTACTTGTTCGTATAACAGATGATCACAATATTTCTACCAATGTAATACACAAGAAAACTATAGGTATGAAGCTATCCAGAATCTGTCACATAGCTTGAAACCCTCAGACAAAGTCAGTAAAATCCACACAACACAAAATCAACACGTCAAAATTAATGATTCATTTCCATTTTCTTTTTTGTTCATGTACGAATACACGCAGTGCAGTACTACCACTCTTATCCAGTGACTAGTCATATTTCCCTGGTATCAGAAAGAAAGAAAGAGAGACAGTAAAAGCTTGAAACATTCTCAATGAGAGCCTATTTTGTTCAACTTCCATAGTCCCAAAAATCAACGCCCAGACGCTCCTCCAAGACATGCTCCACCATTCTATGACAGATGAACTTGTAAGAAAAGAAAATCTACCAAGCTTCTCCGATTGAAGTCTTTTTGCTTGTTAGTTTTCGAATAGTGCATGCCTTGCCTTGCCATTCCATTCCAATACACCCATGTGAAGCCAATCCAAGCCGAGAAAAACGACCAAATGATGAAACTCATCGATCCGATTCAATTGAACGCCAATCATCAACATCAATACCGCCATCAATTGCAATCAAAACGCTTTTCCACCAACGCCCTCGCCGGCCAAAATCCTCAAATGACTCTCACTCAACTCGCTTTTCAGGCCCATACTTGCACTTTCCCGACTCAATCTATCCCAATGCTTCAATCCCTTCCTAAGTTTTTCTTGTTTCTGTTTAACTTCGTCTCTTAGAATATCCGCTTCCTCTTCCTTCTTCTTGAGACGAGCTGCGAGATCTGTGGGGATACCCGAAGCTGCTGGATCAATTCTTCCCCCAGGTATGATGGGTGGAATGCCTACCATGGCTGGGTGAATACGAGGACCCGATGATGGACCTGAAATAGAACCGCGGCTATGATATATACTGGAGGAATGTTGAAGAGAGGGACGAGACGAAACTGATGTGCCTGCGCGGGGACCTGTAGGTATACCGGAAGGGCCTGTTGGTGCAGCAGGTGGGGTTTCTCTTGCTGGAGAAGGAGAGACACTTGGTGGAGGACGGGGTGGTGGCAGATTTGTTCTTGAGTTTATATCTGTGTTGGGTCGAGCTGGTGGTGCTGCTCCCCACGATGAGGTATCTGGACGACTGTGGCGCTCGTTGCTAAATGATGGCCGACCACCTCTCAATGAAGCGGAAGGACCACGAGGTGGAGCGTAACCACGTGGGCCAGATGGAGGAGCGATGTGACCATTACCCTCTGAAGCACTATTAGATCTCGAATTATAGTTTGAAGAAGGACCAGATGGAATAGGCGCAGCGAAGTTGCGACCGCCACTAGGCCCGGTTGGGGCTCGGAAAGTTGCCGCTGGTCCTCTAGGAGGCGATCTTGGAGCCGTGGGACGAATTGGTGAGCGATCCTTCGAAGCAGATCTCTCTTGTTTTACTTGTCTGTATGCCAACCCTGTGGGTGATCGATCTCTGACAGGTACTGGAGAACGTATTGCTTCACGAGTCGCTGCTTGCGTTAAAGCTTGTCTGCTAGGGTGAACAGGCGGAGATGATCGACGAGAATTGGTGCCAGAACTTCTACCTGATGATCTTTCCGAATCACGAAGTGCTGGTGAAGGAGATCGACGCCTGATCGGGGATGGTGATCTTCGGCGTATAGGTGAAGGTGAACGACGTCGCCATGTTTGCGAACTTGGACCGAGGGGAGTGCGAACATCTCTGGGGTCGCGACTGCGGGAGCGACGCCAAGATCCACCTCTTGGGCCTGGAGGCGGTGATCTTCGAGGAAGTGGGGATCTAGCTCTGATGGGGGATCTAGGTCGAATAGGTGTGCGATTGCGATCGAAAGGTGACCTTGAACGGCGCCTAAGATTGTTAGGTTTAAACAATTTACAATTGACGTAATATGGACGGCAGTGAACTTTACCTTTCATCTCTTCTTGGCGACCTTAATCGATCTCTGCGGTCATCATCTCGTCTGGGAGAAAATCTTCTTGGAGTTCTGGCTCTTATTGGAGTTCGACCACCTCGAAGTGGAGATCGGGGTCTACCACGCCAAGTCATATCTCGAGGTGGTGACCGGTCTCTTGCGCGGTATGGTGGTGTTCTTGACCTACGCCTTGGAGAACGGTCTCGTGCGCTAGGGTGATAACTGTCGCTGGATAAAGGTGGAGTTCGTCGATCTCTGCGAGGTGACCTATCTCTGTCGCGATCGGATCTGAAAGTATCGGCTCGCGGTGGTGAACGTCGGTTATGATTAGGTCTATAAGATTCACCCGCTCCCAGCCTTGTGACTTCGCCATCACCTCGGATATCCAATCTGCGATTTTTATTCGTTAGCACTTCCTTTCTATTATTCGAAAAAGATCCCGCATTCCTCGGCCTTAGAGCAGCCTCGAAGTTCCAATCAGCCCTAATCGTGAGGTTCTCAATATGCGACAAGTCGAATTCCTCTTCTGTTCTGGCCGGTGTGTATGTTGCATCGTTGGGATTTTCGGTTTTAACCATTGATTGATTATAGCTTGAATCAACATTTTTTTCGTTGCTTTCCATGAGAGGTTTTAGATCACTAGTCTGCGAGCCCCCTCCTTTACTCAAGCTTCCATGGGTCCCAAGACGAGCACAAAGCTGGGCATCATACCAAGCCAAATGACGAGTACGAGCCGCTCGACCAGGCATAACTCCAACCACAGCCTCAGATGATATGAGATATTTTCCTGTTCGCGCACGACTGATGAAATAATCTTCTCGTAGTGGCTTCTCCCTAGAGCATTTCTTGCTTTCTGGAAACCCTCGACCGTTGAAGTGCTTTCTACAGGCGCAAATGTGGAAATCGGCAGCGCCGTGCGACCATGAACAATATTCGCGGGTTCTTTGAGCAAAGTAGTTGTGTGCGAATTGTATACTACTATTTATCCAATTCCATGTAGCTTTTGGGTATTCTTCCAGGTGGTCTTCTGCGTCCATTCAAACAACGGTAGCTTTTGACCAATCTGCAAATAACGTATGCTGCGTGTTTGCTCTTGGAGGTTATGGATTTTGTATTGATATTGCAAGTTCCTTTAATGTTTATGGTAACCCGGCAATGATATATGCATTCAATGTCGATATACCATGTTGCTATCCGGATACTATATACATGTGAATAAAGTAAACAAGAACTAACCTTCTGTCTCGTCCTCTATCCATCTTGAGCTCCTTGTAATATGTCCCGTGAATATCCGTTCGAACTTTCCTCAGATGAGTTAAAATATGCTTCAAATTTTGGTACTATATCGTCTCAAATCGTTGTTGCGTCATGTAAGTATTTGAACATAAAATGGCGTAGAGTGAATTAAGATGTGATGAATTATGTCGCAGTTTCCAAAGCTCCAAAAACAATTTCCAAGCTGTTGATATTACACTAGCGGCCGCTTTATCCCGAGCACGTCTACATCACGTGTAGGGGTGAGGATTGAACAAGATATTAATTTCTTGCAGTCTTGTGTCAAGATCTGTTATACAATTGAATGCTAGGAACAATAAGTACAAAGAGTATCAATCGTAAAATCTATTTCACACAAATTTCCATTGCCTTCCCAGTATTCTGATATTACATACGAAAAGCACCAGTAGTGCCTTTGCCAACCTCCATTCAACGCCGCATTAACATCTTTCCATCTTAAAATCTGTAGGACCTTTCTCTCTTCTCGCCTCGTTTTTCTTCGTCTCTCTTTTGCTTCTTCCTACTCTCTTGAGCAATCATATCACTTAAATCTTCGTCATATTGCCAAGCTCCTCGTTCCTCTTTCTTTTGAGCCTCAAACCTTCGTTTTACTTCTTCCTTGCTTATACCATCCTCATTTTGCAAAGAATCTGGATCCAACGCAACATCTACATCTCCTGGCTTCTTCCTCTTTTTGGTATCTTCTTGTCCTAATACTGGTAAATGTGCATTTTGACCAGCGCGTACATCATAAGCTCTTTCACCGCCAAAGAAGCCTTCAGCGCGGATCTGGCGTTCAGGAATGACAGTATAAGCAGATCTTGGGTGTGTGGACTCTTCGGTCTCGGTTCCCCTCTTTTGCTTACGAAGATCAAAGTCTCCACCAACACTCATCTCACCAGGGTATTCCGATGGTACAGTTGATGCCATACCACCTGGTGTTTCTGTACCACTAGGCGTTTGCAAACCACCAACGTCCTCCTCATCACCTTCCTCTTCTTCCTCATCGCTCTCTTCTTCTTCTTCAGACTCCTCTTCGGGTGCTTGTAACTCACCCCAAAGTGTTCTCTCAATAGGTTCACCTGCTTGGTTGTTAACTTGTGGTTGAAGGACACCAAAGATATCTCCTCCATAAAGGGGTCGATTGAACTCATCAACAGGGGGTTTTCCATAACCACCAGGATGAAATCCCCATGCACCACCCGGTGGAGGTGGTGCATTTAGCCCGGGAATCTTAAGTGAAGGATACGAAGGCGGTGGGCCGAAACGTTGTTGATTGATTAACCATGGAGGCGGAGCTCCAGGTGGAATATTTAATGCGTCCTTGAGGTCGTCGCTCAACTCGCCAGGTCGCAAATGTCGTAGATTCGTCTCGTACTCCTTTCCCTCGTAGTAAACCTCACCATAACGTGTTAGTTCCGGCTTTGTTTGAAACCGGAAGAAAGCTTCATACAACTTTTGATAATCAATATCCAATTTTCCCATTTTCGGCTGCACCCTTTCCCTTTGCTTCTGTTTTAAACTAGCTCCATCCTGTTTTTCCAACACAGCGTCACGCATTTCGGCGATACCAGTCTCCTGAATGAACTTCGGAAGAGAAAATGGAGCCTTCTCAACACCACGTTTCGATGATAGATACTCGCGCTTAAGGGACCAATGATTCGGCACTGGAACGACATTTCGGTATGATTTGATGTGGACAAGTAATCGAGGATCCGAAGCTGAGGTATCAGTCCAATCTACAAGCTCTGGCTTCCTTACGAGAGCTTTCAGCTCTGCAACAGAAAGCTTGTCTCTCTCCTTCCTCTTCTTTTTAGATAATTTGGGCTCTTTATCTGCTTCTTCGTCCTCGTCTGGAATTTCGTCATCACCATCGAAAAACACTTCACCCTTGTCGCCATTGTCTGCATCTTTCGCAGCCTGATCTTCTTCAGCAGTAGCACCAAATCTGTCCATAATATTCTTAAACATGGCAAAATTTGGATCATCTTCAGAAATATTAAAGTCTGCAATATCTGCTTCCAAAGGATCTTCATCGTTTCTGGCTTGTTCTTCGTCGTTCTTGATCGGTTCCTCAGTGGTTTCGGCAGGCTCAATTGCCTCGACTTTTGGTTCTGAATCTTTTGGAACATCTGCTTCTGGTGTTGGGGTCACCTAGAAATTGTTAATGACTGTAGTTATCAGAAATATACTTAGACCAACCTGTGCTGCTTTCTTCTGCTCCTTCTTCTTTGCGCGCCGCATTTGATTCTTGGTCATTTTCGGCGCCATCTTTGCGACCTGGGGGCCACAAGCCCAATTGACAAGATTGTGACTTAAATTCGTAAAAAGGTCTCTTCTTCGAGCTTCGTATCAATATATCTGGTATTTGTATTTCGTATGATAGCTCTGCGATTAAATAATTTATCAACGAGAGATAAAATAAGAGCTCGTCGCGATGCTCGATGTAGGTATTATCGAAGAGAGTCAATATCAAATCGCGATTATTTTAGCGTCGGTAAATCCCGTCAGAAATTACGAAATCTAGAGCCGTTGCTAATTAAGTAACAACCTTTAGTCCTACGAGTACGGTATCGTCATTATTGGTTGATACAATTGAATTGAATACTCTCATGTCAACATTACAAACAATCCGAATCTACAATCGATACCTTCCCCGCGCGATGAATATTTCGGATGATAATTCCAATTCGTAGTTATATATTTCACAATGCCTCATTCGACTCGAGGTCCTTCGCCTGGTCGAATTGCACAAACGAGCTTCAAATTTCCTGGTGATACGAAGGCCAGCTCGCGCACATCCATGGAGAAGTTCCCAGATCTTGATACTTCTGACACCTTCGATCAATACGATGGACAACATTCTTATAGCTCACGAAAGTCCAATGGATATCCCAGCGGGGGTCTTCCTCCAGTGGATCGTTGGCAGGCACAAAGAAATGATAGAATGAGAGGGGATTCTTGGACAAACGGAGAACCGAATAATGGCAGAGGGCATAGAAAGCAAAAAAGTTTGAGTGATGCATTTAAGACAATTAAGTCGAGGAAAGGGAGTATGAGTGCCAATGTACACGAAATTTCGGACGCCCTAAAGGCTCCAGTCTCTCCTAAATTAATTGTTTGTAGACACCTCCCACATGTATTTGACAAACACTAAATTAATCCTTCCAGGTCTTATGTATAGTATGGTATCTTTCAAGCGCCTTGACAAACACATCTTCGAAATCGATTCTAAATGCTTTCCCGAAACCTGCGACTCTTACTCTTATACAATTTGCATTTGTCGCATTCTATTGTCTGTTTTTCTCCTGGCTTTCCGCGACTTTCCCACAACTCAAAAATGCAATTCCAGCTCTACGACATGGAATCCGATATCCTACAAGAGAAGTCATTATGACCACACTACCTCTGGCTGCTTTCCAAATCGGTGGTCATCTTCTATCTTCCACGGCGACAGCTAAAATTCCGGTCTCACTGGTTCACACAATCAAAGGGCTTTCCCCCTTATTCACAGTGGTCGCATATCGACTTATATATAATATTCGTTACCCAGTGGCTACATATCTCTCTCTCGTTCCTCTCACACTCGGCGTCATGCTCGCCTGTTCCGCAGAATTCAGGGGAAATATATTTGGTATAATCTACGCTTTCCTCGCAGCCATAATATTTGTCACCCAAAATATATTCTCCAAAAAGCTCTTCAATGAAGCCGCAATCGCAGAAGCAGCAGGTCAACCACGCACCAATAAATTAGATAAGCTCAATCTTCTCTGCTACTCGTCGGGTCTCGCTTTCCTTGTTACGTCACCTATCTGGTTCTGGTCGGAAGGTATCACTCTCTTAGGCGATTTCTTTCACGATGGATCTCTTGATTTGAGTTCCCACCCCGAAGCCTTCGATCACGGACGTCTAGCCCTCGAATTTGTCTTCAACGGAACATTCCACTTTGGTCAAAACATCATTGCATTCGTTCTCCTTAGCATGGTTTCTCCCGTCACCTATTCTGTTGCCTCTCTCATAAAACGCGTCTTTGTCGTTGTAATCGCTATAATCTGGTTCCAAAACCCTACAACCAAAATTCAAGGTCTAGGCATTGCCCTCACATTCTTCGGTCTTTACCTCTATGACCGTACCAAGGGTTCCAACAAAGCAGACCGCAAAGCCAAAATGTTAAATATTAAAGAAGAATCTCTTCTCCCTCTAAACACAACGTCCGGTAGACTCGCCCCCGACACTCAAGCCCAAGTCCTCTTTGAATCCCCAATTCAAGCACGAGGTGGTGGCTACTCATTATCGTCTGGAAACTCGGATAATAAGAGATCAGATGACAATTCATTTGACAAAAATGGGAGGCTAAGGGGTAGTAGTAATGCTTCCTGGTTACCGCCTGGAACGAAACAGGAGGATACTTGGAAACCGAGAGAGATTATTGCGAACGGACCTGGGAACGGGAATGGGAATGGCATTTCTGTTAACTAAAGTGCTTGTCATTTGGAGTTTCATAGATAGAGGAGATGGATTTTGATTTTGATTTTGGTTTTGATTTTTTCGGCTATTTTATGCTATTCTAGTTTCTGGACTTGCTAGATAGATACCTACCTACATAGGTACTTATGATATCAACGAAAATGCGCATGCGCAAGCAAGCAAAGTACTCCACGAAGTGTCGGATATACATGTATAGATACCCCAGCTGAGGTACGCACGAAATGCACATGAAAGGGAGTAATGGGCGTTAGGACAACAATAGAACATCTTGAATATGGTTTCTAGAGTCGCACTGACTGATTCTGTCAATCGCTTCTTGTTATTGATAGATTGGAGTTTTTGGTTCGACGCTTGAACGTTTTCTGTAGCCAGTACGAGAATAGAATAGAATGGATTGGAATGGCGATAGGAGGTTTATGTAGTTGTTGAATAATTGATATCTAATGCAGATCTAATGCTGTGCAATGTGTAAGTGCTGATGAGAGGGATAGGTTTTGATTTGAATGTGATGTGGAATTCGGAAGGGAAGTAGAAGTAGAAGTAGAAGTAGAAGTAGAAGTAGAAGTAGAAGTAGAAGTTGAAAGGGGAGATGTATACAAGTGACGATATCCACTAGGTATTCATGAAGACATGTTGAAGTTGACGTTGATTTCGGCAAGTTAAAGGTTGAGATTGAATCCCCGGTGAGCTCTGGAATTTTCGTCATAAATCATACTTCTACATCAATACATCTCTCAGCCTACATCAATATATCATCAATCTCACACAACAATATAGAATCACATCACACTCCAGTGACCACTCTACTAGTCCCTCATACTCCAAGCCATCATTGATATATTCAAGCCAAATTATGTTTATACAGCCATTCCTTGTATTCGTACTATAATACAACGCGGAAGAAATACCTAGTATGCAATAGTGATTCGTATGTGTATCCGCGTGCAACAATGCTCCGCAAAGAAGCTATCCGATTCCTAAACAATTCATAGAGTTGTGATACACATCCCTTCCTATGCCATCCTATTCGTATGTTCATAATTCGTAGCGCCCTGTCCATCCATCCATCAAATACAAATGAGTCTAGCCCAACCTTTCCCTGCCATGTCCTGCCATTTCCTTATGCACTCAAAATACATATGTCACCTCCGTTGACTCCGTTGACTCCCCTTGCTTTCCCTCTAATCACAATCAACAGATTAAAAAAATTGAAAATCATAATCCAATCTCCCTTACGCCTCAAACTTCAATCACCAAGCTACACCCTCCTCTACAAACCCATCATCTCCATCCCAGTCATCATCACCCTCGGGTTCACTGTCTAAAAAGTCCGCCTCGCCAAACTGCGTCTCCGCCGGTCTTAAATTATCAATTCTGACATTAACTACCTCACACATTCCTTGAATCACATTTCGCCTTTGTTTAGCCTTTCCCTTGCTGTTTGCATTCCGATTTGCATCCTTACTCTCACCTCCAGCATCAATATCTTCATCACTTACATCTTCATCTCCACCTTCATCACCCAAACTGGGAGTCTGAGGTGGCGAAGAAGGAAATCCATCAATCCCCGCAGTAATTTTCAACAAACGAATTTCCCGAGAAGCACGCTGACTTCGGGCAGCCTGGCGAGCTGAAGGAATTGATGTAGATGGAGGGGGAGGGGTGGGGGTGGATGTTGCACCATTATCATCATCATCTTCTTCTTCTTCTTCTTCTCCTTCATCTTCTTCGTTGTCCATTTCATCATCAGAATTATCGGGACTTTCAGCATAGTTAGTTGTACGTTTAGCGCGTGTGCTGTGACGGAGTGGGAGGGAGTTTCTATTTGGTCGAGCTTTTTGCTTCTTTGCGGGACTTTGTCTCTGACCGGTTTCTTGGTTATCTGTTTCCGATTTGTAAAGTTCGACTCTTGGTAATTGCGAAGCTTTCAAGAAATGCTTTGGAGGATCGCAAACCCTCTTGAAAACTTGTCCCAAAGTGCCGATCCATCTATCTCTAAAAGCAGCCCTATCTCTCCATGCGATGTTAATACTTGTCTGCAGAATCAGAACTCGGAGATCCGAAAGCTCGCCTGCACTATCCAACAAACTTTGAAAGAACATTTCTGCGGCTTGTTTGTCCCATTTGCGTAAATTAAGAAGCTCAAGGGATTGAAGTGTAGTTGGCCATTCAGGAATTTGATCACTCGCGAGTAACTGATCATAATCCGGCTCAGCGCTGTGGTATGAGATATGTGCATCGAAATATTGAAGGTCCATTCTTAAAACTTCCAGATATGGACATGCTGTACCAAGCGATGGCAGAAAGGCTAGACTTAAAGCAGAGTTATGATTGAGCGTGAGACAGCGAAGTTGCCTGCCACTAGTCAAGAGGTATTCACCAAGCATTTCAGCAGTGACCTCCCAACAATTAGTGATTTCCAGATTTCGCAAATTTGATGGTAGGAGGGGCATCAGTTTCGCATTGAGTAGTGTCGAGGATTCAAAAATCAAGTGTTCAAGTACCTCCAGGGCGGAAATCGCTCCACCCAATAATTCTTCAAGTTTTGGATCCTCCTCGCCTTTTTTAGGGTGTCGAATTTGGTAATTGACAAACGCAATCTTCTTTAGTCCGATGAAGGATGGCTTAAGGTGAATCTCGCGAATCTTTTCAATGGGCCACCTCTTACCTGCTAGTCTGGACGACCAACGCCAGCTTCTTAGTTTGCACAGACTAGTTTTGTCTCCTTTGGTAATATCTGCAGCTGGCTCAACATGCTCTAGTGCTTCAAAGACCGCAACTGGGTATTCCCATCTAATCGAATCGTCAAGTTGTTTGAAAGGCTTCGAATCTTTCTGATCGTAGAACTCTAGATCCGCCAATCTTGGCAAGTCCTTTATTAAGCCATGCAGATCCAGAAGTCCACTGCCAGGTAAAGAATAGGCAGCAACTTGCCTGACTTCAATACGAAGGTTGACAACTTTCTGTCTGTAGCCAAAAGCCAACATTGCGGGGTCAGATTTGAGTAAATCTACGAGTCTAATCATACAATTAGCTAGGAGGCTTTCATCTGGATTTTCAAAGTTACTTGCCGATGTGCTTTATCCATTGGAACAAGAGGAGGCGAATTGTACAACACTGTAAAAGCTGGCTCGGCGAACCCCCGACAAAGATATGCGACATCTAGTAGCCATCTCCCAGATGGAAGAGGTTGAAATGTTCTTTCTTCGTACAGTGGATATGTGGCGTACTCAAATATTTGCACTAGAACATGATATGGAAGAGTCTGCCATGGCGGAATAGCTTCAGGATTTTCTACGAGCATAACTGGCGACTGGACTCTGGATCTTTTGCTAGAGGTTGATTGATTCTGTTTTCTTCTCTTCGGCGTTGATTCATGGGAATTGCATTGGCTTCGCTTGGCAGAAGAACGAGAGTGTGAAGCATTTCGAGAGATTCTTGCGCGGGGTGTATGAGTTGCGCCACTATAGGATGGTTCATTGTCTTCGTTCTCGTCTTCCTCCTCCTCCTCCTCCTCCGAATCATGATCAGTCGATGATTCTGCGTATGAAATTACCGGCTTCTGTCGAGTGCTTTTCGTGGTAGCTACTTGTGGTTCATTGTTCGCAGACCGTGGTTCCCGCACATTTCGGTTGCGTGTCCGAGAGCGTCTCGTAGGCGGCGCATGAGAGATATCACTATGTGATTGTTCCTCGACATCGCCATTTTCTTCCTCTTCTAGATCGTCATCGCTGGTCGGAGGTTCTGCGTATGAAAAAGTAGGATTTCCTCTGGTAGATCGAGGTGGGGTCCGCAGAGCTCGAGTAGATGTCGAAGATCTAGCCATGCCTGTAAAACTTGGTTGTTTGCTGGTTGGAACTCATGAAGGTGATGTTGTGAGTTAAAGAAGCTAGAATGGACGATTGCAAAGACAGTATATCTTTATACAGCAGCAGTATGATTCTTTGCTAGTAAGTTTTAAATGCAACTATGTATGGTTTGAAGGTGAAGAACTGTGAGGGTTTTGATAACAAATGAACAATTATTCAATGAGAGAGCTTTCTTTACTATTTCAAACAATGAGATGATTCACTTGAGTAGGTATTCAATGATGTTGATCTTCTTACCTGTACACTAATCGCGATCTCGGTTAATCCGATAAGAAATTTAAGGTTGAAGCTAAGAGCACACAGTCCCTGTACTTACCTCGGTAACTCCTTCCTTAAGGAGACCTGCATCTCATGCTGCAAGAAATGTTTAAATATTAATAGATGGTTCGATGCTGGAATAGGAGCCATTATTCAGCTTGATTGAAGATATGCATGTGGATTTCTAAAATAGAGTATCACCCATTACCTTCGTAGGTAGATGTGGGTATCTATCAGAATCAGAAAAGGAAGAGAGGCTCAGATTCATCCAGACATATTGATTCAAAATATCGACGCGACAACACAAGTGACACCAAAAGAATATGAAATATGTATCAATATAGTCAAAGAAATAATCCGACTTCTCCCATCCTCTTGAGCTACCTCTGAATAATCCTTTGCTGCCTCTGACACTTTGATAGTGCACGTTGCTTTATATCTTCTACCTAGGTGCTCCTTACCTCACACAATCTTCACACCACTTCTTTCGATTAATATTGTACTCAGATACTACAAACTACACGCTCTTTACCCGCAAGGCTTTTTGTCATTTTTTTCCGTTTAATCGTGTAACACTCCTTCCTGTTCGTAAGGGGTTTCGAGTTACCCTTACAAAAACACGGCATTACGCGTGCGATATTTCCAAAAAGCTTCATTGTTTTGATACTGTGGGGATACCCAAAGTACACCCTCCCTACCTAGGAAGTACTCAACTAGTAACTACGAATCTTGGGAACCAGCATTGGCTGTTCTGCTGGACCCCTTGTCGGTTAGAATTTGGGATTCACTTCGTCTTACCATTTCTTCTTTCTTTTGAAAGGCGCGTAGTGGCCAGTGAAAGGTTGAACGATAATGAAATGTCACCAGCAGGCATCAATGGAGGAGGAATCGGGATTGAAAATTGGTTATCAAATCATCGTCAACCTTTCCGCCCCTTTTTACGAGGCAACCTCGAAAAAGCTATAAGATACCGAGAGAAATTCAAGATGGGTTCCTCATATTCATCTCTCAAGATTATCACACCGCCTCAAAAACATGAACGTGAGATTTTGGCATCTGATGAGGAAGACGATGAGGATGAAGATATAAGGCCTATCAAAAGAAGAAAGACGATCAACACCGACTCAGCTCCAGTTTCGACTCATGATCTTTCAAGTCGATCCATGTCTTCAACTTCTACTGTTGCTTCAATAATGGACCCGTCTTCACTTAATCGTTCTACAAGTGAAGAATCTCCACCGCCACGTTTACCTAGTAAATCTCAGGTAGATAAGATCAAGCCCACAGATTTTTACGGTCTCAAAAAATCGAAATCCGATCGAGTTCGTATTGACTCTGTATTGAAATTGACAGAGAACCCCGTGGACTTCCGGAAATTGCTACGGATCCAGGTTGCCAGTATCGTCCAAAACTCAAATTTTGAAGAAACTGGCGATGGAAACACGAGTCAATACTCCAATATAAAGTGTACTTTAGTTTTGCTCCGTGTTTCGGAAGATGGGTCATTTACAGATATCTATCGACAACCTCAGACTGGGAGAATTCGAATGATATCTGAAGGTCGTCAAAATAATACCTTTCCCATATACTTACCACCCTTTATAATACCCTCGGAGGTCCTTTCTCAAGATTCAAACTCTGATGATTCATTAAATAAACCACAAGCTCGAAACGAATTTGGGAAATATGGAGTTCAATTTTTGATCGAGCCATTCCGCGCCAATCGAAGAGACTGGTTGCCTTTGACATTTTCCAGTCTGCCACATAACAGTCGCCTCGCAAAAAGAATATTCAAAGGAGAATCAGAACTTACTGATGTACGTCAAATAAGATGCGAGTTTCTGCTATTCGATTGGGATAGCAAGCGAAGCACTGCAGAGATTGAGCTACTGTATGATGGGGAAAGTATTGAGACTTCTGCATCATTGAAACTAGACATACAATGGTCGCTCCCAGGTCATCTACATAAAAAAGAAGAACATATCGAAGTACCAAAACTGCCGACGCCTATTCCAGAGTTAGCTCCTGAGTTAAGTCTGGCTCAAATTTTGTCTCCGCAAAAGGCAGCAACAATAGATTCCGAAAGCCCCTCTCGTGGTCAAAGACGTGTTCGTGCAAATGTTCCAACATATAATCTCAAAGCTTTGAGTGCAAAAGCTCAGGGCAAGAAATTAAGAGCTCATTGGGCTAGAGAAACTTCGGAAACTCCTTTCAGTGTGACTGATACTGGGGAATCTGTGACTTATACGGTCAGCAAAGCAAATGCAGAAGCGTATAACATCAAACAAACGCATGTAGTAGCAGGATTCTCGTGTCCTATATGCAATCTAGACACTAAATCTATGGAAAGTCTTCGACTCCATTTCAAAACCACACATTTTCGATTCACATTTCACGTTCGCCCCAAGTCTTCATTTTTCATCGAAATCAACAAAGAGTCTCGAAAGTCGAGGGAAATTCACCCTTTGCAAATTATCCAGTTTGGGCAAGCCAACACTTTGTTGGATATGGAGAAATGTATTTCTGGTGACAATTCTTGGGCGGAAGATAGGGAAGGACCTCTAAATAATCAATGGCCAGATTCAGAAATCCTTGGTCGTTTGAATTTCAAAACTACTTCCTTTCCATCACTCGAAACCTCACGCCAAACTTCACGCCAAACCTCACCAGAAATGTCGAACAATGATCTCGAGACAAAGGAGGGTGAGAGTTCTGCCCCGGTACCTGGTTATATTAAACGCCTGGCTCTTTCACCTGCTAGAACCAAGGACAAGCACTACGTTCCGGATATTAAACATGGTCCATATCCTAGATCTGCATACGCTCCTGATGTCAAAAACCGAGAATTCAATGATTACCGCACAAAGCGGGTTTTGAAACCTGGAGATGAGTTACCTGATACTGATGATGAAAATGACGAATCTTACCTTCTCCATAAACGAAAATGGATTATTAATGATTACACGGATGTTAAAGATGACGAAAAAGAGTACTTTATTAAGTGGGAAGAGTTCATCATGGCTGAGCGGCTCACTAATCAATCTCATCTTCCGGAAACAATCACAAGATTTGTAGCGAGAAATCGCGTTTGGTTTGCCGAGAAGAGGGCTCGAAAGAAAGAATGGCGCAAGCAGATTGAATTGTGGGTAGCAAGGGGTGATCTCAAAATCGGTTCAGTTATGTCTTATTGTGCAAAGATGTTTGAACAGGGAAAGAAGGAATTAGACGAGATGAAATCCAAGTCGAATTTGGAATCAAAGTCAACTCCAGACGTGGAGCCCGCAGACGTAGAGCCTATAATGAGAGGTCCTCACGATTGCGTGTGTGGTCATCAAGTTTCAGTATGGCAAAGTAATGCTATACAATGTAGTGGCAGAGTAAGTTTATTTATCATATGTTTACCATAAGTGTACCGGACTAATTGCTTTATAGCTTTGTGTTGATGGTGACTACCATCGGGAGTGTGCTGAGAAATTTGGACGCCCAGTCGAGAGAGGCAATTGGCTGTGTGATCGATGTCATGCGAAAGCATCGGGAGAGCAACCATTAGGGGAGAGTAGTAATGCACTTACAAATTATTCCCGGAACCGAATTTTACGACAGAGGCGAAACGTGTAGGTAGCTAGCATTAGAAAGGGGGGAGGGAAAGCAAAAACAGGAAGCAAGAGAATCTTTTAGGAAATAGAGGATACTCAATGGAACACCAAAATGTAGATAGCTACAACAATATACTGTATATTTTTTGATTTGCCACTTAGAAAAATGTAGTCGTATATGATGATGCATTTTATATACTAGGTAGCTACTTCCCAACTTCCTTACTCTTGTATGGTTAAGTATATGAAATGACTTCATCTGGGTGTTGATAAATTAATACCCTTTTCCTACGCGAATTCCTCGCTCGTTACTTATTCCATATACATATACATATATATATACATGTATACATGTACACTCTAAAATTTTCACCGATCAGCAGACCGTCTGCCTGCCCTTTACTATGTTGGAATGTTATATCACGTTCGCGTGTATGATAAGTCTACATTTGTCTCTGTAACATGCTTGTTGCTATCTGGTACTTGGGTATCATTCACATATAAATGACACATGTACAATATATAGATCTATTGTTGAACTTAACCTTGGAGCATTTTACGGATGTCCGTAACTGTATTTCTATAGAGACACTGAATGCATAGACCGACATAGGTATCTAGGTAGTGTTCTTTAAATGGATTCGATAACATCAAAATCACAATAACTATAACATTTTGATAATGAAATGAATCTTAAAGTGGGTGAGTGGTGAAAGTCTATTCTCAGACGACTACTAGACTACTACCAGACCAGACTACCTCACTATTACCCAAACTCCCAATCCACCCATAGAGCAAGGACCCCCAAAAAGAAACGCCCCGACCAAACACTTCCACCACGACAATCATCAAACAACCACCACACTCCTCGTAACCTTACCCCCGTACCGCAAATCATCCATCCATACACAATTACATACTACTTACTACTTACAACCTACCTCCGTCCATATACCATAATTTCAATATCCCTCGACAGACTTCACGAAATCGATAAGGAAAAAAGGAGAAGGCCCTTTAATTGAAGGAGAGAAAGAAAGAGAACAATTCATTGAATCGCGAAAAGATAAGGATCCCCTTCGATCTGGGAAATAATTCAATTCACCTTTCCCGCATAATTTCGTCTTGTCGCGACTCTGTTGTGGTGCATATGGTATTGTTGCGACAATGATTAGGCCGTGATATTCACCAATAGCTACGAAACGTCACAATAGCAAAAAAATAATTCAAACCTGTCTATTGTCAAACTACCCTACCAAACAACTTCACCTTGCGCGCATATCATAAATTCGTTTTAATATTGGTAAGTTTCCCATTTCACTCTCTTCAATTCATCCATCTTTGTTTTCGATGAAAGATATCACCAAAACATACTCCCGCCAAGAATGTCGTCCATACACCGCGATCGAGTAGTGAAGAAGAGATCTGATCCATTCGTGATTGCTGATATGCTGGTCGCAGAGAGGATGGAAAAGAAGAGAGCTATGGAAGTCGCTTCGAGAAACACAGCTACCATCGGGGGACTGCAAAACCTATTTCGTGATTTTGCCCAAGATGAACTCCCAGAAGTGAGCTCGCACATTCGAGGAATGTCTTACCACGTGTATTGACTGTTTGCAGATGCCGCACCTCTTGGAAATCATCGATGCCGACAAAGGAAGATGGAATTCGCGATCACACGAAGAACTCATAGGGATACCTTGGACCCTACCCAACGAACATTCAGAAGCTCGCAGGCTTCAATATATGACTGTTTTTTCTACAGGAGACCGCGACCTTCAGGTTCCACGAGCTTTTGATCATGAAGATCCAGTCGAAAGTCCAACAAATAGTGCAGGTCGAAGTAGTTTGAATACTCCTCAAAGAGACCCAAACAAAAAGTTCTCTCTCGCGGCTTACCAAAAGATGAAGAAAGATGGAATCAAGCCTACACCAAGAACATCTGATACCCCGGATTCAGTTCGTCCGAAAGGTCATGCAAGAACAACAAGCCATATCTCCAATGTGACTCCAACGGCTCGCGGATCTTTCGAAAGTTCCTCAAATGGCGAAGTGCAAAGGAATGGGTCTGCGGTACACTCTGCGAGTAGATCAGAGCATGTAGTCAAGAATGGCATTGATAGGTACGTTCAATGATTGATATATTCATAATACTACTAGCAAACGCTAAGAACGTCATAGAAATCCCCCTTCCCGAAGCAACCCAACCAAACCACATCATCTCACCAATGGCACCAATGGCGCCAAAAGTCGCACAGAACAAACAAAGGATATTTCGAGATCAAAGGAAATAAATGCACCACAAAATAAATCATCCTCAAAAATGAGCCCTTCAGTTCCTACATGGAATGCACCCATGAAGCACAGCTTACCTCCTCGACCACAGTCTCCACGAAGAGTGGTTTCAGATGGCAGAAACAACAAACGATCACTTGAATCAGATGAACCATCACATGCAGAAAAGCGTGCCAGAACTGATCGAGCGAATTCGCATCTTCAAAAAATCGTCAAACCAGATAATAATTCATCCAAGGGAAAAGCCCCTCCTTCCAATTTGAGCAAGTCAGATGACCATGCATCTAAATCCTCCAAAGGAACAGGGGAGACGAAATCATATAAATCATCAGGAAAACCTATTAATCATTTACCGCCATTACTATCACCACTTCCCGCCGATTTAACAACTCCTACCACATTTGATAGCCCTAAGAAATCAGATCAAAAGGTATCAACATCGAATACTCCATCAAAGTCCAAGACTTCCGTCAGTGGAAAGAAACCTCCACCTAAAGAGTTATCATTGCAACAAGAATCACCAACAACTCCTCCAAGAACTGTATCACCCTTCGTACTTCCACCTTTACTTTCACCAACACTTCCTCCAATTGTTGAAGCAGCATTGGCGGAACATAAGCAAAAGGAAGGAGAAAAGACTACTTCTGCGCCTGAGCATCGTCAAGAAAAGTCGAGTTCATTGACCGTTGAAGAACGTCATACTCAAGCTCGTAAACCAGATGCACCCGGTGTTGCTCGTAAGACTGTTACTGGTGCCAAAGTCGGTCATCCTCCAAAGAGATCTGCCTCAAATACACCCTTACAAAAACCTCGTGAGGTTTCAAAAGCTCCAACTACAAATCAATCATTAATTGTCAAGTTACCTTATTCTAGGAGGAAAGCTACAACTATTGAACGATTAGTTAGATTATCACCAAGACCTTCACAAGATTTTACGAGACTTGAGAATATTAGAAGGAAGGAAGGCTTTGAAGCTATGATGGCTTATGATCTTTCAAAGAAAGAAAAAGCTCCTGTTTTATCTGCTAATATTGTTATGGATCAATCAGTATCAGAATCTGAAGAGGATATACCTTTGTCAACTCAAGGCAGAAAGACCGTCTCTAGGAAACGCCCTAGTGATGTTCTACCTTCAAAAACTGAGCCGCCAATAAAGCGGGCTAAACGTCCTGAGAATCTTGACGTTACGACGGCTAGAAAGACTGTTCCTAGTCCATTGAAATCTCCTACTCGCCCTGGACCATCTCAAAAAGGTCTACTTGCTACACCCAAGAAGAATGAGGGTTCTAGGGGTACCGCTATGGTCAGAGTTTCTTCTAGTGATGGAAATCCTCAAACTCCCTCAGGCGCAAATATCACTGTAACGACTCCTCAGAGCATCTCCACGAGCAGATCTGATCAACTCAAAACTTTGGCTTATAGTCTCAAGAAGAAAGGCGAACGTGAGACAAGGATTAATGGCAATCAACATCAACTTAAGCCTGTTGCTGAACGAACAGCTGGAGTTATAATTGTAATTGAAAGTATCTGTCAGTACATGAGATATTTCAATAGACTTCCTTGTGCTAGTCCTAGGGAAACTAGCTACAGTCAAAGAAGTCAGAATGCTCAAAATTGGGATACAATTATTCCAATGCTTGCTTGGCTTAAAAATATCAGTGAAGACATTCCTGTTCTTCAAGTATTATCTGCTCATCTTAATGCTGTTTGTCTTGAAGTATCAACTCGTGCTTTTATTAGCATGCCTACTTCACCAGGTAATACTGAAGATGATCGAGCAAAGGATCGTGGAATTTGGTCTAAACAACAATCACAAGATTTGAAAAGGCATGATGCATGGAGACAAAGTCACCATGTGGGATACAAACTTTTGAAAGATTTGTCCTCAAAGGGTGAACCTACAATTATTGGACCATGGACTAGTGTTGATACAATTACAGCATATTGCATGGAAGTTTGTACAGCATTCAACAAGAAGGATAAATGGGGTTGGAAAAAAGAAGTTGACTTTTAGTTACTTTTTACACTTCATGCTGGTTATTCTACCTTGCTACGATTGCTACGATACAATTCTCTTTGTAGTAAAATCCGACGTTCTACGAATGCGAAAATATAATTTCTCGGAATCGCTTCTTTATTATAACTTTACTTCTTCATCTTTTTTGTTGTTACACACTTCTCCTATAGGTATAATACCCAAAGCATTTCGGTGGGAATAGTATAGGATGGTCATGGAAATTGGGATGGTGTAGGTGTGGGTGGAGATGGCGTTTGCGATATTGATTTTGTTTTTCGACTTGAACTTTTGCACATTATACGGTTTATTTTTTGGGATGGGAGAAATGGCACTATACCCAGAGATGTTGCAATTGCTTTTTTTTGACTTGCGGTGGGAGGAGTTGGAATGTGGAATGTGGTTAGGGAATTAAGTGTTTTTGAGGGATGTTGTATGGGGTTTGGGTGGCATAAGTAAAAGATGGGATGGGAGGAAGGAGCTTAGGATGCATAACTGGATGGATGGATGAATGGGTTTTGTGAGTTTTTGATGCATTTTTGATGTATTTTGGGGGATTGGGGTGTATCATAGAATGACGGATGGATGGATGGATGGATTAGATATAATATATGCATGCGAGATAGTGAGGATATATCTACGTGTGATATTCTACGTACGGTATGGTATGCATTAAATGGAATGGAATAGGAATCTATGGAATGGAATAAAAATACTGGAGAGTGAATATACTAAAAGTCGTTAAAGGAATGATACCGTATGAACATGGTGAATAACCTCAATTCGATAGCTACTGTATTATAGCCCTAAAAAATGCAAAAGAGACTAGTTCTTTTTAGTAGCCCTTATCTTATATAAGGACTACCATTCCCTGTGCATAGCTAGCTCTTTCGACAGAATACAATATTGACATCAAGGACTTGCGAATCGTAGGTGTTGCGTCTTTCGTATCCTTCTCTCACCAATAGATAGATACTGGTATAGCATGTGGAAAGTTGGAAATGAAAATTCGTATTTATAAAGTGGTATTTACATGATGTTAATGATTTTTGTGTATGTGTGTACGTATGTGTGTGTGTATGTGTGTGTGTATTTGTATGAGGTGTTTCATGTATAATGAGGTTTATTGGATATGGATATGGATATGAATATTATATAGTACGTGCAGTGGTATAATGATGTAGTAGTTAGTGATGTATAAAAACTCTCGTTAAGCGAGGGAGGGGAGGAGGAGGGGGTCTTGTGGTTTCATTGGTATTTTGGTATTTTGGTATTTTGGTATTCTGATGTTTTGGTATTCTGATGTTTTGGTATTCTGATGTTTTGGTATTCTGATGTTTTGGTATTCTGATGTTTTGGTAGTTAGGTAGATATAGACAGATAGATATAGAAAAGTATATTCATGTTTCTGGGATTTCTTCTCTTAGAGTTTCCTATAATGAAAGAAGGTGAGGGAGATGAAAGGGAGGAGAGAAGAAGAGGGGAGAAGGGTGCGGGGTGTGTGTATATCTTGTGGGCATGTATACTCATATTTGAATATCTCAATATCAAAGTCGACCTCTCTCACCATCTAGAGAAGAAAATTGAATGACCTGGGACTTAAGTAGTATTTGAATGTTCGACCTACTGTTTTGTTAGATCAGATCTAATCTGATACGGTCCAATCTTATTCAATGTATTTCTTTTTTCGAATTCTTAAAGCTCGAATCGAAAGTAGATTGATGTTGGGAGGATTGGTGTTGGGGTTGGTAGTAGTGTTGGTGTTAGTCTATACATACTAGGTAATATCCTTCTTTGATGAGAGGATCGGATTGGGTGCTAAGGATGGGATATTCAAAATTGGAGAGGATGTTGAGATTGAGAATAACAGCTATGCATTTTTCAGTGGGGAGAATTTGGTTTATCCTCTTAGTGCTGGAGTGCTGGTTGAGGGGAATGGAGGAGGAAGGAGGAATATGAGGAGGTTCTGTGGCGGGGTGTGGGATTTGATATCTGTGAGGGACTTGGGAAAGGAAGAGGGAGAGAGGGAGAGAGGAAGAGAGGGAGGTACTATGTTTGGATGTGATAGTAATTCCATCGTTCTTGAGTCGTTATATAATTTTGAGAATCATCGGCTCTACTATTCGTAGCGAGAGCTACCTAGCTATAGAAGAAATCAAGTATATATCTATTACTCCCATTCCATTTTTATGGGTACCACATTCATATACGTACATATCAACATATCATATTGCACAATGCCACATCCTCACATTTTCCAAACTCCAACTTCAACTTCAATTTTAATTCCAATTCCAACTCTATCTTCAGTAACAGCCTCAACTCTCATACGCATTTCATTTCCCATTTCATTTCATTGCAACTCCCATTCCTATCCTCATCCCCCATAGCTAATTAACCACCTCTTAGATCCAGATCCAGATCCAGATCCATAAATAAGCAAATAATAAATGACCAACTACCTAGGTAATCAATCAATCAGTCAATCATTTCATTGCCATTGCCATTGCCATTACCCTTACTATTACTAAAATCTCAACCTCGACCCCAACTTCGTAGAAAGGAAGAGATGAAGATTCCTTGGATGCAAAGATATATATATATATATCAATCATCATCCCAAACACCACCCTATACCCCAGCATAGCCTGGCATGAGATGTCGTGACGTGATGTGTCTATGATCAACCAACCAACTGCTCATCTTGTTATTATACAAATAAATATACACACATACAAACGCACATATGAATATAAACATAGCTATCTTCCTACCAGAACAATTTGCTACTGCCACTGCAATAATGATGATGACGACGACGACGACGACGAGACCAATAATGATGATCCTGAAAGAAAAAGGAAACGTAGATCGTTAAGAAACCTAGAACACGCATATACCTACTAGCTATACGTGATGTGTGTAGAAGCATATGTCAAGTTGATGCATGAACATCAGTAGCTTGGCAGGCTGTGTAGTGAGTATAGAGCTTCATATACAATACGATTTTTCAATCCTTCAAAGCATTCTGGACATTCATAGTATCCGAGAGATTCAAAGTATTCTGAACACTCAGGGAATGTGGGACATTTAAGACATTTCAAACATTCAAACTGTCTGAGAGATTCAAAGTATTCCCAACATCCAAAGCATCTCATGCAAATATGTCAGACAATGCAAAGCATCCAAGCCCATTCGATTTTCGCATCTGCATCTGCATTTGCATACCTACTCAAAGCATCTCAATGTAAAATTCATCTTATGATAGTGACCCTTAGTATCTTGCCATTTTCCCCCAGCAGCTGAGTTGTATTAATGATGATTCTATGGGAGGCTCAAAGTCGTTGATATCATGCGTCTTGCATGATGGCATGAATACCTAGATCAACTAGAATACCTAGTATACATGCAATACATCAAATCATTCACAATACATCAAATCACATTCCATAGAACATTCTCCCACAGGCAAGCAATCAGACATCAAATCATTTAACATCAATAAAGAAAATAGTTGGTGAGTTGTTACAAGGCTTAGCTTTTAAAAGGCGATGCGATAATCAGAGGATATTTTTCTGTCTCGGACCTTCCCAAGTCTGTACACAGCCCAAGCTCCAACGCTGCCTACCCATTCCCTTTTTCATTCATCTTCATCTCTCATCCTTCTGGAATTATACACATCATCCCCTTTCTATCATCTCATCTATTGCTTCTCCCTATAAATCATGAACGTTAGCGTGCTGCAATAACATAAGAGATACTCAAATGGTAATAACTTACAAATCTGCGAGAATCTTCTCTCCCTTTGCACGTGCTGATGCAAAGTCACCAACCATATAGAAAGCACCTTCTGGCAAATCATCACCCTCTCCGTTCATGATAGATTTGAAACTGGCAATTGTGGTCTTCAAGTCAACGAGAACACCCTCGATACCAGTGAAAACGTGTGCGACAGTGAATGGTTGAGACAAGAATCTTTGCAGTTTACGGGCACGCTCGACAGTCAACTTATCAGCTTCTGACAATTCATCCATACCAAGAATGGCAATGATATCTTGGAGGGACTTGTACTCTTGCAACATTTGTTGGACACGGGTGGCGGTATCGTAGTGATCTTGTCCGACAACACGGGGATCCAACATACGGGATTTTGAGTCAAGGGGATCGACAGCTGGGTAAATACCCAACTCAGAGATACCACGGGACAAGACAGTGGTGGCGTCCAAATGGGCGAAGGTAGTAGCAGGGGCAGGATCAGTCAAATCATCAGCTGGTACGTAGACAGCTTGGACGGAGGTAATGGAACCCTTGGTGGTGGTGGTAATACGTTCTTGCATGAGACCCATGTCGACGGCGAGAGTAGGTTGGTAACCGACAGCAGATGGAATACGACCGAGGAGCGCACTGACTTCGGAACCAGCTTGGGTGAATCTGAAAATGTTATCGATGAAGAGCAAGACTAGTGAAAAAAGTTAGCAAATTTCATTTTTTGATGGAAAAAGGATCTAGAAAAACTCACCATCTTGTCCCTCTTCGTCTCTGAAGTATTCTGCCACAGTCCTACAAGTAAGGATGTTGGTTAGCTTGCATAATCCTCAGCTCCTTGACAAAATCAGGTGCGATGTAATGTATCGAAAAACAGGTAGAACATTCAAAGAACCTGAGATACTGAAAAGAAGTGATACATTCAAAGGAGGTCCTGTGCTGAAAAGAAGTAGAACGTTGAAGGGTGCTGAAGTATTGAAGACAGGTAGAACATTCGCAGGAAGTGATGTATTAAACAATGGTGGTACATCGAAGCAAGGAAATTTGCTAAAAAGAAATGGAACATTGGAAGGAGATGATGTATTGAAGACAGGCGGTACATTAAAAGAAGGTAACATATCGAAAACAGGTGATGCAATGAAAGGAGGTGATATATCAAAAAGGAGTACTTACAAACCAGTAAGAGCAACACGAGCACGGGCTCCGGGGGGCTCGTTCATTTGACCGAAGACCAAAGCGACCTTGGAGTCTCCATCAAGTTGAATGACCGAGGTCTCTTGCATCTCCTTGTACAAATCGTTACCCTCACGAGTACGCTCACCAACACCAGTGAAAACAGAGTAACCACCGTGTGCCTTGGCGATGTTGTTGATCAACTCTTGAATGAACACAGTCTTTCCGACACCGGCTCCTCCGAAGAGACCAATCTTTCCACCACGAGCGTAAGGAGCGAGCAAATCGACGACCTTGATACCAGTAACCAAAACTTCGGCAGCGGTAGATTGCTCAGTGAAAGGTGGGGCATCGGCGTGAATTGGTAATCTCTTGTTACACTTAATGGGTCCACGTTCATCGATTGGGTCACCAGTAACGTTCATGATACGACCGAGAGTTCCAGCACCGACTGGTACCATGATTGGGGATCCAGTATCGGTTGCGCGGTGACCACGGACTAAACCTTCGGTACCTATAAACGAATTCAGTCAATCTTTGTGCTTGTATCCTTCGAGCTCGAGTTCTCTTACCATCCATAGCAATAGTTCTGACGACATTCTCTCCCAAATGTTGCTGTTATCCCTGTCAGTCCGTATTCGACGTTTGTTTATTCCTTGTATTGTTGACGTACTGCGACCTCAAGAATGAGTTTGTTACCACCGTTAGTGGTCTCGAGGGCGTTAAGAATGGGTGGGAGCTTCTCGGTATCGAATTTAACTGTTCAGATGTGGTCAGTATGCAGTTGCAGGGTATCTAAAGCTCGTCCCCCATATATTCCCTAGATCCGGAGTTTGACGTCGTTGCCGAGAAAGAATTTTCCATGCCACTTACCATCAACGACGGCACCAATGACTTGATGGATCTTGCCATGTACTGCACTATCACTAGCAAATCTAGCAGAAGCAGCTCTTAAACCAGTTGACAAAGCTGGTCTGAAGGCGCTTCTTGAAGCCCGGAGGGCAGAGTTTTGGATGGCGCTATAGAAAGTTTTAAAGTCAGCTCAATTGGACTATTGCCACCCATTGCGACAGGGCAAAATATTTTCAAATATAAGTACGTACCTCCTGAACATCTTTACGGATGGAGAAGAGCGTTGAAGATGTGAGTGGAGATACAAAGATTGATGGAGGTATGGTATTGCAAAATGAGGAGGTAAATTGAAGCCAGCAGCAAAATGAGCTTCTCGACTAATTGTTAGCGTATACCCCCACGTGATGGCGTAAATTCCGACTTCCCGTTTTGACCCGAGTTGAGATCATCAACAACAACGTCGATATCAGAGAGACGAGGTCAAATCTTGGAAGATCATACATTGTAATAAATATTTTAGACAACTGTTCAATTCACACTCAGTTGTTATCAAATGATACTCATTATTACGTTTGTAGTATTATTTGGTCGGATTTACAAAGAATAATCACATATTTTATTTTCCCACCAAAATTTCTTTTTTTAATTGGCGGGGAGAAAATAAAAAATCTATTTTTTTCTTCGCTGCAAAGGCTCACATAGGTAGCTAAAATAAATCTATCGACATAAAGAGGTAGGTATTGAAAAGCAGACTCCGCATACTTTTTCCGTCTCCAATCTCTGTCATATTTTAGGTTCATTTTACTCATTTCTTAGACCTGCTTGCCCGCCGAACAGCCATTTTATCTACTAAATTTCTATAGCGTTGATTCGAGTGCCAATACCTGTACATAATTAGTCTCTTGCATCAGCTATGTTAAGGGGGAAACTTACTATTGCTGTACGGGTTGGAATGTATACTTGAATAAAGTTCTTTCTGTCATTCCATGAAAACGGTGTTGTGAAGAAGCGTGTTGAAGAATCGATTCTTTCGAATCCTCCAACATCCTTGGTATCGGTGTTGAGAACAGCTTTGTAAGTACCCTCTTGTTCGACACCAACTCTGTAATCTACGAAACTTTGGGTTGGGTTGAAATTGAAGATCCATAACAAGCCAGCTCGCTCAAAGACAATGACCTTATCAGACTCATTCTTCAAACTAATATAAGCTTGATCACTGTGTAACCATCCATACTTTGCCTCAAGATGTTGCATATGGGAATCAAACTCGTTCAATGCTTTGTAACGAAGAAGATCATCATCTGGAAGGTTGAATTGACGACGAGCATACCAAAAGCTGTTGTTGTTGCCTTCACGAGGGAAGTCGAGCCACTCTGGATGACCGAATTCGTTACCCTCGAAATTGAGATAACCTTCACCTCCAAGACCGGATGTCAGGAGGCGAATCATCTTATGTAATGCCATTCCACGCTCGATAATTGGCGTGAACTCTGTAAGTCTTGACATATTTGTATACATCTCTGCGTCACACAAGTGCATCATAATGGACTTATCTCCAACCAATGCTTGATCGTGACTCTCGCAGTATGCGATAGTCTTCTCACCATGACGTCTATTGGTCAAAGTAAAGCAGATATTTCCGAGATCCCATTCGTCGTCCTTCTTCTCCTTGAGGATCTTGATCCACATATCAGGAATGGCCATAGCAAGTCTGTAATCAAACCCTACACCACCGAGTGCTAATGGTAAGCACAAAGCGGGCATTCCCGAAACATCTTCTGCAATAGATATCGATTCTGGATAAAGTTGGTGCAACATCTCATTGGCAATCATGAGGTAGACAACACCGTCCTCATCAACCGATGGACCAAAGTACTCATGGTAACCACCGGAGAACCCCGTTCCAATTCCATGATGGGTATAAAGCATGCTCGTAACACCGTCAAATCGAAATCCGTCGAAGTTGTATTCGTCCATCCAGAATCGTAAATTGCTGAGCAAGAATCTCAAGACTTCATGAGACCCGTAGTTGAAGAGTCTACTATCCCACAACTCATGCTTTCCTTTAGGACCTTCGTGGAAATAGCAGCTGTCACTTCCATCGAACTCATTGAGCCCGTCCAATACATTTTTGGAAGCGTGACTGTGAACAACGTCAAGCAGCACGGTGATACCAAGTCCATGTGCGGTATCTATAAGCTCTCTCAGCTCATCAGGTGTACCATATCGACTGCTTGCAGCAAAGAAACTGTTGATTTGATAACCGAAACTTGCATAATATGCATGCTCCATAATAGCCATAAGCTGAATAACATTATAACCCAAATGATGTATTCTTGGTATCATGTTCTTTGTGAACTCCTTGTATGTGGAAACTCGTAGTTCTGGGGAAGAAATACCAACGTGTGCCTCATATACCCTAACACTTTCTGGCTTCTTTGGTCTGGGATGCTTGAAGACATATCGTTCGGACTCAGGTGGGTTCCAAAATCGAGCATCGTAAACTGGGGAGACGGAGAGATCTTGTGTGACATATTTGATCCATGCAGGAATTCGTTCAATTCGTTCGCCGGAAGGTGTAATCATAGAGATCTGGTGGGGTTAGCGGAGGTAAATAAAGCAGCTAGCCAGAGACACTTACCTTGATCTTAGAATTATGTGCGATAGCTGGTTTGCCATCCTTTGCAGGTAAAACGATTTCGAAAACCCCATAAGGATCCTTCTTCATAGGGTAAGACTCGCGGTTCCAATCATCTACACGATGTTAATGTTCGACGTCCTGAGAGTTTTGAACGAGGGAGAGAAATACTAAAATCACCAATCAAGAATGCTTGTGTTGCATTCGGAGCCCATTCCCTGTATGTAATGTTGTTCTTCTTATCGACATTGAATCCAAACTTCTCGGTACCCTGGCATGGTTAGTTGTGACCAAAGAATCTATAGGAGCTTCACAAACTCTGCTAAATTTCTCAATACCACCTTCGGTATCGTCGATGGTTTTAATCCATTGCTGTGCTTTTGAGAATCTGTGTTTTAAAGAATCTCGGAATGGTTCAAGCCATGGATCAAGTTGGATAACACCTGGATTGGTTAATATTGAGAATCGTCTGGGGACCGTTGAACTTACCAGTTCCATCATTTGGGATTCCCTTTGGTGCTTCACTCTTCATGATTGAAGCAGTTGCCAGTTCACTTACATTAGCCATTCTTGCAGATATTGTTTTTGACAGATTGTATGAGGCTGGGGAATTTAATTTAGTATTTTATTGGAGAAAGTCGAGCTAGCAAGTACCTACCTAGTTCCTAGTACTCTCCGGATTTGAGGAGCTATGATGATGGGGGTATGATGGTATGTATGGTTTAGCTCTCTTCTAACCGCGCAAACAAGATAAGGGAGGGGCGCTTAACACACGATTCAACTTGAGATAGGTAGAGATGGATAGAAAAGTTGACAGTGAAGATAGATAGAAAAGAAAGGGAGGCATTCAGTCAACTTATGATGTTTTCTTTTGGTAGAGAAATCCTGTGCATATTGCGGGGTCTTATTACTCTTTTTTTTTTCGCCATTGTACGAGTAACAAGTGGCTATTGATAATGCAGGAAGTGATTTGTTTGGTGTATTTGATTTGCTTGCATTGATCTCCTATCCTCCCTCCCTACCTAAGGATCTGCCAATTCTTCTACTTCTGGATGAACTTGTTGAGAGAATTTAACCATTGCACGCCTTTTCCAGCCTGAACCCAAGCCCAACTAAACCTGGAAGTATTTATCACGAGCTTAGGTACCTACCGAGCCTACCTAGTAATAACAATGATAAAGCAGAGTGAAGCGAACTTTGACTGAAGGGACTGACCTGACTGGACCTTGTTGTAAACGCCTGCAAGCCATCCTGCTCGTGCGTGTTTGGCATTAGTGACGTCGATCCCTGTCATATGAGAAAATCAACGAACCATTCTTGAACCATTCTCGCCATTCAATTCAATCCATGAATTTGTGTGAAGATTCTCGAAGAAATCGTACCGGCAGTGACAACCTTCCAAGCTTGAAGTAGGAGAAGTTCGCCGGAACATGGAGTTATTTTAATTATATTTATACATATCTACATATTAGGTAGTTGCTTAGTAGCTTTTATACTAGAGACGAATAGGTATGAAATCAAAAGGTAAATGTCAAAAAGTTGAAAGTTTATAAATAACCCTTTTTCTTCCGTCTTCACTCATCCCTCACTCACATCAGCATTCATTGTTTTCATCCCACTTCCCGTTTTAGTCCGCACTCCTCCAGATTTTTAACACTAGCTTGGACCAATGAGAAGACTCTCACCCCGCAACAAGATGCTCATAGCGTCGGCTACCGTAGTACCGCCGGTATCGACATATCATTGTCTCACGCAATCTGATGACAATCATTCACGTGCATTGCTATTGCTGTACAGCCTCAAAACGTTCAAATGATTTCTAGCATGTTATGATCAGAGTTGATAGATAATCTTGCACTTCAATACCCAAGCCCTCTACGGCCATTTGTTGCTCAGATGAGAAAATACATTTCAACAATATGTCTCCGATATCGGGACTCAACCGGATCTCCCATTCCAATCCTCGACTTCTAAGAACTTGCCACCGGTCTCTTCATTTCTCATCCATCAGATATTATCGAGATGCACAATTCAGACGCTCTGATTATGATGGACAAGGTTGGACTTCATCATATGAGCCAGGTGCTCCAACAAAAGGTCCCCTATCCCAAGCTTCTAAACATGGGGTTCCAAGCCTCACTCCTTTGTCATTGAAGAATCATTTGGATAAATTTGTTGTTGGACAAGATAGGGCAAAAAAAGTCACATGTGTGGCTATTTATAATCATTATCAACGGGTTAGAGAGTTGAGAAGGCAGGAAGCCGAGGAACAGGAAAGGAGGGATCAGTATAGTAGGAGGCATCTATATGAACGGGAGCGTAATAGTCATCCCGTTGACAGTAATTATATTCCTCCACTTCACATGGAATGTTCAGATTCTAACATAATACTAGACGAATACGTTGGTCACGCCATTCAAACCGCCGACCTGAATGCTTCGTACCGTGAACGCGAGTACGAAGAAGAACCGGAGCTGGGTTCCAGACCACTGGAAGACCCTTCTCAAAACCGTACCATCATTGAGAAATCAAATCTCATGTTATTAGGACCGTCTGGTGTCGGAAAAACCTACATACTCCAGACTCTAGCCCGTGTTCTCGAAGTTCCCTTTGCAACAGTCGATTGTTCTTCCTTAACCCAGGCTGGCTACATTGGAACTGATATTGAATCTTCCATTGAACGTTTACTCTTAGCTTCATCCAATTCCATCCAAAAATGTGAAACAGGAATAATTTTCTTCGATGAAATTGACAAGTTAGCCAAACCGGCTGTTATGACCCATGGCCGTGACGTGTCAGGCGAAGGTGTCCAACAGGGTCTTCTCAAAATGATTGAAGGGACCACTGTCACTGTAAACGCTAAATCTGATAAAAACGCTTCCAACTCAAACCGAAGCATGGACCGTGGAGGCCGAGAATCAAGTTCCCCTGCAAGAAGCGAACAATATACGATTGACACCTCAAACATCCTCTTCGTATTCGCCGGCGCCTTTATCGGACTCGAGAAAATAATCTCTCAACGGCTGTCAACCGGTTCATCCATCGGCTTTAATTCCTCTCTCTCCTCCTCCTCCTCCTCCTCGTCCTTTTTTTCCTCCAACCCATCAAAAGAAAACCAAAAGGATATCCTTGTCCATGCCACCCCCACAGATCTCCAAGCCTATGGTCTCATACCCGAACTTCTCGGCCGAATTCCAATAACCACGTCGCTCTCTCCCCTTTCCCTCCCTCAACTAGTATCTATCCTCACCGAGCCCCGCAATTCTTTGGTTAAACAATATACAGCACTATTTGAGACCTACGGCTCCCACGGTATAATCCTACAATTTACCAAATTAGCACTAGAAGCCATTGCTTCTCGAGCCCTTTACGGCTCCTCTTCTCCTTCATCCAAAGAAAACAAAGGCAAAGGAGAAAAGGGAACAGGCATCGGAGCAAGAGGTCTCCGTTCCATTATGGAAAATGTGTTGCAGGAAATCATGTTTATAGGTCCCTCATCACCTAATATCCGTTACGTCCTCGTGGACGAAGCATTTGTTAAGGGACTCGAATCCACATCTACATCTACATCCTCCTCGAGTATAGAAAACGAAGGAGTAGACGGAACGGGTGAAACACGTCTCCCCCGCTGTTTTCCACGCAACCAGAGAAATATCTTCGAAGAAGCAATCGAGCTCGAAGAAGAGCTATGGAAACAGCGGAATGGAATTTCAGAGAAGCAGAAAGATGGGAAAGGAGGAGATGGTGATGGCGACAAATCCATGGATAGTTTTCAGGAATACAGGGTTGTAGTTGAGAGCGGGATGTGAAATGTAAGATGTGAAGCTCACCTTCGAGTCTCCATCACATCCCGCAGAAACCATGTCCGTCCAGCACCCCAAAACAACTAAATCCGCAGCCCAACAAATCAAGAAAAAGAACACAAAGCCAAGAAGAAAACCCGGACTTATAAACCAGGACTGATTAATCAATTGGTTTGAAAAAGAAAACAAAACTCTCAACGATTAATCTCGCATCTCTCTTGGGAAAGAAGGAAGGAAGGAAGAAAGAAAGGAAGGAAGAAAGAAAGGAAAGCCGGTTGCCACAATCTAATTCCGATTCCGATTTTTTATATCCATTGTTGATTTCGTCTTCAATTTCGTCTCTGATTTCGTCCCCAGTTTCATGATCAATCCACCTGCACCATGTGCATATCTTTAACGTGGATGGAGGATTTCAATGTACAGGTACGGAGGGAGGGAGTTCGGCGCGTATGTTTGCGGATTCTTGATACATGTAAGGAAGAAAGGAAGTAGGAAGTAGGAAGTGGGAAGCAGGAGATAGTGATAGTGATGATGAATGAACAATTGTGTATTTGAATAGGCTGGTATCCAGATGTGGGAATGAGGAAATAGTACTTGACTCTTATGGTCGTGTCCGTATGTATGTGTATACGCATACTGTGATGTAACATTGCAGATTGAGATATGATATGCAAAAACCACGGTTCCATTTGGAAATCAGTCAACTTTTCAATCTACCTAATCCAAGCATTCACAGAAGCCAGTTCTTTTAAACACACGCACGCAAAAAACAGGGGATCATTCACGAACTGTTGTACAAAAAGGTTCATTGTAAAATTCGATCTCTCATCTCCCTCGCTCACTTCTCTCCCGCACCCTCCCGATTTATTCTCCCTCCCTCCAATTCTATGCACAAAACAATGCTTTCCATCCGCTAAGATTTCCTTTACAAGAAATCTCCCTTCTTCATCATCTCATGCAGGCCCCGTTCATTTTCCGTCCCATCCATCTCCAGGCTCACATCCATCCAACAAAAGAAATAAGAGTTTGTATGCAGGTAGTTTTTCGAATAGCACCGTTCCGAGTATGGTATGTATTCTTTTCTTTTCTGGCATTATGTATAGTTGGTATGAGGGAGAATTTAGTTCTTCTTGGGTGCAGATTGGACCTGACCAGGGCCGGAGTATCCTTCGGAGGAGAGACCGCTGATGGGTTCGGAGTTTTGAGACTGTGTTGTAGAGTGTTAGTCCTATGTTCCTGTATATTTTGGATAAATTCCAAGCTCAAAGACGGAGAACCCGGTTGAGAATGAGATTTGTGAGAATGCCAAAAAGATTACACATACTTTTAAGTATTCGTTTGTAGCCTCTTCCCACTCCTTGTTCATGGTAGATGGAGATCCCTTTGCGAATGATCTAATGAAGAGGAAAAGGGCGAGGGAAACACCAACTCCACCCATTGTGTATCCAAAGACCTTCCATCCTTCTCCTGGAGGAGTTTGAGCTCTTGGTCCGTGGGCGCCAAAGGCAATGTAGTAAGCTATTCACAATGTCTGTTAGCCTTGTTGTTTTCCTCAATTTCAATCTCAATCCTAGTTTTAATCTCCATGTCCATCCCAGTATGTTGTACCCCCGCAACCTCCCATTCAACAGCTCATGAGGTAAGCTGGCTTCAATCTGCAGCTCTCTGCAATTTATCCAAGCATATACCACCCTCCAATAACCTCTGTATATAAAGCCCATATCTCCCACCAAAAAAAGAATCTCACGTACCAGCCTTCTTCTCTTGTAAAGTCAACTCGGCCCAATTAATCTTCATGCGATCCCTCAGGTTCATCCAAAGCTCGGCTTGTTCCTGCGGCGGCATACCCTCCCACCTCTTCTCGATATCGGCCAAAGTAGGATTACTGATCGCATGAGTGGAAGCACATCGAACCTGGTTTCGAACCACAGAGCCCGTGGCGGCGCGGACAATTGATGTGCGGAGCATGTTTGCGACGGGGAGGATTATGGGTTGGAGATTTCGAGAGGTGTTATGCGTGCGGACGAGTGTTGATACAAATTGTAGAGGATAGAGCTACGTACGAGTTGGAATGGGTGGTGGAGGATGGGGCATCGGATGACTTTGGAGACGCTTTTCGTTAAGCGAACTAGAGGTCCACTTTGTAGAGTCACGTGGTCAGTTTATATCTTCAAGTTTGGGGGATTTGAAGTTCTCGGGATATAAAGTATTTGACTCTCTTGGGCTAGAATAGATGATGAGTTACTACGCCATGATTGAAGCTCTTTTGATCTCGTTGCAACTTCATTTGGTTGAAATTCGAGACTCTTGGGTTTGACGAATCAACGTCATCCGGTTGGCCATGATTAAATTTTTTGCACGTTTATAAATTATCAAATGTCGATTGGATGGTGAGGTTGCTATGAAACAGTGCCGGATATTGAGAGATTGATATTAAAAGTTCTGCTCTCCAAAGAACGGACTTTGAAGGATTGGACATCTATTTGTATGTATACACCGTGAGGCACCCAGCCATGGTAGCAACATTCGTTCGTTATGATATGATGAGATATTCCGATCTCGAAACAGAGGGAAAAACAAAGCAAGATAAATTTATTTACCGACGGCATGGATAATAGATCCCGCGGTTGGCGATTGCATCATCTGTCAGCGGGTGCATAGACACAGTAGCATTTTAGATAACCCGGCGCCATCTTCAAGCTCTACACCAATATATCATTTTCGATATATCTTCATCAAATACTCTAGATTGTTTATAGATTGGTATCAATTCCGCACCTTGAGATGGGGGACGAGTTCTTCAATTGTGGGGTACATGGTAGCTAGCCCGAGATATATCCTTCGACAGCTGTTGACCTGGGGTGCAAAGGTCTAGTGGCCATCGATCTTGTCTCTGATCGAATGAAATAGATTATTTGAGACCCGAGTTTTGCTTTGAATGTGATAGAGGGGAGTGAGGAATGAGTTTCGACACTAGGTATGGATTGCAAGGATATCAAGAACGTTGCGTGATAGTCATGTGAACATAAGAAACGTGACTTTACTTGGATAACCATTTGCTCCTGATACCTTTCGCAGAAGTGATCCATCCGATGGAAAGTCACAGTTTTTATTTATAATATATGAGTTGCTGGCATCTGCTTTGCTTATCTTCTCTATCTGGGCACCAGAAGCTTGAACCATATATTGTGTGAGAAGTACCTCTTCACGCGTGTGGCAGAGGTACATTTGCAAGCGGCGGGGTGTGCAGGCTGGCGACTACCATCTGGGTAATTTGTAATCATGCATGAGTAAAAGATGCAACACACAACACACATACACACACACGTACACATACACATACACATACACATACATGCAATTCGATCATCTCAAGACTCCAGGGCTGCCATTTATACTTTGCACAAGCACACAAATCTTTTCTCGTTCACGGTTCCCAAAATCTTCTCTGCAGCTGTTTTCTCAACCCTTAAATATAAGCTTTTCACAATTTGGCCACCGTACGTGGGGCGTTATCAGAGAAAAATAGAAAGTCCGAAAATGAGGCCGTAGGAGAACGGAGTCCAGAGATTTAATCCCTTGTTCAGCAAAGCTCAATCTCTCCTCCTCATCAATTTACACGAGATTATGTGAAATTGATTATGATTAGAACTCTCATTATAAAGCCATTTGACTCACTCAACAGTTATCATGTAAGAAGAAAATCTCGAAGCAGCACGTGTATGAAGTGAGTGGAGTGATTCATTGTGCTCAGTATGGGCTGACACAATACGGGACGAGAGCATTGCTTTGGACTCAAAGACCAAGAAATCTGAGAGGCGAAAGTTTGAACGATGGATGATGGTAAGATGGGGTGAGATTTTGAGATGTCTGGATGTCTGGATGTCTGCATGTCCGGATGTATAGACTTTGTGTATCTTATGTATCTTCTCTGTAAATACTATGAAAATCAGATATCCCATGGAAGATAGATTCTTTCGCCTCGGATCGCGATAATACGGATAAACGTTAATAGATTGTCTCACTCTACATACCCGAATTACCGTGGTCTAAAAGCAATCCGGCGACTGATTCCGATATATCAAGATATCAACCTATGGTAATTGAGGGGTTTGAGGGGTTTGAGGGCTTGAGGGGTCGAGGAGTCGAGCGATAACTTGTAGGAGTGGTAACGATATTGTAAACGGCTGAGGTGGGAGTGGCTGTCAAGTACCTGTCTGGACACCCGTTTGGATACTACCTGGTATGTACTTCAGAGCTCAATAGCCATCAAGCTTGCTTAGCTAGCATGTACAAGTAGAAGCTGACTGTGCGCAAAGCTTGTTAGCAGGTACTTTGGGCAGTATGTCCCATATGTCACCTCTCGTTGGACGTGAACCAGGAGTGAGTTCAAGTAACAGATGCCATGAAAGTGTATTCCCCATCATACGAGTAACAATACCTTGTAATTACTAGGTACACAAACAGCAATCTCCATACTAGATACCCAGCTGGGCATTAACTTCAACCTCTCAAACAAAACCAAGAAGATCAAGAGTAACACGTAGGTACTTCATACTTCAACGAGTGAACACTGACTTTGATAATAAACTTGGCGTTGCAGAGTGCACACCTAGTACATACCAGCATTTGAATCATTATTCGAGGGACGAGGGGCGAGTGAGGGATGGATCCAGAAATCCAGATCATCCAATACACGGCACGGTCCACATACATTCATTCCACGCTAAAGGAGGGGCGCTACCGTAAAATTGATTCAACAATGACCCCACCAACTTTATGTCCCCCTCCCCTCCGTTTCTTCCTTTTCCTACATAAACAATCCAGTCTCCCTTTACAAAATCATCTCAAGAATCATCAAAAAAATCATACAAGTAAGTATTCTTACACCTATCTCATCATAACCTCAACACCGCCGTCATTTCTTTATCATCTATAGCTTCGACGGCTACATCCGAAGCTCTCTTTTAACCTCCCCAAGCTATCTTGGTCAACAAACAAGTCGAAAGACCTTTCTTCCAAACATCTTCTAACATCATTTTCCAGAATGGCTCCTACTAAAGTTGGTATCAACGGTTTCGGACGTATCGGACGTATCGTCTTCAGAAATGCTATTGAGCATGATGACATTGACATCGTCGCTGTCAACGATCCTTTTATCGAGACTGAATATGCCGTAAGTTTCCGCTATCGGACCTCCCGCAGATTTCGAGGACCCGAGCTAATCATTTTATGTACAGGCATACATGTTGAAGTATGATTCCACCCACGGTCAATTCAAGGGTGATATCAAGGTCCTTTCCGATGGATTGGAGGTCAATGGCAAGAAGGTCAAGTTCTACACTGAGAGAGACCCAGCCAACATCCCATGGGCTGAGTCTGAGGCATACTACGTTGTCGAGTCCACCGGTGTTTTCACCACCACCGAGAAGGCTAAGGCACATTTGAAGGGTGGTGCCAAGAAGGTTGTTATCTCTGCTCCTTCTGCCGATGCCCCAATGTACGTTATGGGTGTCAACAACGAGACCTACAAGGGTGATGTTGATGTTATCTCCAACGCCTCTTGCACAACCAACTGCTTGGCTCCTCTCGCCAAGGTCATCAACGATGAGTTCACCATCATTGAGGGTTTGATGACCACCATCCACTCCTACACCGCCACCCAAAAGACCGTCGATGGTCCATCCGCTAAGGATTGGCGTGGAGGACGTACCGCTGCTCAAAACATCATCCCATCGAGCACCGGTGCTGCCAAGGCCGTCGGAAAGGTCATCCCAGAGCTTAACGGCAAACTCACCGGAATGTCCATGCGTGTTCCAACTGCCAACGTCTCAGTTGTTGACTTGACTGTCCGCATTGAGAAGGGTGCTTCTTACGACGAGATCAAGGCCGTCATCAAGAAGGCTGCTGATGGTCCTCTCAAGGGTAAGTTACTCTATTAATATCTTTTCCATTTTAATTTACTAATCGTAATATAGGCATATTGGCTTACACCGAGGACGATGTTGTCTCTACTGACATGAACGGTGACAACCACTCCTCCATCTTCGATGCCAAGGCTGGTATCTCCCTCAACGCAAACTTCGTCAAGTTGGTTTCCTGGTACGACAACGAGTGGGGTTACTCTCGTCGTGTCCTTGATCTCCTCCACTACATCTCCAAGGTTGATAACAAGCAGTAGGAGATTTTTGCTCAGTGTTTAGGAAGTAGTGAAGACTCTGACCACTATTTGGCAGAGAATTCTTGAAAGGCAAGCTCTGATACCATGTCAGATGCCAAATTTCATTAAAATGAATAGTTATTACCGAGTAACGATGAATGCCTTATGATAGCGTTAAGAATGAAAACAAGCTCAAGAACATAATACCGTCTTCATCATGTGAATTTCTTCCATTTCATACGTGCTGGCATTGATGTGATGTATGGAATCATGATTTCCGCTCACATGAATGGCTGCCAACTCCATCCACCCTTGACCTGATGCCATTTCAGAAGGTATGCTGGGATAGAATTCTATGAACAGTAGTGCCGCTGCGTCCCTTGACCTTTCCTTCAACTGGGTAAGGACTTCAAATATAATGAACCCCTCGATTCTTGAATACAGAAAGTAATCTTTGTCGTTAATGTACTTCGAATCGATTCATGTCAATGGATCGAAGACCCAGGACCTCTGCTTTCTTACAATCGCTCTCGGCAGGATAGCCAAGCTTAATCGCTGATACAAGCAACTGCCGAATGAACACTCTACGAGAATCTTTAAAGGGGCTCAAAATATGGAGAAGTGAGAAATCTTTGGTCTGATTTACATTGGGCTAGAACCTTCCTTAAAGTTACAGCCCCTCTCCACATGGACGAAAAAAGCGGTACACTAAATCACTCAAATAAAATCAGATATTTGTATACTAACATTTCGATCTTGAAGAATAATATCAGTAGACCTTTCAGTGCCCAGTTTTGTGAGCATTAAGAAAAAGCAAAAGCCTTTGAATGTTTGTACATGATCTCAAATCTAAATAATGACTATTCGATTTGATATCAAATACTGAAAGAATACATTCTCTTGATGTCCTAATTTTTGCTATGTTGGAGGGCACTTACGTGCTAATGTTCTTGCCTATAATTCCAGGCTACAATATTTCGTCGGCTCGGGTGCTTCGACTTGGAATCCATCTCTCCTTCTCCTGCAACTTCACAAACAATATTCATCCATAAACTTGTGAACTCGACAATATTATATTTCCGGACTCGGGATAACATTCTTTCCAAACACTCCAATAGCCAGCCATCATTCTCTTACATAATTATCGGCTTCCGATACCTGAGAACTACTGTTTCTTTCGGATAACCGCTATATCCCATTCCCATTCATCATTGTCTCGGTAAGTTTCCATACTTCATTTCTGTTCTCAATCAACATTCATTCCTCGCACTCCATTATCGTTGACTTGTATGGGTCAAGTAGATTCAAGAAACCGCTATGAAAGTACAACTCTGTTATTAGATTTTACAAGAGATAACAAAGAATTTATGTCTGTCCTTCCCTCATATTACGGTCACATGACTTTCCTATTTTTTCTCTATTCACGTATGATCCAAAACTCATTGTGTAGTATGGAAATGGAGTACTGTTAGGATTTTCTGGATGATGATGTGTATATACAGTTTATCAGGCTGCTTCTATATCACATCCCCAGGTATCTCCCACTGTTCTGGGGTGGATCCATCCACAATGATCCAGCTCCAGTCTTCTTTGACCGTATTATCCAATGCTATCGTACTTTTCGGCGTTGGGTCTCTTTATCCTTTTAACTTTGCATGATAAACTTACAGATCTCCTGACGGTTCATAGTTTCTTGACCTCAACCGGCCAGACCTATTCTCGCAATATCAAGAAAGACTACGGCATTTCAGCATCTTGGTGTTTCGTACCCAAAGAGCTCCTTGCCTGCTGCTAAGGCTTGAGGGCTTGTATTTTAATTTAACGTCGCATGATTCTGGCCTCTTGCATGACAGGACATACCTTTCAGTCGTTTATTTTCAACATCTACTGAATATCAGTCCTGGTGACGGGTTGGTCGGTCAATAATGGACACATTAGGACCCCCGTTATTGCAGTCAAGCGGTGATGTAGATATGCAGCCGAATACACAGGAACTTATGCATTTACAGCAGCAACAGATTCAGCTACATGAAAATGTCCATGCAGGATCTATTAACGGGGTGTTGTCAAACGGCAATGGTAATGGATTTGTTGACCCCAGGGTCCTAACTACTACGGAAGACATGGCAGTCACCTATGATTATCATGACCCAGAGGATGAAATGTATTCATCATCATCAGAAGATACAAAGATTATAGCTATTCCACGCCAAGCATACCTCCCTTCTGGGGTTTGTTATGACGATCGAATGAAGCTGCACACCTCTGGAGACTATTCAGATAATACGGCACACCCAGAAGACCCTCGACGGATAGAACATATAATGAGAGCCTTTAAAGACGCTGGCTTAGTATATACCGGTAGTGCGGAAAATGTCGAGAAAATTCTCAAGGAATCACCTAACAAGTACATGCAGCGTATCATGGCAAGACTAGCCCGAAAAGACGAGATCTGCCTGGCACATACTGCATTTCATTATGACTGGGTTGAGTCCTTATTAAGTATGACCTCTGAAGAATTGCGCGACGCAAATCAAAGATATGATACTGGCCGAAAGTCCCTTTATGTTGGGCCTTGTACTTACGACGCTGCACTTGTCGCTGCAGGTGGTGCGATAGAAACTTGCAAACATGTTGTTGTGGGGAATGTAAAGAATGCTATTGCCATTATTCGACCGCCTGGACATCACGCCGAAGAGAATGAGGCGCTAGGATTTTGTGTCTTTAATAACGTGCCTATAGCTGCTAAAGTCTGTATGGCGGATTATCCTGAGATATGTAGAAAGGTATTGATTCTGGATTGGGATATTCACCATGGAAATGGCACCCAGAACATGTTTTACGACGATCCAAACGTCTTATATATCTCACTCCATGTATATGACAATGGTCAATTTTATCCCGGTCAACCTGATGATCCTAGCCTTCCCGACGGTGGTAACGATAAAGTCGGTCGTGGACCTGGCCTTGGCAAGAATGTCAATATCGGATGGGTCTCTCAAGGAATGGGAGATGGAGAGTACATGGCAGCATTCCAAAGGATTGTCATGCCTATTGCCCAAGAGTTCGATCCTGACCTTGTCATAATTTCTGCAGGATTTGACGCTGCTGCGGGAGACGAACTTGGAGGATGTTTCGTAACACCAGCCTGCTATTCTCACATGACCCATATGCTCATGTCTCTTGCTGATGGAAAGGTGGCAGTCTGTCTCGAGGGAGGTTATAATTTAGCAGCAATCTCACAATCTGCTCTTGCAGTTGCCAAAACTTTAATGGGAGAACCACCAATTAGACTTCCTATTCCACCATTGAATAGAACCGCTGCCGGAGTCTTCGAAGAAGTCAAGTACTATCAATCTAAATATTGGCAATGTATGCGATCTGGAGTCGTTGACTACAAGGAACCAAAATTTAGAAGAGCCCTTCGTCTTGATGATCAAATCAGAAATGGTCAAAGTAATACGCTGAAGACTAACTACCGGATGACTTCCTTGTGGATCCAACGGCATCAACTTGCAAGATCCTTTGATAATCAAGTTATGGTTACCCCATATATTAATCTTGCGAAAAGATTATTGATAATCGTTCATGATCCGTAAGCCCCCTCTTCATTCTTTTTAGTGATGTCTGCTGATTATTCTAGTCCGACATTGTATGCTTCCCCTGATTCAGACACAGCTCAAATCGCCTTACATAACGCCTTTGTTGTAAGTCTCTCCTTTCATGCTATGTAGCATCTGCCTAACTAATCAATTTAGGTCGAACCTCCAGTTAATGATTTTATCGCCTGGGCTGTTGAAAATAAAATTGGTGTAATGGATATCAACATCCCGTTGAACACAGACATTGCCCCCCCTACCACTAGTCGTTACCCATCCCACCCTGGTATGACTGAGCTCGAAAGTCAAATGAAAGATCTTGTTTGCTATATTTGGGACAATTTTATCCAACTTTATGACTCAGACAATATCATGCTTATGGGCGTTGGCGACTCTTACCTTGGTATCAAACAGTTACTCACCTCTAGAGATTGCCGTAATCGTCTCGCTGGGGTACTTGCCTTTATAACTGGTAGTCTTCGACCCGTCAAGAGCGAAACGGATTCAGCTTTAAGCAGTTGGTACAAGGCAAATAGTGAGATTTATGTTGCTGACAAACATGCGTGTTGGAATGACGAAGAAAGCATTAGGAAGGTTAAGAAACAGCGATTTGGAAAGGTGGTGCGAAGTGAAGAGACGGACTTGGCAAGTATGTTGCAGATACATCAGCCGAGGGCAAAGAAGTGGATGCTCGCAAAGTTTGATGAGAAAGCGGTAGATGACCAGGTTATGGTGATGGGGGATGAGATTCCGGTGACTGATATTGATGGTGGTAATATGTCAACAATGATGGAGACTCAATATGTGTAAATGACCTGGGGCAAGGGATTTCATTATTCGCTCAGGTAGGATTGTAGTTTGCAAATTTCCGTTGATGGAACTCATGAGCGATCGTGAGCTAGTCTCGGTGAAAGGTTGGGGAGAATGTTTAGAATAGTCAACAAGCCTACTACTAAGGACATGCTGCACGTGTATTGCGAGAGGAGATTATTAGAACTTTCAAGTCATGCCATGTTTTGGACATTGTATATTTCGGGGGCGTCTTATTAGCTTATTATAGTCAAGATACAAGATAATCTAAACCAGTCTTCATTTTGATTGCTCACTTTGATATCTTTGAGATACTGAAAGCTTTCCGATAGAGTGGCCATTCTCATGGAAGTCTGCATTTCCTTTGTTGGCTTCACAGAAAGAGCTATCTCTACATTTCTATTCCAAGAGCTGGTTTTATATGTGTGCAATGCTGATCCATTTATATCACATTTATTGAAGCTATCATAACCCACTCAAGCACAGATAGAGAATTTAAGTGTCTGATTGATGTAGCTCTTGGGTGGAATAACAATAACACAATACCAAAAATGGTTCTATGAAATGTGATGATGCCACTTTGGGATATCTCGTATTCGAGGTCCCCGATAGAGATCCCTATCCTAATTATTACATAAGCGAGGTAGCAGACATCATCACTTCCCGACTCTATTGCACTTCCTTCTCTGCAACTGCATTCGTCATGATTCATCAATCACTTTTCGGTCGGGTCAGACTGTCATTTTCAAACCGCAGAAGCTTGAAAGATGCCACCTGCAATTCATATAACCCCAATGTCGGGGTGTTCCAAATCTAGGTTCTTATAAATCGGTTGCCGTTTGGTGGTTATCTATCCATCACTACGGTTCGCGCTCTTCAATAGCGCAGCATTTATCACATACCTATAAACCCAATTTATTCAATCGATTTTCTGGTGATAGAGCGGGAAGTACAGAGCTGAAGCAATTGAAAGTTAACAACAGTTAACCCGCAACCCCTCCTACAGCGAAAGGCTTGCGCGACATAATAGAGAGGCGAGTAAAGTCAGAACCAACAAATCTGTTAGCATACATACTGACAATTTGTCCATGTTTTCAGAGAACTTTCATCATATAAAACAAAACAAAACAAAACATCCCAAACGTACCAAATACATATCTTCAACATGTCCATCGCGAATCTTTCAACCGAGTTACTACAGAGAATATATGAGTATTCCGACCTCATTGATATTCTCCATTTGTCCCAGACCTCCAAACAGAATTACAATGCGCTACGTGGACGACGTATGCCCATCATAAGGCGAGCATTGGACAATGAATATGGTCCAATTCCTAGCCTGGTGAAATTGGTCATGAGCGATGATTCAACCAAAGGTAGAAGTATTGTCGGCACAGGAGCACGCCGAAATGTTGCCGTCGATCGTATTATACAAGTTCCAGACGAGCCCCATCTCTCAATCCAATTATTGAGCAAAATGATGAAATTTGGCAAAGCTGCTTCTAGACTTGTCGAGATCTTTCCACAATTTAGATGGCGTCTTGATTACCAGGACAGGAGATTTCTTTGGCTTCATGAGCAACAGCGTTTACGTCGGGCTATCTACAACTATTGGACTTACGCTACTCTTTTTCACGACGAAATCTACGTTCAATTCAACCCCGGTCGTCTCTCGGGCACCCGTGGCATGGGCTCTTGGTTTCTTCCTCCGGTTGAGATCATATCTGACCCTCGCTTACGTCTGATAGAATCCTTTGATACAATTGAAATATTGCAGCTCACTGAGTTTCTACAGCATGTGGTCAAGCTCATTGAACTAGATCTTTTTCCATCGGATTCGACCATACAATCTCAGTACAATTTTACACCTCAAGCAATTGAGAAGATTGCGTGGGGACATGGTGAATGGTACCGGTGTCTTCTGAGAAATCTTCTGAGATATGACCCTTCGGATTTCATCTATCTTTACGACCAAACTTTTACCAAGTCGGAAAGGACAGAATATATTTTTTCCCGAGGGTTTGATTTTAGACGTCACAATACTCCGGCAACTTTAGGTGATGCAATATCTATCATTACTGAGAGAAGACGTAATGCCGCCGGCAATTCACATCTTTTTCATCCTGTGTTGTATCAATCTGGCGATTCGTGTTTGCAGGGGGATAATCTGAAATTTGGTATAGCTGATCATCCTCATGAGGAGAGCTATTCGAATGATCACCCATTCAACAATGATGGGAAAATTGTCCTTTCTACTGATGAGAATGAATAAGAGTTTCGGGTGGATTGGTGGCCAATGTTATGTTACTTGTATCAACCATTTTCCCATCAATTACTTTTCCAATTTTGGTTACGCTTGGGACTTCTTGCCATCATTTGCGCGAACAATGTTGTGTGTATCTACCTGTGCAAAGAACTTTTGTGGCCTGTCAACAAGGAACTTAGCATCAACAACTTCATCAAGATCAAATGTATAAATCAAAGTGAAGAATGTGTAGATATACTCTGTGAATACTTAGATGAATTTGGAATATGATCTAGACGCCCCCCCATTCACGTGAATTGTTTTGAATCGGACTGAACACTCCGACTGAATCGAGCTTAAGGCCATTCTAGAACACTCATTAGTGCTTTTCCAGGTTTCCAAATTCTCACGACCACCATAGCCACGCACAAGTCCAGTACCTAACCTCCTTTTTGTTGTCGACATTCTTAGACAAGCTGAAATTTTTGATGATCTATTATCGCTTTTCAATAGTCATGTCAATTTTGTTATCATCACAGTAATCTGAACTTTCCCACCGGTTTGATTGTTGAACAATTAATTTCACGCTCGTCACTGATGCTCCAGTTTGACCGAATACATACTCTACTGTGGCTTGGGCTTCAGAGTGTTAATTTTGCCTTCCCAGATTTCATACGTTTTGATACCAGGGCAAACTCTTTATGCGGAATCAAATCACCAGCTAGGACTCGAGGCATTCTTCTTTGAAGAAGTTTCTTCAACTTGTAACATGGATCGACATACCACGCTGGGAGCAGCACGTGAAGGGGGTGCAAAGAAGTCAAAACGGAAGAATTTCGATTGGATATCAGAACCACGGACAATGGAATTGACTCCATTTCAACAATTTACCGTGGATGTCGATTGGGAAAAAAGTCCCCTAGGTCCGATGAGTGGATGGCCGAAGCAGCTTCGTTCTATGGTACTTTTGTGTTTTGCAGATCCAAACCCAGTGAGTCTTTCATTTACAAATTCTGATTTTGACAGCTATTTTCTGTTGTTGATCAATTTTATATGTGAGAGACGTCATAGCTGATCTAATAGATAGGCCACAATTTTGTGGGGGGATGATAGCACCATTATTTACAATGAACCATTTACTCAACTTATTGGTAATAAACACCCTGCATCACAAGGGCAAAATGTATGTATTGGATTTGCAGAGGTATGGGATTATTTCGACGTACTTATCGAAGCACAAAAGGAGACAGGTAAAGCACTTATTCAGAAAGATATTCTTCTTCTCCTTCATCGACATGGGTTTGAAGAGGAGACTTACATGACTTATAAATTCATACCGATCATCTGTGAGAATGAAGGACATGTTATTGCTGTACGGACAACGATTGATGAAACTACACGTCAAGTGATTGGGCACAGACGAATGGCCATTCTTCGTGCTCTGGGCGAACAATTATCTAAAGCCCAAAGCATTCGTGATCTTTGGAATCATTTGATCCAAGGACTTGAGCTAGCTGATAAGGACGCGCCTTTTGGATTGTTATACTCAGTTTCTGAACCTTTCGAAGCATCAAGTCCACTCCCATCAACTATATCTTCACCATCCGTACCTTGCGTTTTCGAAGGCTCTGTTGGCATACCCGAAGGGCACTCCATTGCACTCTCGGGATTTGATCTAGCATGTGACCAAAACTGGTTGACTGAGCCATTCAACCAAGCTATGAACGCAATGGAGAGCGTATTAATGCCTGTGGACCCCGAGATGAAGCGAAGATTTGATGGGATACAGTTCCGAGGATTTGGCGAACCAACTCATGTAGTTATTTGTCCAATGACAGATTCCAAGGCACGAAGTGTTCTTGCTTTTCTTGTTATTGCATTGAATCCTCGATTATCCTATGATGAAGATTACCAAGAGTGGATACAAATTTTGTCAAAGCAGGTAACGACTCCTCAACTCTCTGCCATCATACTCCGTCAGGAAGTTGAAAAGCGATTGGCACTTGCAAAACAGGAGGCATTAGACAGGGAAATTCTATCACATCAACTTACCGAAACTGAGAAAAATTTTGCACTGTTTGCAACGCGTATTCCTGTTGGGCTCGCAATCCTAAAGACTGATGGAACTGCCCTGACAGCAAACGATCTCTGGAAATCTCAGACGAAATTAGAGGTTGGAAGCTCGCAGGTCAACTGGGAGAAAGTGTTAGTGGCCGGAGAATTTGAACCAGTGACGAGAGCTTGGTCGGAATGTGTTGAAGAGAAAAAACCCCTCACATTTCAGACACGAATTGATCAGCCGTGGAGAGTCCCAGAGCTGACTACTGATGGTGAAGAGCAGTGGACGGAGACTCATCTCTTACTTACTTTATATCCGGATCTGGACGATGAAGGTAATGTTTCTACGATCATGAGTTGTATTACGGACATTACAGAGTTGAAGTGGTCGGAAAATCAACTTCGAGCGAAAATGGAACAAGCCCTGGAAATGAGGAGGCAGCAAGAGAGATTTATTGATATGACCTCTCACGAAATGCGCAACCCGTTGTCGGCATTAATTGGTTGTGCCGATGAAATCCTCTCTTCACTGCATGAATTTGAAGATTCAGTTAACAAATGTAGTGGTCTTGGGAAAGTCCATGAGTCAACATCCATGGAACCACCAATGCATCTAATAAGTAGTGCTATCGAAGCTACAGATACAATCATTTACTGTGCCATGCATCAAAAACGCATAATTGATGATATATTGACTCTTTCAAGATTAGACAGTAACCTTCTTGTTGTTTCCCCCGAACCTTCTCAGCCGGTACATATCATCCATAACGCTCTCAAGATGTTTGAATCAGAACTCAAACAAGCTGACACCAAATTGAATTTCGTCCAACATGATTCTATCAGAGAATTGAACGTAGATTGGACCTTATTAGATCCAAGCAGAGTTCTTCAAGTTCTTTTAAATCTCATGACCAACGCCATCAAATTTACCCGGACGGAAGAAATCCGTCGGATTACCGTTACCATGGCCGCCTCTTTTGAAAGGCCATCCTCCCAAAAAACGATTGTCGAATATGTACCTAAACATCAAAGTAGCTCTGATCAAACTGTAAAAGGCGAATGGGGAGATGGGGAAGTCCTTTATATATCTATCACCGTCACCGATACTGGTCGAGGTCTCTCGGAAAGCGAAAAAGCAAATCTTTTTAATCTCTTCATGCAAGCGTCTCCAAAAACCCATGTGCAATATGGGGGAAGCGGATTAGGACTTTTTATCTCGAGACAACTTACTGAAATGCAAGGTGGTGAGATCGGAGTTCATAGCGAACGGGGGAAAGGAAGCACATTTCAATTTTATTTGAAGACCAGGAGGACGACTCCGCCCCTTGATTTGCAAGCCTCGGAAGATAGTATGAAAAAGGATTTACAAATGGCGTTGAGGGATGATGCGCTCAGAGAGGCGTGCGGATTTGAAATATCGAGTTTGAGCCATGAGGATACGGTACATAATGGTACGGGTGGAATGGCAGTGAAGAAAATTGATTTGAAGATTCCCATAAGACCTTCGCCAATGAGGAGGATAAGCTCTCGGCTATCTCCTTTGAGTATTAAAAGAAGGACGAAAGGGAATCAAGATGATGGTGGAGAAACAGAGGACGTCCCGCTAGAGGTATTGGTTGTGGAAGATAATTTATTGAATCAAAAAGTGCTGGTGAAAAGTTTGAGGAAAGAAGGATATAGGGTAAATGTTGCAAATCATGGTGGGGAAGCATTAGAATTTCTCAAGGAGACGACATTTTGGGTTGGAGGGGATGGCGAGGAAGAGAACTCAGTATGTACTTTCTTTTTTCTTAACTCCCTATCTTCCTTTGACTTCCGGTCACTAGCGGATAAGTATACAGAGTGCCAGTGGGCAATAATTTGGCAGTAGGGAATTGAGTGGATATCACTAACACATATTATTCAGAAACAACCACTCAACCTCATACTAATGGATTTAGAAATGCCCATTATGGATGGCATCACCTGTGTAAGACAGATCCGGAAGTGGGAAGCTCAGGGGATGATAAAGGGACATGTCCCGATCATTGCTGTAACGGCCAATGCGAGGAAAGGTAAACTTTTACTCTTCTATCTATATACTTCATTTGTTATACCCACTATGTGTATCCAACACCGCTACAAATGCAGATGGGTTGGATTAAATACAAATGGGATTTCAAGCGGACAGGACTAGAACTTGACGCTAACCAACGATATGACTCCGGAATAGATCAAATACTGAGCACGATCGAAGCGGGTATGGATGATGTAACGACAAAACCATATCGGATCCACGATATGCTGAAACAGATCGAGACATTGGTCGCTCGGTATCCGAAGACTGAGAGCGAGACGCTGAATTCGAATTCAAAAACTCGGATGAAGAATCCATCACATACGACGAATCTCTCAAAACCAGATACACACCGTGCGAAATCTACAGATGGGAATCCTTCGGAGAAAAATGTATCCAAAAAAAGCACAACGAGCTCATCTACGAGTCCTCTGAAAAAGAATCGCAAAAATGGAAGTTCTTCAAATGGAACACGGAATAGAGACTCGGATTTTCCTATTCCTTGAGCTGGGTTTGCTCATTGTGCTATTTCCGACGAAGAATTTTTTTATGTATATCTTCTTACTTCCGTTTTGTCATCAAATACATATACATATATTACACGCGACTCCAGGCAGGCATCAAGCAGGAACCCCGGAGTTTGGGGTCTTCCACCAGAACGGGAATCAAATGCTTGGATAGGAGTTTACCTTTCGAACATGTTACGACATCACGGACAAGGACACGGGAAAAAGAATATGCACTAGATATTTTGGTGGTCATTTTGTTTTATCATTAAGCCGCGAGCGGCAAGTTCTTGTTTGAAGTTTTCGAGGTTATGATGTTATATACCTAGGCTACCGTTCTAGTTCCTTCATGCTTCGTTCATGCTTCATGCGTCGTTTCTGCGTTATGCGTCATGTATCATGCGTTCGGTCGTTAAAAGGTCAAGGAAAGGAAAGGAATGGAAATATGATGAGATATCATGGGTTTTGGAAAGGGTTTACATTTTGGTCGTTGGAATGGGAAATAAGATGAGATTAAGAAAAGGATGGCAGGATAGAAAAATGGGCGGTTCCGAAATGGTGAAAATAGGCTAGAGGTTCTTCATATCAAGGAAGTAGAGTTCGAGGAGAATAGAGGCTGCGCGGGGAAAGTTGGAGGGTGTGAGTCTGCAGTAGTGGTTTCTGTGTAGAGTTAGATTTGAGATTGAGAGGGGTGATAAGGAAAAGTATGTTTGCAGAGAAATAGATGATGAGGAATGGGAGGTGATAGACTGGCGCAATAGTTGGACAGACATGAGGGGAAAAGGGACATTTGATTTTGACTCTTCGGGATCGATGGGTTCAAGAGAATTACCATGGTGTTTGAAGGAGAGGACAAGGAGGAACAAGTAGGAAGGGGAATAGAGTACGCGAGGCGAAAGAGCATAGAAAAAATGACTTACACCAACATATGAACGATTTTCAGAATCCCATCCAGCGGTCCCCCCTTAGTCCCTGCAAATCCCTTAAAGTCCCCGAATATATCCTCGTGCCATTTCTTTTCCAATTTCTTTGCCTCTTTCTCAAGTTTGTGTTCGTGCTTCTTTTCCTTTCTTTTAGAAGCCCGATTTCCAAGGAAGTGTTTCACTCCTTTCACGGTCTTTACAACACCAGTCCCGAGTAAAATGGGGATGAAGGATAATAAACCGGTTTTGATAGGATTTGCTCGGATCCAGGAGAAGAGAGAGCGGATCCAGGATGTGAAGCGCGAGACGACGCGTCTTACGAAGCCCGGACGAGGTTTAGGGCGGGAGAGGGAGTAGGGGGAGAGAGGTCTCTTGAGGGGAGAAGAGATGCGACCTGGGATGGGAGAGGAGCGGCGGCGGATGGGTTGAGGCTGGGTTGGGGATAGGATTGAGAGGTTTGGGAGGGAGGGTTGTAGTAGGGGTTTGTGCCGGTTGTGGAGGGGAGAGTGTTGGGAATGGGAGAGCTGGAGCGGCGGGGAGGAGGTCCGGGATGGGAGGGGTGCGAGGGATTGTAGGTTTCGGGGTAAGGGTGGGTTTGGGGGATTTGGGAGGGAGAAACGGGATCGGATGTTGTTTGCCAGTAGGTTTCTTGGGCGGGTCGATGGGCTATTGGACGATCGTCATAGCTGTAACTTTTTGCATTTGGGCCTTGCGATTTGAAAGATTCGGTGGTGGTAGGGAGGGGAGGACCGGCAAATTGAATTGGATTGGGGTGGTTGTAAGATGGGTCTTGGGATGTGATGCCGAAGAAATCTTGGGAGTGTTTGTCGATAGGTTTATTGGAACTAGTCGCTGGATAACCGGATGCCCATGCTTCTGTGGAGGCAGGAACGATGGTCGATGCGTTTGTGAAGGAAGAATAGATGGTAGATTTATGATCGTTGTGATCGTTGTGGAAAGCATATGAAGCTGGAGCTTCGTTTCGTGCCCCTCCTAAGTTATGATCATCGTGATATCCGTGTTTGGGAGAACTCGTGGAGGGAGGTGTGGGGTATCGCTCCATTTCTGCGGAGTCTGTCTGTGTCTGTACTAGGTATTCTTATCCTCGATTAATCAAATCAATCAGTTGACGCCCGGATTTTCAAGATATATGCAGATATGTTATGCGTATGTAGGTATATGTATGTATGTCTCGAAGAAGTATAGGATGGGCCTTAATGGAAAGATGGACCCAGACTATCAATATATGAAGCTTGTGAGAGGTGAGGAAAAAGAGGAGGTGAGGGTGTGAGAAAGAAGTTGATGAATTCGTGGTTTAAGGTGGTTGGACGGGGCGGTGAAGAAGCTCATTTTAAGAGGATGGGGATTGGTGGTAGGGATTTAGCTCCCATGGCTTTGGAGGTGGGGATGTTTGCTGATAGTGATTGGTGGAGTGTGACATGTGAGATAAGATGGTGTATTTGAGGATTCTCATATCTTCAGTGAGAGTGAAAGACAACGACAAAGACGACGACATCAAGTGGTGAAAGTGTTCTCGTCGTCGGTTTCAATTTAATGGTCGCTCTGGGTAAATAACATTTGCTTTGGAATAAAGGATGAAGCCTTGCCTACGTTGTATAATTAACGGATAACCTTGACGTCCATAAGCACAACATCTTTCTCCTCATATTCATCGGAACACTCATTTCTCACCGTTAACACTACTTTTAGATCCACGGAGGGATCAGGATCATTGCGACACAACATGATGTTGATGCTCTCGATTCTCCCAATCGTGATATCGAATACTCAAAGCTTTCATCTTCCAGCTGTTTGGTACGAGTGGGTGCTCCCTGCGCATTCCCCCGTTTCAAGTCTCCATCTTTACCTTCCACGTACTTCTTTCCAGCTTGTGAGGCTTTGAAATGTGCCGACAAGCATAAAGACCTTGAAGAAATGCATAATCCAGGGGCTCCGACTATGAATCAGAGCTGACAAGTGTGTCGCCATGTGCTGCCTTAGCCTTAAGAAATGTATGCCTCTATTCGATACCGGTGAGCCATTGCTTTACGCTGCTTATCTGAGATTTTCAGAATCCGCAAGAATTTTTCAACCAGGTATTGAAAAGGCCATTGGCAGCTCTGTCTCCTTGGGTTTCGCCCCCATCGATCAACTATCGGGCTTTCAGCTACATGCCCGGATGACACCGCTGGAAGATTCCAAGAAAAAAGATTAGGTTTTTCGCCTTGAGAATAACGGTTCATCACTCAAGTGTAAGGCACAGTAAATACAGTTATATAAAGTGGTTTCTGTTCGACATTGCCCAGCAAAATGTTCGTTCACCAAATTATCTGTTACACAGGCCTTGATTTGAACATTGCTTCGTCTTTCCTCGCTCCAGCTCAATGTCTTTCCCGCCTCTTCCCATTTCAATCCAAAATGTCAAAAAAAAGACTGAGAAGCCGAAAGTAGCAGTTCGGAAAGATAGACGGAAAGCCCTTCAAAAAACTGGTACACATGTACTACCTATCATGATCACTATTACTTTGTTATTCTTGAATGGGCATGAAATATACGCGAACTCGATGGGTAATGCTGATGCAGAAGTTAATACTCGGCTTAATGGTCTGCAATTCGTGGCCAAAGTCCATGAGATACTTATCGGGATTTCTTTGTCAACAATCATATTGTCTTTTTTACAGCATGAAGCTTTACGTCAAGGAATACCCCTTGGTGGGTTTCTCATCGCTTTCAAAATCACCGATCTTGGGTCGCTTCTCAGCCCGGACTTGTGGGCTGCAGGTACATTTGGACATCATTTCAAGCGTCGCTTTTTGTTTTTTGTCATGACACTCTTTGCTATGATCCTAGCTGCTGTCTCTGGACCTGCGTCTGCAATACTGATGTTGCCATCCCTGGACTGGTGGATTGTCCCAACGACAGAATATTCGTCCTGGTCTACCACCCATTTCACTCTAAATGCAGAAAAGTCTCAAGTTTGGCCTAATCAAGTCGACAATTCGAGCTTTGACACGTTTTGTGCTTTTGAGTCTAATAAATTCTTAGACAATTGTGCAGCAGGTGGCTTCTCGGCCATTCGGGCATGGGTTGACAGACCCAGTTCACGAGAATCACAGTACTCGTGGAACATTACCATGCCAATGAATTCAAAACGAGCTTTTTACGATCGATTCATTGGCGGCGCATCAAGCGTTCAAAAAACTCTAAAGATAGATGGCTTTTATAATACATATACTTGGTGTTTGAGTCAAACTGTATCTGTACCGACAGGCTCACTTGTCACATCATTTGCCCAGATGGTAGGATCACAAAACGAAACATCCAGATTCCAAGTATTGATCAACGGCGAAGATCCTCCTGCACCACAGGTAGTTGCAGCTTGCATAGGCAGGGACTATAACATAACAAATGGATTAATCAAAGGATACAAGACGCTCGATGATCTACCACTGCCATTCTTAAACAGAGATACGTCTCAGGGTAGATATTGGCAATCAGAAGTTCGGCATGCACTCGAGATGTGGGATCGCGCTCGGGAGGATCCTCAGCGACATGGATGCAGTCAAAAGATAAGACCGCCAACTCACCTTCCATAGGGGTCGTGATGTTTGATTATTATGAAGGGGGATTAGGTGTGCAGAACAACCTTACTTCCATTACTAACAGACATAGTTGGTACCTTATTCGTATTTCCTCGTGTTCCTTGTTCGCTGGGTGGCAGGCGTCTAAACTCTACATTGACCCCACAAGAGATCGGTATATTCATTCACCTAGCACCACCAATCCAACACAGAGTCTTGATGATTTGATGCAAGATTCTACCAATACAGCGAAAACCATACATACAGTGCAAATAGATGCCGAGTGGGCAAATGCCGCCTTGCCACCGAACGATATAATATTGCCTCTGGCATCCTCGTCATTTGGCACTAATAACGCTAATCCATTGGGCATGATAGCGACAACCTTTATGTCAGATGCAATGTCAAGAATTCCATACAAGATGAATGCAGGTTTCAAAGTCTTGATTCCTACAGTGGAACCGAACCAAAACTTTACTACTTTATCCAATGTTCCCAAAGACGTCACAGACATCCACATCAAGCGCTTCCGTTATGGCTATAGTTACTCTCTTCAAGGCTCCACGAGACATTTGGCAGTATCCATTCTTGTTCTACACATATTATTAGCATTTATTAGCACTAATACACGCGGTGCTCGTTTGTCGGCACGGATACACGAACAATATCCTCAAGTCACTCACTGAGATTCTCGTACTTGCAATCAACTCTCCGCCATCTTCGAATCTCGATAATACATGTGCTGGAATTGAAAAGGCTGATACATACAAAAAGATAATAAGAGTCCGAGAGGTATCTTCCTCGCATTTGGGATTGATTGTTGGTGATGACGGTGATATCACCACTGAAGAGGTGATGGAGGATAAGGGGTATGGATGTCTACGCAAGCAGTGATAGGTGCAATTTAAAGAAGATTAATATAGAAGGTTGGAAAGAGGGAGAATCTGTATGTTCACATTGCCATGAGCAGTAATCTGTGCGTGTTTTAGATCGAAGATTGGCTATAGATGATAGATACTACGGACCAAAATCGTTGGATCTTATATCTGCTGGATGTATCTCCAAGGTTCTTGGATTGTAAATCCAGACTCACACAGTTTGGACAATTTTACACGATTTCAAACTTCCATGATAGGACCAGTATATGATGTCCTAACTCAAGCAACATAATATAATGAGGTAAAATGACTGTGCCTCTAAGAACCAAACGCTGCATCGCATATTCATGGTTTCCGTTGTGTCAGTTGAGGAAAGCGAAAAGAAGCTGAAACGTTTTCTATGCCCGCTAGCGTTCAATACCACTGGCATCAAAGGAAAGCCACTAAAGGATATCCTCCAAGACCAAAAAATTCCAATGATCTTTTTTGACAATCGCAACGATTCGGATGCCTTATATGCACATTTTGGCGTGGTACTACAAGGGTTAGAGGATGTTCAACTTATGGAGAGTACTACGAGGACGACTACAAGTTCTAGGAAGTTCCTGAACCGTCTAGCCAAATGTATTGAGCAGAGCGGGTTGGATAACCGCGATCTAAAGAGTTGGAAGCTGGCAAAAGAGAAAGGAGAGCGATTGTTTAAGCCTGAACTTGGTGGTTCCTACGATGTTTTTGAACAACGACCAATCTGCAACGAAATCATCTCCTATTGGGTTGGGGATGTCCAGCATCTGCCTAAGTTGTGGAGAAAATTCCATTCGAGAACCAACAGGTGGCGAGATCTGGTTAATGAAGAAACCAAGAAGCCTGTTGAGGCGTCTCAGACGCCGGAACTACCAACCTCGCGGGCCGGATAGAACCTTAGCCCTGTGGAGTGGAGACCAGAATAAAACTTTGGATGAGTGGAATTACGTCCCGCCTCCTCCAGACTTCTTGGATAAAGAATACGGTTGGAATGATGAGGAGGAATACGAGGACGATTATAACTGGCCTACCAGCTGTAGGGATATTATCAATGATTGCGACTACCACTATTATTATTCCGATTGAGCGTTGTCGGATGGTTACTACAGCTGGACACTTGGGTCCTACCTTGCCAGACTACTGTACTGATGGGACATGTAAAGAGACTCTATGCATGTACTTGTACAAATGAAGAAACTTAAATATCAAAAGCTCGGGTATAGGAAGATCCTCACAACCCAACGTTTTGCTAAATATACCTATTTCCGTAGTTGTTCAAATCTACTCACTATTTTCAAACAACCATGTCATATTGAACGTATGAATATGATCGTGACAATCTCGTAGGTACAGATTTTCTCAAATCATGGAACTCTAATCAGAAGTAGAGTACCCAAGATAAAAGCGTGTGACACAGAGTGGTGCCGGGTAATACAGAATGCAAGCCAAGAGACGTAGCAATCGGGAATATCGGCTAGCGCTTGACCCCCCGCACACTTCTGTGTCAATCCAGCGTTCCTTTCTACATCCCTCACTGTCTTGATCTCATACAATATTCACTTCTAATTTTGTATTATGTTTGGATTTCACTTCATTCCACTTCGAGCATATTCTGACCGGTACTCTTACATGCTCTATTTCGACTTCAACTGGCTTTTAGATTTGCCTTCACCAGCGTTTACTCAAATTCCCCAACTCTCCGACTACAAACACAAAATTGTATTCTCTTATTCATGATATATGTCCAGCAAACTAAACATCAGCAATCTCATTTAAATCTACCTCAAATCACTTGAACATGGCGGCAAGTCCATCCAAACCAATCGGTGTTCGGGTTGCCCATAAGTGTTCTTGTCGCGAAAGAATCATAATGGCTAGTCGATAACAAGATGATGTTTATTGATCTTTTTCTTATGTTATGGAATTTATGTTTTAGTGATGTTATGAGCTAGCTTTAGATTGAGTTCTCTGAAGAAATACCTTATGTTTTTGTCTGATACGAATGCAAGGTTTGCTTACTGTTATAGAAGCCTTCTATGGATTTCCATGGTGGTCTCTGTAGTTGAATATAGGCAGTGAAACGGCGGCCATAAAGGGATGGTGACTTTCAATGACTACGAGAAGTAGCTTGCTGTAAGGGATAAAGTAGAGAAATAGTAGCGATACAATCGAACACCAGATTCAGAGCTCAAGAACAGTGGAGCCTACTCTGGTTATATCACTCTGGTTATATCAAGTCTCATATAAAACGATAAGCTATGTTTTCTACTCGGCGCAGTACAATCTATATAACCTATACAATACTTTATTTTAGTGAAGTATAATTTCCATACTAATTACTCATCCCCGTTTTTTTCTCTCCTGAATATTTTGCGATATCTGATTGCGCTTGACAAAAATCTGAACCACAGAGAGATATGATTATCCATACTCCTAGCTTAATCTAATCTAATTATGTATTCAATGTACACTATCCTACTATCACTACTCTTCAATTTCAATTTCTCATATTAGACAGCAAGGGCTCGCGTCTTATGCGTATTTATCTTATCCAACTGTTGGAGACAACGGTTGGAGAATTCGAAGCGAGCCAATAATGCTCACATTCAAACAATCAACCATGCGTAAAATAAGCAAAGTTTATTTGGGGACAATTGTATAAAGCCAGCTTTCCTGCACTTCGAGAAGAGTAAAATCCAGCACCTGATATTACCACAACGTTTCCGCAATAGATCAAAAAGATGCAGTTGTTCCAGTTAAGGAATATCCCCTTAGAGTTCTTAACCGGTTATATGACGCTCGCCCAAGTTAAGGATTTCACAATTGACTTAGAACTATATTGAATACTTCAATTGATAACCCAAACCCAATTATTAGCTATTAAGGAATATCCTAAACTCAATAACTCCCTCAGCATTGATTTAAGCATATTAAAATCGATGCAAACAGAATGAATTACTACTTTCAATTAGGCTATTGAGTAGGCTGATTTGAATTGATTAGTATATCCTAGCTAATCATATTAAGCATATATTTATATATTTAATGTTTTAATAGGTACAATTATTATATAACTATTATTGAAGGATTAACAATCCATTTTGTTTACTAGAAGTCAAGCGAGTTAAATGCAATACCACTCATCCTAAACCATGGATAGCCTAGAAGCTTCATGGATTTTCTTCTAGTGATTGACTCATTGATGACAGCATCTAGCATACCCAATGAAACCTCTGCTTCCTTCTGTATCATAGTCTCTTCACTATTAGATTATGTATTCTCCAATACATCACCTATTATCTAGATACTAAACGATACAGCATATATCTTCAATACTTTGATAACTAACGTTTTGGAATACAGAATCTATACAATCCACAGATCAGATTTTGATAGTAATGTGGTATATAATTTATATAAAAATTTCAATAAGTTAGTGTATGCAATTTATCTTACTGGTATATTGTTCCTTTTATTAAGTCTAGTTGACTTTCTTAAATATAATATTACTCTCAATATAGATGAGGAGTTCCAGGAAAATCTGGTTCTAGATTTCAATATAGAATATATTATTGAATAGAGTATCAAAGTAAGAATACTATATAGGCATACTATTCTGCTATAATTTTTTATATAGAAAATCATAAACTAAATCAAGAAACAGATCAACACTATTGGCTTAGCGTTTCACGATAACCCCATTGAACAATTGTCCTGGATGGCAGAGAAATATATCTCGTGTAAGATTTCTAACCCCTCAATTTTTCGATTACATTTAAAGCTGAGATGCCTAAAGGGTCCGATCTACAAGCAGAAACATCGCTGTTTGTCCTTACACATATTGAAATCCTCTGCTAAGTTTCACTCTACTATTTAACTAAATCTTTTGTGTTATCTATTTTCATATATCTGCAAAATACCAACGCATATAGCTCAAGCTATAGCAAAGCACAAACTGATATACTAATGGTCTTTAGCAGTTTCAAATATAGTGGTACATTCTAGATAGAAAAAGTAGTTCCATGGATAGGAAACCTAGTGACTTATGATTGTAAGTCTCTCTTTCTTGCCTATTCCCATACAATTCTTGTAACACTATTCCGCTCTTCTTGCTAACGAAACTGTAGATCATAACTTCGGTGGACACTTTCCAGGATTAGATAACCCACCAGCTTTGGTTGATGATATAAGACAGATTGGAAATTATTGGAATGATTAGTTAGGAAATTGGATGCTAGTTTGTGGCAAAGGCAAAGTATCAATAGAAAACTAATATTCAAGAAAATACACGTGGAATAATCTCAGAACCTTTGATACTGTTATCTTTCCCTCAATAATAATAGTAGAAAATACTTCTCTCTTCTATTATTTTGAGAACTCGAGAATACTTTTACCGAGTCTTTTATCCAAATTGATACGTATTTAAGCATTAAACCTCTTCTTGTTACAAATGAATAAAAGAAATAAAAATATGAACAAAAAATCAAATATACACTGGATATACCGAGAGCGTCTGAACCCCCATCGAGATAATAATCTCAATCCCCTCAATCCCCTCAACCCCTTCACCACATCTCAGCCCCTCAGCCCCTCAGCCCCAACCAACCCCCGAGGCAAGCCATAATCAACACAAGTGTCACGGCCCACAAAATGCGATGTGCAACAAAGACACCTCTTTACTCCCTTCCATCCCCTTTCGATCAAGAAGTGGAGAGAAGCGGAGTTTTTGTGGAAACAGGAGGGGGGCGTGGTGGTATTAGAAGGCGTGGGACGTCAGAATAGAGGGGAAGATCAAGGGCAGTGCGGGAAGAAAAAGCATTGATTTTGGTGCTATGTTGGGGATCAGTCTTCCGGTCTGGGTTCGGATCGCGATGGGTGTGGGGTTGTGGGGTAGATTGGGGTGAGATTGTGGTCTAGATGCGGCTGGGGAGCGGGCGAAGTTCTGGAGTAGCTTTTTGGGTGGGGGAAAGGTAGATTTCATGGATTTGGGTGGGGAAAAGGAGTTGGAATGAGGATGAATATGGTCTCATCGGAAATTGGCAGGTTGCTTGCGAAATCTCCCGTAAAGTATCTTCCCTCTCCTTGCGTAACCTTTCTCCACCTAGGCACATTGTTAACTTCCTCTCCTGGAAAGGGAGACATTTCGATGCCCCACCCAGTCAGCACTTATACCAGCTCGATATCTGATACATGATGCCAAGAATGCGGCGTCCAATTGTACGATACCTATTTCCTCCGGAATCTCTTCTTCAACCAAGATAGTTCGGTCGCGACCATCGGATGAAAGACTCCGATAATCATTCCGAGTGATGAGTCGGTTGGAACTTGGCGAGCGATGTAACTAGAGATTTTTACGGGATGATACACGTGTGGGATTCGTTCGCTCGGTGGATGGTAGGTAGGTTCTAAAATACTTTGGACAGGGGGAAGTTGTTTGTGGTATGTTTCATGAAATCCCAGGGTTGAGTGCCAATACTTTGAAAAAAGGGGTTGCTAACTACACATTTCCTTCTCACTCCCCCAAAATGTACATCGCAATATCCTTAATCAAATAGTCTACGCCCTATCGGTTAGCACGCACGATTAAACCGATTACTGTCAATTGATCCGTGGCCCGGTCTAACTAGCTAAGAGGAATAATCGACAAGCTCAGTGATCTAGATTGGCCGATTGAGTTAAGTTTATTTGTGGTTGTACCAGAAACAGCTAAGGCCCAAAGGAGATTTTAAGCATTATTAAATTCATCGCCGCATCAATTTCACTGTATTTAACTTAACGATATTTCATAGGAGAGTTGGGTAACTGGTTCTCGCGAATGCCCAATTCAGCCCAAAAGTCTATCTAAGCCGCTTTCGCATTCTCTGATCTTCAATTCCCATGACATGAGCCTCAGCTTAAAACGACTATTCTGCAGCGTGGATAAGCGAAACCTGTTTACCATGTGATAATAGGTATCTACCTACCTCTATGAGCATCTTTCACGAGTGACGAGTCCTTTACAGAGCAAGTGCCTCTGGGAAGAAATGGTATTCACCTCGAGAGAAAGAAAGGTCTTTTAAGAAATTCCAGAGATGTCATAACAGCCAACGAGAAACATCTGATAAAGAATTGACACTTTTCATACACTGGGTTATATTGACAACAAACCCACGAAGTGTTATTCTACGCTGAGATATTGTCTCCAGCTGGCATTCGATTGACCTATCAGAATTCAACTATCTTAACGCGGCCTGGGAAACACTCCTCTATCTATACCTCTCTTGCAGATGACGTACGCTCCTCACATCTGCACCTCATCACTAGTATGTGCTCTGCCTCCACATCATCCACCGAAGTCTATGCAATACTCGATTCTGAACACATTACAGCACACAATGTCACCCCATTCGCATTAAACCAAGATGCACAAGTATGTAATAAATGCAATGAATAGTATTCACTAGCCTAATAATCATGTCTTTTCTCGAAGTCTTCTTTAAAGAAGTTCTCCGAGTCTAAAATACACAAATGAAGCTCCACCACAATAATTTCATTCCAGGGCGTCAAGGGTATAGCTCGCAAATGTCTTCAAATTTAATCAAAGACCAAGTGAAATCCAGGCTGAGGTGAGCCAGGGTCGCATGAAAATCCACCCATCCATTCATCCATTCCATAATAATCGTCCATTTCCCTCCCCCATCCACATCCATATCAGATATTGTTCGGGAAAAAGAAAAGAAAAGTCCCATGAAATCCCCAGATGGTATCATATCGTAAGATCAGAACAGCCATTAGAGAACCCTTTTCAGCGACCCGAGCCAACCAATAGCTCCCCCCACCGACCAAAGTATGAAATTTTCATAACCAGATAGTGGTTTGTATGTCGCTCATGCGCCTGAAAATGTAGGTAGTAGAAAACATACGCAGAGACGCGATTTTGTTCGCTGGTATTGGCACAAAAAATAAGTTGAAAGAAAGTCAAGAAAAAGAAAATTTTGAAAATGTCATGTGAACATAAAGCCGGAAGATCCGCAGAAAAAGAACTGATGGATAGCAAGGCTGAGAACATTCCAGTATCTCGAGAGCCAATGCTATTTGCGAAAAGGCCGTAACAGTGTTCGATATTTGATGTAGTAATAAGCATAATAAAGAACTAGAAATTTCTCAATAAAGAGATTTGGCGTAGCTACTGGAAATTCGGAAAAAAGTCCACCAGACTGGCCACCCGCCAAAAAAAGATATCCGGAGTGTGTATAATATGATTATTCGTAATACCGCGGACGCTCTTATTGAGAAAAGCCGGTCATATGGCGTGAAGATGGCCGCTCACGATAGAGCTCCAAAATACGATTGGCAGTGGAAACCATCTGAGAGAGTTGCTTGAGGAGGGGATCGGCAGGGGCAACGTTGGTAATACGCATAAAGAGATGTTCGAGGCGTTGAATATAGATGTTCATGATCTTAGGAACCAGATCGGCGACTTGATTATCCTACAAATAATATTAGTATACAATAAACACCAAAGGAGTACATGAAACTTACAAGATATCCACTGACCATCTTGATCTGGAAAGAGTTCAAGATGGTTTCGGTCCAGGCAAGACGCTGATTCATAAGATCATCAGTCAACTCAATGGTGATGATAGCGCCGAGGCTGAGGAGCAAAAGTGGGCTAAGCTCAGTGATGAACTTTGGAGAGAATCTGCAGAAGTATCTTGCAAAGAACTCTTGCTCTCTACCAGTTTGCAACCAACGGACAACAGCATCTTCGAATCTACCCTCTTGCATGGGGGCTTGAATGTGCTTGAACATCTCCTCATACTCAAGCTCCTGTGGCGACTTCTCTTCGACAACAGGAGGAGCTGCGAGTGCTGAGGAAACAGAAGGTCTGCTGGAGTTGTGACCTATTCCAGGGCTAGCACGGTGAGATGAACCCTGTCTATCTCTCTGTTGAACACGCAAGAATTGAGCTTGAAAGTCAGATTGTGCAGCAGCCATGGATGAAATGGTCTCAGTCAAGCCGTGGACAAGTTGGGTCAATTGTTCGATCTTAAGGCTATCGGCATGTCGTTGACGTTCAATGTTACCGATCTGTTCTTGTGCTTGGCGATGAACATCAGCTGCGACACGCTGAGAAGTGTTGACTGCCAATTGGGTAAAAGCAGGAGTGATGCTGTTGTTCAAGAGAGTAGCAAATTGCTCTTCGAAAGAGAAAGAGACACTCTTTGCCAAGGTTTCTGACATCAGCTTTAAAAGTTGAGGTTGTTGCATGACCTTATTGACAGCATCTGGAAGAACCTTTTGCAATTCTCTTGGCAAGGTTTGATTCAAGTGACTAACAATAGCTGGAGCAACTCGTTGATCGACGGTCTTCAAGGTGATATTTTCAATGGAAGGAACAATAGAGTTTTCCAAAGCTCCATTGACAATGCGCTTCAATGATTCTTCCATATTGCCAGTAAGAGTGCTAGAGACAAGGCGAAGGACAGCATCCTGCTTGGCATCAGCGACGGCAGTTTGGGTGCGTCTGTCATCCTTGATTCTTTGATCCAAAGTGTTGAAGGAATCATTGAGTAATTTTTTCACTTCTCCAGAAACGCGACCTTCAATCTCCTTGAGAACTTCATCCGTCAAACCAGGTGCTGACAAGCTTGAAGAGCTACCAACATCTGGAATAGTATTCATACTTGCGCGAGAAGTACTGTTGTTTCTTGAAGCTAAATTATTCTCTGTTGCGATGTTTCTGGTTTGAGAGGAATTTGATAAAGATTCGGAATTTGAGTTGGCCTTTCGTCGCTTCTTCTTTTCGGCCTTATTGTCAGTTCCGCTAGCGCCGGCTATACTGCCGTTGGCAAGTGCGACTGGAGCTTCCTTTTTCTCAGCCTTCTCTTCAGCCTTGGGCACTGAAGAAGATGGCTCGGTCTGCGCAACCTTCTTCGTTTCCTTAGGAGAGCTGTCCTTGGTAGCTGGACGTTGAATAATCCTAGTAGGAGTAGGGACTGGTGCAGGTAAAGGCTCTGGTGCTGTTTCGCCTGACTCGGATGCAATTGGCGCGGTGCTGATTTCCTTCAATGTATCGATAGTAACAGCTCCAACTCTATCAGCCACAACTGCAGAGATGCACTTATTATTGACGTCCCAACCTAGATCGGCTTGCTTGATGGTGAGGCAAGTTACACCCTTCGAGTGCATGGCATACAACTCAAACAAAGTAATTGGTTCTCCACGAGCAGGTGGGGAAGCAGGATTCTGTAAGATGTCCAAGCTTCTAAGATTACCTTTGCTGGCGAATGAATATTCTCTCATGCCACTGACAACAGCGGTAGATTCTGGCTTAGAAACACTAGAGTCGTTGGCTGCAAGCTTCTCAACGTATTCAGCCTGGGTGACAGTGCGTGGAAGGTTGTATTTAGGAGCAGAAAGGTGGAGGAAATAGATCGAATTTCGAGTAGGATGTCCGACCACAATAACACCAGTTGCAGGGTGGTACAGGACGCTACAAACGGCATCCGATTCTTTGCTGTGAGGCAAGTGGATTTCCTGAACAGGCTTACCCAGAGCAAGATCCCACAATTGTAAAGTGTGGTTTTGCTTCATACCAACAATCATGTAGCGCAATGGACCACCCTTTTGATAAGGGCGAAGCTTATCAACAAACAAGACCGAAGTAGGCCATGATTTTTCAGTTGCGGGAGTTGTGATGAGAGTCGTAAGTGGCTCTTTGATCTCAACGGGAGGAGCCTTTTGATGAAGCTCATCTTCTGGAATCTGAGTAAGAGGGCGAACATCCCAGAACTTGACTCGTCCGGCTTTGTCAAGTGAAACAATGGTTGTGTCATCTTCACTAAACGTGAAATCTTTGCCTGCCTTGCCGGTGTTGACCTTGAGAGATCGGTGGGCGAGATAGCGATCTGTATCAACGATGCGCTCTTTTCCATTTTTCAGGAAGGAGTTCTTCATGATAACAGATGGATAGATGATTTGAATGGACTTTCCGCGTCCGACGGCGAAAAATTCGGGATGATTTGAGCTCTTTCTAGCTCTAGTTTTGAGTACACCGCCAGCTGACTCATTATCTGGAGTTTGGATAGGAGGAAGAGCAAAGCCATGCATTTCAGGATGGTTTTCCTCGATGAAGTCTCCTTCGCCGTCTTTAACAATAGCCCAGTAAACAGTGCCACTAATACCAGTACCGATGATAGTTTCCTTGAGATCCGCTGGAGCACTAGATGTCGAAACATTGAAGATACGATCGTGTGTCTCGGTGAAAAGTCGAGAGTCCTTGCCATCAGCCTGTCTAATGATACGAATGCCTCCGTTCTTTGACATGCCATAAACAATAAAGTTTGAGGAGGCAGTGACTAGAGTGCGATCAATTTGATCAAACTCTTTCTTGAGACGAGCGATATCCATAATGATTTCGTCACGGAAACTAGGACGGCCTTCTTCACTATTTTTGATAGTGATTGAAGTCCATGGTTTCATAGGGAAGTTGAATACCTTGACGACAGTTTCATCATAATTTGGTGGAGCATCCTCGGCAGCATCTGCACTCTCCCAGCTGTCTGCAATGTGGCCATTCGCAGCATCGTCAATGATTTCTTTGACTTCATTAGCAATCGGAGTAGGCAAATCATCAAGAACAGTGTCGTCCTTGTCAAGCACCTTCTTGATAGCTGTAGCAGCGACCTGTGCACGATCCTCGAACTGTGTCTCGGTTTCAGCAGCAAGCATGCTCCGCAAGTCCTTCTCAATTTCAGCAGTAGTTGCCTCCTTTTCGGCACGAGCTAAAGCTTCTTGAACTTGGTTATCAACTACATCACCGACTTCCTCAAGAGCATGGCTAACAGTTTCCTTGCCTTTGCCATTGGAAGCTGAAGCTGGGCTTGGGGCACCGATTCCAATCAAAGCCTCCAATTGAGTACGCCCATCAGGGAGTGGTGTAGGTGGCCCAGAGGATACAGCAGGAGATCCAAGCTTACGCTTAGAGAAAACCTGACCAGGACTATCATTGTTGCTTCTCTCGTCCATCTTGCGCTTGTTGTCAGTTGAATCTTGTCGTTTCAAGATCTGGAAAGCAGGTGCAGGAATGTTTGAACTTGATGGACCACCCGCGGTTGCTTTCGGAGTGCGATTGCGTGGAGACGAGGCTGCCAATTCCTCGAAAGGATTAACATAGGTGAACAATCCCTGGTTGTTTCTTGGCTGAGGAGTGATATTTTCCTTGCTGAGAGGTCTATCAATCTTGCCCTCGAAAGCAGCAGATCCCATCATACTCATGTCCATATCAATCTTCGTTTCTTCCAGAGTCTGTGCCAAGTCACCAACGTCGTCCAAAGAGCTATTTGCTTTACTTTGAGGCGAAAATACCTTCTCAGTATTCAAATGTGGCGATTCATTGCCAGTTTGAGGTGGCTTTGGTTGATTGAGAAGACGAAGGAGATAAGCCTGTGTATCGGCAGGTGGAGAAGTCGCAGCTGCGAAGCTGGAGCTCGACTGGGGTTGGGAAGCATTGGCAAATTGTGGACTTGTTTGAGTCATTTGCGGGGTAGAAACTGGCTTTTGTTGTGCTCCTCCCATGAGTGCAGCGAGAAGATCTTGACCACCACGATTACCAGCGCTGACTTGACCAAGAACATCGGAGTTTCCACCGAAGCTCATGGACGACTCGCGAGATGGAGGAAGTGGTGTGCCAATCGGTGCTGCTTGATTATTTGACTTGCTAGCAGAAGGTTGGCTGAACTTCAGCAGGTTAAGTAAGCTTGAAGTACGATTATCGTTGGTTGAAGTACCAACTGGGTTGGCAAGACGGGGCTCTGCATGTGGGGTATCAACGGGACTCATGATAGAAGAGCTATGATGAGGTTGTTGACCATGTACAGGAGGGGTGGGAAGTGGCGAGGAAACAGAAGGTTGTTGATAGTGAGGAGGCAATTGTTGATTTTGACCAAAGAAGCCGCTGTTATTGTGATTATTGTTGTTGTAATAATTATAACTTGGCTCTAAATGAACAGGAGCAGCCTGCTGCTGCGGTTGCTGCGATTGATTTTGCTGTTGTCGAAGCTGAGCAAATAGAGAATCCAAACCACGGCCATCATTACCACCAGAACCTGTCGGATATCCAGACATTTTGAAAAAATGAAGCGCGCTCAAGGCGTAATATTTTGAATGAAAATTAAATTGAATCGATCAATATCGAGAAGAAAGTTTTGAGTATGTAACGAAAGGATTTGTTGAAGAAACAAAGATGAAAAAGAAGATAGCCGATAACTTTTTTTCAGCGATCGACAACAGCTCTAATCTTGTAAATAGATACAAGGCGGAAACTGTCCTCAATAACAAAGGTATTGACAGCTTCGAGGTTGAGGTACCAAATGAAGGATTTTTGATGTAAGTTATGGAAAAGATTTTGAGTTGAAGATGTGAGGTTGTGGGTGAGGGTAAAGGTAAGGGTAGAGGTAGAGAGGTAGGTATGTAGAGTTTTGTTTGATAAAGGTGAAGAAGGATCCGATCAGATGTGAGGCGAATTTGTGAGGTAAAGAGCGCGTAAAGTAGGTAACCTTGGAAATAATTGATAGTAAAGCTTGGACTACTATTTGGCTCTTTCTGTATCTGAAGCTGTGATTTCAGCAATATAATTGGATGGTAGACGCCGATGTGCCAAGGATCATTCGCTTATCTAAACCGACCAATTGTTAATCCATCTTTATTTTATCGCGCGAAGAGATCTACCTGTATACCGTCATGAATACATATTCTCAAATACTGAACAAATTCAAACGTTATAATTTCAAAGATATTATTACAGTCATACCATCGAGTACTGCCAGAGGATCTTTCTTTTCACATCGCACAATACACCAACCGGAGAGGACCCCACCCTTTCCCCTGTCGATCGCACTAAGTACTTGGTACATACTGTGATTCTTTATCACATTCTGTTTGCATACTCCAAGGGCCATTGCATGCCGCCCTCAACGGATGATCGCATAATTTCATACAATTACGACCCTTGGTCCCAGTTGTTCGAAATCTCACTGCGCATATAAAGTCCCGTCAAAATGTTTTGTCTTAGAAGGTACGCCATGAACTCATACAATCCCATATGGGGCGAGCCTAAATCAAGAAATACAATATCAAAAGATAATTAAATAATTATTTTATCAACAAAACTAACTTAATGCTATTGAAATAGTTGGCTTCCACTCCTCTTCATTCCCACGAATGCATCTCCAATATTCATCTTCCTCTTCTTCATCTGCACCTACTTCCTCAACCGACCCTGCGTCTACTGTTCAATTCTCCTACTCATCCTCTTCGCCTCCTCCTGTCACTGGGCCGATCACTGTTTCTTCGACTTCAGTAGTAACTGGTTCTTACCTCGTTCCTCATCCTATTCATCCGCAGAAATAAACAATCAAACAGCCCTCTCAAACGAAACTATAGACAATGTTTTAATGTACGCCGGTGCTTTCAATAAGACCGCAATAGCATTAGCAGGCACAGTGTTAGAAGATGCGAAGAAGAATTTGGCCAGCAAGGAATGGACGGGTATTGGAGTCGAATGGTTGAGAAATTTATTGGGGAAGAGAGAGTGGAGGCTGGATTGTGTGGATGTGTATATCAGGCTCTGATGTCTCCAACTTGTTCGCTGAAATATAAAGGGAGAGGATGGTAACATCATGTTTGAAAGTATAATGGAAACTAGACTGTTTATATTCACAATACTTTGGGGAGTCGTGGGAAAGAAACATAGCGGTATTATCATGGGAAAGAAAGCTCATGTGAGTCTGACATGAGGATGGATTTGGTTCGGTTTACAATTTGGGATTCGGATTATTTAGCATGGGTCGTCGGAGCGGGGTGTTGGTAGCTTGTGTATACTTATATCGGATTCGGTAGGCGTCTTGTACAAGCGTATTTTGAGATTGCAAATCATTTCGACAAGTCACATAACACCACTACGGCAATTTCTTGATACTGTCCACATATATATTCAACAACATCTCTTTCCTTTCCTCACTTCTTTAATCGATAAATATTCATTGTGCCCCGTTCTCCGTTCTTAATGCCCAAGCACTACATGTAGAAACACCAGCTCCTACCATCCACTTTTCAAACCTTTCCCTTTTCTCTCCTTTCTTCCCTTCCTCTCCTTCCCCCCTCCCTCAATCTACACCCACCCGGCACTCCATCTCTCCCCGTCCTATTCCCACACTACCCCAACTCCCATTCCCTCCTTCCTACCTCTCTTTCCACCTCATTTCATCTCATCTCATCTCTCAATACGTTAGATATATTCTCCCACTAAACATCACACCTCACACATCAACCCTCGTTTTCACCTATTTCCTTATCCAACTTCTCTCCGCCCATATATCTTCACATCTCAATGCCCCTTCATCTTCTCCCCTCCTTAACCCCCCAAACCCTACAAATCATTACACACACCTTAATCCCAACCCGATGAATCCCAATGCAATACTCAACACAACTGTACTTCCCTCCCCGCCTCAAATCTATCTCCATCCATTCTCATACAGAAACCCCACGCCTCCTCATCGACTATTAGATATATATACTTCTGCTAAACCATTAGTTGACTATTTATATCCTAACATGGATGTCAGATCAATAAGTAGATTATAGATACCATCCACATACATACTGTAACATACAATTGAGGTTGTCTCCAACCAACGTCCTCAGCCATTCCTATTTATATTAATCACTGATGTTTCCATCTAATTAACCACACCATGCATTGTATAAAGCCAAAGTCCTCACACACGTTAATTTGCTTCAGAAAATCTGATTCGATTCATTGTAATCTGATTTGTATACAATATATCTAGATATCTATATACAATCCGTATATATGCACCATCCACTCCATCTCTCCTCTTCACACATACAAGTCCAAGCGACACACTCTCCCGATCAATCAACCTCCCCATCTATCCTCCCCATGCATTTATTCCAGCTCGACAGAGAACTCCACTAATCTCATGTCTTTCTTCTCTTCCAACCTATTATTTCCATCACTGTTTCCATCCACCCAGCCATTCATATAAGAAGAATTGGCGGGTATGAATTTTGTATCCGGATGTATCCACAAGATCCCGCACTGGGAATGAGTTTGTGTCTCCGCTCATCTTATCTCATCATGTCTCATATCATCTCATCTGATATACACCTCCCCTCATCGACCAGGTTCCAATAGGTACCCATATATACAACAACAAAAAAATCATCCACAGAAAAAGACGAATCGCACTCCAATACGCCTGTTAAAATGCCTTTTGCATTCATGTCCTGCAAGTACTCAGTACTCCGTTTCGCATGATTTTGAAAATGCGAATGCCAATATGTGCTCGCGTGATGTTGTTGACTATGCTGTATGTTCAAAGGTTGTGTGGGTATCATTTTCTCATCTGCAGTTCCACCTGTAATTCCTTCCTCTGTCATCTTTATTCTTTCTTTCCCCCTTTACTTTTTCAGACCTCTCCTCCTCTTGGTTTCACGATTCCGAGAAATCGTTTATAGAACAGAAGGTCCCTCCAGAATCACAAAACATTCAAAAGATTTTTCAATCCCGCCTTGCGACTACCACCAGATTGGATACTTCGAGGCATGTGTGGGTGGCTTTCATCTCGGGTTTCCAGACCCCTTTCGTGGATATTGATTTGGGGTTCGGGAATCCATTCTTTTTGTTCGGGATTCCATCTGTGGCTTTCGGGATGTTAGTTTTGGACTTTTTATATACTGGGGATGGGATGAAGGAGAAAAAACTTACCCCTCATGTAACGTTTTCGTTAAAGCTCTTGGACTATACTCATCCGTAAGTACCCTATCAAAACTGTATGGTACAAGAGCTGGCACGCCCTCAAATTCGGTCTCTCTCAATGGATAGATATCTCTCGTCCTGTAGCGATGATAATTCTTACAGCTCCAGATTCCTGGCTGTGTACTGGGGTTGACTTCTGCAAGTCCAGTAATATCAATGAACAATCCATTCCTCACATCGATCCATCTCGCATCAATGACATTCATGCCGTCACCCCTCACTCTCTCCACATGATTGGGATTGATATCCAACAAGTATTCTCTCGTAACAGTCGTTCCATCATCCGCTCTCGCCGTATAATTATGCATCGTCATGTTCATATTCTCTCCCAACCAAGCCAACGTAGCAGCCGAAACCTGCGTATCTAAATCCCAATCCCATGGCATAATTTTGCCATTCCACCACCAACCTAGTAACGTCCCATGCGCAATCCATGTCTCGATATTTCTCTCGCGGAAAGTGGTAAGATAGGATTTAATCAGATATTGAAGAGAATCTTGCTTCTCTTCATAAGTGACTGGGTTTCCTTGGAAATACCGTATGTCGTAATGTCCTAATATATCATTTCCACCTGGCTCGTGGAAGTACTTTGTGTCGTGGTGTTGGGTCTGGACTTTAGGTGGGAAAGCGGGTTCTCTCTCTTCGACCGCAGCGGACGGCTCTTCGTTTGGTCGTGGTGAAGCGTGTGTGAATGAGTTAAGGAGAATAGATGTTGTGGCGATGGCGCCGAGAAAAGTTGGAGGGCGCATTGTGGTATCTTGAAGTGAATTTTTGTGGTGTTCGCCTGTGTCTTTTCCTTCTCCTTTCAATTCTTCACAAAACTCGCGAATATGAATAAAATAAAATAAACAAGCTTTCCAGAAAACAATCGCGCGCTTTCCAATTAACCCAATTCCCCAAATTATTCAAGCAAAAAAAGGTTCAATAGCTGAATCGAATATACCTTTCTGGATACAAGCGGGAAAGTGCTTGATATAATAAGCCAGGAGTATGCTCGTGTGCCTCACTTCCGAGATCGAATAATGCCAAGAGAAGATCCAAGCAGCCAAGACACAACTCAAATGAAATCGAATACGAGGCGAAGTACGAGGTTAAACTTTTGGAGGTGAGCGCTGTAAAAATCGATAGGAGCTTGGTATTGTGTCAAACTTGTCTGCATGCAGCAATGCAAGATGATGAAATTGTTGCGGCGCAAGTACTCGTTCGGTCGTTGGAGGTTGGGAATACCAATTTCAGTGAGAGTGGTGAGAGTGGTGAGAGTGTGAGAGAGAGGAAGCGATAGAAGCCAACGAAAAGGACGGAAACAAATCAAGAAACCAAATGGAATCAAAAAAGTATGAGTGGGGAAGAAAGGAGTTTTGTGGACATCTCAATCTGATCATGATCTGGAAAAGGAAAGGAGTGGTATCTGATCTATTAAACCACGATTTTCGGACTTTATCCCATTTCCTTCCTCCTCTTTGATAGCGAGAAGATTTATTATTATGAATCCCGGTCATGGATTGATTAGATGGGTTGGGATGCAAGCAATGTGAAATGACATGTAGCCGCGGTAGCGTTGGAGAATTCATTGGATTTTGCTAGTATTTTCAGCCAATCGGTGGTTGGTCCTACGCGGCAAGTGATCGAAGTGAAGCAAGTGCAATTAGGATATTTCAGATGGATTACGTAGACAAGCTTTTTTAAGTACTTAAGCTGTTTGATACAAGGGGCTTATTTTAAATAGATGGAAATCTTTTCAATGCGAGTTAGATGATTAGATCTGATGCCATTCTGACTATCTCATGGTGATTGTCTCTACGAAGTATTACCTAGGTACAAAGATGTTCCTCAATCAAACATTCATGTTCATATATAGCTGCCTACTAGGTAGATATGGAGTGTATTGATAGAGAGGGTATATAGAACTCTAAGCCTTGTAAAGCTTTTGACAAGGTTCAGCCCGAGTAACCGACAACTTGTTCCATGACCAGGCCAATGTCATGTTTTCTTGTCAGTCAGCCCAGGGCTTGGCTACCTGCCGGCGCTAATACCATACCTATATACATATACGTGTTAATCCTTCTTTGCTTTAGCCTTTAGCCCATTTAGATCATAAGCTATAACATCAAGAAGCATCTCTCATCTCCCAGCTAACAGTCGTTTCTTTCTCCATATTGCTCTCTCTCTCTCATCTTCATAGATAACATTCTCCAAACACAAAAGTTTCATCATGCGATGGCTGAGCTGACCAAAGTTCGTCACCTATTCAGGGGGGTCACGGAAACACAGACCCATTAATTACCTAGATAGCCTAGATAGATAAAAAGAGAGATGTAACTCGCTAATAAGGGAAAGGAACATGGAGTCAACAAATCATAAATAATATTTCGTACGCGTCATCTCCATACCAATTCGGATTATAAGGGCGTTCCACGAACGATGGATTGGATGGATAAACGCTTCCTTGTGTATTTCGTTTGCAAAATTGTACTACGGGAAAAGACAGGATGCAAATTGATTTGAGTACGACTTGTTGAAACGTTAGAGGCCACGACGTGAAAAGTTTATTTGCTTCTTATATTCAACCAGTTTTGGAGTTTGAAGTAGATTCGTGAATGTACATGGAAAGGGGAAAACTAAAGCCGATGTTCAAGGAGCATCTAATTATCTTCGTCCCATCAAAAAGATACACATGTACATCGTATTCCATTTTAACCCACCCCATTTAAGCCTCACGAGTCAAGACTTAAGACTCGACAGTGCACCTCAGTGCCACCACTAAATATGCCAAGCATCTACCACCAGTTAACGTTAAAAGTCTAATAATTTCTTAAATATAAAAGACCACGTTAGATTCGTAGTCGTGTACGTACTCAGTCGTGTGCTCAGTCGTGTGCTCAATTACTCTGTCTAGCCGGCCCTGTTGTCAGATTTCAATAATTTTCATGATTTGGGGTAATAGATCGGCAGCCTTTCAAGGATTGTCGTTTGGGGCTGATTGATCAACTTGATTGATTGATGTGCTGTAGAGTGATAATTAACGCTGTCGATCTAAATGCATGTATGTAAGTGATTTCCAAGTTGGCAAATTGAAAACTGCGAAGGTGGAAAGATTCACGAGGACGATATTGGAGAAGAGACTAATTGGCATCTCTACCTAGGTACTTGCTCGATCAATATCTACAAAGTATGTGTATCCTCCCACATCTAATCGTACTATTGTACCTAGCCATCGCCCTAGAAAGACCACCTACTCCAACCACACGGCTCAAACCCCATCTTTCCCGCCTTCAGAGTTCCCGTTATCTCCATCTATATGGGTAACTTGGGCTCATACCAACCAAGAAAGACTTGTCTTCCGTTATCCGTTACATGGCCAACTGACTATGCTTATTATCCAAATGATAAGCTCACGGAAGAATCCTTCCATCCAGCTTCCGGAACCCAAGACTTCAAGTCGACCACTAACTACTCCATAATCGGCATACCATTCATCAAAATCACGAAAACAACTGCTAGTATGCTTCCCCCACCTTCTCTGGTCTACTTAGTATATGGTATGTAGTGAAATAGCGGTAACACTGCCTGCTGTATGTAGTACGTACGTACTCTGTGCGGAAATATCACGAGGCTTCGGACTAAACCACCCACACATGATAGTTCGTGGCTTGAAAATAAGCCGAGTTGTGCGAAAGAAATTCGCCGGTCTATATTACCTAGGTAGGTATGTACGTCGCAACATGTACTTTGTGTATACAGCATGATATCCGGGAATTAAAAAAGCCGTATCGTATCGTAACCTTGTACCTAATTGGGAATGCTTCGCGATGATCTTCGTATTACGTAATCTAAAATATTTTGATGTTTCTGCTACCCTTAAAAACACACTACACTACAATGGATGACAAATGCGCTTTGAAAGTTCATCGCATTTCTTCATGATTTATGTGTCAATTTTACAATAGAATCAATTGAACTGGGATCTTGATACAGATGAGTCGGATCGGATCGAATTTGAAACGTATTCCGGGGTGTGGGTTTCCGTCTGAAAGTTTGAAACGTGATTGCGCCGCTGCGGCGGGGAAGGAGTGAGGAATCCAGACCTGGGGCTTAGGGTTTGGGGGAGAGTTGGTGTGGCGATGTTGTCTCATTGATTCACGGCTATTATCATTGGTGCCGGCTAGGGATGGCCCTCTGCTTCCTCTTGTTTCTCTCGTGGTCCTACGTCCTATCGTAACATCTCTTTTGCGATTCGAATCGTTTTCGGCGTTTCTGTCTTGGTCTTTGGGAATTTCTCATGCCATACTTGTGATCTTGTCATAGTCGCACGTTCTATTTGTATTTCGCTGTTCCTGTCTTCTATGTCTTTCAATATCCGTTCCTGCATAGGATAAAGACTATGGCTGATACAAGAATGACTGTGGCTCGATTGAAAGCGAGCGAATAACGGACTAGTTCTTACGTCTAAGTTGCAAGCTCACTCATCCGAGGAGTCTGCACACTCATGCAAACAGTCTTCGTACTCATCTGAAGAGTCTGTGTACTCATCCGAAGAGTCTGCGTACTGGCGAAACTCATAGGAAGGACGTTCATATCGACCCAGAGATGTTTTCACACTAGGACGTGGCTTCTGAGGGGCTCCTGGAGGCACATATTGTCCAAACTTACTAACTTTATAGGGTATTTTGTCCAATACTTTGAATGGTTCTGCCTCATGTTTGCTGATAGCCTTCTCGACATCGGAGCGGAAGTAGCGCAACCAATCTCCATTCTGAACCCCTTCTCTACCAAAGAGATGGCTGAAGAGGTCTGGATTTTTGACCATCGATTCCTCCATACATTGCATATAGTCAGGCAAAAGTTGACCCTCAAAGCAAATGGATGATCCAAGAAAGTTGATTAGATTGCCAAATAGTATCTTCAATGCTGCTGCAGTAGCGATAGTGCTCGCCGACTTGAGCATGGAAAGACAAGCTGAGGAAAGGTTCAAAGCTGGATTGAATCCAGAGTTTTGTGTCATCTCATTCATCTCTTCCCATACCTCGCCGCAGACTAGAAATTCACCAACTGTTCGATGCATATATCTCACCACCGAACCATCATTTTCTTCGCCAGAGGCCCAATCCAAAGCAGCATTCATGGGACCACGGTCTCTTCCAACCTCCAGGAGACCACAGCACCGGCTTTGGATTCGCGCTTCCGTACTGTTGTACAGCCATATGTACTGATCCAGATTCAGAGGGGCAACTGGGCGGTTAAATGCCTCATCTGAGGGGTGCATAGCAAATGCAAAAGTGACCACGCCAAGTGGCTGATGCGAAGTGTAGGTATTCCAGACATGGAACATCTGAAGCATTTCAGATGCTTGTACCTGGTACTCAGGAAGAATTATCGACAGCATTCTCCGGTACAGATCTTTCAAGTCCCTAGGAAGTGAATAAAGTTTTTTTTGCAAGTCCATGATTGAATCGCCAGCTTCAAGACCATCCATGAGAAGTCGTACAACCAAGCGAACCCAGAGAAAGACGCCTTCAGCCTTCAATTTGATCTCCGAGACCAGGTTTCCTGCTTCTTGTGGATCGCACTTCGACATTTGACACATAGCTTGGTGGTCCACCAGATTGCCCCTGATGTACTGATCCATATCGTGTCTTGTGAGATCTTGCAATCTCAAGGTTGGACAGCCCCGGAAGATGTTGACACTTGGATTGATGGGCCGGCTGGATACCACGACTTTGACATTCGTTCCAGTAAGTGAATGAATAAATTGCGCTAACTCTTTATGGTCGCCGGCCAACTCGTCTACGCCGTCAATGAAGATGCATATCTTGAGAAATTTTGAAGCTTTCTCTATAAAGAGTTCTAGTGCTCTTTTCATCTCCGCAAAGGTAGGTTCATCATTCACATAAGAGTCCTTCCAGTTGCTGTATATGTCTGGAAGCGTTGCTGGGATGAGCTCAGGATGCTTGGAGAGTGCCTCGTGAAGGATAGCCCGGAGCATTCCAGTCCGACTCTTCTGTAATGGTGTGCCCAAATTCCAAAAGAAAAAGTGGAGCACAAGGAGCTGGTTCTGCGGCGCCCAGAGAGCTAACTTGTTATATGTTTGGTCATTATCGACAATGAATCTGAGAAGTGTTGATTTTCCGCTTCCGGCCTTTCCATTGATGAAGTAAGGCGCGTCAATGCCCTCTCCAGTTAAGTAGTTGCCAAAATCATCCCATGAATCGGCTGGACCTGGCGGCCTGAAGATCCATTGAAATGTCTCTTGATAAGCGGCGCATATCTCTTCGTATCTCCAAGCCATTTGACGAAAGTTCAACCATTTCAAGATGGTCTGATTTTGCGGCGTGGATCGATGCAGTAAGCTGATTTCGCCCAGGCAATTTTGCAATTTCTGTTGCATTGCCAGATTAGAGGCAGAATGTGACTGCATAGCCATCAGTGTAATTTTGATCTGCTCGTTGTTCTTAATGCTTTCGGCGCTGTTTTCGTCGCTTGACTTCTGCAGTGCCTTCAAATGAAATACGATATCCTTGTTGTTGCCGTCAACACTGGATCGAAAGGCGAGTATTGTTGCAAGTGTTAAGGCGCTCTGAAAGCTCTCGAGCTTCTCGACGAAGGTAACGATTTCTTCTTGTCGCCATCGAATTCTGATACCGTCCTTCAGATTATGTAGGAAGTTTCGTGTCGTTCGGGAACTCGAAAATGTGGACAGATAACTTGCAAACTCATGTCCGGCTTGTTCGCAGTCTGTTGCCAAATCCACAAGATGCTATAATTCTAAAGTTAGCGGATGGCTAAAACTTTCTTGAAACCCTAACCTGATTCTCTTCACTGAGAGGTCTTGTGTGACAGCTAGCCTGAAGACGAGATTTGATGATTCCCGCCTGCTTCGTAGAGTTTGAAGCAAAGCGCTGGAGATCAGCAATTGACGACGACTCTCCATTCCTTTCTATTGCACGAGCTTCGGCTATTATTTTACTAGAAAAGTCCGCAAATTGCATAACGTTGCCCGCAAGGCTGAGAGCAGCAAGTGCCTCCATTTTCACTGGCGATGGCGCTTAGCTGCGAATCTTTCGAATTCTCGATTTCGAGTGGTCTGCAGAGTGATAAAAGAGGCCGGTTCTCCAGTTTTATAGTCAAGTTAAATTGCTGAGCATCTTTGAGCATTAGAAGGCTTACTACCCGGCGCCAAGGCTAATTGGGCCTAACGAGGCTATGTTAGAACAAGAATTATTTGCGAGGTGCTATGGAAATCATGTGTCCAAAAATTATAGGAAGGCTGTGTTGGGATCTTCTAACCTATTACAATGCGTGGCGTTTTTCGTATCACCCACTTTGTCCTACTAGAATCTCAATCCTTGTGGGAAAATAGGCGAAGAGCAACACCCTGAGATCCTGTGTATCTGAAAACTGAAAATTTGAGCCTTGGAATAAATGAAGCCGTTTCGATGTGCAGGTTTCTTTTATATTACATGTCTTCAAGTGTAATTAAGCCTTATATCGTTTCTCATAAAGTTGATAGCCCCCGCTGTAGAGAGGTAGTAGACACAGACTTGAGATGTGATCACCCCCACAGAAAGGCTACCCGAAAACTTACTGAGTTAGACTTTGAACTCTTCGAGTTTGAAAAAAGGTGGAGGTTTGAGTTGAACCTGAGTCGTTCCTCCCGTTGCAAAGACTGCCTGAGCCCTGAGCGCTGTGCTATGAACATAACCCATGCTCTCGTTGAGAAGCGTTACTATCATATTGATAATCAGGGAAATAGCCTCGCTGATGGGTCCACTGATGAATTCCACAACTCGGATAAAATCGATGCCATTCCAGATACATCCACGACGAACATGAAGACTTATGCCAAACGCGAGAATCGCAGAGCCAAATATCCAACTAATAATCAGGCCAACGATGCAAACCGGGCGCGTTTTATCCGCTCGCAAACAATCACTCAGCTGCTCGTGGCGAGCCTCCACTGTCGTGCCAAGCAATGCCATGAAGGAATGCTCAAACTATTCTCTCGAAAGTTCTTCAATGAGTTTAAGGATGTGTGATGAGTGTAGAGAGGAAAGGTAACAAAGGAAGATCACAGTTGAAAGACAACTTCAATGCCTTTATCCACGCTTGTGGTACCAGACTACCCGACTTCGAATACTCGTGAACATTGCACCGAAAGATATGAAGAACCTATTGGCCATAGATTCTAGACTCGGGATGTACTTCCCTCATTTGGTGCTGAACTGCAAGTTTCCGCATTGGTGTAGCACTTTGCCACGAAACAGCCTTACCTTGCTTCATGGCATGTTATTCTTGCTCGTACAGCAATGGTGCAACTATAAGCCACAACGATTCGAAAGACGAAATGCGCCCATTAAACCCTCCTCCGCATATTCAAAGCAAAGCCCGTCAGGCAATGCATTATGATGTGCAATAACGGAAGCTTCGAACAGGATTTGTGGCACCCGGATATGTTACACATCTCCTGATTCATACTAATCAATCAGCGTAAGAGGTATTTTACTTTGTAGTTTTATGTAATTACATAAGAGAATGAGCATAGTTGCCTATTCATATTAGTAATTATACTCCCCACACTTGATCATTCTAAACGCGAGTCAAGCTTTCAATAGCCATTACTCAACCATGCGCTCAACAACCACTGTTCGCCCGTTCCTACCAATCTGCGATATAATATACTGCTTTGCCATTGTTAGTTTTGTCTCCAAAGACTTCGGGGAAATACAATTAGAACAACCTTTCGGTATAGTAAAGTGGCACCAGGCTCCTACAATCGCCAATTATACTATTATACAAGTTTATCCTTCTCCAAAATACGTATATAAGGTCCTTATAACTGTTATAATCATGTGTCATAACAGTTATAGTGATAACCTTTACTTGTTCCCTTCCCCAAAAACAATAGCACAGAAAATATCGTAGCATTCAAGGGTAATTTTGTTCACATACCACTTCCGGCGTGTAGGATTCAGACACCAAAATGAACATCAGGCCAGGGAATCCAACAGTTCCTGATAGCAGACCGCCGATAGCAATATTTTAATTGTTGAGTTTATTCCAAAGGTTGAAAATATTCAACATAACGAGTCTGCCCGACAGAATGAATTCATTTGATGATCTCAGAATTCAGACAAAAAATGTCAGTTTCTGCAATTCTGTAACAGGTCACGCCGGTACGTAGCTCGTATTCTTCTAGCAATTTTTTGAATCTCCTTTTGAACGTGGCAGTCGTTAGATTTATCCATCTGAGTCTCGGCATTTTCCACCTTAAGCCTTTTGCGTCGTCTTCTGATTGAAGATCGTAGAGAAGTTTCTTATCGAAGTCTAATCTATTTCGTAAAGAATGCTCAGGAATCAATACTCCGTAAAGATCACTACGTTTAGTTACAGGCGAACGCAGCATGCGCAGAGCTTCACCGATGTCCACTGGCTCGAAGAATACCAGCTCACTGTCTCTCTGACTCTCGGCTATGCCATTCTCGTGATCGTCACTTCGATAGTTTTCAATCACAATCGTTAAACTCTTGGCCTTGCAGAACGTACACAATAGTCTAGCAAGCTTGGAAGTGTTGGCTATCTTATCGTTTTGATAAATTGCGGACCCTTTTGACATTGGTTCATATTGAAAAGCAATATGACGAATTTTACTTGCCTCATATGCCGTCATAGGTTCACAACATTGCCAGCCGCAAACACATACTACTTGTTCCCCAACGAGTAATAATATGTCTCTTTTGTAATCGAAGTAGGTCTCAGCAAAAGCTCCAACAGACGGAAACGCTCGTTTGTATTTTATGATGGCGAAGCTGTATGATTCCCTGCAAATAAACAACAAATTTGGAATTTGTGCATTTGATGAGAAACAATATTGACCATCATGCTTGATGCGTGCCCGAACTTCTTCCAAATCTTTGACGTCCTGCGGTAGTATGTCATCCATACCGTTGCAAAGAATTTTGGATGAATCAGGGCGAGCACCGTCTTTGCATCTATCCGGTACAGCCAAATCTGAGCGTACTCTGACCATGGCGTGCTCACAGCGAGAAATAGCATACTTTTTTAAGAATACAATTCTCGAATCTGGAAGTACGAACCCCCATATCGAAGATCGAAGGTTCTTTGGAAGCCGTGAAAAGGACGAAGGTGAATAGTCGGTATCGATGCTATGCGCCATACTGTAGTAATTCTCCGGGTTTCGATTGTGTGCTGGATTATTGAATTAAATTTCTGATACTAAAGAATGTTAGGCAATGAATCTTGATTGTGTATTGCTTCGCGGGATCTAAGTTGATAAGAAAGAATGCAATGATTTCCTGTGATGCTATTTTCGTGCAACAACGGTCGAAAGGAGCATCGCATACAACAATGTTACATACACTAAGCCCCTGTCGGCAGCCACCTTCCTTCTGAGGTCTTGTTCGCACCCCAATGTTCTTACCTTTCAAAACTCTTAGCGCCATACTTTTAAGGAAGATGAATTTTTCCATCCTAGTCCTTCTAAATACAGTGATTTAAAACTTACAATCGAATTATACTTCACAGTTTTGGGCTTAGATAAATAGGATTCCATTTTGGAGTGCCATTTGTTGCGCTCAGAGTATGCCATGAACGATCAACGACTTAAGATAAAATGAACGAGAAATGTCGATATCACGGGATCCTAGTGGAACTTATTTATGTATTTCTTCATCTATCTATATACTACTTAGTATTTTAATAAGGCTTTCGATTTCTCTGTCATTTATTTCTTTTGGTACATGATAAGATACATAGGCGCTTCTGCAGTGTAACCAGCTTGTCGTGGGCTGAAAATGGCGTTTCATCACAAGATTGTAACCTCAGCTTGACCTCACCTCATCAGAATATCTGTGTAAAAGAGCTTCAACCCTCCTACGCCAGCGGTTTATCCTGAATCATCTCCTATACTTGACTTCCACATACTACTAATCATCATTCACGATGAAAATGGCGGAGACCTTCACAACGATGATGGCAGCTATCGCATGCCAAGTTCTTCTTTCTCCCATTCATGAACCATCCACTCTAAAAGTTATCTCTGTATATTTCTTATCGAATTGTGTTATTTTCTTATACCTTACTTTTACAAGCACCGGGATCTTTCAAGTCATCATTCATCTTTTCACTTTGAACATAACCTTTCTCCTTACTGCGATTATTCTCACTGCATTTCGTCGACTCTACTTCTCTCCATTATCTCACATTCCCGGACCAGCACGTTTCGCTCTCACGAAACTATTCATTGCCAATGAATTTCGACTCGGCCGTACATCTTATACTATTGAAGCTCTTCATAAACAATATAAAAGTGATGTTGTCAGAATAGGTCCTAACGAGGTTTCCATCATTAATGCAGATGCGGTGACCGAGGTATTTTCGGGGAAATACCCAAGAGGTACATTTTATGAGATTGGAGCTATCAATGGAGAGGTCAATTTAAATACGACCAGAGACTATGGAAAACACACTTCTGTAAGTGGTTTTAATACCCTGTGATTTTATACATCATGTGAACAAGCGATACTCCATGCTGACGAACTTTGACAGTGGAGAAGAATCTGGTAAGTCTTTCATTCTGTATATAGTTTGATTCTAAATTTGTGCAGGGAAAAAGGCTTCTCAAGCAGTGCTGTCAAGGAGTATAATACGAGGGTAGAAATCCATGTGGATAAAATGATACAGATATTGCTCAAAGCAGACAGGAAAGAGGTGAATGTTTCAAAGGCAATGGACGACCTTACTTTCGATATGTATATCAACCCCTAGTACTGTCAAATTATAGCTCATAGAGTCTAATTATTCCAAGCATGGCAGATTTGAGTTTCTCAAAACATGCTGGCCTACAAGATGGTACAGGAGACAACTCATATATGTCATATGTTCATAAGTATATGTCATTCGCTGTCGTGGGTAAATACCGCCTATGCACATCACCCCAATTAACATACGAACAGATTATTGCATCCCTACGAAATCTAGCACAGCTTCTTACGTACATGCCCGAAACCTCCGATGTTCGAATGTTCCGCGAGAGAGGCGAAAGAATGCTTATGGAACGACAAGAACACGGTTCAACCTATCGAGATATCTTTTCCTACTTATTATCCGCAGATCCATATGGTGGTGAGAAGTTTACTCAAAAAGAGTTGAACTCTAATGCCAATTTAATCATCATAGCTGGGTCAGATACTACATCTTCAACATTGACACAGGCGTTGAGAGCGCTTGCGAAGGAGCCACGAATACTTTCCAAACTTCAAAGAGAAATTGATGACCTATGCTCGGCCACGGGCAAATACAAGGAAATAACTATTGATTCCATCAGGAATCTAGAATATCTGAATGCGGTAGTTGACGAAGTTCTACGATTATATAATCCCATTCCATCTGGCCCTCATGCAACGACTTATCCACAAGGTATCGAGGTTGGAGGTGTACAAATTCCTGGAAATGTACAAGTCGAGATGTCGCATTTGGTACTCATGACAGATGAGCGATATTTTCCACAAGGGAAAAGTTTTATTCCGGAACGATGGACACGTGAAAGACCTGAGTTGGTGAGAGATAGGAGGGCGTATATACCCTTTGGTTATGGTGTTCATTCAGTAAGTAGAGATATTTATGCTGCGGTGAATCCTCAGCTCTAACATTTGTTTTATTCACTTTCCTCGTTGTACATTTTTATTTAAAGGCATGAAACAAAACTTACAAATATAAAGTGCGTAGGCAAAACCCTGGCGCTCCATGAACTACGCTTGGTCATTGCGCGCATAGTCCGTACATTTGATATCCAGTTTGGTCACTCGCATGATGATGTAATATTTGAACGCGAATGGAAGGATTATATGGCTGTTGAGGTTGGAAATTTATGGATACGATTTCTGGCGCGAAGGCTTGAAGATATCGCAGCGTGAAATCTGGGTATTGGTCTTGATTTTTATCTATCCATCTAAGTCCAGAAAATGGGCCAGCTGAAACAAAGCTGACATGAAACTCTCCATGAATTATGGCCGACGGTGATTCTTCTACCTATCTTCAAATATCATATCACCACAAAAAATCCCATACCCATAAAAGTGAATATTCCAACCCCCCGCACCATTTTCGCTCACCTTTATAATCCCCGAACTCTCCCATTCCAACATCCTATGAAGCAGACACCTCCGTGGTGCAATGGTAATAAAACTGACCATGGCCACAAGAAAACTTTCACGTAACATCCGAAACGTTTTCTCAAAGGTGTCGGGCGAGGGAGACCTGAAGCCCCGTCTGAGCTAATCCTTAAGATGCTTGGCGAGTGATGGATCGGAAGGTGCGCATTCTCATTCAGTATACAGTCAATCCTGTATATGCCTGATGGGTATGGTAATGAACGAGTCTGTGTATCTTTTGTAGTTGGGGTTGGGGAGTTGAATGTTTTTGTGGGGCTTTCTTTGAAAGGGGGTTCGGATGAGAGGGTGGTGGGATGGATGAGTATAGTGAATGAATGATTGGAAACGGTGATATCAGATGATGCTTTGGGGCAATTACCGGGAAATATGCGAGCGATGGTAATCTGAATTTAGTATTACTTCTGCTAGCGCATCCCTCGAGGTTTATAGTTATAGAATAAAATCTTGTAAGATTTCGCCGACGCACAAAATGCCAATAACCTTTACGACAGATAATGAACAGTTTCAGTATTTGCATGCGCTATGGAGTTGATAAGTTACATGTCTTCCAAAATCTCATGTGAATGAACATAATCCCATTAAATTCTTTCGTCTCAACTTCTCCGTAGATGTACGTACCTTAATGATTCAATCCTACCAACTCCCTACCTGAGCTAATGTTTAACGTGTGGATTTTCATCATGCCTAACAGCTTTAGCGATTCAGGAGTGGTTCTGCAGCAGGATTTTCAACAACTACTAACTATAAAGACCGGCGTTCCATCTGCACATTGCACTTCTCTTCTACTTTTCCAGAGATCAGATTCGCATGAAGGTTGTCCACATCAATTTTAATTAGCGATTAACGACTTCTTCGTGAATGCTGGGAAGGTGCATTAGACTTCTTACACCTGCAAGGATCAAATCATTCATCGCGTATTATCAAGGGGTATTGAAGTACCGATGCGGGGTAATGGGGTAGGTATATACGATTCCATATCCAACTAGCAGCTAACTAGCTTTCTTGACTTCACCTCCACGGAATCAATACGAATAGGATAGCTACTCTGCCAAGACTACTCGGTATGTATAATATGTATATAAATATAAATCAAATACTCACCTCCATTAATCTACTCACCATTTTCTCAATAAATATATACAATGGTGGTAATGATAACTGTAAAGACACTAGCCAAATATCACATATGAAAGATTTCAATCAACATCACGAGATACTAATCGCATACGCATCGAAGCAGAAACAGAGGCCGGGATTATTCTCAAAGGGTATGATTCGGGGAATTAGGGCGTCATCTTAAGCTCATCCGGTCGGTATATCCTGTCATTACATATATCCATAAAGTTTAGTATTGTGGGGAGAATAATGGTATATACATAGCGTATACTACCCATTATGATATGACGTGAGAGGTACCATCAGGCTCCGAATACTACAGCGATGGAGATGTAGCGAGTATGTATTATTATTAGATTGTAGATAAAGAGAATTATGAAGTAAAAACCGGGTTAGAAACAGAGTAATCTATACTGAGCAGGAGAATTAATGAAGGTAAAGATATGAAAACAAAGTGTGTAAAAATGATATCTTAAGCGTGGCAGCGTAAAATAGCGACCAGGAGGAAAGGAACAAGAAGAGGAAGAAGATATACATCTCTATCCAGATACCGGGTGAAAAGAAATGTATTCTCTATCCAAATTCCAGGTGGAAAGAATGTATATCAATTAACCCCCCTCCCCCTCCCCCCAAAATGTCACATCCTCACATCCTCTAAGAAGATGAAAACCACTCGGTCATTTCCATCACCCATCCTTAAATATTTACTCATACAATTAATTAGTCGTCACCTCATCCGATTTTTTAGGATTTCAAGATCAAGATAATCAGACACAATAACGTCAAATCATTATCAATGTCAACATCAACATCAGCCCCAACATAAAAACCACACATCAACAAATCGTGGATTCATTCCAGCTTTCACTCACCCTTAATCATACATTCCATCCCAGCCTTCCCTCTCAGCTTTCCATCCCCACACAACCCAAACACCCCATCAAAACTTCGTATCATCCCAACCTCTCATTATAATTACCTTTCTACCTTTCCAACTACTTACCTATCATCCCAGAACTCTCCATCAAAATCAAGAATTCCATTACGCGCATTGCAGAAATCAAGGCAGTGTGTGCGGTGGATGTTAATCTTAGTGCGGCTGTGTTATTTATGTATGTCTTAGGTGAAACAGTGTGGCGTTGTTTGTTTGTTTGTGGCTGGGTTGGCATAGAAAAGTCATGGGACAGGTAAATTATGTAAGCGAGGTGTGAGGTGGTGACGAAATGGATGGTAGATAGGTAATAGGGGCGAGGGAAAGGAAAGGAAAAGAAAAGAAATGGGAAAACTTAGAATTTGGATGCAGATTTGGACTCGTGAATTGAATAATGGGATGGTTGTGGGAGTAGAACAGAAGTTGAGAAATATTAGATTTGTTTTTTGAAACATGAGGAATTTTGTGGATTTTGTTATTGTAGATGTAAATGTAAGTTGTCACAATCGTAAAGTCTCACTCAAAAAGGTAAATTGTATGTGGATGAAGATATAATATTGATGATAATCAACTAGTTCATCAACCGTCTCCCTATCACCAGTCGACAATGACTAAATTCCTAGCAGATCATTCAAGATAATCTCTCCTCAAAAATATTGTCGTTATCAGACATCACACAATCACCCACCACACCTCCTAACTCCCTCGCTCAAACAAATGCTATTCATACAAGATATATCCCAAAATCCCCATGTATTAAAACGCCGCATTGTCGTATATAAATGCTATTTTCCCAAATCCGTTCCATGCCTTCCCGTAGGAGTATTCTCGTATACGTTATGTATGTAAAGTTACCGGCACCAGAGGCAAATCATTTCGGGCGTCGTGAAATATTGTATGCATCAGACTCATATCATTACGTTGCTCTTCCAGCAGAGCAATGTCGTGAGATATCTGCTCCCTCCATGCATGTTTATATTAAATTTCTTGAATAAAAACTTTTTATCGCGATCCAGAAGTTGAACTGCCACTGCTGCTGCTATCCATGGAAGTGGTGGCCTCGTGACCGGTTCTCAAAGTGGCGTGTGAGTTTGAACCCATAGAGTTGGCACTTCTTCGGCGTGCAGATTTATCGGCAGCTTCCATTTGCTTTCTGGTGTGCTCGTGCATGGATCTGGCGTAGTCAAAGAGAGAGAAGGCATCTGGAGAGCTTTCATGCTCTTCGTGGGACATGTAGCCGTTAGAAGGATATGAGGCTGTTGAGGAAGACATTTTGAATGTGGAATAGAGATTTTGAAGATGGAAGATTTGAATTCGAAGTGTTAAGTTGTTCGATGGTATTGAAGGCTTGTGGTGTTGTTTTTAAACGTTTGATTGTTTGCTTTGATTGTGTGTAGATTTGAAGCTGGATGATTGTATGATATGGAAAATAAATATCATGCGGTCTCAAGCCAATATATACATTCTGTTTCCCCTCAAACTTAGATCACAGATAGACAACCAAGCAACCTATTACCCTGACTAGTAGATTAGTGGGCTAGTGAACTAGTGAACTGTTAGACCCTGAAATTTGGGAAACAGGAGAACGGAGCTAAAAGTTCTTAGGGTAGGATTTTGGGCTGTCGATGAAGAGATCCTTGAATTCATTATGCATCATACTTGCTTATCATCCAATCCAAACCAAGTATCTACTTAGGTATGGTAGTGAGCCCAAGGTCAGAGCTCCAGACGGTTAAAAAAAATGGTCAACTTCCCAATCAGGCAAGACCCTGCAGATCGTGACATGAGACAAGCGTCATGCGTGGACGGGAAGCGTTGGCCAGTTCTCAACCTATGAGGTTATTGAAACGAAAATGATAGAGAATGCACAATTGTTACCTACCTGGTTAGCACGCACTTGAGAAAACTATCTTATGTACGAACTCACTAGGTAGATAATCTAATCTGAGATCTACTAGACTGTAATTACTCGAGTAATACAAACTAACGAAGAATTCTACTCAATCAAGCGTCACCGTCTAGTGCGGTAGATAGACTTTCACCGAGTCGTGAGGAACTGGGTAGTTCCCAACTCCCCATTCTGCAAAATCCCATTTACGAGAGTCTAAAATCCATATTCCCAATATTTTGCCAACATGGAATCCGTGATATTGCAGCAAACTTTCTAAAAGCTTTAACAATTTAATTTAAAAAGAACAATAAGCAATAACTCAAATTACAAAACAAATAACTCAAATTTCACGACGTGAACAATATCGATATCAACCTCCTCGGGAGAATTCAACCAACCACAATCACGTCAACATTCCTTGATCGTGAGTGGCACTCATCCCAGGGGAGAAAAAAAGGAGAATAGGGCATGTGCAAAGAGATCATCAAATTATTTTACCCCAGACTTGTGAGATGTTGATCAGAGATGTCATAGTGAAAATCCCTACCAAGCTTATTACTCTGATGATCTGTACATACATCCCTTACATGCAAGCAAAGCAGCGAAAGCCGAAAGCCAGACCACCAAGATGAAAGAGCCCAGAGTCAAGATGCACATTTTCAAAGCATACCTATCTGGGCTAGAAGAGGTTAAGGTACGCAAAGACCCATCATTATTGAGAATTATGGAGAGAGATTAGACTCAAAGACATCTAGATACTTAGATTGAGTCTGTAAGTACTTAGACTCCCAGGTAGATGTCATTGTCTTGGTCCCGTTCCATTCTCTAGGTGAAACCGATGTCATGTTCACAGTTCAATTCAAGTGTCACACTCAGATTCCTCCCAAGTACCGGAAAGTGGGAAAAAAAACATATTATCGGATGGACACATCATTCTCGTTAATTCAACCAATCAAATGATGATATCCTCAGGATTAATGGAGAGTCATGGATAATTACGTCGAATTGTGTAACCTTACCTGCTGATGTCATCAAATTCTATGTAGATTATGTTGGTTTGTGCGGCCGCCCCCGCCGATCATTATATCATTTTCATCATCATCGTCATCATCATCATCCATCAATCAAGCACTGCCTGCAACTTGCAACTTGCAACTCTCAACTTGTTCTCGACTGACCTCAAGTCTCTTCGGCTTTCAACCACTAGGCAGACTTATCCAGTCACCATCTATCTCGGTACACTTTTGTCATTTCGCCAAGAAGGGGACGACTAGGTTATTCATAATCATCAAATTATTCAATTGATTTACACATGCATCCATCTTCAAGGGTTCGGGGAAAATAGAGAGAGGAACAATACAGGCAGATCAAGGATATTTGTAACCAAACGATTCACGCCTTGCATATAACCTGTTCAATCGACTCATTTCGACTCGGCGAGGTTCATTTGTCCGAACATCGGTACGATGATTTGAAAACTTCGGCTCTGAATAATGAAAGGGGGATGTTATCCTCCGGTCAATAATTATCTCAAAGACTCTGAGACCTCGATTTCCCGTTTGATTTCCCCATACTTCTATGAATAGTATTACATTGGTCGCTTTCCATGGTAACGAAATCCTTTGGGATGCAAATCATTCAAGGGCCGAGACAATTATGATGTACTGTAAGGTTACTTTTGTCCCTCGCATGCGGGAATATTCCTTGAAAGGTTGTTTCCGTAATTGCTTTTGGACAAGCTACTGGTCATCCATATTCTCCCCACTATTGTATACTGAAGCTGTTCCTATGGCATCACTGCACTGCATCACTTTCAAATCTTCGATGTCTTTCTTAACAAGCGGGTCATTCTTGCCATAGCACAAACGTCCCTTTCCCTACGAGGCTACATGTGTGGCACCGTTGAATGATTGATCCACACTCCCCTGGTCTTTTTGAGGTTTCCCTTTTCAGTAGCCTCTTGCGTCCACTCACGGTCATCGGTTGAGATTTCACATTTTATCCGAGAACGTTCATTCAGTTGAAACAATCTACAGGCGCTGATAATATTCAAACGAAATATTCCCGCATTACTTCTCTCAAAAATGACAGGATAGGGCGACGGAACAGATCCCTTGTTGAATTCCGCTGGGCTTCTGTGGCAAACTATGTCATTGGGGCTTAAATTCTTGATAGATCTAGCTTTGAGCCTATTCTTCCTGTCTTGCATCCCATTCAAATTACATCAATGAGGAATGTTATAGGTATACATGATGTTTCATGGGTCACATTACGGCTATCAGATTAAAGTAATCTGACCATTAAACTGCCCACTGCAAATGCAACTCGTATTGCCACTTTTCAATTACCTTACAGCTCTCACAATATACAGCAATGCAGGCTGCAGTCCATCATCGCCATTTCATCATCATTACTTCACAAACCTGCGAGCTGATGACATCAAAAATTACCACATGTCAGACGAAAACAGAACAATGATGGCATGATTACATGCATCGCCTCTAAACATCTCTTCATAGGGGTTGGTATGATACAATCCAATGATCTACCTCTAGGATGAACAGGTGCCACATATTCACAGACCAGACTGTGCGTCGAGAGTCGAGACTTAATATCCTCCATTCATTAATTTATCTGCATGTATGGGTAACGGAGTACATACTCCTGGCCTACATCTCGTGCAGCAAGAAATCCTTGTGACGTAAGTCGAGAATCTTGGAAATTTCAATCTCGATTTTTTATCATGTGACCCACTTTGCGACGACCAAGTCCACTCACGTTGGATCATTGTATTTGCATTGCAATATGCTACGGAAGTATCCGTTGATATGATGCAAATATCATTCGATAAAGAGTTGATATGGTTCTGTAAAGTAATTAGAATATACAACTGCAGCTGCAGCTGCAACGGGTGCGGGGAGTTTGGATGTTCCGTAATTGTGTACTGTTATTATCGAAATGATCATCATCTAGGAATGGGTCATCTCTATTGGCATTGACGAGTGTTACCTGCCCCTCTTGATCGTGATGAGAATATCTATCGCATCGCTCAGGGCAGTTATGATGATTCTGAGCACGTCAGAGGACAGGGTCGTAGCTTGTCCCCCGGAAAGTTCTTATTGAACTTTGATGCTTTCAATGCTTTTGAATACAAGGAGGTTCTTGAGTGTCTATCGACTTTATCAGGCCTCATGAGCCACCTCAGCCACCGACCATGCACATTCATTCTGCCTTGCAATTCAGCCTTCCCTCCTTTTCATGCATCAACTTCAAAGTCTGCGATGTAGAAAATTGGCGGGAGTTTGAGGAGTTTCATCTAATCGCATCATTTCTATTGTGCCTTCATCTTATGTTCGTTCCACACGTTTCGTCTCTCGCATCTAGTTACTCCTTTCTTATCACCTATTTATCCTTACAGTTCACGTCTAACGTCATCACAAATGGCCGACTACTCGCAATATGATATCCTTCAACGTCTCTGCACGCTCCAGTCGTGAAGTATCTGTCTCCAAATTCCCATACAATACTTTGCGACGGCATTGGCTAATCATCATCCTACTTCTTCATCTGCAGAGACGGCGCAAATGCGAAACCTCATCTGTTAAAGCACACACGCACGCATAAACACCACTCGACTTATAGCACCGAATGCACCTACCTACGTACCTACCTACATTAATTTATACATTTATCTCTACCAAGAAGAATGGAACAATAAATCAAAGGGCCAATATTTCAATCCACATCTGCGGGATCTTTCTATACCTATCTAAACATACATACACGGGAGGAGCTGTTTGAAGATATCAGGAGGCATATCAACGATATCCTTGATGGAAATAGAGCATAGACCTACATCAGAATATTACATTTCAGTAAAATTCTATGTAGCTACGGTATCAGCATGACGGAAGCCACTTCCACTCTGTCTTCCGAAGAAAATATACAAATTACCCCTATTTCTTTCTCTCCTCTCCCCTCATCCACTTTCGCCAAAGAAACTAAGAAATCGAAAATAATACATTAGTATATTCATTTGCTTATTAAGCTTTATTCCTATCTAGTTCGATTAGTTGTCTCTTTCCTGATATATATATGTGTGTATCTTTTTACTTCCTTCCCCTCTTATGCTTATTTAAATTCTTATCTTCAATCCGTGGTGATCCTTACCGCTATTACTAAAGCGAGAAAAATGGAATATTTGTCGAGAAACGATACTTAGATTTTGTATTACATAGATAGAATATGAGATTACTTGATTGACTGTTGTTTTCTCCTCTCCTTTTTCCTCTTATCAAAAACCTTATATCCCTTTCGTTTCTATTAAATCTGTAGACTAATAATAAGTATACTATTCATAATATCGCGTCTCCATAACTACGCTTTGAGTCCGTGACATATATATGATAAAATTACCAAATCGTTCACTTCAATGTGTTTCTTCGTTGACTTTGAATCCACATACCTCATACTTTATATGTGTCATCCGCTTTTCTTTCTACTCTCCTGCATTCTATTATCTTTATCTCAACCCAAGAGAACACTAGGATAAAAGATATCACATATCTAGCTATCCTCTAATACTACTTATACTTTACAAAACCACAACTACTTATTTCATCTAACTTCTAAAGTGAGAATAACATCACAATCAAGCCCACCACGAAACCCTCCTCATCCACCCCAGATATAGCATCGAATCTCGATAATCCAGGTGAACATTCCCTGCGAGAACAGAAAGATTTGTATGAGTATCAGAGTATATAGTCTGGTGTACCTAGGTATCATGTACATTCTCACCTCTTTTCTCATCTCTTCTTTACTTGTCTTCTCCTCACCTGTTCCTTCTTTTCTCTCCTCCTATATTCTCTTCTCTTACCACCCCTTCGAGTACGAGTATCGATTTACATATAAATCCGGAAATTCCTCAGAGACGTCTCCGATTTCTCTCAGTCCCCTCCTCTTAGGTCTGAATCTCAAATGTCATTTAATCTAACCTAACTTGTATCTTCATGTATAAGAATCAGTAAACAATAGAGTCGTAGAATGAGGAACCTAGAAAACTCTAAACCCCCCAAAATACCTAGGTGGGATAAATAAATGAATGAAATACTGCTTGCGTGTACTCATCTGATACGTAATATCTAATATCTGATATCTGATATCAAATATCAAATATCAAATATCAAATATGAAATAAACACCTCCTTATGAAAACAATAACTTTCTTCTCCCTCCTGGAAATAATACGGAGCTACTAAACGATGATTCCTTCTCCCCCTTTCTTCCTTTCTTTTCCTCCTTCCTCTTCCCCTCCCCTCCTAATCTCCCATTCTCCAATTTTCTCACAATCTTCATTCCTCCCTCTCCTTTCCCATTCCCTTCTTTTCACAACACCCCTTCCCTTCTATAACCCTCTCCCTCTCTCCCCTTTTCCTCCGATTCCTTTGATTCGCCCAGTCCTCAAGCCCAGTCCTCGTCCAATTCCACACTTGCATACACCTATACCAGCTACTCATTCTATGTTCCATACTCCACACTCCACAAACCATGTATACCTATCCCCTAATACCTATCCCCTAATACCTACCTACCCCTCTACCCCACCAGATCAACCCTCAAACCAACCCTCAAACCCACCAACCCAACCACCCATCTCCAAACACCCCACGAGCTTTCCCATCTTTCCCAAGTATTTGATTTGACACACATACTCTTTCTTATTATACTCCCTCGCTCCCTCGCCCTCCCAACACCAAAAGCAGAACCAACCTCCCTATGATCAAAAATTCAAAATACCATACATACCCCATCATACACACCCCACCACCTACTTCCCTCCATCTACCACTATAGAAACCAAAAATTACAAAACGCAGAAATGAATCTCCTCATTTACTCCCTCATTCACTCCCTCATTCACTCCCTCATTCACTCCCTCATTCACTCCCTCACTCACTTACCCCCCTCACTCGCTTCCTTCCTCATCCATACATCTACGTATACACACACACACATACATACCTACACACACCTACCTACCCAAGAAGTACCCAAGAAGTACTCAAGGACTCACACTCAACAACTTCAACCTCAACCTCAAGAACAATGAAAAAGAACATCCAATCTCTTCATCAAAAATTTCATATCATACTTTTATTCATACCCACTTAAAACTTCAAAGTTATATTGAATGAACATCAAGAATAAGAAGAAAAGATAACAAATACCACGCTTTTCCTTCCCAATTACATCATACATTTCCTCCTCCCAATTATATATCGTCTTGGCTTCATCCATCCATCATCTACATCCTTTTCTTCTTGTTCAAAAAGTTCTCCTAATAACTAAAATGATAAACACAAATATACTTGCGACCCATTCCCATGCATAAATAAAACCACCAACGTTCACAACGAAGAGGGTATTGAATGTACAATTGCAAGCGGTAGCGTGACGCAGAGATACAAGTAGCATGATAGCAACGCAGAAATGCAAACAGAAAAGCAGTATAGACATTTTGGTACATGATTATTTATCGTCCTCGTAGTTTGCCTCCAGTCATCCTGGTCCCATTTATTTCCTTCCTTTATTCACCATTTCTAACCATTTTCTTGTTCTTTATATTCACTTCATCCCATTCCCATTAGTTATGGCATACTCCGATGGGCTTTGTGCACCGCCATATGGGCTCTGAGATCCGTTTGGTTTCTTCGTTCGGAGGGTGAGTGGGAATGGGTACTCATCTGGGTCTTCCTCTTCACTATTAAATTATTAGCACTAGATCATTTTGATTATTCTTCGTGGGACTTACGGAAGCTTCCAGGAAACATAATCTTCCGTGCTCAAACCTTCACGTCCTTCTTGCAGACTGGCAAAATCACCAGGTGTCATCATACCGGTTCTATCTCTTGGGGATCCGGGTACTGAGAATGGGCGGGAAATCTTTTGTTCCACGCCAGGAATGAAATCATCCTCTTCTTCGCCGTCGAATGATGCAGGGTATGCTCTTCTTAATGCCAATTGTCTTGCCTTGACATACTCCATTCCCATGCGCTTCCAGTCAAGAAGATCGCTTAATCGCTCGGTACGATTTCTCTGGTTGATACGTTGACGTCTGCTCTTGCCAGCAAAATCAAACATGTAGCTGGTAAGTTGGTTCACAGAGTCATCGACGCCCTTCATTCTACGGTCGACAATGTAAATACCGTAATCCGTCGAGTTCTCAATCAACTCTTCCATATAACAACCGAAACCTGACAAGTTGGTTGTGATACTTGGCACACCCATGACTGTACACTCTGCTGGTGTGTAACCCCATGGTTCATAGTAGGAAGAAAAGACACCCAAATGAGTACCTCTTACGAACTCATCGTAGTCCATTGGTAGAACTGGGTTGGCAGAGTTCAAGAACTCTGGGTGGAAAACGACCTTCACACGGTCCGAAGGATGGTTGAACAATTGGACTCTGCGGATCTGGTTCAAAATTGGATCTTCAGAATCATTTGCCATGTTATGGGTGACGATAGGTGGAAGTCCATGTCTCTTCATAGCAAACAGACGTCTGCGGAGAAGGATACGATCTTGACTGGTGATCAAATCTTTCTCATCAGGCATCACTTCACCCTCGTGCCATTTCAGGGCACGCTCGAAGATTCTCTTTCCGACACCGCGTTCAATGACATCAACAGTGTCACGTAACGATTTGATTACGGCTTGTCCCTTAAGAGCCTCGACAGTCAATGATTGGGTTTGTGCTGGCATGATGATGAATGCGACAACGGTCATCTTTGATCCCGCAGACTTGAGGCGGTGGTTCAAACGAGCCAATGACTCTATGAACATGTCAACACCCTTATTTCTATACTCATATCGTCCTGCGGTAAAGAAGTAAAGTGTGTTTTCAGGATCAAAATCGTTGTGTCCATAGAAGTGACCTCTGACGAAATCGTGGATCTTCTCCTTTGCTTGTTGATGCAAGTTTTGAAACTCGTGCATGGCAGAGAACTTGGTGACATTCAGACCGTTGGGAAGAACACCATCTGGCTTTCTCTTCAAGAGATGCTCAGATTCATATGCTGTGATATGCGAAACAGTGGTAAAGACATCACAAGAATGCGTCGCTGCACGTTCTATGCAGTATCTGTGATAAATACCACGTTTTCCTGCCTCGGCATCCACGTCAAACCATTGTAAGTTGTTGTAAAAGTCCACTGATCCTGCACAGAGATATCTTCCTAGGAGAGTTGCGTGGGTAGTGAAAATGGTAGTAACATCGATGCGGCGCTTTTTGCATAGAGGAAGTGCGACACCAGAGAGCCATTCGTGGAAATGTGCGATGACGGCCTTTTCTTTTTCATGTGCGACGAACTGTAGACGTGTAAGTTTTCATCACCAATATGCATGCAATGCGGGTGCACTCACCTCTCCTAAGAACCACGCAACCAAGTAACCGAAGACAACTGCTTCGTTGGTTTCGTCATCACCAGGCGGAGATGGAATTCCAGCAGTATTCCACAAGTCGGCCTTCCACTCATCCAAAAACTTGTAGGCACTCTTGGTGTCTATCAAGAGAACTCGCGGGGCACCTTCAATCAACCAGCGGCCATATACCATTTGAATTCCTCTCTCTTCCATAGCTTCTATCGTTGCTGCAAGGTGGGGGTTCGTTGGTGTTAATGCCTCGACTTCCACTGCCGCCTATCAAATGTTAGGCATGCTTTTTAAATAAATAAAATGATTTTAATCTCTAGAACTTACCGACTGCCTGTTGAGAGGACCGATAAGAGTGTATCGGTCTCCATATTCTGCTGTGGTAACTGGGGCTTTTGATTTGATGACGGAATAGATACCACCAACTTTCAAGGGAGAGTGTTAGTAGATATTCTTCACATTATTTGCCATGAAGAATTGTTTCTCACCTCGATTAGCAACCTCGGTGGCTATCTCAAAGAGAAAGTGATTTTTGACATCTCGGTTTGTTTTTCCCGACATCTTGACTCAGGTTGCGACAGATGTCGCTATGTGAATCAGCTGTTAAAGTGGGGTGGATGGGAAACTGCAGGCGTGCAGATATTTGAGAGGATAGGAACAAAGTTCGAGATCCAAAAAGTGTGTATGTTGAGAAGCAGAATGTATGTGTAATGTAAGAGTGATACTGCTACGGCAAATAACAATTGTTTGGCTGCTTCTTTCTCTCGAGTTTTGAATCTTCTTGGATGCGAGTTGTGTGGTGATCAAGGAAGGAAGCTCGGAGCTCCTCTGACGAAATTTATGGGAATGGTAGAACTAAGAGAGCTTTCCCCACAACTGCATTAGCGTTTACCGTATGTCAATCTGGCTGTACGAATGACCTCTGCTGTTGTACAGATCATAAGGGAAAAGCAAGAAACGCCAGTCAAGTAGTAGAGTAGTGGCCGCAACCCCTCCATACTTTGGCAGTGAATTTGAAATCAGTCCATTGGGCGGAAATACTTACGACGTTGTTCAATTGGCTCCCACTCGTTCTTTCACAGATGGATGGGTAGAAGTTGATAAGGGAAGAGAATTATTAGATGGCTGATATGTGATAAGCCCGAGGCTAATATACAGACTGACAAGACGGTTGTACAACAAATAAGTGAAGAAAATTTTTCCCTTCTGCTTCCGTGTACACGTCGTGGATCAACTAACGATTGAATGAAGTGAGAAGAAGAAATGGTTGAATTTTTTGGAGATTGGAGATTGGAGATTGGAAGATATCTCACCAGTTTTGTCTTTCCAATTTCCCTTTTCCCTTCCCTTTCCCGGTATCGAGCGATCAAAAAGAAATCGGAAGGTTGGCCCAGATGTTGGTCGGGTCCAAGCTTTTCCTCTTTCAGCCATAACGCTAAGCCACATACGGTACTATTATGGAATTTTTCTGTGGATCTGGCGGGGAACGGACATGTTGATTGGCCGCACCCCAGCCGATATGGCAAATTGGGGGAAACCGGAGGAGGCGCTTCACTCTGGATGGTGTTTAAAATAAAAGCTCGCCATCCTTGTTGAACATGCTGAACATGACGCAGACGGGATCGTGAAGCACTGCAAGCAATAAAAGCAATTTAGAAAAGCGCGTAGGTTGGTATGTGTGACTACTCGGTATGTCGATATGTCGGTAGGTCAGTTTGTCAGTATGTCGTCGCTCCTGCAAACAATTTGACAAGAGGTCCGTCTCCCTTTCCGTCTCACGATGGGCGTCAAAAATGATGGCCCAAGGGAGAGCATTCATTAAATTCTTGAACACTTGAACACTTGAACACTTGAGCACTTGAGCATCTACCTCAATCTGTCAGAATCCGGTCGGTTCACGCTAATCATTCATGAAGGGGTAAAGTTTCTCAATATATGCACGCATGTGCCAATGAATTCACATTTATGCAAATCGGTGCGGGGTTTACAGTTTACAGTTTACAGTTTGCAGTTTGCAGTTTGCAGTTTGCAGTTTGCCGTTTACAGTTTACAGTTTCAGTGCCTACCTACACATCGGGGACGGTATTCCTTTTTCACTACCAAATCAACTTTTTTTCCTTTTCGTGACTGGACTAGCAACATCCATACCATCCTCCGTACGATGTGTACCCCCCGGTGGGCGACTATCTACACGATACTTTTCTTGGCTCCGACGAATCGAATGTATTCTTGGTCTTATGTCTCTTACGTCTCCATCCATCTCTTAGTCTCTTGCCTCTCTTACCAAGCAATGAGATGCTGAAGGCTGCACAAACATTCCCAATCATCAAACTCGTGCCCTCAAAAAGGCAAACACGTCAAATCCCATCCGCTCAGCTCATGCAACCATATCGACATGACGCCGAGTGAAAATCCTTCATAATCGTCATGTTTACCACTTTCCCATGCCATTGTTGTCATAACACATGCACAACACATCTCCATAGGCACACAAATTCAAGAATACCACACCACTGCGTAAATCTCCACCTAAAAGAAAAAAAAAACCATTCCACCCCATCCCACTTCTCCAAATCTCCAAGTCTCCAGATATCCAATCTCCTCTTTTCTCTCTTGCCCTCCAGAGATGATCCTTTCACCATGGATCCGCTTTCATTCGGCCACAAACTCTTTGAACATACTCCGCGTTTGGGATCCACTTCCACACATCCACTTTTTGCTCAAACCCCCAGATCAAAATTCCATGCAGCTAATCCGTTCACAGTCACATGATGCTTTTTTAAGGTCTCAATCTTGGTCCCTTGAAACCTTAGATCGATCCGGTCTCTTTTGGTCAAGACCATGGCTTCTCAGAGCTTCATCGGCAATCCCGCAATATCTGATAAGATTCATGAGAGTGAAGAACTGTCTTCATAATAAAAATCCTACTTCCTTAAAATTCTCTTCAATTCCTATCATTCCCGAACCGCTCATTACTCTCATCACAATTCTTCAGCCCAACAACAAACCCCCAGCAAGTTTAGGCGCCACTCGTTGAGAATATCGCAAAATGAATGAGAAGCAGGAGAAACACTGCCATCAGCAGAAATTGGGGACAAAACATCCCTTCACTTCACCGAACAACAATAGAAACATCCGAGTCACCCTGGTTAACCTTTCTATCTATGCTTTGACGCTGCTAAGCGCCTCTATCAGCGAGGGTTATTACAAAAATAAAACGCATGTCAACATGCCATGCATGTATGTGCATCCCTAGGCTCTCTTCGAACCAATCGCTTCTATATTGGGCATTGAGACATATTTTTTTTTTCTCACTGAATTACTTCATGTCGATCAAAAAAGTCAGTACTGTATCATTTCCGAAGTGGCTATGTATTCGTTGGCGATGCAGATGTGTTGATACCTTCCTTCATCTAATAAACCTGTTAACGCTCACCGTGCAAGTACCATGGGGAACTTTGGGATCTCTAGGCAGTCAAGTACCTGCATTTAGGTGCAGCCCAAAAGTTTTGACTCATTGTTCTCAAAGATAATGCAAACTCGTGGGGTTTTACCCTCAAAATGCATGATTCTTAGTTTGAGAAAAGTTTGATTTTCCAACAGAAATCCAGCGATGCTACAAAACATCCACAAAAATGAGATGATGCAATCTTCATTCTATAAACTCAATTTGAACATTTATCTAGACGAACGGGATGATCGTCCGAAATCCCGAAATCCAACCAATGCTTTTAAGACAACGAGCATAGTTCAATTGCTTCTTTGGTCAAGTACAAAGAATTTAGTTCCTGCGCAGTGAGTCCTATTTTTTAGTCTTGAGTCCCCGAAAAGCTTGTTGCGTTTGCTCTTCATCTCATTTGAAAGTATGCACCCGCGAGCTCATTTTCTACATCACAAATAAAACCCAATAAAATGCGATTACAATCTCCATGTTTGAATTCTGCTCGAGTACCAGATAACCATAATTCTCCATCTAAGTATGGGTTTTATTGTTCCAATCAAGTTATCGAGAATTTCTTCGCTAGGTCTGTTTTGACCCTATGGGAACAAAGAAATATTCATTCTCTATTGTCCTCCTTATACCGAGTAGGTCATTTTGCTGCAATCACAAATTATATATCTATTTCACTCTTCCTAAGTCATTGCGGAAAATCTTTTTTGTCAATCGGTACTTTTTTCTTGGTTATTTTTGGGGAGTTTTATTGTTGCCAGATTTTCATGGGTTTATCTTTCTCCGCGCAGAGTATATCACCAGGATATATTTACGACTTACCTTATTTAACCATGTGAAAAGTTATAATGAAAAAGTCTACTCCTCGTCGAAATCACCAACTGTACCAGAATCAGAATCCAACCATAAGTTCTCACGAATCATGCTAACTAATTCTGAGGGGCCGCCATTGGACTCACTTGCAATCGTTGTAGACTCCTCACAAAGAAGGTCTAACGGTAACTTCTGTGGGGTCTCAGTAACAAGTTGTTCTGAATCTTGAATTTGTCGTTCGGGTGATTGGAGTCGGATCTGTTTTTGGAGTTCAGCAAATGCTTCAATTTGATCTGTAAGACCTTGGTCTTCATTGACATTAGTACAATTTTCACAATTACAGTATCGACCTTTAGGCAAGGCTTCGTGATAAAGCTCTGAGCAAGATGAACAGAGGCAACGGTAATTGTAATCATGCGCTTCCATCTGCTCACCTGTGGATTGTGTTTTGCGATATTGAATACAATGAATGCACCAACACCTCGTGTATTTAGTGTCATGGAACCAATGAGGTTCCATGCTGAAATTTTCCGGGTTTTCGAGGTCGCAGCGGAACTTTTGGGCTTCGGTTGGGTGCAAAATCTCGCCAGATTCGTAGTCTTGTATCAATTCGCCAAAGTTCATAGTCTCAAAACCTTCTAACGTATTGGGAACAAATTCGTTGTCCATTGTTTCAGAAGTGTTTGGAGAGAATACTTTAGCAAAATCAATAATTCGAACTGGTAAATCGAATCTGGGTGAGGGGACTTGGACTCGCTTTTTTCGACGGGGCACCTCGGATATCCTGGGGGCGTTCTCTTTACCTTTCTGTTCGATTTCATTACTGTTGCCGATAACGAATGTAGTTTGGCGAATGTTTGAAGAGATATTAATTCTTGGAAGAGGACACTGGAGGTTGAGGGAAGATTCTTGTGAGTAGTCTGAGCTGTTGCTTAGGGAGTTTGGTTGTTCGCTATCTTTTGCTCGACTGTAATGTTCTTGTGCTAATCTTTCTTGCTCCTCCGCCTGTTCGAGTTGGAGAAGCAAATCATCCAAATCATCCTCGTTAGAATCTTCTTCATCTCCATCATACATAGTATCTCGTGGGATAGTTTCGAATTCTTCCTCCCCCTCTTTTGGAGCCTCAAGAATAAACTCTGAGCTGTTGTTAAGAGGTAAGTGAGAAAGGGCCCAAGATGGTTCATCAAGCATGTTGTCGAAATCAACACCGGTGAAATTCCAGGATGACATCTTGAAATTGTTTTGTGTGTGGTTCTAGTATTCTCTGATACAAATATATTCTAATGATAAGATGATGAGTATTGATAGAAGTCTAGCTTACTACAAATATTTATCTTGTCGAATAGAGTTTGTATATGAGAAAACACTTGGTCAGTACTTAATGGATGATATATACACATCCAAATCACGCAGCATTTATACCACTTTACGAGCACTTGTTCAGAAATTCATGAACAACGGTACATTTGCAGTGTGAAAATCATCAAGCAATATATCTACACAGTTGCCTCCCTATCATGCCACTAACATCGCGTTCATTAGGGAATGAGCTATACAGAAAGAAATTCGGAACAGAGCATGAAAGGAAAAGGAAACCTTCACAAAGAATCTGGACTATCGCTTAGATATATACAAAGGAATTATGTCTCTGACTTTGTTCTTTTTGAATAAACAATGAACGAGAAACAGAACTTACAATGTATTTGATTCCCCTTTCATTCTTTCTCATAAAGAAACCATCGTTCTTTGTTGAAGAACAGATACATATACTTTCATCGATACAGATGCTGAACAATTCCATTCTTTTACTCACGCATATCTTTTCAACACAACAGAGCAAGAATAACTCGAGTAAGTAAATTGTTCATACACTTTTATATTCATACATATATTTCATTACACCAATCACAACTCTCATACAATTATACTAGCGCTGGACGCATAGAGATATATTTATCATTTCATACAAGCAAACGAGAGAAGGGAAAAGCAAAACCAAAGCAAAAATGGGAAATAATAAAAACAGACGTAAGAATTCCAATTCTGGTGGTGGTGCTAATGATTCTAGTCCCAGACGTAATAGTAATAAAGGAGGGAAAAGAGGTAAAGGAAGAAACGACAATGAAGGAGATCAAAATAAAGGTAGGGTATCCCAAGAATTCTTAGAATGTCGTATTTGCGAGGGCAAATACCATTGGGAATCAGATTGTCGCAAGAATCCCGCTGGAGAGGGCAAGAGAGGGAAGGATTCATCAGGGTGTAGAGAGTGTGGGGGAAATCATTGGGAAGATCAGTGTCGGACATGGAAATCGAAAAATGGTGGGAATGGAAATGGCAATGGGAATCATAAAAGTAATGGACAAGCAGACTCAAGCTCAAGTTCGGATTCGGGAGAATGCCTCGCACCAACTGGTGAAGATGTAACCCAATTTTTCCCAAATGGGAAATATCCCAACCGGCCTTGCAGAAAATGTAAAGAGTCGGGTCATTGGAATAATGCCTGTGAGAAAGAGGGATTCCATCCTATCAGTAACCCAAACCCGGGTGCAGCGCGCGCGAGGAAAGTCAGTTTCCCAGATGGCCAAAATAGGGGACAAATCGATGCGGCATATAATCAATATCATTCTACTCCCGGAGCACAAGTCAGGACGTGTAGCATTACCGAAACCCCGCCTGTGGATTTTGGACATGCGCAATTCCATGCTGGTACGGAGATGGAGTATGAGTATGCCGATCCTCAGTATTTCAATCATCAGAACCAAAATCAAAACCAAAACCAAACCCCAGCTCGCGAACACATCAACCCCAACACCGATACCCCTGATTACCTTCCCCAACCCACCCACCAACTCCCCTACCTCACCCATCCCGAAACCCCCAACCCCGACCATCCCGACCACCCCGATTCCTCTTTCTACCAAGCCCGCTACCGCTCCTCCATCTGCACTCTCTGCCAGGCCTCCGCCCACAAATCCCACGACTGTCTCACCTACCGCTGGCTCCTACCTCGCACACACAGCGAATGGCGTCCCCATCCCAACCTCCATCATCCCTCTAATTCCCTGTATCCCCGTCCGGATGGCTACTGGAAAGGCGATCCGACGAAAATTCCAAGTAAGAATACGTATATCTGGCCGCATCCGGGGAATGTGCAGCAAGGGAGGTATTGGGGAGAAAATGAGTGGGAGGGAGGAGGGAGAGATGTGTGGGTGGGGGAAGATGATAGGGAGGGGATGGGGGGAGATGGGGGATGGCGCCTGGTGGGTGTGGAGGGGAGGAGAGTGGAGGCATGTGTAGGTTTGATGCGGAGGGGGATGTGGCAATGGTGGATATTTTGGATTTGGAGGGTAGGAGGTGGAGGATTAGGCAGGCGAGGGAAGCGAGGGAGAGGGAGAGGAGGGGGTGGTAGGTGGTAGGTGGAGGAGAGGGGGTTTTGGTTAGTTGGTTGTTTCTTTCTTTATACCTTTTTCCTTTTCCTTTTCCATCTTCATTCCTGTATTGTGCTATTGATACAGTGGCGTACGGTACAAAGTACAAATTTATAATAGGTAAGATGTTTCTTTCTTTTTCCTTGACTCGAACTCATTCTTGTTCCTTATTCTCATTACTCGTTACTTAATCATATTTTCTTTACGGAGTATACGTAATATCTATTATCTAATATACTTCTCACTGTAAATTTTCTATCGTGTATGTATATATACATATGTGACAAGTGATGTTCTGATTCTCTTATCCCCTAATTCCCTGAAACACTCTTGATTCACATCTACATTCACATCCAAATCCATATCTACATCCACATACTTATCCCCACCTAATCGATATAAATGACAACTAGACTATTCCCCCAAAACTCTCTTCATTTTCATTCTTCTAAATTTTAAACCCCTCTAGACTCCGTTTCTTTCTTATCTTTACCTCCATTTGATCTCTGTTTTTATTTCTATCTCCATCTCCATCTCCATTTCTATCCTTATCTGATTGATATGGCTTCCCCCTTTCTCTTTCCTTTCTCTCTTGTTGTCTTCCTAATCATCATTTATTTTTAGTTCATCAATTCGGTTCATCAATGCATTCATTCATTTTTAGTTCATCCGGTTCATCCAGTTCATCCATTTCTTTTTCATCTCACCCCATCTCCCAAATATGAAAATTTAGAAAAGACAAGATACTCACAGGATACAACAAATGCTCGAATTCGAACCATTACCCGAGCCGCTATTGAAACGATATTGATCGATTAGGATATAGATACAACTAGATATACCGATTCATCTTTACATGAAAAATGCTTTTATATATGTATGTGAAATATATAGATAAATATAGATATGTATATACTTCAATTCTTCAATAAAATACGAACATGGAATGATGAGTAATTGTACTAAATTTTCTTTTCTTATCTATTCGACTTTGGAATTAGGAGCGAGTTGTGAGATCTGAGATGTTGAAGTAATTTGAATATTAGAGATTAGAGATTAGAGATTCTCTCCTGTTCTAAAGATCTTTTGTAAATATACACTGAAACAAATAGCCTACAATAATCATATCATATATAAATATTACTACTAGTATCTTATTCTAGTATGCTATCCTATCTCATCGCATCCATCCTATTTATACTTATATCTAGATACCTGCGAATAAACCATCTATTCCATTCCCGAACTGAAAATTAATAGGTAGGTAGGTAGTTAATTGAAATCTTATATGTGTAGTAGATACTCAGATAGATATCAAGATATAACTCTCCGATTTCTTTGTTAAGGATAGGTATTAATCAATCTCATCTCATCTTATTTTATCTCATCTCATCTCATCCCATCTTGATTGATTGATTGATTTACATATACATCATTAGATATTAGATATTAGATATCAAGTATTGTATATTAGATATCAGTTATGTACCTATGTATGTATACATCAACAGATATAAGATATACCATCTCCAAACCAACTCCAAATCATTCTAACAAGAGTGAACAAATCGAGGTATAATAAAGTACAGTAGTACAACCCAAAACACATTTCATCCACGCATAATCTCCTTGATAATACCCTACCCTATCCCAACGTCTCCAAAAACCCCCCAACACAAAAAGAAAAAGAAACCTCCCTAAAAGTCCGCATTCGTCCCAAGAACAAACCTTAACCCCCCAAAACTAGAAACAAAGAATAGTAAAAGACCCCACTCCCTTGTCAGAAAATTTAAACCCGCTGTTTCATGATCTGTTTTCTTTGTTGTGGTGTGTGAAATACGAATGAAGTTAGTTATTTTGTACGAGGTAGGTAGCGAGGGAGATAGAGAGAGAGGTATGTGTAGGCGCATGCGTGTTTTGTAATTTGTGATTATACATACTACATACCTATGATAGCGACCTTTTTCTGAAAACGAAGGAAATCTCACAGATATAAGGGATTGTGAATACGAAACATAGCCCAGTCCAATTCAGTTTAGTTCACTTGCCTCTTTTCCACTCCATCTCATCCCACCCTACCACATCTCAAAATCAAAATCACCACCCCCACCTCAAAATGCGACCCGGAAGCATCCTCCAAAACTACACAGGTCCCATCCCGGACTACGGTGGGACCTCCCCTAATACAACCAGCAACACCAGAGTCCCAGTCGGTCGCCGTCGCTCCTCCAGCACCATAAAAGCCATGCCCCGCCGCGGCCAAACACTCGCCGACGATCTCGCAGATTTTTCCAGTATTGATAGTTCTCCCGCTTCGTCACTTTCAGCTTCAGCTTCCGAAGGTGAAGGAGGAAACGTCGAAAGGAGAAATGTCCCCGAGACACCCCTCCAACTGAAAGCTCGTCAGCAAACCGAGCGAATTCTCGCAAAACACAATGACTATCTCAGAGAGCACAACGTGCGCACGGATATTCCATTCCAAGCCCCAGCCCCAGAAAAGACTCCCGCACCTGCACCAGCCCCGCTCTCCAAAGCCCAAAAACGACTTTCCCAACCCGGGAATGCGAAAGCCGCACAGCCATCTCCGGCAGTACCTCTGTCCAAAGCTCAGAAACGGGTTTCGCAGCCCGAGAACACGGGAAGCAAGGCAAAGTCCTCTTTGGAAGACTTTACATCCAACGCTCAGAAACGAGTTTTCCAAACCGAGGACGCCGGAAGTAAGACAAAGGCATCTCCAGCAGTCCCTCTACCCAAAGCTCAGAAACGAGCTTCGAAGCCCGAAAATACCGGAAGCAAGGCAAAGTCATATCAGCGACCTCCGCGATCTGTTGCTATGGGCGGTCGATACATGCCCGTGGATGAACCAGGACTAGCACCGCGTCGCGTGCCTGCTCCTGTTCAGACGGTAAAGCCGCCTCCGCTCTCCGATGGGATTGTCGCGACCATCTCGCGAGAATATGGGTGGGGTTGGTTGTGGTGGCTTATCGTTCCACTTGTCGTTGTTCTTGTTGGGTTTTATGCAGGTCGGTGGGCTCAGGAAAATGAGCTTGCTATGGAGACGATGAAAATGAATGCTGAGGAAGCGATGAAGAGCAAGTTTAAGGTCAAGGCCGAGAGAGCGAATGGGGATGCGGTGGTTGAGATTGCCTCTGCTATCAGTGATATTGCGAAGATATCATTGGATGAGAATGGAACTCTTGAGAATTTAACCGATAGTCCCTTTAATCAAGCTGCCCTACCTATCGAAGCACTCCGAAGAGAAGTTGTGGAAAGCGAAGGAAAAAAGTCTCAACCGCTCCTCTGGACAATCGATAAGTTTGTCGAAAAGAATCGAGAAGTAGATCACGCGTGGCGTTCCTTCATTGAACAGCAAATTGAAGCTACTGCAGAACTTACAGGTATATTCGATGGGTATGCTATGAATGCTGGTTTCGAAGAATATCATCCGAATTGGATAAGAGCTGCTCATAACATCACACATCACGACTTCACCGACATTCCACAAAAAACATATCGCGAAGGCGAACAAATTCTCTGTCAAATACTTGGGAAGAAAGAAGGGCCCAATTGTCCTTCCATCGGGAAAATGCTTATAGACGTTTACAATGATCTCAAGCAAGGTCTTGAAAAGCCTGGTATCAAGATTCCACCAAATACATTCAAGACATATTCAGCAGCGACGGCTAACATAGCAAAAGCCATCAAGTCAGTACTTAAGAGATGGGAGAATGCAGCGGACAGAATTGAGGCAGCGAGAGTATTATATAAGGATGAACATGCTATAGGAAATGTAGAGAAAGTGGATGAATCGTTGGCAAAGACCTCAAAAGCTCTAACCAGTGCAATGTGGAGCTCATTGGTAGAGCGAATAGGAAGTCCAGAATATCCAACAGCTATCAGAAGACTGGCAGAGGCGAAAGTTTGGATCAAGAAGTTACAATGAATTTTCCTTGCAATTTGATGTTCTTGCTTTTTTTCCTCGCGTGGAAGATAAAAAATGGGGTTCAATGCTTTTCGACATTGTGGATTGAATTTTGTCCTTGATGCGAGTTCATAGGACTATTGGCTTGTAGAAACTATCTAATTTACCAAATTACAGTACTTTACATATACTCATTATTGAACTAGCACCTACCATGTGTGTGAAGCCTTTGGTAGATGAGTACATGGTACTTGAATGCATATATATCTGCAGAGTGGGCGAGAGCAAGTTTACCAATGGGCACTGTTCGCACACACAGCTATGCGAGATCGCCTAGATAATTGGCCACCCAATCCGAGTGATATTAGCCAAAATCGGAGCTCATGAAAAAACAATCTTTGGAACAATTGGTCAGCTAGTCAGCCAAGTTCGAAATGTTTCGGTTTCGTTTATGGTTGTGAAGTGGTTGATGGATCATGACCAGAATTTCCGCCTTGCGATGAGGACCTGCCTGAATGATTCACGCATATGCAAACCCAGTGGTGTGGCAGCAAATAAAACGATTCTCTGCAAGGACGATGGAAGTTAAAAGCGGGAAGGATAGAAGGATAGTTCAGGTTCATGACCAAATCTGTCTCCTTGCATTTTGGATGAATAGTTGGTTGCATTGCAGCCGAACGAACTGCAAGACATCTCCAATCAAATGAAGGAATTTGGGCAAAGATCTGAGGAGTGAGATAGATAAGATAACGAGAAGATATACGAAGTACATTGACGTCAAAAGAGTATTGATTCGAGAATCTGCGGGGTAATCACCCGCCTTCCCATCATATTCTCACATTCATACTTATGACCCGAAATCACACCAAGTATTCGTCATGTTAAAATTATCCTTCTCCGCGGCGAGAAAATTGCTTTGGGTGAGGGCTGAGAAGTGGAGAGAAAGATGTACTCAGGACTCATTAGAAGAGGGGAAAGAAGACAGGCAAAAACAGGGTCTTTACCCCTAATGCTACCCCGGATTTCTTTGACATGATAATTTCTCAATTGAGCAAAGTCCATGCATATTGACTCTTGAGCTAGGAGAATAGTTTCCAAAACAAGGCTCATCCCGTAGAAATCGAGAATCTAATCGTCGTTCATTCTTCGGTACGGATTATTTTGTACCACGTGAAAGTGCGAGGGGGGAAAGCTTGAGCCATGGCCTATGGCCCATGAGATGAGGGACTTTTTTTTTGATTTTGTTGAATCTGGAAGATTCTGTCGCCTATGATGAAGGGGTAATTCGTATAAGATTTAGGTGAATTTTTTTGTTGAAGTGAAAAGATCCAATAATGGGTCATGGAAACTTTCATATGGCTAGCTAAGAATATTTTCATTGGCCGCAAAGCAAAGCAACGCAACGCAAAGCAGAATAAGATTGACTATTCGGTCCAAAATAACCCTTTGGTTCATGTGGATGTTGAAAATTGAGTTCTCTGGGAACAATGAGACATTGAAATGGCGGTATTCCGAATTCGCAGTCCAGATCAATTCCATCGTGAAGAATCACGGAAATATGTATGACAGGACGGAAAAGGATCAATTCTCATGAAGTAATAATTATAAGAAATGGCGACATGGCATTGAAAAATTTCAAGACAGTTCAAGGTAAACCATGATGTGGTTAGGTAATGGGAAATGGTTTGAGAAGCAAAATTTCTCATTGGTTCAAGATTCTCAATTCATGTTGGAATGGGGTAAGAAAAATCAATCTCTGTTCTTTTTTTTTCTCTCCTCAATGCTCAAGGAGGATGGATAAGGATCTCGTGATTCTTTGATTTGATATCATGGATTCATGGTAAGTTAGAGGTCGGAATTGATAGTCTGATAGTCTGATAGTCTATACCAAAAGCAGATTTAATGTCAAACTTCGAATGAGTAGTAAGGAGTGAGTGGTGAGTAGGTAGTTAAGAAAGAGTAAGGGCATTGATTGATACGAGGTGATACAACATGATACATGATACAGCATGGTAAACCTCTACTATTGGGGCATGAAGTTCCTAATAAAGCTTTCATCGATCTGTATCTCAACCCGATTGATCTAAATGAACAATTCGGTATCAACACGTGTTGATGACACCACGTGGAGGTCATCTAGAGAAGACAGCATAATAGAATCCCTCTCATTGGTTAGATGACAACGTCCTTGAGAGTTCTCCATGGCAGAGTAGACACGAAAAGGGAAGCATTCATTCCAATATCCACTTGTAGTGAGTGGGAATGGCATTGGCACGCCGAAACCGACAATGCCTGCCATACGAGTTAATTTACTCGTACATATAAAGTATGACTTGGCAAATGTTTCCATGAGTTATACATGATATAGAGTACAAGCACAAGTACGGTGGTAAGGGTTAGATGATAGATACAGCATAGCATTTCAAATAATGGGACGAGCAACACACATAATACACACGGAGTTGATACAATTTTCCCATTGGCCTCCAAACAGAACATCCAGATTGTGTTTGAATGGATGGAAAATGATACTATTACTAATTCTCAACGTCTTAGACCACATGGTGCACCGTCTGCTTTCACATTTCACTAATTAGTCAAATTAGATGAAGTTTCTTTTTTCATCATCCGATGCCGCAAAACTCTATTACGAAGTAGGTCCCGCCTTATCTACATTTTGTGGGGAAATCATGGTGGATTGAGCGACGGAAGGGATTTGATATAAAAATACTTTTTCCATACTAGGTAAAAATCATTTTCAGATGATATATGTGGCTGGCAGTTGCTGTGTATGCATGCTCAAACAACTCAATTCGAGATTGTCCCTACACGGTTAAGTTGATGAACGTGTACAAGAGACGAGTGCAGTATTAGACCAAGGAGATCTCACGAGCATTGCATCTAGGAAGCATTATACCCCTCCCTAGGCAGTAGGTACATGTACATGTTACACGATCAGAAGTATATCATGATCAACTCCAACTGCCGTAGCCATCAAGGTTGTAAGAAGAAGAAGAAGAAGAAGAAGAACAAGAACAAGAACATTGATTGACCGAACTCTTTCTTAGCCTTATCTCTCTCTCTGTAGAACAAAGGGGGACGGGGAAGATCCTTTCGAATGGCTTGTGGAGACTGGTGGGAGATAAGTGTAGTGTAGAGTATGAGGTCTAGTCGGTAAACTATTTACGATGGGCGTATATACAATTAGATCATAAGGACATTGCACGTGGACCGAGTCATGAAAGATTAAATGTTCCTACTTTTGTACACTTGTTGAACCAATCCCCTCTTCTTTTCTTCATTACACTTTTTACTACCTAGCAATAAGGGATTTACGTATGTATACATATATACTTGTACATATATACATGTAATTATTATACGTATCCCTTTCCCTGTGAGGGTAGTACCTACCTATCACATCGACATTTCAATAACCTTCCTTACCCATCCATTCCTACTCGGTATGCAACATACCTAGTATACGGAGTATATAATATTGGAAACAAACCTCGGAAAGAAAGAATTTTATGATTGACATAAACCAGCAAGCATCCATCTAGCAATCATCAAGGTATCTTTCTTACCTTACCTTACCTTAACTGACCGGACTCGGACTCTACTAAAAGCTTTCCTTTATCTTCTCTACTCTACTTTATTCACTAAATATTGCCCCTCGATATCAATCTACATTCCATACCCAATTAGGATCTCACAGCTTTTCATACTTATTCCAACTGCTACACATCTCTTGTTTCGTTGCATAAGAAAAGCATCACTCTTCGTACTGCGTTTTTCTTGTACCACCACACAAATAATCCCACGACACAGACATCCACAGTTATCTTTCACTTGGTACAAGATTTTCCTCTTACACTTTACATCTTCCTATCTCTATCTCGATACCTAGAACGATTGATCAAGAAAAAAAAGGAAGAAAAAAAAAGAATCACTTACACGAACAAATATATTCATTCCTTCTTAACAACAAAAGGAGAAGCTGCTGCAAGGGAGAAAGAAAGGAAAGAAGCTTCAATCACTTGACTTCCCCCTCCCCCGTTTCGTTCGATGAGAGAGGATTTATTGAATAAATTGAAAGCAAACAACAACTTCACCGCTTTAAAAAAAATCAATCGGATAAAGAAGAAGATAATTACCCGATTGGATCAATCTTAGACGCAGAAAGTTTCCAACATCACGGAAACTCATCCCATCTTTGGTAATTCGTTAGCAGTCCAGGCATTTTCTCTGAGTCCTTTTGAGGTCATTCGCAAACGAGGGCTGAGGTGGTGTCACTGGGTCTAGTAGTTTATAAGTTGAATAACTCGAGTTCGAACACTTTCGAACTATACCTAGGATATTTAACCCCAAAAAAAAGAACTTGGCATTTGTGATCGACGTACAGCATTGCATTTCGACCCATCTATTCAATTCGACCATTAGATTCATATTTGTCGAGCGCAGGTTCTCACCAGAGGAATTGATTCGTCGGTACCCCCTTTCAGGAACCTTCTCCGCTTCCATTTCCTCGTTTGTCTGAAGGAGCAGCAAGGGTTCAATTGGAATTCCCTTACAAGTAAACAGTAATTTCCATTTCGTCTAAAGTTGGGAGTAACTCGGAAGAGAGAGATTTCAGCCACAAATTTCTTCTGGAGGAAAACACAAAAAATTAGCCTTGCATCATTGCTTGCTATTCAAAGGCAACAGATCGTCTGACAATTAATCACATCATCCAATGCCCTCAGCAACGCCGAGGGCTACCCTCGCCATCAGACCTCGACCTTCCGAACCACCACAACCCATAAATCGCAAACACGCACCTTGCACTTCGTATCCCGAAAGTTCCCCTCTTGATAGTTTCTCTTTTTATAATCCTCCTCCAACTCTTTCAGATCGTCCATCAAAACGATCCATGACCACTCCATCGAAAACTATCGCTGTCGTCAATTCCTCCGGACGACAGGCTGCATCATTTATCCGCGTTGCTAGTGCAGTGGGCTATAATGTACGAGCTCAATTACGAAATCTTGACGGGATAGTAGCATCTGAAATATCTTCACTCCCAAATGTTACTGTCCTAGTAGGCGACCTATTCATCAAACGATCTTCATCATCATCGCCAACATTAGACCCCGAGACTACCAAACTAAATGATGCACTCATTCAAGACCTTTTCCATGGAGCGCAATTAGCATTTATCAATACTACATTCTGGGGTGATGAATATGCCATTGGTTGTGCTTTGGCCGATGCAGCTGCAGCTGTTGGTATAGAGCACTACATCTATTCATCTATGCCCAATCACTCTGTCGTCTCCTCTTCGTGGCCATCATTACCTCTCTGGTCCGAGAAATATGCAGTCGAAACATATATCCGAACCAAACTCCCTTCTCTCCCATCAACATTTCTCTACACTGGAATTTATAACAACAACTTCACATCGCTACCATACCCATTATTTTGCATGGCCCTTCAACCCGACGGTTCCTTTGAGTGGCAAGCTCCTTTCCATCCAGATGTACCTTTACCATGGCTAGACGCCGAACATGATGTTGGACCCGCAGTTTTACAAGTATTTAAAGATGGACCACCGGCTTCTTCCTCGAATCCTCGTCGCATACCTCTCGCTTATGAGTTTCTCTCTCCCAAACAAGCTTGCGCCGCCTTTTCCCGCGGTGTCGGTCGTCCAGTAAAATATAAACACAATCCTACTATTGAAGTACGAGTCAAGATTCCAAGAGGATATAAAGATCAACTGGTCGCATTGGAGCAGATGTATTCATTAGGACGCTCGGATCCAAGACGCCAACCTCCATATTTCGCCGAGCAGGAATTAGAAGACCAGGTACCGGAAGAAGCGATGAAATTATGGGAAGGGTATCGAGGATTGGAGGAATACGCTCGGGAAGTTTTCCCGCTGGAAGAAGCCGCCAATGGACTGACGTGGATGGTGGAGGATAATTACGATGATAGGACGTATACGCACAGCGAGGTTACGAATGGAGGAACCGATGATAATGCAAGCTATGAAGAAGAAGACGATGATGATGATGGATTGACGATAGGCGGAGGTCTGGGTGCATCGGGCGAAGCCACACCGGCGAGAAAGGAAGAGACGTGGCTCGCATGAAAGAACCTCGACTTCGAAACTTCGAGAATGATTGGGTGATGTGTATTAGATCTACAGATTCACTTACGATTTTCAACGATTTAACGGCAGATGCACACAAAAGCGCAGGAAAATTTCTTGCAATTGGATGGGAATATTGCATGTACTTACTTACTTTATTTGCAACTTTATGCAACATCACATCTCAGCATTTTGACATTTCACATTTCAACACGACACAACGCAACGCAACAAATACCCAAATACTCAGATATAACAAAAGCGAAACCCTTACATTATATGTCATACATTATAGGAGTCTCTCCTCCTCCTCTCTCTCCTCTTCTCTCATCACCTCGAAACAAAATCACAACAAAAGAATTACGGATAGCATATTGCATTGCATGGACGGGCGGGCGGGCGATGGTGGGGCCGGCGGACGGACGGATGGGCATGGAGTCATATAATCATATTCAAATTCAAATTCACATACCAATTCATATTCATATTCATATTCATATTCAAACCCAAAATTTGTGTTTCAAAAGTCAAAGTTCTCACACCCACACAAAGAACTCGTGAAATATTAGCAGATGGATGGGCGGGCGGATATTGCATTGAGGGGCACACTAATAGGAATTTATCGATTCTTAGGGGGTGGGAGATGGGAGGGAGATGGGGAGGAGACGGGGAGGAGATGGGGATGTAATTTCTGGTGAAGGGGAGCTTGTGTGTGGCTTGAGTTGGTTTGCATACCTATGGATGTATGAATAAACAATTCAATAAATAGCGAGTGAGCTGAACTGAACTGAGCTGAGTTACTTAGTGTAGAGAAAATATCATACATACCTAGGTATACAATGTGATGATTAAGTATACGATGATTATGTATATGTATATGTATATGTATATGTATATGTATAATGAATGAGATTCTCTACTACCCATCTACCCATCTAGGTATTTTGTTGGTTCAAGTTGTAATAATAGGATAATATTATGAATTGTAATAATGAGCTGATGATATTGTGATTTGTGATGTGAGTTCTGAGTTCTGAGCTGTTAATACCAATACCAATACCAATATTACTTACTACCCACTCATCCAAACCTAGAATAACACTCAAGAGTCAAAATACTCCACACCAAATCCCCTTGCCCAGATAATACCCAGACAGTAAGTAGCATGTATATAAGGAGGTATATTATAATAAGTAGTCAGTATATTATACCTACCCATCTACGAACCTGCCTACCTACATAGAGAATTTCCACTACCCATCTACATCTGTACATCTATACACATATTCTCAATCCCGATGATACTTTAATACTAAGTGCTAAGTGCTAAGTGCTAAGTATGAAGTACTGAATTCAGACTGGAGAATGAAAAAGATGAGATGAGATGAGATGAGATGAGTTATGTTTTTTCAATACTCGACTTCTCGATTTCTCAACTTCTCAACTTCTTCATATTTTGACATCTTGACATTTTGATATCTTAGATGTCTACACAGGTTCTGAAATCTTGAATCTTACACCATGATCAATCCGATTTGCATCCCACGAAACGAGAATCAGAATTTGAGTTATCTAAACGAGACGAAATCCCCCAAGAGTCAAGTTCGTGAAGTGTATATTTGATGATTTTCACTTGGGTTAGAAGATCATCAAAATCGATATCAACGTCAACATTAGTATCAGGATTCAATGTTCACCTGTATACAAATTCATATCCATCTACAAACAAACAACAAGCAGCAAGCTGTGCAAAGATAGAGAAATAATAATAATAATAATAAGTAGAATTTCATATATAAGATAAACGTAATACAACAGCCACCGTATGCTATCGCATCGAGTGAGTGAGTGAGGTATTCCCAATTAACACATTCAAACATTACTAGCACCGGACATTCCATCTCATCCCGTTCCATCCTTTACCAATATCTCAGCGTCTCTCATCAATACTCCGCAGAGTTATCTCCACCAAGAGCCAAATCCATACCTAAATCCTACAAACTACCAAGTATCTCAATATCATGCTCATTCTCTCTTCATAAAAGCAAACTTGCTTTCCACTCTGCTAATCCCTTCATTGTCCCAATATACTCAATATAGGCATCGGGCCTAACACATACGTAACCCGGTTCATTTACGAACCCATACCTCTCATGTAGAATACCTGCTTCATCATAAATCCCCTCTCCTCCTTTTTTCTCTCCACCCACGATCCTATGGATCCTCAACCAACTTTGTTCCTTTTCCGGAAAATCTGTTCCAACCGTCTCTAACAAATCCTGTGCGTCCATTGCCCCTGTCCTCAACCCTGAAAAGAGTAACAAATGATGTGTTGGCCCTTTAAATAACGAATATAGACTTGTCTGCTCTTGAGTATCAGGCAACACTATTTTCCCATCGGGCGCGCGATCGCCTCCTCTTCTGGGCCCATAATATGCACTTGCAGTTCTACAAATCGACGAGTGTCGATATCGTATTCCCAGTTGAGTAATAAATCGGTATCTCCTAGCGCGATTTGCACCTTTTTTGAAAGCAATTGGGGCCATCCATGGAAAGAGAGTGTTGCGTAGATAGAGATAAACAGGATTGGTTGTAGCCATAAATTCGAAGACCTGATCTGTACCTTTTAAGAGATTGACTCCCACGCGACGTCGTTCAATACTGTAGGAGTCGAGAAAACTTTCTTTCCTCTGGTTTCGAAGAACAGCGCCGAGTTTCCAGCCGAGATTGATGGCATCCTGGATGCCCGTGTTCATTCCCTGACCACCAGCTGGCGAATGGATATGCGCTGCATCTCCAGCGATGAATATACGACCATTGCGAAAGGAATCGGCAAGCCTATGATGGAGTTTAAATCTTGTAATCCATATAGGAGGATCCTCGAGTTCAATATCCCCCTGGCAAGTCTTTTGAAAGCTTCTTCAAATTCTTTAAGAGTAGGTACATCATCTTTGGCCTCTCCGTAAGTCGATTCATCTTTCTTAGAATTAGGAACACTTAATACAAGTCGGTGTACTCCATCTTTGAGTGGTAAACACATCATGAATTCATTCCCCATGAACAACGTCAATCGATCCGATGCATACTCCCATTTTAACTTCACGTCTGCCAGTATGAAATCCGATTGGTATGCAGAGCCTTCGAATTTCAAATCGGCCGATTTCCGAACCATTGAATGAGATCCATCACATCCAACAATGTATTGACAGCGAATCTCTTCCTCGTCGGATTCTTCGTAGCCATCTTGCCGTACTTGTTTAATCCGAACCGAAACACCATTGTTATCCTGAACAATGGACATGGCTTTTGTTCCCCTCTCCACTTTGCCTCCATATTCTTCTAATTGTTTTTCAAGACATGATTCTGTCTCGCCCTGGCTGAGAAAATAAGGTCCTGAATACTCTGTATCGAGTACACCCATGTTCTCCCGGGTGAGATCCATTTCGAATGCATTCTTCTTGTTGACGTAGAAGCTTAAGCCGATATTTTGTTTGCAGAGAGGGAGGAGATTCGATACGAGAGAGGAATGTCGAGAGAAAAGTTCCACGGAACGAGTGTGAAGAACGAGAGCGCGAGAATTAGGAGACTGAGTGAAGAGAGGATCGATTAGGATAAATGGGATTTTCTGAAGGGAAAGTTCGAGGGCCAACGTAAGGCCGGTAGGACCTGCACCCACGATAAGGACTGCAGTTGATCGCATATTGAAGTAAGGTCGATAATTGATGCGAACCTGAGTGTGAAGGGAGAGGTATCTTGAGATCGTGTACCAGATGCGGGGTTATTCCACCTTGCTTGTTTGATACTAGCTAGTTAATAGAAAACAGAGAAGAATGAGAATCAAGAGCCAAAGAGCGTGTCTTGGGAGATATATTTATATCTGCCACTTCGAAACCTCTGTACCTACCTTCAACGATATTCAATCACACATGGAATGCTCAATAGACACAAGGTCACACAATCGGAGTCTATTGACACCGTGTAGATGATGCAACAAGTCCTACATCTAGACATGACATTATGTGTATCCCGTGTCTTCGAGACTAGAGATAAAACAAGCATCTCGCATGCTAACATTGACCAGTGAGATAGTCTCGATAGCTTTCTTTCTACCGCCGTCTCACTTCAGATGGCAATCGAGGAACAGACATGTCGGGAATTTTCGTTTCGACGATGCCGATGATTTTTTGCCCCATGAGGTTAAGGAGCTAACATCGGCATTGGAAGGAATGTTTAGCCCGATATTACGTGACCCCACAAGCCCCTCAAGCCCCTCTCCCCCGCTGACTTAACTCGACATAACCCTAAACATTTTCTTGCGATCTCATGTTTGAGATGACTAGCTACACTGCTACTGCACCATGATTAAGCCATACAAACGTTTCGATGGAATACCGCATAACTGGCATGCAGCCGGTGTATTCATCTCAACTCACAGATCAGCCACATTGTGACTCGAGCGTGTCAGTTGATGCGAAGATTATTTGTGAGTTTACTTTTTTCCCTAATAAAGAAGGCTCGAGGGCGGAAGTTCTGCACACCACTTCAAATGTGCGGAGTACTCTGTTCAGTGATAACAGGCCTATGTATGGAAGAAGATTAAGTTTGAGGCGAACTCAGCCTCTTGCACGGAAAGAAGCCTATTTCAATCCTTAATATTTGGTTGGCTGTTGAGGCGGGAGGAAATCCTTCTTACTTACCGGATTTATTGGTGTATATGATTGGTTTGCAATATATATATATATATATATATGTTGGCGTTTAGAGGTGTACACATATTGGCTACTTTAGCCGCTCAATATAACACGGGACAAGACGTTCTGTGAGGCTGAGAATTGCCAAAATTATACATAGAGTTATCAAAAGTTCTTCGCAATGCTAGTGCAATACGTGTTTACCTTGAACGTCTAATTCAATCTCATGATGAGTTCCATTCTTCCCGATCGTCTTTTAACAAATATCACCATAAACGTTCCCAATAGCACAACTCAACATGGCAATGACCACATATTGTGCCTTCCTATTGCCAAGAACTATTGGCCTTCAGTTGCAGCTGTCATCATTTTCTTTGCCACAAATTATTTAGCACATGCAGCGACTGTTAAATCAAGCCCTGGAGATGACACCCTTCTTCAGGGTTGTAATGCTCTTTTGGCGTTGTTCTTTCCGATGTCTGGCCTCCTGCGGGCTCTCAACGCTATTGTTCGACTCCCAATACGAGCTCGAAACGAGCTCGAAAAGGCATGCAAAGCCGGGGCATTATGTATGGTTGTTCGAGCACCTCACTGGAGACCTAAGCCTGGTCAAAAGTTTTATGTGGGAGTAGTGCTTGAGGATGATAGAGACGTGGAGGATACAGATCCCGAGGGGCAATTTGGACATCACTCTTCTCAACCTATAAAAGCCAACATGATAACATATCTTCCTTCATATGCCCGCGAACAATCATCCACGTGGGTACACTTTGATTCTGTCTGGGCGAGATCGCGCGTGGACTTACGATTGTCGCGAGTACATGGCACATACGACCTTCCAGAAGGCTATGAGTTTGCTATAGTACCCCGCAATACCTTTCTGATTTCTCAAGTGGCTTCGGACACTCACGGAGATCCAAGGCTTAGTAGCGAGATCAGTGTTAGCTATAGTGCTCTGAAAGCAGTGGCCTCACTTATCCAGGTTGTCGCTGCATTCACCACCCTTCTCTCAAATCGCCCAGATTTGATTAGCCGCTGGGGATACGCGTCATATCACCTTACAGTTATACCATATCTTGCCATGACTCTTGTTAACTTAATCTCAAATGTGGTCTCTCCAGACTATTCTTGCTTGTACATGATACGCAGCGAGACTATGGTCGAAGCAGAGAAATTGGGTGGAAGATTTGAAGGCGAAATAGCCCAAATGATTTCTCTCCTGCCAAAAGATGGGATGCAAGTCGAGAATCCAGCATGGAGTGGTCTCACCAAAGAAGACCTTCAAAAATTCTCCCTTAAACTTACTTCAACAGCTAGTGAGATGTATTTCTTCGATCTTGTCACTTATCTACTTGATCTAATCACTGCAAGTAAGGCAAAGAAGAAGCTATCCGCTAGAGATGCGGAAATGATGCATTTGGAAGTAGTTTCTCAGCTCAATGCTTCTACTACTCCTGCCGCAAACGAATCTGAATCAAGCGCGGCTCAGGCCAATCCGCCGGTAGATCCAACTGGTGAAATATTGCCTACTGGCAATGAGAGCCCGGTGTTACAAGATGTTTTCTTCGTCGATGAATTTCGTACACAGTCTAATCTGGACATCCTAGCAAGGCCAGTAGGTTCAACAAATGAGTACCAAATCCAAATCCCTCGTCCACCCAGGCTATCATCAGGAAAAGGCCTATCATATACCATTCACCGGGTTATGGTGAATTTGTCATCTGCTCGGGCTGAGAAGACAAGTTCATTTTTCGCCATATTACAGAACATGAAAGAAAATAGGAAAAGGCTTGAAGCCTACAAATCCTCCGGCTCCACCAGCTCTTACTTCAAACAAAACATACTTCTGTACAATCTTGCGTTGAAAGATCGTATTATTCCAATGAGTTTGGATGACAATGCAGAATTCGCTCCAGTTCGATCGGCTATAATTTATCACCCGAATTGTCATCGGTTTCTCCGCTGGGATGACTTTGCTAACCCGCCTAAAAGCAATAAAAAAAAGTCCAATGCGACCCAACTCAGAAAACTTTCACCGATCACTGATAGTGAAGAAAATTACATGGCCGCATCTATTTCCAATGTGCGTACGCTACTTAAACTGCCGGGAAGACCAACTACGACTACTGCATCAATCGCCGAGCTCGAAGAGCTTCTTTACTCACCAACTATAAGAAGAACAAGCGGACGAATAGGATGGGCTATACTGGTAGAAATTAGTATCGGAATTTGTGTTGTAGGTCTCTTCTTTGGGTTAATTGCGGGATTGACGAAATTTCATTCTGGCGAGAGTTCCGTAATTGAAAGAGGTATCATGATGACCTGGCTTGCTAGTGGTCTATATGGATTCTGTCTTCCTCTTCTCAGTACCCTTGAGCTTCTCAAGATCCTCTTTTTGTTTCCAACCATTCTTTCTTTGTATCTATCGGGTGTTTCCGACCTCTATCCTACTAGTCATGAAATTGGCAAAACGCTTCGAAATGAGGAACAAAGTATGACTGGCGATTGGAACAAGAGGACTAAAAATTTTGCTGCGGTGTATACTAAAGCCGTGTCTAAAATGTTCGTGGCGACAACTCCTGATTTTGGTCCTCAGCCACCAGCAGCTCTCTTGTATGTGTTTGCTTTTATTCCTCTTGGGATATTCATCCCGCCTGTGTGGGGATTTGTGCTGGTGGGGAGAATGATCACGGAGTGGGGAGACTGTGTGAGATTATATTGATACTAGATGATTTATCCTATCTGGATTCTTCAAGATTACATTAGTTGAGGACGAGTGATGATATTGAGTTTGAACTGCACTAGTTTGGACTCGAATATTTGGTGTTTATGGAACATTGTTATGAGTATCAATTTTCTTGACTAAATAGCTTGTTAAACGAAGAGAATACAATACGGAATTTCTTCTAGAGAATTTGGTCGTCCAGATTGATTGGCTTGTGATATAATAGCCTACACAGCCAGACAGGATGAAGTATCTATACTTTCCACTTCGAATTCCGGAGAGCCGAGCACTTCCAAAACCGTAACAGACCTATAAAGAAGCCTTTTTCAGCGACTTTTTATTTGATCGATAATGGATGGCGAATATTATCTAGCATCGATGACGAACCAATTCTTGATTAAGACTAAAACAGAAATTACCAAATTCCATATTCATAATCGAAGAAACAAGGATTCCCATCACTCTGAGCATCAGAAGAAGTCAGTCATCTCAGAATACGCACCCCCCCCCCCCCTCTCTCTCTCTCCGAGATTCAAAACAACCACTGGGAAGGAGAGCAAAATTTACTCGTGAAGCAAAATACAGATCTAATCCAATCATTCGATATGAGCCCTGGGAATCCGATCTGCTAGAATACCATCTCAGAAGACGTCGGGAATTGCGATCCTTTGCTCTTTGCTCTTTGAACTTTGAACTTTTTTTGATCACCCTTAGATCGAGGGGGAAAACGAACGCCGCAGTGATCATGACTATCTCACTAGATCATGGAAGGTTTGTCTCAGAGCTGGACTATTAATAAGCTGAGAATCCGAGATACGTTTCATTTTTATTCTTTGGGGAATAAATACTCATATAATTACTGATTTACGATAAAAACCTGTCCGACTGTATCACCCAGATTATCGAAAATAGTACGTTCGATACAAGTATCCAATAAACATCGAATATCCTCAAAACACCCCTTTTTGTACATAAACTTACCAATAATAATAAACAAGTATTAGGCATATAGTATCAAAAAGCCACCCAAGCAAACATTACTGTAAAAATCCGCATGCCGTCATGATCCCGCCGGAAACCGAACCGAGCCGCTCAGCCCGCCTGCCCTCCCCTTTTCCCCACCCACATGACAAAAATAGAATCTATCCATCCATCCCTATTCATTTACCCAAAAATACAAAATCTCGAATTCCAAAATCCAAACCCAAACCCAAACATTAAAAACAGATACATAAAAGATTTAGGAAAAAATCTATCATCGAGTCAAAAGATAATGCAACTGCCGTGAATCGAACACGAACCTCCACCTTGGAAGGGTGGAATCCTAACCATTGGACCACAGAAGCTTGGTGAGGTTGTTATATGAAAAGAAATGATTGTATTAATTTATAAAGCATGTATTAATAAATGTGGAATAGGATGTGTGGGTGAGTAAGTGGAACAAAGACAAGATGAGATGAGACCTCTGGTTCTTTGTCTTCTTCTCCTTCAGGAAAATGTAGTTCAAATCATGTATGGATGAATGAATTGGATAGTGTTGGGATAATTGTTTCTGTCTTTACTTCTACTGCGAAAATGATAATTTATCCTTCATAACTCTACAACAACACAATTCCTATCCGTGTCTATCTACTCCATTCCAAGGAGCTAGCATAGTGGGGTGTACCTGACACGTGACCAGCATGATACCATACCCTTGCTCTCGTCTTAACGAGCAGAACATGACGTGCATCTGACTGACACTTCTAAAGATTCCAGGTCCAAAGTAAACGTAAACCAAAACACTCGGAATCAGAGTCAAGTCAGCATTTCGGAATAGAAATCAAAGCAGAGGATCGAGAGCGAATCTCCCCGGAAATATATACTAAAGTATGTTTATACTAGGATTCTTTCTACTCGAGCAAGCTCTTACGAGATGTTCACATCCGCTGCAGATCGTGAAGGAGGGAAGGGGGAAAGGGGGAGAGAGTTTAAAGAAATAGGGAGATGATATGAAATCTTCTCTTTGACAAGTTTCCTCTTCCTTCACCCATCGTATTTGCATAGCTTATATGCGATGGATGTATAAGGGATGATCTGAGAAAAGGGGCATTGAGACCAAAAACCACATGAGTAGTATAACTAGTATGTAATCCCATTCTCAATATCACATATAAAACAAATTAGAATCTCACTCTCACTCTCACAATAGTACGGATATATATATATGTATGTGTATACGAACAAATTCAATGTCAAGTCCCACGACAAACCTGCAAAGAAGACAAAGAAGTGCGCATGGTGAATAGTGTATGATATGATAGGGAATCAGCATATCACATCACAAGTAGCAATCATATTTTCGAGTAGTTAGATGAAACATATGCCATTTATATCAGTAGATATTTCATATTAGACGTCGAAGCGTCAGGATCTCAGACCGCTAGGAATTTGCATGTACTACATACATAATCTTGATGTACTGCTCCCAAGTAAACGATAGGTAGCAAGTAATCTTACAATTCCAATAAGAATCCGGGGTAAGAATTTTGTAAGGCGAAGAAGCATGCATATGCATACCTACCTACCTAGGTAAGGGTAAATGAGCATAATTCATAAATTCAACCCCAATGTCAGAGTTTCACGCAAAAGTAAGCAATATGAAATACGTCACAGCTACTGATGTCCAAATAAACTTCCTTTCCAAGTCCTTTAATGTTCTTTCATAGAAATATATTTTGCTCACTGTGAGATCCACTGCGTAGTAGGTAGCACATTGAATGTAGCTACCGCAATCCTAAACTAGCAGAAGTTGAAAAAAGGCAAGGCCAAGAAGAGTCACCGAACAAGAGACTCTTCGAAACTATGATACAGGCTCCCTTAAAATCAAAAGGTATGAAGAAGAATCAGAACCAAAATGACATTTAAGTTAAAAATCGCCACCTAAGCCAAATAAATCATTCATTCATTTCGCTTTTACCAATTCATGCAACCCAAATACTTGTACAGTTCCTGTAAGGAAAAAGAAAACTCGTGGCCTAGGGAGCTCAATAAGATGTTGAAATAGTGATTGCTTATTTCTTCTCCGAGTGTTCGGTGCCATTACGATTATTGTGATGATTGGCCGCCTTCTCCTTTCGAGCTTCGTCGATAGCAGTTCGTTGTTGTATACTAGAATCATGAGACTTCCATTCTACCTTAGTTTCAGGTGGGAATGAAAGAACGCGCTTTAATGTCTCCCTGTTCAATTGTTAGTATATTCGTTGAGCATTTGGTAATGTGTTAAATACCTAATTTTGAGTACCCTCCCGCCACCTGAGCGGGTCCAGATACTCAAAATATCTTCTCCATTGCGCACGCTGAGTACAACCCCGCAAACTTCTTCGCTGGGGTCGAATTCATCTCCAGCCATGGCGAAGACTAAATCTTCCCAATAACGATCAGCCACACCCTTCTTGAGTCTCACAATCCATTTGCCTCCTTTTTTATTTTCGTCATCCTCCCAAACTGGACGAATACCCTTCTTAAACATGTGGTAATCGGAAACTAGTGGCAGATTCGAGGGGTGCCTCATATGATCGAAAACGTCAAACAATTCCTCCGCCGAATTGAATGCTGCCATTGGATGTAATGTCTTTTCGTATTCGACAAATCCGTTTGACTTGGAGATTGGGGGTCTGTACCAAAATACCCAGCCATGTCGAAATTGGTGTGAAGCTGGCGCTGTAGCCGTCTTAGAATCTGTAAGGGAAGTTTTAGATGTCTTTGTTCCCAAATCTCTATAATTTTTCTCCGCAGTTGGTGTTTTGGTAGATCCTCCCACTACACTTCCAAAATCCAGCACACCTCCACCTCCAGGAGTTTTGGGGCCCTTCGAGTTTCCAAATGATGCAAAAGCGCCTGATCCTAATCCAAAGGCGCTCGATGCGCCCGTTGTTGGGGAGGATAAAGATGAGGCCGAAGGGGACATGGAATTGAAAGGATTTTTGGTGCTGTGCGAAGAAGTGTCTCCATGTCTTCTTCCCAAGACAAATCCCCTTGCTGTGTGGTCGCCACCACCAAAAGTTGATCCATTCGTAGTCGGATTGCCTGTGGATAGCGAAAGTTTGCTGGAACTGCATCACACTTTGATTAGAAGCGCTCAAAGAAAAGCGACAATGCGGGAACGAAGAAGGAGATACTTACTTCGAACGGCGACTCCACAGGTTATCCATTACGAAAGGATGAATTTAAAATCTGATAACTATGCGCTTTATGTCAAACTTCCGGAGATGGCAATATTGTGAGCTTCTGTTTGTGACGTTGGATAAATTTCGAGATATGCTTGTAGATAGAAATGTACAAGCAAGTGAGGTATCGGGTGATTTTTGTTGAACCAAGTAACAAGTTAAGGATATCGCAGAGGGCTGGATTTGGGAGTGAAGGGTTGTTGGTATTCGCAGATGGTATTCAGTTATATGGCGAGGATGGTTCTTATTTTTTGAGGTAATATCGTATTTGTATTGTACTGTATTGTATTGTATGTGATGTGATGTGATGTGAGGTGACGGGTTATTGAAGGTTTTCAGATTTATAAATTGAGGGTTTCGATAAGTTTGCAGTTTAGGGTGGGTAATGATTAAAATGATGAAAATGTAGGAACAGCCAGAAAGTACTATGTACTAGTATGTATGTACGTATCGCGGCAACTGAATCAATCTTAGAGCCTTAGAGCAGCGCGGGGCCTAAGTTGAATTTAGCGAACAACGCTAGTGTAAGAAATATTTTGTTTGATTTTTTTCCTTTCTCGTCTCTTTTTCTTTCTTCTTCAACAAACAAGACCATTAACTCAAATCATCGACAGTTTGATATTTTCACTACTCAACTGCCGATTCCGATAACTTGGTCAAGAAGAAATATATTACCACTTCAAAACCATCGTCACGAGGGCCCCTCGTGCGGCTTCCATGACACGATGATGACCTAAAGATGGAAACATACTACACCTTCCGCGCTATGGATTGTTAGAAAAGACAGGATGCAATGGGCGATGACATGGAAGATGAGGATGAATTATGATGATAACACTAGGGTAAGCTCACTTGGAAAACTATGTGTATTGAATGGAATGAATGATATGAGGACAACACAACTCTGGTAATACGATTCAACCGCCATGTTCTACGGAATACATGTTTGCTGTGTTGAATTTGAGATGACATTGGCAAAGACTGATCTTTTGGTGGAAGCTTTGAATTGTCGGGATTGATCATAACTCTTTTCAATGCTGACCTCATGTTAAGTCTACAGTCAAATATAAATTACATCTCTATCTATGCTTTGTTCTTTGCCTCTCTTCACCATTTAAATGTGTTTATAAGTATCTACTAGTTGTGTAGAAGGGCGCGCGGCAATGAGTGTCAATATACGATAAATTTCACAAATTGAAGAACATGCCCTTTCTCTAACCCTTTACATTTGATCTATTTCTACCATTGTTCTATTGTTATCTGTAAACTCCATCTTCTCATCTATTCGTTACGTTTCTCAAAATCATAACCCAGCTCTTCCAGGGACTTTGCTTTCTCGCCATCTTCAATAAAACGCTTTCGTATGTCTGCATATAATTCTCTTATCCACAACTTCTCCTCATCCCAATACGCTGGCTCCTTACTGAATCCTCCTCTGGCACTTTTCACCCAGTCGTGTAAACTATTTATATAATTTGCGTCGTGAGGGTAACCAAAGACGTGGAAAGACGTGCCATTGCCATGTTCTTCCACCCTTTCCTGCTCCCATGAATTCATTTCTTCCTTACTAGGCAAGTCCAACTTGTTCGACCAAACTTTCGAGACTGCTGCACTTTGAACTTCAGATATTGGGAACGGGATGATTTTTTGTGCCAAGGCGGTAAATGCAAGAGTTGGATGTTGGATATCAAATAGATGTTGGTATGAGCCCACCACTCGTCGACCAGTGGTGACAACTGGTGGTTTCAACGAATTGAGGAATGGATAAGAGTAGAAGTACCCTGTGCAGTATACCACGGCATCGACGTCCTTTTCTATCCGTCCATCATCAAACCTCACACCTCTAATGTCGGCAAGGTATTCTGAAATGGGAGGAACCTCTTCCTTTCCGTCTCCTCCCTCGTCAAAGGAAGTTCTTACTGAGTTTAAGAGAGGCTTCTTACAAACCTTACTGATTTGTGTTCCAATATCCAATCCCGAGGCTCCACTTCCAACCACGATTACTTTCTTACCTACAAAGGAATCGGGCGAACGAAATATTTTGGAGTGTGATATGATGGATGGATGAGCCGAGTTGAACTCCTTAATCCCCGGTACATCAGGTATAAAAGGGACAGAATAGTGACCGTTTGCAATAACAACGGCATCGTAAGTCTCTTTGATCTCGTCGTTGGTAATTGTAGATCTAGAAATGATTCGCCATCGATCATGACCATTGTCTGGCTCCAACCTTATATCTTGGACTTGCTCCGAGAAGCGAATCAGATGTCTGACATCACCAGAGTAGTGTACAAGGTATTCTTGAACGTCTTCGCGTGTAGGGAATAGCAGAGAGTCGGAGCGAAATGGTCGATCGGAGAAACGCATTAACGGCTTTGGAATATTTGTGTGTAAACGATCATACATGGGGTTTGAGAAAATTGGAGGGTTTCCGTCCTTTGGCCAAATTGGCTTTTCAGGAGATACATTTGGCGACGTTGATGGGATGGGCACACTATCACTTATATTTGGGGTATAATTCCATACACCTCCCACTTCAGCTTGCTGCTCGATGATATCGATCTTATCAAAGTACTGTTCCGCCAGAAGAAACTTTGCTGCGGCCAGTCCAGAGGGACCTGCACCTACAATTGCAATTCGCTTGACATTGAACGATGCTCGAATTCTGGAGTTCATTTTGAAGATGCGAGATGATTTTGGATATCTCTTCAGTTTCACTTGTCAGACTTGTGGTAATATATATGTTGATGTAATAATTTGAACCGGAAATATATATGGATAAAAGGACATCAAAAGTTTAAGAATATTTAATGTTTATCGTATTGTAGGATAAGGAATACTTTCTTTTGACACCTACATAGAAAAAGATTGAGAGAGTGAATTCATTTATATATAAGAGTAAAGGTGCGGCTGACTATTGTTCCTTTTTATTCTTTGCGTCACTCCGCTACCAGCAAGACGTGCTTCAGCAGGGATTATCACATCGGCAAAACTTTAAAAATATTCCGATGACGCCCATCCCATCCCAAGCTAGCAAAGCTCCCATCACAGCAGGAATCCACCAACGCGCTCTACAAACTCAAAGCAAAACAATTGTTCACGCATAAGGATTCGATACGGTTCATTGATACGTCACTACGGAAAGGAAATGCTTATTTCCCGATGATCAGCATCTAAAGTAGAAACTCTCCATTTTACAATGGCAGAAACAACAGCAGCTGCAAATGGAATTCCAAACTCCACAACAATGTCAAAGTTAGATTCAACCACGCATATCCCAATCGCGCAGCTTACGCCATTACTTCCAGCATCGGCTTCGAGATCAGTCAAAGCGGTAGTGACTCTCACATGGCCATATAGTTCCCGTACGGGCTCTGTGGCTTTCTTACTTGCCGAACCCGATTTCCGCTTGCGCAGAATCAGAGGTCAAGTGCGCGTACAGTTTTCAGGATCGTCTGCGAACGCTATTGCGAAGTCTGGTATCACTAGCGGAGATGAAGTGATCTTATGTTTAGATGGAGTGGAATATGTGGGAACTGAAGCTCCAAGTGCGACACCTGGAAGGGGTGTGGAGTTTGAATTGAAGTTCACGGATAAACTGTTACTTCAGGTAAGAAGAAAAAATTAATTTCCATGTACCATATTCTAATTATTCTTCTTGAAGTTTCGCCCTGAAGATTCCCAAGATGTCAAGCTTATCAGCATCGAGAAATCCGATCCCGAAGCTGTTCAAACAAATGCGTCCCCGCCCCCGCCCACCACAGCGACAGATCTAGAGACCGAAAACCAAATCCCAGAAATCCCAGCAACGCCTGTTTCATTTTTCAAGCAAGTGGCTTCACAGAATGCAGATGAGTACTCCTCTCCGGCTTTCCTGAAACGTGAGCGAATATCATACGGTTCAATGTTCGAAGAAGGCTACGACCCATTTGAGGTTGAAGATGGGTCAGTCCGTGGTAAAGGCAGAAAGAGAACTAGACTCAGTACATCATGGCGATTTACGAGCAGGTCACCAAGTCCCAGTCCAGAGGTCGAAGAACCGGTAGCAGCATCTTCTGAAAATGGAATTGAGGAGCCAGTAGACCAACATGCGCCATCAATGACGGATGAGGGTGTTCAAACCACAGAGGTTGAAACTGAGGTAATCGCCGAAGCGACGCAAACACTAGACCAAGATTTGCCCAAAATCACGGAGGAAGCGGAGGCAAATGACATCGTAGAGGTTTTGCATGCAGAAGCTCCATTACAGGGAACACCACAGGTCGAAGATGGGGACACAAAGCCAATGCCGCCTCCACATAAAGTGACTGATTCTGTCATTCCAGACTTCGAGCCACGGGAAAGCTCATCCGATAAAGTAGATGAAAAGTTACCTTCTTCCCCACAACTACGACCTTTGCCATCAGAAGGTCTTCCTTTAGTCTCTCCACTGGTAACAACCCGAGTTGAGAAGATCAACAACTACATACATAGTGAACATACTCAAGATCTCGAAATACCAACTGCTCCAGATGCGCTTCCAGCGGAGTCTGATAAACTGATATCATGTCACAGAAAAGAAGACAACGTGTATGATGCCAGTTCTCTGCATCACTCGAACGGTCAGTTGAAGTCGGACCAGACTGCCTATAATACCTCATCAATTCTTTCTGGGGACCAATATGACCCCCTAAATACTCAGAACACCTTTCCTCCTCACCAGCAACGTCAAATTGAGGTTGAGGATGGTGCTGATCAATTATTTGTCCCGTACAATGCTCCTGGGCCAGAATCCTATATATCAGCCGGTGTTTACGAAGAGATACCAGAAGAACAAGGCCAATTCGTTGCCCCCGAGATGGAGGAGGGCCTGGATCAATACAACTATCCCGATCCAGAGCAGACTTACACAGAACCAAGCAATTGGACAACTCAGCCTAGCATGGCCTATCCCAACCTCGGAGACAGTCATCAACAAATTGCCGGTTTATACCGTCAACTACCCTCCACGACATCTATGGTTCGGTCCCAAAGCGACCAATCTCATCAATCCAGTCACACCCATCAATCGCATCACTCTCCCCCATCTAAAGTTGTAGACTTGACCGAGAGTAGTGATGAGGATGAAGATGCTGAGGGATTTCTTGAAGTAGAAGATGATAGTGAGCAGCAGCTGCCCAACTCGGCTTCCCCAGTGGAGCATGGCGAGCAAGGTCTTTACAATGATGCAAGGGAAGAAGATGAAGACGAGGAAATTATTTACGATGATCAGAACGAAACAGATGACTATGGACAGGGCTACTTCGACGAAAATGATGAGAATATGGATTCAATGGGTAGAGTCAACTATCCCGAAGATTATGAAAACGGCAGTGAAGAAGATTACGACGGAGATAGCTACAGTGAGGATGAGACAAGTAATCAAGCGGCAGTACAGCAACACCCCGAAGTAATAGATCTTTTGTCCTCGGACGATGAAGATGAGGAGCCAGCGGAAGCCCCAGTTGCTCAAATCAGAAACAGTCTTAAGGTTGACGAGAAATTTGAATCGGGGGAAGAGTCACAGGAATACGATGATAACGGAGAGGAAGAAGAGGACGACGAAGAGGAAGAAGAGAAAGATGGAGATGAAAGTCTGGATGTTGTTGGCGAACAGGTTCAAAACGTTAGCATCCGTTCTACAAAGTCCAAAGAATTCGTGAGGGAGTCTTCAGAAGAGTCAGATGAGGACGAGCCAATGGCAAATGAAATAACGCTAGTCAACGACCGCATCGACATCATCAAACCCGACGCAGAAATGCCCGAAAATGTATTGAATATATTGGGCTCTGATCTTGACGCGCAAATGGATGCAGATGAAAGCGTGCTTGAGCCAGAGGGCGCAAAGCAACCTCCACCACAAGTCAATCTCGAGGATGAGAATGCTATCGAACTAGATTCTACTGAGCCTATGGACATCGAGACCAATGTAACCAATCCATCTGCTGCCATTGACAAGATGGATGTCGAAAATAATACAGACAATCTCGATGGCTTACTCGAAAAGCTAGAGGAAGTGGGTTCTGAAAAGCAGCTGGAACAGGGGTCTGCAAATACCAACAGTGATGTACCCCAGAGTGATGATGAAATTTTCAAGAACGGCGTCGAGAATGTGGAAAATGAGGATATTGACCAAAATTCGAATGATGCAATTGCTGAGGAGACTTCTTCGCAAGGACCCGAAACAATCGAAATGACGGACGATATACGAACAGCGACCGAAATTGTACCTGGCCCTACACTGGCCGGTGGCAATGCAAATACTATGAGTGTTGCACTCGAACATTTCCTACCATCACCAATCACTTTAGAGGATTCTAATGTTTCAACAGTACCTGCTTCCACAGGTCAAAGTATTAAGGATCGAGCTGCCAAGTCTGGTTGGGCAAGGTCCCTAAAGGGCCTACCCTGTTCTCAAGAACTTTTGGTATAGATGGCGCAAACGATACAAGCGATGCAAATGATACCAGTGATGCGAATGATACGGGCGATGAAGGCGACAAAGATAATAAAGATCTAATCTCCTCTCCTGCGGTGCCAGCGACTGAATTGAAAAACGAATCAGAGTTGATTGATGAATCAGACCAAATGACACAGTCCCAAAGCACTACTGATGCCCTTGATACCACCACAGATCATCAGAATAATCAGCTTCCAACACCTGACGATACTCAAAAGCAGAACATCGATGAGAATATTGATAGGGACGATGATGAGGACGCGTTAACGTCGATGTCAGATCTACTTCAACTTCAGTTACAAGAAGAGATGGGAGAGATGGATGAAGATACAGATATGATGAAAACTGATGCAGGCATCGAGAAGGATCCATCACCGGACTTACTTGAGAATGAAGACATAGATTCTTCTCAAGAGGAGCCTGACACGATTTTGGATGTAGCTCCAGACACGAGCGCGATAGATGAAGACGACGAGATGGTTGATCCCGAGTCCGAAGACATAGAGGTTCAATTTACTAAGACAGAAATACTTGAGCTCAAAGAATCCGAAACTACTGAAATCGAAGTCAGGCAGGTCAGCGAGGAGATTATCGAGGAAGATTCAGCCGGGAGTGCGGAGGAAGATGATACTGAGGCAAATAAAGCAGAAAATTTTGAAGAGATCGACTTAACTGTTGATAAAGTTGAGGAGTCTGGGGAGAAAGATTTGGAGATGCATGAAGGTGGAGTATATGAAGAGGGAGTTTCGGATGTTGACGAAGATGAGGTATTCAGAGAGGGCGCTTCGGATATTGATGAGGATGAGGTGTTTAGGGAGGGCGTTTCGGATGTTGAAGATGAAGAATCTGGAGAGGGAGAGGCGGGGATCGAACAAATCGAAATCAATGTCAGGGAAGCCGAAACGACGGAGTTCAAAACTCAACAGACTCTTGCAAGATTGGCCGAAAACAGCATTTTTGAGAAAGACTTGGAGACTTTTGAGGTCATGGAAGAGTATATCGAGCAAACCATTGAGGAGACTGAAGCTGTCGCCGATGAAACCGAGGCCTTTGTGTCGGAGAAATTCAGACGAGCACCTCTCAATTCTTTACCTCCCTCTAGAAGCCGTAGCCGCAAAGAATCTACACCTGAATCTAGGAAAAGCAAAAAAGAATCAACCCCGGTCAGCCCTAGACAAACCCGGTCCAGCAAAGATCTTTCACCTTCACCTGATTCTAAGAGGAGTAGGAAAGCATCAGCGACTGTAAGTCCTAGACAAACACGATCTAAGAAGTTGGAGTCAGTTGTGGAGGCTATTCCTCCTGTTACACCAACAAAGACAAACAAAGAGAACGAGAGGCCATCTACACATGGTAGCAATCGCTCTAGAAGGTCACCATCTCTAGTTCTTGACGAAGAGAAAACACCAAAAGGCCCAGATACAAGCGCTGAAATGGCAATACTCGGATTACCCGAATCGCCTACAAAAGCCGGCCATCACCTAAGAGCACCAGCAACTACCGATCCGAAACTCCGTCTGACTAAATATCTTCGTACTGATTTGAGTGAATACACAACTCTCAAAATGCTTCGTTTCAAAATGAACTCTAAACTGGATATTTTGGCAATCGCTACGAGTGTACCTACTGAACCTCAAAGAGCAAAGTCGGGACCGAGACACTACACTAGCACCTTCACCATTACCGATCAAACTATAGCCCTTCCGGCGTAGTGGAAGTAAAAATCTTCCGTCCATATAGAGATGCTCTTCCCACACCTGAAATTGGAGATGGTATATTACTGAGAGATTTCAGCGTCTTATCAGTCAAAGGCCGAGGTTTCACATTGAAATCTGAAGAAGAGAGTAGCTGGGCAGTGTTCAAGGATGAGGGCACAGAAATAGAAGTCCGGGGACCTCCTGTTGAATATGGTCATGGGGAAAAGAAACATATGAAGGAATTGAGAGAATGGTTTCATGCACTCGACGATCGTCAAAAGACGAAATTAGAAAAGGTTAGTGCAGCGATGGAGAAGGATACTCAGGGAAAGAGTGCCACGGAAAAGGGAAAGAAGTGAGGGAAATATGGATTTACATCTCTGGAATTCAGATATGAGGCGTTTCACGGAGTTTTATCGAGAGCCAGACTTAATGTATAGATAAGTGTATTTTATAATGACTGCGGCGTATGGAGGGCAAACTCGTTTGGGGACATAAACACATAGGTTTCTCGAAGTTATGGAAAACGATTATGAGAATCTTCTCGGGAGATGAGATGAGCGCATTTAGCTAGCTATCTTGGTTTTTGAAACAGCAATACATCAATTAGTATTTGATACGTACTCTCAGAAATAAATTGAGGTTTAGTACTTGTTGTGACATCAATGTGGTACGGTGTGCTTGTAATGCAATGAGTATTTTTCGAGAACCTCAGTCCCTTGGTATTCGGTAGAATCACGGTCGAATGAATTACAGCTCGTGATCTTCTAGTAAAGAGGATGCACCTAGGTATTCAATCATGGCATCGATAGATTTTACTACTAAAACACAAATACTAGTCGTCTAATTGTTGAGACTGGTGGACAAGAAAGAGAAGATACACTGTCAGAGATAGGTGAGTGATTGAATCTGTGGGTGGATGCGGGTAAAGAACCATGATTCGAATATATCAGCACGCGTATTTTTCAGCATGCATATCGAGTGCGCAGTTCATGCATGCACGTACGTACTGCGTATCCCAATAGGAAGAGCTGAAAATCCTCAGCAGATCCTTGGCTTAACACACAAATTATATTATTCGATTCTGTGGGTAAGCAAGCAAGAGTAAGTATACCAATTTCGCTTCCTATATCGTATGTGAAACATACCCTGAAGACAAGTCACTCCTCAGTAATGGATCCCTTAAGTGTATCCGCCAGTCTGATAGCCGTCCTTCAGATAACCGGATCCTTGATATCTTTCTGCTATGATTATCGTCAAGGCGTTAAACATTCTTCGAAGGAAATCGTGCAGATTTCAGATGAATTGAATAGCTTGAGAGATATTCTGGATTCGTTGCTTAAGCTTGCTGAGAAGGCTGAAACAAATGGTTTCTCCCAGCTATCGACATTTGAATTGTTGTTAAAGGATGATGGGCCGCTTTTCGTGTGTAAAAATGAGTTGGAGAAGTTGAAGGGAAAGCTGGAGAAAGGAGGGGTGGGTGGGAGTGAGGGATGGAGGGCAATTAAGGAGAGATTGGTTTGGCCGTTGAAAGAGGGTGAGGTGGGGAAGACTCTGGTAGTGCTAGAGAGGTTGAAGAGTACGTTGGCTTTGGGACTGAGTGCTGATCAGACGTGAGTTTGAAGTATTGTTTGGGGAATCGAAGTGCTTATGAGATGGTAGGACTCTGGCCTTAAATCTTACGAATAGGATTGAAAATCAATTTGCAGGTAAGAATCTGGTTTGAGAATTTACAAATCTCGTCTACGGCTTAGATTCAAGAGCTGTTGAGAGTGTGGGCGGACCTAGATGTCAGAAAGCCATGTTCGTGGCCATGACCGAGAGGTGTCATGTGAAGATCGCTTCAGCAATTTCTTCTTTCTGGAATACAGTCCAAAATGTTGGAGAAAATGATCGAAATTGACACATCGTACAGACCAAACGGCTCGAGATATTTATCGATGGCTTGCTGCGCCAGACCCATTTGTTACTCATTCCGCAACGTTAAAGAAACATCAACCAAATACTGGAACATGGTTCATAACAAGTAAGCAATACGAGGATTGGTATCTTGGTAATGATGCCTTTCTATGGCTTTATGGAATTCGTAAGTTGAATGACCTTGAGTAAAGTTTTTGACTGATTTCTCGATATCAGCTGGTAGTGGGAAGACTGTACTATGGTAACAAACATTCTGAAGTATACTTGGACTATTAATAACTCATAATTATGTACTAGTTCTACAATCGTAGAGCATTTGATGACTCAAGTTCAACAACACCCTAAGATAGCACTCGCATACTTCTATTTCGACTTCAATGGAGATTTGAATGGCGCTCTCAAATCCTTGATTGCTCAACTCTCGGCACAAAGTGGTGTTATTCCTCGGCCATTGACAAATCTTTACGAGGAGTTAAGCACAAAAACGTCGACATCGCCAACAGATGATGCGCTTCTTGAATGCTTTCGTAGCATTCTATTATCATTCCATCATGTCTACATAGTTTTTGATGCACTAGATGAGGCGGCTAGAAATACAGAAGTCCTATCATTCATTTCTACTATTAAAGCATGGAAGTATCAAAGATTGCGCTTGCTGGTTACTAGTAGACAATTAACCGAGATAGAAGAGGTTCTATCTCCTTTGGTCAGTGGCCGAATGTGTTTGCAAGATAACATGTCAGCAAGAAGCGATATTAGATATTTCATCTTCGAGAAAATAGAGCATGATAAAATAATGTCGAAATGGCCGCAAGATATTCGAGACCAGATTGAATTCAAGTTGACTCAAGAGGGAGATGGCATGTAAGTACCCAGGGCCCTTCTCTGAAGATTTGAAGGATTTATTTTGACGATAATATAGGTTCCGATGGGTAGTCTGCCAATTAGATATGTTTCGAAAATGCACCAGCGTGTCAGCGATACGGAAAGCGATGAAAACATTACCCAAAAGTCTGGACGAGACTTATGAGCGAATATTGCAGCAAATTGATGTTGACCATCGATCGGAAGTTTCGAAGATTCTTCAAGCTCTCACCGTAGCTGCAAAGCCCTTGAATGTCGAGGAGTTGGTGGAAATTCTAGCCATAGATTTCGATTCGGATCTACCATGCTTTGACGAGGATTCCCGACTTCTCAATCCCGAAATAGTTCTTTCTATATGCTCGTCTCTCGTGACCAAATTTGAACCAAGATCAGGACAAGACGAAGAGTTTAAGGATAGATGGAAAAGAAACTCGACGAAACAGGATTCCAGATATAGTTCGCCTGGCGTGAAACTCGCACATGCATCTGTAGCGGATTATCTCACTCACTCGACAACCTCACCGTTCCACTACACTCAATATACAGCGCGTCAATTTATGGCTCAAGCTTGCCTGGCATACCTACTCAATCCCGAGTTTTCCCAAGGTCATGAACGAGAATTACTCAATAGTCGCTATCGAAAATATCCCTTTCTTCGTCACCTCACCATAAACTGGCCACGATATGTCAACAAAGAACCTGGCGATCCCGATGATTATCTTGCACCACGTACTCGGAAACTCCTCCATGCTTTCTTCGAAACTCACAATCTCGAGCACGGTGGCAACTTTGCTTTCTGGCTTGGTATGATGATGCCATCTGCTCCTGCAAAGGATTCGTATATTTTGAGAACACATCCTCTTTACTACGTAGCGTCTTTTGGACTTGCAGATATTGTGCGCATCATATTGGATACGGAGACAGGTATCGATATTGATGCACTTGGAGGACGAGCACATGCGACTGCTTTACATGTCGCCTGTTACAGAGATCATTATGAAGTGGCAAAGCTCTTGCTCGAGAGAGGTGCGAATCCGAATACTCCCAACGTTTTGGGGGAAGCCCCTTTATATTGGGCCAGTACTAATAACCCAAACGGGAGTGTGGTGGAATTACTGTTGAAGCACGGAGCAGATAGGGCAGGGCGTCAGAGATGGGTTTCAGTGAATGATATGCCGGAAGTTCCTACCGTTTTGTGTCATCGATAGTTCACGATAGACGACTTTTATTGAAATATCAGATGTTACGAGTCGGTATCTTAGTGAAAACTCCTATCGTCTATAATTCTCTTCTGAACTACTTGATTGTGAATATGCATGCACGGAGACACGACACGCTGATGAAGATAGCTTGCTCTAGTGGCGCGCCACAATCTATATCCATACCTATTGCGGGCCTGTACGAGTATGTGATGATAGACACAGATTTCCTTGTAGATAGCAGGGGAGGTTACAAAAGAGCGGGGGTAAGCAACTAGGCTCGGGGTGGACGGAAAAACTGGGACGCACAACCACCAAAATCAGAATCTTTAAAAACACTTCTATCTCGATCTTATATTTTGATAGCAATTTGGTAGATAACATGATAGGACTTATTATTCCGGATGGTTTTTACAGATAGAGGTTATATTAATTAATGTTGCCACTGATTGCGTGGCCTTCAAAAGATCAAGCAGGCCATTCAGTAACTTTCACTACCTAGGTACCTATGTGAGGTTGATCCTGACGCTGATAAAGCTCCCTGCGATTTCTACTTATCCAGGCTCAAGCGTAGAGGGAGAGTACATCAAAGTAAGTACCAGAAGTGAAGGGGAATTTCGAAATGGGAATACGCTATCTGGAGGATATCACCCAAGTCGCACCTTATGATGTTCTTTCGTTCTGAACCTTTGATTTTCTATACAAGAGAAGAATTGGGCCAAGTCGTTGAGATGAAAAAAGGTACGAGTTCAAGGGACGACAAGATAGACAATCGGCATAATCAGACATCAGTCAAGTTACCGCCACAGCCGATCTCATCTCTATTCCTCGCGGCTGTTTTGAAGTTGCATATAGCTTTCTTCTCCAACTCTGGCATTCAACCAAAGAGGAGCAAGATATTCGGACATCCCTCTCTCCTCTGGTTACTATGTTGTTGTTGCCGCCATATCAAAGAGTATTAAAGAACAGGGCGATATGATCGGATGCTCTGTTCGATTTAAATGAGAGGTTGGCCAATAAGAGATTGGTGAGACATAATCTATGAAATTTAGCATTCATTCTAGTATCTCGATCAGTCGAGTAGAATAAGAAAAGTGATTTTTGAGTGTGCAAAGGAGGAAACAACCATTCATAATGGTGTATAGGTGAATATGTGTATAAGTTTCTGTATCCCGAGGCAGACAGAGTCGATAGAGGAAGAGAAATCCTTGACTCATCAAACACTTCATGGAAATTGTAGATGCTCGGAGAGCTCTCCGGAATCAATATTAGGTTTGAAGTTCTGACAACCATAACAAGAGAATTTGAGATCTGATATTGAAATGGCAAATGCCGCCTCACGTAACAATTTCTTTAACACGAAAGTTCCACAACTTTCGAAAGATGGGGTATCAAATCAAACAGCTTGATTTTCAGGAACAGACAAGGATTGCATTTAGCCAGTATCCATCCGATATCTTTGAAGTTTGCGCGAACCGGATGAATTGAGTCTACCACACTGTTCAATCAGCCTACCCATCCGCCTGCCACGGGGCATTCACTTAGAAGTTCGTCAACAAAAAGCCTTCGACATTGCAGCCAAGTAGGCCAAGTAGGTTGGCATCGGTTGGCATCGCCAAGTAAAGCTTCGTCATCTTCATTATTCCCATGCCAAGTAAAGCCGCATAGCTTATCTTGGCGCTCATATCAGCTTCTAATGAATTCTCCGGATATCGAAAGAATCAAAATTTTGCGATTCAGGACGGTCACATTCGGATCCTCACATGATAAGTTGCGAGACTCAAAAGAAATGAATGCAATCCGTAACCATATCAGGAAGGTTGTTTCGTAACACAAATCCTATCTCGTGAAGTCCGAGGAATCTGCCTTGATTCATCCACAGATTATTCGCGTGATGATTGCGTTTCTTCCTGAAGATATTTCGAGATAGCACGAGATAGGTCGCTTTCGAACAGAAATGGTAAGTTAGGGTTACACGATTCGTGTATTGACAAGCATTCGTAGCCGATAATGGAGCCGGCGCGGCGTGCGCTGCCGAGACGGGAAGCTAGTTCTTGGGTAGCCCCATAAAGGCTTGTTCTTGTGTTGTATTCTCCTTGTAAAGCTTATTTTTGACAATGGATAGGTACGGTATTCCTCGGCATTTTTGAAGATTCCTTGTTGATTTGGAGATACTCCTTGTTGTTTCCTGACCCTACTGTGTCCTTCGTATCTTTCTGCAATTTCTGAGGTTCTCTCTAGGTGGTTGCGATAGGTAGATAATCCCTTCATGTGAACGATAGCAATGATCGACAAGGATCCTGAACCGCCGATTGGATTCTGACATGCATCCATGTCTCCATTGAACGACATCCATCCCCATCCATCCCCATCCATATCCTCACAGGAATGCAACCTTGGGGTCAACTTGCCTATCAGAAATTGTCTTGCATAATTTACCTTCCATATTTCGCAAAAAGTTGCGCTGCTTCCCTTACTATAAGATGCAAGATATATGGAAACCATGATCAATATGTGGCTCAAGCGGAGATTATAGAGGGGTATGTTCGTTACAACATTGATCTAAGATAAGGTTCTTTCCATCTCCACACCACATGATTACTTTGATTGGTGGATCATTTGAAGACAGCCGCTCATGTCGCCGTTCTGTTCCTGTGCCCGTTGAACACACAGTATACATAGGCGCCAAAACAAGGTTTCTTAGATAAGAAATTAGAGGACCTCCTTTTTATGGAAATGATTGAAGAGAATCGACGATGATCTTCAGTTAAGATGAATGATGTTTAACAGGCTTGAGGGTTAATGAGGAAGGTGATCAAGTTGATCTATATGGGTCTATATGGATATTGCCCTGGTCAAACTTAGGCGTCGGCATTCGTAGTGGAATGGCCTCATTGGCAGCTATCTGACCTTCCATGCAAAGTGCCGGTGAAGAAGTCCCAATTGAGATATCGACGTCCCCATGTTTTCGTGATAACAACACATTCTGATCATTTGGGAAGGTAGATTGAGGCCTGGGTTGAATTGGAGTTGAGCTTGGTGTGCAGAGTCAGTAATTCTCAGTCGTATATATATCATGTCTTCATCCGCTGGATAATGTCTTTTTCTCTCCAGTCCAGCTCCAATCGTTACACAGTCCTCACAGCCAATCCAATCCAATCAATCAATCAATTGTTCGTTCGTTCGAAAATCAATTCAATCAATCAATCAAAATGAAGTTCTCCACCGTCGCCGCTACCGCCTTCTTGGCCGGATCTGCCGTTGCTGCCCCAGGTACCGCTTTGAGACAAGCACGTGCCGTTAAGCGCGCTGCTGGCACCCACGGTAACCCAGTCAAGTACGTTCAAGGACCATCTTCCGAAGTTACCAACAAGACCGATGTTTCCTACTCCTCCAACTGGGCTGGTGCCGTCCTCGTCGGTACTGGTTACACTTCCGTGACCGGTACCTTTGTTGCCCCATCCCCATCCACTGCTGGATCCGGATCCGCATGGGTTGGTATTGATGGTGACACCTGTGGTACTGCCATTCTCCAAACTGGTATTGACTGGACCAAGTCTGGCTCTTCCATCACTTATGATGCTTGGTATGAGTGGTACCCAGATTACGCATACGACTTCAGCGGTATCTCCATCTCCGCTGGTGACACCATCAAGGTCACTGTTACCGCCACCTCTAAGACTGCTGGTACCGCCATTGTCGACAACGTTACCAAGGGTACTACTGTTTCTCACACCTTCACCGGTGGTGTTGACGGAAGTCTCTGCGAGTACAATGCCGAGTGGATCGTTGAGGACTTCGAGGAGGGCAACTCCCTCGTCACCTTTGCCGATTTCGGTAGCGTTACCTTCACTGCTGCTTCTGCCGTCAAGTCCGGAACTACCGTCGGTGTTACCGGTGCTACCATCATCGATCTTGAGCAAACCAAGGTCCTCACAAACTGTGCTCTTGTTGGAAGCACTGGTGTCACTTGCACTTACGTTTAAATAACGATTGTTTGATCTAATCTTGAGCCTGCATTCCCTTGCTCATATGATTTGCGATGAAATATTGGTTGGACCCCTAGAATTTGATTGGTCTGGAGGGATGGACTTACCTTATTGTCTTTCGCTAAAAGAAAATGGTGGTATTTGGATGATTTGATGAGATTATGAATAAGGGGGCTGCACTCCCCAGCTTTGAGCGACGGCTCTCTTTCGTGGGAGGGGCATGGTATTGGTTTGGTGTTTTGTAGTGTGGTATCTTTATGTCCATAGTTTTGTCTGGTGGTCAAAAAAATGAAGCACATACTCTCTCGATTTTCAGTCCTTTTTGCATCATTGCGAAACCGTGAAACCGTAATTTGACGTGCTTACCTCGGTCAGATTTCATGTTACAATGGAAAATGATGCGATCTGAAGATTTGAGCTGTGCAAATCTCAAACTGATGGGTTAGTAGCAAGATAAAGCTTCATTTTAATGCATATAACGGGTACTGTTGTTCTTATCCATACTTATAGACTTCTAGAAGAAATATGAGATATCTGAGAGAGCCTGAAAACGAGAGCTTGCATTGAATATTTTGGCTTAAAGACTGTAAATAGCTAGAACAGCAAAATCAAATCTAGCAGTCAGGGTCGCGTTGCAGCTCAAACACAATTCAAAGAATCTTCCACCCATAGCCATCAATCCCTTCCATGTGCATCATTCCAACGCCTAACAATTTCCTCCTTTCCTTCTAGATCCCCTAATAGCTCATATTCCAATATCATTCTATTCTTTCATAGCAGCAGCAACTGAATCGCCAATTAGCTCTTGCATCAGTAAAGAGGGGGGTTCAAATGGGAATTCACGCTCCCGAATATAAATCAAGATATACCTTCTTGTTGTCTCTTGGCTTTCTCTTTGAGTCCACCTCCTAATACAGAAGTAACGACAGAAGTCGGATTCTGCAAAATTCCTCCCACAACGGGTCCTACAATTGGTAAATTATTCGTAATCCCCGTCCCAGTTGCAGTACCCGGAACACCCCCAACGACATTTCCAAGAACAGGAAGACTCTGTCTCTTCACAATCTCATCTCGTTCTTTCAACCCTCCTAGCCCTAAGCCTCCGAGTATACTAAGAAGAGGACTTAATTCTCCGGCTAAATCCTGTCTCTTCACAATCCCATCTCGTTCTTTCAAGCCCCCTAGCCCTAAACCACCGAGTATACCAAGAATGGGCTCTAGTGCACCGGTCAATGATCCTAACCCTAAATCCTGTCTCTTGCTAGAGCCACCAGCTTTCTGCGTGGCAGCGGCAGCAGCTTCCGCGGCAGCTATAGCGCCATTGATGTATGCTATGTCGGCGGGAGTTGCGAATTGGCCAAGGCCAGCATCAATGAGAGCCTGGATTACGGCAGGAGGAGGGATGGGAACAATCTGGGGAGTGGTATCTATAGTGATATGAGCAATTTATTACATCTATTGTTAGAGCTGAGGCGAGGTGGTAAGCTACCTTGATCAGGGACGGGCGCCGCAAAAGCGAGGGGAAGAGTAACAGCTGTGATGAGTGAGATGGGACGCATTTTAGCTTGATTGAATGTATTGAAATTGCAATGTAGATGACTCAGATAAGACCTTGCTGACGTGTAGTAAAATGACGATGATGTATTTCTTTATTTTCCATCCAGGTACCAACGAACCTTTAAATAAAAATATTTTCAAACTCAAAGTCTTTCTAAATACTCAGTGCAATGTTCAAATTCAGTACCTCGGTATGAGGAATTAACATAATCGGCCCTCATATTTTCAATTTTGGTACCTTCTTGCTCGGTGATCAACGAGCAATAACTCAATTGCACCTGTCGAGTACCGCAAGAACGAAGATTTTTCGTCGGTGTTGCCGAAATATTGAAGCTTTTATTATACCTTTGTGGAACTTTGTATTTCTGGTACATCAAGTTGGTAGCTAGTGCGAAGCATTTGGGGAGACATGAGAGACATGGGAAAAGCTGGAAATATAATGGTCATTGGTCTTGGCATTCTTGATTTGAGAAAAAACTGTGGAGGATAGAGTTATTGAAAGGGCTTTCAGCTGGAAGATTTGATAGACCTAGAATTGATTGTTGGAGAATTCGGTGCGGAGTGGAAGTTTGGTGGAGGTGTACAGAGTGGAGACTGGTTAGGCTTGCACGACATCTCTCGGTAATCTGCATCTTTTTGGGTGGGGTGGAGAGAACCTTGTACAACGGTGAGAAGAGAATGTCAGTTGAGACATAATGAGGAAATGGACTGAGAAGATTCGTGGAATACGGGTGTTGCAATATTGAGTACATGGCCGTGAGAACCAGGCTAGAGAAGAATATTCACGAGAAGATGGCAGTCAAACTGATGTGGCTAATGGAGGACTCGTCCAGCTGATTAAGCCATTCAATTCCAGCCCCCAATTGATAAATTGGAGTCAAGTTTCTGAGATCACTACATAATCTCAAACCCCGTAGATTAAAACCTAAATCCCGACTCCAAAGAAGATTCGTTAGAGTCTAGGGATTATGAGGTCAGATGTGAAACTTCCTAAAAACATTCGCACGATCGAAGACTTCAGCTTTATCAAATTACTTTTATGACAGGAAGAATTCTCCGACACGGGCCAGACTCGCAGCTTTGTGACTAACGCTGTGGTAGCAGTACCGTGAATTTCAGCACTGTATGAAACACACAAGATGGAAACACCCCTTTCTCAAACTTCAAATCGAAGATCAAAACCTTACCTTAAACCTTGGTTTTAGCCAGCCACAAGCTTCATTTCAAGACTCCAGCCAAAATTTGATAGGCTTCAAGGCTCATCTTTCGTCTGACAATCAAAACTCTTTTGCACACACTTAAAGCATGCTCACTGGAGCACAAACCGCAGAGAAAAAGTAGGTGTTAGCGAAGATCATAGTATTCATGATCTGCATTCTAATCTCCAATCTTCAATCGTGGGAATCTTGGATTGTAGGTCCATTCACGCTACCAATTGGAATTTTTAGTATATGTAGAAGATTTTCCGGAAAGTCCCCTGGGAGAATTGCGAATAATTCTCGCTTGCTTCGTGGATATGTTGCGTGGCAAAAATTGTGATACTATTTGGTAAGATGTGTTAAGTTATTTGGATGAGACAAGCTTGAGCCGATCTTCACTTCTGGAACACTCTCGATGCTGGAAGACCTTTGATGTTGATCTCAATCTCAAGCGACTAGAGTCGCACTGTAGCATATAATCATGGCGGGTGGCACTGATGTTGTGCATTTCGTTTATATGAATCATGTGGCAGCATCGTTTTGCAAAGATGGCAGCTGAATTGATACAACTAGACAGCAGGGTTAGATGGTGATTCTTTAACGCTCGGCTGTGTTAAGGAACCTAAACTTTCCTCCTCTCCAATTTCGAATGATCGACAGTAACAAGATTCTCAAGAAAGAAAACACGTGCATGTAACCTTGTTATCTTGTTAGGCAGCGACCAGATTGCTAATCTACCAGATTGCTGCCTGCCCAACATGAGCTTCGGTGGCCTCCCTCCGAAATTTCCGATAAGAAGAAGAGCCAACAGTTGGCTTACCCGAGATCGTTCACCGTTGAAAAGCCGAATAACCTCATGTCGGACCGGTAAAAACCATGAAAGCCAATTTGTCTCGGCATCCTTCAAATTTAAGACTATTTCTGGGAGGTGGGATTATTCACGTCAATAGCCCTAGGCCTTATCTCATGCAGCTCAACTTCATGCATGCAAAAATCCGAATATTTGCATATTCTCAACGAAGCAGGTTCAGCCCGGGAATACCCACAGAAATATCAGAAACGCAAGCTAAATGCAGGGACTTATCTTCAACCGTAGGTTTCTTCAGCAAACATAGTGCTTACAGGGTCTTTATGGGTCTTTATAAGCCCATTACGTCCTTCCTTTCCGTCGGCGGCAACTTCATTGTCGTGCCAACCAATGTAAGCAATGAGGCAGGCTGAAGGGGACCCGAGCAAGAACTTTACTCGGGTCCCAGAATCCTAGAACTAGCTGCAGTATAGAAGGAGCAATACGGCTGACGGGAGAATATCTACAGGAGAATCAGCTTACTAATTGCGGTTCGCGGGGTGTATCTTATAAGAGAAAGTCACGGGGAGTAATTCATACCACCAAATCGACATCAGAATTAATGATCTACACTGCACAGAACGTTGAGGTAAAGAGTCAACCGCCTATAAAGATCTTTATTTCTTAGATTCGGGAAGACGATGGAACAACTTACATGAGGATACATTGGCCGAGATGACTGCAGACGTCTAAACAGGGTAGCTAGTGATGTCTAGACTGTCGCTTTGCATCCTGGAGATAACTGATGATATCTGGAGCGAGCGTAATTCAAATGAATCTCGGAATGAGAAATTGATTGCTCTACGCAATTATCGGCGGAATGATTCACTCATGTTGGATAAGAAAGGACGGAGTTTCTTGTGATGCAGGCAGCCTCGGATGTGGAGGAAGTAAGAATAAAGTTGATTGAATGCGGTGAGAGTGATGATGGCGTAATCATGTATTTAGACACAAAGAGGCTCTTTTGGTAATGTAATGGTAATGTGTTAATACTAGCATATATACAAGCTCAATGCCAAGAGAAATATCGTAGATAGAGTTGTTACCACTTTCCCTAACAAACACGTGGTTGCCGTCTCGATGCACACATACAACGTGATACAGCGCAAATTTGACCCATGAGATTGTCAGGCTGTAAAAAGAGTCATATAGCATGTAGCGCTTGAATTGCATGACTCTCAATTGTGATTTGACCTATCGGTTGCCGGAAACCCTGAAACTGTTTTCCCTGCTCAATATCGCATGTGCTGCCCTATATCTTGTGGTATTGTGGCTTGCGGGCGTTGAGATGGGAAAAGAATCCGGTGTCCGATGGTTATCAAGAAGATCCTTAGTCAAAAGCTTATGGTAAATAACAGCAAGGATGATCCTGACAATCCAGGAAAGAAACAAAGAAACCAACATGTTGTATCTTGAGTAATCGAAAATCTGGGGACATCCTAGTAGACAAATCTCAAGCATTGCAGCAAATCCACATGAAGAGAAAATCAGGGTCGTGATCTCAGAGATAAGTCTATGGCAATAGATGGGTACCACGGATCCCTAGAAGAGAAGCCCACGAATAACAGGGTCAACATCAAGCATCAAACACTTTGGTCCACCCAATTTCTTATCAATAGAATTGTGACCGAATGATCTCAGTAATATTCCCTTCTACAAAGTGGAAGGAATCTGGATGCGAAAGAGGCTGGATAGGATTGCGCATCAAATCAGTTATCTTTGAAGCTTGAGCGAGAACGGGTGTGATACGGATCAGAAAAGCGCGAGGCCGGCGGCTTGCGGAAATCCGCAATGTCCGCAACGCCCGCGATCCACCTATTATCACGCTAACAATACGATAGATTGCTTATAGTTCTATCACGTCAACAAGCGGATTGTAATCTCGGAGACAGATCTTGCGAAGGGACCGTGTCGTGATCATGGAGGTCAAAATCTCGGCATAGCGAGGATCAAGTGGCGGCCCGATTCCGGTTGAGATCCCTTTTCCCTCCATTTCCATCAAGAATATTTTGCGGGCTGAGAAGGTCACCTGAGCCATTAAGTTCGATTGCACTCGGAACGAAAAGCTACGCGACGGCAGAGTTGCATGCTCATTGCCAATAGAGTTTTGATACAAGCTTGATGTATTATTTGGACCATCTTCATGGGTGTTCCGAATCCAGAAGTCTTAAATCTTAAAGCTTGGCCTCCGGGAATTCCATCCATTTTAGGGGTCACCAAGACTGATGTGACAGCCAAGGTGGCCACGCGAGAGGAACCATTGGATGTAGGGTTTATGCCACGCAATTGCAAAACGAAATAGGCGAAGGACGTGGAGGATATTTGAAGGTGAATATTTGACGCTCAGGGAAAATTACTACCTCGGGAGGATCGTACCCCCATGGATTGGAACGTTCTGATCGAAAGGCTAATAGCGGCTAATTTGACGGGTATGCTTCATGAGATGCCCCGCTAAACTGATTACCCCCAAAAAGTACCGGGTATAACAGGGATTCAACTCCATGTCAACATGCTGATATACTTAGAAGGTACATAGTTGTGATTTTAAGTTGTGAAAACTTTCCTTCAATAGGAACAAAGCTGTACTCGGGTCCGGGCAAGGGTCTTCTATCAGGCAGTTAGTAAATGAACGCGAGTGGCTAGCTGCAAAAACCCCACGTAAAATATGGGGGGAACGATTAAACAGATTAAGCGAGCAAGGATAAGATACCGTTGAACACATTGGTACTTATCTGATTATCGACGTGGCCATGATTCGTACCTAGCGATTGCCCACAACGAATCATCTCCCTATATAATGTGTGAACCGTGCAGAACTTGTACATATCGACCTGTGCATGCACGTTTCGCCGCACAAATCCTTCATGATCCTTTCAATTTGGCATGGAAACAAGGCTACGAATAACCCCATATCCTAACCACAAATAGTTGGGGAACTTGGTGATTGTGCGCGTAACAGAATCTCAAGTGGGACTTGTCCTGTAACGATTTCATTCCCTGGTAGTTCCAAGGATGGTCATTGCACAGTTGTCAGGATAGTAAAGTAGTTTGCGACTAAGCTTCACGTAATCGTATACACAGTACCCAATAATTGGGATCTGTAAACCGAAGTGTTCTTTATACCGGTACCAAGAATCGGCCTCCATATATTGCCTCTATAGCACGTGGAGCTTACTGTATTAGTAGCTTTGCAAGTTTCTGATATATTGGTACCGCCAAGAAATAGCAAGTTACTCAACAAACTTTCTTCGTAATTCTCCCAATCATAACTATACCAAGTCGATTTCCGCTCAAAATATCTCAATAACACGGATTTCGGTGGCATCAATGACACAAGCTCTCGGCACAGCCCGCTGCACGCAAGACAACCGTTAAAGCCACGAAGTTACAATGCCATTTTAGATACGATAAAGTCAAATTCCGATGATCAAATCCTCAAAAAGCGAGTGTGTCACTGCAGGTTCGTCCAGCCCCCCCGGGACGGCTTACCATGCATGATAGCGGCGCGCACATCTCATTGTAAGACGCTTTTGATCCCGGGCCCGATAATTGATAGAACCCTTCCTTCATCTGATAGTTATATCTTTAACCGCACTCAAAACTTATATGTAACTTGCATTCGTGCCACACACCAAATTTAATTGCGGATCTTGTTATTCTCCTGTTGGTATCAATGGATATTATAGCACCATCTCCATCACGGGTTCGTAAGTACTGGACGGACAACGAGGACCAGATCTTGCGCAAAGAAGCTACACTGCAATGTAATTGCCACCGGTTTTCTTTAAAGTCATTCTCCTTGCATTTAAAATGCTCTTGGCAATCCAAATAAACGCTCAACTGATTCTAATTGTCTTAACAAATAGTCAAGGAAAGGGGAATTGTGAACGATTGGAATTTGATCGCGTCAAAAGTCCGGGGTAGGACAAATAAGGATTGCCGGAAGAGATGGAGCAAAGTGGGAAAGGAGGTCAACAAAGGACTATGGGATCATGAAGAAGACGGCCGACTGAGGAGAGGAGTAGAGCAACATGGCACTTAGTATGTACACCCGAAGCACAAAAGCGATGCTTCATTGAAGCTAAAATTTTCTCATAGTTGGACTATGGTTGCCGAAATAGTACAGACAAGGCATGCAGACCGTGAGTATTTTTCCAAGCTCCTTTGGATTTGGAATCATTCATATGCTAATCTAACATGTGAAAAGAATGCGCTAAGAGATGGTATCATTTTCTCGATCCAAATATCAGTCATGAGGATTGGGATAGTGATGAGGAAGCCCGACTCTTAGAGGCTGTCCACGTACACGGAAGGAGTTGGAAGAGCATAAGTGAGAAAGAGTTCCCAAACCGCTCACCAACAGATATAAAGAACAGGTTAGAGGAGCCCTTCAAATTTTCGAGATTTCAACACAACGATTACTGATTCTTTTGATGGATTTAGATACGTTATTATGGAACGAAAGGGCCGATTGAAACGACGGAAAGCATCTACAACTCAGTGTACTCCAGTACGAGAACGCAACGGTTTCGACTTTCCCAAGTCTGAAAGACTCGACCAAGTTTTGCACACAGATTCATCACCTGACAATGTGATGGAATACGAAACCGAGAACTCTTTGATGGGGCAATTGCCACTCCCGGGACTTCCACTTCAGCTCACTGCCCAGCAACTGTCCCAAAACAACTACAACAACGATGCACACTCACTTTTCAATTTTGATGGGCTACCACCTTTACAATTCAATGACATGTCCTATTCATCTACGGAACCTTCGTCACCCGGAGTTTCATTGGCCCAAAATTCGGTACCTTCGGGATACAACATGGGAATACCAACAGTTGGCGGTCTTACCAGTGAAACGGAAGCAGACATTGATCAGCTTTACTGTGAAGATATGAACTTTGATTTAGCATTGGCCGAGGCATTCTCGGCACCAGACCACCGACAATCGATAGCTTCTACGCCACCGACCATGAGCTCGGTATCCGATGTCCCGGCTGGACATAATTACAAGTTGATACTCGAGGATGTGAAGCCGGATACCTTGTTCTCCATTGTGAACATGCTTGTGGAGTCCAGGAGTAATGTAAAGATGGAGGTCTTTAGTAACGTTGCTTAATACCCCGGGAATACTTCTACCACGACTTTCAATTTGTCGAGGACTTTCGAAAATGCACACTGTACATATTCTTTTGTAAACTTTTACTTTTGGAAATTGCATGGGTTTTGGGATTTTTGCAGGCCCTACAGGCGCATTTGGTAGGTTGGGTATATTGATATCAGCAAGAATCTGTCATGAACAGACGAATGTCCTTAGTCTTCCATTGGGGATAGGATGGCACATTGGCAAGGATACAGAAATTTGAGGCATTTAGAAACTTTCCCGCAGATCTGTTGTTATAACATTGATTGCAATGATCATCATGAGATAAACCTTGCCAATGGTACCCTGAAAGGGAATAAGAGCCGAACATCACCCATAACATATAGTACAGACCTATAAGCCCATTGCTTAATGGAATCTTGCATAAATTTCAGTAGATGTTACATTTCTACAAGGGCCTGGATATACAAGGGGACTTTCCATGCCGGGCTAACGACTCAGAGGAAGCTATTGTAACTGTACAACAGAGCGCTGATTCAGCCATACCTATACCTACGCGTCATTCATGCAGTAGTCGTAGACAGAGATTTTTTTTTCAATGTCTGTAAAATTGACTGATGTTAGCGCTATGTGTGCTGTAGGTGGTACTATTGTAGGGATTTCACTGCAATAGGTTGAAGGTCCATAGCTGTAGCCTGTAGAGCACGTTTAATACCCTCCCTTGCCTCCCAAGCATTCTAAATATGTGTGTGGGGCGATGACCCTTCGATTCGGCTATATGGTCTTGGCTTCCCCAACCCCAGTCTGTTAGCGTCTGGCACATCGGAAGATTCGATTGCAACGCTTTAAACTTTATTTTATAGCTGATAGTATCTTGTATCAGAAAATGGCTTGCATGGAAGAGCTTGACCACTAGGCAACTTTTCTTGGTCTTCGAGTTTTAGATGATCTTGAATGGTTGAACAAAGATAAAGCGTACGAAATGCGAGACCCCCTAGACTAAGGATGTCACTTCTGACTGCATGTCATCGCACAGACCTTTCACAATTCACAGCCGCAGCATTGCTGCTGTTGAGGGATACGAGGGTAAGGTACCTGCCACGTGCAGACGGCAGAAATAAGGAATAAAAATCAATGGTATGGCGTAAATTTTGTCCAATCAACTTTGGTTGAATGGTTACAAACTGGCTGTAAGCAGATGTTCATATCCGATACATGTCATATTGTTGAAGTAAGCAATGCTTGGAGTATACCCTAACTAAATAAGTTGTATCCCCGAGGCTGAATGTACAAGGGAATGGTACCGAGTCCGCTGACGTGAGAGCCTTAAATACTTGCCAAGGCATGCTACCATGTGATGGGGACTTGATGAAATTATTAATTTGATTGGATCGTTTGGGGAAGTCTCTCATATTCGTCCGACCTCATCCGTATGGGCGGGTGATACTGGTAACCACCCACGAAAACAAATTTCGACAATTGTTTTCCAAGCCTCAGTTCTGATGGAATTGTAGACCCTTGTGTGAATGGATTATCGCCCAGACGAACAATGCAATAAATAATAGATTCGGATTCTTGAAACATGGCGGTCAACACCTGTCCTGTCAACTAGATAAGTCGTTTATCTGGAAATACCTCTACTTCGTACTTTTGAATATAGGCCGTGGTAAACAAAAATCATTCTGTCTTCTGGTCAACGAATAGTAACTGTAGCGCAAGATCTGAACGAATGATAGAGTCAATAGAATGCCAAGACACTTGGGCTGATAGCAGTTTGGGCTATAGATCGAGAGTAGCATTCGGAGAGGTAGAATGTCATCAGCGCAAATTTTGAGAGGTAAATGCAAGGACAGATCCTTCGGGGTATCTCTGGGTTTATTCCCATCCCTAGCTTGCATGGTCCAGAGACAAGTGTCAAGGTTTTTATGTAGGAGTACAACTCTATGTGTTAACATGGCAGGCAACTTTCGGTCATTGAAACCCTAGCCCTCGGGGATGAATATCTAACACCATATTCATAAGCTGTGGACACCGAGCATCGGCAAGCCGCCATCCCGAAGTGCTAACAAGAATCCTGAAAAAAGAAAGATGCGACGTCGACGACAGGACACAGTTTCCAAGGGGGCGTCAATACCTTTAATGTTCTACCTTCCTAAGGCTAGTCTCTGCGATTAAGGGGCTTGCTGTACAATATGTGATGCAGACATGTGAAGTTGCAGCAGAGTGCAATTTAAGCTCCCTTTCTACAAAAAGGAAAGGGTGTTCTGAAGCAGAACCGAGCAATTCTGCACAAGATAGCCAAACGATATCCACGTGACAATTAGGATAACGAAGAATTCTTATCTATGTGGGGCGTGATGCACTTTCTCATGAGTTCTGTCTTCCGCCAATTAATCGACAACTTTATAAATTATCGGCACCACGTGGTGGTAGTTGACCAGCTTTTTGATGTACAAATTGCCGTCGGGTGTCCGGATTAACACGTTTCTGCGATATCCGGATATATCTTCAATTCCCTGCGGAGTGGAAAGTTCGGACTCGCTTCAATCTCGAGCGGATCATGACCAATGCATCTGTTCACCAGGGTCAAATGTTGAAAGTCAAAAGGAAGGCTCCACTTCGGAGATGAGACATGAGCTCGATTAGGTTATTGGAGGTACCGGTCAAGACGATATTTGACTTTTCAACTTGATAAGGAATGACCAGGTAAGAAAGCATAAATATGCGAGACAGTTCAATGTTCGGACTTTTAGACTCCTCTACATGCGGAAGATTAGCTGGCGCGCGAGAGAAATGATGAAGTTGGGTATCCCGCACCACTATTGAAGAGATTTCAGTCTCCGATCGGATATTTCCATTTTGGTTGATTGAGGAGGTGTTGATTCGTCGAGTGTTGCGGATTTGCGGACGTGCCTTTTGCGTAAATACACAAACAAGTATGTAGTCAGCCAGACAGCTGTCCACTCAAGCGGGTGCGAAAAATTGCAGATATCGGGATACCGATATTGGTGTGCTGGTGCTGGTGTTGGTGCCGGTTCCGATTCACTGAGATGATCTCAATCTTTCGCGTTCAGTGGTCGGTCACGTGTTGAAAAAGTTATGAGAAGTGAGTGTCGAGATGCAAGATACCGATTGCTGATGGAATCATTTGTGCTGTTCCTTCAGGATGTATATATACATTTGGGTAGCATCAATTGTTTGATGACGCAGATTAAGCAGCAGCAAAATTTGATTGCTGTTTGTGATATATGACAGAGATTTTGAGGAACATAATAGCGAATCGGAGCTCCGGATTAGGGTCAGGTGATAGTCCTGTCTGTTGTCGATGTGTTTGGTTCTGAAATATGGAGACCTCGGATGAGACACAACATCGCTGAGATGTCTCTTGCAACTCCGGAACTCCGCAACTCCGAGTGGAAACTTCGTTCTGCAGCAACGATTCTTTGCAACGAATTTGCTCTCGACAGTCCATTTTCACGTGCTCAGCCTCTCTGGGAACTTTCGCTGACTCGCTTCACACGTACGACCTCCGCATTGACCTACTTATTAGTACGTGTACTCGACTCCCGAGATCTTGCAGCATAGATCTCATCAACCAATCCTTGACCTTGACCATGTGCTTATTCCGTAAGAATACTGCAGCCCTACCTTAGTACGACGCTTTCCAGACTCTAACCAGGTTAGTTCTAGTTACATCTACCTTTCGTTTTCTATAGGTGCCCGGTTGCGTCGAGTTGCTACCAGTCGGAATAGGGTTATTGTTTTTCTTTCCCACACACAATATGAGGCCGAGTCAATCATGGGATTCTCATGAGCCCACACTGATATAGTGTGCATTGAATTGATCTCAACCGAGCCCTCGGCGATTGTGCTAACTTTTGGGAAAACACTTGCCATCCTTCATCTATTTTCGCGCGGTGCAAGCCAGGAAACTCGAAAAAACTAAGGAGGGCGCGCCCAAGCTAAAGCTGGTTCTCAACCTAAGTTTCAAGGATACAAGCGTTTTGAAAAAAGCAATTACTCGATTCTTAAGCGGGCCTTTTCTTTATTGCATTTCTTCTCGGATGACATTGTTTTTATGATGGAAAAAAAGAGGTCATACGTTTATATATCTCTATATTTTTTATTCCAATAAATATGGAAAATAGGGGGTTCGGGGCCTTGATTCCTACCTTACTGGTGCGCGTTTCATACTCGGCCTGGCTAGCCGATTGGGCATCCTTATTTAACGGGTCACAACCAACCGGAGAAGTGTGCCGTATCCCTGATTGTCTAAACCTCCCATGGTTAGTACCATGCTTTCCGACTCGATGTTAGCCGAAATTTTCGGGCTCAACACAATCTTGTATGAGTCTGTCCCCAATTACTCATCAATCCCAACTTCTTATAGGTCGGCTTTAAATGGAAGGTTTCGGTTCCATGCTTCCGAGTCTCACAAGTAACAAGGAAGGTACTACGGTGTTGAGCCAATCTGGCCATAAAACTCCAGACCAAGTGCTTTCACGGCGTTTACATATGTGAATTGGTACATTGCAGCCATTACTTTCGCTGCCTAAATTGATAGGTCAAGAGATAGTGAGCGACAGAATATGGAATGATTGGCGAACTCCTCCTCAATCCTTTCGGACGAATTTTGAATTTGGTTCTAATGGAATAGTATTCTTCAAGTTTGTCACGTCCTATTTATTTTAAATTGCAGTTAAACTTCATCATCGCTCGCACATAGGATTGAAGAAAGCGAAGTGATGCACTCTGTGGCATTGATTACTTCGCTACTTGAGCTACCGCACTACAAATTCGTGCTTTGAGCGGTGCTCTGAAATGAGCCGACGCACTTTAGGGAGCAGAAGGGGTGAAGATATCTGAGGATTATCTGACTTCGGATCTTTGTGGCTCTCAAACCTCCGCATAATCCTTTGCTAGGTTATCTATGACTGAATTTCTTGGGTAATTACGGTTCAGTATTTCCTACAAATAGCGTTGCTTTATATGCCATTTTATGTCTTAGAGAGATATCTATTCATTTGTGATACAGCCACACCAGAATATTCTCTACATTGATCGAGGCTTCAACAATCGTGTATCAGTCTCTAATTATTTAAGATATATGAAGACGTGTTTTTTAATGCATCTCAATCACATTGTTATGCAGAAAACTCGTCCAATGCCTCCCTTATATACAAATATTCCATGTTCGAATTGGCAATTTCAAATCATTTCAACACCCAGACTAAGAAGGACATAGTTCCACCTAGATATTAGTAAAGCTACAATGTATTCCGTCACCTTCCTGACTCACCTCAATCGTTGACTTCAAAGCTCACAAATGAATAGACCTCCATCGTCGAAAGAAATATCGCAACCATAGCCTCCGCGGAAACCTTTTTACTTACACTACTCAAGCCTTGAGTTACACCCCTTGGAGTCTTCGCACAGTCCAAGCTCAAGGTGGGCCATTATGAAAATTGTGAGTATACAACAGTAATGGAGATCTTTATATACCCAATTCACATCGAGCTCAGCGCTCATCTCAAGGTTTGTCACAATAATCAAATTTGATCTAGCCGTCGACTAGTTAGTCATTGGTTCCGAGCTGATTAGCTAACATGACTCTAACAGGTTGTCTCTAGAAATCAATTGAAACACCAGAATGACTGGTCTTCAAACCAACAAACCAACATCGCTTACCAAGCTCAACTCTTCGCCAGGCATCCACTCCCCAACGTCCAGTGGTCAATTTATACCAAAAATCGTATGATACTACAATCTTCCTATCTGGGCAACTATTTTTAATGCTCGAACATGGATGTATTTCGTAGAAGTATGAGGGAAGAGTCATGCCGCCCGTGGTCCTCGCTTTACAAATCCTTCGTTTTCAACACGTCGGGCTCTCTTTTCTATGTACGCCATCTACGACAATGCGTTTATCGACACAGTAAATGTTTACCTACGCCCAAGGCTCTGTATCATCACGATGAGGGTTTGTTCAAGAAGAAGTGTCAGCAAATACGGGTTACACACCTGACCATATTGACCTAGAAATTTTGGTTCGTCTCGATTCTAAAGCTGGGAATAATAAATGATATAGATCACAAGGATACGGCAATTCGAAGTCCAGATTTCGACTTTAGATTTTGAGTTTATTTTTGAAATTATGATTATATACTCTCAGTCCTAGGCTCCATACAACAGATAGCGGGATACATCTCTCAACTCTCCCTTCTGATGAAAGCCTAAAAGAAACCTCTAGGTTCTTCCTGCCTCTGTTCATTCACTCGCTCCTGCCCGAGTCCAGAACCTTGTTCTTCCTCTCGCGATAGTAGCCCATACGCTCCACTATTCCCACTTCCAACTGGACGATATGGCACGGGCATATCTATTTGCAACGGTATTCGTAATGGGTCTCCATTTGTCGCGCGACTATAATGAGATCCCGTAGTTGCTGAAGTGAAAGATCCTCGGGAGTTTCTGTATTCCGAATCTCGAGATTGGGATGGAAGGAACGGCGGTAGTGAAGGCGGCTGAGGAGGCGTTCTGGGGTTGCTGAAGCTCGAAGGGATGGATGGGGGGATATTTGGGTTCGTACTCATATCTTTAATATTCGCGTATTCACTATCAGCAGAAATCCTTCCCAAGTCTCCACGTGGTCGTCCTCTTCCCATCGTACCACCTTCCAGGTACATTCCGCCTCCAAGCGCTCCATCAAATTCCCTCGAGACCCTATCGTCTTCTTTCAGATGCGCATTATGTGCTTTCTCCTTAAACCCTTTAAGTTTTTCAGACACTGTTACAAATACCCCTATACTTGTATCTCCATTTCCATCTTCATCTCTTTTTCCCTTTTTCTCGCTAGCGCCCCTCTCAGATGCAGATCCTCGTCTTTTCCCATCTTGCAACTGAATACCTGACTTCTTACTCCGTCTTCGTTTTCTGAAACAGACTATCGCTATTCCCAACATCACAATGGCAGCCAAGGCACTGGATCCAGCAATAATTGCGGTCATATTATTGGGGGATTTTAGAAAGTTTGACACGACGGATTGAATATCCTGGTTATCGGTTTGATTTTGGGTTTGGGTCTTATTTGAGGCTTGAGAATTCGCACTTGAAGTTGAACTTGTTCCTCCATTCTGACCTTGGTCTCCATTGGAACTTGAAGAAGCAGAAGTTTGAGTATTGGCATCCCAGATGGTAGAGGATGATAAAGGTTGACTATTTTGATTTTGATACACACTTCCGCTTCGCGATGCTTGGAGAGAATTAGATGGTTGGTTTTGTGGTGTTGTTTGTGTAACAAGAACGATTGACGTCGAAGATGTTACTGAAGCTGCTGGCGAAAATGATATGGCGAAAGTGGGAGATTGATTGGATGTGACAACTTGTACAGAAACGGAAACGGAAACGGAAGTCCTGACGACTGTCTGGGTTGCGGAAGATATCTGAGTTTGAGTTTGGGTCGCAGTCTCAGTCTCAGTGCTTGTAGTTGCGGATTGAGATGATCTTTGTGGCTGGAAGTCTGTATTTGAGTTGGTGGTGGCGGCTGAATTGGGAGAGTTCTCCGTAAAAGTTGTTCCTTTGCCTAGTGTGAAGACTTTCCTTGGCGTGGAACAGCATTCAAAACCTCGACCTTCGTCGCAACAAAATTGTCCTAGCGACGGATCACCACATGGTAATACTGTCCCAGTATCGAAGACTGTATTACATGTTAGCAACCAGACCTCTTTTACTGTCGTCACATGCTAAGTGTTGGAAACCTACTACTCTGACAAATATTCGGGCAAGAAGCTGCTCTGAAAGTGGGATCTGTACAAGATCCACGGGAGAATTTATTTGAATCGTTCTTTGAAACGCACAATTTATTAGTAGAGCAAAACTCGTCAGATCCACAACATCGACTTGCGCTATCGTTACTAAAGCAAGGTATTCCGTTTGGATCAAAAGATCCGTTTGATGAAAAACATTGTCCAGACCCCCCCGTATTAGTTGACTGAGGCTGGAGTCTTTGATTTTGCGAAGCTTGAGATTGTTGAGCTTGAGGCTGCAGTCCTCTTCGTCCTTGACCCCCTGTTGGTTGGCTTTGGTAATTCTGAGTTGAGGATTGACACTGCGATTGCTGGCCTTGCATTTGTTGATTCTGATTCTGGCATTGCTGACCCTGTGCTTGCTGCGCTTGTTCTTGCGATTTCTGTACCTGTTCTTGATTCAGGACCTGGATTCCATCTTGCACAAGATCATGTCCAACACCATTATATGATAAAGCTACCGGTGCCTGTACCAGCAAGGCTGTCGCCAATGCTATAATCTGTCGAATTAACATTGAGAGTTTGAACTCATGTGTGTATGGATTCACAAATGATAGCAATATAAATTACGAAGAGAACCAGCCCTTGAGAGTGTTGAGTCTCGGGTCCCTGTGTCTAATATTAATGTGTTCATTCCCTAGGTTTTGAGTTCGACCAGTAAAAGCCACGAAAATATAACCGCCCCCCTGGTTTCCATTTTTGAGATGTTAATCTAGATGAGGAGCAGCTTGCGGGAGTCTTTGTCAAGAAGGGAAAATTACCAAGGATTTGGTTGTAATGTGAATAGCATTAGCCATTCCATTGGCGTTACCGCCAAAAATAGTATCCTTCCATTCGATGATTCAGGTTTTGCATATGGAAAAAGGGTTACAAAATTACAAAACAACCTATAGAAGAGATAAATTGAAACAGGCCAGCTCGACAGTTTAAAATGCTTGGTGAATGAAACAAATGTCACAAATTTCCAGAAGGCGAAACAGTTGCACGGTCTTTTCACCATGCTGCGAATCTGGGATTCAATAATATCAAAGAGGATAGCAGAGAGATGAGATTTGATGTTTTCTTGAGCTAGACTTAGCATTAAGAGATTTTTCCAATAGAAGGTAATTGAATCAGATGGATATAATGAGACCACAAGTTGTACAAGATATTTGGTTGTTGTCCTGTCCGCCAGGAGATGTGCCGTCGGTACTATACTGGAGTCTTAGCACAAAGCACAGAGCCTTTTCGTATATCGAGATGTGTCAACAGTCCAGCTGATTGGATAACCACATGGAGCCGATTTCAGATAAATCATTCAAGCGTCCTCTGACTTTCAAATAGATATTTCCAGCCCTGCCAAGACTTCTTCAAACCCAAGTTGTCCACATTCTTTTATGCTCGGACTATTCAGGTTCTAGCGGACCCTCTAAAATATTGTTTTAGAACAGTATCCCAATTGATGATTAGGTAGGAAGATTCTCCAGCTACTAGGACATACTGTATGGGAAATCGCCGAGAGCCATATAGTTCTAGCTGAATTTTGCATTCTTAACTTCAAGTTATTAGACAAAGGCCGTCATCTGTTCTCACATGCAGCAAGCCAATCAACGATCCAGCCTTTGATTCTGAAGCTGCGGATATTCACCAAGTGACTTTTAAATAACCGATGTTACCTGGTCAAGCTATGAATACCCAAAACTGCGGCTGTCAAGTATCCGACCAAATTTGGTCGGAAGCTGCTTCATCGCCTCATTGAGAGAGAATTATTGACAGATTAGTATAAAATGCGAAGCAAATGTGACATGAAAGACGTGCAAGACAGTAGATGTTCTACTACCAAGTAGATAAATGATAGAGTGAGCAAATTTAGATTCAAATTTTCTCAACCACGGACCTCAAGTATAAACGCAGTCATATCCCAGCCGTGGTACCAAGTCTCTAAATACTTCCAATTGAGAGGAACATGTATCGTAGCCCCAAATCTCGACCTTATTCCCTGTTCTCCCCAGGCATAAATGGGCAACCTGTAGAGACCATCGCAGCCTCTGCCTGTTCAGCCGCATATCCTTCCCCATGTAACAACGTTGTTAGATCGGCTTTGCTCCCTTTAGGCAACTCAGATTTCTTGACATCGCTTTTGTTCGCTATCTGTCGGAACATCTCGAGGGGATCGTAGAATATCTCTACAGCTTGAAGACGTACTGCTGAGTCGACTTTCGCTATTGCGACGCCTTGAATGTCGATCGTTCCGCCATGCGAGGGAATGGTTACCTTTTCGCCTTTGCTAATTGAGGTTAACGCAGGGCAAGGGGAAGATGCGAAGGTGGGAGGAAATGTGAACGTACTCATTTACTCCAACATAATCATTCTTCATAACACCCCAATGTCTCCATTTGAAACTAACGGTTGGTGGCCCACTATATACCTCTAACACCTCCCACGCGAAGGTTGGCATCATCCTTTTAAATGTCTTGTGACTGCTCGAAAAATCTGATTTTTCCGGAGAATAGTATTCGTTTGATGTGAGGATAGCATTATAAGTGCCTACTTCTAACATGTATTCACCTGTAACGGGTGCAGAGCCATTGATAGAGAATGTGAAATTGGGATGATCGATGGTGCGCCAGTCAGAAATGTCAGTTTTGAAAGAGGCTTCTACTTCCCAGTTCTTGACGAGGTTTTCGACAAGAGAGGGTAGAGACGCAGCCGTGTGACTTTGTGTTTTGGCTGCGGGAAGTTAATGGATATTCTTCTTTGTAGAGGATGATCTGCTATAGAATCCACACACTCTGTGCCCAGACTCTTCTTGTATTTGTATAGTCCGGCGGCTGATTGTATCGCCATTTGGCATCAACATCCTTCATTACTGCATTAGGGTCCAGAAGGTAATCTGGTAAATCAGTTGTGTCCGTAGGTGGTGTTTCTACGTGTGCCGAAACCATTTTCTCTGCTGGAGCCAGATGTCAGTAAGGAAAAAGAAGAGAATTAGTCGACAAACTTATATTAGCTAATGTAGATCAAGTCCACTCTTTAGATTTCAACTGCAGATGGTGGGATATATACTCTCGAACAGTCTTACAGCTACAAACACATTGAAGAATAGCCCGCGAATGAACAGGCAGCATCTCCAAAAAATTTCAAACGGCATGCAAGATCTCAACCGATAGGCTCATCGTCAATTCTTGCTCCTTGCATGCCGCTGGCATACTACTTCGTGTGTCAGTAGGCTCAATGATTCGTTGATCCGTCAAACTCGTCGCTGCAGTGGCTGCACTACCAAATTCAGCTTACTCTTGCGAGAGTATTCACAATATCATTGGCTTGGATAAACGTCTTATATGCTGACTTCGTGAGGCCTTGGCCCGAGAATCGACGGGATCCTTGTTGCTTGGAGATAAAGGTCCCCTCACCCGAAATATAGGATGTAGATAATGGCTGGCACAAAAATCATTCACCGATAATGAGAAGAAAAGATTCACGCTGCGACGCGTACACCTGCAAGATCTAGGTAATCGCTTCCAGCCGTGGGCCAAGCATACTAGGTCAACCTGGTTACAGAATGCTTGCCAATGGTAATGTAGCACAGCATTGAAGCACGAATAACTATATTCGTCGAGTACACCGATATTTCAGGTCATTGGTAGAAACAAATGTCCAAGAGCAGAGATAGTAAACGAACACACAGCTTATTCCGATCTTCTCAATTGCATAGACCTTGATTTTAATATGCTTCTGTAGAAGATTTCTGGTCATTGAAATGGGTGCGTGTCTTTCTGTGAAAAAGTAAATGTGCTGAGAACTTGAGACTTATTCATGTTCGAGATGTCATAGTGACTTTTGGAACGATCTATGATGAAATTCCCAAGTTCCATCAATTACCCAAGTATATATGGAACGTCAAAATGGGACTTCCTATCAGATCATGGTCGAAAGTTTTGTGGGGGCGTGGGGAAGTAGTGGCGACACTTTTCACCGCTCGGCAATATATTTACTATTCTTGAAGTGATACAATCCATCCAATTAATCAATTTCTCTAATCGACCGAAATATTCTGTCTACAATGGCTAAATCAAAGGGCAAGAGGAAGCAGCAAAATCTGCCCATTGAGCAAAACATTAAGAAAGTGAAGACTACAAGTATTATCACTCCACCTCCGGAGCTTTTGACTGAACCCAAGACTCTTCACGACCTTCTAATCGCCGAGGAAGATATCGAAATATCCGTTGACACCCTCAAAATATTAGCGCAGAATCCTGCTCTGATAAAATCGAAGGCATGCAAGGAATTGCGGACTGCGGTTTTCGACTTTCGAAATGCTTGCACAACGGGCTTCAATGCGTCTAGTATGCTATCTATCCATCCGCATCACTAATTGCGAGCACTAATTTTGGTATAGTCGACACAAACCCGACGGCTCGTATCAGCGGTGCTCTTGCAGATGAAGGCTATACCGAAGCTAGAATTTTACTTGCGGAGATGCGAATCCGAGGGCAAAAGCCCAAGTTAGGTGCGCTCTGCCGATGGGTTCGAGATTTAGACGTTGTTAGTGGTTTAGCAGAGCAACTTGACGAAACCGCAGCCAAGCGAACGGCGAGAGAAGAGCAATTATTGGTTGTGCTAGATGCGATACTTCGAGTCACCGGCCCAGTGGACTATTCGATCGAGGATGGTGTAGACACAAATGGTCCCATTGTACCAAGGAAAGCATGGAACTTGAGGGATGAGTCAATACCGCGCAAGCAGACCTACAATTCGGTTCTAGACGGTAACATATTCAATCACTTGCCAAAAGATATCAAGTCTCGATTCCGGGTCATAGAAACAACACCAGGATTGGACCGCAAGCCAGCAAACCTCCATCCGGCGATCCTCTGGGCATCACAGGACAATGCCATTGCCTTTTCTGATACTCCTCCAAAGACAACTCACCATACACATCCAATTGTGCCAAATCTACATCTACTTAAGGATGTTTTGAGTCCAGAAGAATGTATTCGAATCATTGCTGCTGGCGAGACAGTGGGATTTACACCGGATGCCCCAATACGCGAGGAAGGTGAGGAGAATAGTATTCTGGCTCACAACTTTTATTGGGTTGCGGATAATGCTTTCTGCGATGGAGTATGGAACAGAGTTAAAGAATTTGTTCCAACGCAAGTCAATGGAAAACAGGTAAGAGGTTTGAACAGAAGATTTCGTGTATACCGCTACGTTCCTGGTGCGGAATATCGTGCCCATATTGGTAAGTAGCCCCCTTTCTCATCAGTTCCATCTTGCTAATGATACAGATGGTGCTTGGCCCCCTTCCGGGATTGACCCCACGAATGATAAATACATCTATGACTCCTCTCCACCTGAAGCAAAGCAGTCTTCTTTATTCACATTCTTGATATATCTGAACGATGAGTTTGACGCTGGAGAGACGACTTATTTCCTTCCAAGCGCCAAAGAAGGTAGCATGAATGCGTATTCAATAAAGCCGATTCAAGGTAGTGTGGCAATGTTTCCACATGGTGAGACTGAGGGAAGTTTACTTCACGAAGGCACCGGTGTTAAACGAAGCTCGAATGCTTCAGCAAAGTACGTCATTCGAACCGACGTCTTATACGATGTCGATAGCAGATGAGAAGATCTATTTGCAGATCAACAAGTATGACACCAAAAAGCTCGGAATATATTAATTCCAAAGAAAACCTTGTCCACGTGCCAAGACCATCCTTCCCAATAAGCTGAGTGTAATACAAGAGAAACAAGAGTGCCAAATAAACCCAAACGTTTTAATGCGTCAAAATGTGGTTGTTGTGTTTCTGTTAGTAAGTACCGAACGGGGATTCGGACCGGGAGTAAAGTGGTGGTTTGTGGGGAATTTATGCTAAAGTCAAATTCTGTACCCCATGGGGCTTACCAGCCAATACAAACCAATTACATACGTTCAACTCCTGTGTTTGAAGTGCTTGTTTTTTCGGAGTGCGTTGATAAATGCTTGGTGAAAGGCACATCGGATTTTACACCCACTATCATGTCCACTGTTAGAAGTACAGTGGGCTCTTGGTGCTGTCAGTTCGTCATCGCCATGGATGACTCGAGTCATCTGGTACACGGTGAGACTCGGACGTTCTCGCCGTATATCAGGGTGTTCACCAAGGGTTCATTGCCGATTCAAATTACTTTTCCAAATTGCATGACCAGCCGTTATTCCGCAGTGACTTCATAACCCTGATCTCACACGTCAAAGCTTGAGTGCAAACGTGAGTATATAGTAGTGATATGTCATTCCTCATTTCTACTTTCCCTGTGTCTCCAATTTTGTTTCTTCATGTATGCTGTCTTTTCATACACATAAGATGTATTTCTACTCTTTTATCCTTCTAGCATTATCTACCCCCATTCATGCCGCAGCAGGTGATGGGGATTGGAATGCCGCATATACCAAAGCTAAAACGGCTTTGGCCAAACTCACGAATGCGAACAAAGTTACGCTAGTTACAGGCGTTGGATGGGAGAAGGGGCCATGCGTTGGCAATACCGCTGCTATTCCTTTAATTGGATGGCCGGCTTTCTGTTTACAAGATGGTCCTTTGGGGTATGTAATTTTCTGTGCATTGTGAAGGAATGAAATGACCACTGAAGAACGATGGTGGTTAATGTTGTTGATATTGATGTGAGATAGAGTTCGATATGCTCAAAAAGTAACCGCGTTTCCTGCTGGAATTACTACAGGTAGCACGTGGGATACAGAGTTGATGTATGCGAGGGGTAATGCTTTAGGTATGATGGCATCCATCTTATGAATAATGTGATTCAGACGAAAATGCCGATGAATGAAAGCTCATTCTACATGATAGGAGCCGAAGCCAAAGCACTCGGTGTTCATAATCAGTTGGGTCCCGTGGCTGGACCTTTGGGAAAAATTCCAGTGGTTCGTAGCTCGCTATCGCCTATTCCTTAGTTGATTGTCTGGGAAAATACTGATATTGGAACAGGGAGGGAGAAATTGGGAAGGGTTTAGTAATGACCCTTATCTTTCTGGTGTTGCCATGGCGAATGTAAGACTTTATCCCGTCACCCTTCACAAATATGTCGAGATTAGAATGGTATCCATTAACGTTTATTCGTAGACGGTAGAGGGCATGCAAGCAGCAGGTGTCCAAGCATGCGCAAAGCATTACCGTAAGTTGTTGCATATTCATGGCATTTGCTATCTAACTATGTGCTCTAGTTGGGAATGAACAGGAATTGAATCGAGAAACAATGAGTTCGAATATTATCGACAGAGTTAATCACGAGGTGCGTGTCCATTTACCGTCACAAATTAAGCGTGATACTTACAATGATATAGTTATATCTTTGGCCCTTCGCTGAAGCAGTCAAGGCAAACGTCGCATCAGTAATGTGTTCATACAACAGGTTTAACAGCTCGTACGCTTGTGAAAATCAAGCTTTACTGACGGGATTATTGAAAAACGAGTTGGATTTTCAAGGTTATGTTGTTAGTGGTATGTATCAAACCGAATTATGTCTAAGATATTATCGTGTCAAAAAATTCTGACGAGTGTGCAGATTGGGCAGCGCAGAAAACTACAACGGGCAGTGCAAATGCAGGAATGGATATGGCGATGCCAGGAGACAATTTTGGCGACAATAATTTCATATGGGGAACTAATCTTCTCAATGCCGTTACCGCGTAAGTTTACCAGATAATACCTTCAACATAATATATCCATACATTCCATCTGACAATTCCACAGCGGCACAGTCCCCCAATCCCGTCTTGATGACATGGCAACACGTATTCTGGCCTCCTGGTATTATCTCGGTCAAGATGCAAACTATCCAGTTGTGACCGGCTGGAGTTCCTGGAATGGTGGAGTCGGCGGTCCTAATGTTTCTTCAACCCATAATACTGTTGCTCGAGCTGTTGCTCGTGATGGAATCGTTCTTTTGAAGAATACTAATAATGCATTGCCGCTCAAGAAACCGGTCAGTTTAGCATTGATTGGTCAAGATGCTATTGTCAATCCAGCCGGCGCGAATGCATGTACAGATAGGGGTTGTGATACGGGAACTTTAGCTATGGTGAGTCATGTGGATATCTCTCCTCTGCACGTTACTACTCTCGATTCGAAATAAATAGATCTAATTGTAATATATAGGGTTGGGGCTCAGGAACAGCTGACTTTCCATATCTAGTTGCACCATATGATGCACTCAAAGTCAAGGCCGCTACAGATGGTACGACTTTAACTCTTTCAAATACAGATTCAACATCAACAGGAGCTTCAGTGGCAAGTGCTGCCGCTACAGCTATTGTGTTTATCAATTCCGATGCAGGCGAGGAATATATAACTGTATGTTTCCGAAATGCTTTCAAACCCTCTCTTACTCACCCTCAAAACAGGTCGAAGGAGCAAAAGGCGACCGCATAAATCTCGATCCCTGGCACTCAGGCAACGCACTCGTTGCCGCAGTTGCCGCCGTAAACAAAAATACAATCGTAGTAATTCACAGCGTCGGCCCCCTAATCCTCGAAAGCATCCTCGCTCTTCCCAACGTCATCGCAATCGTCTGGGCCGGTCTCCCCGGTCAAGAATCCGGAAACGCGCTCGTGGATATCCTATACGGTTCTGTGTCTCCGTCCGGAAAACTCCCTTACACAATCGCCAAGACGCAAGCTGATTATGGCACTGCGATTGCGAGTGGTGATGATAGCTATTCCGAGGGATTGTTTATCGATTACAGACATTTTGATCAGAGCTCCATCGCGCCACGATATGAATTTGGGTTCGGGTTGAGTTATACTTCGTTTTCATATGCTAATCTCATTCTCTCGTCTATTTCTACGACTCCTGGAAATAGCGCTCTTTTGCCGGGAGGAAAAGCAAATCTCTACGACGCTATCGCTACAGTCTCGGTGTCGGTCACAAATAACGGCACGGTTCCCGGCGCGGAAGTAGCACAGCTCTATATTGGATTCCCGAGCTCCGTCCCAAACACTCCCCCAAAACAACTCCGCGGGTTCAAGAAAATCAATCTCGCAGCCGGGGTCGCGAATAGCGTCACCTTCTCGCTCCGAAGAAAAGATTTAAGTTACTGGGATACGACGACTCAGTCCTGGATCCTACCAGCCGGGACATTTAACGTGTATGTAGGTGCTAGTAGTCGGGATATCCGCTTGACCGGAATCCTTTCGAGTTCTGGCGCTGGTACCAGTACAGGGTTGGGATCTACTTCTACTTTAAGTTCGACAAGTGCAGGTGCGACGACTTCTTTGCCGACTACTTCTCTGACCTCGACGACGACACCTACTCTTACGACGAAAACTAGCTCGAGTAGTATTGCTAGCACGACTACGTCTTCTGCGAGTGGGGCTCAGCAAACTCTTTATGGACAGTGTGGAGGAACGGGGTATACTGGACCGACAGTTTGCGCGAGTGGGAGTTGTAAAGTTAGTAATGCTTATTATAGTGAGTGGATTTCATGTCTTTAGTCTAAGGATTTGGGAACTGATAGTGAGATAGGTCAATGTTTACCTTGATGAAGTTTGTAGCTTTAAGATGAAGTGTGAGAAGGGGAGAGGAAGGGGAAACAGAAGAAGGAATAAGATGGGTTAAGGATGGGGATGATGGAGGTTTTGTGCTGGGGAGACGTGGGGATGAGGAGATGGAGTAGCTACTTGACGAGATACAAAGGGGGCTAAGATTAAGATGTATATATACATATATACATATAGGCATTTATACATTTACAGATCGATCGTAGTGATTCCACCAACGGAAGTCTTGACGCGGGTTGATTTTCTCAATTCCATCTCATCATTTCATTAAATCTTTTATATCCAAGACCTTTATTTCCTTCTTTTGACTCTCCTCTCCACCACGATCCCCAGCCCATCATTCTGACAACCATCTCCCGAGTTCCTACCTGATACCCGCAATTGCATTCTCCCTTTCACTTTCCCCTTCCCTAATCCATCAAAATCCTTTCACAATCCTTCACAATTCCTCATCTCAACTCAATTCGAAAACTTCCGAGCCCCCATCTCCCATATAACATCTCACAATTCTCAATTCCCAATTCCCAACAAACAAATCTCTTCCTCTTCACCCCTCACCCCTCTCACCACTTACCATCCATCAACAATCAACAATCAACTCTTATCACCCTCACTCCCATCCCAATCAGTATCAATTCTCAAACATCACATCACATCACACCAAGCTCAACCTCGCAATCTGAACTTCTCAATTATATCCATCTACAAAGATTATTATCACTATGACTATCACTATTACTATGATCCACTTGATACTTAGTTAGCATGATCACTTCTTATCACTAGAGAACGCCTCGAAAAAAACAAAAACAAAAACAAAAAAAAACATGAAATATTTATATTTGGGTATCTGAAAATGATATATACTCCATGACGCCGCAGTTATTCGATACTCTTTTATTTCTTCCAATGAATGAGAGTTGTTTTGTGTGTTACCCTATACGCCTGTTTCTTGTCCTGGGTTTGATTTGATGTGTGATGAATTCCTTTGCTGAGTATAGCGTTGTGTCTACCATTGGTGGTAGTAGATTGTCGGATCAGAGACGCTCATGCTCATTGCAATACTCTCATAAATTGTACCTCGTCGTACCCAAAGGCTTTATGAAAGGTGGTACTCATCGGCCCTCGAAATTGTTTTTCCCAGGAACTGTGACAGTGTTCATGATTGAATCATGCATCATATTATCTTGCTCCCCGAGGACTACTATATAGCACACTACTATCGTGCGATATAAGATTCGAAAGATCCATCGAATTTTGAGTACCATCACTTCTAACCATACTCGCACCATGACCTCCATGATTTCCTGGAGGTAGACTTTCAGCTTCACTTTCCTCCTCGCTGCTATCAATTTCATCTTCTGTATCCGTATGTTCATATCCTTCGTCGGCTTCAGGAATATCATCATCAAGATCGACTTCCATATCTTCATCTTGATTATCTTCTTCATGCTCATGAACCAAATCTTCCTCTTGTAGCATTTGCGATTGTTCTTCCTCAGCAATGGTCGAAGCGCCATCATCTTCTAGCATTGAACCTCTGGGAGCTCCGAGATGTGTTATCGCATCTCTGTAAGCTTCATCCGTCATGCGAGAAGCTGCGAGTGCTCTCGGAACATCCTCGAGATCGTTTTCTTCATCTTCTTCATCGTCTTCACTAGCATCGGATGAATCACTAGGTCCCATTCCCGTCTCATCCGCATCAGGAATCTCATCATCAAGATCCACCATGCCATCCATCTCACCCTCAAGATCCTCAGCCGGTATCATTGCCTCCGTCTCCGCCTGTTCCGCCTCGGCAAGTTCTTGTGCCAATTGTTCTCGTCTCATTGCTTCTTGATGTTCTTCCATTTCTCGTTTCTCTTCTCTCAATTGATGTAATGATTTGGCTACTCCAGGAGGCTTGATCCAGGAACTTCCCCAGTTTTGCACATTTTGTTTTCTCCTCTCGATGTATTCTTCATCCAAGCGTAGTCGTGCTAGAGGTGTTCTATTACTGGCTTGTTGACGACGCGAGCCGTGGTTTTGGTTTGATGTAATATGGGGAGCGGTATGATCAAATGCATTGTTTGTGGGTTCTATGTGCTGGGGAGTGTTGCTATGAGATGATGTGTACCAGAGATTGTAGGACTGTAGTGTGTGAGTTAGTTATGACTTTCAGGTAAACAAAGCTCGTGGACTATGTACGCACGTCTGTCGGGGCAAGGTTTGGAAGGGAAAACATGATTGTAATGATTTCGCGCTTGAGGAACACGGCAAAGATCAAGGGGTTATATATCGTTGGTAAGCCGTACTATGATTCTGAAATGGTGATGCTCATGGAGCAATTCTAGCATTGTTGTACCAAGCTCGATAGCCTGCCTCTTCTTTCCTTCGAACCTTAGCCCGAGACTAATTAAGTCAGCCTTGCGGGATGGTTGCGGGTGACCCAGCCTCGTTTTGGCGGTGAAAATAGCCATGGCAGAATTAAAATATTTCCCAACCATGTTTTGTTAGGATTCGTCGAGGTTCTTCTCCCATATTCACACAAATGATGAATAAATAGCATTACTTTCATTTGGTTGACACAGCCATAAATCTGATCAAATCTTTACATGCCTACTATGTAGATATCTCCCTTCTATCTCGGCTCGTGTCCTCGTAGTTTCCTCAAGTACAAAATATGATTCTGCTTCTGATTCTAACCTGTTGGAACTATCGATCTTCTCAAAGTGTACCAAGTCTAGAATTTCGATCTGTGCAGAAGAGCAGGCCATTTCAAGTCACCCTGAAAAGGTGTCGGTACGACTTGCTATGATCTTGCTGTCCTCCTTCCCAAACCCCTGGTCTACATAAAACAATGCTGAATCATTAAATGAATATTATATTCTAGCCTCGTCTTGAGTCCCCGATCTCACCCGACATTTAAAGCAAAACGCATCGCAGCAATATTGTTCTGACAAACAACTACCTCCCAAGTCTCCATAACCTGATTGACCGCCATCTTCTCTATTGATGTGATCGGAGGAGAAAATTTCTCGTATTGTATAAAATAAAATTGATTACTTTTTCTGCCAACCAAAGACCTCGTGCTGCATGCATCGGTCGGATCCGGGGAATTCTCTTTCGTGGCCTGTTCTCTTTTCCGTCTCATGGACTTTGTCGACGAGAGTTACACATGTCACAAGCAACTCGCATGAAGAAAAACGTCAGATTTGCTTGTCTACCACTCTGCAATGCGGCATGCACTTGAAGGTGGGATATTTCCTTCATAGCTGTATGAACAGGGGCTGGGGGACATACCCCTCACTCGATCAATCTCAATGGTAATCTGCCTATCTGAAGCTCGTAATTGGTCGGACCTCTAGATGTTCATGTTCCTGTGTGTAATTTTTTTTGGCATCGCGGGGATCCTTGCCGCCGCTACCAATGGGAATCATTTCAAAGATCGGTATTATCACCTCCAAGTCGCTCCCAATCTGATCCCATCTCTCATGTTGAATGAGGTTCATCGTATGCCTATCCTGGCACGGCTGCTTTCTTCCAAACGCGTTAGAGTATCTCCGGATGGTGGTTTGGATCCAATGATTTGTCCAACATAGGTAATGTTACCCATAAAAGCTTCCTATATATTGACCAAACTTCACTGGAGCGACATCGGCAGAAATCTTAAGTTATATTGAGAGTCGAGTTCCATGAAGTCGTTCTCGGTGAGATATTCTATTGGTCGATTAGAGAACTGGCCAATTCACACCATGCAAAGATCCTTGACCTTGTCGGTGCATACAAGTGTGGGGGAAATAAACGTATCGGTTGCTCGATCCATAGGAGTGGGAGAAATGGTCAGCATGGGTCTCCAGAGCTTAACCAACTTGACCCTTTTTATATGCTTTTGATAGCAATCTATTAGGTCCTGTACTACACACGAAGGATTGGATTGTAAACTCTCTTCTGGACACTTGTACAGGCATATTTTAGACGGGATATATACATACTTGAGGGAGTGAAACCAGAGGTTGTGGGAATGTTGAAAATACCTGCATGTAGGTATCTATCGACAGTCTTGATTACCTACTACTACCTACTACCAGGCGATACATTCACGACGAACAGTTCCCGTACCTGGGCAGTGGAAAGTCTGGTAGAGGAGACTTTCCCGAGTGGCACATGCTAGGTCCTTTTTACCTTTCCTTAGGTCCTAGGTAGGTTTCTCTAATACGTGCGGGAAAAAGTGTAATAGATAGATATACCGGCAATGGGTGACATAGGTGACATAGGTGATAAGTGTCATAGAAGTAGTAAGTCTAATCACAAGTGCCCAAGTAATAATACTCGTAAGTGCAATAAAGTGAATGAAATCCAACAAATTCAAATGATTGAATCAGCAGCCGCGGACCTAGTATCAAACAAATTATTGGACAATTTTTGGACGGCCTGCTCCGATTCGCGCTGGATATTCATTCTCCACCTCTGTCTGGAGATCGTCTTCCTCATAAAAGCCTGCCTCCCTCGGAAACTGTACAGGATCCTACTCTTTGTCAGATCAAATACCCCAAAGTGTGTCTATCTACCTACTTCAGTCTTCGTGCAGTTGTTGTCGTGGCAAAATATCCAACCCTTTTGAAGCAATAGCTTTTTTGTACGTGGATTTCCTTTTTCATACCCCTCGCCCCTCGTCTTATCTGGAACGCCCGCCCACTATTATGATGTCCATACAAATTTCACACAGCCAGTAATACTGCAATTATTACCAAAATAACTGGAGGTGGCGATTGATTCGATCCACAAACTTCAACTATTTACACATATGAAAAGATCTTCTACCAAGAGCATACAATTGTTTCGTTTTTCAAGACCAGCTCAATCAATCGATTTTCGTACCGCAAGGTGGAAGTTACATACTACGTATCCTCTGCGCTAAGTCAATCCAGTGTTGGACTTCACACAAAATTCACTCCGCACAATCGTCAATAAATCTTGCTGAGAAAAGAAAAGTTCTTTGTTTGACGACCAAAACTCTTCCATATTTTGAGCTAATTTCCTCTTCGAGATACCAGAAAACATTATTTGCACGAACTCACATCTCTCTTTACATTTCATACCTCAACCCAATAAAGAATAAAGAGCTGCGCTCTCAACCCCAAAACAAAATCGATCCTACAATCGCCGGCTGCCTTGCCTACGATGGGCATTGGAAGGGCGGAAGATTTTAACGACAGACAAACTGAGATTGATGCGAGGAATGAGCCTTACAATCAATATCAATATGAGGCTGAAGGAAATGATTCATGGGCTGGAGCACTCCCAGTGAAGCAGTGAGTACCGCTGTCTGCTGCAACCTCTTTTTGAGCCTCACTAACCATAAAACAGGGGTTTATATGATCCTAGCTTGGAGAAGGATGCTTGTGGTGTTGGTTTTGCTTGGTGAGAATTGTGAATTCGCACCTCGAGGAACATATCTAATCTCAATACAGTAACATTAAAGGCAAACCCAGCCACAAAATCGTCAGCGATGGTAGGCCTCTTATATTTCAATGGTAGTGCACATTGGCTAACCTTGTCACTTCCAGCACGAAACCTTCTTTGTAATATGACCCATCGAGGTGCCGTGGGTTCAGATGCGAGAGATGGAGATGGTGCTGGTGTTATGACATCTATTCCTCACAAATTCTTTATCAAAAATTTCGAGCGCGAGACGGATATCAAGCTTCCACCGTTAGGTCAATATGCTGTGGGAAATCTCTTCTTCAAGCCAGATGAGGAAACTCTACAAGAATCAAAGAAACAATTGGAAGAGATCTCTGAATCTCTAGGATTAAGAGTACTAGGCTGGCGAGAACCTCCTAAAGATTCTACTCTCCTTGGTCCTGCTGCTGCATCTCGTGAGCCTATCATATTGCAGCCCTTCGTAGTGCTAGCATCTGCATATGGCCCAGGAAACTCACCGGAAATTACCGACCCTGAGCAATTTGATGAGAAACATTTCGAAAGACAACTCTATGTACTCCGAAAGCGTGCAACCCATACAATTGGTTTACACAATTGGTTCTACTTGTGTTCCCTTTCTAACAAGAACATTGTTTACAAGGGTCAACTCGCCCCTATACAGGTTTATCAGTATTTCTATGATCTGGTGAACGCCGATTACGAAGCCCATTTTGCTCTTGTGCATTCACGTTTTTCTACAAATACTTTCCCCTCGTGGGATCGTGCTCAACCATTACGATGGGCAGCTCACAATGGTATGGCACAAGTAAATTGCTCGAATTAGTCTTGATACTAACTGTAGACACAGGTGAAATTAACACCCTTCGCGGAAACAAGAACTGGATGCGTGCCCGAGAAGGTGTAATGCAATCTGATGTTTTTGGTGAAGAACTTGAATCGCTGTACCCGATCGTCGAAGATGGAGGCTCTGACTCAGCTGCATTCGATAACGTACTCGAGTTACTCACTATCAATGGAGTTCTTTCTCTACCTGAAGCTGTTATGCTGATGGTCCCAGAAGCATGGCAAGACAATGCCGCCATGGATCCAGCGAAGGCTGCTTTCTACGAGTGGGCAGCTTGTCAAATGGAACCTTGGGATGGACCTGCACTTTTCACATTCGCCGATGGTAGATACTGCGGTGCAAATCTCGACAGAAACGGTCTTCGACCATGTAGATACTACGTCATGGATGATGACAGAATCATTTGCGCTTCTGAGGTCGGCACTATTCAAGTGGATCCAGAACGTGTTGTTCTCAAGGGCCGTTTGCAACCAGGAAAGATGCTTCTCGTCGACACCGTTGCGGGGCGCATTATCGATGATGCAGAACTGAAGAACACTGTGGCTAAACGTCATGATTTCCGATCTTGGCTTCACAAGGAGCTTGTCAGCTTACCTAAAGTTCACGAAAAATTGTTAACTCAAGGTACTGTTGACTTGGAACCAAAGCCTGATGCTAGTACCATCCAGGAGGATGCCCTTCTGAAAGCTTTTGGATACACCTTTGAGCAGGTTTCTTTGGTCCTTGCACCAATGGCTTCTGACGAAAAGGAGGCCCTTGGCTCCATGGGTAACGATGCACCTCTCGCATGTCTTGCCGATGCTCCTCGTTTATTGTACGAATATTTCCGTCAACTTTTTGCCCAAGTCACCAATCCCCCTATCGACCCCATTAGAGAAGCTATTGTCATGTCGCTCGATTGTTACGTTGGCCCTCAAGGAAACTTGTTAGGCATGGAGTCATCACAGTGCGGTAGATTGTTACTTCCAACTCCTATTCTCTCTATTCCCGAGTTCAATGCCCTCAAGAACATCAACAAGTTTTATCCAAAATGGACTTCCAAAGTCATTGACTTGACATTCCCAAGATCCGAAGGTGTTGAAGGATATCTTAAACATTTGGATTACATCTGTGACGAAGCAACTGCTGCCATCGATAACAAGGATTCAATCATTATTCTTTCCGATCGTGCAACATCCGCCGACCGAGTCTCAGTTTCAACTCTTCTCGCTTCCGGAATGGTCCATCACCATCTCGTTAACAACAAATGGAGGTCCCATGTTGCTTTAGTTGTCGAAACCGCTGAAGCTCGTGAGGTTCACCATATGTGCGTGCTTGTCGGATACGGTGTAGACGCTGTCAACCCATATCTTGCAATGGAATGTATCATCAAACTGAACCGTGAAGGTCTCATCAGGAAGAAGCTCAGTGATGACCAACTCATTCGCAACTACAAGTATTCTGCTGATGGTGGTATTTTGAAGGTCATGAGTAAGATGGGTATTTCTACACTCGCTAGTTACAAAGGTGCTCAAATCTTTGAAGCTCTTGGTATTGATGATTCTGTGGTCGACCGATGCTTCAAGGGTACTGCTACAAGAATCAAGGGTATTACTTTTGAACAAATTGCCGAAGATGCTTTCAGATTCCACGAGAAGGGTTTCCCATCGCGATACACTGTCACCATCCCAGGTCTTGTTGAATCTGGCGAGTATCATTGGCGTGATGGTGGTGAACCTCATATCAATGACCCTACCTCTATTGCCAACATCCAAGATGCCGTTAGAACCAAGAACGACAAGTCATATGAGGCTTACTCACTTTCCGAGTACGAGCAGATCAAATCTTGTACATTACGAGGTCTCCTCGACTTCAATTTTGAGGAGAGCAATCCAGTCCCAATTGACCAAGTCGAGCCATGGACGGAGATTGTCAGAAGATTCTGTACTGGTGCTATGTCCTACGGTTCCATTTCCATGGAATCGCATTCCACTCTCGCTGTTGCGATGAACCGTCTTGGTGGCAAATCCAACACGGGTGAAGGTGGTGAAGACCCAGAACGTTCCGAGGTCATGTCAAATGGCGATACCATGAGATCAGCTATTAAACAAGTTGCATCTGGAAGATTCGGTGTTACTTCCAATTATCTTGCTGATTCAGATGAGCTTCAAATTAAGATGGCTCAAGGTGCTAAACCCGGAGAGGGTGGTGAGCTTCCTGGCCACAAAGTGTCACAGTCTATTGCCAGAACTCGTCATTCTACTCCTGGTGTCGGTCTCATCTCGCCACCTCCTCATCACGATATTTACTCTATCGAAGATCTGAAACAATTGATCTACGATCTCAAGTGTGCCAATCCTCGCTCCCGAGTATCTGTCAAGCTCGTGTCCGAGACTGGTGTAGGTATCGTCGCCTCTGGTGTTGCCAAAGCAAAGGCTGATCACATCTTGATTTCTGGACACGATGGTGGAACCGGTGCTTCTCGATGGACTGGTATCAAATATGCCGGTTTGCCATGGGAACTCGGTCTTGCCGAGACTCATCAAACTTTAGTCTTGAACGATCTCCGTGGTCGTGTTGTTGTTCAAACTGATGGCCAACTTCGAACTGGTCGCGATGTTGCAATTGCATGTCTGCTTGGTGCAGAAGAATGGGGATTTGCTACTACCCCTCTTATTGCCATGGGATGTATTATGATGAGAAAATGTCACTTGTACGAAAACCCTGTCACCTGTTTTATTTTTTCAACATTTGCTAATTACTATTCAGGAACACTTGCCCTGTAGGCATAGCCACTCAGGATCCCGAGCTTAGAAAGAAGTTCCAAGGTACTCCAGAGCATGTTATAAACTTCTTTTACTACATTGCGAACGAACTGAGAGCCATCATGGCCAAGCTTGGTTTCAGAACAATCAATGAGATGGTCGGACATGCTGAATGTCTAAGAGTACGAGATGATCTCCGCACCAAGAAGACTAGCAACATCGATCTATCTCTCATCCTTACCCCTGCTCACAAGCTCAGACCTGGAGTTGCTACCTTCAACGTCCGCAAACAAGATCACAGACTCTACGTCCGCCTTGACAACAAGTTGATTTCTGAAGCTGAGTTGACTCTCGATAAGGGTCTTCCTTCCCGTATCGAGTGTGACATTGTCAACACCGACCGTGCTATGGGTACTTCTCTGTCATACCAAATCTCGAAGAGATATGGTGAGGATGGATTGCCCATGGATACCGTCCATGTCAACATCAAGGGATCCGCCGGTCAATCCTTCGGTGCATTCCTTGCTCCTGGTGTTACTCTAGAACTCGAAGGTGACGCAAACGATTACGTAGGAAAGGGTCTTTCGGGTGGTCGTTTGATTGTTTACCCACCCCGTTCTGCCGTCTTCAAGGCTGAAGAGAACGTTATTGTAGGTAACGTCTGTCTCTATGGTGCAACTAGCGGAACCGTCTTTTTCCGTGGTGTTGCTGCCGAGAGATTCGCTGTCCGGAACTCTGGAGCTACAGCAGTTGTCGAGGGTGTCGGTGACCACGGTTGCGAGTACATGACCGGTGGTCGTGTTCTTATCTTGGGATCTACTGGACGCAACTTTGCGGCCGGTATGTCCGGTGGTATTGCATACATTCTCGATATCCAACAAGATTTCATGTCCAAGCTGAACACCGAGATGGTTGAGGCTTCGGGTATTGATGATCCAGCTGAGATTGCATTTGTCAGAAGCTTGATCGAAGATCACCATCACTACACTGGCTCGGAGCTCGCTGCCCGTATCCTCCTTGACTTTAACAGAGCACTACGTCGATTCGTTAAGGTTTTGCCTGTTGATTACAAGCGTGTCCTCCAGGAAGAAGCTGCCAAGGCTGCTGCTGCCAAGAAGGCAAGATTTGCCTTGCCATTCCTCCCAGGAAACCCAGTTCGTGAACAACACGAGAAGAACCAAAAGGAGAACAAGAAGCCATCTGATCTCCAGGATATCGAAGAGACTATTGGTGATTCCGCCGTTGAAAAGAAGAGATCTTTGGTTTTGGACAAAACCAAGGGTTTCATGAAGTATCAACGTAGATCCGAGAAATATCGCTCAGCCAAGACAAGAACTCGCGACTGGGCTGAACTTTCCAAGCGTCTCGATGAAGATGAGCTCAAATATCAAGCTGCTCGTTGCATGGACTGTGGTGTTCCGTTCTGTCAATCTGATTCAGGTTGCCCAATCTCCAATATCATTCCTAAATGGAACGAGTTGGTATTCCGTACGTCCTATACCCCTCCCCCCTTTTGGCCTCTCCTCCTCCTTTTCGTCTTCCCTCTCTCTTCTCGTCGTCCCTTCCCTTTCTGTTGCCCCTTTTCTTCCCGCCTTCCCTCCTCTTTCCCGCCCCGCCCCGCCAGCCCTCTTTTTCCCCTGCCGACCTCAAGTCTAACATCCAACCCCTTTTTAGAAAACCAATGGCGAGATGCTCTTAACAGACTCCTGATGACCAACAATTTTCCGGAATTTACCGGTCGTGTCTGCCCTGCTCCTTGCGAAGGTGCATGCGTGCTTGGTATCAACGAAGATCCTGTTGGAATCAAATCAATTGAATGTGCCATCATTGATCGTGGATTCGATATGGGATGGATGATTCCACAAGAGCCAAAGGTCCGCACTGGCAAGACTGTTGCCATCATTGGTTCTGGACCAGCTGGTCTTGCTTGCGCTGATCAACTCAACAAAGCTGGCCACAAAGTCACTGTCTATGAACGTGCTGACCGTGCTGGAGGTTTGCTCATGTATGGTATCCCTAACATGAAGCTTGACAAGAAAATTGTCAAGCGCCGTACAGATTTCATGGCTGCCGAGGGAATCACATTCAAGACTAACGTCGCAGTTGGCCAAGATGTTCAACTAATGGATCTCAAGGCTGAAAATGACGCAGTAGTTATCGCTACTGGAGCTACTGTTGCTCGTGATCTTCCAATCAAGAACCGAAGTCTTGAGGGTATTCATTTTGCCATGCAGTTCTTGCACCGCAACACCAAGTCTCTACTTGACTCAGAGCTTGCTGATGACGAATACATCTCCGCTAAGGGCAAGCATGTTGTTGTCATCGGTGGTGGTGATACCGGAAACGATTGCATTGGTACTTCCGTCCGACACGGTGCCAAGTCAGTCACAAACTTTGAGCTTTTGCCTCAACCACCAAATGAGCGTGCTCGTGACAACCCATGGCCTCAATGGCCACGTGTCTACCGTGTAGACTATGGTCACACCGAGGTAAAGCAGCACATGGGCAAAGATCCTCGTGAATACTGTGTCATGTCTGAAGAATTTGTTGATGATGGAACTGGAAAGGTTAAGGGTATCAATACTATTCGTGTCGAATGGACGAAGTCTTCCACTGGTGGTTGGGACATGAAGAAGATCGAAGGATCCCAACAATTCTTCCCAGCTGATCTTGTCCTTTTGTCTATGGGTTTCCTCGGTCCCGAGGATCGTGTTCTCGGCGATGACATTGAGAAGGATGGCCGCAAGAATGTCAAGACTGCTCCTGGCAAGTACTCTACCAATGTTGAGGGTATCTTCGCTGCAGGAGATTGTCGTCGTGGACAATCTCTCATTGTTTGGTAAGTCATAAATCAGACTGCAATTTTATCTTGATATATGTTTCTAACAGAATTTAGGGGTATCAACGAAGGTAGACAATGTGCCAGAGAGTGTGATCGCTTCTTGGAGGGATCTACCTCTTTGCCTGTCACTGGTGGAATTGTTAAGAGCAATGCATCCGAAATCCTAGCCCGTGGCCCTCATCGCGAGATCTTAGGACGCGCTGAGCGTGCTCCTATCCAAGTCGCCGCAGCTGCAACATAAAGCATGACACACCCACATACAAATTACTTACATTCAACATATTTTCAACGACGCTTGCAATGTAGCGGTATGAATATTTACATTTTCTAGAGTGAACATATCAAAAGCATATTTCTGGCATTACTGGGAGAAGGAAATGAATAACGACACGATTCGGGATTCAAAAATAATGGTCGGATTACTTTAAATGCATTGTTCATGGAAGGAAAAAGGGGAGATAGGCGGCGGGGTTCATCAATTGTGCAATATGGCTTCATGATGGTTATGCTTTTTACGATACCAGCGAGTGCGAATACTTCTTTGGACAGTTGATGATGACGACTGACGCGTGCGAGGGAGTTGGAATGGTTTGAATTGCCTTTCACTTACTATTATTTGTACACAAATGATGTATTTGCGAGTGAGCGAGTAGAGTCAGCAAAGAAATAAACTAAAATTTATATCAAATACCAATCGACATCGCATTATGACTGGCGACATGGCATTTTGAGTAGATATGTACACATAGATATTCCAAAATATTTGTAAATCCATTTTGGTGTGAGGCTTATTATATTGGCCATTTGAAATCCATCTCATGCTATCACTCTGTAGGTATCCCATCGTAGCATCTGATCAATTGGTACGATGTTCCATTGTCATTGGTAGATTCAAAAGTTATTTCTTTTTCATACACATATCAACCGACCAACCGGAAAACCACCAGTGGATAAACCCATCGATATCCCAGTTCCGATGATACAATGCATTATGCCTGCACAAAGTACTCTCTCGGCATGTCCACTATACATGGATTGTATCGAGAGTGGAAGACGTGCCGGTGCAATCAAATCACTCCTTGGATGCACGTGGGTGGATGGGTTGTTGTGTGGAATTTAATTAATCGATGGATAGAAGCTTCATTGTGAGTTTATGTAGACTCCCTGTTGATACATGTGTAGGTAGGTAGGTAGGTAGGTAGATAGGTACCTATGGTTTGGACATGTGCGGATTTGGATTTGAGATTTAGAAGTCTCTTGGATGCTTTGAATGCTTTGAATGTTCTGATATGGATTGGATAAGTAGGTTCTTTGAATGTTCAGTGACCTAGTTCGGATTTGACATTTAAATGTTTAAGAATCTATTTTGATAAAGAATACATTTCATCCATCCATGTCGAGCTAGATTCACAATTTACACAACTACCTAGATACCTGGTAAATAAACTCGAAGAAAGTTATTGATGAGACTTCCAACATTTTTCTAATGTGCACTCTATATAATGCTGTGATTCAATTTAACGGGTTTTTCTCTTGAGTAACAGATTTTACATTGACTGATATATCATTTCATCTGAATTTCATGTTATCGCCATTTTCTGAATGTTTTTAGCATTGATTAACATTTGATTTCGTCACCGAATAAGGTTTCATTAAGCTCCAACCTCCTTATAGCTTTCACAAGCTTCAGCACAAATAAATCTTTCCAACTTCCAATTCCACTCTTACTTTTCATTCAACCAACAACACCAAATACAATAACTTCAATTCACCGTCACTATGCGTTTTGGCCAGACATTGAAGAAATCAATATATCCGCCATGGAAGGACCAATACATCGATTATGCGAAGCTTAAACACCTCTTACGGGAAGATTCAGCATCTGAGGGTGACGACAGGCCATGGACTGCAGATGACGAGACTAAGTTCTGCGAGGAGATCCTAAACGTCCAACTGGAAAAGATCGCATCCTTTCAAGAATCTACGTTCAAAAACTTGGAACAGCGTGCTAATGCGACTGGAGAGAAACTCAAAGAGCTCGCACCAGAAGATGGAAAATCAAAGGACGATGTTTTTACCGCCAAATTTAAGAAGATTGAGGAGGAGCTTGATGCGATCATCAATGATACAAAGGAATTGAAGAAATACAGCAGCATTAATTATACCGCCTTCTTGAAGATTGTCAAGAAACATGATCGCAAGAGGGGTAACAACTACAAGATTAGGCCGATGGTACAGATGAGTTTGCAGAAGAGGCCTTTTAATTCGGAACAGGGCTATTCAGCATTGCTCAACCAATTGTCGATGATGTACTTTGTTGTTCGCCAACAACTGGATGATAATACGGATCCTGCAGTAACTTCATCCTCTGATGTTCAATCGCAATCACAAACACCAGAGAAGTATACTGCTTACAAATGTAAGTAGGTTGGATCATCACATGAATCCGCATACTAACAAACCTCCTTATAGTTTGGGTTCACCCTGATAATCTTCTGGAAGTCAAGACCTATATCCTTCGTCGCCTTCCCGCTGTGGTATATAGCGAACCGTCCTCGAAGAGCCCCGAACCTCAAGCCGACCCAACTCTCAATTCTCTCTATCTCGATAGCCCGGATTTCACTCTCTACGACCAAAAGAGGGAAAAGAAGGAGAGTGCTACATCACTGCGGATAAGATGGTATGGTCAATTGAAAGACAATCCAGAGCTTCACTTTGAACAAAAGATTGTACATGAAAATGGTACCAGCGAAGAAAGGAAGCTTTTGATAAAGGAAAAGTATATCGACTCCTTTATCAAAGGTGAATACAAAATGGAGAAGAGTATACAAAAGATGGAACGACAAGGGCTGCCAGAAGCAAGAATCGAGGCCTTTAAAAAGAGTGTGAACGACATTCAATCATTGATCAAGGAGAATGGTTTACAACCGATCTTGCGAGCTAATTACACTCGGACTGCCTTTCAAAAGCCATTGGACGACAGAGTCAGGATATCCATTGATACTCAATTGGCATTCATCCGGGAAGATTGTATAGACGAGGACCGACCTTGCAGAGATCCTAAGAGCTGGCACCGACGCGACATTGATAGTAGTGCCATGTCATATCCATTCAGCAACATAAATCCAGGAGAAATATCGAGATTTCCATATTCGGTATTGGAAATCAAAGTCAAGGATGATGCAACCAAGAAGCAGCCTCAATGGGTACAGGATTTGATGGGTTCACATCTTGTGTACGCAGCGCCAGGCTTTTCTAAATTCCTTCAAGGTGCTGTGTCTCTCTTCGAAGATAATGTAAACGACTATCCTTCATGGCACGGAAACTTGACGGATGATATTCGCAAAGATCCACAAGCCGCATGGGAAGAAGATCAATCTCGAAAAGCAAAGCAGGCCGAGAACGATCTCGTAATCGGTAGCTTCATTGGAACTTCTCAAAAAGCAAGCGCAAGTTTCAAACCTGCTGTGAGCTCGCCGGTAGGCAAGTCATATATGGAGGAGAGAATGGTTGCTGAGGAAAGAGCTGGTAGAAGATCCAATCTGGATGGTCCTTCTGCTTCTGGAGATGCTGGAAATGACGAAGACGAGACTGGAGCCTCAAGTAATCAAGGTGGATATGGCACCTTGGCATCTGTATTTCCATCTTTCTCCCTCTCGCGTTATGCCCAATCACGCCGATCGAAAAGTTTTCAATTGCCTCCCGGTGTTACTAAACCAACACAATACATTAAGGATTCGGGTCCTTTACAAGTCGAACCTAAAGTTTGGCTGGCCAATGAACGTACATTTTTGAAATGGCAACACATATGCATATTATTGGGGTCTCTTGCTGTTAGTTTATACACAGCTGCAGGAGAGGATGAAATTGCAGAAGCTATGGGTATTGCATATATTATTATTGCCATCTTTGCTGGAAGTTGGGGCTACTGGATGCATTACACGCGGCGACAGATGATTGTTGACAGAAGCGGAAAGGATTTTGATAATTTGATTGGACCAATGATTGTCAGCGCTGCCCTTATGGTTTCCTTATTGCTCAACTTCTTCTTCAAGGTAAGCTTCCGTAACAGAGCATGAAATGGAAGGTGATAGCTAACTAATATGTGTGTAGTATAAACAAGCTATGGCAAAGTACCGAGAAAATGGACTTGATTCAACCAACATGGTATTGGCTAATCAAACTGCGGAGGAATTCAAGATTGATTTGTAAATAAATGTATGATTGAGGGGTAGTGGATCCTTTGGCTGTATATTCCGAGCGAGCATGAGCTTCTAGCGCTGCATATGTATACCAAGTTGTTTGCTCAACTGAGCAGTAGATATTTTTAAAGATGTAGTAATACCCCAATTTATAACTTGGCATCATCAATTGACACGACTGAAATGCACTCTGTAAGGAGAGCAACGAAGAAGGCACCTTACTCGGTGAATCCTATGAATACATCTAGATCAACTCATCAAGCATGAAAACGTGCTTTACCGTGAAATAGCCGGGTGATAACCGAAGAGATAGGGATGATAGGGATGTAACAACAAGGCTACAGTGGATATTAGAGACTCGGTCATCTCTTTTTTGCAACATCATTTGTCCAACTTTTGTCTGGACAATGTCAACCACTTCGAACATATTGGTTTCCCCAGAGATCAATATGATGAGGTGTGGCCTCGAGGAATTGCCGTATCGGTTTGTATGGTTGTCTGTATGAAGACCCAAAATATTTCATCATACTTGACTTTTTATTATTACTCGTTCATCTGTAATTCAGCCTTGTTACTTTTAAGGAATTCGTCACACCAGACCTGGATTGGAGTGAGCTTGTGAATTTGTGAATGAGAGATTTACAGTATTCAATTACTGATTACGAAAAAGAATTCGAAGAGAAATAAATGTGAGGAAATTAGAGAGATTGGAAATTGGAAATTGGAATTGGAAATTGGAGATTTGATAATTCGACAAGGGAAACAACAGTGAGAGGCAGTGAGAGATAGGTTGACAATGGTTGGTGTTAAGGACAAGATAGTCGGTTTGCTAAAAGGCAAGAAGAAGGGCGAGGAGGAAACAGAGTTTGAGCCGGAAATCGAGGAGGAGTTTGAACAGAGACCGAGGAGAGAGCGTAGAAAACATCGGAGAAGCAGGAGAAATCGAGACAAACACTCAAGGGATGGAGAGGAGGAGGGCGATGGATATGGTTCGATTTCTTCCCGCAAACATCGACATCGAGATAATAGAGATCGCGAAGATGATGAAAATCCTCGAAGACATCATTCGGTCAATTTGAGTGCCTCGACTTCTCGTTCACCACATACAGATTATCGACGCCGCGCAGATGACGATGCTCATTCTACCTCTCCGAAGAGAAATCATTCGAATAAACTAAGCAATTCTACCTCTCTTTCGCCTCATCACGCAAGACCTAGTACAGGCAAATCATCAAAATATACGGAGGAGGGTGTAAGAGCGCCTAAGGTTAACTCATTGATGGAATGGCCACCTGTTGGTTTCTCAAACGACGCCGAATTGTCACAAGGAAAAGCGATGCAATTAATTGCTAATGGAGTACCCGTTTTTAAGGGAACGATGGAATCAATCGCACATGCTTCCGACGAATACTTTGCGCTATATGCGACTTGTAATGGGAATGGAGGGGCTGGAAGTGATCGTGCGGAGATCTTTAGTAGGGCATTCATGGCGGATTCAATGCGGTTACAAGGACCTGGTGAAGCAAATCGACCATGGGACTCTCTTGAACAGCCTAGTATGGCCTTTTATTATGGCACGTTGAGAGGCACTATTACGTTGAATCACTGGTGTAGCGTAAATGGCAACCCGCACGCCCCGATTGAGCTTCGCGATTCAGGTGTCCAAACGCTGAGGGATGTGGATTTGCAAATTATATTGGATCGCTTGATATACCTAGAAGCTGGGATTGATAATGAGAGTGAGGATATGTTATATAAGAGTTTATACAAAGTATTACTCAAGGACCTCGACAAATCCTTCATCGCGAAAAAAGGGATGGAGAAACAAATTGCGGATCTGATCATTGCGTTGTCAAGACGTGAATGGATTGATTTTAGTCAACCTAAGAATCATGTTGTGGCTAAATTCTTTGCTGATGGGGCATATTCTGATCATGGAAGATATCGAGCATTTTTTCATCAGTTACTATTGAGCATGGAGTTGGAATTGAGAATTCAGTCAAAACATCATTCGGAAGAAGCAAAAGAGAGATTATTGGCGCAATTACCACCATGGATCTCTTGGGACCTAGCTGTTGCGAAGAAGTGGAGAGAGTGCATGACTATTGAAAAGTACAAAGCTGGTGATGAATTTCAACAGAGTAGGTTTTCACATTTTCTTGGATTCTTTACGGCAGGAGGCTGATTTCAATACAGTTAAATTCAGACTTTTAAAAAAGAGATCACAAGTTAAAGCTTTGCGCAAATTCGCAAGAGCTATGAAGTGGCCTAATTTAGCTATGGTAGATGAAGCTCTAAAAGAGCTAGATCCGGATGCTTCACCTCTTGAAGATCGTTCTGCAGATGCTATGTCATTTTGTACCGGCCTAATTCTACCCGGACCCACGCAACCATGGCTTCTTATGAATACTTTAATTGACTGTGACGAAGATGGAGGTGTTGATCTCGGAGGTCTTACGCATATGTATCCAAACTCCGGCTTTCAATATAGAGGTAGTACGTACTGGGCATCGACTTCTATCGTTGGTAAAGTTCTTGCTCCCACTTGTCAAGAAATTGCAGGTTGGGTCGGTCCAGCTCTCGCTTCCACGGATATCGAACGCACTCAAGTGTTGCGGATTCGTCAACGTATGACTCCTCAAGTCATCACCAAAACTGACGTTCTAAGCATGCGAGTTCGATCTGATCCTCTTGGTCCCCCTGACCCTGGCGATCCAGTCTATCCCGTCAGTGAATTTGTGCTACCCAAGCTAGACTTGGTCTCACCACCTATAGACAATATTCGCATTGAAAAATTAGCATTCGAAGTTGCAAAGCCAAATCAGCAGCTCGATGGCGGATCCCCAAAGAGAAGTAGTGAAATTGGAAAGAGACCGCCTACTTATGATGCCTGTGTGGTTTTTGCCAGGAAAGGCCAATCGCATTGGTTGAGGTTAGCTCATGATGTTTCATTCATCACCGCATATCCTTGTTCTAATGGTCCTCATCCTCTTTTCTTTGATTATATGTATAAGATTGCACGCATGAATCAATTACTCGATATACATAATTGGGCGGGTGTCGGCGGTGATAATTTAAACGAAGATCTACAGTTAGGATGGGCGCCGGAACCGGAGGAACTTGGGATTGAGGGGAGTTGGGAAGAAGGCTATGATTGGAAGGGGGCAAAGTGGAGCTTCAAGGAACTTATGGAGGGCGTGGATAAGGATACGGTATTGGTGGTCGAGGCTTGGGGCGTGGAGGATAATGAGTGTATGGCGAGAGCGTGGTGTAGTCATTGGGGATTGAATGCGGTGGTGGCGGTGGTGGGGAAGACGTGCTTGAGTTGTGCGGTTAGGGAGGCGTATGCGGCGGCGATTAATGTGGTTATTTTTGTGGGGAGGGAATAAGGGGAGAGGGTGAGGGGAGAGAAACATGGGGGAGGTTGGGAATGCGGGGAGAAGTTGTATTATACGTTGGGAGTTTCAATGGTGTTAACGGGAGGGAGGGGTTTCTATTGTGCTTTAAAGGCATCAATTGGGCGGGATGGGGTTCGGTGGAGTAGGACAATATACCAGGGTTTTTATTATTATTTAGGGGTTTAGAGGTCTGGGAGCGGTTGGGATGGGTGGTATGTATTCCGTTATAGGTGATATGGTGGTATGATCTGATAGGTCATCCATTATGCTACGATAGTTAGTTAGTCAGTTAGTTAATGAATGCAATTATGAAACTTTCGGATTCTTAATGTGATTTTATGAATCCATGTTTATCTCAAGATTTGTGGATGAATATGTATATATGTATATGTGTATGTATAAATCTAAGATAGGTAGATAGAGATACATGGCCAGCGCCCCCTTTCTTTTCTCCCAAACGATAAAAATTTAGAGATATATACATATATGACCCAGACGAACCATCACTTATTACGAATCAAATCATGTCTCGTCAAGTGATCATGAAATTTGCTATGCCATGGTACGATGTAATATGATATGATACAAACAACCCGGTTTTCTCCATAACGCCGTCGTGTCGTGTTATCCCATGCATTCCATCCATTATTGTACTGTTGCGTACCAGTATTTTCTTACCCCTTTCTTTTCCCCTTCCTTCCTTCCTTCCCTTCTGCCCCGAATCTGCTCGACTTACTTTCCTCTCCTTTCTCTTCGCGCTCTGTAATGCGGTAAAAGTATTATGTGATAGTTTGTATTTATACAATTCTCCTCTCCTCCCTTCCTTTCCCGTTCCAATCCCTCCTCCCCCTAAAAAACCCACACCCAAAAGAACAAACCGAAAACTGCCGCGAAAAACAATATCCACACTTTCCAACTAACCCCCGTCTTCTGACTCATAATCAACATGCGATTCATGGTTCCTCTGATGCGCACGCGGGCGCCTTCGAAATTATCGTTCATTTTTTCCGCGAGGGCGGAGGATTCGCGGATCTCGTCGCCGATGGCGATGGTCATCTGGGGAGGGGTTAGTGGGGATGAGAGAGAGGGGGAGGGAAGGGGGAAAGGGCGTACGGATTTCAGTTGGCGCACTTTGCCCATGATGCCTTCGACTTGGTCGTTGTTTTGACTTTCGAGCTCGTTGAGGACGGCGTCGCTGTATTGGCCTCTGGGTGGGTGGGTGGGTTAGTTTGTTTTGTGGGTGAGATGGATAGGGTGAGTTGTAGGGGTTCTTCGAGGGGATGATGTATGCACTTGCGTTCATCATATCCCATTTTTCCTATGCATTCCTACCCCCCAATCTACCCTCTTCCATCTTCCCTCTTTCTCCTCTCTCCTCACCTTCTCCCTCCACAAACCCAACACAACACAATACAACACAAAAAACAAATAGCAAATCGTCAAGTACATACCTACTATTCGGCGTCGCGCTCCTAAACCCCTGCACACTATCCTCTCTCTCTCCATATCCTCCTCCTCCCGAATACCCTCCTACACCTCCTCCGGCATTATACCCATACCCTCTTGGCGCGGGACTCGAACTCGCATTCCTTGAACTTGCGCCCGCGTTGTAGTTTTCAAAAAGCGCACTGCGCGGATCACGTTGATGGAGGGACGATGCGCCGAATCTGTGGCGGGTTTCCAGGGAATGTTAATACGTATTATTTACATCGATTGAGAGTGTTTGTTTATATTGAGGTGTGTAAGAGTAAAATGCTCCTGGGGTTGGGTATGCGCAGAGAATGTACTTCGCACTTATGAATACTGACTCCCCGTTTCCGTCTCTTTGCGAATTATACCTATCTACCTACCGAATAGATCGAGGAGATGAATGAATGGGATGCGCAGAGTCTCGGAACATATAGCAAGAAGGAAAAAAAGAAATCATACACACCTGTTCGCCATGATTCCTCAAATAAATTAGGTATAAATTCCGTTCGTCTGCGAAATAAATCAACAAAACACCTGGCGCAACAAGATAAGAAATCTAGTCTTCGTCTTTGTCACTCGCCCTGCCCTCGCAATCGGGATATGTGTTCGCTTGTCAACGGATGTGGTGTTTGATATCCCGTCACTCCTCAAATAATGGTGTTTCGAAACACAGCACAAACAAAAGAGTGAAAAGAGTCTAGAATCTGGTGTGATGGAATAGCTGTCTTGGTAGTTTGGAGGAGAATGCGGTAACGGTTTTGGAGTTTGGGAAAATTGGGCATGATCCTGGTCCTTTAATATGGGATCCTGTGGGTTTTCTTTATCTGGTTTATCATGATGGGATTTCCAGTCTGTGCAGAAAAAATTACGAGGAAGGTTTGCAGGGCTGATTGTAAATGGGATTGTTTTGTTTGTTTGTTTTGCTTGTTTTGTTTACTTTTCACTTGGGGAAATTGCGTCGGTTTGGAGATTTGAACTGGATGCGATGTGCAATATGCAATGTGCAATGGACGCCCCTTTTGTTTGGTATCTAGAAGTACACACATGCTTGTGCTGAAAAACATCTTCCCCCCACCCCCAATTCCCCAGATGTCCCATACCATCGTTCAAATCATATGCCTGGAGTCGTGAAATTTTGTGAATAACCGGAAAGATGTGGTATCGTTAACTGCGAGCGTGAATGCGATCATGTAAAAGGTGCGAAATCCGGCAAAAATCAGTGAATCGAATTCCTCCAATCTACCAAAATGCAATCGTCGTTCTCCCTTAGTTTCCTCCCATCTCATCATCTTCCTCGCCCTCAGATTGAAAGTCATCGTCCTCATCCTCATCGTCGTCGGCTGGGAGGTCTTTGGCAGCTGCAGCAAAGTCGATTTGCTTGCCACGAGTGCGACGACCTTGAATGATGTTGGATTTGTCGATTTCATTGTCTGAAGCTTCCTCCTCGACCTCTTCAGCTATGTATGTTGTCAATTCATGTTCGAGAAGTAGTAGTGTTAATTCTTTGAGAATTTACCTGGTGGTGGAGCATCCTAAGAGAGTATTGTCAGTAGGAGGTCAAATTCAGTACGCTCAAGTATAACTTACATCATCAACATCCTCCTCACTGGAGCTATCATCGCCGCCCTCACCCATAGTTACATCTTGGGGCTCAGCAGCACTCTTGCCTTTGCCCTTATCACCAATAGTGGCCGCAGAACCAGTTTGTGCAGACATCTTTATGAGAGGTTTGGTAAAATAAAAAAAAGCTAGTTGTTGTTATTTTTGGTTAAAGGGAAGAAGTGTTGAAGTTGTGAAAGGCGACAAAGATTAAATCAACGACAGGAAAGTAACTAGGGGGATGGATGGCACGGTCCTTCAAAGTTAGCAGCTATCAGATAGTATTTGTTGTCACCACTGTACATACAAATAATCGATATTTGGGGGGGAAAGCGCGTTTGACTTCGCGCGATGGAGAGAAAGGCGCTAAGATTGTAGATTGTAGTAAGGCCAAGAAAGATTCGGTGGTTTTTGATTTGTCGAAAGTTACAAATTCATATCAATTATCAACAGGCCTTTCGAGACACGGCCGCCAGAGTGCCTTTTTAGCCCAGGAACATAAAGATTTAAGGTTAAACAACCAACTTTTTACAATCAACCTTGAAGATTTGCTTCTTGCTTCATATTTCCCATTTCTTCTTGTTTGAACAAACCATCTTGGGTCAGATTATTGGGGATACTGGCTAGACTATAAGGGACAACATTCTTCTCTGTGCCATAGAGGATAAATAACAAATATGCCTGGTAAGGACCCAAGATTTGGTGTCACATAGCTTCACTTCAACCCCGCGTTGCAGGGTACACAAAATATGAGGGGCTAACATATTTTATCCAGATTCATCGTCAGAGCAGAACCCTTCAAAACTCCCTTCTTCCCCAAGAGTTCCCTCTAAACTAGCATTTTCCAACATGTCCGACATAGATAATGATATCGCGGAGGAGGGGTATATTGGGGCCGGTGAAGATCTAGTGGAGGAACCAGAAGACATGCTTCCAGAGGCAGCTCTCCTATCTGATGATACACCCGGCCTCGAAACTCCAATGTCTCAAAGTGGAATGTTAGCTCGAGACAAGCAAAAGAAAACGGCTTACTTCGACTATCTTGCAGAGAAAGAGATGAGCCAGACCGATGCGAAATTATTCTTTCAACGCAGCCAGTTGGAAGGCAACAAAACTGGTAGCGGCAGCAATTGGGGTCATTCTCAGAAGTCTGCAGTTCCTAGTCCTGTGTTGAAACCTAAATCCTTCTCTAACATTTTAGATTCTGATCAAGGAGGATTGAATCGATCTGGAAGTCAAGCTTTAGGAACGAGCACACAAAATCTCCCAAATCTCAATAAACTCAGAACTGCTCCTCCTATTGGTCTGGCAGATCTTGGAAAGCACCCAGAAAGTGCTGTAATCCAAGAACCGAGCCTTGCTGCAGGAACTTTTGTTCATACTCCTGGATTACACAATAGACGAGAATCCCTTCTGAGAGCAGACAAGGAAGCTAGAGATCATGCAGCTCATCCAGAACTTCCTCATGAACCTAAGCCATTGCTAGAAATGGAAGGATTGCATGGTGCAGGTGCCGGTGTCGGCCTTGGTTCTGGTGCAGGCGGATTTGCCAATTCTGACTCCCACATAACTGCGGAACTCGCATCCATCTACACTAATATTCAAAAAGTGATAGACATTAGACACAAATACATTCGCCTGTCGTTACAAGAAGATGGTGATAATCCTAAGGATGACCCGAACTGGAGTATCTATCCACCACCTCCCGAGCCATCTTGGCACGACGATAAAGCCGCAACAAATGCAAGAAACAGTACAGCAAACAGTATGGCGAACAGCATGGTATTGCCACCTCAAGCTGAAGCCCATGGCCATCAGCAAACGATCAGCGGTGCAGCATCAGAATTGTCACAAGCCCAGGCTACTAGTGCACGCAGTGCCCCCAAAACCCCTCTACGCAAGAGAAAACCTGGGCAAGACATTGGTTCTGATTTCGAAATGGAAGATCTTCTTCCACTTCCTCCACCTGGAGAAATGACCTTCAGACTTGATGGAAGCGGGGTGTTCCAGGTCTACGAAAACTCGAAACTTCAAGAGCTTGAACAACCCGTAATCAACATACCTGATATCAGAGAATTCTACATGGACTTGGAACAAATTCTCAATGTCTCATCTGATGGCCCAAGTAAAAGTTTTGCCTATCGTCGTTTGCAGTATTTGGAGGGCAAATTCAATCTTTACGTTCTTCTCAACGAATATCAGGAAATGGCGGACAGTAAACGTGTACCGCACAGAGATTTCTACAATGTTAGAAAGGTTGATACTCACGTTCATCACTCTGCCTGTATGAACCAGAAGCATCTGCTTAGATTCATTAAGAGTAAGATGAAGAAAAATCCTGATGAAATCGTCATGTTCAGAGATGGTAAACATCTCACGTTAGCTGAAGTTTTTCAAAGTATCAACTTGACTTCTTATGATTTGAGTATCGATACGCTTGATATGCACGTAGGTTGATGGTTTCTTGGGTCTCGTTACACTTTTCTAACTACTTTTCAGGCTCACACCGATTCTTTCCATCGATTCGACAAATTCAATCTGAAGTATAATCCTGTTGGGGAATCTCGTTTGAGAACAATTTTCTTAAAGACAGATAATTTCATAAACGGAAGATATCTGGCAGAAATCACTAAAGAGGTCATATCAGATCTCGAATCAAGCAAGTATCAAATGGTTGAATGGCGAATCTCCATCTATGGAAGAACTATCGACGAATGGGACAAGCTAGCAGCATGGGTTGTTGACAACAAACTATTCTCACACAACGTTCGATGGTTGATCCAAGTCCCACGGCTGTTCGACGTTTACAAATCCAGTGGATTGATGGAGAACTTCGAACAAGTTATCATCAACTTGTTTCAGCCTCTCTTTGAAGTAACCAAAGATCCATCTAGCCACCCAAAGCTCCACATCTTCCTTCAGCGAGTAATCGGATTTGATAGTGTAGATGATGAGAGTAAAGCTGAGCGAAGATTATTCAAAAAGTTCCCAGTACCAAAAGTATGGGATTCTAAGCAAAATCCTCCTTACAGCTATTGGATCTATTACCTTTTCGCCAACATTTCTTCTTTGAATGTGTGGCGCAAGCAGCGTGGCTTCAACACATTCTTACTACGACCTCATTGTGGAGAAGCTGGTGATACTGATCATCTAGCTGCTGCAGTTCTTTGCTGTCACAGTATCAGTCATGGTTTGTTACTTCGAAAAGTACCTTTGCTACAATATATCTTCTATCTCGAGCAGATAGGAGTAGCAATGTCACCTTTGAGTAATAATGCACTGTTCCTAGCATATGAAAGAAACCCTTTCCTTTCCTATTTTAAGAGAGGTCTTAATGTCTCTCTCTCTACCGATGATCCTCTGCAATTCGCTTTTACAAAGGAGCCACTTATCGAGGAATACTCGGTCGCTGCACAAATTTACAAGCTTAGCGCAGTGGATATGTGTGAATTGGCCAAAAATTCAGTCGTACAAAGTGGCTTTGAACATTCTGTGAAGCAGAGATGGTTAGGTCCAGACTATGATTTACCCGGAGTAAAGGGTAATACTATGGCAAAGAGCAACGTCCCAAATATTCGGGAAGGCTTCCGACACGAGACGTTGATGCAGGAACTATCTATGTAAGTCATGCTAATGCTTCCTTGTTATCTTTTCAAAATATATGCAATACTAATAGCAAAAACAGGATTGAGCGTTACACTGCTCTGTCAACTCCAGCCGTTCAGACATCAGCCCCAGTAGATGAAAATTCCTTTTTCCCAGGGCCGCGACCACATTCACCAACATCATCCATGAAAGCTTCTGTTAGCGTGGCCGATCATGGCCCTTCTCAATCATACCAGCAAAATCCTGCTCAGGCTGCTCGTGTCCCCCCTTCCCACTCTCAGCTACACCTAGATTCTCATTTCAAAACTCATCAGAAAGGTACCGATAGTCCATCTGGTTATGCTACTCCAAATCAACAGACACAACCGAACTCGTCGTTCAACTCGCCAATCTCAGCCAACAAGGGACGTGAAAAATCTTGGGGACTAGAAGCAGGCTTTAGTGATCTACATCTTTCAGGCAGTGAACCAAGAATATTCCCAGGTCTAGTCAGTAGAAAGCAGAGAAGAGAAAGCAACAGAAAGAACAGTGCGACAGAAAGTGATGAGCATGCTTTGATGATGTTGAAAAAGGGCAACGATAACAAGAGTGTAGCGACATTAGATGGAAAGCTAGATGAAGAGATAGACGCAGAAGATAGTGATGTAGACAACGATGATGCTGCCGACTCCAATTGAATCATTTTAGTTGGGATACGGTGGGTGGAGATTATGATTTAAGGAAGTGCAATCTTTGAGATGGCTGGGATATGATGAAGATTTTGGAACATGAATTGAGATGGCTTGATATAGATGGTTATGCGGTCTAGATGAACGTAAGGGCAGGAAGGACTGGTTGTAAATCACCACCCATTCCTCTGGTAGCTTAGATAAATCGGCGTTGATGATATTTTGATAAGGATTGAATAGATAGGGAAATGAAGTGTTTATGAATATACCAGAGAATAGATCCGCAACAGTCAGTACCAATCACTGGGTCGACATAGAAAATAGAATGCAAGTTTTACCAAATTATAATCTTGCCCGACAGCATCACAAACATTTTTCCTACCTCATTGTCAATATTAAATTGTTAAACAAGTCGATTTGAAATGCCAGGAGTAGGTGAGACGAGATGGTTTGAAGATGTACCTACGGTCAAGAAGCGAGTCTGTGTATTCATTCGAAGGAGGAAAAACACAATGAATTTCATCATTTAGAGAGAGAGAGAGAGGTCTTTACTAAAATCTCTCAATTAATCGAATTATTGTCAATGCTAAGAAGTGATCAAACACGGCCTATATATTCTCCCATATACTCTATTCTATATAGAGTTGTGTAGTGTGTGATGATGATGATTGGTGGGGCCGGTAAAAATGAAGCTCATTGGCTGAAATGCACAGGCGAAGCTCAACAGGCTCCTTGTTCTTATAACGATCACGAACACCAAGAACGTTACAGTATATCACACATTCAACGGTTTTCAAATAAAGTGCTTGATATTGTTAATCATCGCCAATCTCTTTAGAGATCAATAACCACTTTAGTTTCCGTACTCTGTGCCGAGTGGTTCGTTGCGAGACGACCAGTTGTTACTGCCTTTTCCATCAGCGCCAATCAATGTAAACATCAATCAGAATGGATACACCATCAACATCCACCTCACAGGAATCTGCTCCTGCTCATTCCAAGAGAAATCGTGTTCAATTGAGTTGTACACCATGTCGGCATGCCAAACTTAAATGCGATCGAGCTCAACCATGCAGCCAATGTCAAAAGAAGGATAGGGTGGGATCATGTTCATATCCACGCCCTTACCAAGGAAGAAAGCCGCGATGACAATGCACAAAAGATTGAAGCACCTGGAAAGCTTAGTTAAGGACGTTATGAATTCTCAACAATTAGCTGGACCAAATACTCCTCCACGTGATGGCCCGGAGCCCGGAAACCTTGTTGCCAGAGCGGAGGCTCTTGGGATCTCATCGGAAGATCAGAGATTAAATACGGTTGATAGTTCTTCATCTGGCTTGGATAAGCCCTCAGTTATTCAACAGACTATACCGCCTTCAGGGCAGGTTGTAATTGGCGGGAAGGAAACGCAATATGTTGGCGCTACCCACTGGGCTGCAATTCTTGATGACGTGAGAATTTTCCATTGCGTCAAGTTACTTGTACTGATATTCATCAGATAGGAGAAGTTAAAGAATATTTTGATCAAGGAGAAGACGATGATATTGAAGAAGAGACTGGGCCTGAACCCAGTCTACTTTTCAACACAGATGCACCACCGACCAAAGCCAAATTATTGGCAGCTCTACCTTCCCGTAGAGTCGTTGATAAGATTGTTCAAGGCTATTTTCATGGAGCCAATCCTTCACTGCGTAGGTCTCCAGTAATAGCATGAGTTGTGGGACAATGCTAAACATTTTACAAGATATTCTGCATGCGCCGACTTTTCAAAAAGAGGTAACGTAATGTTTTCTTCCACTTTTGCATCGTTCGAAATATTAGAATTATGAGAGACCATTCTACAGCTAGCGTGCTGGGAAAGGCTTTTATTTCTGTTGTCATCGTTGCATACTATAAAGATCACTCTCTATCTGCTGAGAATTGATATCCGCATTTGCTCATACTTATTAAATCGATTAGTATTTGAAATTTTGGGCAAATCCGCATGACATTCCTATTTGCTGGCTGGGCTTATTATATGGCATCATGTGTCTCTCTTTATTCTCCAGTTATGCAGCAGGCGAAGAAAATCCAGATGAGCATGCTTCACAAATGCAAACGATACGAACATATCGACGCAACTGTATCCAATGCATCCGCCTATCGGATTACACAAAACCAGGAAAGTATACAATCGAAGCAATGCTTGCTCATTTGGAAGGAGAATTTGTTCTCAGCGATGCTGATCAGGTGAACTGCTATGTGCTTCTTGGTGTTGCTGTCCGGTTAGCCTTACGAATGGGACTTCATCGAGATCCCGATAGAGTTGGTGGACAAATTACTCCGTTCCAAGGGGAAATGCGTCGGCGACTTTGGGCCATTTTGAGACAAATAGATTTACTGGCATCCTTTCATATTGGATTACCTAGTATGGTTGAATCCGTTGATAGCGATGTTCAATTACCCCGAAATTTGAATGACTCGGATTTTGATGAAGATTGTACAGAGCTCCCACCCCTCGACCTGACTCGGAAGTAACATCAGCGTCATATGTTCGGTTCAAGAACAAAATATGTCAAGTTTTCGGGAAAATTGCAGCATATGCGAATTCATTATCCCGCCTTCTTACGATGATATCATGGAATTAGATGCTCAGTTGGACGTGGTACAAGCAAATGTACCGCCATCGTTCCGATTTCAACCGATAGACAGTTGCATCGCTGACCCAGCAAAGTTGATTATCCAGAGACTGAATATCGCTCATCTTCTATGCAAAAGTCGATGTGTTCTTCACCGTAAGTATCTTGTGGGCAATCAAGATCATCCTGAGCGAGAATATTCCGTTAAGGTCGGTATCGATGCCGCAATGCAACTTCTCAATTTCCAAAAACAGACTTACGAAGCTACACGACCAGGAGGGTCTTAGCCCGAGACAGATGTTTCCCATCTTCATTAACGATGCATGATTTCTACTCGCGGCAATGATCGTGTACATGAGGACGATGAAGATACTGGAAGAGGAAATTAAAGGCAAACATCAGAACACCTCATGTCAGAAACAAAAAGTGGAAATGATTTCTGCGCTAAAGATGTCATCGGATGTATGGCAGATTACGCAACTGAAATACCCGGAGGTTAAAAGGGCAGCGGATGTGCTGGCTGTAATGATGAGAAAACTTGATGCGGCTTATGTGGCACTTGGGAAGTCACAAATGTCTTGGGATATGGATCTAGGCACAAATGATATTGGCTCGATGGGAGGTTTGTCTTTGGAAGGTATGGTATTCCCAATTCGAAAGAGACCCTAATGTTATCCTCACAACTAACAATGATCGCCGCTTATAGATGGATTCACAATAAATCAAACCACTACAAACCCACTAGGAGCGGACACATGGTCTATGACTTCCCCTACTCCCGCTTCAAATTCCTCCTTCATGAATTTAGAGACCCCCAATCCATTCTCTCTCAAACAAATCCTCTCAATGAGTCCGCCCGTTTGATTATTTAATGGGTATCCCTATTGACTTTGACTGGGTATGTATTTTCTTTTCGAATCTGGCCTTCCAATAGTCCAAACTGTAGTCCGGCAATACGAAACTCTGGATATCTGAGATCAATACAAGATTCAAAATGGGGCTCGATATTCTGACCCGATTGTATTCAGATATCCAGAGTTTTGATTGTCGGACTGCAGCCTGGACTATTGAACCTCAGGCGCATGGATATTTTAAAATCATGTTTTTGTGTGGGCTTGTGAAATAATCAATTACTAATGAGAGAATAGAACCTGTTTGATAATCATATAAGGTCAGATGCTAATCATTTACCGACGGACGGTCAGCATCTTCCGGACATAAATCTTGGCGTGGACGGGATGAATGATTTTGAATTTGGGTTTGTTTAAGGGGATTGTGGGAACGTATTAGGGGTGAGGATAGAGATGGCCGGAGGGTGAGGAATCATCACGAAGTTAAAGCATGAAGCACTGTAGTAGAATGGTCGACACACTCCTCTATTCTGTTCGAACTGTTTATATGGGTGGATTATATTCTTTATATATTGACTAAACTCAGCATGGACGGCATCTTGATTATGCTTGGAAAATCATGAATCAAGCATCAACGTAAATGGTGAAGAGGCTAGAGAAGCAGAAGTAACATGAGTTGAAAGGAAAGAATAAGAAAGGATTTTTAACGAAGAAAATAGGGAACAGAAACTCAAGATGGCTTCTGCAGTAAGAAGGAGTTTTAATACATTAATGGTCTTGCAATAAATACTGCTACTATTATTCAGTATGGAGTATCGTTGGATGGAGACCGAGTAGAGGAGCTACTAGATTCGGTCTGGAGCACCTTTGATTGAAATCATTGGACTCAAGTATTACTCTGTTCGACTCTAGATGAATTATATTCCCAAACGGCTTATAGACACCCATTCATATACATATGACCGATATCGTTCACTAATTACGTCCCAAGTTAATCAAATTTATCTCTGACGCGGTAGGTCATTGGTAGAAGTATACGACATTCCCACAAGACATTTCGAAAGCACAATTCAACTATATGCGTATTCAAAATCCAATTGAAATGTTACCGACGTCTCTGCCTCTCACCAGAATGATATATCTTCAAGTCACGCATCCCTCATACGAACCCAGTATACCAGTTAAATCGGATAAGTGCTTATGGTACCTGCATGAGGACATTATTAGGAAATCTAGTGGTGGGCTATACGGTCATCCAACAGTGGGATGTTGGTTTACAGACTTCGAATTCTTTTGGTAGGCAGATAATGAAAGTCGTCCATTACATTACCTATCTATAACTATAAATACTCTCCTCAAACCCTTTCAACTCCACTACCACCAAAACCATCAATCCAAGCCCCCAAAAATGTCCTTCCAATACTCCATTCACCGAGTTCCCTCCTCACCCACAGACACAGCCACCACACCCCCCACCCTCCTCCCCTATCTCGCCGGCAAATTTTCCGCGCTCCGTCTCTCCGCGCTCCTCGACTCCCCCAGCTCCTTCGCCTCCACTTTCGAACTCGAATCGCTCTATTCCTCCTCCGTCTGGCTTTCCCGTTTCTCCCGTCCGAAATTCCATTATTTCCTCGCTGTTGCACATTCCCCCTCTTCTCCCCCAGAAACCCACACCATCGGCACTGGGCTCCTCGTCGGCTCAGTCCAACTCTATGGACCTTCCCTGGCGTCATTTTTCACACTTCCTCTAGGCGGTGCTCCGCCCCCGGAACCCGATGCCCAGGAATTGAAATACCAGATGATCGCGCTATACTCCTCATCTTTACATCGAAGAAAAGGACTCGCGAAATTGTTAATTCAAGGTGCGATTGAAAGCGCGAGGAAACAAGCACAGAGAGAAGGAAAGGAAAAAGTACGCATCCGTGTATTTCTGCATCCGGAAAATCTGATAGTGAAGACACTCTATGGGAGTCTGGGGTTCGTGGAGACGGGGTTGTGTACGCTGGCGGAGGCGGTGGTGCAGAATGGGGATCCGGAGACATTGCCGGAGGATGGGGGGAAGGGGAATCCGGAGAGGTGGTTGAATATGCTTGGAATTGTGATGGAGTGGGTGGGGTGAGGGGAGAGGCGACGGAGGTAGCTTTGAGTTTGGGGTGATTTAGATTAGTACTGTTGTGGTTGGAGAAAGGGAAATGTGATTTTGAAATTATGATTAAACTACATACATGTCTATCATAGACTATCGGCTGTTAATACACATTCAGTCTGCGCATTTTTTGAATGAGATCTTTGAAATTCCATTGCTGTTTTTCGGCAATTTAGTTAGTCCACCAAACATTAGAGGCCACGAAATAGGTCAGTAAATGATGTCATGAATCACTGGAACGAACTAGAGAGAGTTAGGTAGCTATGTATTTAGCATACTCTACTGCGAAAACTCGAGACGATAACTTACTACCGAGGTTCTGCTGCTTTTCTTTAGCCAAGTAGTCAAACAAAGTAAATGGATGAAGATGATCATTAGACGATAGTCGACCTCTTTTTACCACGTGAAGAAGAGTCTAAAGTGGTGAGATAGATTCCCGAGATTCAGCGTTGATATATACAGTAAGTGAAATAAAAAATTTCCCAGTCATAAGAGAAGCATGTAGAAAGATGACTTATCATACATATATTTGTATCTGCACGAATCCATCCTAGCATTCAAATCTCACCTCCCACACTCTACATTCCTCTTCCTATCTTTCCTCTCACACCCTATCCCATCCCACCATGACTCCCCCCCCCCCCCCCCCCCCCCCCCCCCCCCCCCCAATTCTCCCTTCCCCCATTCTCCCTTCCCCCAATTCTCCCTTCCCCCAATTCTCCCTTCCCCAATTCTCCCTTCCCCCAATTCTCCCTTCCCCCAATTCTCCCTTCCCCCAATTCTCCCTTCCCCCAATTCTCCCTTCCCCCAATTCTCCCTTCCCCCAATTCTCCCTTCCCCCAATTCTCCCTTCCCCCAATTCTCCCTTCCCCCAATTCTCCCTTCCCCCAATTCTCCCTTCCCCCAATTCTCCCTTCCCCCAATTCTCCCTTCCCCCAATTCTCCCTTCCCCAATTCTCCCTTCCCCCAATTCTCCCTTCCCCCAATTCTCCCTTCCCCCAATTCTCCCTTCCCCCAATTCTCCCTCCTCCCCGTCGAACTGCGTCTCAAAATCTAGCACCTATCCCTCCCACCCCGTATCATCATTCTCCCCCTCCGCAACCTTTTCCGCCTTCCCACTTCTTCCCATCTCACCCCGTAAATGCGCTGCGCATCGTTATCACATTCCTCCGATCATTACTGCGAATCGAGATGCGTATACTGCGATTCGCCTACTGTATCACAGGATGTTTGATTGGAGATCGCATCGTATGAATCGGATCATTGGGATGATGAGGATCGGGTGTGGTTTAATCCGGAGATTAATATTTTATGTTTTGGATGGAATCTACTGATACGCTGGGTTGGAAGTATGTGTTTGGGTATAGAGAAGATTTGGCACGTGTGCGTTTCTTGCCTCTTTATGATATCTTTGGAGAGAGAGATTGGGAGTCTCGAATTATTGACTCTCAGAGCGGAAGAGAAGAACTAACGCGGGATTTGCCCAGTACAGTCATACAGTTAGCTTCTTTATGCGTACATTTGGAAAAGTTCTGTTGGGTAGTAGGAGAAGAAGAAGGAAGAGGAGGAGGAGAGTACGTTTTGTGAAGAGCTAAATTTACAACGTTGTGAGATATATGTGCGTAGAAGTTCTGATTTTCTACAAATGTATCGGTCAGAATCTGACACCCATACGCATACTCAAGACTCGAGTGGGAATCTGGAGCCAGAAAAGATTCACACGATATCTAATCCCAATGAGACCCGCGAGAAGTTGCAGATCGAGCGAGAGAGATGGCAAAGAATGACGTGTTTGCGATCTACCAAAGAATTGGAGGTCGGAAGAGACATGTATAATTTCCTACCAGCTATACCATTAATAGTAGACGACTACAAAGAGAAAACTCTACATCGTCAAGTCATGACTTTTCGCAACATGGTTTGTTATCGATATGTCCCGTGGAAATGGTATCTTATTAATAGCAACGTGCAACCGAAGTTCGCTTCAAATCATATCTAGGGGAGTTGAACTCATTACAATAATTGTACATTGTATATCGCGGGATGGAGTTCACCTAAGGGTATTCTCTTTTCTCTGCGTATAGGTGTCGTTGTGGTGATCATCACAAGACTCGCGGAGTCAAGATGGGAGTCTTTAGACAACCTCTCATTCCTCTTTACTCAAATCATCCTCTCATCATCCCTGAGATATTCAAATAATTCCTCAAAGGGAAGTAATAACACATATCTAGCAAACACCTCATGACAATACCAATACACCAGTATTTCCAGCTCTCGGACAATCTTGCCATACTGCACATGTTCCCAATGCTGGTCCGCTCCAGAAAAGAAAGACCTCTGGATATCCTGCAACTACGGTCGAACCATCTGGTTTTCTCGAGCTACTCCGATGCTGACATGCTCAAGCTTGATTTTCGAGATTGCATGTTTATGCACTTTGGCCTTTGGCTTTGCGTGGATTTTGGGACCGATTGCTGTATTAAAGGGATAGGGATAAGAGAACGATACAAGATTCAAGAACGTACTTCGTTTTTCTCATTCCTTTCTGTTCATGCATGGAATCTTACTGCGTGAATCTTAATACGTCATTTGTATCACCGCATAAATCCACCCCATCTGTAAAAGCAGCCTCCTTATCAACACCCTCGATGCCACGACTTGACGCATGCATACAGGCTGAAGTGATCTCAACAAAATAAACATAAGAAAACCCAAAACACAAGCACAAGCTATTTCTTTTCATCGCAACAGAAAAGCATCATACAGCATATCTTCTCCAGAATGTTGGGTATAATAAGCATCATAATCCTATTTTTCTCCTCCCTCGTCTACCCATCTCCCCACCCCCAAACCAACCCACCATGTCGCTACCTCCCAAGCGATCCCGCATGGCCTAACCAAACAGTATGGAATCACTTGAATCAAACCGTATCCGGAAACCTTATCCGTGGTGTTCCTCTAGCCCAGCCATGTTATGAACCTCATTTCGATACTGAAAATGTTCTCAAATACAAGAATCATGGCTTTTACAATCACCATTGTGTGTTCCACCCTCACGCTCAAAAACAAACTCAATGAGACAAATAAAGCTGATACGACTAGTGAAACCAACCCCGTGAATATCATGTCACCCTACTGGCTCAATAACTCCTGTTCTCCATTTCTAGAATCAAACACGAGCAGCATCTGTACACTAGGAAACCTTGCTTCCTACGCTCTCAACATCAGTTCTGCTTCAGATGTTATTACCGGTCTCAAATTCGCACGGGAGAATAACATCAGACTTACTATCAAGAATACAGGTCATGATTTTCTCGGACGCTCCACCGGTGCCGGTTCACTAGCTCTATGGATGCACAATCTAAACAATATAAGTTTTCTCAATTACAGCAGCGGCTTGTACACAGGACCCGCAGTACACATGGGTGCTGGAGTTCAATATACCGATTTATACCCCCTAGCCCAAAAACACGGGTATCGAGCCGTCGGCGGTTCATGTTCTGGAGTCGGACTAGCAGGCGGTTATACACAGGGCGGTGGCCATGGACCACTAATGGGTGCCTATGGAGTTGCTGCTGATCAGGTACTAGAATGGGAAGTTGTGACTGCCACGGGACAACATCTAATTGTTTCGCCCACGCATCATGAGGATTTGTACTGGGCATTGAGTGGAGGTGGAGGTGGAAATTTTGCTGTAGTGCTTTCGATGAAGGTTCGGGTCTATAATGATGGTCCTGTGGCTGGTGCGGCTTTCTCTTTCAAAAATGGTAATAGTACTGCGTATTGGACTGCTGTTGGTGCTTGGTTACAAACTTTGCTTGTGTTGGATACTATTAAAGACCTTACCACCGTCTCGACAATTACAGCCGGGAGCTTATCGTTAAACTTCGCTTTATTGCCAGATATCACTACAACAACTATAATTGACAATGCTTTAAAACCATTTTTCAACAAGCTGGAGGACCTCAATATCTCATTAGACAACAGCTATACCGCTGAAGTTCATATTAACTTTGCCGAGTCCTACGATCACTGGGTCTCACAAGCAGAGACTAGCAATATCTCGATAGGCGGACGAAATATTCCACGCTCAACGGTGCAAGATAGCGCCACTCTGCCTGCACTCATTTCCGCTTTTCACGATATCGCGGATGAAGGAGGAACTATCTTCCTAACTGCGGCAAATATTACTCATGGGAACTATACTCCTAATGCCGTACTTTCAACTTGGCGCGCTGCCTTGTTTGCTGTTGCATTTTTGAAACCGTTAGCCGGAAACGCTGAACTTCATGATATCCGTAATACTCAGACAAAATTGAATAGTTGGCAAGGAAAGTTGCGTGCTATCACGCCCGGAGGAGGTTCATACATGAATGAAGCGACGTGGAACAATCCGTATTGGAAATATGATTATTATGGGTCAAATTATAAGTCACTATTAAAGGTGAAGAAGAAGTATGACCCGGAGTTTTTATTCTGGGCGAATGCAGCAGTTGGTAGCGATGTAAATTGGAAGCTTGATGAGAATGGGGCACTGTGTCGCACATGATGTAGGAAAGAGATTTTAAGAAACTATTCTTTGCGAGTCACTCAGCTGTCAAAAGCATAATTGAATATCGACATCTCACGAGAATGCGGTTGTATGTGACTGTGAGGTTCACCTGGGAACGAAAAATACACATCAAGAAATGCGATCAGGATGGTATTGCTGTGATATTGTGCCTGGGTGTAGTCAAATGTGATATATCAACGATGAAAGGGTGTAAATATCTAAAGATTCTAAGTCTCCTTGAATGCCTCAAGGCCCAGATTTCGTCAACTTTGAGTCTTTGAGCTCTCTTCTTTTCCAATTCTCACTGACACAATGATCTCTTGATCTCTACTCAGTCGAACAAGACAGCATCCAATAGGAATAGCTTCAGAGAGCAAGACGATAAGGAAATTGAAAACTGGAAACCTGATCGAATGGAGCTTATCAGAGAGTACCCACGAATCCAGAGATGGAGGGTGGGATTAATCTTCTTTCTAAAGAATAAATTGATCCAACACCTTTAAACAGACTGAGTAAGCACAAGCTGCGAGTTGCAAATAAAACGCTTGAGTTCAATAAAGTAAATGAAATAGAGGTGGCAGTAGTGGAAGAGGTTTATGAAGTTGTGTAAAACTACAAGATAGCAAAGTTCATTGTAATGAACAAAATTGTTGTACACATCTAACGAAAACGCTTACCGAACGACATTCACATGCTTGATAAATGAAGAAACCCATAATAATCACAGAAAAATCCATAAAACAATCCAAATAGAACAACAAATTCTCAGAATGCATCAATATATAGTCCAAGATCGAAATGAAGATACAAAAAGCGACAGTGACCTACCTAGCTAATTGATTCCCACGTTCCACGACTTTTTCAAACCGCCTTACCTAAGATCATACGTTTCCCCTCAGCCACCCGCCGATAACAGGCTCTACCTCAATTTGATACTCCAACTTTCCAATTCTTTTTGTTGCACGTCTCGCAACATGGGATATGTCCAAATACGGCACATTGAATATGGGAAAGAAGTATCGTCTTTTGGGGATTGGCATGAAGATTGATCACTAGAATATTCTGTTTATGGGTAGAACCGACGCCTCGACAAGCCTAATGTGGTTTTGCTGCATGATTTGGATATTAATTCGTCCACTCGGTGTCGGGATTGAGCGCTTTGTCTGGGATTGAAAATTGAGATTGGGGAAATTATGAGCGTCGATGAAGAGAGTGAGGAAGTCATTGTTTGAGATCGTAAGAGTTGTGTGGATGGAGAATCATAAATTGATTAATAAGTGGAGTGGCGACTTTTCTACACTTCGCCACCCTTCGGGACCGAGAGATCTTGTCGGTTCCGACAGTTCACAATATGAGCCAATTAGAAGTTGACGGGAGTTAGAAGAAACCCGAAAATCCGAATAATTCTTGGCTTTGAGTCATCTTCACTAGCTTGACTCACTCTAAGACCATTCCAATAGATGAGCCACACTTGTTGAGGGGAAAAGGAAAAGCTTACGCCACATCAATGCTATGTGCTTGACCGACGCGCGGCTACTTTCAGCTTAATCACCAACCACAGCTCTTCAGTCTGATGCATTTCAAGGTTTTTACCATTTCCGTGTGGGGTACGTCAACAGCTTGTTGACTGGAAATAGGTAGGTTTGTGTTTCGTTGCCATTTTTGCCTCCCCGCTAGTTTCGGTGTTGAGGTTACGCACTTACTGGCTTGCCTCGAAGTCTGAGGGCCTTGGGAAGAGGTATATATTCCTTGATCCCACCCCTCGATTTTTGTATTCTTTCTTTAATCTATATCATCATCATTATCAATTCATCATGGAATTCAACAATCAAAACAACAATCAGCAAGCAGGTCCCTTCTGGGATTTTGTACGCTCAATGCAACCACAAAACTCTGGAGCTGGTGTCGACCACCCTTCGCAAGAGTTCAACATGTGGGGTCCACCAGAAGGACCTCATGGCCCTCATGAGCATCCTGGACGACATGGTCCAGAGGTGCTCATGGCCCTAGAGGTGATCATGGTCCACATGAATTCGGTCCATTTGGTCCATTTGGTTTCCCTTTTGGCGGACCAGGACCATTTGGTAGAGGTGGGTTCGGACCAAGAGGAAGACACGGTCACAGAGGACATCGTTCCTTCTCTCATGGTAGAGATGGAGAACACACCGAGGGAGAAGGTAAAGAGGAATTCCGAGGACATCGTCATCATGGCAGAGGCAAACATGGCCGTAGAGGTGGAGAAGAATCTGGTGAGGAAACCCCAACTTCTGACACTGAAGCAGGGGAGGAATCTCCTAAACCACACCGGGGTCCTCGAGGTTGCAAAGGCAAAGGCAGGAAGGGTCACTGTCGCAGAGATGGAGAGACATCAGGTGAGGAGTCATCGGATCTTGAAGTGAGAGAAGGATCAAAAGGACCTGAATCATGTCGAGGACCTAAACATCACGGACGTCACGGACCAGGTAGCCGAGGCGGATGGGGTGTTCGAGGTGGAGGGCGAGGTGGGCCACACGGAGGACCTCATGGGGGACCACACGGTAGGGGAGGGCCCCATGCTTGGGGTGGACCTCACGGTCATCACGGAAGACGCGGTCCACCTCCATTCGCTGGCCCAGGTGGCCCATTCGATTTCAGTGCAATGATACAAGCACTCTCCTCTCACCCAATTGCACAGGCATTTGGTGTACCTGCAGCTCAGCGCTCTGGTGAAACACTCGTTCCCGAAGATGCCGACGCAGAGAACTCTTTTGTTCCCCCCATTGACGTTTTCACCACTGAAAATGCATATGTCCTCCACATTGCGCTGCCTGGTGCCAAAAAAGAAGATGTAGGTGTACACTGGGATGCTGAGAAAGGAATGTTGAACATGGCAGGTGTGGTATACAGACAAGGAGATGAGAAATTCCTGGAGAGTCTCACAAAGAAGGAGAGAAAGGTGGGTGCTTTCGAGCGTACTATGAAATTACCCCTCAACGAAGAAGATAAATCCGAAGTTGATGGTGATAACATTACCGCCAAGTTGGAGGATGGTGTTTTGGTCGTCACTGTACCAAAGGTAGAGAAAGAAGAGACCTGGACTGAGGTCAAGAGAGTCGATATCAATTGACTAGATCTGGATAATAATGCAGAGTCTGTTCGGCTTAGTTGGGAGGGTTGATTTACATCGTTCTCATTTTTAGGGTTTCCTCTTTCTTAATAGTTAGGGTTTGAATTTTGGCATCGGTATCTTGATTTAGTATAGTTACCATAAAAGGTTCCCAAGTGGACTGGAAAATAACAAAAAAATGCCACTCGGCAATATATAAAATTTGAGCATCTTCCATTGATTGATGTGAATGTTGTGACTCGAGAATCTTTTCAACAGTAAGAATATCGACAATCAGAGTGAATCGCTTCGGCCAGGCTTCAAGTTAAATAGAGATCATTGTGATGGAAAGCTTCTGAATCAGTAGGCAAGAAAAGGGATAGACGAGAGACAGTGATAGGTAGTTGTACAGTTGATGCTGAGAATAAATGATTTGAATAAGAACTCATAAAAATGTCCAATTTGTTAGAAGGAGAAAGGTTAACAAACGATACATGAAATAAAATAAAACAAATGGAGGAACAATATGTGATCACACCAGAAATCACGATCCACAACCAAAGTATAATCCGTATTCTGAAACAATCACATACCAATGAAGGTGTACATCGAAAATCTGCCATAGGCAGCAGGCACGTGACCACATAGAAACAGAAAATGCTTTCAGATGGAAGCAAGAGCTACAATCGTAGGCGTCAAGATCAGACGACGATGATATTAAGATACGGAAAATTTAACTGGAGTATGAGGATGGTAATGATATTGTATTTTGTCTGATCGATTGAAGTCCGCAAGTTTGCAAGTTTGCAAGTTTGCACCACTGGTAATGAAATCTCAAAGGAGGACTCAGATACCAACTTCAAAAGTACATTTTCAAGGGACGACGCGCCTACAACAAGTAGCACAAAGACGTGATACAGACGTGATACAGACGTGATACTTATTGATTCATGAAAGCTGTCTTTCTTGTATTAACTACATCTTTTTGATAATCTTACAAATTTGCTTCAATTTTTACCATCCGTGAAATCCAGACCCAAACCATCCATCCATCCATCCATCCATATCCATATACTTAAACACCGGCTGATAATTCTTGCAAAGCTCCCGCTGCTTCCTGCTCTGCTTTTGACAACTTTCTCCGTGACAACTTGGCATCATGTTCCGGATCATCGAGAGATTTCCGCTTGTTGTGTTCGGAAGTTGGCCGACTTGATGATGATGTCGATGAGGAAGCTGGAAGAGCTTGAGGCGTTACTGTCAAGACAAGGTTGTCGATGAAGTTACGTAATTGATCGAAATGTTTCGATTCCTCTTCCGTTTGAATGCATGCTGGTGTTGGAAATTGTGATTCCGATGCAGATGCGTTGATAGCTTTCATTTGGTGAGTTTAAACTTTGATTTCGAGGTCAGAAAGAAAAGAGTGTGAAGATATACATACCTCTTCGAACGGTATCTTGAATTAATTGGTGACCACTGTTGCCAGGAAACGCCAATAAAACTCTTTGAAGTGCGACATTGAGCTGTTTACGGTGAATGTTAGAGGCAGCACGGCAAGAAAAATCAAAATGGAAGAAAACCACATACATCTCTGATACTTTCATCTTGTTGATAATTCATCATGATTATTGAAAATTTCAAGTCAACAACTTCATTCACGTCTTAAAACACTTCAAAATTGACATTTACCTCTTTCACCAAGTGAAAAAGAAAAGTCATTGATTTTGGGGGGAGGATTGGATTTTGAGGTGGAGTTGGAGTTGGAGTTGATTTAGATTTTGATTCAAATCGTCGAGATTTCACATGATGAGGATGAGAAGGGAAGAGAAGAGGAGCTTTTCAATTCTTAGCTAGCCAAAACTTAAAAGCCTGGCTTTGAAAGACTGTGTGTGGCTTGGAACTTCCATTTATAAACATTGTGAGACATTTCCAGCATTCGGAACGGGCAGACGCCACATGTGGCGCAAGATTACTACCAGGTAAGCCTCTACGGCAGTATCCTCTTAGAGATACTCCGGTTTCCCCCACAACCATTCATCTTCGTATTTTCAAACTTTCTTCCTTATCGACTTTTCCATCAAAGCTTTTGCAAACTCAAGAAGCACAAGGAATAGCTACCTACCCTCACTTATCCACCCCCTCGTCAACTTCATCTTTGATCCGGTCTCGTTCGCACGCTTGCGCCAAATCAGAAGATATTTCTGGATACCTACAATTACTGGGTGGATTGATACATAGAATTGGTTACACGATTGTACGTCATTATCATCGCATACCACATGCCAAGCATATCAACATACTAAGTCAACTATCTCAAAGTATCTTTTTTTAGCCTCATTTCAAGAGGTGTTTGAGACTTCGCGACCCTTTATTCATTTTACTCTCCTCCCTGATATCCAGTTTTGTTCGCCCCCTAGCTGGATTGTTACTTCGCATTCTCATAACTTGTCAGCACACACACCAGAAAACAAGCAAACATCATGTCAGATGAACTCGATTACCTGCAGGACGGCTTTGATCCAGCTTCCCTTACAGTGCCTCGAATCCGCTCTGTTCTAGTCACACATAATATCGGTTATCCATCCGGTGCGAAGAAAGCGCAACTCGTCGAAATCTTCAACGAAGATTTAAGACCACAGGCACGAAAGATATTGAACGAAAGAGCGCGTGCGAAGAGAACGAGTCGAGGAATCGTGGATGCGGAATCGTCACAAGAGAGCAGTGCTCAGGAAAGTATAATAGAAAGCCCACGGGAAAGTGATGTTATCCTGCCACCACCGCGGACACGAGTTGTGAGACAATCTCCTGCAAAAGTTAGAGCATCGGTGGATATTAGCGATGATGAGCCAGCGTATAGGAATACCAGGAGATCAACTAGGTCTATCAGCCCAGTAAAGAGAATGCCTAGAGCTAGTAGTCCTGTGAAAAGGACACCCAAACCAAGCGTCAAACATCCCAGGCAGGAGGAGGAGACTCTTTCAGACGATGACGATGTCCCGCAGACTGTGAGAAAATCAAGAAAAAGCACAACAGTTCAAACGCCGATGGTCGGGGCAAGGGACAATTTAGATGGAGTGGTACAAAAGAAAGACTCGCGGAGAGAAAGCAATTTCACCCACGATAATCCCTTTCAGAGGGGCTCGCCACCTAGAATACCCATATCAAGTCATGACAGTAAGAGGAAGAGCATGGGCGGGAGTGCTATGAAGGAATTGGAAAAACGAAGGAGTTCGATTTCGAGAAGACGCACGGTGACCCCACAAGCTAATGTTGGAATACGCCCGCCGACTTCTTCCACTTTTGAAATTCCTGTTAGTAGCCTCGATGGCCTGAAGGATTACGATGAGAATGGAGTAGAGATTAGTGAGGATTTTACTCCAGAGGCACAATTCGAACTCGAGCGTGAGCAACAGAGAGGGCGCACTACGATTCAGCCTCGACGAAAAGCATCAAACGGCGTCAGCATGAGTGGACCTATTTGGATGATTCTTCTTACATTGCTTGGTGGTTATGCTACTTGGTACAGACAAGAGAAAATTGCAGTAGGCTTCTGTGGAGTAGGTAGAGAAGCGCATTCGATAATACCCGTCAGACCAGACCTTCCGGATTGGGTACAAGTACTCGCCGAACCGCAGTGCGATTGGTGCCCACAGCATGCTTATTGTAATGCCAACTATGAAGTTCAATGCGACCAAGATTTTATTCTCAAGCATCATCCTCTTTCGTTAGGTGGATTCTTACCGCTTCCACCAACTTGTGAACCCGATGGAGAGAAACAGAGGCGCGTCAAAGCTGTCGCAGATCGAGCTGTTGAGGAATTGAGAGAGAGAAGAGCAAAATGGGAATGCGGTGATTTGACAGATGAAGCTGGTGCACCCGAACCGACTGTTGAGATAGACGCCGAACATTTGAAGAAAGAAGTTAGCCAAAAGAGGAGAAAGGGCATGGGAGAAGCCGAATTCGAGGAATTATGGCTTGGTGCCATCGGAGAGATCAAGGGGAGAGATGAAGTAGTCGTTGGTGCTGATGGGTAAGTTTTGAATTTCTTTCCTTTTTGATCCTTGTCACTGTTTGTACATGTATTCTTCCTTTTACCACAATATCTTCTGACAACTCGGTTCACTAATCAGGTTAAACATCCCCGTTGTAGATCAAACACCCTCACAAGTACCTCACTCGCCCGTCTCCCCCTCGTCTGCGCCGTCAAGCGATCCTTCAGACACACATTGGCAAGATATTATCTCGAAATTGGATCTCTAATTCTAGCCTTTATTCTCTTCCTCTACGCCCGTTCATCGATTCGCAATCATACAGCTACGAAAGCCGCAATTCCTGCTTTGGTCTCACTTACCCTTCAACGTCTCGCTACTCAAGCATCCCTTCACGCTTCTGATCCAGATGGATTTAAGGACGGTTGGATCAGCATAGGGCAATTAAGAGACGATGTCCTCCGCGATGAACATAGTTTGAAAAAGCGAGAACAAATCTGGACAAAAGTCAAGAAAGTAGTGGAAATGAATTCGAACGTTAGATCTATGCAAAGGGAGAGTCAAAATGGTGAGATCTCAAGAGTCTGGGAGTGGATCGGCGCATTGGAGGATGTAGATGGTAGTGTTAGGAGGAGAAAAAGTGGGAGAGGGGGTTGGAGTACGCCGGGGAGGGAGAGAGATGATAGAGAGGAATTGGAAAATACAATTACGCCGAGGTGGGACGAACCAGGTTCAAAGGGTGTTTATGCTTGAGGTGGGAGGGTATTTATTAGGAGACTTGCTTTTCATTCAATTCAGAAAACAAACAAACTTGTTTACATTTCGTTTTTCAATATTGATATCCAGATGTTCTTTTTGTTTTGGGGTTTGGGGATTGTAAGCACTGGTGAGCGTGAGGAGTGCGTGACGCGATGAGGTGATGGGATTAATGGGCGGGTATCTGTGCCTAGAATCTTGAGATTGAGATTGGGAATGTTATTCAAATCTGACTTGTCTACGAGATGTGTATCTTTCCCTTTGTACACTATTATTTTTCTGTTGGTTGCTTAGTTGGTTGATTATTGATGGTTAGCTTGAGCGAGCGAGCGGGTGGGTGGTATTTAAGTGTGTGTGTATGTGTGCGTGTGTGTTTGTGTGTTTGTGTAGTTGTGTATTGATGGATGGATTGGTTGTATGGTGCTTGGAGAGTTTGATATATGCTGTTACTGATCTGATCTGATCTAATCTGATCATATCATAGCACTGTGATGCGGATCTATCATGGCGGGAAGTAAGAGGAGAGATGGGATTGCAAGGAGGGATGGATATCTGAATGGATATTTGAATGCGTAGAGAAATTGATTGATGCATGGATAGGATAAATTGACGCTTAGGTACCTACCTAATTTTGTATGGTGAGATAGTAGCATAACATGATGTGACATATATATATATATATGTGTGTGTGTGTGTGTGTGTGTGTGCGTAGTGAATAAATAGTATTGTATAATATAGCATAACATAATATGATATGATATATTTAACCCAGACTTCCATCACTTTTCCTAGAAGCGCAAGAGTTATTCCTTTTCAATACATCTATCCCATCTTATCTCGCGTCTGTAGGGAGGAGTGAAAAGAAAAGAATGGAAAATAAAGAGGGGACTGGTGTAAAGAGGGGGTTGGCGCAAGTAGGTATCGTGGTTATTGGTAACTTTGAATCTAGCTTATATCTAGTTGAAGTTGTAGTTGGGGTGGTTTGTGATGAGATGTGATGAGATGAGATGAGATGAGGATTCTTACGCCGGGTGTGTCTATTATGATTTGGGTTTTTATTTCATTTAGCTTTGTTTCATAAGAATGGTGAGAATTTTGGGGGTTGAAAGATGAATTGATGAGATGGATGGACGGAGTATTTTCATTTTTGTTGATGGGATGTGATGCGATGTGATATGATGTTGATTTCGCATGTACACCACACACTCACTCACCATTTGCCAACTTCGCGCAAAGAAGTTGTGATGCCGGAGCCGAAAAGAATAATCTGGCTAACGAGATAGATACGTAGATATATAATGCGACATCCTAGTGAGACATCGACATCATAAAGAAACAAAGTACACACCTCTCTCATCTTCCTCTCCTCACTCACTCGCTTCCCCATCCCCATCCTCTCTCTACCGTACAACGTCCGTCTGCCCCACTTATCCCTCCTCCTCCTCCTCCTCCTCCTCCTCAACTATCAAAAATGCAAAACCTACTGAGCGCGACTTCTCGCGCTATAGGGGAAAACCGGCACCACCGGTTTTTTGGATTAGTACCAACATCCCACTCACGCCCACACCCGAGATCGATGCGGGATCGGAATGGTATATTCTTGCTTCACTGGGCGAACTGACTTGAGCGAGTGGGGTTGACCACTCTGCCAGTTGGTGGGATGTTGTGGTAGAAAGCGTATTGTTTGAGTATATGTATGTGTGTTTAGCGAGAGGTGGTGAATATGAATGACACGGGTAGGTGGATGGATTGGGTTAATGAGTGAATTTGGTGGGTGGGACGTGGTCGTATTGTAGGTGTGTAAAGTTGGTAGGATGGTAGGTTGATTACCTGAAAGACTGGGTTGGAGATATCGCAATCTGGCAATGTTAGTATGGCAAATGATCATTGACTCTATCAATCACCATTGTTGCGTTTAAGATTATTGAGGGGCAATCCTTATGGCTCTCAGTTTAGTTGTGGATGGTTTGAGTTTACCATCACCCTGGACTTCTTTGTACGTCGATTACACTTGTAATCCCATCAGCACTCTTATACCCCCTCACACACCACTGAAAAACATCCTAGCCGCAGCATTAACATCAGCAATATCATAAAAATTACCAATACTTATCCCATACTATCTTGGTGTTCAAGTCTATCACGGGCAAACTGATAGCGTGGTATGAACCGATAACGACCGTCGTGGTCGAGGTCGCAAGCACTGATAAACGGAGGGATCATTCCTGCCTCGACCCTCCGATGAGAACGCATGGAAAACTAGCACAAATCCCCAGTAACTCGGTAGCTCCCATACACTACTTATCTTTGTGGCGGTCGAAGCTATGACATACTACGCAATACCTTGGAGATTCATGCCACAGTCTGGGGAAGATTTTGGCCCAGTTTCGAATTCATTGATTTGATGTCTCCATCGTTATCTTCGAATGACAAATATCAAGCTTTCTTTCTGACGCTCTGGAGATGCCAAAGCCTTCAACGAGCACGGAACAAGTGTTTAACGTGTGCTCGGGCGTCGTTTGTGATATACCGTTAAGCCGAGGCAATATCTGCCGGAGCATTCCAACAACATGTGTGTTTTGATACTTTCGCATGCCTTGACCATCTTTGTAGACCAGATATTCAAGTTGCAGGGCAGAGCAAAATACTTTAACATGTGTGTTATGAGAGTAGATCAACTATTTCCTGGGGTCTGGTCTGGTCCGAGGGTTTTGAGAAGAAACCACAAGCAAACAGTGGCGGTTTTCTTTGGCAACTGTTCTGTATATGCATGTGGACACTGAAGCACTGACTCGATATCTATCGGCTCACTTGATGTCCGGCAGATAGTTATCATGTGTTCAAATCGTAATAACGCTTTCATCTCTTGATACCCTTATTCAGACATGATGATCACATCGCAGGGCTATGAGAGTTGACCAGTCTCAATATTCATTTAGAAAACATGGGATATTGTTGAAGATCTGACTTATGCTGGAGTCGATGAAATGGGACTTAGATTTGTTCAAGCGGATCAGATATTCGGAAGCATCCGAGATCAATGTGCTGTAATTGTGATAGTTGAGAACGTGCGTCTAGTTATCTAGACTTTCACGAGAATATGCGGGGTCGTATTATTGCTTTTGCCAACTTTGCGTGCGGTGTGAGGCACGTGGAATGATGGTATATCTGCCGGCATTGTAACGAAGATCAATGGCGATCCAACAGGGGAGAGTGATGATCTTTAAGATATCACCGAAGTCCTTATTGATAAATCTGGGAATAGTGTCAATTGCCCGATGCCATTGTTGACATTCGAGTAAGGTAAGACATATGAGCGAGCGAGCGAGCGAGCTAAAGAACCGTGGCATTTTACACGTGAGTAGCGGCACATGTCAATTATGAGTAGAGTAAACAATGTGGCCAAAACTTATGGCACACATCTTCCGGAGCTTTCGGGTTTTCATCCATATTCAATTCAATTCAATTCAGTTCGGTTCAATCTAATTCAATCGTTGGTTCAGTTGGTTGTGGAAATTTGCAGCGAGCGGTTTACTGTCAAACGGGAAATTGGAAATTAGAAGAAATCTGGCTCTGCAAGGAACGGAAAGGGACAACAATTCTTGACGAGTAGAAAGCTTTAGATGATTGTTCTGTAATTTGTTAGATACATTCTGCTTACTATTCTCGACTATTCTGACCAGGACTCCCCAGATGATCGAAGTTCGGAAACACCCAAAAGCCTCCTGATTGCGGATACTTTCATGTGGATTCACGATCCACTTAGTATTGTTAGGCTGTGAGGGTATGAGCATCCCCCTCTCCCTTCCCCCCCACTCCCCTGATTTCCCTCATAGAACCTCCCCGTCCCGCGTCTTTCGTTCCTGTCCCTTGTTCCTGAAAATTAATGATAGCCATTTTGATATCGACATCCAATAGACCTAGACGGAGTCGAATTCGTGTCTCATTCCGACTTCGCACGATGATATGCATCAAGTTGTACTATCATCATTGTACGATTCAGGGCGACATACAATCTCTCGTCTAACTGGTAGTAGTAACTTTTCGGAAGTCAATTTTGAGTTTTCTTGATCGACGGCGGTTTCGATCTTTACAACGTTATCGACGTTTAAACTTCACAACAACCACCACGCAAAAGAAAACTGATGTCGGTAGGTATTAGGTAGATTTTTGGATAAAGTCAAAATTGATGTAACGTAGGGTTACACCCAGATATTTATTTTATGGCTTCCATACTGCATGCAGCCACGCAGTCACACCCTTTTCTGTCTAAAACTCCTAGCGAGTCACTTTATCTCATATATTACTTAGCACCGATTACAGCTGACTCGAAACAAGTAGAGTCCCGGAAGAAGTTTGTGGTACAAGTGCCTGTGTGTCGTAATCGGCTATATGGACCGATTAGACACTAAGGCCAGCAGCCATCATCATCATTGTTAATTTCAGGATTCATCCTCAAACATTGCAGCTTTTAGCTCTATATTGACTCCCGAAGACATCTTTCATTGATTCGTTGTCTACGCTAGCATGATTTTCCGATATAACTCCACGAGTGATGATGATATACAACCCTTCGGTATCTACTTGGCAGAATCGACGCCACTCATTCCCCATACTTAATTGATATTAGTCTCGTACGCGAACTCGCTATGGGTATAAGCTAGACTACTCAAGTATAGCAAAGTCATGCCTTATGCGGCATCCTTCCGGAAGAAAGGCATATTGCTCGCCCGTAACCCGTCTTGCGGGAGATAAGATTTTCTATTGGTTTTCGAAAGGTCCCGAGCGGAAGGAAATTTGCTCGAGCACGCCAGCATGTCCCCACTTGCCAAATTTTCTCAGTGGACCACAACTACCTAGTAGGTCAATATTCCGTCAGGATCAGGACTACTCTGCATTGAGAACTGCAGTGCATGCCACAATCTGCCGAAATGTTCCAAGATGGTGAAGAGTTCTAATGAGCATCAGTTCCCGAGTCCCTTCAGAGTTGTTGAGGTTCATCGTAATATGTTTCGTGTCAGAGACTAAAATAATCGCCCCCCTGTGGTTCATTGATACCATATCAAGCTAGTGAAACCGTGCCCTGCGACAAGATGCACCCCAAATTTTAAGTTTAGCGGGATGAACTGCAAGCATAGTCTTCTCATATCGAGGGCCTTTCCCACTATCCACTGCTAGTGTCTTGTATAGTGGTTCGGCATCAGCAAAATGTACACTTAACTCACACTTAACTTACTCTTCTCAACAATGATTATCCCGATTCTCAACCTCTCGAGCTTTCTCTTCCTACATTGATCGACACTCTAGACAATGGAGAAGATGCAAGTTTGACAACATATGGTGAAAAGAAATTGCTATATGTAAAACCTATCCCGGTTCATGAACGTTGTTCATCCACGATACCCAAAGTCAACATGAGAGTCTTTGCTTGGCTATCCTTACTGTGCGCTGTGCTGCCAGTCAACCTCGTTGCCGCATCATTGTCAATAACTGACGTTGTTGAAGCTCTTCCTTCATGTGCTGTAAGTCATGGATATTCTTGAAACTTCTAATATAAACTGACATCGTATTAGCTCACTTGTCTTACCACAGCTCTTGCAAACTCGACTTGCTCCCCTACCGATCAACAATGTATTTGTACGAATGTTCCTCTAAATACAGAAGTTAACATTTGTGTAATGGAGGCATGCACTATTAAAGAAGCACTTAGTAAGTCACAACCAGTTACTACAACAATTCTAGTTCTGATGATTTCTAGGTACCAAAAATGTTACGTCTGTCGCCTGCAATGCACCAGTCAGGGACAAAAGGAATTTATATAATTGGATATCCAACTCATTCGTCATTGCTTCCTGGATAGCATTCCTTTTGAGAATTGCTTCAAGATTCACCTCTGATACTCAACTCTGGTGGGATGATTATGTTGCGACTTTTGTTATGGTCAGTATGGCATGATTGAATATGACAGAAACATAGCTGATTCCATTATAGATTGTTGGTTTACCACAAGCTGTTATCAACGTTCGAGGCCGTGAGTTTTCCTGCGATCAAGAAAACCCGTCATACATACTTACTGAGAAATAGTTACCGGCAACGGACTAGGAAAAGATATCTGGACATTGAATTTCACCAACATCAGTGACATGATACGTGTGAGTAGTGTTACAACTAGAACACACTTTACTATTTGAAACTGACCAATTGCAGTGGTTCTACGCAGCCGAAATCCTATATTTTGCCCAAGTCAACTTCATCAAAATCTCGATCCTTTTCTTCTTCCTTCGTCTCTTCCCCGAACGCAAGATACGTTGGACAATCTGGGGTACGATCATCACGAACCTTCTGATATTCATAATAATCGACTTATTGGCCGCTTTACAATGTCGCCCAATCAGCTTTTACTGGAAAAGATGGGATGGTGAACATTCTGGGCAGTGTCTGAATATTAACGCGCTGGCATTTTCAAGTGCGGGTATCAGTATTTTAATGGATATCTGGATGTTGATACTTCCTTTGACGCAACTTTACGATCTCAACTTGCATTGGAAAAAGAAGATTGGCGTCGCTGCTATGTTGAGTATTGGTATTATGTAAGTATAAGCTCTTTACTCATTGATACCGTGAAAGATCATGCTAACTATTTCCAGTGTGACAGTCGTCAGTATCCTGCGTCTACAATCCCTCATCGTCTTTGCAAACACTCAAAATCCCACATGTAATTCTCCCTGCTTCCCCTGTCCCAAACTCCAAAACTAATCTATCCATCAAGGGGACTACGTCCAACTAGGCTACTGGTGCACAATCGAGATCTGCACCGGAATCATCTGTTCCAGCATGCCCGCCATCCGCCTCCTCCTCGTCCGCATCTTCCCCCGCATCGCAGGCACCACGCACAATTCTTCCAACCACTCCAAATCGCTCGGCTACGATCCCAGCCGTCGCCGCTCCAGCGTTCCCAAACTCGCATCGCGAAACTCCTACATAAACGGAAGACGCGGCTCGCATGCGGCGAACCAGGGAATCACAATGATGAAAACATTTGATGTGACGTCGAGTCACAGAGGCATGGGCTTCGACAAAGAAATCGAAGAGGAAGATGGCACGGAATTGGTCAGTAGACAGGCAACCAGGAGTGAAGCAGGAACGGGGGATACGGAGCGCGGGTTAGAAAATACGCAGAGTTACGAGAGTAGGGAAGACGGAGAACATTTGAGTCCGCCGCACGACCAAGATGGTTCGCGGCTGAGCAGCGCGAGGAGTATAAATGAGGGCGTGTTGATGAGTCCCAGGAGCCCCGGTTGGGTTTAATGTATACCTACGTACTCTTGTATGTTTTTTAATGACCAAATGAATGAATATGTAAAATTGAAAGTTATGAGTGGAAAGATGCCGTGTTCCGAGATATCGAAATGAATGTGTAATCGTATGGGTATACGAAGTACTCGTCGACCCTACTAGACATAGGATTCGCTCACCGGGAGGTGATGTGACAAGATTCCAGATTCATCAGACCCGCACAATCCCGACGAAGTCATGAATACCTCCTCCAGACTTCTCGTCTCAGATTACTTGACTTATCATACCTACCCACCTACTCACCTACCAATCATCCTTCCAATTCTCTCTTCCCAAGGACAGAATCCCTATTTGTATTCCTTCCGCCCTTCAACTAACGATCTATACATACCACATCCCACAAGATCAATTCCAAAATTAAAATTACCTACTACAGTATCTACGCCGAACCTTTTACTTGCTACCTGCCTATCAAAACATCCAGTTCTGCCTCAAAGCCTACTTGCTTCCTGCCTATCAAAACACTCAGTTCTGTCTCAAAGCCATCAATCAGACATTTAAATTTCAAATAACACGAACACAATATCACACATATCATCAAAAATCAAAAACAAAAACAGATCAACCACAATACCCGAATCAAAATATGTGTTTCATATAATTTCTCTCTTCTTCTCCTCCTCTCCCTTCCATTTCCCGTCCTCTCTCCCCTACTCCCATTCATTCCATTCTCAACCACGCCACGCCATGCCACCCCGCGCCCCGCCCAGTCTACACATTCCCGGATCAAAAACGGTCCAAACATGCCACGCTCGCCTGCTCGCTTAATATTTGTATGTACCCTTCAATCCACCAATTCAATCCGATGCTATAAATTCTCAGTTTCGTACCAAGGAAATCCGAGTCATCAAGTCATAGTGTTATTCCGGTTCCTTCTTTTTCTTGCTTTCTTTTCCCTTCAAGGGAGTAAGTTCTCCTATAATCTCTTGCCTTCCACTTCCATCCATTTCTGCCACCCTCTAGTACAATCAAGATCTAAGACGCAGTCTTCGCGATGATCTCATACATACGGCGCAGACCCAAAGCCGTCGGTCCTTCCTCCCTTCCTTTCCTTCCCTTCCTTCCTTTCCCGTGATCTTCCCATCCATTCATATCACCACACCCATCCAAACATATTCCCTTCCAATTGATTCCAATTCAATAACGAAACTTAAAAGTATGTATCAAAATAATGATAAGTAAACATAAAAACACATGCCCCGCTCAAGGGCCCGACCCAACAAACAACCAACAAATGTATATAGACTGAACTCCCATCTCCAATCCCACCTTATCCTTTTAAATCCATATATAAACCTAGCCGCTAATGCCTATGCCCAATGACCCAAAAAGTCAAGAGAGTCGCCGTGTAAAAGCAGATGACTAAACAATTCCACTGTACCATCGCAGTTCTGTCCCCAAATAAAAGTATACTGAAAAAGTGAAGTGAATAAGAAAACATAGTTAAAAATGCTGTACATGGTGTTTGGGTAATCTATACACTGTGCTACCCGAGTTGAATTTGTCAAGTCGTATTGCTCGATAGACCATTTGTTATACCAATATAAGAAAGAGATTTTGGGTGACTTGGTCATACGGTTTCGAAGTCATCCTCAGATTCGTATACCGAGGGTGGTTCCAACGGACCGTACCTAGCTCTATATTGCTGTAATTCTCGCAGATCAGCTGCAAGACCTTCCATAACATCTGCCATTGGTGCACGTAATTGGTCGAGGTCGGAGATAGCTATTTGACCAAGCGCCAAATGACGCGTAGCGATTGCAGTAATGCATGTCTATGATAGTCAGTGGGAATACTATAACAGCGAATTGTTGGGAAAATTACCTCGATCCTTGAGACTTGATGAGTTAAGAAGTTTAGCAGGAAGCGATCAGTCACCTCTCCACCTCTATTTTTCATCTTCTCAAGCATTGCTGTTTCAGGAGGTTGCAAAGGTTCCCCACGGGGTTCCTCTAGAGTTGAGCACAACATCTCTAACCTTAGGCTGAGCTTCCAGATATCCCAAACATGAGCCGGATCAATGGTCAATTCCGAATCAGGAGCAAGAGTGGCAGGCTCCTCCGTAATGACGGCTGCCTCGCCTTCCAGTGATCTTTGGGAGTGGATTCGGCCAGCAAGTGAATGTGGATACATGAGGTAGATGTACTCGGGATTTTCTAATCCTTTGAGCTTTCTTTCTCCCATGTCTTTGACCTCAAAACCTTGGCTGCTTAGGGAGCGAAGCTCACGACGGATTGATTGACTGATAAGATCGCTGTCGAAAGCATCTTCTGAGCCGGTAGACCCAGAGCGGTCGCTTTCGCTATATGTCTCTAGACATCGCTGAATCTCAGAGATAAAATCAGCTGATACGGTGATTTGACCACCATCGGCAACGGCAGAAATACGAGCTGCTCGATTGACCATAGGTCCAAAATAGTCCATACGTCTCGTTACTGGATCATTCTCGCACACTGGTCGACCCCAATGAGCGCCCATCCTAACACTCAGACCCTTGAAGATCAGATTTTGATTGCTGTCGTAAACTTCGTGCCCCATGTGACTCGTTATAACTTCGGCAGGCCAATTGACTTCAAGTAATGCTGCTTGAACAGCGAAACACCAAAGGAGAGCAGATGTCGCGGTAGGGAACGATACCATGAAAGCATCTCCTTCCGTCTTGACCTCATAACCACCAATGATGCGCAATTGGCGGCGCATGACCTCATTATGAAGTCTGATTGCAGATCGCATGGCGTTGGGATATGTTTCCCAAAGTGCGGTAGAGCTCTTGATATCTGTGAAGACAATACCAATGTCACCCACAGGCGCTTGAACTTCTTGTTTTAGTCTTCGGAGCGATGAATCTTCGATATCATTGATCTTCTTCTTAGGCCTCTTCGAAGGAACATAGCCCTCGTCCATCATAATATTTGGGTTAAAAGATAGACTTTGAACCCGGTGCGGTCGAATTTGAGCACGCTTCTTCAGGTCGCTAACACCCATCATCATGACCATAATCTTTCCAGAAGCGCCGAAGGCGATGGCAAGATCTCGAAGCCTTTGTGCAGCTCTCATGAGGTCATGCTTTTCATACCGGGCGATATCAACCACAAGTTCAGGGGATAAATACTCCCAAAGCTCTCTTGAAGCAATTAGTACCATCTCGTCCTGCTCTTTGATAGTGACATGCGTCACATGAGGTGCAGCTTGAACGGCTGGCAGTAGATGGACATAGCCGAATGCACGGGAGACCTCGAGAACATCATTCAATTTTCCTTGCTTGGAGACCCACCCGCCCGCATCTCGGATGCGCTGTCTTTCATTTGGTTCGGCGGGGTCATGCTTCCGAGTTAGAATTCGATGACCGTCTTTTTCATGAATGAGCATGGCTTGAGCATCTCCAACATTTGCGACATAAAGCTCGGATTGTTGCAAGAACATGATGGTAGCTACACCACCAGAGGTAAGATCGTCTTGAGCGAGAACTGCGGGTGTAGTGGATCCTCTTTGCGAAAGCACTGCCCTCTCTTCATTACTCTGAGCTGCAGCAGTAGCTAAGTCTTTGTTGAGTGACAAGAAAGCCCGTCTAAGCGCGTCTTTGGGAGTCTCGTTATTGAGAGCGTTCAGTCGTTTCAATTCATCGCTAAAAATGTGACCGAAATTTTCATGAAGATATTTTGCAATTCTCGAACCTCTATTCGACGATATCGCACCATCAAACATTCCCAAAAGGGTTTCTGTCTCGGTAGAATTGAAGCGGGGTACAACCATATCGATAATAGATAAGTGTGAATCGTTCCCCAGACTGTCTGCCATTCCATAAGCCAACTGTCCTGCAAGAGAGCCCGAAGTACGAACTCTTCGGTCTTCAGTCTGATCAGGAATAGATGGAATAGTTAAAGTTACATCCATGAGGCCTAATATTCGCAGAGATTGTAATGCGCTGAAATCCGTAAGATCACGCCCATCTCGAGCACCCGCATTTCCCGGTAGCGAGGGTTTAATCTCTAGACGTTTATTCCCGGAAAGGTTGAGATATTTCAGGTTGGTGTTCCAATTCCAGTTCCAATCGTAGGGCCAATTCGAAACATTGTACTTCAATGAGTTACTACCACAATCTAGAACGGTCAAGCGATGCGCCTTTCCAAGTTCTGCAGGCAGGGTCTGGAATTTGTTGCCGTTGATATGCAAGACTTGAAGTAGACTGAATTCTTCAAAATCATCTGAAGGGAGAGAAGTGAGCTCGTTTCCAGATAGGTAAAGCTCAACCAATTGCGGCCAGCTCTTGATGGATCTCGATGGCATATCGTTGAGATCGTTGTAAGAAAGGTTTAGAACCCGCAGTTCGCTGAGAAGAGTGAGTTCATCGAAAACATCATCGTCAAGCCCATTATCAGCCAAGTGAAGATTTCTCAGTGAGCCAGCGAATGTGTTAACAAGTTTTGCGGATAATCCTGAATCCTTACGTATGTTTACCGGTGGTGGGTGATTAATTGTACTTGCGGAAGTACTTCTTGACACTACTGAAGTCTTGCGTCCTCCTTTACCGTAAACTGATACGACTGACCCTTTCCTAGCATCAGGAACTGGTGAGCTACCTACGCTGAGAAGCCCACTAGACGCCTGGCTTGGCCTTCTGTGTCCAAAGTCCAAAGGTCCGAGCTCTTCGAAGCTTGAGTTTTGCGAATTTGGATTAAGATTATTGTTGGCAGAACCAACGTCGCCAGGTGGCTGAGGAGGTCTTGAACCTGGTTTTGGAAAGTTCTCCAAAACGTTGGAAGAAACATTGAGGAATTCTAACTTGTTTGCCCACCAGATTTCCATGGGAAGTTTCTTGAGATTGTTTTGTCTTATATCAAGGTAACGAAGTTCTGTCAGGCACCCAAGCTCCGCTGGAAGACTACTCAATGAATTTCGGGCTATACTGAAATACTCCAGTTTGCGCAATTTGCCAATCTGTGCCGGTAAAGACACAAAGTGGTTTATGTCTAGTACGAGCTTATTAAGATTTGGCATCTTGTCGAAAGCAGCATCGGGGATTTGTGCCAGCTTTGCGTTCGAGAGATTGAGTGTTGTTAGGGTGGGAACGGAATTTTTGATTTCGAATTTTGTCACAGGATTCGAATTCAATCGAAGGATTCTGATATTAGCGAATTCACATTCGCAGACGGAGACTGAATTGTGATCGGCGGAAATTTGTTCAACTTTGGGAAGGGTTGCAACGATATCGATGCTTGAAAGTAAGTTGTATCGAATATCAACTTCTTTAAGGTTCACAAGTTTTCCAAAACTGTTGGGAAGTGAACCTTTGAGTCGATTGTTTGTGAAAACAAATCGTTCCAGAGCGGTAAGTTTACCAATCTCAATTGGGAGTTCCGATATTCCGTTAAAACTCATATCCATATCGGTCAAACTCACCATATTACAAAGAAATTCTGGGAATTCTTCTAAGAAATTCGATGAGAGATTCAAAGTCCTCATCGATCTGTAAATGCCAAAATATGAAGGCAAGCTTTTCAGTCGGTTGTTAGCGAACTTCAAACTAACAAGTCCTTGCAGTCTCGATAGCTCAGCGTGATCCAAATTTTCGATTCGATTGTTTGTAAGATCAAGCATTGTCACTCGACTGCCTCGAGTAAGACTGACTGGAAGCTTCCACGCTTCGTTGCTGCGAAATTTGATGTCTCTTAGGTTGACACACGACGAAATAAAGTCTTTGGGCACGTCCAGTGACAAGTTCCGCGATAGATCGAGCGATATCATTTCTGAAGTCTTAGAATACAATGCGATCGGAATAGTGATGAGGTTCCTCCCTGACAAGTCGACATGGCTGTATTTCTGACTCTTGGGGGCAAGCCCATTATCGTTGGAAACTGACGCATAACCTCCTTGCCTAGCCGGGAGGAAAGAGAATCTACAGAGATAACTGTTATCCTCCCTTCCTACATCTTCGATTCGATCTCCAGGCTCATATCCCGCTTGTTCTAAAAGTCGTCTTTGTATAACGAGCGGTCGTTCTCCAGGAGCAAGGATTCTTTGCAAATCATGTTTCCTCATTACAATCTGGTAGTTCTCCAGATTGTCAGCCTGGTAAGTCTTTTTGTTAAGCTGAGCTACCAGTTCCGTAACGGTAGTATTAAGCGCAGTCGACAATGTAGCGAAAGTTCCGTCTGCTTTGAATATTCTTATGCAATAAGGGCTCGCTTTTTCGTCTGCTTTTTGAGGAATACCAGCTTCGTCAATCTCTGGAAGTCGCGACATATTTTCATCATCGACTTTCTTGACAGCCCAGCTGTCTGGCGCATTCCACCCTAGGCCACCTGCACTTTCGGCATCTGCCGTACCCTCATCCTCGTGTCCATTTCCGTTAAAAATGTTGTTGTCGAGTGGTGTCAGAGGGGGCGGCTTTGTTAAGATGCCTTCCATATTCGATAAATTGGTATCAAGGTGGTGAATATTGTCCCCACCACGATCTGATGTATCGTATGTTTGGTCTGTATCCTCTGCGCGCCCTCGACCTTTTCGAAACGGTAGCTTGGGAAAGGTGCCTTGTCGTCCAGCCGGTGGGCGAGCACTGCCATTCGTATACTGGGTCGTAAGGTTGAGCTCTGATCCAGTGATGCTTCCATCTTGGCTATATTTCGCGAGATCCGGCGATTCATATATCCTACCTGCATCTTGCCGCGAGGTTCCATTTATCGGTGCCCGACTAGGTGCTGGTGTTTCTTTCAAGCGAGACGGTGTGTGGTCTTTGTCCTTGTGCCTCTTGAATCTACCGGTCAGATTTAGAAGACTCCTTTTCGTACTATTATTATTGTCTCTGGGTGAAGATGGAGCGTCGCCATTGCCGTTCTTGGTTGGTTGACTCCACGTACTCATGCCGCTTGGTGTTGGGCTCTTCGGTCGTTGAAGGTTAGGATTGGAAGCGTTGGCCGAAGCTGTGCCCATGGGATTGTTCCGGTCCTTGAAGCGATTACCGAATGCAGATTCCTCTCTACTTATAGTCGGTCGCAAGGATCTAGTGTCATCATTGCTTCGATTACGTAGATGATGCCCGGGAAGATGATGAGATTTAGAAGACGATGAGGTCTTGGGTGGCTTATCCGAACTATCGTTTATGTAGCGTTCCCTATCGGGGCCGGAAAGGTTCTCTCGCACAGGAGCTTCTCCATACAGAGATATGTCCTATATATCCTCGTTAGCTTCATGTGCATATTAAACACTTCAATGCATTGAATAAGGGTCGTTATTGCCATATCATTCTCAACAACGGATTGAGAGTCTGTAGAGAAATAAGAGCGAATTGACGAAGCGTATGATTTCATCTCAGAAGCATCGAAAAAAGAAGAAATCGTGTCGAGAAGTGAAAGGCATGAATTGAAGATTACTAGTGAAGATCGAATTTACTGACCTGGGAATTCTGATATAAAAATGGAACTACTTCGCTAGATGGTACGGGTGTTCTAGGTCGGGATCCACCTGCTGGGGATGCATCTCTATAATGTCCGTGGTCTGTGGCAGATGAATGATTTCTGTCTCGATGACTTCGCGCAAATGAATGCGATCGTGCCTCCTTTCCTTGCTGCGATGGAAGGCTCGTATCGGAACTTGTAGGGTCCTCGCCAAAGAAACTGGTTAACTTTTTGTGCAGTCCACCTACCGCTCTACTGACACTGCCTTTTGATCCAGTGCTACTTGCTGTCGTTATGCTCGCAACAGATGGTCTTCTCTCATCGCCGTCGCCAAACAATGCATCTGCAGGTGAATCGCTCGCATTGGTATTTCCCGTTACTGCAGTCCCAGGTCTTGCAACCGGCGACAACTGTGAAGCTTGCGACAATGCATCGCTCGAATCATTATAGAAACTAGTAAAGCCATTTGGTGAACCGGTTGCGCTGCCGCCATTAGACATCCAAGGAGCAATTTGATTTGAAGAGCCTATCGCTGTTGGTGGATTATGATGAATCTGAGGAATGCGCCCGCCAGAGGTTTCGAGGACTGCGAGATCACGTCGATAATTGCCGAAGTCGGCCATTCTTTGCTCCCGTGGGGATACATTAGGAGAAATAGATGAAGATGGAGATATTGTATTTCGAGGTCCGGCAGACGTCGGCGAAACTGGAGCATCAATTTCTACCCTACTGCCAGGTCGAATGCACGAAGCCGTTAGTTATGGAACAGGTTCAAAGCTTTGTTCCAGAGCTGCTAATGAAGGGGATTTGGAATGAAAAGAACCCATGTGAGACAACTATCAAAGACCCCGAAAAAGAAAGAAAATAATATGAATAAATAAACCATGATTTCTTTTTTCCCTATAAACTATCAATTTTTCTGCTTACCTTGATCTATCCGTCTTCACCTGCATTGGAGCTCCTCTCTTCATTGATGAACCCTGGAAGTAGCCAGGGCCTTTTATCGTATCAGTAGATTTCCAACTTCCAGTGCTCGAGCTCGTAGCAGAGCTATTACGATATGAACCATCTTTTCTGGTCATATTTGACCAGGTATATAAGTTAAAAATTGTCCATTCGCGAAGAAATTATTAGAACGATGTTGCGATGCAAAGTGGAGGGGAATATTTGTGTGCTTCTTTTTGGAGGGGTTATTGAGGGTTGAGGTGAGGTATAAGTGCGGGTGGTGTAAGTAAGTAGGTATGTGGGTGGATGTATGGTGTATGGGTGTAAATATAAGTCTGAGTGGTAACGGGGGAGATAGATGTGAGATGCTATTCTTGTGGATTATTTCTAACTAATATTTTCGTGAACGTAAACGTAAACGTGAACGAGTGAGGAGATTGAGGAAGAGATTGGAGAGGAGAGGAGGAGATCGATGGTAGATAGGTAGGAGGTTGGAGGTTGGAACTTGGTGGTGGTGGTGGTGGTGGTGGTGGTGGTGGGATGGATGATGGATGATGGATGATAGGATTTGCTCTTATGCTCGTTCGGTGTTCTAACAGCCAATATGTCATGGCGGATTTGTACAATCTAGAGTAGTAGTAGAGCATGGGGTCGAGGTGTTTAAACCTATTAGGTCGTTAACTTGAGGTACTTTGCTTTGCCCGCAGCCCCACAGCCCTAGTTTTTTTTTCTTCGTAGGAAGTGTACTTTGTTCATTGAAGCATACTGCCCGTGAGCAGGTAGAAGCAGGTAGGTAGGTGGGTAGGTAGACAGCTACCACGATATATACCTAGAACTCCTCACAATGCGAAATATGAAATCAGCAACATACCAGCAATCACAGTAATGATAACAACAGCAACCCAAACACAAAGCACAAACCCAGAAACAAGAAACATCAAACAAGAGCTGAATCAGGATTAGGATCAGATATATGCTGATGAGATGAAATGTGTAAATTGGGAATCAAGGTCGATTGAAGTTAATTCTACGGGATGATGGATACCTAGTGGTAGGTGTGTTTGCTGTTTGCCTGCTTAATACCAAGACGATGATGTTGATTATGATTACCTATTATCAGGATTGCAACAAAATATAGAATAGTTGACGAATGTCGTATCAATCACTCTAGTAAATGTTGATAGGAATATTTCAACATACTGTACGCCAAAATGAACTAGATAGATGGGCGTCGATACATCTGCCTTGAGTAGTCTAGCAGTCTAAATGATACAAGCCATATAAAATGTATCTATTAATGCCTTCTTGTTGATTGTCCTTTGCGCTGATGTTGACGGCGTGAACAGAACAGAACAGAACAGAAAAGAACTCGAGGAAGAAAGCCAGCCTGCCCGCTGATTCTATAATCCATCTCATTCAATATTCAGATCGGAATAACTCACACAGTAGTATAAATGATTCTTTGTTGTGTCCGGAGCTTAAGCTTGCGGAAAGCTATTCTAGTGAGCTTCGATATTTTGGCCACTTGATCTGTGTCTATTGTATCCTTTGTAAAATTACAACCAAACACATGGAATTCTTAAGAACGGAATACGGTGCACGATTGAGAGGAATTTCGGGTCGGTTTGATTGGCGCTTAATCGTCTTCTTCTTTCCTTCAATCACATAGTAATTAAACCGTGCTGCATGGAATAAGCAAATCTGCAAATCTGATCACACTGCTCTTCTTCACATGGATCAATCCTTATTCATCAATCATCACAGCGCTTGTCAAAGCTATAAGAAAAAGTATATTATTGATTCAAAGGGATCTTAGGTAGGCAAATGGGTGTAGATGAAATTCTTGGCTTCGCTTCAAAATTTGAAATTTGGGTAGATCGGGGCAGTTTGATGACCGGGAGGCAAACACACTTTCGGGAATCGGAAGAGTGATTCAGAGGCAGGGCTTCAAGAGTAGGTGTCTGATTGTTTGTATTGCATCGCATCGCATCACATCACATAATTGGTGATATGCATAACTTGATCGGGAGGATGGTACTGTACACGAAGATCGATAGTCGTGTACACTCTAGATTCAGTAGTGGAGATCTCATTCAGACAGCTATCAAGAACGCTACACATAAGTAAAGTATAACTTGCCATTGTAGTTGAATAAACATCTAACTTTCACTCAGTCTGGTACATGAAGAATCAATGGACCCATGCACAAAGTCCCATCAACAGGCGAACAGATGAAGGGGCTCGGGTATCATAGCAGCTTGCGATTGCGGGCGCTGTAATTCCATCTCCCTTTCTTTGAAACGATCAATGACATCTAAAGTCGAATGGTCTTAGACTTTCAAGATCGAAATTCCGAGATATATGATCCAACGATTATTTCAAACCTTTCTTCAAATCCTACAAGAACAAAGAATGATTACTGAACATTAAGGGAGGTAGATTCCGGTCTCAAGTTACTTGAACTTGGCGTGTGTGTGTTGGTGATAGCCATGGCAGATATCTGTGTTGTAATAGCAGTGGTCATTGTAGTCACCATCGCTGCGGTCGCATTGGATGATTCCAAGCTTATATATAGCCTGATACATACCACCAGCAGTTCTTTTGATAGCTAGACCTTACCTGTTTCATCGTAGGAAGAAAAACACCATGGCCTTTCCATCTTGTTCTAAGCCACTCTAATTTGAGTGATAAACATACGTAAGTCGACAAGTATTAGATTGAATATGCGTATACGACAAAAAGACTGGAATCTTATTGAGGTGTTTCGTCTGCTCCGTACAACAAACATAATTAGAACAATCTCATCTCTCTACTCGTAAGGGGACATAAGATCTTTTGAGACCCGATTAATACCCGATCGTTAGTCAGCACAGTGACACAAAGCACGTGACTGTGACAATCAAGTTTCATCACGGTCTAATGTGAAATGTAACTGCAGAGCGGGGCTAATCCTTGTCTATCCGATCATCGGCAAAAAAAAATACCCCATAGAATGCTGATTCTATAGGTATGCGGAAATCAAGCTTAAGCTTTAGCCTACCTAGTACATAGAGAGAAGTAAATAAATCCCTCCTCCAATTCTCTTCTAGACCACGAGATAGGTCTTGGGTCCCGAGTACAACTCCAAACTTACTTCCTCGACAACATAACTCGCAGAGATCGAGTTTGGTTTGAGGTGGATATTTTCCCCTCCTACACGCATGGAATCGTCGGTATGCTGCGATCATTTTCGCAAAATGCTACCAAGGTGACAAATTTGACATGTGCAGCTGGGCGTTTACAGCAATGCTCGAAGATACATATACCGCCATGGAGACCTGCATCACCACTAGATGAGTATGAATATGAAGCTTCTATCTGAACTTTCGTATGTTTTTGCTGACCATGCCAGATGGGTAGCAAAAGATGCAAGACCTATTAGTCTGCGCCAACTTATGGTCTTCGGACGATCGTTGACAGAAGCACGGCTTGTAAGCTCTGCGAATTATGTGCGAACAGAGCTTCCTACCAGGTGAATAGAAATTCTTTCTACTGCTTCTATAGCTTTGATTGACAAGGATAGATTAGCACATCGTATACGAGACATGCAAACGCTCCCCTATGTCGTCGTCACCAATCCGCATATGAGTCAGGTCTACGAGTTATACTACAAAGCATTTGAGAGCTTGCGAAGAGTGCGCGAAATCAAGACCCTGGATGACAACGACAAGCTATGCAAAGTCATTAGCAGTACCCTACAAGAGCATCTTACCGTGATCCCAAAGCTAGCAATGGGTGTGTTGGAATGCCGAGATTTAATGAATCCTTCAGATATGGACAAATTTATGAACACAATTTTGCGATCGAGAATATCGCGACGAGTTATTGCAGAGCAACACCTAGCTTTAACCGAGACCTTCCATTCACATTGGCATTTTCCTGATGGGAAACCAGCGGAGTCGGAGTTTGTGGGCGAAGTCTTCTTAAGGTGCAATGCAAAGGAGGTGGTCGAACGAGTGGGCAGTGAAGTTCAAGCCTTAATGTCAGCTACCTATGGCCCCTCCACTATCATGCCTGAAATACGGCTTGCTGGTCATGTCGAAGCTACATTTCCATACATTCTAAGCCATCTAGAATACATAATCGGTGAACTACTACGAAATTCCGTGCAAGCAGTCGTCGAAAAACAGAGAAACGGCCGAAACAAAAACCAACCACCTCCTCCTATCGACATAACAGTCTGCGAAGCGCCCCAGCATGTGATAATCCGAGTATCAGATCAAGGAGGTGGTATACCTCGAGATATCCTTCCATACCTCTGGGCATTTAGTAAAGGACCCCGCAGTAATCAACGTCTCGAAAACCTCACGCAGGTACCAAAAATGGCCGCTACCATGCAAGAACTGCGCGTAACAGACGAAGCGCCCGGGTCGCAAGGAAACGCAGGAGCAGCAGCGACGGCAGCGACGGCAGCAACTGTAGGAAACGTAGGCCCTAGCTCTACAGCGCATGAAACATCCCTGTCTTCACTGACCAGCCGACCTCCCAATCTCCGTCTGGGTATGGGTTTACCATTAAGTCGAGTCTACGCCGAATACTGGGCTGGGAGCTTAGAGCTACATAGTTTAGAGGGATACGGCTGCGATGCATTTTTACAGATTTCAAAACTGGGGAACAAGAATGAACAGTTGTCAATGAGGGCTAGTATGGATGCTATATAGTAAGACATAATTTTTTGAATATACCCGAAATGGTTTTCTTTGCATGCGATGATGAATATCATTAAAGCCGACTTACACTTTTTTCTCAGCTTCATCTAGGCGTTCAAGTTCATGAGTTTGCGATGGCCACAATGTACAGTTGGTCAGACGATTTAGGTCAGAGGGTGATACACGATACAAGGGACGAATCATGAAGAGTAGTAGAAAGTGTAGTGAACAAATTATCATGAAGAAGCATGAATTACATCGTGGCTAAAACTAGTGGAAATAGAAGCCTCTCATAGGAAGCTATTTAGAATTAAGAAGCCTTCTGAACGTTAACTGTCGAAGAAAAAAGAAAAACCACATGTTGCAGAACGACCAGTTTTGCAACTCTCTCAGCATCACCTGCTATCATATCATCCATACTCGGGTGCCCCCGATACATCCTCACAATCCAATTTTAGATTAGAACATACTCCCCCGAGCAAGCCTTATTTAACGACGGCCGTGACTGCGAGTTGCGGCACTGCCTTGCATTTGTTCAAGTTCCTGTTCTAGGGACTTGATGGCAGCATGTGTACTCTCCAAATCCTTGTTCAAACGATCACGCTCACTGATGAGCTTCTGCTCCCATTGTCTGAAACGGTGCTCCTCAATCTTAACCTGCTCAGTGAAACGCTTTCTTAAGCTCTCTTCCTCTTCCTTGAACTTGGGGTTATCAAGCTTCCTAGGTCTAGCTTCCCCGAATTTGCGAGTCTCCATTTGTTGGGCGCGGTAAGCCTCGTAGTGTGCTTCTTCGGTAGTGTGGATGAGATCGAGCATGTGTGTTCGGATGAGAATGGATCTCAACTTCTTGAAATCGCAGTGGTCTTCGTTCTCGACTTCAGCAACACCCCATGCGTATTGACGACCCTTTACGATACGTCCATCACTAGTCTTGACATCTTTCTCTGAGCCAATGACTGCAAATGGCATAGCAGCCATCAAACTTCGTGCATGTTGAGCAGCAGCCTCGTCATCTTCCTCGATAGGTGGTGTGTAGATCTTGATGCCTTGTGCTTCAATGACAGCTTGGATCTACAGAAAATACGTTAGCTTCGACAATGATATTGATGTACTGAAATATACTATACCTTTTGCTTATAACGGGCCAAATCAGCCGGGCTTAAGGTATCAGCCTTAGCAACTACTGGAATCAAGTTTACTCTTGAACTGAGTCTCTTCATGACCTCAATGTCGAGGGGCTTCAGAGTGTGGCCAGTAGGTCGGATGAAGTACAAGCAAGCGTGTACACGTAAATCGATCTTATCAATACGGCGAGGCTGTTGCTCTTGCAACATATATGATTCATGTTGATCGTCCAAAAACTCAATAATTGGCATCCAGGAGTCGCGATTGTTGACATAATCTCCAAAACCAGGTGTATCAATAACAGTCAAACGAACTAAGATAATGTCAACAATGGCCAATTAATCGTCTCAAGTAGACTGTATGTATTGGATTCCATACCCTTGAAGAATTTCTCTTCTAATTCAGCCTTTGTGATTTCAATCTCAACAGTTTTATCCACTTGCTTTGCGTGTCTGCGTTTGTGATCGGCATAGTTTTTGATTGTGGTAGAGAAAAGGGTATTAATGAAGGTTGTTTTTCCAAGTCCAGATTCGCCAGCAACCTACAAGAGGCGATTAGTATAAAGTTATTGAAAGGTCTGAAAGCAGAATAGAGAATCACATACCATAATAGTGAAGGCAGCACCTCTCTTTGCGACAATCTTGTGTCTTTGATTTGGTAAATTCGCAATTCCGATGGGGGAAGCGCTTTCGGCGGTAGGTGGTGCCATGGTGATTATTATTTACTGAATTCGAAGATTGCAAAGGTTCTTGAAGAAGAAGAAATAGATGGAAACTGTGTTGTGATGCCTTTGAAAATAGATTGTTTTCCGATATTGCTGTCGGTGGGTTTGTGGTTGAACGAACGGTCTGGTACTCAGGAGAATAATAATCGTATCGCTGGGGTGAAATTCGAAGTACAAGCTGCCCCTGGGAATTGACTGATTCCTTATTTCGGCTAGAGAACCCCCAAAGGCCAAAAGCCACTAGAGATGCTAACAGTTGTTGGTTAGCTTACATTGAATTGCAGATCGGATTATCTTTTCGGATTAATTAGTTGAAAAAAATCCAAATCCATGCAATGCGATAAGATTTTGAAGCTCAGAAATTCATCTCAAAATATTAATATGCCATTAAATCGGTAACAATGAAGACGGAGTTTAAGGTAAGTTCCATTTCTTAACTTCTTGATATATCTAGACAAAATTGTCACTTACTAAATACTCAATTAGTTCTCCAATCTCTTAGGGACTGTTTACAGCCAAGGAAACCTTCTCTTCAGCCCAGATGGATCCTGTCTATTTTCTCCAGTAGGAAATAGAGTCACAGTTTTTGATTTAGTAAAGTAGGTTATGTCCTCTCAGGTGAATGTTGATATACTAATATGTTCTCAGTAATAAGTCGCATACACTTCCATTCGCACATCGAAAGAATATAGCAAGATTGGGACTTGCGCCTCGAGGAAACTTGTTACTTTCAGTTGATGAAGATGGCCGCGCGATATTGACCAATGTACCGAGACGGATTGTCCTTCACCACTTTTCTTTCAAGTCAGCTGTATCCGCCATATCATTTTCGCCATCTGGACGCCATTTTGCTGTGGGAGTTGGTCGAATGATCGAAGTATGGCATACACCCTCAACACCGGACACAAATTCAGAGGGGGAGTTAGAGTTTGCGCCATTCGTTAGGCACAGAGTATATACTGGTCACTATGATACTGTTCAAAGCATCGAATGGTCGAGTGATTCTCGTTTTTTCCTTAGTGCAGCGAAAGATTTGACAGCCCGGATATGGAGTTTGGATCCAGAAGAAACCTTTATACCTACTACATTGGCGGGCCACAGAGAAGGTGTTATGGGCGCATGGTTTTCGAAAGATCAGGAGACTATTTACACTTGTAGCAAGGATGGAGCAGTATTTCAATGGGCGTATATACGGAACCCCAATGCCCCTGAGCCAGAGGATGAGGATGAGGATGAGGATATGGAAAATCCAGATGACGACTCGCACATGCAATGGAGAATTACGGAGCGACATTACTTCTTACAGAACAACGCTAAGGTCAATTGTGTTGCATACCACGCCGAAACGAATCTTTTGGTTGCCGGATTCTCGAATGGTGTATTTGGACTCTACGAAATGCCAGAATTCAATATGATCCATACCTTAAGTATCTCACAAAACGATATTGACTTCGTCACAATTAACAAGTCTGGAGAATGGCTTGCATTTGGAGCCTCAAAGCTGGGGCAACTTTTAGTTTGGGAATGGCAGTCAGAATCATATATCTTGAAGCAACAAGGCCATTTCGATTCAATGAATTCTTTAGTTTACTCCCCAGACGGACAAAAGATTATTACTACTGCAGACGACGGAAAGATAAAAGTCTGGGATGTGAATACTGGTTTCTGTATAGTCACCTTTACAGAACATACCAGTGGAGTTACGGCTTGTGAATTTGCGAAGAGGGGAAATGTTCTTTTCACATCAAGTCTTGACGGGTCGATAAGAGCATGGGATCTGATAAGATATCGAAATTTCCGCACTTTCACAGCGCCCACTAGACTTTCATTCTCATCCTTAGCAGTCGATCCTAGTGGCGAAGTCGTTTGCGCAGGATCTTTAGATTCTTTTGATATCCATATTTGGTCTGTACAGACTGGCCAATTACTAGACCGATTATCAGGTCACGAAGGACCTGTATCATCACTGGCTTTTGCGCCAAATGGAGGTGTAGTAGTCAGTGGAAGTTGGGATCACACAGTTAGAATCTGGTCTATCTTTGACCGTACACAAACGAGCGAACCGCTGCAACTTCAAGCGGATGTATTGGACGTTGCATTCCGTCCTGATTCGTTACAGCTTGCTGTCTCAACCCTGGATGGACAGTTGACATTCTGGTCTGTTTCAGAAGCTGAACAACAATCGGGTGTTGATGGCCGAAGGGACGTTTCAGGTGGTCGAAAAATAACCGATCGAAGAACCGCCGCTAATGCTGCGGGTAACAAAAGTTTCGGCTCCCTTAGATATAGCGCAGATGGATCCTGTGTTCTTGCAGGGGGTAACAGCAAGTACATATGTTTGTATTCGGTAGACTCCCTTGTCTTATTAAAGCGATTCACCGTCAGCGTTAACCTATCCCTATCCGGAACGCAAGAATTCCTCAACAGCAAACTTTTGACCGAAGGTGGACCAGCCGGTCTTATCGATGAACAAGGCGAAGCCTCCGATCTCGAAGACCGCATCGATCGAACTCTCCCTGGATCAACCCGCGGGGGAGATCCTTCTGCCCGCAAAAGACTTCCCGAAGTCCGCGTTGCTGGCGTGGCTTTCTCTCCAACAGGAAGATCCTTCTGCGCAGCCTCAACAGAAGGTCTCCTCATCTACAGTCTCGACACCATGCCCCTCTTCGATCCCATCGATCTCGATCTCGCTGTCACCCCCTCCTCCACCCTCCACGTCCTCAACATCGAAAAAGACTACCTCAAAGCCCTCGTCATGGCATTCCGTCTCAATGAAGCTCCGCTCCTCCGTCAAGTCTTCGAAGGTATCCCGCACCCCAATATCGCGCTCGTGGTCGCTGAATTACCAGTTGTTTATATTCCTCGTCTGTTGCGTTTCGTAGCTATGCAAACGGAGGAATCCCCTCATCTGGAATTCTGTCTTCTCTGGGTCCAAGCAATACTCGTTTCGCATGGTCAATGGGTAGGCGACAACAGAATTCTAGTAGATTCAGAGCTGAGGATTGTGGGGAGAGCAGTAGGCAGAATTAGAGACGACTTAAGGAGGTTGGCGGATGAAAATGTCTATATGATTGATTATCTACTCAATCAACCGATCGAAAAGGGAATCGAGGGTGCAGATGCAGGAGAAAGGGATGTAGTGGTAAAAGATGTGGACATTAATGATGATGATGATGAGGCGGAATGGATTGGTCTAGATTAGGTTGTATCATATTATATGGAAGGAAAAGAAATTTAAGCTGGTTTTTGTACTCATTTATTGGAAGATTTGTTGTGTGTGTTATCGTTGTTGTTGTCGTTATTGCCTCCGGGGTTTGAATATTGTTGTGCATTCGTTCGTCAATTATCAAGATGCACACTCTGCGCTTTAACCTCAAGGTCTCATCAAAAGCTACGCTGCAAATAGAGTTACATCTCCATCAAAATATACACCCCCGTCCAATGCAAATTCTTCTCCGCCAGAAGAAATTGTCATCATCAAGAAATCATCAAATTGCTCTTTCTCTTCCCTCACGTTCCAATTGCACGGGAAGTTTCATATCATGTAAACTCATAGTTCATTGTATTTAATATTCCGTAAGCATTAATACGTATACGTATATGTATGTCTATCATAAAGTGTGGGTGGGTATCATCTAATGCGTATACCAAAAGTGATCTGCGAAGCAGATAGGGGTATCCAGAATGCGGGGTGTTGTATAGGTATTCAATGCATCCGTTATGCTATAATCAAAATGCCAGCCCGTCCATATCCAAAATAAAAATGCCTCATAGGCAAAGGCTCTCCATACTCATTGCGATTGTGTGATGCAGAAAGGCGGCCGATCCTAATTCGATAAACGAGAAATATGCTAATATCTGGTACGTCGGTAGACATTCGCATACAAACCGGCACACTAAACTGTACCCAAGCGATGATGTTTCCAAATATCAACCTCGACACTCTCGTTGCCTTTCTCTGAGCCAGCGATTTTCTCCAGTAAGCGCCAATCACATGTCTCTATCCAATCACGTTTACCATTTGATCTCGTAAGCTGAAGGGCGCCAATTTGCTTCATAAAAGCGATTGTTTGATCTATTCTGCCATGTTCAACGAGCGCAATCTTGCGGACTCTTTTTCCAGTTTTGGGACAGCGTTTTGGGAGGACTTTGCGGGTCAGAGGAAGTAAGGAGGTGATGTAGGTTGCGCCGTGGGATTGGAGGAGGTCGATTAGCCAGAGGTGGGAGGAGATGCAAGGGGAAAGTATGAATATTGCGTTATGGAAAGCACAGTTCGTTGTTTGTTTGCATTGGCCAGTGCCGGTAAAGATGGTTTTGGTAAGAGGATCAGGAGACTTTGATTTCTGTAGAGATCTTAATTGCTCTAGGGACAATCGACGGGATCTATGGGTGAGTCTAGTCGGTGTCTTTTGAGGGACGTCGATATTTTCCGAGCCTATTGGCGGGATTTGTTGTGGTAGTGACTGCTTAACATTTAGGGAAGACATAGCAGAATCAGACAAAACGAGAGGTCTTGGTTTTCTTGTTGGTGGAGGCGAAATCAGTTGTGTTGACTTGGTTGATCGCGCGACCGATGGAACTGGGATAGTCTGGGTGCCGTGATCTTTGGTAAAGGACCGTCTTGGTTGAATGACACTAGGCATAATAATTCCTGTTTCACCCCGCCTCCGAATAGGTACTAAATTCTTGACATCAAACTTAGCCTTTACCTCCAGATCCCGAGGGAAACTCGTGTGAACTGCTGTGACTAAAATATCAACTGGAATCTGGAACCCGAAGTCTTTATGGATGATGCGAGTAAGCCATTTCCCTTGAGAGCTCTGAAGTCTCGAGTATATCTGCCCAAGGCGGTCCCAGGTGTCTCTATCACTGGGATCTGCAAGAGATTTTATAGTAGCTGAGGACCCTTCGTTCTGAGCAGCAATGGTAATTAGGGTATCCTCGACCTCTTGCACAGTGACCTTCGTATGTCCAAAAACCGTCTCCTATGAAAGCATTTTAGTAAAGTTGCTATGTGAGTGTGTGCATCATATGAAGAAGCCCCTGATTATACTTTATTCAAGCGAAATGCGAGTGATTCATGGGTATCTTCAAGAGATTAGTTTCCCCCCTGAACTAATAAACTGACCTGATTCGTATCTCGTCCTATATGCTTCATGATACATTGTACACGATAGCCTATATCATTTCTAACTAAATCGTCGCGACCAGCCTTGGGATTCCACACAGGTATCAATGTCCCATCTCCCTCTTCGAGCTTTTTGAATGTGGCACGTTGTTCGACCGTCATATAAAAATACCTAGCAAGAAAGCGTTCGAAGGCTACTTTGTGGATATCGTAGTCTCGATCATCCAGAACCTCTGGTTTGAGAGTAAACAAAACCGAGGGGTCGTCTTTATGCATAGCATCCAAGGTATCGCGATGGAGTTTGAACCAACGAATCCAAGCATCACTCACCTTCTCCTTCAGAATGTTGGGAAGCAATGGGGGAAATCTGCAGATCAAGCCCTCGAGTTCGTCTAGAAGTTTACATACTTTGTAGAATGGTAAATTTTTCATTGTAAGAAAGTATGTTCAGCACAAGCAGGTGGGATAAGATGTGCTGTGATGATGAGTGAGGAGATGAATAAGATGAAGCACAGGATGGATACGTAAATCTGCTCATATTGTGTGAGAGAGTATGGTTGCAGATATAGAAAAATGGATGTGCAGTGATGTCTCTTTGTTATACACTAATTCAAGTCGCGTCGAAACTTTGCTGTAGCAGAAAGTACACTAGGAGACACGAAAACAGCTCGAGATCTCGTGACCTTGGTGCTTCCAGTCGGAGTTTATAACTTCCGACTTGATGATTTGAACTTTACTTGCTGCTTTGATCTCGAATTTCCCCTTTCTCTCGAAAAGGGCTAGACTGGCTGGACCTGTCTGAATTCAATTAAGAGTTCATCCCATTTGTTTGTTTCTTCATTCTTCATCCACTCTATCAATGCCATCTACACAAAACTTCAGGGTTGTTCCACACCCATCAATCCCCAGAATTTACGGGGATATTCGTCACTTCAATCCAGAATCATACATGATTCAAATGTCTTGTCTTGAGTCTTGACAACTAACTAATAAAGTACCTACCTAGGCAACCCAAGGATCAGCTAACATAATACCGTAATAATAAATAATAATAATAATAATAACAACAACAACAATCTCAACTCAAATAGACAAACCTAGAACAATTTCAACAAATACCTACTCGAGACTGGAGTAAGACAGAAGCGTCGAAGTCTTTCCTGTCCTTCCCTTCCCTTCTTCTTGGCTTGACTTCACTCACAACACAACTCATCTTTCTGTGTTCAAAAACAAGTTTCCTTCTTAGAATGATTGCGTATACTTCCATTTCTCTTGTATGCTGTTTATGATCATCGAGTTCATTTCTACTTGATCCAAAATCTAAAAATATCTACAATTCCATTTTATATCCCTTTATTCATCTCGTCTCTGCCCGTTCTCGTTCGCTTTCATACTCCTTTTTGGTTATTTGTTGACATATCGGCTCCCCTACTGACCAAATGCATAACGATTATTCGATTACGATAACACAAACATAAACACAAGAATTTCTTCAACATTGAATGCTTATATTCAAAATTACTTTTATTCCACTATTCTGTGATCATTATATATACTTATCCTCTCCAATATGCACAATGGATTCCTTCCACGATCGAACAACCTCAATTGATCGTGCTTCTGTTGAATCAATTCTAACAGGGGCCGATCAACCTACTGATGTACCAAGTCCCCATATTGGTACTTCGCCCAATAGAGTAAACTTCTCTACAAACCAACCACCTCGACCCATCGTACGGCCAGATCGTGCACTATCTTATACTTCAAGAAGACCAAATCGACTTTCGCTAACTTTCCCCGTTGCTCCAAGCAATGGCCTCGAATCAGTCAGAGCTACTCCAACTTCATCGAATGCTCCATCTATTCCCGGCACACCTGCAGATCCCAACGTTATCCTATCGCCAAATGATTCAAACGGTTTTCTAGTCGCCCTAGCTAGTCAGGAAAGGAGGGTTCTTGAACTTAAGGAGGAGCTCGAAAAAGCCGAAACCGAACTCAAGCAGTTGAAAAAACAATGGGCGAATCATGAAGCAACAAAGAAGAGAGCAGAAATTCGCCATGTCGAAAAGCTTCAACCTGTGCAAACGGAGCGCGGGTCTGCTGATGAGACCATACTTACGACCCCCAAACAAAGTATAGATATGGATCGAAAGAAAGCTTTTCTTGCCAATCTTCCTCACCTACCAAAAGATCAGAAGAATCCACGAAGGAAAATCATCACTGGTGGTCACACTCGCACACTTTCGCTCCTTTCCCCGGAAAGAACGACGCACGACTCTACACTCCCAGAATCGAACGAAACAACCTCAGTCGACCTCCCAAGAAGCACAACTATGCCGGATACAAGCATTGGCATCTCTAGAGTCAACACAAATCGAGCAAATAGACATTCATACCAAGGAGGACTAGGGGTGACACATGGAGTGAAACAGATTACAGAAGATGTTAAAGCTGGACTATGGACTTTTCTCGAGGACCTTCGTCAAGCTACAGTAGGAGATGAAGCGGTCAATGGCACAGCGAACAAACGATCAAGCTTGGACGCAACACAACGCGGACTAAATAAGCGAATTAGTAAGGGTAGTTTGCGAGGACGACGAGGAAAATCACCAAGACCAGACCCGTCATCACAAAGAACATGGGATTCCTTAACTGGTGACAATCCCGCTCTACTAGACTTGGGAGGCGCACTATGGCAAGACCCCGATACTCTTGCGGCACCCATAAAACCCACAAACGTTCAAAAGAAACGCGCAAGACCAATTTCTTTCCCTACTGCTACCATCGACGATGACGATTGGTCAAATTGGGATTCTCCAGCTCCTAAATCGCCCATGAGATGGAGCGGCAGTTCCACGCTATCCGGTCCAGTGACTCCTGGAAATGCAAGCGTTGAAGATGAAGTAAAGTGAGAATTTCATTTTGTTCCTCGCAAAGGAATAATTCACTAACAATACAATCATAGCATTATGGACTCGAACAACCCGCCAGACTCGCCCTCAAGAAGGGATGAAATCCCATGGCCTGCTCTCGACCAATTGAAACCGGGTAATCTTAAGAAAACTGTATCTACAATCATGAATCAATGGGAGAAAAGTCTTACTCCACCTCCCGAAGAAGCAACGTCTGAAGACTTTCTTACCGGTTCTCCTCGTGTTCAAGGGGGACGAGAACGAGTCGGAACCAATTTTGCCAAGACAAATTCTTAATGTATAGAGTAGTTGGCTGGTATCTCATAATAATGTTTTCTGCGTATAATGTATGGAACGGAATGACATGGCTGGATAGGATAGCACGAGATGGGACCGGTAGGAGATCTGAGATAGATTGTTGCTTTCTACCCTTGGTATTTAGATAGATCAGACCAGATTAGACCAGATGTCTCTTCTCTGATTGATGATAGATGATTTTGATGAAGGAATGAAATGATTTTATTGCCTACTTGTTGTTGCAGTTTGGTGTTCAGGTAGCGAGGGTATGAATGTTCAATCATCAATTAAATTAATATCACCCACTTCCAAAACATTAATAGTGAGATATTTTGATACTTAACTTCGTTTTGACGTTCAAGTGCCGTGTGATATATCGGTTGTCAAATTGTGATCTTACCATCTAGATAGCGTAGACTATCTACAATCCCCACCAACGTGGGAAATATTCTAATTTCTATATCCTCAGAATCTAGCTCACATGACTTCTATGTAACCAACCAACAACATTTCATTCCCCCCTTAAATCTTAGGACTCTCACCCAAAAAACCCTCCGCAACCGCCTTAACCAACTGCGTCGCAATGGCCGTAACAGATGGTAACCTCAAATTACCCTCTTTGTACCCCTCGCTAGCCGGTTCTCCCAACGGACTCGTTCCATTCAACAACGCTTCCCTAATCTCCTCCATCTCAAACCACTTCGCATCTTCCAATTCGGGATCATGCTCCAGATGAATCTTCTCACCATCCGGCAACGCTTGGGCAATCGCACCAATCATCAAATTCGCAGGATAGGGCCAAGGTTGGGTACTGTGAATGACGACACGACCGAGTTTCACCCCGGATTCCTCCCAGACTTCGCGACGCACGGCTTCCTCGACGGATTCGGCGGGCTCGCAGAACCCGGCCAGCGCGCTGTACCAGTATTGCGGCCAGCGCTTTTGGCGGCCCAGCAGAATGCGTTTGCCGTCGTGGCTGACGACGGCCATGATGACGGTGGGGTCGGTGCGCGGGAAACAAAGATTGGATATGCCTTTGCGGGTTGCGCAGGAGGCTCTTTGGGTGGGGGTTGCGGGGTTAGTTCCTGCTTGGGCGGTGGGGAGCGAGGCGAAATCGGTGGGGGGACACACGCGTTTGGTGCCTGCGTTGATCTGGGATTTTGTCAGCTTTTGGTGATATTTCAAACTAGAGATTTTTCTTTTGTTTTGTTTTCATCTCCACGTAAAGTACACTTACAGAAAGCGTAGGTTGTCCGCATCCTCCACAGAAAGGATTCCTAGCATTCCAATCCAGAAGCGCTCGTGCCTGGGCGAAAATCGCAGCTTCTTGTGCGTCCAGACTCATGATGATTCTTCCCTCTTGGAACACCAATCCTTTTTCCTGCATGGCTTTTACCACGCTATTTGCTTCGTTTTCATATGTCCCTTTGGGGGTGACATCGATTGCAAAATAAGGAATTCCGCTGTAAATTCCATGCTTAAATCCTTCACTATCTTTACTCCTCTCATCCAAGCCCAGGAATAAAACTAAGGGTAATGTCTTGGAAGAATTAAACTCTTTAATCATCGTCTCCTCATCTTTCTCAAACGGGTTCTGTCCCGTCAATCCCGTGATGTCGGAGTGAGAGGAATAGGCCAGGTGACTGGGATCTTTAGTCAGAGGGGCAAGATTGTTGAGAAGTAGGAAATTGGTGGCGGGATGTGTGAATGCGCTGGAGATGAACTCATGGTTTGTGCGGAGGAAGGAAACGCGGTTGAGAGGGGAGCCGGAAAAGTAGTTGGCTACTTCGCGGCCGAATTTGCGGGATAGCATGGAGTCGACGTCGGGGTGAGCAGGGGATGGGAGAGAAGGTTCGGGCATGGTTTGGATATTGTGGTTTGGATGGTGGCAAGGAGGAAGGGGGTGAGGGTGAGAAGAGTGTTCGAAAGGAGGGTTTATATATTATAATGTTTGGGAGTACCCGAGTAGAGAGAGATCAAAGCTATAGAGAGGAAATAGTGGGGTGGCTACTCTATCTTTTATCTAAATTCCGACCCTCGGGATTTCTAAGCCAACACATTTCGATTTGAAAGTCAGCCACTAATCAATTGTTGAGTTGTTCATTCGATTTGTTTGTTACATTGCCGGAGTCATCTTGAGAAGATTGGATTAGTATTACAAGCCGAGGGGTAGTAATCCATAGATAAATAGCCGTGAGACTTTGTCTTACCTTCGGAAACCCCTATGTTTCTTAAATTCTCCGATTCACATCACTCAGATGCAACCTCCAAACGTCCAAAATTGACAATGGCAATTGAGCTGTTCGAATTGCATGTAAATCGATAAATAATGACGTCTTCCCTCCTTCCCCCCGCCGAGCTCCGGCCAGTATCCAACTGACAAGTACCCCAGTCCCAGATACCTCTAATCGGACAAGCGTCCGCATCATGTGACAATCATTAGTCATGTGAGTTACAAACTACCTTCAAACCTTGCTTTGAACAAAGTATCTTTCACCGTAATTATTGAATACTCCAGCAAAATCTTCAAAACACAATAACAGACTTTTCACTTCGTATCTCGCTCTTTTGCTGTGATTAGGATATCAGAATATCGATCATTCGAGAAGTTGGCTCGAGTTGACAGGATTGCAATACTTTTCTTGTGTCTTACCATTACTAGAGAGGTTTGGTAGACCGCCACATTTACATCAGATCATATTAGAATTGGGTTAAGATATCGAGTCATAATTTTTTTCTTTGCTTTTTTGATAGCAAAATTTGGAGAGGGAGAGATTTTTTTTTCCGACAGGCTGTCAATTTTGAGTTGTTCATATTTGATATATTTACGATTCTTTTGAGATTGGATCTATACGAAACGATATCAAGATGGTTCCTCCGACTCAGAATTTGAATTTAGATATTACTGCTATCTCGGGGATATGTGGGTATGTATCAATCGAGATGTAGTTTGGAAATTTCGGATAAAGGAAAATGCTAACCAGATTTAGTTCGATATCGATTGCTTGTTGGATAGTGGTTTTTAGTCCTCAGATTATTGAGAATTGGAGACGAGGTTCGGTGAGTACTTTCATTGAGATTCTGTTTGCAAGCCAATTGGGTTGTTGAAAGCAATTGAATGAGTGCAATGTGCTAATGGTCAATAGGCTGATGGATTGTCTCTACAATTCATTATTATATGGCTTGCCGGTGATGTTTTCAATATCTGGGGTGCTGTGCTCCAAGGTGTTCTTCCAACAATGGTAAATATTGTCCTATGAATTCCACGTGATATCAATATTAACATCATTAGATTATCCTCGCCGTCTACTACACCATAGCAGACATAGTTCTTCTAGGTCAATGTTTCTACTATAAGGGCTTCACCTGGCGTGACGAAGTTAAGCCACCACCACCATCCCCACCCAAGCCCACCTACGCAGCAATAGCAGCTAGCACACCCAGCGAAACTACCGCTCTCCTCAATGGCTTAGAGAGAAGACACAGCGGTACCTCTGTCTCAGCTCAACATCTCTCTCCCGTTGTTCCGCTTCTCGACCCTTCTTCTAACGATACGCCCACCACCACCAAGAAAGCCAAAACTTCCCCAATGCAGACTTTCCTCTTCAATTTCTTTAGCATCATTCTTGTCTGCATTGCCGGTGTTCTCGGCTGGTGGATCTCCAACTCCTCTACCGCACAATCCCACAAAACACACGATAAACACTCATCCACTCACACCAGTCCAACCTTTTCCCCTTTGGGGCAAACCTTCGGCTACCTTTGCGCCATCCTCTATCTCAGTTCTCGAGTCCCTCAACTTCTCCTTAACCATCGTCGTAAATCTACTCAGGGAATCTCAATGCTTTTCTTCTTATTCGCTTGTATTGGAAATCTGACCTACGTCCTTTCCATCTTCGCTTACGAAGCCCCCTGTCTGACAGCTTCAAGACATGGACACTCAAAGTGCGAAAGTGGCGAAGCACGATCCGAATATCTTCGCTATATTGCTGTAAATGCGAGTTGGTTGGCAGGGAGCGCGGGTACGTTGTTATTGGATGCGGGAGTTTTCGTTCAATTCTTTTTGTACGGAGATGGAGAGGGAAAGATGGTGGAAGAGGAAGCGGCTGTGCAAGGAAATGGCGAGACGAATGGTGTTGTGGCTTAATAAGCCTTTGATTTGGGGGGGAATGTGTTATGTGGTGCGAACTGAAATTGAGTAGGTATCGAAAGCTTGATGAAAGGGGATGAAGCGTGATGGTTGTGGGATATTTGTGTTACTATGTACACTACACACGGGACGACAATTTCTTATGCAGATTGCAAAAAGGAAAGGTACTGGATGGATGGAATAGGATGAATTTGCATTTTAATTCTGGGCACAATAGCATGTTAAAAAAAAGGGTGGCATTTTGGAAATTTGTATCATATCTAAAATTGCATCAGGATATAGACGAAATATCTCTCATGTTAGATCAGAGCTGGAAAAGTAATACAATGTGCTTTTTTTTTGTGATCTACGGATATTGATCCATAAGATGCGAATATCAGGACAGACACCAGAGCTATTTATTCATGAGGCGTGAATGAGCAGATTGAGAGTAGACGAGCAGAGCGTGATATCGACGTGGGAATCAGATCGTGAGGTTGATATTTCCACCACAGGAGTAAATTTTACACAATGTGATCTAAGTACATCTCACAAGATAGTACATTACATGACGTGCAAATATCTGAATGGGGAAAGAAGGAAGCGAATCCGCGAGATTGAATGTCTTCCATTGAGTAAGAGTTGGATCTCGAAGTGATGGAGTGTCAGTTGAAATTAGTTTGTAGCTCATAGGGGATGAAAGATGAGAAGACCTGTTTGTTGGTCGGCATCTGTGAGTATATTTGTGACCTTGACGAGAAGAGAGAAGCGTGTGCTGAGATGAAGACGCGTGGGAGGTACTGTTTTGATAAAAGGGGGAAGATGATAGACGATAAGATACTTTTGTAATTGGTAAATCAAAAGCGAAAAAAAAAGATGTTAAGAATACCAGAAATCCTCTCCTTTGCATAATCATACCATGTCGCAGAACATAGATCTGAAGCTAGCTTTCTAAAATTTCTCCGAATGCTCTCGAAAATGGGTTTTGTATTCCCCTTCTCGTTGACTAGCTTTGTTCCTCTGGCGATAACGGAGGATCATTTTTGGATCCTCTCATTACGCGGTTGCTCCCAATCTGCTCCTAACCAATTTATCAATTCCTCCTCCATGTACTCATTTGAACATTTGTAGATGACGGATTGTAGGTCTTCGAAGTACATAATGACTTCGTGAAATTTTTTGCGTCTTTGTCATGATGTCGATGTAATCGAGTGTGCAACCATTAACCATACAATCTGTGAGAGGACGTATAAGAACAGCTTTGAGATCGTTATTCCACTTCAGAAAGACCCTTTCTGCCCTACCTATTGCGCAGCACAATGTCAGTGACTGTGGGGGTTGCATGTACAAAGAACTTACTCAGATATCCATTGATCCTTGGGTCGGTGAACAAATTCATTCCTTGAACACGCCAGAAGTGATTTCAATCTTTCGCAGACTTAGGTGATTACGCCTAACCCGAGTTTTCCAGGTTTATGCGTCTAGTATAAAGAATCCGAATGGAAAATATTGAAGTGTGTCGCTGAGAGCATGGTATAGCAACAAAGGAGGCCCCTTAAGGGTGACATAACTACTTCCCCAAGGAGTGAATGACGAAAGAAGATTGTGCTTTGTGGCGACTTTGAGAAGCAACTTCCTGCTCTGTTGATACCTTCCGCGAATCGCTATAAGAAGATCGTCTGTTGTTAACGGGCAGAATTGGCTGACTGAAATGGACTCGCTGAGGTCTTCGTCCTGCTGTGGCTCAAAGGTGTCAGCCAAAATAACAGCTTGGCCATTTCTTCCAAACAAAGTGTAATTTCGGGGCTTGGGAGAGGTCATTTTGACATCGAAACGGCAAAATTATGACCGATGATGAAACTGCCCGAATCGTACTATATTTATGTTTATCGAGTTTTGAATCAGTTCACTTGAAGTCGACGCCATCAAGTAATATCTTGTGTTTGCTTTCCCTGGCTTTGCTGTTTCTGCCTGACATTTTGATGTGCGTGCCTACCTGCCTACGCTGTGCCACTAGGCTGTTGAATAACATACAATATCAGACATAGAAAACCTTAGTAGCTGAAAAAATTTGTCCGCAGAACTCCATACCAGAACTGCGAAAATGGCGAGTGTACCAGACCCAACTCTCGGCAACCCATTTTTAATAAATATGCCAAAGGAACCAGGCGTCGGCATTATTAAAAATAAGATGTCTGAAGCAGAGCGATTGTTTCATTATTCTTATGCAACACTTTCTGAGGAATCATGCTATTTGGCGTTTCGTGGGCTACAACTACTTAACATTACTCACCTCCAGCTAGAATTAGCAAAGAAAAAAGCTGCCATAAGGACAAACAACGCAGTTCCTAACACCGATATTCAAGACCTAACTTCACTCTTGCACTAGTACGGTAAGTTTTCTGTCTTGAAGATAGTGTCTCTGAGGTCTTAGTAACATGCATTTCAAGCCGATGCAATTCGAGATTATGCTTCCCTTTCAGGCCTTCAAAATATCGCTGGGTCTCAAGCACAAGAAAAGCGTCACGATCTGACATATGCCTTTCTCGACATTGCCGGCTTACCGGGCGATCCATTTAATTCGGCTTATCGTCGTCTCCCAGATCAATCGTTGATTCCAGTCGACCCTCTGAGAAAGTGGCTCAAAGCGCGTCTGCCATCTTAACTGACATACACCAAGCGCGAGCAACTGCTTCGCACAGACGAGTATCTCAAAGGCGAACCACCAGAACAAGTTTCTCTCTTTGTCGATAAACTTGCACGATTTATAGTCGCCTTTGCTGGTGGACTAAGCCTTGTAGCCCCCATGCTTATCATGAGAATTGAGGAGAATTTGACGAAGAGTCTAGTGACGACGAGTATAGCTGTGGTATTGTTTGCTGGAATGACAAGTCTTATTCTCCGTGCAAATAACACGGAAACCGTCGCAGCAACTGCAACGTATGCAACCCTGCTTATGGTTTTTGTTGGGACAAATGGATGATAGAGCGAGTTGGATATTTTTTGTACTATTGAAAATGAAATTGAGACATCGCTTTTGGTCGCGACTTCCGTTTGTGTACCGTCACGTGGGACATCTAACGATTAATCATCCACCTTTCTGACCTGCGTGCTCGCCTCATTTCACGCAACGAAACCCTCTTCTCCAGATATCGGAAAACACAATTTTTTTGAATGTACATGATACCGCCGCAAGTGCCGCGCATAGGAGAGGTACGAAGTTTGGACGAGAATGTTTAGTCTCAACATGACATTTCTGGATTGCAGATCTTCCTCTAGCACCATCGAGGAAACGGGACCTTTCCCAAAATCTTCAACCAGAAATCTCCTGATTCTAATACGAGCTTACTTGTTGCGCGGCACCAAGTTTTAGTTCGTGTTGAAAGTGCCGTTTCAATGTTATTCCGGGCGTTTTGTGGTACGAGGTAGGAGTTCGTGTTTTTGACTCTATCCTAAAAATCATGCTTTGTCGCTTTTGATAGAACTTTATTCTAAATTGGTCTGGCCCGGGTTCTACGATCGTCATCCCGCATCATTCTGACCCCACTCCGACTTGTATTTCAGTTTTCCTTTCCATGGGAAGATATCGGCTTCTGGATTAGGCGTAGAGTGGTGCTATGGCGATTCTTTGGTCATCTTGGGTACACATACTTTGCATTTCTTATTTCTGCAAGAACGGTTTCCATTTCACATACCACTTTAAGTTCCTATGTACAGAAATTCCAGTTCCTCCTCTCTTATATATACTATACATGATATAAATATTTACAATGCCTACCGTCCACGCTAAAACCGATCCAGCGATCCTCTCCCAATTCGAAAAAGATATCAAAGACGTCCATCTCATTTACGACTACGCAGCGCAAGATGCAAACGGAAATCCCGAAAAATGGAAATATGAAATGTAACCCCCTATCTGCATCCTATCTTCAAACTTCACTAACACCCCCAGGTACTTCGCCCACCCCACTCTGATAATCTACGCCATTCACGGGGGGCCCATGGCCGGTCGCGTCAACTACCAACGCTGTTCCTTCCAGTGCATCCGTCCCGGTGATCTCTGGCAATGCAACTGGCTTGAAGAAACCGGAACAATCTGCTCTCTCGTCTATGATATCCCGAACAAGAAAATCAGCACCCTACTTGCATTTTCGCAAGGACATTGGGAAAATGCAAAGGAAGCACATGGAGATAAGCGAAACTCGGAGGATTTCGAACGGTGGAGAAAGTTGGGAAAGATCGGAGGACCAACGGATCGGTATATGTTGAACGAGCAAGCGGATGTTCTGGAGACCTTCAAAGGGAAGGGAGATTTGGGGTGGGTGGAGGAGGGTGTGGAGACTATGTGAGGAGGTGATCTGGTGCAGATGAAGATGCTTTTGACAGCCAAATACCAGTGATGATGTCTTGCTCGTTGAAATCATTTCAGGGGCGATTTTGTGTATGAATATAAACATTGTAAATACCTAGTATTGTCGAGACCACAATTTACATGTATTATGTCCAGAATCTGGAAGAACATCAGTGTAGAAAGCTCAGCAATACATTTCAGGTTGTATTATTATTGGTTTGTGTATAAGAATATTTTGTACATGGAAATGACCCGTAATCATTCCTTCCCATCAGACCAACGCCCCATCACCGCTTATCCTCATGTCAATTTAACCAACCATTTTGCGCCCATAAGAAATAAACCTCTAATCTGCAAGTTTTCTCTTTTGTCGCTCTCTCTCCATTTTCTTGAAGAAGGCAGAACTCTCTCCCTTGTTCTTCTTCAGATCCTTATTTCTGCTCCTATTTTGCTCAACATATGCCATATCCTGCCCACCAGCCAAATCTGCGAGTTTGCCCGCAGTTCTTCTAACATTCGACTTCTTCTTCGGCCTGGGTTTGCCGTCGTTTCGATGGAACAGATCATCTCTGAGATCTTCCTGGAACTTCTCCTCGTCCATGTTGTGAAGCATCACGTTTTGCAAAAGCTCTCTTCGGTCCTGAGGCGTGTTAAATGCGAGGCCAGGGAGATCTTCAATACCCTGGAGATGAGTAATGGCTTTGAACGCATATCCTTGATCGACAAGGAATGCTTGACGTTTTGAAGAATAATACATCTCCTTGGTATCTTTCGAAACTAAAGAATAGAAGAATGCATTGAAACCTTCATCATTTCTACGTTTTGCTCTAAGAATTCTGCCCAATCTTTGTGCTTCCTGTCGACGGGAACCAAAATGAGACGAGATTTGGATAAGACATGTTGCTTCAGGTAAATCGAGAGAAGTGTCACCAATCTTCGAAAGAAAGAGTGTATTGATATTGGGATTGTGTTGGAAATTCTCCAGAATTCGAAGACGTTCGGTTTGAACCGTACCACCATAAATGAAAACTTTCCCCAACTTTTGAGCGTAGACGTGCAAGGCGTAAACATTGTCAGAAAACACAATAATCTTATCGCCACGCTTCTCATGATAGTCTATCAAGAACTGACATGCCTGGAACTTCCGGGGGTTCATTGTAGATATCAAGCCCTGCTTGCGACTAGGTGCTTTCAAATACTCCGAGTGAAATTCAGTAGTCATCGGGCACCAAACTTCTGCACATTGAACTCTCGCAATATGACCTTGAGCTGCGAGTTCCATCCAGTTGGCTTCATACAATTTGGGACCGATCAAGAAGTTCAAATCTTCAATTTTATCATCCTCACGAAGTAATGTAGCCGTTAAACCTAGTTTCGAATGGGTTTTGATTGATGAGGTGACTTTTCTGAAAATTTGAGCAGGGACAACGTGGACCTCGTCTAGAAGCATCAGTCCCCATTCTCTGCTCGTCAAGAAATCCATCATCTTTTGGGCGTCGAAAGCTCGCGCACGTGTCTGCGTGACCATAGAATAGGTTGTGACAATAATACCGGTACTCCTTGTAAATTTCTCTTTATGGTCCGAAGTAAATACCGCGATATCAGCTGGATTGATGTTGGACCATTTCAAAAATTCCTGTCGCCATTGAACAACTGACATAGAACTTGTGCAGAGGACAATGACACCCTTCTTGATTGTGCAAGCCGCGGTGATACCAACTAAGGTTTTCCCAGCTCCACAAGGCAACACAATAATACCACTCTTAGCTCGACCATTACCAAACATTTTACTCAAGCTTTTCTCCTGGTAATGTCGAATTTGGGCACTAGGTCTCAAATCAATCTCGAGATTTGGATTAACTTCGTCGTTACGGAAATCGTATTCTTCGAGTACAGGCAGTGCGAGGTCCAGGCATCGTTTTTGTACCGCTTCTACGCAGTTATCAGCAATCTCAAACGAATGAACTGCCTCTTCTTCGTCATCATCATCGTCCTCTTCATTAAGCTTTGCATAAATATCATCCTGCGTAGGTTCTTGTCCTGCTTGCTGTCTATCCGTTACACTCTGTCGTCTTTCTCCGGTTTGTTGAACTCCAGCTGCATTCTTTGTTCCTGGAATAACCAAGGCACCCATGCTAGGTGCTATAGTTGTAGTAGTGGACCCTTGAACCCTGAGCGGACCAATTATAGGATCTGACAGAAGACGTTGTAGCAAGTCAGGATCTGAAGTTTCGACATAATGTTTTGTATTCTTAAGGACCAGCTTGACTTTGCCATAACTCTGAGAACAATTGATGATGAACTTTTTAACATTCTCAGGTATGGGTATCTTTGAAAGACGGTCAAGAACATTAACAATATCCTTCGGATCCAGCCCAACTGATACAGCGGCATATAAACTATGAGGTGTTAAAGCATATTCGTGTAAAAAGCTAGGTCTCGACTTTGGCTCTGCTATTGTAGTCAGGAAATCTTGAGCATGCGCTGCTAGTGGAGAGAAACTTTCTAGGATAATGCGCGCCTTTTCAGGATCTATCCATAAAGGACGATTTGCGTGATCAGGCTTCAGTGATAGGTATGAAAAATCGTTATTGCCAAAGTGGTGACTAGCAGAGTCCCTAACTAATTTGGAATCCGATCTTGGCCGGTAACTCTCTGCTGAGAATTTATTTATAGTCTTTGCAATACTGGCTTTCTCCTCCTCTGTAGCTTCTAGACCTTGACGTTCAAGTTCATCTACGGTGCCATCTTGATAGTCATCATCACTATCACCACTGCTCATATTACTACGAGGGGTTGCAGGTCCTGGTGTAGAGACAGCAGAGTCTTTGTTCGATTTGGTAGAGCCTCTCACACCTGGGAGTTGTTAGTTATTACAGATTCATATTAAAGCAAGTATACAGCCTCATACTTGATGTGGCTTTCCTCTTTGGAGGCATCTCGAAGTTCCTTCAAATAATTATACCTTGTGGGTTGTTTGATTTATTTACAGGAACTGGAGAAATGATGATCTAGGTTTCCCTTTTAATGTCGGTGGGAGAGCTAAGAGGCGTAAGGCTGAGTTACTGATTAATAAGCTTTTCACGCTAAAGTTATTTGGTTCAGCCTGGGATTCACTGTTTTGGAACCATTTTTCTGGATCGCATGTGAAGCCGTGATTGGAGTTGGCCGATAGATATCAACGAAGTCCTCCAGCAGAAGATCGTTGATCGAACAATACACTCAAATACGTCAAATCACCATACTCATATCATGTGGTAAGATATGATTATTCTCAACATCATTCAGCCATCTAACAAAACTCTAGTAAACATATTCTCAACGCGCAAGTTTCAATTCGGTCGCCATGCTGTAGGAACAACCTTCTAAGATAGTCTTCCCATACTAAACTCCAACCAAAGGTCGAAAATGGTTTGACTGTGCCGAATGTCACCAGGAAACTGAATCACATCCTCTCAAGAAAACCACAGAAATGGTATTACTTGCCCTTACACCCCGCTTTCCTCGACCCCTCATACTAACTGCAGTGTGAAGACTTTCGCATGCAAAAAATGTAAAAAGGCATTCAGGAAGGATTTTGCCGATGAGACAGATGACGGAGACGAATACTGCCCGCACTGCGATAATCATTATGTTATTGATGCGATCGAGCCAAAACCAATACTGAAATTCGAAGGCGAGGATGTCAGGAAGGATAGTAGAATGATTAAGGATGATCGACTGCAAGGGAAGGAACGGAGAACGATCTTTGATGTGGAGGAGGCTCCAAACAAGTTGGGATAATACGACACGTCATGAATATGGAAAGTAAAAAGGGGTCTGATTTTAGCGGCATAGGCATGGAAACTTGGGACGTAGAGCGAATGATTAATGAGAAGCTGATACGCATATATGACGGAAGTGATACTGTTATGGCACATGATACTCAGCATGAACTTGAGATGCATCAGAAGCATCAAAGCTGTGTCATTTCGTCGCTCATTGCTATATTACAGAGGCTCTATGAAGTGCAGAAAGTCATAAATATCAATCCACTTATTGGGCAGCAGCATCATCAGGTCCTCTCGCCAAGATTGAAGTGGTGCCTCCCGAACGACCACCCTTCTTCTTAGCAGCTTCCTCGGATTTCTCTTGCTCGATATCCTTCACATATTTCTCAATATCCTCTACTGGCAACATCTCAATGAGTTTGCCTGGTGCCATGATAGCAATCTCAATATTCTTCGCTCCAGTTTGAACAACTTCCAGTAAAGACTTGATTGTCAATTTGATGGTAGCTTCCCTATCCATATCATCCTTATGGTTTCTCTCTAGGAATTCTCGTACAGTCTTGCTTGATCTACCGATAGCATTGGCTTTCCTAGAAGCTTGTTAGAATATGTAAAATCCATAGAACAAAATTAACATACCATGCTGAGTAGATTCCAGATGGCTCTGTTTGGTATAATCTTGGAGTCTGATCATTGGGGTCGAATCCAACAATCAAAGTACTAATACCAAACGGTCTAACACCACCACTTTGTGTATATCTTTGTTGCACACCAGCCACATACTTCGTGATGTATTCTATTGTAACTGGATCCTCCACTGTAAGACGATGCGATTGTGCTTCTAATCTTGCCTTGTCGACCAAGATTCTTGCATCGGCATTGAGACCTGCAAAAGCTAGGCAAACGTGGGTATCGACGAGACCAATTTTTGAGGGCGTAATACGGGTATCTTGTAACTTCATTGCGGAACGCTTCTCACATCCCAGAACGACAATATCCTTGCCCTTTACTCCAACGGCGCATGTTCCTAGATTGAAGCATAAGCTGTTGTCCACTGATTGCTTATAGCTATTTTAAGTACCTCTCTTGACAGCTTCGAGAGCATATTCGACTTGGAAGACATGACCATCCGGACTATGACAGCTGTTAGGTTGATTTTTAAATACAAATCGATTCGTAAACTAACCTGAAAACTATTATATGTTAGCTACCTTTATTAATCTATTTACCCAATGGAAATAGCTTACCAGACAACGCTCTATCATATCCTGAAGCCATAATTTATGATGATCTGAACCGTAAAGTGAAATTAAATGGAGTTATTGGGTATTTTGAAAAGGATCGAAGCTTAATGGGAAATGCGAGAAATATTGATGAAGCTTGATGTTTGAACTGCAGGCAGCTCAGCATACGAAGCTACGCGACAGGAAGGTCCAACGGACATGAGCCTGGCTCTACAATCCTCAGGCATCAACCTGACAAGGCTGTGGATATGCGGGATGTCCGCCAAGGCAGCGCACGAGCCATCTCAGTACAAGGCAAAATCACAGCCTTTCGAGATATGGCCAAAACGCCCCGAGCCATTGCGAGTCGAATTCTTTTCCAAAATTCTTAAGACAATTTTTTTCAATATCCTGAAACCTCCAAGATTCTAAATCTATAAGAAAATATAGTTAGTCTTTTCTAGAAAGCCCCAAAGTTGAAAGTTCACTCAGACGTGCAACAAAACGTTTGGAAGAGATAGACTAAATAAGCCAGGATAAAGCTCGCCATCGTGACCCCACTCTTAATTTCTTCCCCCTCAAGAATTTGGAAAGCCTTCTTCAAATTGAACATCGCAAACATGGCAGTTCGATCACGCATTGCTCTCGCCGCCCGCAGAGCTAGGGTATCGCCGGCGTCATCCTCGTGCTCGAAAGTAAGATCATTACGACCATTGACTCAAACCCGATGGCAAAGTACCGCTAGCACGGAGGACACTGAAGGAATAGCCAAAGGAACAACTGGCACATCGAAGACCATAAAATTTACATCCGAAACATACCCTGATATAAAAAGAGACTCGAGGTTCGCAAAAATCACTGAGGAGAATGTGAAATTCTTCAAGGATTTACTGGGCAAGGAATCTGCGATTATTGATGGAGTTACAAAGGATGCTACAGATGATCTTGAGCCGTTCAATGGAGATTGGATGCGCAAATATAGAGGACATACTAGTTTAGTTTTAAAACCTGGATCCACCGAAGAAGTGAGCAAGATTTTGAAATACTGCAATGATAATATGTTAGCAGTTGTACCACAGGGTGGAAACACTGGACTTGTCGGAGGATCTGTTCCTGTATTCGATGAAATTGTTATCAACATGAGCCGAATGAACCAAATTCGATCGTTTGATGAGGTTTCAGGTACTCTTGTTGTGGATGCTGGTGTTGTCTTGGAAGTTGCGGACAATTATTTGGCAGAGCGCAAACATATCTTCCCATTAGATCTAGGCGCAAAAGGATCATGCCATATTGGAGGTAACGTAGCAACAAATGCTGGAGGTTTGAGACTGTTGCGATATGGAAGTTTACATGGAAATGTTCTCGGCATCGAGGCAGTTCTACCAGATGGAACAATTGTGGACGATCTCTCCAAGTTACGAAAAAACAATACTGGTTATGATTTGAAACAATTGTTCATCGGTGGTGAAGGTACAATCGGTATAATTACTGGAATCTCAATCATTTGTCCACAGCGATCAAACGCCATCAATGTCGCATTCTTTGGTCTCGAATCTTTCGAAAAGGTCCAAGAAGCTTTCAAAGAGGCAAAAGGACAACTTTCTGAGATCCTCTCTGCTTTCGAACTTATGGACAGTCACAGCCAAGATTTAGTTCAAAGAGTAACAAAGAATAAGAGACCATTGGAGGGTGAGTATCCTTTCTACTGTCTCATCGAAACCAGTGGTTCCAATTCCGAACATGACCAAGAGAAATTGAACAATTTCCTCGAACATGTCATGGAGAAAGAGATCGTCTCAGATGGTACCTTAGCTGAGAACGCAACACAAATTAAGGATCTCTGGAGCTGGAGAGAGGGCATCCCCGAATGTCTCGGTCACTGGGGTGGTGTCTACAAATACGACCTTTCCATTCCTTTGAAAGAACTCTATCAACTCGTTGAAGATGTACGAGGAAAAATCACTGAAGCTGGTCTCATCGGCGATACTGAAGATCACCCAGTCGTAGGTGTTGTAGGTTATGGGCACATGGGAGATTCGAATTTGCATCTCAATGTAGCTACTCGAAGCTATGATAAAAGAGTTGAGAAAGTATTAGAACCATTTGTGTATGAATGGATTGCTAAGAGGAATGGAAGTATCAGTGCCGAGCATGGGCTAGGCTTAGCAAAGAAGAATTATATTGGATATAGTAGGAGCGAGACGATGATTGGGCTGATGAAGGGGATTAAGAACCTCTATGATCCTGTAAGTTTTATGGCCAGGCCCAGACCATTAAATTTGTGAACATGTACTGACTTTGTCTAGAATGGAATCATGAATCCATATAAATATATCTAAGTGGATATGAAGAAGATTGCGGTTGTAGTATAGGACAACACCACGTGTCCATATGGGATTTGGATATCATCTTTGTTAAGCGGGAAAGAGAAAAGTCAAGTGAATGAAGAGTTGTATATACTTGTATCATATACCAAAACTCTCGAAGTATATAACACTCATCATATAAGCAGTAGCAAGACGTGTCACGCATAACCAACACCCCTAAGTTATCCTGTAACTCTTGTCTTTTCATTTATTCATATCTCGCTCCAACCCCATCTCTACAAAGCGATGCCTTCCCACAAGATACAAAAAACTGAGTCCTCAATCTATCAAACTGCATTCAAAACATCAGGCCTGCGCTAGTCACATCATCCGAAAGCCTCATACAGCTCGTCATCTCGAAAAATTCTCTGCCATTGATTCTTGTATATCATCGTGAAATATTGATTACGGATGTGACTTTCTCCACTGTTGTGATAACCCTCAAGAAATGTAAGAGCAATGTGTCAACATGGTAGTCCAAATCTTCATTCTCTGCGCAATTTCCTACCCCGCCGCAAAGTTGCATGGAACATTGGCTCTTATCAAAGCACGCGCTGAACCCTGCATGAACAACGCACGTCATTTTCTCCACCTGCCTTTCCGAGCGACTGAGCCGAGGAGTATGTCATTGGTCACTGGTTCTATCTATATACTTCGTACAGAACTATTAAACTCTCTCTCACAACCTCATCCTCCTACCCTCTCGCCCTCTACATTCCTACACAAATACTCACCATGTCCAGCCCCTCCCCCCTTGTCCATTTCTACGACCTCTCCGGTCCCCAACCCTGGTCCCCCGCCTGCTGGCTCACCCGCTACGCCCTAAACTACAAAAACATTCCCTACAGCGTCGAGAAAATATCCTACCCCGCCATCAAACCACTCTGCGAGAAACTTTTTCCCGATATGACTAATCTCAGCGCCACCGTCCCCATTATCGAGATTCTCGCGCCGCCCCATCGCGCGCTAAATGATTCTACACCTATTGCTAAATTATTGAATGAGAGGTTTACAGAGGAAAATGGGTATAGGCATTTGAAAGGCGTAGAAGAGCTAGAGGAATATGAAGCGACTAGCGCGCAGTTTCTGGGGAGATCGATTGTGAGGTGGATTATGAATGATGTTTATGAGAATGCGCTTGATAAGGATGATGGATCGCGGGAGTATTTTAAGAGGACGAGAGAGGAATTCTTGGGGTGCGAGTTGAAAGATGTTACGGAGGTGAGGGGGGGTGGGGAAGCTGCTGTGCTGGAGGATTTGAAAGTGAGATGGAAGGGGTTGAGGGAGAGGATGGTGGTGGATGATGGGGAGAGCGAACGTGAGTTTTTGATCTGATTGTTTGAGTCTTGGGTTTCGGAGTGAGAAAATGCTGATGAGTGATAGCGACATATATTGACTTCTACGATGCTGCTAATGTTAAGTGGATTGCAGCGGCATCTGAGGCGAAATTGGAAAGGCTTATGGATTTGTATGGAGATGATACTTTTGTTAAGCTGATGAAGAAGGTTGAACCTTGGTCTCGATGATAAGCGAGTGGAGAGCAGATATGAAGTAGTGGGAGGAAAGCTCGTCGCTGAAAACCAGCTGCGAATCACTAACATCTGGTCACGTGGATTTGATAACTCATTTGTCAAACAACTTGACTATTGAATCGTTGTTGATTAGACTTTGAGTTATGCGACTTACACTATACCTTTGTATGATATAGAGAATCTCTTGCCTGAAGAACTCTATCCTGCAATTCTCATAACCTCCAATAAATCTTCAACACAAACTTCCATGTTGCGGTGACTTCAGCTTATCGCTCAGTGTTGAGTACAGTTTGGTTCGAATGTTTCTCTGTAAACCCTCAAGAGAGGAAGGACAATAACATGCGGAGCATAATCCGGAGACTACGAAAGTCCCAGAGATATCCCGGAATTCAAAATGGGACATTGTATATCATCCAGCACAATTTTACTACTTGCACTATCTAGAACCTTGCATTCATATATTGAAAGTGAGCCAAAGTCTCATATGTAGCATTTCCATTGATCCAGAATCTTTGATATCGCGTTCCGAAAGGGATTTGAAAGGGGATTGAAACGAGGTTGATCTCGCAGTTGGTGTTGAAGCCGAGATAGTACGGTACGATTCCATACATGTATTAATCCTGGAAGAAAGGAATTTTACTGTCAGAGAGTCAAGAGAAAAGATATTAGACTCCGCGGTTCAAGTGGTTTTCAAATTTGTTCAGTCCATTATCACTGGTGATATATGCAGCCAATCGGCCAACTGGTGACTATGTCGTTCTGAGTAGGACTCTGCAACTCTTTGAATCGAAGTAGTTTGGAGTGCCAGGATGTTTAATCGCAAAATGATGTAAGGACATCTGAAACTCACATGAATTTCATTATCGTATGCTGAACGTAGGTAAATTTAACAGGATGAGAACTCCTACCTAAAATAACAAACATTCGTTCTTCCCATCCAAACATATAAAACCAAGATGCGAAGAGACCGAAGAGGTATCTCCTCCAATACGTTTGCAAGATCAAGACCGAATCAAGTATCGTGATTAATCAACCCATTCCCCGGGTATAGACAAATTTGCAAGGGCAGCTTGAAGTGGATTCTCAATGAGTTTCCAGAAATCTCCCGCATATTCATCCGTCCGTTCGTAGAACAATAATTCCCAATCCTCAATACGAGGTCCATACTTGAATCCTAAGACGTGTACCAGCAGCCAAGTCTGAGGGGCATCCAAATCTCGGGTCAATCTTCTCTTATGATAAATTGAAGATTCTACTTTGCCATATGTATTGAGATCGACACCTAAATCGATCAAAAATCCAAGCCACATCTTGAAGCTACAGGATCTTTTTTCATGAACTCCAAGTCTTCTCCGGCAATCCCGAAATTCTCTTTGCAATATCGTTTCGCCATTGTGGTCCAATGTATGTAATGAAATACCGGCCGACATCATTTTCTTGATGAGGTCTACCCCGTTATCTTTGAATCCATCTTGCGAATATTCTCTGCAAATTGTTACAAAGAATTTTTCCACGACAACATTATCACGATGCAGTGCAATCTTTGCCTGGAAATTAGGATCCTCAAGATATGACAACATCAAATTTTGAGATTGTACACTTTCAGAGCTCATAAACCGCAAAGCAATATCCAACTTATCTATGAAATTTATCTCGCCAGAACTCATGTACGTGTGCTGTTGAATATAGTGAAACAGCTCTTCAGGGCCACTAGCACTGATGGCTAGCACGTCGGTCTGATCAATGAGCTCCGAGTCTGCCCCTGCTTCGACGAGGGTTCGTAGGATATCGAGTGCGTGAGTATGGTCAAATGCTTGAGAACGATATATATGATTGTGCCGCGTAGTGAAAACAAATGCTGATAATGGTGTTTTGCTAACGATGATTAGCCATGTAGACTAATTTAAAATTTTTAGATACGTAAGACTGGTTAGCATACCCAAATAAAGCCCCCTCACTGGAGACATCTGCCCCTTTCGCTAGAAGAAGCTTACATAAATCAAGATGATTATGTGAGGCAGCTATCTAATTCAAGATTAGTTGTCGATGACCAAATAAAGCCGTGCAAAAATTTACATGTAGAGGCGAACCATTATCCCAAGACCCTGTTACAGGGCGTGCCACAAACTGATCGTTCACAAAAGCCGTTCGATTTGCTAACATCTCTTGGACACCAACAACATCCCCTTTTCTCAGGGCATTATAAAAAATTGATTTGGTATCCAGAGTACGATAAGTCTGAATGTTGACGTTCCACCTTAAGGTTGATAGATCTTTGGTGTACATACACTGCCAGGCTCTATTTGAAAGCCAAGCTGGGGGTTTGTATTTCGCTTCTGTTTCTTCAAACCGATTTCTTTCTAGTTTTTGTTGTGTCTTTCGAATGTCGATCGAGCCCATTAAATATAAAGACCAATTCAGCGAGTATATTCGACTGGACATCTGTGCGGAGGTACAATCTTCGGGCACAAAGCGTGGTGTTGAATTGCTATCGCGTTTCGAGTTCTGTGGCTGTGTAATTGTTGCAACATTGCTTGGTGGCACTAGAGCATCCATCGAGGAGATCTGGATGGTTGGATACGACATTGGCGGTGCTGGAATAAGTTTCTGATAGTTTATTAAAAACCGATCGAGAGAAGTCTGCATTTTCAACTCGAGGATTGGGAATTGTTCTTGGAGGGTAGCACTGCTGACTATGAGTAACTCGCGGTCTCGCAAAGAAAGCAGTGTCAAAACTCACTTTGTTTGCCATGTGATAGCAAGATTCATCAGTCTTGAAGCATTTTTCATTCTCTTCTTCAATCTCTTAAGTTGATCATTTTTCAGTACCACCTTCGTGGCGCCCAATTTGCTTCTCCATTTATTGCTTGAATTGATCTCCTTTCCAAGGACCTTTACAAGCTCGTTCAATTCATTCAAAGAGTCTTCACACAACTTTAGACTATTCTCGAGAAACGTGTTCGAAGGCCTGCCAGAAGAGGCGATTTTGGCCTGGCTTTCCAGAATACTTCGAAGTATCAGATGATGGGCATCAATCTCTCGCACCAAAAAGCCAATATCGTCGGGCGCATCTTGAACTTGATCCCAATAACCCTTCAGCTTGATAATGCTCGAAGCAAGATTGCCCGCCAGCTGAGCAACACCGATGCCACTAGCAACTGTGCCAAGAACCTCTGCCATGTTGTTATGTAGTCTGAGTTTGTCAATTATTGAAAGAAATATAAGCTGAGATATAATTGTGAGGCTTCGTGGATTTTGAAGTGCCCGAGAAGATACAGCCTCAAACCGGCTGTGCTAACTCCAGCTCATATATGGATATTCAGCATCCAATCAACCCTGTTCATCTCCACTCTCCAGAAGATGCTTGTTGATCCGATAACATTCAAGTGAAATTTGGAACAAGAATATTTTTGATATAGCAAAAGTAGGTATCTGGTATCAACGCGAAGGTTACAAGAATAGAAGGAAGCATTCAATGGGATAAAAGTATACATAATAAGATCAAAAAAGAAGAAAATAATAGAAACCCCTTCCTTACTAATTATTGTCTATGACCGGTATGTTTGACACGACCAATGGTTAACCTACAGGATGGTAGGAGAAATATAAAATAATTGCAGTTTCCTATTTCACATTTTCTAGATTCAATTTAGCAACAGCGCAGTCGTCGACGCATCATGTAGAGGTGTGTATTCAACCAATGATGGGATTTCCAACTAAATTTCTGTGAAGTCACTCACCTACCATTATATCATGATCATCACGTTCCTATTCATACCACTTCTCTATCATGTTGAATGATATCAATATCCCCTCCGAATTGCACTTCGCACTTTTTGTTCTCGATGTCCTTTCTATACGATGGGAACAACTTGAAAATATATGACAATGAGGTTTGTGTATCACGAGACGAGCTCCCCACCACCAAGCCAAGACCCCCAGCTCCACAAACCCACCACAAGATCACCCACAACCACTCTCCCGCTACCCACCCGGCCCGGCTCCTACCCGCTCCTAGTCCATCTACCTACCTCAGTAGTTCCGAAGCTTAGATGAATGAAACAAGTACAACTACAACCATAGCCATAACCACGACCACGACCACGCGGAGATATATGTAGTGAGCTAGTGAGCTAGTGAGTTGGTATACATATGCAGCGGAGTTATCTATCCATCTGTCTATGATCTATGATCGCTTTGCAGGTACTAAGAGAACATATATAACCTTAGGTACAACAGAAATTGATGTATAAGATATATAACAAGACGAGATGCCGGAACGGGATATTAATACTCCTGATGGTGGAATTAGTTCGACCTAAAGTTTCAAAATGATTAGCATATATATTATTCCGTTTCTTGGGCACGTTCGCTGTGTTATTATCTCTGGTACATACTGAATTTCTACGGTTTCGGTTCCTGCGGTTTCCATCGATCTATCACGTGTATTTCTTCTTCCGGGGCCCAATTGTTGGTTTCAGCCTATAATGTGTCTTGGGTATTTATTGGTTGATAAGGATAAGCCTCCCGTCATCAAGCCAGAAATACTCCTCTACAAAGACTTTCCAAAATCACCACTTTCAATTGAGACATCGCAATAGAAGTACCAAATCTGAGAAGCCTCGTGGTATTGTACTTCGTATAAAATGTCCGGATCGAATCGACATTTGGACTGGAAAGATATCTTCCTATGCTACCCCATCTTCGATAACATCTGTGCCCATCTCGATCCCAATGACATCTTGTTTTTTCGATTGACCACCAAACAACTTGCCTCATCATTTACCTCGCTCTTCAAGACCCAGTGGAATATCAATCGCCAACTCACCCGCTTTGTGAAGAACCCTGTCGGCTTTCGGTCAAAGTTAGCTAAGCACGATGCCCTCATATCTGGAAGCTTCGCTTTACAATTCTTCGAGAGGAGATTCTGGCTTGACTCTGACCTGGATATTTATGTGCAAGATGCGAACAACTTCAGGAATCCTGAACAAATAGGCGAATACTTGGTCAAGCATGAAAGCTACAGACTACAAGGGTCGAAAACGGAAGCAAACGGTGGCTTAATGAACCATGTGGGCCAATTGAAGTATATTTCACAGGTATTTCATATCCCAAATCATTCATTATATATGCTTATATGAATTCAGATTGAATCATACCTTAGGACAAGCTCGACCAAGGAGAAGCCAATTCAGATCCAAATAATCTACACAACCAACATTCCTTTCCAAGCAATCATCAAGGGCTTTCATACATCACTTGTTATGAACGTCATCTCGTGGGATTTCGCGTATTCACTTTTCCCTGATATGAGTTTCATCAAGAGAACAGCTTACGAAATAAATGGAGGCGACAATGGCCAACTCCAAGCTAACGCCGACCAGGAAGATCCTGAAGCAAAATACAGACGAAGAGGATGGGAATGGGAGAAAGCGGCAGCCATTGGCGATTCAAAGAATTTACACTCCCTAAACTTGGCCAGCCGCAGAAAAATTGACGATTCGTATACATGGACCATCATACTTGATACAAACGATGTAAATGGTGGCCAACCTTCGTATCTTTTACAACACTCTTACTTCAAAGTCGCACAACTTAGTCCACCCAACACGCAGTATTTCGTGGATATGAATATTGTTCGTAGCTGCATCCTTCGTTACGAATATACAACAACGATGAAGTTTTACGACCAATTCTCGTTCTGGGCATCGGTAAAACCGAAGCTAGACGACTTGACTCATACTCAACTCTTAAAATTTCCCGAGAGTGAACGGCCGATTTCTCTACGAACACGCGGTCCTAGTGGCTACAAGATAGAATATAACTCGCGTACCATCAAGAGGCGTGTGCCAGAGCTAAAGGGATGGATCTTCTACGATGATCAGATCCCGATATGGTATGAAGAGTATCTCAAAGACGAAGAAGCTAGATTGAGGGCTAAACAGGAAATGGAACAAGCCGAATTAGAGCTAAATATCGTAAATTAAGTAGAGGTATTTATTGCCGAACAAGAGAGGTATGAGACGGAACAAGACGACTTGGAGTTATCCCTGAACGGCAAAGCAGAGATATTGGCTGGTGAAGTGGAGAAACTCTAATTTGATTAGCTGGGCTGAAGGTCTTGGGTCGAGATTACGACATCGAGGGGAGAATATCGAACACCACATTTCCAAGCTTACATTTGACATCGACCGACTTTTTTTGGTCGTGAACATAGGCGGGAACTTCCCAAATCATGCTAGTATTAATTGCCCTTGGCCAGAGACTTGATAAGTTTAAGCTGGCTTGGCTTTGAAAGAGTCCTGGAGATCTACAAGTTGCACATCAAGCATTCATGCATGATACTTGGTGCAATTCATGGAGCTAGAGAAATAGCGTTTTATGCAGTTATTGATTATTTATTTACCACCGCTATAGCGTTCGGCGAGACTGCGATCGGAAAGCCCTTCATTTACTACTCAAGCTCTAGACATTCAACTATTCTAGACCCGGTACTAACCCACATCTCATCCTCGTGATCATAAATCATAACTCATCTCGCATATTCCCCAGATCCAAATATTAACTACACCATCTAGGATGCAGACTCTTCAATTTCCTCACCCTTGACACGGACAATCTGTTCGGCGAATTCGATTAGTAAACAATGTATATATGTCCAAATTCCACTGAAAGAATTGAATTCTACTCACAACAATACTCTTTTTCTCCCGAGGTCTTCAAAGGCACCTTCAGTGGAGGCAACATCAGCTCCGTCTCTCTTTTTAGATGCAGCCTCCTCAACTTCCTCGCCCTTTACACGAACAATCTATTTCCACGAGTTTGATTAGCAAGAACTTAATCATAACATTCGAGCTCTACTAAAGAGCCTGGGGTCTAACTTACGACGATGGTCTTCTCTTCCTCGAGAGCACCTTCAGTAGAGGCAGCAGCGACCTCGTCTCTCTTGAGGGGAGCAGCAATGACCATGCCAGTGATGGTTGCGAGGAAAATAGTTACGACAATGAACTTCATGATTGCGGTTTGAGTTGACTTCTTGAAAAGACTAAATTGGTTTTTTTGAGGTAGATGAAGAGATATCTGAGATGAAGTTATCGGAGTTGATGATGATAAGTTTAGGAAAGTTCTGTGGATAGCAGTTTTATATATTGCTTCTCGCTGGAGAAGTTTAGTGGTATCGATATCTCCCTAGTATTACTAGCGGATTTGTATTTGCATTCATGATTTCATTCATTACAACTCCGATAAAAGCTAAACTGTCTGCAGAATTTGATCGCGCAAACAACACAATGATTTCAAACTTCTTCATCTGCAATTCGAAATTGTACGAGCCTCGTTCACCTAGGCTAAGTTATCGCGTCGGCTTGCCGTAGGGTGCTCCATTTTCGCTTGTGGTCAGCTTGCATACATAAGTGGGTAGGTAAGCTTGTTCTCCGTGAATACTTCCGGCAGCTTTTAATAAATGACATTTCCTTTCATTAAATACTTATTGCATACACTGCTTGAAGTCCAAGGTTCATTTCTCGTGTCGACTTTCAACTTCTATTTACCTTTTCTTGACAAGGGTTTTAAAATCTGAAATGCAGTCCAAGCTTAATGACAATGTACTGAAGTGGGTTAATGTTTCAAATGGACTCATAAACCTAGAATTCCTTATCGTTGAACTGCACTACAGGCTTCTCAAAATTACTGCCTTTGGTCTTCATTTTCATCCAGCTTCCCACCTTCTTTTTCCTTCCGAGTCTTTTGTTTCTTAACTTTTATAACTTTCATCATCTTCAGCACACTTCTCTGTTCTAAACCCGTCGCAAGTCTTGTCTCTCAACTAAACATCTAGCCAGCATGGATCTCGACAGCGATTCACGCTATAAAGATATCGACTCTCAAAGCACTAGCGACATCACAGACTTCCAACCCATCAAGCGACGCAGTTCCTACCTCCCTTCCATCCTCCTCGGCTGTATAGCCAGCTTCGCATTCGCCGCCTTCCTCATCACCGTTGTGCGCTGGCCATGGTTTAAAGGCGATTCCGGCTACTACGCATAAACAGACTGTGGAAAGACACCCGAGGAAGCGCGATCTAGAGGATGTAGCTACTATCCCATAGGTCGCTTTTGGGCGCCTCCCGATTGTTCGTTTCCCGAAGGCAACGACAACTATCATCCCTTCTGCGACCGGGAATGGTTCGTCGGCACGAACTTGACGATTCCTGCCGACATTTCCCGGTTAGAATCAGGTGATTCCCGTCAGGCTTTTACTCATTATTGGCATGATGAGCATTGCACGTTGGTGCTACAGAAGTTGTCATTGGCGGTTGCGCTGAATAAAACGATGGTTCCGGGATTGGTGGGAAGTATTCATCATGTTAATCATTGTGCGATGACGATTACGAAAACGATCAAGAATGCGTATAATGAGACTTTCCTTGCGAATGATATGTCGATAACGGAGAGTACTTTGGGTTTCATGCCTTGTGTACCACTTAAGTAGGTTTCATATTCCCTTTGAACCAAAATCTATTGTACTAATAGCATACAGGAGCCTTGTGGACAATCCAAGATACGAAAATTAGTTCCTTCGTTTCTATGGAAGAAGGGACTAGAGGCTGTAACAGCATTTGGCAAGTGAAATCTCTGGAGATCTATCTGTACCTACAGATTACAGCAGCATAATGAATAAATTGAAGCTCAAAATTTGACCTACTTCGACTTCATTCCGCCGCATTGCCATAGATATGAACGATATTTTCCATGAGAAAAACAAAGTATTTTTTAGCAGTTTGAAAATCTTTCCAGTATCGTAAATTCACACGTTTGTTCATAGTGAGGTTCGGTCGTTAGATTCTCGATTAGACATCAAAATCGCTGTTCTCGCGGAAGTGCAGGGTTAACCCCTGCCTCTCTCATAGTCCAGGGGGCTACGAGCACACATAGCATTCTATTGCTTGATGTGAAAGACTTACTATGATGATAAGAACGTCGATTTACTGATAACAGACATTTGCCCCTCCAAAATATACGCTTAGAGTGTACTGTATGTTGCTGCTGTAATGCGGGGTCAGAAGTGGGCCCCTGAATTCGTCACAACTTGCCGTTAGCGAACAATTGCGGGTCGCCTTTCTTGCTAGGATATGCATTAGGTCTCAGGAAGAGATTTTGAACTATTGTGAGAGTCAAAATTGCGAAATTTTCGTGTCTTATATTGATTTCAGATTTCGCGGCTAATGTACTCGTGATTCAGCGGATTATCGATTCTCTCTAATATTTTCCATAACTTAACAATATCCTGTGATCTTCATCAGATACTACCAGCTCACTTCATCTATCCATTTTGTCGTTTCACTTCACAATATCCACGGCAAATGTTCGAACTCTCAAAAGATTAATAATGATACTCCCAGAAGACCTCAAAAAGAGCGGCAGCTCCTCAATATACACCTCCCGTCTTACTTCTACCATCTATCTTCTCCTTCCCTACACATGGTGGCAACTCGATGACTTGTGTAAGTTATAGAATTCCCACCTGCTCCCGGTGAACAACTACTAGCAAGTAATAGTCATTGGACAAGCCCGCACCGCTGGCCTCTCAACCCACTTCAAATTAGCGCAAATCGATTCCGAAGAATTACACACGGATACCAAATTCGTACGTTTTGCATTCGCTTGGTTACTACTACTATGGCAGATATCAAATATCCATATCCACAAGATGACTCTCATAGTCGTGAATCGATAGCTTGAACTTTGTGATCCAGCATTCTCCCTCTAGTAAGAACTATACCAGCGAGCGAATAAGGCACGTGCCTTTCTAACAAAGATAAATACAAAAAATGGTATAATTTGAGAGAACCCTCTTTTCACGTTCCTAGTCTTTATAAGTTTATTATCACAGACTTCATCTGAGACCTATCCCGTCCTTCCCTGGTTTCTGTACATCTAGATATGTTATATTGTGGCTGGCGGGTATGAAATGTATTTGATATTTTATACCCAGTGCGCTGGAGCCAATCCTATAGTTTATGAGATTTCAATAAGACGCCGACTGTAAAAAATCAGAGAATCGAGGTGCGAACAGTAGTGATAATATTCTCATAGATCCTCAGGTATATTTTTGTACTCTCTACACTCCAACAATATGCTATGCAAAAGAAAGATTCCCATTCCAACCATAAACACCGAATCCATACCCCAACGCCAACAGCAATATAAAATCCCAAATCCCAAATCCTATACACAGGTATCCAAGTCCCCCTAGAACAACCCATCACAAATACCAATATCCCACATCCGGCGCATCCCATTTCGCTTCCACGTTACACGAATTATCCAATCTATAGCAGACCTTCTGCATCGCACAATTCGGACACTTAACTTTCCATTTCCAGGCGTCTGAATCATACATCGCATGTATGTCGTTGAGATGTGTAAACGTGTGGCCTTTGGGACATGATTTTTTATTTTGCGTTTGCATCTTACCTGGAGAGGCAACTGCAGTAGGTTGTGAGGTGACAGTCGTTAATAGATCGTAAGCGATTGCTGGATTATTTTTGCATAGGGTTGAAAACTCTCCTCGATCATTTAGTTCTCTCAAATGCTTTCCTGCAGTTTCGAGGGCGATTGATGACAGGGAGGTGTCGCTTTCTGGGAGCTCCTCGTATATAAGTTCCAGACTGGCTGAGAAGGAAGGCGTGTTCCAATCAGTCACTACTGCTGCTTCGTACTTTTTCTTTGCGAGGTTCTTGAGAGCTTGAATGTCGTATTTGTCGCCAATGATATAGACCATAGTATTGACTACCAAACGTCCGTAACCCTCCTCCCCGACTTCTCCACTCAGCTCAGAGGTTTCGTCATAGTCTTGAAGGTACAAGAAATTGATCATTCTCGCGACAGTCTCAGGATCATCATCCTCTAAATCGAGAACGCCGGTGACAGACTCCTATATCAATCTCAGTAATGATTCGGGGATATATGTATTTCACAACGCTTAGTTGAGTTTTTCAAATTAATTGAAGAGACAAGAACTAACCATGAAGCCTCCATTTGCTGCAGCTTGTATTGGTTTTGACTGCGTGCAAACGACGATTCGATGGACAGGGAATATTCGAGAGTGACATTTTATGATGAAATCACTGTATTCGTTTGCACCCATCATTCTAATACTAGATCAGCAAAATCATCCTAAAACAGAGTTTCGATCCATACTTGGCCCATAGGGCTTTCGTCGTATCGACCGATTCATTGTCACTGGTTCTTGCGGGAGACATCTGCGTGACTGGGGATCAGAGCTAATATTTGTATTTTTTCTTTTCCCATGTATGAAGTGACCAGTCCAACAAACTTTTGATACAGAACGACGTTTTTGAGAAGAGCGAGCCATGGAGATATGTGGTTGTTTGTTCTAGGAAATATAAGGTGATTATGAATAGTTTGTAGATCATTCAATGCAAGACAGGGGCAGTGCTCCCCATGGAGAAGTAACTATAGCGTCATGCGCCCTAAATTCACCGCTCCAATGATTATTCCCCATTCCGTAATAGAAATCAAACAAGTAACACAAATTTAGTCAACATTTGTCTCCTTGAGCTTGGTATTTATAAAAAAAATTGGCGAATGTAGCAGGCTATATTGTAAAACGAGATATTTGCATTCTTAACCAATCAATAAACTCCAGTTGCCCTACCTATGATATACAAACCGAACGCCTAATACCTAGTTATCCATCAGTGGGGTGCACGGACTTCTGAGAGTTGCCCCCAAAGTAATAACAAATCATGATTTATCCAAATCTCATCCGACTCCCGTAAAAAACAAACATATAGTCTGATTGCTTGATCTGTAACGGGCATTGTTTGCAGGTCTCAGAATCTCTGAGATAATGCTTTAGAACTATTATCGAATTAAAGTTTCTCGTAATCTCACGAGTCCATGTACCCACTGCTGATCCAATCACTCAATTCCAAAACCATCCAGACTTTGTATTCTTTTTGGCTCGCGACCTGATTTCCTGATCATCAGTCTCCACTCTCTGCTGAGATTGAGAACCCTCCAAGTCAAAATCAGACCTATCAGTATTGGATTGCCGGGTCCCTGCTTTATCAACTGTATGACTAGACGTTGTTTCTGTTTCACTTCCGTCATCAAATCTCTTCCATACACGGATCGTCGTTTCTACACTTCCATCTTCATTGGTAAAATGCTCAACGGTTGAGCTTGAAGACACTTCTCGTTTTGGTCTGTTGGGTTCTGAAAGTGATTTTCCACTTATCATGTCGGCTTCTTGCGGACCTGAAGAACTCGATCGACGAGATTCTTCGAATGGTACACTTTTGCCTTGCATAATTTTTTCGACTGCTGTAAGGGTGGACTCAAGCGTGGTGAAGAATTGATCAGGCGTCGTAGATGCATCTCGAAGAAAACTCTCGTACATTTGTTCCTCGGTCTCGGCATTATTCTTGTACCCTTTATTCTGAGAGACAAATGAAGCTTCACCTCGACTGTTATTGCCAAGTTCTTCAGATGAGGGAGACTCTTTTGAAGTTTTCGTCAACTCCGAGCTAGGTAGATGAAGTATGCCTAACCTTTGAAGTCGCTCAATCCAATCCAATCCGCTTTCCACTGTCGAACTGATACTTTCGGGTCTTTCAGTAGTGGTTCTCTCAATGCGGCCGACTGGAACCTCTGTATCGCGACTCTTTCCCTGGCTGATAAGAAGAAGGTCTTCAAATGCTTCGCAGTAAGGAAAGTCGTCCCGGAGAGTGGCCCCACGAGGCCTATCATACGTTCTTGTACCTCTGATTTGCGCGTCGTAGAACTGTTGATGCGCATAGATAGATTGACCAAAAGATAAAGTCAGCGGCGAATATGGCGATCTAAAAAGATATGGCAATAGTGAGTGATCATCAGGATCGGCTTTGTATAACATCACCGCAGCAAGAGAGCTCATGGTATGCCTAAGGTTGCCAGAGAAAGGATTGGTTAAGGGAGACTGCAAAGGTGAATATAGCGGAATATCTGCAGTTCCGAAAACATTTGTCCACTGGTCATGTAAGAAGTGAACAAAATCTACGTCGCCGTGTGTAGTTTGTGACTTCTTCGCATGTGTTTGGGCTTCTTCGCCCTCCGATATTGTTGTATTCCCACTTCTTGCTTCTTCGGCTTCCTTCAATTCCCTCCGCCTCGCTTGTAGTGCATCTCTTCTTTTCAAATCCTCATCGAATATGGACCATTGTGAACCACTCTGTGGCTTTGAAAAAGCTGATGGCAGACCGATGAATCCTTGTAGAACTGCACCTATCTGTTCATCGGCGAAGTGCCTGAAACGAATGAAAGGGTTATCGGAATCCGATTGATTGTCTTTCGAGTTTTTGTCAACATCGCCTGGGTTTGATGATTTTGACATTGTGGTTTGGACGACGTTGATACTATTGATGTGCGTGATGTAGCGCAACAGCTATTGTAAGATGTATTGGTGGTATCATCAACTTTGGAATGGTTGAGAGTTGATGGCTTGTTGATAAGATAGTAGTGGGGAGATAATGAGATTGTCCAGATTGTGAGGTTATCATGGCATTTGTTGACCATTTTTGCGGGGTCTAGGAATTATTAATAAAGTTAGCGCCTGAAAGAGGAAGGCACGGCTCGTGTGTAGGCACGTACGTAGAGGCATGGCTTTTCCCGAATGGTTCGTCCTTAGCTAGCCGTAGACCTAACCTTAGCTGTTCAACCAATAACTTCTTTTCATTTCTTCATTTCAATCTTCACTTCACTTCACTTCACTTCACTTCACTCCGTACAGACAATGATAGCATTCATTACCTAATCTAGGTACCTGGGCAGATCAACCAACAAACACATTGATTTCATTTCATTCTTCACTCACAGAGCTGTATCATATTATGTCATCCCTACGTAATCATATGCCTCGGCTTGCCACTTATTATTCTATATGAATTTAAACATCAACCAATCATTTCATTCCATTATCTCTTCTTTTTCTCTCCTCTCTTCTTCTAACCTTCACCGCATACAAGCACCTCCAACCACCACAACCACCACTCACCCACTCAACCACCACAACCACTCAACCACTCACCTACCGCAACCACTCCCTGCTACACAACTTGTCTTCCTGCGTACACTACTACACTTATCTAATAACCATCGACCAATAAATGCATTTGCCCTTCCTTCTCTTCCAATTCCTTCACCGCACATAAGCCACTTCGAGCTCCAAAACCCTTTGGAACTCAGTTTGACTGGTTCTGATAAAAAGAACCATAGGGAGCTCGCCACGAAAACTCCATAAAGTCGAGAAAAGTATTGACAACACAGCATTTCAATCTCTTTTATTACCATCTCACATATTCATACGAGTAAAAAAGCCCATGTAATGCAGCAATTGCTTCTTTCTACCTACTTCTCCCAATACTGGTAATACTTGCGATTTGAAATTAAGAACAACAATGCCTTGTCTATGTCTTTTCCAATCCTGACTGAGAGATTGAGATTGAGATAGAAAAGTATCCACCCACCACCCATACACAAACCATGGCAACCACTGGAACACCGTTAATTGTGCGAGATGCATCAACCCCTCACATGCGACCTCACACCACTTCAAAATCCTCCTCAAATCCCCACAACTCAAACTCAAACTCAAACTCGGGCTTCAACCAAAATGTTTCTCTAAATTCGAATTCGAATACCGATAAAAATAACAACAGACGTCATTCGCTCCCACTTCATTTCCTCCCACCAAGTTTATGGACATCTAATACTTCAACTGCCAGTCTTGTTGAATCCGAAGAAGCTGCCCGTGGGGAACATATCCTAGACGAGGCTAAGGTTGCAAATCGTCTTGCAGCTCTTCGTTCTCTCAACGGCGCGAATCGAGCCGATCATCGTTATGCGAAATCCACTGGAGAGACATTTAATCAACCGGTGATTGTGCGGACCTACTCAGGAGCTATTCGACCTCGCTCTCAACAAAGAGATCCTATTGCAGCCAAGAAGCAGAATGGAACAGCGGGCATAGCAGCAAACAAAATGGATATAAAACTTCCGCCAGTGGAAGCTTTCAGCTTCAAGGGGATTATGGATGAAATAAAACATGGCGTTAGTGATGATTTACAGAGGATCGCGGAAATATGTGCAAGGAGCAAGTACAGTTTGGCAAATCAGCATGAGTTCCATCATCCACCTCATGGATCTGGAGATCGCATACCACAAATCGGTATTGTCTCCGCGGCAGATCTAGGTGTACCGACATTACAGGCCGCTGAACCGGATGAAGTTTCTCCGAGACAACTAGCCAGAAGCTCAAGAGGAAGTCGAAGGGGGAAATCTGCCGCTTATGGTACACTAGAGACCATCATATCATCCTCAAGATCTTCTGATGAGGACAAATCCAGAAAAAAGCCTGCCGCTGTTTTGGAAGATGAGGTTCGTGGAAGAGCAACAAGTAAGGAGATTGAAGTATCACCTCCAAGTCCCGATGTTGTAATAGACGCTGCAGTCCCAGAAGCTATCTCTGAAAGGAGCCCTACCCCCAAGCACGCTAGGCCAAGATCTTCCACATTCGCATCCATGATTATAGACAATGCACAAAACTTCAGACAGGAACATAGACCACAAGTTTCATCTCCTACCTTCCTTTTAAGCGAACCTGCTCGACCTCAAACCTCTGGTGCGGACCTTGAACATATGCCTGCCCTTGATGAACTTACTCCTGATCGGCCTTCCACTTTCCATGAGTTGACATTACCAAAGCCTACTCTAATACGCAATGAGTCAATAGCTTCCACACTAAGGCCTGAGACCTCGCCGAGATCGTCCATACTTGGTAGTTTGAGTTCATGGCTACCTTGGAGTAAACCACCTAGTCCAGTGCGAGCCTTTCAAGGCAGGGCGAGAAGTGGATCGCATGCAGAAGGAAGTTTGAGAAACTTGTTGAGGTCTACAGAAATCGCTAGAAAGGGCAAGAATGTTGATAGCATTCCTTGAATGGGACCATGACATTTTGAAAAGATCCTAGCGATTTGTTTGCCTTTCAGTGCGATGTATAATTAGCCAAAGAAGAGGGATTCGACCAAAGATGTAGGAAAATTCTAGCCTATCAATGTGCATCGAAAGTATTCCGAGCTTCGCGCATAATCTGCTACCACTGGTATAATATGTCTCAATCTCCCCATGAATTTTGGTTTGAGGTCGTGTGCGTGTCGCAAAACATACCGAGAAAATTTCAAATCGCCCAACTACGAATCAGATTCATCTCTTCAATTTCGGACAATGACTAATAAGGTGGACCGGCTAGGGGAATTGTATGTAAATATTATTAACAAATATTGTACGTTACATAACCGGATCATATTGACATAAACCGCAGGATTCTCAAGGAAGGGGACAAGTACTCAGATCTTATCATAATATTCCAAGGAGTAGCATTTCGCGTGCACAGAAATATCATTTGCGTACAATCCGAATTCTTCACTACTATGGTGGATAGCGATTGGGAAGTAAGTTATCACTTCTCTACTTCAAAATGTAGCTTTTATAGAGTAGACACTAATTGTGGTTAGGATGGTACTGCTTGTGAGATACTGCTCGAATCTGATGAGACTGATCTCGATGTCTTTCAAAGAATGGTCCGATTTTTCTATCACCGCTCTCTTGATGATGAACATGACCTCGTCACTCTTACCAAACTTTACGTTATGGGGGGGAAATGGAACATTCCTTTCCTGAAGGAGAACGCTGCTTCCAAGGTTGAAGTCCTTCTAGACACATATTCACGGCACGGTTATTCTTCTACTGATGCAGTCTTCGAAATGCTGAAGCTCGCTTATGCATGTCTTCCACAATTGGATACTGATCTCAAAGTTGTCATCTTGCATCACGTTCTCAAGCATGAAAGTTTGGAGGCCTTGATGAACGATCGTGACTTCAGAGCTTTTGTTGTGCGGAATGTAACCATAGCAATAGACCTCTTAGAAGCCCAGCTGTATACTCACAGAAAGGCTCTCTATATTGAGAAAAGGTCCGAAGATCAATAAATAAGCTCAAGGGCCAACGCGTCCTTGGCTCCACACATATGAATTACAATTTTATCGTCTACCTAATACAATCCTTCAACGCTAGATGCTCTTGGTGTTATTATACCTGCGCCCTGTAATCTCTACATCATTATATATTTGTTCGTTGATTGCCCTCGTCTACGAAATTCACGTAAGACTATGAGTTGCATGTACAATCACAGTTTCTCATCCTGATCGCATTTACAAATACGAGTAACTATCTCTCTGTGTAGATTTTTATATCACATTCAAATTGAAGAAAATGCCTATTTACTGCAAAGCCAAAACACATTCACACCCTTCGACCTTCTTTACAAGTATTTCTTATTAACTCTTCTCAGCAAGCTTCTCTATAAAAGGGTACTCTCCATCTCAAATCTTGACCATTACAAAGTACTCAAAACCGTGAGATAAATTACATCTACACTTACCACACCACCAAAAATGACATCAAAAACATCGGGAGCCCTGGAAGACATGTAAGTCCTTCTTTATGGATACTCCTAACCCAGTCGAGTCAAAATCATTGCGATATTTGTTTTCGAGAGAAATAAGAAGAATTCCTAATCACTTCTCAGGGCCTATAAACAAAGCAATAAACATGAACCCCCAGATTTCACCATAAAATGTAAAGGACATTCATTTCTCGTCCATAAAGATGTTTTTGCCCCTCAGTCTAAACCATTGGGTGCGGCGATGGACACTGAAAAATTCTTGGTAAGCTTCACTCTGCTAGTTCTGGTCTTCTTTTACCATTACTATAGTATTCAAATGATGTAAAAGTACCTAAATTTTGCTGATCTATCTTCGATTATAGGAAGGAACAAAAAGAGAAATGATACTGAGCGACGAAAACGACGACCCGGAAATCGTAGCATTAATGGTCCAGTTTCTTTACAGTGGAGAGTACACTATTTCTTTTCCCTCTAATACTTCCTCCTCGGCACGCTCCTCATCAGACGAAGCGATTAGATGCATTCGCCATGTAGCGCTGCACATCTTCTCTGATCTCTGGTACATCCCCTCTTTACAAGTCTTCACTCTCTTGAATCTTCAAACCACCCTTTCCCATCTTCCTTTATCATATTTTGCATCGGTATTGCGATATATCTATGAAGAAACACCGGGATCATACACGCGTGTTAGACAGGTAGCTGTAAAGGCTTTGATGGAAAGATTCACAGTTGGAGAAATCATGAAGGTTAAGGAGTTGAGAGAGCTGTTGAGTGCGGATGGAGAATGCGCGGTGGATTTGTTGGTTTGGGGAGAGGAGAGGAGAGTCAAGAGGGAGAGGAGAGTGGGGAGAGATTGGGAGCAGAGTGCGGTTAGGGGAAGAAGGGTGTGTGAGGAGAGTATGGGAATGAAGGGGGATATATTGGGGGAGACCACAGGATGGGCTGATAATACTGGTGCGAGGTTCTGAGAGGGGTTGGTGGATGGTGGATGGTGTTTTGTGGTATGGTTGATAGGGAGGGAGTGAGGGGTTGTTTTGGATGGTCTAGATTGGAGGGGTGAGATGTAAGCGATGACGAATAACGCTGATGTTTAACGACTATAAACCTGATGAGATCCTGCCAGAAAATTGTGAGCCTAAAAAAATCAAGACTCGAGAAATAGTATATTTTCAACTTAGTATTTAATAGCCCCTCGTAGCAAATCCAATCGTTATCCCTTAATTGCCACTTCCTCCAACTTCAATAATCTCAAGAGCCTCAACCACCCCCAAACCGACCATATACATACTCTTAACCGGCCAGCATGACTCACGTGCATGATATCATTCGTACCCTTTGCCGAAAATCTCCACTCTCACACCCAAGGCAGAATCCTTCTCCCCACATCTCACTCTCCACAGCATTCTTCACAGCATCTTTTCCGGCTTCCCGCATCACCCAATCCTCTGTACACAGATATATCCTAAGATTCGCCATTTCCGCGCAGAAATTCATATGCAGCTGCAGTGAAAAAAGCTGCGAAAGGAAGTACAAAAATGAGGCTGAGATGGTCATACCGGTCACCAACTGTACGTTTGAGGCAAGCAAGTGGAGCGCAGATGTAATCCCTGTTCTGCTATCCCCGCGCCGCTTCACCGAGTTTGTTGAAATAAGTCACTCCATGCTTGTCGCTTGCATTTGATTATGATGATACATAAGTATGTTATCATTTGAGGGCCCCCGCAGGCCTCTTTTACTTTACCAATCTTATCGGTCTTTCGGGCTTCTTATCACTACATTGGTGCTTTGAGGGAGCTATGTACCTAGGCAGGTAGCGTAGCTTATTAATATTTGCTTGGAAATCCGGAGTAGACAGATAGATGAACAGACGAAAATGGGTTAAGTATTTCATGCACGGATTAGGCAAAACCGATCAAAAGTGGCGCGTTATACGTAGATAGGATAATCCGCATCCAGTAATCAATCCACAACATATCATTTTCTCGCCATTAACTCGAGACCGCTGGCGACCGCTCAGCCTTGACTCATCGACACGATACAGGGTCATCAGCAGCGAATTTTCTTTCGTGATGATAGGAGGAGCGGATTCCTTGAGGAGTGGACTTGCAGCAGCGGTGCAACATTGTTAGCCTCGTTATGCATATTGTTTTCGCTTGATTGGATTGTCTGCCTATCTGACCTGCATTTTGGTGCTCTGGGGCTAACGCTATGCGACCTATGGTAGGCGGATCTAGAGGTAGGTATTGGACGAGGAAATGGATATAAGTCGTGGAAGCCAGCTTCTGGTGAATGAATTTAATTTATTATTCTTATTTCTTGGGGTTTATTATATGTTTTGCATTGGGATTGATTGAGTGAATTATAAATCAGCTGGAAGATTGAATTGAATCGAGCATATGTTGAATTTGCATTTCGATTGAATACTCATTATCGCGAAATTTATATATTGAATCGCGGGGTACAATCGGTCTGCTTTTGCATTACAACAGACTACCTTAAGTGTAAGCGAAAACTACTCACTCATACCATCATATCTCTATACTCGACTGCTTTTCTACAAGTCAAGAAAGAGAAGGAATCTCACATTCACAACTCCGAAGATGCCGCCAGAATCAAGAAATACGTGCATCTCTTGCACCAACACAACAAAAGATTGCCAGAATGTGTTAATGCAAGTCATACTTGCTCTTGAGAATGCATCGGAGGTTTATCGAAAATTGGTACCTTTTGTGAGGAAATCCCATGCGAGACATGCATTGGGACATGATATGTATGTGGTAGAGGGACAGTTGAGGAGAGCGTTACAGAGACTGTATAAGGTTGATATTGCGGAGGATGAGGGGAGAGAAATATTGAGTAAGTTGGTGGGGGAAAATAGGAGTGAGTGGTTGGGAAATCTACCTCTTTTGGGAGTGATTAAGGATGAGAAGACAAAGAAGAGTGGTGAAATGGGGGGGAGAGTGAAGGGAGAGAGCGGAATGAATTTTCCAATTTTGAAACTCGATGCTGGATTTTCTGATGTCAAGGTTCCGTTCATGGATTCGGCGGTCGATGTCAGGAGTCCAGGGTTTCTTGCGGAGGTTCTCTTGGATGATGATGTTATGGCTATTCCGGAAGAGGACTGTGAGCAAAAGGAGATTAATATAGAAGGGTGTATGGAACTAACACCTGTGCCGACTCATCTCACTCCTGAAATTCCTTACCTGCTTAAAGCTATTCGTCTATGGTTAGAAGAATTTTTCGAATCAAAAGATGATTCTATAGCTATTCCATCATCAATGGTATGTCAGCTTTCTGAGTTCGAGACAGCCTTTGAACTGGAGAGATTACCAACAACAAGTTGTATCTGGAATTCCGATTATCAAAGACAACGGAAAGAGGTATGGACAATCACATCATTCTGGGGACCTAATCAACGATCGAAATGTATATGTGTACCTGAGGAACCCGATGAGAATATTTTGACACATTCGAATGATTCTCATTGTCCGAAGAACATGCCTCCAGATTTGGATTCGCCATCAAGAAATTATGAATGGGATTACAGGACCCATCGATGGAATACTCGTCGGGGGCCTAGTTGCAGAAAAGGTGGGCCAGCACCACCTCCTGAATACTCTAGGCAAGACGATAGTGCATCTGATGCCGGATCAGATTCAGATTCAGATTCGGACGAACAGATTGCCGAGAGGGTTGAAAGAAGTAAAAGGGAAAGAGCGGAAGAAGGAGAAAAGGCCTGGGAAGAAATCATGGGTATGACCGGTTTGAGGAAAGTAAAAGAGCATGTGAGGAAACTCAAGGCCAAAGTTGAGAGTTCGATTCGGCAGAATATTGATCTGGGAGAAGAGAGATTTGGCGCAGTTTTCATGGGCAATTCGGGGACTGGAAAAACGACCATGGCTAGGATTTATACTAGATATCTGTATTCGATGGGAATCATCAAGAGAGATGATATTCTCATGACAACAGGTACATATCTTTCAGATGGAGGTATTGAAAGAACGAAACGATACGTTGATAAAATAGCTGATGGCGGTGTGATGTTCATCGACGATGCAATGACTTTAGACGATTATAGCAATGGAGGCAAGATTCTCGATTTTCTGTTCCAGGAAATCGATCAGAAGAAAGGATCTGCGGTTTTTATTCTGGCGGGACACGAAAAAGGAATGCGTAAACTGTTAGGTCATGGAACAAAGAGTGTTGCCAGTCTTCTTCCCAATGTTCTCACATTCGATGATTTCACAGAGCCTGAATTACTTGAGATTCTCAATTCGTGTATCAAGAAGAAATTTGACGGAAAGATGGAGGTTGAGGGTGGTAATGATGGGCTCTATATGCGGATTGCGGCGAGGAGAGTTAGTAGAACGAGAGGGGGCTCTCAGTTTGGTAATGCTAGAGCTGTGGAAAATCTTGTCGCGCAGATCTGGGAGAGGCAGTCTGCTAGATTGTCTAAGATTCGACAGGAGAGAGCTGCTAAGGCTGCGGAAGATGAAGCTGCAAAGGCGAAAGAAAGCGACGAGAAAACGGGAGAAGAGAAGTCAGAGGAAGTGAAGCCGACCGAAGAGAGTACTACTGGCGAACAGACCGCCGGAAACAAGCCGCAAGATGAATCTCCGATAGAAACAAATTCTGAGACAGAACAAAAATCTGACACTGAAGAGAAGGCAGCTCAGGAAGCAAGTCAGGGAGACAAAATAGAAGCAGATACTGATCCAAACGTCGTTGTTGCGAAGGAACTCGCCGATGTACGGAAAGACGATAAAGTTCCCAAGAGTGAGGAGACAGAGGAAGAAACTGGGAAATCGCTACGCGAGAGATATACCAAAGCGGAGGTATTGAAGATCCCAGCCAGCAATAATCTTGGCAGCGAAATGAAATTGAAAGAAGAGCCTATCATCGTGGTAGTTCCAGAACCAACGAAAGCGCCGAAGTCCTTAGATGCAAATTTCATAGAAGAGGTCAAACCAGAAGAACCAAAACCGGATGAAGATACTTCTTTGTCCACGAAAGACGAAGTAGTTTTAGATGAGCAGGCATCCTCGAATGGAATATCCCCAACGGACATACAAGTCGACAAACAATTAGAGACAAAGTATGAAGACTCCTCGAAAGTCGAAAATAGTACTGAGAATAAAGCTGAGGAGAACGAGATCCCCAAAGAGGAAAAGTTGGCTGATGAAGCACAAGAGTCGACCGACAAAGATTCAGATTCAGGATCAGACACAGAAGAAACCCCAGCAATTGATCCAGAAGACCTTTTATTTACAAAAGAAGATATCCTTGGCCCAGATCCTTCTTCTGCAATTCTAAACAGCGAGGCTTGGCAAGAACTTCAAAAGCTTATTGGGCTGGAAAAGGTTAAGACTTCTCTACTTACACTCCTCGAGCTCGTCAAATCAAATTATCAGCGAGAGCTCGAAGAGAAACCTCTGCATCAATTTACCCTAAATCGCTTATTCTTGGGCCCAGCTGGAACTGGAAAAACAGTGGTTGCGAAGTTGTATGCTAAGATTCTTGGTGAAATTGGTGTTCTCTCGAAGGGCGAAGTCATTTTCCGTAACCCAAGTGATTTGATTGGACAATATATTGGAGATTCTGAAGCCAATACCAAAGCTGCGCTTAATGCCGCACGAGGCAATGTGTTGGTCATCGATGAAGCATACATGATGTACAGTGGGAACTCCGACGGTACTGGAAATGAGAGCGACTCATACAGACAAGGAGTCATTGATACGTTAGTTGCAGAAGTGCAAGGAAATCCTGGCGATGATCTATGCGTTCTCTTGCTGGGATATAAGGAGCCGATGCTGGAGATGCTTAATCACTCGAATCCTGGACTGAGTCGACGATTCCCTATCGAAAGTGCATTTTGCTTCGAAAACTTTTCGATTGATGAACTTGAGAAAATCCTCCGCTCGAAATTAGATTTCCATGTTCTTGAAGCTACAGAAGAAGCCATCAAGGTTGCTATGGATGTACTTCAGAAAGCCCGAACGAGATTAAACTTTGGTAATGGTGGAGAAGTGGAGAATTTAATTGCAACTGCGAGAACTAATTACCAACTGAGAACGTCGAAGATTCCAGTGGGAGAAAGATCCGGCATATGGGTATTCCAACCGGAGGACTTTGATCCTGAATACGATAGAGGCAGGTCAGCGAATGAGAACCTTCAAAAACTCTTTGCCGATGTCATTGGGTGTGAGAATATAGTTAAACAGTTGGGACAATACCAGAACGTGTGTAAAGCCATGAAATCCAGAAACATAGATCCAAGACAGTACATTCCGACAAATTTCGTCTTTAAAGGACCACCAGGTAAGGACAGATATGCGTTTCGTCATCTCATGGAATAACGGTACTAACAACTGTATTCTAGGAACTGGCAAAACAACCACAGCACGAAAGTTCGCAAAAGTATATTATGACATGGGATTTCTTTCCGACGAAACAGTCATCGAGTGCTCGGCCAGTGACCTTATTGGCAAATATATTGGACATTCAGGACCAAAAACAGCCAAAGTTCTAGAGAAGGCTCTAGGAAAAGTTTTATTTATCGACGAAGCGTATCGTCTAGCACCTCATACCGAAAGCCACAGTTTCACATCCGAAGTCGTCTCAGAGCTCGTTGATCTCCTCACAAAACCCAAGTTTCACGGAAACTTGATCGTCATCCTCGCTGGTTACGAGGATGAAATCAACTCCCTATTATCAGCGAATCCAGGCCTCGCATCACGATTCCCAGATGAAATGAACTTCCCAGCTTTGACGCCTCTACATTGTTTGCAGATTTTGGAAATCAAATTAGGGCTTGCGGGGATTACTATTCCGATACTAAAGCAAACTGAACAGAGAGAATACGAACAATTATTGCGAGTGATGACGTTTCTCACAGCAACGCATAGCTGGGGTAATGCTAGAGATGTGGAGACATTAGCAAAGGCGATTTGCAGAACCGTGTTTTTGGAGATGGCGGCAGAAGGAGAGTTGATTTGTACAGCAGAGAATGCGACGATGGCGATAGAAGTCATGTTGCATGAGAGAAGACAGAGAGCGTATACGGCATTGCCGCCACCTAGATACGAATAAAAATGGGAACTGGGAATGGGGGAGTAGGGGAACGGGAAAATCGATTCTTGGGGAGAATGAATCTACGGATTCGATTTTTAGTGACAGATAGATAACTGATGAATTTAATGAATATGACTTTAACAATAATTGTCTTAAACGATGGACTCATGGAATGTCTTGATTGCTTTATTTGGAAATTCGCGGACACAAAAAATTCGAGTAACCCTTTGATTAATTGGTAGAACTCAAATGGCGAAATAAATTTTTATGAATTGAAATCATTCAATAGAATCGGTCGGTCGGATTGCAATAGGGATTGATTTGTTGCAAACAACTGTAGTTTGGTACCAACATGATTGTATTTTATATTGGCAACAGTTGGATGTGGAGAAGTGTACGTTCTACACCGTTTAGAAAAAGGAGACTTGCCCTCTCCTCAAACCTTAGGCCAAACATTGTTTCCAACGACATCTTAATGACTTGATACCTCTAGTAGCTTTTCAGTTATTCGTTTTCGAAAATTGTTGCCACTTATCATCCAATATGGGTGTCATAGCTATCATCGCAACTATCCTTGAAGAAAACAATATTATGGTAGCATTTCTTGCTTTGCTAGCGGTAAAACTCCCTGGAATCTGACAAATCGCAACAGCTAATATATTAAAGTATCCCATATCAAGTGCTGTCTACAATATCTACTTCCACCTTCTCGCGAAATTCCCAGGTCGTAAGCTGTGGACTGCTTCGCGACTCCCCTTCATATACTACCTTCTTACAGGGCAGCTCGTGAACAAAGTCAAAGAATTCCACAACACCTATGGAGAATTCTACCGTCTCGTACCAGGTGAAGTATCGTTCGCCAGCGAGGAAGCCCGGAACGACATATACACCTTCCGTTGCGGACATAAGCCTGCTTTGAGAGACAAGGTTTGGTATGTTGGTTAGAAAATACCATACATAAGGATATTTGACACCCATAGCTAATTATCTCAGCACCGAATAATCAAGCCGATAACCTCATTACAACGACTGACTTCAAGTTCCACGCTCGTGTTCGAGGATTGATGAGCAGTTCTTTCACCGATGAAGCGCTCCGTACACAGTATCGATTAATCGAATCTCATGCTGACATACTAATCTCCAAGATCAGAGAAGCTGCCGAGAAACCTGAGAATTTGAACAGAGGTGCTCGAATCATTGTTACAGACTGGTCGAATTTTTTCATAATCGGCGTCATCGGAGATTTGGCATTTGAAGCACCATTTGACTGTCTCGAGAAAGGAGAATACCATCATTAGGTACGCAAACTGTTCAGTTATCTCAAGGGAATGTCAATTGTCGCCGCTCCTCGATTCTACCCCGCAATGGAATTTCTGTTTCAGAAATTGATTCCGAAAAGGATCATGGAGGAACGGAGACAGCATATCGCGTATGCCGAAAAGATGATCAGTCGTCGCTTAGATACGAAAAGCGATCGTCCGAATTTCATGACTCTTTTCATGAGAGACAATATCAATTTTGAAAATGTGTCCCGCGAGGTGATTTTATCGACCTCTTATTTTATTATCGTGGGTGGTTCTGAAACTTCAGCAACAGTGATAACTGGTATATTTAACCACCTCACTAAAAAGAATAATAAGCGAATCCTTGACAGACTTTGTAATGACATCAGAACAAAGTTCGAGGAAGAGAAGGACATTACTTTGGATGCAACCCGAAGCACACCTATCACTTATTTGGAAGCTGCGATGAATGAGGGCTTGAGAAAATGCAATCCAATTCCTAGTGGACTGCCACGTGTAGTCCCCGAAGGTGGGGATGATTATTGTGGGATATTCCTCCCGGCTGGTGTGAGTACTCAGAATCCATATGAACATTGACTAACTCGATTGACTTTCCAGCAGAAAAGATTAGCAGTTCGGACATACGCGACCAATCGATCCAAAAAGATATTTGGAGATCCAGACGAATTTGTTCCTGAACGCTGGTTACCGACCGGCCAACAATCGAAGAAATATGCAAACGATCAGCTCTCGGCTAGCAAACCTTTCAGTGTTGGGTTCCTTAGCTGTCTTGGAAGTCTCTTGCATGGGCGGAGATCCGTCTCGCAGCCACTAGACTCTTATTGACATTTGATTTTTCGGTTCATGCGGAGGACAAAGTAGAATTTGACAAGTTCCCGGTGATAATGATCATTCAAAAAGCACCTATGAACTTGAGAGCCAAGATTAGGCCTGTAATCTAGCAGCGGTTTCATGGAAAGTGAAGAGTAAAAATGTAGGCCATGGGATTAGCCAACGAGGTCGTGACAGGGGTTCTAGGCGTCAGCGCGGTGATCACTGCACGTGCATGGTGGAGGCACAGCTCAGCTTGATTATATGGCGATGCTCCTATCCAAGAAACATACAATCGATAGAATTGTCAGTGAATAAACATTGCGTCTATGAGCATTTTCTAAACCTGTGTCAAAGAATCTTTCCAGGCTGATTGTGCGTTTGTATCAATTTGTGTGACTTGAGCCAATGATGCCACGAGGCACGAGCAAGAGTAGTGGAATGACAACTGTTCCTGTGAAACGAAAGGACAAACGAACTCGAGCATATTTCCCCAAGGTAAATGATCATCGATTCCTCAAAGTAACTCAACATTGACGAATATGATAATCTCAGACAAGAACTGGTTGTTGGACTTGCAGGTTCGTGTACTAAATTTCCGAAACCTTATTTTCACCACCAAGATCACGTGAATTGACAAGATTGACCACAATCTTAGAAAACGACGAGTCAAATGTGACGAAGAAAAGCCACATTGTGCCAGATGTGAGGCTTCGGGTTTCAAATGTGATGGATACTCTGTAGACGCATTCTCACAGGCTCGTAAGCGCGCGAGCGTTGTTCAAAAATCACAGCCGAAGAGAAAATCTAGTGTAACTCATCGTGCTATACTACCCTCGAAAGGTTTGATACTTTCAATAAGCGTTTACTAGCTAATTCATGTTGGAAATCCATCTGACAAGTTACTAATGCGAAAGCAGCCCCCAAAACTGCTCGGATAAACATACGAGTCCTGCGACCAAGGAGTCCCATCGTCGAAACCGAACAAGAATACCGGTATTTTTGTTTCTTTACGGAAAGTACTACACGACGATTATGCGGATTCTTTGAATCGAAATTATGGAGTCATATAATGTTGCAAGCTGGCGAACAGGAACGACCAATTCGGCATGCTATGAGCGCTATAGGGGCTCTTGATTTGATATTGCATACGAAAGAGCAAAAGTCGCACTCACCAATTGCAAGGTCAACTATAGAGGACCATCATATTTTCGCTATCAAACAGTATGATAAAGCAGTGAAATTGATGAAGGCAGATATCACCGAACGAGGCCATTCGTTAAGAACAGCTTTACTATCTTGCTTGCTCATTGTATGCTTCGAGAATCTTTATGGGACACAACAATCCGCTACTGTACACATCATAGCCGGCATTCGTCTAATAGAAGCATATCATCACGAACATACATTTAAAAGCGGCACATCTCATCTGCTAAAGCCTGAGGAGTCCAATGCTTCGACCGATTCGGCCACTTTTGGCATAGCTTCTCCAGTGCCAAGTGATGTAGAAGATGAAATCTACCAGGCCTTCGGCTTACTAGAAATCGCTTCGTTAAGCTTCAATGTGGACGGTCGGGGCATGGACCATCATATGTTAGCTAAGGATTCTGGATCCTCGTGTGTGAAAAACATGCCTTCGCGTTTTGTATCTCTCCCGGAAGCAAAGGCCTATTGGGATCTCATCATGCGTCGTCTTTTGCATCTTTTACCCACGCTAAATACCGCACAAGCAACAATGCGCGGCTACGAGGATGATAATGGGACAGCTATTATTATGAAGCCTTCTTTAGCTGTGATCGAAGAACAAGAGAGATATCTTGCCGAATTGATTTCTTGGCACGAGGCATTCACACCAGTCTTGCAAAAATGTCGTCTCTTCCCGAGTAGTAGAGATTTCGCAGGTGCCACAATCCTGAAACTGCGCTGGATTCTATGTCGAATTGCCATAAACTCCGTATTGATCCCATCGCAAGTCGCTCTTGATCAGTACTTGGAAGATTTCCGCGAAGTCCTTAATTCGGCGAAAAACCTGATGTCTCATCCAGAATGGACAGGCAAGTTCACGTTTGATTCAGGAATTATCAGTCAGATTTATGTTGTTGCACTCAAATGTCGAAACTTTCCTATTCGATCGGAAGCTATCTCATTGTTGTTGTCGAAGTCATGGCGCGAGGGGGTGTGGGATAGTACTGTGGCTGGCAATATTGCTAAAGCAGTCGTGGGCTTGGAAGAGGAAGGTCGAGAAGCTGGCTTCATACCTGAGAGTAAGAGAGTGTATCAGACCTCTATGCGATTCGATCTACAAAAGCGGATTGGAACAGTGAAATGCTTTAGAAATATTAGTAACCCGTCCGAAAGAGGGTACCCCATTACGAAGAGCATCAAGTGGTAAAGCCATCATGAACGCGTATCATCTTGCAAGTCAAATGTTTGCTTGAGGCTTACTTCAAAAGAGAGATACAAAAGTACCTGCCAATAACATGGTGGACACTAAATCTGAATTCGAGTTGGACCTTGTACCTTCAATGGTGCGCCAAAAAACCGAGTATCTGAATACCTACCAAAGATATAGCATGTGACCGGCTTCAGGGTGATGATGATGGAAAGCGGTACGAGCCGGCATCAGATATTAGCCGACCCCATAGATATAATTCTAAATATGGCGACAAACATTTAAGCACCCCCACGTCTCGTATGGCGCAGCGGTAGAGTTCATCATTCCCGAGAAATGTTGTCCGCCTCTCTACTTGCATTGGCAGGGCTTCGTCAGTGACAACGTATATAAGACCTATCTCAACGCAAGTTCAGATAGGGTAAAAACGATTTGGTTCATTGGGATTCTAGGCGTCGCGCCTAGAGTTTTGCCATTTTGGAATCCGTTTTGGTGGAGCCTAACAATGGTTGGTAAGCAGTAGCAAGTGAATATATTATTGTTATTTCGAAGAAGGCTGAAAGGTTTCATTGGAGTTAATTGGCGGTCAAGTGTTGAAACTTCACTTCAATTTATGGATCTTCATTTTTTGTGGATACTATATTCTGTATTACCTTCCCACTCAAGAATGACATAGTCTATTTATCTGCTGTCTAGAATCTAGTGCTTGGGCTAAAAATCAATAATTGTGGAAGTCTGTATTGTATATGTCATTTTCATGTGGATATGTTGAAGTTTGGCAATAGGTAGGTACCCAGATGCCGCACATGTTGAATGAAGAACAAGCAATATATTGTATGTTTCCATGATGTGTTTCCACGTATTCATTGTGTTCATTGCAATGCAAATTAAAACCTGATAGTGTGGCAAGTGAATCAATGAGGTGAATTCAGGACAATCACGTGTAGGGACTATGTTTTCAGTGTCTTTCTGCTCGAGCTTATAACAGACTGAAGAAGCTCTGTTCACACAGGAAACCATAACCAATCCACAACTACAATCACAACTTCGAAGAGAAGGTTCAAAAAAATCCCTTCCAAGTAAGATAAATCAAGTTCTAATGTTTACTAGATTTTATAGTCAAAATCAAATACAAGAAACGTATCAAGTCTCTACAAACCATTATGGACCTCCCAACAACAACAAATCAACCCTCGGCTGAGAATAAATCCTCCTCCGAGTCACTATTCATCAATACCACAATCAAGCAACCTCATCCACTTTTTATCTCCCAGTAAGTTTGCTATGCAATCTCATTCAGTACAACAATATTGATCACTCACAGGTTATACACTACTGGAAAATACACAGACCTTATTATCAAATGCCAAGGCAAAGAGTTCAAAGTCCATCGAGCAATTGTTTGTTCTCAATCAAAGCCTCTTGCTGCGGCTTTAGATCATGGATTCAAGGTGATTCAGTTACAATGTGATGATGAGTGGCTTGTTTTTGCTGACACCAAGGTTTAGGAAGCTACTGATGGTGTCTTCGATTTCGAGGAAGACGAACCAGAGATTGTGGAGTACATGATCAGATTTCTTTATGATGATCTCTACTCTGTATCCAAACAACAGAAGCATCCTGATACTGCGACGTGGGGAGGAAACGCAACTTCTGTCATGCCAGATGGAACATCTCTCACTGGAGATTCAGCATCAACATCGGACCCGCCATTTGACTTTACTACGCGATCCTTCCGCGCTCCAGCAAACAGTGATACAAGTGGACTTGAAAAACTCTTTGGATCAGCTAGCCCGGCTGCGCAAGCATTATTTCCAAGCTCAAATGGCGCATCCATTTTTGGACCTCCACAAGCACCAAGAGATAGTGGACGCAACATATTCAGCTATGTACCCCAACCTGGAGAGAAACCATCGTTATTCAGCCTTTATCGCGATGTTTCTCCTCATGCTACTCCTGCACCCGCAACTGGAAACATGTTTCGCCCTGTTCCTCCAACTACTACACATGCAGCCACCCCTAGGTCGATATCAAGCTTATTTGGTCCCGTTGTTCCTGTCAATACCCCTACCCCTACCACTGCGACCGCATCCTCAACACAAAATCTGTTTGGCGGACCCACAGCGAATACCTCGGGCAATAATATTGAGGTAGCAAAGACTCCAATTCAGGTATCAAAAGGCAAATTCAATTGGTCAGGTCGTGGTAGTCTCTTTGGCGGAAGCGCAACTTATGGTCAATCTTCCGAAAACATCGAGCTTCAAGCAGAGGATTTGATCAAGCATGCAAAAGTCTATATCATGGCAGAGAAATATGATATCCAGCCATTAAAGAGACTTGCTCGTCAAAGATACTCCTCTGTCGCAGATAATTACTGGAACTCTCGTTGTTTTGTTCAAAGTATTGAACTCATTTTCGATGGTACACCTGATATCTCCGAAGGTGATGATCTTCGAAAGGCTGTTCTGGAAGTTGCTAGTAGGTACATGAAACAACTTCTAGCGAGGGAAGATTTCGCTCAAATGTGCCAGGAGAGAGGTGATATCGGTTTCGCAATTCTTCAGTGGTCTTCGTGGTCGATGTAAGGATTCTTAAGGATGTTATGTGGACTGATTCTACGATACTGTAGGCGGATGGAGCTTTGCGTGGGCAAATATTCCGGGGATTGATATTCCGACAGTTATTAAGGATACCAATTTATCCTCTGTTTTCTAATGATAGTAATGATACATGCAAATGAATACAATTATGTTTTCCAAAGAAAGACAATTACTTTCATTCAAAAATACACCGCTATGTATTATAGAACAGTCTACAGATTTCCAATGTCCAATAAAAGGTGTATAATCTCATGAGAAGACTTCAAAAGTTGAATGTAGATAAATCTCTCCATTACTGACTCATTCATCTTAAAGATTAATCAGATAATCCAATGCAGGCTGACAACGAGACTGTAAAATGTGAATTCTAAATCTGAAAGGGCCAAGGCCTTTCATGAATTCGCGCACTCACTGTTAATGGCAAATATTGAAGCCAATTTAAAGGTAAACACTTGCTTGGCCTTACATTGTTTGGGTTGTAATCTTTCAAGGAGAACCGGAAGTGGAGTTGGAGGGAGAAAGCGTGGGGCTTCCAGACAGCTTTGATGGAAAATGTAAAGAATAAGAGTTCTGGAACGATCGAATCCATTGGCCGATACGAATATAAACATGAGTTCCTATCAAATCCATCAAATATCAGTGCGATATCTCTTCTGTACAAACAGTCATGAATCAACACCAGGAAGCAAATGTTGAAGCCCAGCGTGGGTAAGTCAAGCCGTCTGATTTTGTTTACCTTAACTAACCGGCCAGAATCTACCGCTCAAGAGACTACCACGATATCGAACTGAAGTGCAAAGACAGCATTCTCTTTGCACATAGTGCGATACTGCTACCTCGCTCCGCAGTCCTCGCAAATAGAGAAGATGAGAGATGGAGCGTCACTGAAACGAATCTAAGACAGTTTGATATGTCGGATCAGCATTCATTCATCGTCAACGCGGCACTTTCATACATCTATACTTCTGAATACAATGATGACCCTTCTGGCACCTATTCAAATTTGAACATGCTTCCTCGCATACGCCCCCTGCCTTGCCAACCTCAGGATTCATTTCTACCTGCTAAGAACCTTGACGACTCACGACTGGTTTTCAACACGGAAATGTACATTTTCTCCCGCAAATACAAGATTGCAATGCTGGAATGCCTAGCCGCCGAAAAATTCTATGATGTCGCGCGTCTCCCTTCACCTCCCTTGTTCAACTCCAACACAGACGTACTAGAGAGAAGACCTGCCTTTGTCGCAGCCGGATCTCTCCTCTGCGACAACATGCCGCATCTTGTCGACAGGAAGAGTGATAGCTTATGGAAAACTATGAAAGTGATATCGTTCACGAACTACATGATTTTAAAGGACGCGAGATGGAAGGATGGAGAAGAGAAAAGAATTTTTTGGGAAAGGGAAGATTTTATGGCGGAGCTGTTAGAAACGGGATGGCATCTGTATCACGACCTTTCGATGCGTCTGAGAAATCCGGGGTAACTTGCTAGAAGTGATAGCTGGAGACATTAATCTTCATTGATAGAGAGCCAAAATCACTTTCAATACAGGTCGTTATGACCTTGTCAATCAGATTGGGATACATGACTTGCAGGAGAAATGTAGAAAGTTCGCTTAACCTCATCATTTAATGATTGTAGTCTTTACAACTTTCATATTTCGTTCGCCAATGAAATAGGCGCTTGCTGTAAATCCCTGCTCAATTGATCGATCTATTGAAGTGTAATGTCAATCAGCTAAGAACGTGCCATTTGCCTTTGTTATTTAGATGAATGCCCGCCCCTCATTTGGCTTTCGGAGAAATCAAATCAAAGGGAAACGATAGAAACTTTCTGTGTTCTGGTAATATGACAATAATTTACAAGTGCTATCTTGTTTCATGAAGTCAATGCATGATATTTCACCACTCTTGCGCCGTTTATTTCTTTCCCTTGGTCTTCTTCTTACTAGTTTGCCTCCTCTCACCATCAGGTCTTCCCAATACACCTCTCGTTCTTTGGTATTGCAAGACAATATTCTGCACACTACCCATATCATGCTTGGGCTTCCTCATGTATGTCAATCTGGCTCTTCTGGCTCTCTTGGCCTTTCTCTGTACCACCTCGATACCCTCTACGTTGGGGCTATATATCTTATACCACATCTCGACACCCACTCTCGTCAACTCGTTCCTCAATAAGATACCCGTCTCCACACCTCGTCGTCGAATATTGATGCATACTCCGGCAAATGGATCGCCAGTTTTGAGTCGTATGAGAAGAATATCGCCAACTCTGGCTGCTTCTGGGTTTGTTTTGGAGAATAAGTTGGTACGGGCACCGGTAGGATCGAGGACGGCAATTTGCTCTGCGTGAATGTTTTTTATTGGTTCCTTGAAGATCTGAGCCGGGGATGAAGGTGGAGGATAGGTTTTGATTTTTCGGACAGCTGTTTGGGGTGTCAGTATAAAGAGGTGCTCAATTGTAAGACTGATGGAGGACCGACCTTGAGTTTGAAGAGGAGTCTGCGACGCCGGCTTCGAGTGGTGATATGTAGTCAAAGGCCTCGAAATGGTCTTCTGCTGTCTCGAGTGCCTCAAAAGGGATTTCCAACAGCTCAATGGCCGCAATGTGGGTGTCATGGTTGCCATGGTTGTTGTGGTCTAGATTTTGTATTGGAGTGAGGTTGAATGCGACCAATCTGAAAAATTCTGCCGCTTTTGGGGTCACCGCCTAAATATTTAAATCAGAACTCCAAACCCTCTTGATGATAACGATCGACCTCACCCCTCCAAATTGTAACCGTACACTCTTACAAAGCTACCTGAATTTACCCCCCAGGTCATTATGAGTGGTAAAGGTCTTTCCAAGGTCATTCGTGGCAGCGAATGCTTGTTCAAACATGCGCCACTAAAATTGACCAGACAACAACGATCTTTCACAAGTTCTCCAGTATGCCAAAAAGTTGGTATGTGATTGAAATGCCCAAATTGTATTCTATGTGTTGACTTCAGAGTAGGCCAAGTTCCATCTTTCTCTCCGACCTCCTCTGCAGAGCTTGACGCCTTACTGTTGAAATACCGAAAGAATCTTTTCCTACCCGCACATCTTTCAGAATACGACCAGGAGCTAGTATACGGCAGTAGACATGCAGAATCACTCAAGACTGATCCCGTCAAGGTCCAGATTGGTGGAGAAGAATTCGTCCTAGAGCACATAAACCAATTGAGAGATCTACCAGGCACCACGAGAGGATTTAGACAAGTTCTTAATCTCATGATGGAAAAGAAGGACTGGGACAACCTACCACAGTTCCTTGAGGGACATCGCGATTGTAGACGACCTTTAGCCCATGCCTTATATTGTCAGATGATTCGACGGGCCGGTCTAGTAGGTCGAATGGACGCTGTTATTGAGGCGGCAAGAAGAGTTCGTTACACAGGATTTCGCTTGAACGACGAAGAAGTAGTCTTGCAAATGATGTACTGGATCTACTACAAGGCACAGGTCAGTGGCTTTGAAGAGCACGAAACAAAACAGGCGCTTGCATGGGCAGAAGCGGTGGCAGATTTGCTTGAGGATCCAAGACATGCCGGAGATAAGGGCCCATTCCTTGCAGAGGACGCGAACGATGTACGGGCTCTTCCGGAAGTTATCGGCATATTATTGCAATTGGCTGCAGTTCGTGCCGTAAAACACACGGATGGGAAAGATTTGGATGGGAAGGTCGCAACTTATGCTTCAAGGCTACTCGGAACGCCATACGACTTGAGCACTTCTTTACTCAATCTTAAGAGGCCAGAGGTACGGGTGTATTCGAAATCTGGCGCCGTCGACTCGGATATAGCCAGTCAAACTAAAATGGATGGTGGAGATTATTCTGCAGAGGAAATACAGAAAAAGACTATCCGGGCTAAGAACCATTGGCTTGTAGCTGCAGTACCAGTGCTACATGGGATGAAAACATCACTACATGTTTTCGACCCATCAACGGTAGCTTCATCGAAGCTGAAGGAGAACATACCCCGATTAGAGAAACGGGTCAATAGGTACGCATCCGACTTGAAGGGAATTGCTGCGGGAAACCTGGGTTATAGAACATATACCAATTTATTTGGCTCAGCATGAGTCACATGTTTCTTTTAATGATCGGATGAAAGCTTTTGCATTTGTATATACTTGTACAATAATCTAAGGAAGCACAATATACTTCTCTAAATGCTTTGGAATTGCTCCAAGAAGTTTCTTTTCCGACAACCACTTCTTGGAAAACAATCGGTCCGCATATCTGTATGCGCCATCGCAAAGTACTGTCACAACAGTGTGGCCCTTTCCGAGTTTTTCGGCTAGCTCCTTTGCAGCAGCGACATTCAAACATGAGCTAGCTCCGAGGTACAACCCTTCCTCATCTAAACAACGATAGACCATTTCGATACTCTTCTCGTCACTAATGTGCATTGAGCCGTCTAATAAATCAATGTCTGGTTTTAAGTTGTCTGTAACTCTGCCTTGTCCGATTCCCTCTGTGATACTGGAGCCAGTTCTATCTACTAGCTTTCCACCTGACTGAATGTATGAATGCAACACACTTCCGGGGGGATCAGCAAGATAACATTTGACCCTTCCGTCGGACTTTGTCTTCAAGTATCGAGTGATTCCGGCCAAAGTACCTGCGGTTCCCGTGGCACAGGTGAAGGCATCCACTTTGCCATTAGTCTGATTCCATATCTCTGGCCCAGTAGTTTCAATATGGGCTCGTCTATTCGCGATATTATCGAATTGATTTGTCCAAACCGCGTTCTCTAATTTATCCGCGTGTCGCTTTGCTTGATGATTGTAATTTTGTGGATTGTCGAAAGCTACTGCTGGCACTGGATACACTTCAGCACCCAATAATCTCAAAAGGTCAATCTTTCCTTGAGATTGTGTATTGGGCATGTAGATGACTAGCTTGTAACCCTTAGATCTGCAAACGTGTGCGAGACCAATTCCTGTATTTCCAGCGGTTCCTTCGACAACAGTTCCTCCAGGCTTCAGCAGACCCCTCTCTTCGGCGTCTTTCACAACATATAGAGCTGCTCGGTCCTTGATTGATCCTCCAGGGTTCATAAACTCTGCCTTTCCCAATACTTCACAACCAGTCGAATCGGAGATGTGATTTAATCGAATGAGTGGGGTGTTTCCAATTGCTATGATTCTTTAGTCAATACTTCATGATAAGCCGTGAATTACCAAGATTCAACGAACCTCCAGTTAAACCCTTTACCACACCCTGAGCTTTAGAAACTCCAATTCCATATTGATTTGGAGCTTCCATCTGAGCAACATTCTCCGCAGCTCTTACAGCTGTGGTCGCAAAGCGACGAACACCAGATCGGAACATCTTTAAGATGAATTGGGAAAACAATTGGACCAGACTTTTGCACTTGACTTTTGTACTTCCCGAGATTCTTTATCCGATTCTAAATGCTTCGCACTGGCCCGATGTCGCCATCGATACTTTGTCCCGCAGGCGGGTCTTATCGCTTATCGCTGACAACGGCCCATGACTAAGCAGGGGTAGGAAAGTAAACAAATCAATGTCAACAAACAGCAAACATCGAGTGTGAAATGAAAAAGTTATCGACCATCTAACACGTCCAAGCAGCTTGCGACAATACTGTTCTGAGGCTCACTTTAGTCTCCTTTTAGAATACTACAATTAATCAATCCACATACAACAAATATACGACCGCAAAACGAAACAATCTACGACAAAAACGCAATTTTTCATATCACACTTGAACTCAAGACAACAAGATGCCAGGTAAAGTCTCTAGCAGGAGTTCGAGGGCATCTACCTCTGGATCTCGAAAATCATCTACGGTAGAACCAAGTAGTCGCAGATCTGCTACATCCAAATCCTCAGCGCCACACGTTGAGATTCCAGAAGAGACGCCAGACAATGAGTTGCGCACGCAAATTTCATCCATATTCCGAGATTCCCAAAGAAACACCGCATCGCATAGAAAATTGGTTGTTAACTTGCGCAAAATACAAGAGGCCTGTTGTTATGAGCCAACTAGTAAGAAGAATAAAACTGGCGCGGAAGACTTCGAGGAAGAGGAATTTACATACGAGTTCACAAGATGTGTTCTAAGAGTAATGCCGATCAAGAAGAGTGAGAGTGTTGGAGAAAAGGCGATTCGTTTTATTGGGCTGTTCTTGAGACACGCTAATGAGAAGGACAATGAAGTGACCCCAGCAAATGAAGAGGAGGATGGAGTTTTAGTTGAGACGCCGAGTACGAGACTCACAAGTCACCTCATGACGACTATTTTGCCTCTTTTGACGGCCAAAGAGAAATTTGTGCGGTTTAGATCCACGCAGCTGATTTCGCATATCATTAACTCTCTCGATTCGATTGATGATGATCTCTTTCAGCAACTCCGACATGGGCTTCTGCGCAGAATTCATGATAAAGAAGCGATGGTGAGAGTGCAAGCTGTGCTGGGTCTCGGCAGATTGGCCGGAAACGAAGCAGAAGGGGAGGCAGATGAAAGTGATGATGAGTCTTCTGGGGGTTTGCTTGTTAAACTATTGGCAGTTTTGCAAAATGACCCCAGTGCCGACGTTCGAAGGTCTCTTTTGATCAATCTACCAATATTACCCAATACACTCCCATACTTGCTAGAACGGGCCAGAGATCAGGACCCTGCAACTCGTCGGGCACTGTATTCTCGACTTCTACCAGCACTCGGTGATTTCCGACATTTGTCACTTTCGATGCGTGAAAAGTTACTTCGATGGGGTCTTCGCGACCGAGATGAAAACGTTCGCAAAGCGGCAGGGAGACTTTTCAGAGAACGTTGGATCGAAGATTGTTTGGCCTCAGCTGCAGCAGAGTCTGCGGAAGGTGAGGCAGCCGAAGAGAATAGGGCGCCGAATATGGACGCGCTATTAGAGCTTCTTGAAAGAATTGATGTGGTTAATTCTGGGGTTGAAAATGGGGTTGCGCTAGAGGCGATGAAGGGTTTTTGGGAGGGCCGACCCGACTTTCGAGACGCCGTTGAATTCGATGATCGCTTCTGGGACACTTTATCGGCGGAAGCTGTATTCATGGCAAGAAGTTTTAACGATTTCTGTCGGAACGATGGAAATAGCAAGTATGAGGCTTTGATTGAAGAGAAAATGCCTGAAGTTACGAAGCTGGCATTTTACCTCCACAGATACACTGCCGTTTTAGTGGAGGCTCTCAAGAGGATTGCAACACAGGAGGAGGTCACCGAGGATGTAGCGGAAGAGGAAGATACCGTAGAGCAAGAATTTATTGTCGAACAATTACTCCACATTGCTCGAACTCTGGACTACTCAGATGAAGTTGGACGACGGAAAATGTTCACTCTTCTGAGACAGCACTTGGCAATTCCGGAGCTGCCTGAGGAAGTTACTAAACTAACCGTTGAAGTTCTTAGAGGAATTTGTGCCGCAACTCCTGCTGGTGAAAGGGAATTCTGTAGTGTGGTCTTAGAAGCTGTTGCAGATGTTCATGATACGGTTACAGATGAACAGGATTTCGAGGATGCGGAAGAGAGCTTCCATTCTGCAAGATCTGATGTCAGTGATGACGAAAAGCCCACCAGAGGCAAGAAAAAGCCTCCAATGACAGAGGAAGAAGAGCAAGAGAAAGCGGTCCGTGAAATCATGGTCAATATGAAATGCTTGCATATTGTGCAATGTATGCTTGAAAATGTTGAAGGAAGTCTTAAGGAGAATCCAGATCTTGTAGCCATGCTCAACAACCTTGTTGTACCAGCTGTGCGTAGTCACGAGGCACCTGTACGAGAACGTGGTCTTGTCTGTATTGGCCTGTGTTCTCTTCTTGACAAATCTTTGGCCGAGGAGAATCTGGCTCTTTTCATACATTTCTTCAGCAAAGGCCACTCTGCTCTTCAAATCACTGCTTTGCAGATCTTGACCGACATGCTCAATCAACACGGCGCTCAACTTCTGGAATCGAATCCTACAATTTTAACCAAGGTCTATCTGAAGGCTTTGAAATCTGGTGCCAAAGACCCTGAAGTCCAGGCAGCGGCTACCGTTGCTGTTGCTAAACTCTTACTGGGACGTGTAATTACGGATGCCTCGTCTGCCATCGATGATCTATTGAAGACATTGGTTGTCCTTTACTTTGATCCCAGCACAGCTCATAACCAAGGTGTTCGTCAAACACTTACCTATTTCCTACCAGTTTACTGTTACAGCAGAGCAGAAAATCAAGATAGGATGCGTGGAGTGGCATTAGATGCCATGCACAAACTATTTGAAACGCAAGATGATGATGAGGATGCTGAGGCTGAAATGGTTGGTCTTGGGACGATCGGTGCCCATTTGGTAGATTGGACAGACCCTAGGAAATGCTATGTTCCTGGAAATCAACTCACGTTATCCGATGATGCAGCTAAGAAAGCAGTCAATGGAGATGTTCATCTTGACTTTGCTATGGATATTTTGGAAAGGTTAAACTCTTCTATGAGACGTAAGTCGATATTTTCATTCTTAGTGCTATAAAGTCCAATCTAACAATTCAAATAGTGGAAGAAAAGAAAACTCTCACACCTCTCCTCGCCAAACTTCACATCTCACCAGCCTCATCCGAGGATAAGCTTCGCGCCACATATGAGGAGGTGACTGAGGCCGTCGAGAACAAAAAGTTGGGCCTCGATGCTACTGGTAGAAATGCTTTGTTCAAGATACACGTTACTCTTGGCAAGATTGTAAATTCTCTCGCCGAAAAAGATGCGAGAGAGGAAAGTGTTTTGAGAGGAGGAAGTGTGATGAGAGATAGCGTAAGGGGCGAAAGCGTCCCGCTCGGTGATAGCAACAGAAGCAGGGCCGGAAGTGTGGAATCTAAAAAGAGCAGAGGCCCGGAAGTGATAATGGATAACCCAATCAAAATGGAAAGCGTAGAAGAAGACGAAGAGGAAAACGCAGAGGAAGAAGATGTCGATGAAAGCGAAGGAACAGTCGTTGCTGAACAAGAAAATACCATCGTTCCTCCTGACGAGGAAGAATCATTGTTAGAACAACAATTGCAGGATAGTCTGGTTGAAAGTCTCTTGGATGATGATGGAGATATTGAGATGGGTATGTAGGGCTGAGGTGTATATGAGTAATGGTTTGGGATACTGTCCTTGGAGTTCGGTTTGGCTTAGTGTGTTGGATTAACGAATCTATGAATTGATGCCCTCATCATTGGGATAATGAATCTGGACTGAATTTAGTGTACTGTGGAATATCTACTAAGAGCGAGTGAATTTTTTTTCGGTATTGAGGAAACGCCGAAACCCACTCGGCACTTGGACTTTGCATTCAAGCATCCTAGACGGTGCTGTTATAGAGTATAGCTTCTGAGGCGGATTGAGATATTCCTCGAGAAAACGCGAACTACATGATCTTGGAATGATCTTCCTTGTGTCATCTATACATACTCTCTTCCTCAAAGATCACTAGTAAATAACGAGACTTTCTCTCTTCGAGCCCGTCCAAAAGAGAAGGCGGCTCTTCTATACATATGCCTAAATCATTTGTAGTGCCCTTTGGACAATGCTACGCTATACTATGCAAGGTCCATAGATATCATAATTTCGATTTCCCATCCGAGTCTTTACTCCACAGGTCATCCCATTCTACCTTATGCTCTAAATGTTCTCTCCGGGTCGGCACGCGCACTTTATGATGTTCACACGTACAGTAAATGATTGATCCATCTTGACTCGTCATGGTACCACGAAGCATCGCCATCGTTTTGCCATATTGTACTACTTCGGTGGATATACGGACAGTTGTACCTGGGATTGTTAATATTGATGACAATCGAAAAGTGGTATTTCTAGCAAATGATTAAATGGAATCTACGTACCAACAGGAATAGCTCTTAAATAACTCAAATTGAGCGTCCTCGTTACACCACCCAGAAAACTACTCCCCGTCAACATTAGCATACATTTCAAACCTACTCCCAGAGGGGGAAAAGAACATACTCCCAAGATCCAGGCTTCGCAACAGGTCCCAAAGCAAACGTAGTACACATATCGAATATCACAGCACCGGCTCCTCCATGCATCACATTGTTGATATTGCTATATTGCTCATCTATTAAAAATTCGAACGTTGCGGTTCCTGAAGAGGTAGCATCGATGATTTTGATATTGTCCATGATGTGGCAGTCGAATCCTTTGAAGTTTTGGGCTTGGGCGATTAGTCGGTATCTGGGGGGTTGTCAGAGGGAGTGAGAGAAGAGGATGCGGAACTTAAGGGGAGGGGGAGGTGGGGAAGTGATGGGAATGTGAAGTGAAGATCCGATGTGAGATATTGAGACGAGAAATAGCAATCGGAATAGAGAAAGATCAAATTGATGCTGAAGGGTTCTTGAAGTTGTGGTATAGTACCACTAACTACCCAGAAAGAAAGAGTCCTTCATCTCAAACAGGGTGGCCAACAAATCCCACTACGGTACAAGTACCATGCAATACTCCATCAAATACTTTCACTTGAAGTATAGAGACAGTCAACCTCTCGACACAAATACATAGAGAAACTAAGAATGTATACCTCTCAAAAATCGCCTCGACACCCTTCATAGCCTCCTCCCGTGACTTCAACATCTTGCACCAAATACCCCGCTTTTTCTTCCTATCCTACTCAAATTACTCTTTTGCAGATGGAAATAAAGAAATGTTAACTCGCATAAAATGAATGTAAATTGAGTAAAATGTAGAATATTGAAGCTTCACGACAGTCTTGTAGCTATAGCTTGGATGGTAACCAAGATCGAGCGGTAGACGCGACGTTCCTGCCGAGGTTCGGATGGCGGATCGGATCGTGTGGTTTGGTGGGGTAATGTGATCTTGTGAAGGGTTGAGTTGTGAGGTTATGTAAGCAGGAACTTGCTTGTGGGAAGTGAGCGTTGTTTTTGACGTTGATGATCACGGAAAGTTTAATTGATGGGACATGGTTTTTTGTTGTATAGAGTATCTGGATGATTCGCTCTGATATGCAAGGCTCACCTTGTGAGCGGAAAGAGCTGTTAAATCTAGCTTTTTATCAGTAGTGGGTTGGTCTTCTGATGCACTCAAGAAGGCTGATCGAGATTCTACTCTTTTCAATCGCGGGCCAGCACTTCAATACATACTTCTATAAAATACTATATATATAGAATGCATCTCAGCCTACAAAACAATCCAATTAGCGAGGCTTTTCTTTTTTCCTTTTTCTTCAAGAACCAGCTCTCTATTCAAACTAAATTCGAGTTATCCACATTCCCTATCTGCACCCCATGTTCTTAAGAATGCTACCAGCGGTTAGTTTCTCTTTATGTATCAATGTAACTTCATTGACAGCAAGATTCAATTTTTGATGGCAGTCCAGAGTAATCGTCAAAGTAACGTGAATTGGAGATTATCATCACCGTTTTCATTGCCATTATCATTTATGTATCTATCACTTTCGTGACAAGGAAAGATATTGAGATAGTTGCCAGCTAGACTCTATTAATAGATTCGTCTCCCTTCAATACTCTTGAGTATTGTAGTGAAGGTTTTAGATTGTTGCCGCAGATTTTATAGGTGACGTTAGTCCCTTCAGCGGAAACTTCGGTACAGGTTGGTTTCTCATACATCCCTATCTCATGTCTACCTCGTCATCAAGCATCCACTCCTCACCCATGACCTGTCATAGTCAAATGGCACGACCCCAATATTTAAGTTTCCATTTATTCACTAACTCACCTGCCACATAACTGAGTACCTTGACTATAAAAGCATCGATCAAGGCAGAGAAAGTGATATTCAAAAATAAGCAATCACCTTGAAAAGCATATCGCGGTGTCCAAAAAAACGTTTCCATTACTACAAATTCTCCTTATCTGTATTTCAAACTCCCACATTTTGATACTTCTCCAAGCCCGGAACTGCTCTACTGATAACAGCGGATATTGCGCTCCTAAGAGGCGATAGCTCACTCCAATTGATCGTGACAATTTAGCAAACAGATAGTGCGAGTCCCTTTTGATACTTATTGAGGAAGAGAAGAGGACTAAGACTCTCAGAACTCCTCGCGTATGTTCAACGAGAGAATTACCTGTCCGTCTTGAATGCTTGAATTATTGCGACCTCATATCTATGGAGAAGTCAAATAGATCCAAGACACATTTATATACCTACCAATCCTCTGACCAAAGCAAAGAAAGTAAATCGCTTCCCAGATCCTTTGTTGCAAAACAGAGCACCTGATGACCATTGATACTTTTGCAATAGTATAAACACCTGCACGATAACCCCTACACAAGACAAAGTCACAAGTGAAGTCGAGTGAAGAATACCGAATGTCCTGGATTTGGAATCTTTCGTAAGTTCCCTAGATGAAGATAAGATGATACCAAACAGAGGAATTACTTTGACGATGTTGGAGACGAGACATTGTTATTCTATATTAGGTTTCTCGGTGAGATTCTCTCGGAATTGATGATGAAAAAGTTTTCGATGGTAATGATCACTGTAACTTAGAGATTTAAAAATGAAGACGTCAAGATCAGATGTGAAAGTTGCAGTGGTAAGATCCGGCATAGTCGAATATCTTCAAGAGCATTTTCACACAGTGAGTAGTTGGAATATAAAGATCCTCAAGCTGAAGAAGCCACATTGCCTTTGGCTGTTTTGATTCATGAGCCTTTGTTTAACTGTGCAAAGCCGATGGATGATCGAGTTTGCATAAGAAGATGCCGCAGCGACCTCATTAAAAAAAGGATTGAATACGTATGTAGACATTCACTACATCCCCGATATTCCATCAGCATCTGTGAATCCACTCATCAACTCTTCCCAAGAAAATCAATCAAATATCGCAAGATAAGAATATCGAGGTATCAAAGAGCAAGGAAGACAAGAATTTGAGATTCCAAAGCACAAGCCGAACGCCCTCATCCAGCCAAATGACAGAGTGTCCGCAGTTCCGTCCGTATTTTTCGATTTAACTAGATATTTGGTTACTTCGTTCTGATTTTGTAATTCCACTGTTTTTACATTTCACGAATGTTGTAACAAGAAACTTTCATCTAATCGATTCGTGATCATGAAGTGACAATGAATAAATCACTCGCAACGATAGCGACAACGATAATGAAATAATACTCAAATATCTTGACAATCAAGAAAGACTCGCCATGCGAGAATCGGGGAGAGAAATCATGTACAGCACGACCAAGTACAGTACACCTACAGAAAAAGTTGGCCTAGTCATGCGAGCAGAGTATCCCAGCGTACAAAATACATCGTACTTGTCGAATTCAAAGCTTGCCTGTTTATTGCAAGGTGTTGAATGTTTTAAACACTTATTGAATAGGTCGGAAGATTGTGGATTATCTATATTGGTGCAGGCTTTGTGGGGGGTGGATATAACTCCCAAATTGAAGGATCAGCGACTGATAAATCACAAGGTTTCCTCAACATGTACTAGATTCAATTACCTGTAGATGAAAACCTTCCTATATAAGCCCCATCACCTAAGCTATATCTGAGATCAATATCCAACAACGATCGCGGAATGGAAAAATATCTCGGAGGATTCCCAAGGCCGGAAAGAGGGACTACAAGCTTTTCAGTGACATAGATGAGATCTCATGTAACAAAAAAATACCAATACAAGGAAATCTCATTTTTTAGCGCAATGGCAACTCGCAACCCGTGAAAAGAGGAAATTTTGACAAAGGATTGGTTAGGTGACAACAAAAGCTCTATATCTTCCTGGATTTTTGTGCAGGACGACGACAATGTAAGCAACAGTCATTGCTAGCTCGGTAGAAAGAATTTATAGCAACGAAAACATCAAAGTGCACAACTTAAACAGGTATGTTACGCCCTCGGGACTATCGAAGTGTCATCCGACCGAATATCTGGATTTTGATCTGCACCTGCCAAAAAGCTCCATGCCGACATCCTATGAGCTTACATCTCTTTGTGATTCCTGGTACACTTGCAGCTTCTCAAGACAGGTTCTTCAGTTCCATATATGTGAAATATTTATAATGGCTTGATAGTATATCACTGCCACAAGTCCGAGTTCCTTTGAAAAGAAAAGAAAACTTGACGAAATAAATGGCTGGCGAAGATTTCATCGTCTATATTGTACGAGTACCGAGGGCTAAACTAATTTCCAGTCCTGTTCTCTCAAGCAGCAGCTTCAATTCTTCTGATACGAGTAAATGTACTACCTACTGCCTACTCACCCGCATCCTTTCACACTCCAGGTTTTTAAAAGTCTCCCAGATGAACAATTTGAAGCTTCCAATCTTTCATCCTACTCTTCAAGCACTTCATTGACTTGATGAAATCCATACTCACATAGTTTGTCACCGTACATGGTTGATTTCCCGCACAGTGGGATAGTCATTGTTCTGGGATTGAAAAACAATGTCATTATATGTAGCGTTGAATCCGTGTGCACTAGCGAGCGCAGATAGGTGTGATTTCAGTTATTGTGAAGGGTCTTGGTAATTCATAATAACACCCTGGAGCAGCTATAAGCAAATTAATCTGATTGACGCGTTAGTTTAGAAATGATACGGCAGGTATTTAACTTAACGACACGTAGCTTTAAACATCAACTCGCCTGTTCACTCATTGTTCAGGGGCAGTACTTAGCATTTCCCTGTGAAATTGTAGTTTGTGCATAGTTCCTCAGATGCGAACAATCCCTTGTCTGGGGTATATAAGAGATGATCGTTGGTCTCATATCTCAGTTCATTATCCTTGGTACCATCCTAGAATGAGACATTAGACTAGAGATAAATAGACAGATCCAAGAATTCATCAGATATCACTCCAACAGCCCAGAAATCATGTCTTCTACAGATCTTTCCGGCTTCGCAGATCTTCCACCGGAAATCAGACTCCGGATCTGGCGTACCATGATAGATGGTGATCTCAGTCCCCCTCGGGCAATCATCGGCGACACGCTGTGGGAGCCTAGAACCATTGGAGCTCTCGCAGTCAATCACGAATCTTGTGCAGAGGCTCTTCGCCATCGTCCAGATTTGGAAACGTTTAAGTATACCCTGGCGAATGCCCCCTGGCATACTGGCGCTGGACGTCGCGAAAAGGTCTGGCTTAGCACTGAAGCTGATGTTTTTGTCATTGATCCTATCAGGAAGTTCACATTAGGCAAGTGGGAGATCCCCACTCTCAAATACGCGATCCGAACCATTGCTATTCCACAATCAAAATTCGGCACAAGCAACCACAGTCTACATTGTGCACAACATCTTTCCCAGTTGAATGACGCACGCAACTTTAAGAGGTTAAAGACCTTGGTAATCCTTCGGGATGACCCGGCACAAGAAGTAATACCTCATTTAGTCATTCTAGACCCCGCCATCCGCTCAGCTTCTGACGACATCAGAGTCTCGATCGATCCAACTCCACTCTCGCAGGTGGAAATGGATGCATTTGGATATGATATTCAGTGGTACAATAGTTTCATCTTTATTATTCGACAACAGAAAGGTTCGAATTGGGAGTTGCCTGAGATCAAATGGGGATGCTTGGTTCGAAACTGAGCTTGGGATCACGAGGACGAGGACCCCAACAACCAGACACACGCCGAAATTGTATAAATACGAGCTATTTGGCATTCTGGAGTAGGTCGACTGATTTCTATATCAAAAGCACCCAAGAATTAAAGGTCCTGAAAACCAAATTAAAAACTGTACCAAATCCCCAAATGCGATGAGATTAAATGTGTGAATATTGTGACTAAGAAAATAGAAGTAAATGAAGATGTAGCAAGATTTTCAGGAGAAAACAATTGAACCAAGTCATTGATAAAGTCAAAAATAACTGATGCACGGACATCTCCCGAGACAAGCTTTTTAATTAAGCTTCATAATAGGGCGGGGAAAGTAGTGAAACATAAAATTTACACAATCCATAACTGATAATCCGGCTTGTTGATCTGCTTTGTTGATAAATTCGATTTCTCTCCATCAGGAAACTTCGCCAACGTAAGGACTATTGTTGTAACTTGTTTTGCCTTACATCGCTGATAAGAAGCATCTGAACCCCGAATGTTTCTTTGTAAAGCGCTTGATTTTGCTTAGCAATGATCACCATCAGTTCAATGAGAGATGTACGTACGCCATGGTGTCTTGATTTTCTTTGAATTGAAATCATTCAACAAAACATGCAGCGTAAAGTAAGTGAATCATTGAAAGTGGCCACTGGAACCTCAAATTTGCAGTTTGTTAGACATATCGATTTGGATTTGACTCATCCGAGTAAAGATTTTTGTGAAAGCGCATTAAAAATCACGATGAACTGGTGACGAAAGGCTGGTGACGAAAGGCTGGTGATGAAATACCAAAAGTACCAAGGATTGTGTGATAGTTTGGAGTAATTCAGGCATATGCACTCCCCGTGCCTCCCGCCAACGCTGAGTGGCAGGCATTGTCTGATGGCTGCAAAAATAGAAATGCAAGAGTAGGTTTAGGATACTTTCCCTGTGTTTCTTTGCTGGCTTCACCATGAGATTACTAGGTATATCTTGGGGCCAAAATAGATGTGAGAATAAAGAAAGGAACTTCGACACATGGAATGATTATCAGGATCCCTTGTTTGAACTCGCGTTATGTGACCAAATAAATGTGTGACTACTACCTAGTAGGAACAAAGGAAATTGATCAAAAATTTGGAAGCGCTTTCATGATTAACTCCCAATTGATCTGAGTATCTGAACCCCGGACTCCATATATGAAAGATGTGACTTCACAAGTGGGGGAGAGAACAAGGCTGGCTCCGTTCTTGTTATTGAGATATCGTCCCTTGCAGCAGACAAACAAACAAACAAACAAACAACAAATCACAGCCACATTGACAAGTCCTACAGATATCCCGAATTAGCAACAGGAGCTTGATTCCGCTATCTCTCAGGGATCAAATGAAGATTTGGGGTCGGAACACAATGCACTTCATCGCTTCCATGAGTTCCATTAAAGCAAAAAAGGTGGATCTCAAGGAATCAAAGGAAGTTCAGACGGTTGATCGGTTGGATATGAAACATCCACAGACCCTGTCAAGAATTAGCACACAATGTAATTAACAGGATGAAATTCCCATTCAAATTTAGCCGTCGTCTTGTGCGTCTTGTGTGAAGGCTCATAGGTGACGGTTGGAGAACGAGCTACCATCCAACGGTTGGAGATGGGTAGATCTTGGTTACATTCGTACCTGTACCTGCACTTGTACCTGTGCCGCCAAGGAGATAATGATGGTGAATTCCCCTATTTCTGACGAGTATGTAATCAAGTGAGATTTAGTAAATCATACCTAGGTGGTGATTTAATAAACCCGATTTTCCTTGTCTGTTGAAGGCTTTCTTTCAGAATCATTTATCAAACTTTCTCTCACACACACGCACACGCACACCTCTTTCATGTGTCCAAAGTGAGCTTGATTCTCCACCAAATAATAGCAAGGGAGAAGAAGAGCGAAATTGAGTTTGAAGTTGTTAATAAGAGTTTCCCTTCCCCACATGCTGCGTGCTACGAAATACTATATTCTGGGTAACAGGTAATTAATACCTTGGTAATTCAGAGGTAATTCAGAGGTAATTCAGAGGTAATTCACCCAAAACTTCAGCGCGCCCACAGCCAACGAAAACCATCAAATCAATCCTTTAGGCTTTGTCGCCCTTTGATTCGCTTCCTCAGGCGTCGCCATAACCCCAAAAGGAATCCACCAATCCACCAATCCACCAATCCACAAGAAATCCCTGTCGATTTGCAACTCCTACACCAAAAAGATTAATAACCTCGAAATACCGAAATCGTTCCTTTCCTTTTAATAATCACCTCTTTCCATAAGGGGTGATTTGTTGCTTCATTTCTCAAACTGGCAAAATTCATCATGAAGTGGTTCCGAAGAAAGAAGAAGCCAGGGAAGGAGCTATCAGATAAACCATCTCTCGTACGCAGTTATACGAATCGAGCAGATCGAAGGCATCATGCAGCATATGCAACCCCGCGTGGATCTATCATAAATAAGCTTCCCGATAAAGTTCTCGAACGGATCTTCATACTTGTATGCCCTCATTCTCAAGACGAAACTTATGAGACATGCGAACAATCTTCTCTGGATGACTGCTGTCCATTATGCGACACAAGGGATTTGGCTCATTGTGCGCAAGTCTCAAGAAAATGGAGGAATGTAGCTATTGGAGTTTTGTTCGTAGTCCAACCATTTGTGCGAAGTGTTCAATTAAGCTGACTCAATTATTGCGCAGGTATCATAGTGTTCGGATTGATGCAGTTCATTTCTGCGAACTCGAAGAAATATTATCAGAGAAGAGGAAACATAAAGGTCGATTCAATCGCAATGCCGAACCAGAAGAAACCCCCAACGTTAGGTTGCAACTACTGTGTAGAACGATTCGGGATAATAGGATGTTGGGAGAATTGGTGGAATTTCTCAAAACACCATATATGACGAGAGGAGCTTGTAAAGCCGATCTTGCACGCAGCGTGGCAGTTTGTCCTAATATGCGATATCTCGATCTTCCCGAGGGTATATTTTCAGATGATCCTTCCTGTCACACACTTAAACTCGAAATTCAAGCGCGATGTCCAGATCTACGCAAGATGACATACATGACTGGCTCGGAAAGAAGCCTTGAACAATTGGCAGGCGGCAAGATTTGGAAAAAACTGGAGGTACTGGAATTTACAAGACTTGATATGGACCCGACGATTATTCGACGTGCCTTGGGCTCATTGACTGGGCTTCGAGCTTTGAAAGTTACAGACACAAAGACCTTCAATGATGAAGTATTCCAACATAGCGATTATCTACCGCCGTTTCCAGCTTTTACTGAATTGGTTTTCGAAAATACACCCAATGTTACAGCGATCGGCTTGGAGGCGTATTTATTCCGTTCAGACACGCAAGAGAAACTTACAAATCTTTCATTGACAGAAACGGGTATCCATCCTTCTACTTTGCATAAAATCACAGACAATGCTCCCAGGTTGACCTTTCTGTCAATTGTTGAGTCAGTACATGCGTCTTTTACAGCTCTTCATAACATTCCACCACTTTCCTCAATGTCACTACAAACATTGCACTACGAAATTACCTCCGCATCATCTGCAATTACATTCAAGAGCGTTGTACAAAGTCATTACTCATACCTCACCACCTCCTTGATCTCCAATAGACTTCCCGCGCTTCGAGCTCTTTACGTTCGCGATTCTGAGTTCCCCGAATCTTTAATTGGTCTCGCACCTCCTGCTCCCGCATATGCATCCGATCCAGATAATTTTGTACCACCTAATCCTTTCGATCGTTCGTCGAATGCGCCTTCTGCCATGTTCAATAATCGATTCAGTTCCAATAATCCTTTTGCAGCTCAAGCAAGCCTGTCTCCGGCGATGCCTGCTGGAATGGGACTTAAACAAGAATTGGAGGTTTACACTAAAGGTCTTGATGAGATGGAATGGAATTTCGCCAAAGTCCAACCGCCAACTGCACCCGGTAGAAGAGGTTCGGCAACGACAGCAAGACCGATTAGCAGTTATGGACTAGGTGATAGTATGGGTAAAGCATGGGCTCCAGGTCATGGCGCAAGAAGAAGTGTTATTGTCGGAAATGGATTTGGTGGCTTCCTCGCCGTGCCCGCAGATGATCCTCCCAGACCCAGCAGCTCAGCTGGTGAAAAGAAAAGACATTCCAGGAAAAACAGCAGCCAAGATTTATGGCGATGATTGTACAGACATATTATTGGGCCCGATTTCACTTTGATGTTTTGCATTTTGGATCATTCTATCGACTTCATATTGATTTTCTTAATTTATGGAAAAGTTTGGTCCGGTCGCACACTTTTCTTTTGGGGTATATTTTTCTTCGACAATCATGTGAGACAAATAATCTCGCAGAGAGACACATTTAACGCAATGAGGATTTATGGAGTATACCATGGATATTCACGTTGGATCTATTATACAGCCTTTTTTGCCTTGCCTTGCGTGTGTGGAGCGTTTTATGTTTAATACCCTGAAGGCTCTTATGGTTATGAACGGAGAATGGGGATAGGATATCAGGAGATGATTGATAGTCTATTTTTTGGGATGGTTAGCGGGTTGAAAGGTTGAGTGTTTGATGGCATAGTCGATAGCGGAATAAAATGATTTTTTAATATAGCCTGTGGGCAGTGATGACATGATATTGATTTGTTGTGAAGTTGCTGAACACACTCTTTTTGAGATAGTTGCAGAGGGATGGGGAGTAATTTGGGGGAGAGGCTGAAGAGAGTTGATGGAGAAGGTATTGGAGCAGAGCACTGAAGACGGGGAGAATACACCACAGACGGGAGGCGGTCTGTGAGGAACCCGTGGTGTATTGTCGCATCGTGATGTTAAGGAAACCCATCGAAGAAACTCTTCAAATAAAAAACATCTAACTAACGATAAACAACTCCTACGCCAAAGAAATCTCTTGCCCCATGAATTAAGGCACAGCAAGGCCGTTAAGATATCACGCCATTTCATCCTGTGTATTTGTGGCGGGAGGTCTCGCTCGACCCAGGGGGTTTGAGTGAAATGGGATGATGAACAGGATGATGATGATTTTTTCCCTTCTTTTGCTCTTTGTTGGATTGGTGGAGGAAGGGAGAAAAGGAGGGATGGAGGTATATTGAGCGCTGGGTGTGTTTTGTCTCTCCGCGTATGTGCGTTTAGGCGGTTTTGAGTGAGTGTATAGGGTGTCAAGTGGCACGTTGTGTATGAAATTTATGCTGCGTTGATAGTTATTGTGCCATAAGATTCGATGGATGGGCGATATTTCCATGGTGGGGAGTTTGAGGATTTCAATACTCGGATTCAAATGGAGAATTTCTCAGTCCGGTCGTATTTGCAAAGGAATGGGAATGGATAATCAAAGCCAAAATAGAAAGTCTTCGAATTCTTTGGTGTGGTGGATACTAGGAATATCACTATGCTTCCAAGCGAGGGAACCTAACTTTGACAATGGTGTTTCTTCTACCAGTGTATCGCGTTCATGTGCCGTTTTGGAGTCGGAGAAGATCATAGATTGTTTGTTTTGGGAACTGAAGAATTTTATGCAGTTTGTGAGCTCTCGCGTGGATTGTGATAGTTGACTTGTCAAGCGTGTGTGTAAAATTGTAGCTTCAGTGACAGCCATTTCCGCGTGTGTTATCTTCAATCTGTGCCTGAGTTGACATTTTAGTTCTCTCGTACTTTGATCTTCATCGTCATTGTCATTAGTATTAACATTGATGTCATCATCATCATCATCATCATCATCATCTCTGTTCATCACATAACCCTGCGAAACATGTAGCCGAGATTTAGTATTGACTTCTCGATAACATAAGCCGAAACCAATCGCAAAGTCTTCTTTACCATTTTTATGCTTGACGCCAAACCTTCCAATACGTATGTATGCAAAGTTCCGCTGTCTAAATCTGCGTATGTTTACACTGCAGTTGTATTGCGGCTCGCATGCATTAAAACGGTCTTTCAGTCACGTCGGACACTTCCTCTCGAAGATCTATATACTCTTCAGCAGAAGAAATCAGCAGGACTCTTTCATCAAGAACTAAACATTTCTCTGTACGAAGAAACATATCTGGATCACGTGGGGAAGTTTAGTTGAGCCTGGGATTCGGGAGGATGAGATGATGATGCCCAGATACTGTTTCATGAAGTTCTGAAGATGTTGATTGAGGAAAGAATCAATGTATGGCGCGAAGTGCGTTTATGTCAAGTCTAGCACTAATCTAGCAATTAATATAGAACCTTATTACAAGTCATTGCGAATTTAGTTTTTGATCTTCTTTGCACTTACTGTCTTACTCACCTCGAAAGATCCTTTCTGATCTGGAAATTTTGAATGCTCACGCGTGTGAGATTACCATCACATTTTAAATCCAGATAATGGTTGACTGTAGCTACATTATGTGAAATTTGACATGTTATCCAGGCTTTTCGTGCGAAATATAGATACGATGCATTTCATTTGTGATGTGAGCTTTTCTTGAGTCATCGCTGTACATGTGTAATTTTACTGCTGTGAATCTATGGTTTCGTTCGTGATGAAGAGATTCGTTGTGTAATTGGTAGATGACTTTCTTCTTCGGGATAGACAGAAACAAGTCTTCTCTTAAGATACACACACTACCTGAAAGTACACGTCTGGAGTACTGGATAAAAAACATAAAAGCGTAGTTAATTTCTATTTTATTCAGAAATTTAGTGATAGCCGAGGTAATCCAATCCAAACACATCAACCCAGCCCGGAAGTTCCGGATATGAGCTCATCATACTACTCTTTTCTTCAAAAATCTCCTTACGACCCCTTCTATATAACATCCATAACTCACATTAAACATTTTCAGCCTTAGTGCAGTGGTAACATAACTTGACTCTGGGAAACAATCGTTGACGGGTTTCTCAAGAGTCTCTGACGAGAGTTTTGTGCAGGTATCATCGGGTTCGAATCCTGGATTCGGAAGGATTTTTTCAACTTTTGTTTTCACAACTGTTACTCTTATTCTCATTGAATTGATAAAGATGATTGTGTAAAGAACGATATACCATTTTGGCTTCGTGTATAACCACCCATCCATCCATCCATGATTCTTTCCCAAATCGCTCATTAAATGAGAGAAGTCTGAGTGAGGATCTACGCAATAAGTTACATAAGTAGAAGTTCAAACAAACCATATACTACAAACCCTCATGGCTACCCCGCTGCCCCTTCTCTTCCAAACCTAAAGTCCTTCATTGGAGTTGTTCGAGCTCTCGTAGTCATGCTACCCCAGATCACTCGTCTAAAACAGTTAGATTATTTACCCCTGTCGGAACTTTTGCCGAGCCCCCTATTGGCGCTATACTTCTTGGCGTCATCGATTTGATATGTAGGTTTCCTGTGAAAGGTTTGAATAATCGATGATTCAATGATTTGATTTGGAGATTTGGAATTTAAAAAAAATTGTGCGTATAGCTTGCCTACCAGAGCAAGCCCTTGATTTTTCCCAATTGCCCCTCGATTATTCTTGATTTTTCTAGGGCTTGAATGTTTGTTTCGTAACATCTGATGAAATGACATTTACCAATATCGGGTAGTATTATAGAATTGAAGTTTTAGACCCTTGGAGTGCTCTTCTTAGCTGTGTATATCGGTCGGTCTTACTGAATCAAGTTTAGTTTGTCTTAGTAGAAGGTACTCTCCTCTTGAATTTTTCGATGTCCACCCAAGAACCAGTTATTCCTCGGTGTCCTTTCCATTTTGCTCATTTTGTCCATCTTGCTCAATTGCTCGACAACGTTGAAGTTAATCCTCTCCTGTCTCAAGGAAAAATCATTTGTAACGCGAGTCGTAAGAAATGAATGTTCAGCTCGTGAAGTAAGAGAGACTCATAGGAGCCTATCCAAGTCAATAGGGTATTTTTTGTGCAAACTGAATTAGAAAATACAAATTAGAAAATCCATGCCTTCCATGTTTTCCTGCTTTCGTGAAATTACTAATGATTGATATGTGCCTGCCTGTCATGTGTTCCCCTTTGTGCCTGCTTGTACTTTGCGGCAATATGTACTTTCCCATTTGGTATATCTTTATGCCATACATCAACTCAATCCGCCATGAGCGTTGTAGAATCTTTTGCTTTTATGATAGCAAAGCGCAGTTTATAATTCCGTGCTTCCAGTGAGGCATCCTGACCGTACAATTAATAAAGTTACATGCATTTATCTAACTAGGGGTAGAAGAAAATGTAGGCAAGTAACAGGTTGAAGCATTAATTTATGGGTTATTTATCTGAATAACACACTCCTCTCAACAAACAAGAGATAAGGTGGTGGAGTGCTGGCCTAATTGGCTAGCCAGGACTCTCTTGAATACTTGGAGCTGTACATGCTCTACTTTTTTGTATTTTTTTGGCTGTAAAACGATCTAATAGAAGAAATATATATCTCAATAATACATTTCCTCCAACAAACAAGAGATAAGGTGGTGGAGTGCTGGCCGAAATGGCTAGCCAGGGCTCTCTTCAAACTCGGAGTTATTAGACTCTTCTTTTTTTTTGGCGTTTTTGAAAGTGCCAAGGAGATCTGCCGCTATGTGAGTAGTCTGGTGGAGTCCTATACCTTAACTAGCTTTGAGATTGGGTGTTTGCAAGCTTTGGGTACTTCATGAGGGATAGAAAGTTACGGTAATCGTGAAATGGGTAATTCGAGAGTGTTGGCCGTCAAAAGAATAGTCGGTAGGATTTGTAGCAGGTTGAGTGTCTTCGCTGAATAGCTTTTAGAATGGCTCTTTTTTTTTACGGGGAGAAGGTACCATCCGGTTCAATCAGCAAGCTGTAACATGCCTTCTCTATTTGTCACCTCTATGTATTCCAAAATATCTCAATTAGGTACAGCACCTTTGTTCGTGACTTCGTTCTCAATGTTTACCCCAATGATAGTTACATATTCATTCTGTTCAAGTCTCGGTAAGGAGTTGATGTACAGAAATTTATGACTCGACAATTTTAAAGTGTTCCTGTTCTCTCTTTTCGATATACCTTAACAAACAATATGCTTCACCATTAAAAAGTCCAATCCAGTGATAAATCAGTCTCGTGACGAATAAACAATACCCCCAAGACACTAGCACTAGAACTAGACTTTCAACCCTCCCCCCCCCCAGCAGCAGCCGATTCCCTCCGATCAAGCATATATATCTCAATACAACAGAAACACACCATCGGATTAGTGTAGTGGTAACATACCTCGATTTCATGACTGTGGCAATTGATCAGTTACGGACGAAAGTCCATATTCACAATTAATTCGCTTCATTCAGCTCGAGTAGCCCCAGGTTCGAATCCTGGATCCGGTAATTTTTTTGCATGTCATATCCATCTTTTCATCTAAAGAAGTATGTTGAGAGGAATGGCTTTTTTGGGGAGGGGGGTTCGAGGGGACTAGGAAGATAGAAAGGTGAATGGAGAATTTTTGCTAGAGTGGTGAAGGGATGGAGGCTTCTCGCGGGAGTGATGTATAATCAAATCGAATGTTAAGCGAATTCAAGAAGTTTGAGTTTTCTTGGAATTCAAATTGACAGAGGTTGCTTATGTGAATGTTCGTTTCTCTCTCAAACGAAGAGCTTCTTTTTTTCATGAATATCAGCTATGAAAGAGATCAGAATCATGTAATGTTTCCCAGCACACAACAAAATTACAATCACCCACGGAGATGACCTCCAGCATTTCACTGGATCAGACCGTTTTCATGGTTATGAATTTTTACGTTGACCTATTTATGTTGCTTATGGAGCCGATCATAAGCAGAGTCGTGAACGGGATTTCTTAAATCCGTATTCCCGTTAGAATAATTAGTTCAGCTGTTACTTATTGGTATACTAATTCGATGAAGCAATCCAGATTCTGTATATATGCATAGAATGAAGACAACTCCAAAGAGGGGTCTCATCAAGCTGACACCATCCTTATTTCTCAAATTTCAATGATTTTCAATTACCCTGTCTTCTCTGAGGGCGCGGTTTACAGACGCGATATATGAGTTCGCTCACTCAAAGACGCCCAGCTCTAATGAAGTTTTCTTCACGACAGCTTTAATCAACCAATCACGAAAGCAAAAAAGCACAAAAGCACATTACACATCCACAGTTATCACAAGGTTTCTAAAAAAAAAATTACATCGAAGCCAGACTCCGTCCTACATCATAGCATAGTATAGGTATTAAAATACTCCAAAATCAAGATCCCACATCATTATACACAATCAAAACCACAACACAACCAATAATTCCACTCACAGCATCTCCCACACTAAACCTCATCATCTCAATCTTCAAATTACCAAATGTCATTATTATTCGCCGTTACAAAAATTAATCTCAGAGTCCCAGCCCCTTCACTCGCTTAGCCCCTACACATATCATACTATACAGTAAATATAAAGTCCATAATTCCCTTTTTATGGAGTCGAATATCTCACCCCAGCTCAAATAGCTCAGATCTACTTGCAGACTCGACTACCTTCAGCCCAACAACATTCTCTCCCTGTTTAGTATCTATCCCGACAACTCCACAACATGCAGTAAGTATCTCAGCACGTATATATGTATAAAAACAATTCACATCACATCACAAAACCCAACCCAATTCCCTCTATCCAACTACCATCTTCCAGAATCCATACTTTAGCATCCGAGCTGATCTGATCTAGTAATCAATACAAATGTACTGGACCCTTACCCGTGTAAATGCCTGTCAACTTATTCCTCTTTCGGTTTGAGATACCAGCAGTGTTGATGTTCACAACATTTTAGCTTTGGAATCCGGGTCTTGGGTTGATGGGATTGAAGTGAATTATACTAGCTAAAAGACTTTCGAGTGGGATCTTGCTTGTAAATGTAGTACTTATATGTCAAGTTACTCGGAGTTTTTTCTCGTCTGTATGATATTCACCATCCACTTGTAGATGCAGTATTGTATATTAAACTACTTGGAAGGTTATTCTCGTATATATAACTTCTACCAAAATGAAAATCTGCAGGCAAAACAATCGATACCGCATAGTGTGTTATTTGACATGGAATCTCCAGTTTTTCAACAATCGACGTAATTATCATCAGATACGCCTCAGTAAATTCTTGTCCCTGTTCTTTCCTATCAAATTCATACCGTGACTGCCCTCTTCTCTTCCGTCTCCCTCCCCCCTCTCCCACAAACTCCACCCATTTTCCCATCCACTTCCCCCTCACAGCGTCCAGCCCCCTCATCTTCGGACTCGCATCCAAAGCCCGCTCAGTCCGCAAAGATTCCCCCACACCTCCCTCCATAGTCAAATCCCTACCCCTCCACAACCCATTTAGAAAATCATGTAATTTCACAGCCGGATTTTTCCTCACAGCAACACCACCATCACCATCAACACCATCCTCCTCACTCCTCACTCCTCACCCTCGAGCTATCCAGTCAAACTCCCGGCTCTACTATCTCCAGCGATCTACCTTCAACAATAGCACATAGCAATATACTCTAAGCCACCCAATACAAATTCCAAAGATCAAACACCCACTCATCTTCTTCATCCTCATCTCCATTACCAAATCCACAAATATACCACCCAGCAAATCCACAGGTGACAGGTACACAATCCACAACATCAAACCGCAGACCTAGAATATCAGGGATCCGACCCAAATAAATCAGACCAAGCATTACTGTAAACTCGGAAACCATTCTTTCTGATTTCGCAGGCCTGGGTTGGGTTTAGGACCGGACCGGCGATTCAACCGATGCGGATGATGCTTCTCGGGACTGTTCTGCCTAGATGTTAATCTGCGGCGTCGACGAGTAATCGGGAGAGGAATTTGGCGCTTGCGTAGCTAAACGGCATTGGGGTTTTGAGATTAGATATTATTGCCCTCGGGACAGGACCTGCTGTATGTTTTTCTACTGCTGCAATGGGAGAGATGAGTACGAAGCGTATTGTATAATTAGTAGAGACAGCTAGGCTTAACAGATGAACAATCTCTACAAATTGTGAATGAAATGCCGAAAGTACTAGATTGAAATTCACGAGCCAAGCAGCGTGGACAATGAGATTAATATTTTCATTAAGTGGCTTGTATTTGTGCTCTTCTATACTGAGTAATAGTAATTCAAGATCTACTTTGATTTAGATGCGCGATTTCTGGCTTAGTCGAAGCAAATCTGGAAGTTGTAAATATCTTGTATTGCTTAGCTTTTCCACCATCTTCTCCACATTTCAAGCAGAAAACATGTGCGATCCCGTCACGGTTGAGTAAGACTTGCAATAAACCCGAACCTATATTTACCTATAGACCTGGTGAGAAGAACATTGATGGGCATCGATGCTTGATTGGCATATTCGGCTGGCTTGTTAGGTACTGGCATGGTTTTAATTTAGTCACAATAGGTAGTGAGTAGAGCTACCGATGGCACCATGAAGTGACGCAATCGGCTTACAGCATCAAGGGTAACATTGGCAGAGAGTGGGATGAGATTTGAAGTAACCAAAGTCTGACATTCTACGTGATCAAATAAGACACAGTGTGCGGCTTAACTATTGCGAGATGAAGTGGCGAACATCTGAGACCGATACGGCCATCAGTACAAGATTGTTGCAAAGATGAAGTAGAAAATAGCAAATGGCAAATAGATATTACGAACTGTGTAGCCACTTTGGCTGCAGCAAGAACTTGAGCTGAGTAGTGGACGTCGTTTGTGCCAACATAAGCCAAGACCTTGGGATTAGCTGCATATCTACCGGAGTCACCAAGTTGTTCTACCAGCAATCACGCCAGACTGCCAATGATTTTTGTTAGCTGTGCGTAGGTAATGGCTACTACACTATCTTTGCTCACCCATTCACCATACTTATTATCCGATGTTTGGCGTCCAATTTGTTCGACAATATGTGGTGCTGGAGCATTTTGCCATTGCGCGATTTGTTCATGTGTCCTGACCACGATGCCAAGTTGGGCTGAAGACATATTTTTGGGAGCCGTCGAGAAGTTGTCTGAGAAAGTGTTGGAACCGAAAGCGGTATCTCTACCGCTAGGTACGTGAACTTGCTTCGAAGCAATTGATATCTTGATTCATTTGCTGCGTGCCTTCAAATATCAATGCAAGATGACAACCCTGATGTCTAAAGCTGCCTGTCTATATCGTTTTCAATGCCATCAAAGCATTGTGTTGATGGCGAGATAAACAACAGGCTGATTTTTGGAATAATGGGGGCTGGTGCGAGAGTAGACAACAAAGATATTTTGCTCAAAATCGATGACTTTAAAAGAATCTCAACTGTTGGCTTGATCCACCGAACCCTGGTCATAAGCAAGATTCGAAAAGCAGGCAGCTTTTTGAACGGGATATCTTTCCCCATCCTTAAGTACTCTAGGAAAATGTGTATCACCTAAGACTCTCCGCACTTGTGAGTTGATGAGATTGCTCTTGTACAATCGGCCCTTCGATGCTCGAGTTGCTAGGTAGTTAACAGGCACAAGCCTAAAGTCAGATTTCAGTGATTGCCCTTTCATTGAGACTCTTTGAGAAGTAGATGCTTCTTCTGACTAGATTGAGGTCTTGACGAGGAAATCAAGCTGAGACGTTGAATTGGGCAAAGCAATTCAGAGCGATATAAATGATGATGTTTTCTCACTTGATTTGCTTGGCAGAAAGACCCCACCAGAAAGAGGAATCAAAAATAGTCACTGGGAGCTGGTGCAGCAAGTCGTCACCGGGAGCAACTGACCATATATAGATGAGTAAGCAGTGGTTAAAAGTCCCCCCACGTTACTCCGACTTGTGTATCTTCAAGCTAGGGTCATACTCGTGTGCATTTGACTTCGTGAAATACTCAAGTAGCTTGCCTTGACTTGAGTGTTCGCCATGACATTCTTTATTGCATTCTCCTACCTTGTCTTGCTTTGCGATGTTTTGCTTTCCTTTTCCCATTGGAGATCTGGGATTCCATTAAATAGATAGCAGTGGATGAAACTTACGATATACAAACATCTATTGTATTGTGCCCGATGAAAATTGGAGTATAATAAATGGACCATTTTGGCGTTGGAGCCCATTATGTAGTTTCTACCGACGGAGATACCGGTCTTAAGGCCAAGTTGTGGGGATTGGAAAAAGTCAATATCTTCAGAATGGCGAATTGATGGATGCATGACGTCGTCGTTAATTTTCTTGAAGGTTCAATGGCAAGTAAGTTGACATATATCGGTATGCGTGGTAACACTTGATAATACATGGTAGTCAGCATATAAATTGAACCGAGCCGAAAGTTATGAGTCATCGGCGTTTATTAGTAACCCATGTACTGGCTTAAATCGGTTTCTATGCTTCATCACATCAGCTCGAAAGATCGGTAAGCAACGCGCACACCAAATTGATGCCTTGAAAGCGCGTCGGATGGTAATTTCCTCTCATCTATCTCGAATTCTCTTCCCCTTCATGATTACGTAACCTTACTGTTACTGTTCACGTGCACTTGCACTTGCTATCATCGATATCGATATCTCGCAGCCTGGTGAAAAGCAAGCAAACCACAACATATACCTCCTTGGTGTGCGTATTGGTACCTGCCTCGTTTGGGCAAAACATTCAACATTAATAAACTCTTCGGCACATACCGCTAGTCTATTTGAGCCCAGACCCTCTTTGGCGGGGGTGGCCAAGTGCCAGCCTTATTCAGTAAACAATACTTAGCTTGAGGCTATCATTTATCATTCGACAGTCCACTTATCAACAACCTCAATCCGTATTTTTACAATATCTCCTGTCGCAAACATTTTGCAGAGATTTCTATTGATTTCTGTTCATGGAAAGATTACTAAACTTCATATTTCAATCATTTGAAATCATATAATAACTTGGTGGCGGTCCTTTCCAACCTTCTGTACTGATTTGCGCCTGTATCCAAGGATCTGGACCACAGGCAGAGTTCACCCCCCTTGTGAGTAGTTTGGCAGTTGAAAGTTCCCGCATTAATTTTGGTGCAACGACTGATTATTCTTGCAGAATATGCGATTGCTAAGTTGATATCATATACTGTGTGTGATATAATATATCTTTCCTAAACTCTCCGAATCATTCTCTCCACAAATCACGATATAATACATGGTGTTTTGGTCGTCGGCCTCCCCGAAAGACGATACTAAATAACTCATATCCCAAACCTGCGGGGGTTTTCTTTAACCATATCGGCTATTAGTTTGCGTTTCAGTCGTTGGCAAAGGCTAAGGTAGAGGGAAAACGTCATTGGAGCTATTCTTAATTATTCGACTTTCGCGCTACCGATCGTTCGTCATCCTCGAGCACATCAGTAATACTCGTTGTTGGACCTGGACCTGGGCCGAAGATTGCTGTTTATTATTTTGAGTGGTTGATCTTTATGTTCGGGAAAAGTGCGTGAGAAATCGGGGACAATTGTGAACACTCTATAGGGTCTGGTAGATTATTGGCAGGAAAAGAATATCGGTGGAGACCTGGATTCAAGGAAGATCATACTTCCGAGTTTGCCATCTTACACTTTGACAAGAAGGGAAGTTTAAATCACTTTGCCCTGTCATTGTAAGCCATCAAGCACCAAAGCTAGACTCTTGAAAAGGGGGCACCAATTTATATGTGAGATTCTAGTGCAGTCAAACACTGCCGAGTGGACATAAAGCTGTTTGTCACCTGCATCTATACCTCTATCTCCCCCACTCGTTGCCAATAGGGTCCGTTCGTTCTCTTCTCCAACGAGCTAACGGGCTACTTCACCTATCAAATTAGGAGCTGATCGTCTCAGCGCAAGTCACATCGCCTCCTTGTGCTATAATTTTCATTGGCCGTTTGCATCAAGAAAGCCCGGCTTACACCGACTCTCTGGTGGTGAAATACTGGTAAAGAAAAATAAACTGTATTCGAACAGGGCCCATTCCTGTGAGCTTATGAGTAAAACATAACCTTGGCCCGGGCTTGCTTCTTCGATTTCTCCTCACAAATCAATAATAATTCATCATCATGACTCCTACGCCCCCTTCTACTACCTCTTCAAGCGCCGGAGCTCACTCTCCAGAAGAGCAATACCGGGTGGTAAGAAAGAGAAATAGGGTCCCTCTGTCATGCGGGCCTTGCCGGCACAGAAAGTGAGTCTAATACGTTCTATTCTATCAAAATCTAGGCCATCCAGCACAGATATACTAATCCTTCTTACGAAACAGGTTGAAATGCAACAGGTCGCACCCATGTGAGAATTGTACGAGGAGAGGTGACGCCTCCTCGTGCTCATATGCTGCACCAGGAACACGAAAGAAGAACCAAAGTCAAGGCTCAACCAGTCCTGATGATATGCAAAATCGTATTGACCGTTTAGAAGGTTTAGTCTTATCATTGATGACAAATGGCGCTTCATCTGCAGGTCCAACCGCCGCCGCCGCTGCCATTAACCGTTCTCAGAGCGATAGTGCGGGTTCATCCTTTCCCCCCGATTTAGACCAAGACGATGATGATATGATTAAAGAAGAGGATGACGGAGATAGTGATGTGGATGGTGTTGCTAATTCACTAGGTATTATGAAAGTTGATACCGATAAAGGAAAAACAACATATATAGGAGAATCGCATTGGCATTTAGTCTTAAAAGATGTATGTTGTGGCCTTCATTTCTTTCTTCACTGCCTGCTTCCATCACGAACTCTCTAGATCAATGTAAATCTGCAAACATGCAAATCGCTAGAGTTGTCTCTCCGGTTGAATACTCGGACAAGATGACTTTAGGTATATGGCAATGTCGAGTAGTTTTTTCAATACTCGTCTTTCGTTTATGCTCTTTGCAGGTCTGGTGTGGATCAAAATCGGTTACTAATTTATCGAAAAGATCGCAGAAGTCAAAACCTATTTCAATAATCATAAAAAGGAACTCGAAAATAACTACGAAAAAATCAAATCTCAAAAGCCGCCAGCCAGTGATGGTCCGGCCTTTCTATTTGGTGCCCATACACCGGCTACAGATGAAGAGCTTCGAATGGCAGTTCCTACAAAATCGGAGGTCGATAAACTCATCACCAGGTCTGTGAATAGCCATAACAATAGAAAGAAAGGTCAGCTAATTGTTTATCAGATATTTTAACACATACGACCCAGCTATACATATCATACACTCTCCGACTTTCCACAAGGAACTGCAAACCCATTGGCAAGATCCCACAAAAACCTCGATAGTATGGCTAGGCCTTTTATATTCAATCCTCTGTTTAGCCATGCAGTCATACCAAAAAATTGGGGATGAACCACCGGAATGGAAAGGTAGAGAGCCCACATTTGCTTTTCTTTTGATCGGCTCTTCTTGTTCTGTTTACATCGACCTCTTTTCACAGTGCTAAATTATTATTTAGGTCGTACTCTCGACATAGCTGGTGATTTCAGACAACGAACGGTCCAGTGTCTTGTTAATTCCGATTATACAAAGTCATCGCTCTACACGATTGAAACGCTAATATTATACGTACACGGCGAGTATGCGAGCCGTTGGGATGCCGAAGTGGGACTTTGGGTCATAATTGGCATGATCACTCGACTATCAATGCGTATGGGCTATCATCGGGATCCAAGCAACTTTCCTGGTATCACTATCTTCCATGGGGAGATGCGTCGTCGACTATGGGGATTTGTGCGCGCCATGGATACAATGTTCTCCTTTCAATTGGCACTCCCAAGTATGATTCGTGATAGCGACTGTGATACAAAACTTCCTCGCAACATATTTGAGGATGAGTTTGGTCCAGATTCGAAAACATTACCACCCGCGAGACCCAATACCGAACCTACCCCTATATCTTACATGCTCGCCAAGATCAGCATAGCCAATGAATTCAATTGCATTCTGGAGGAAATACAAAGTGTCAATCCTAAGAGCATTGCTTATGATGATATCCTCGCCCGCGATAATAAATTATGGGAATTAAAACGCAATCTTGCTCCCCATCTTCGACTCAGGCCCTTGGAAGAATGTATGCATGATCCTGCGACGCTCCTGATGCATAGGTTCAATGTAGATATTCTATGGCAGAAGACTATGTGTGTTCTTCATCGCAAATATCTTGCACGAGCGAGACAAAATTCTCGCTACGATCATTCTCGTCGAGCCTGTGTCAATGCTGCGATGGAAATTCTTCGACATCAACACAAACTTCATCTTGAATCTAAGCCCGGAGGACGATTGCGATCGATGAGATGGGCGATCTCATCTCTTACCAAACACGATTATTTACTGGCCGGTATGATAGTATGCTTAGATCTACATTACGAAACCATTTGTCCGTCGGATAAACATTTCTGGACAACAGAACAGCTTGCCAATATGCTCAAGGCAGTTGAAACCTCCCAAAGTATTTGGAGTGAAACCGTGGAAGAATCGATGGAGTCATTTAAAGCATCCAAAACTCTAAATATCATTCTCGAAAAATTGAAGGCTTCTAGGGAGCCTGCCGCCAATGCTTCTGCCACACCTATGAGTACAGCCGACGCTTTTTCGCACTTCGATGATGAGAACCTCAAGCCTGAACAATCGGCAGCTATGACTCTCGGTATGCTTTCTGGTGGTTTGTCTCCAAATTCGGCAGCGATGTTCAATAGTATGGGCCAATCTTCAGGATACACAAACATGGATCTGAATATGGGTGAACCAGGTGGAACTGGTCTCACTCCTTACCCACTTGACAACAATTTGAACCCCTTTGCCACTATGAACGCTAGTGCGTCTCCCTTCTCCATGTTCGGCAATACCGGTAACGCTTCTGGAATGATGGATCTACCAGCAAATCTCGACTGGGTAAGTTCATATTCTCAGACTCTTCTGTCCAAAACTTATATTGAGTTAAAATGCTAATTGGGAAATAGGAACAATGGGATCATTACATAGGAAATTCAAATACAATCGATCCCGCATTTCAGTTCTATCCAACAAATTTAGAACCTTCGCCACCTGGTGGAGATCAAGAACAAGGACAACAAAATGACCCGTCGAACCCATTTGGTGGTCCTTTCATGGGCGCAAACACTCCTGGTAGATGAAAACAAATGGTTGAACAAGATGATGTTATATGATAGCACATGACAGTGTGCATGTTAGGGGATAAATGGAGCAGTAAATGTTATTGAATGATACCACGCGGATTCGACATTTGGCCTTTTGGGAATTCGGGAGTTGTGATGTAATAGGAAAAAACCCCTCTCGACGTTTAAAATTAAAAGTCCGCTGATTTATATCTTCAATGCGATCTTATTATATGGTGATTGATTTGATCATGATATGATATGTAATTGACGCACACCTGGCTGCGTGCTTAGATTGACCTTCAAATGCCTTCTTGGGGTGTGCGGAAAAATGTCTACATCTTTATGGGTGATGGGTTGTGCGATTTTGCTTGTCTTATTCTAGAATTTGGAAGGTGGTTGTGATGGAAATGATCTCTTTATGGACCTCGGGAGTTGGAGGTTGGAGGCTGGAGGTTGGAGATGGACATTGTTTTCATGATGTATTGGATGTATGTGGTAATGGATGTATGTGGTGATGAGTGCGAGTGGATCTGAGTGATTTGTTTGAGAAGATATGTGTGTGCTGGTCTTGAGATTGCTTGAGTATTGGGATTTGGAAAAGTAGATACTATAACTTGGTAGAAGAAAGATTTTTTATAAGGCGGAGATTTTGAGTACCTGTCATCTAGCAGATATTCACTCACCCGTATATTCATTTCCCCACCAATTCATCTTCCATCTGTTTCTCAAGTCCTCACTTCCCCACTTCACATTGATTCACTCCCCTTAAACTTCACTCGCTTCTACTCACGCTTCACACTTCAACCATCTCATCCTATCTATCTCATCCCATCTCACCATTTCCACTCCCCCAAAAAGAAGACTCCCCAAAAACCAAAACCAAAAACAAACTTCCCTCTCCCTCAAAACCCCCAAAAACATCAAAAGAAAGATTCGAACCGAGGCTAAGCCGGCCCGACCCCCAGAAACCACGACCGTTTGCTGTGATGCTGGAGCGTCGAGGCCCATAGGAGTAGGCCGAAGCAGCTACACTATGACTCCCCTAATCTTAGCGATGTTTGCTGGGTTTTGAGGGTATGTATACCACAGGTCGGTTTAGGGTGTGGCTTAGGGGTATTTATCATCTCTTGTAAGTAATTTACTAACCAGTCAATCCTCTTCGGATCAAAGCTGTGATTTCAAGGAAATTTTATTCCAGTTTAAGCAACCCTACCAGAAAATATGGTAGGATGAAAGTACGTCGAAAAATACACTTTCGGCGCGTAGCATGGGATCGAGCGAGCAAGATGTGTTGTTTTTTCTGCGTACTCTCGCCTTCTAAATTCTCCGAGCTATGCTTTTGGCCTTGTTCGCAATATTGCCATCGAAACACTTGTCGAGTTGTTCGAGAGCACGGATTTGCGACACAAGAAGATCATGCGGGTTGAATCATTCGCATGGAAGTAGTGGTATTTAATCCGTGAAATTCTTCGACGGAGAAACACGTACATCCTAGCATAATATAGTCAAAGTTGACTACTTCATCTTCTCGCATTCAGTTTCTCATAATCTTGTGAGAGTATCCAGAAAAGCAATCAGTAAATGAGTGTTCGCTTGCTTGCAACGGGTCTTCTGTCACCGAGAGCATGATAGCCCCATTGCTACCCATCCTGCCCTCATTATTCTAATGAATTTCCTCGTAGAATCATCATCATCCTATCTCTCCCATCTCTATCAAGCTTCAAAAGCTTCAAGAGGTAACACTTCGCACCTCAGTGCTTCAAGTTCACTCCGTTGAAAACCATATCGAGCAAGGTAGAACCTTTAAGTGATACTGATACACATAAGTACCATGTACTTCCTCATCTGTGGGTACCATTCTTATTCAGTATTTCTCAGGTTCGAATTTGGACGTGTATGTAGATGAAGCAACGTGAATAAAAGCCATCAAGATTCAAGACATCCCTATCACCGGATCACATCCTGCCCCCTTTGAACTACGCCATTAGATTGTATTGAGATATATTTATCATTATCAGCTTATCTACTAACTAGCCAACTAACCTACGTCAAGTCAACGCCGCGACCGACCGTAAAAAACGCGTAAACTCCCTTTCATTTCGTTCCTCTACCATTCATTTGTACATTTGACAACGCTCGGGTATTTCAATATTTTCTTTCCATCCGGGCTGTCCCATTTTCCATTGCCTCAGTCTCCACATTCAAGTCTAGTGCTCCAGCTCATCCATAGGAATTTCCTCAATATCCTTTCCTACAATTCCTTCTGAGACCTTCCAAATTTGAATTAGATTGTCTTCTGCTGCGCTACATACTACCCATGGTTCATTTTGGTTCCAGCTAAAGTCAGCAAGATGATTTGTGTGACCTCCGTGCATAAATAATCTAAAGCGGATTAGAATTTTAACTGCTCCAACATACGGGAATGGAGTACTTACAACTCAGGTGGTCCATCATCCTGATCATCTGGTAATTGCTCCATGCCAACTCTGCTAAGATCCCAGAAAATGACTCTGCGATCATAACTGCCACTTCCCAATACAGCCTCTTCAGTTGGGTGCCAAGCAAGCGAAGTAACAGCATCCATGTGGCCTTCCAGTGTGTGAAGCCTCTCTTTGAGATTTCTCAAATCCCAAAGACCAATGGTCTTGTCTGCTGATGCGGTAGCTAGGACAAATTCTGATGCAGGGTTGAAAGCGAGTGCGTTGATGGCATCAGTATGACCTTTGCCTGTGCTAACTGATTTATCTGTATCTGGTTGTCTGATATCGAGGATTTGTAAAGTCAAATCATCTGAGACTGTTCCAATCAAAGATTTGTGGGAGGGGTGATATTGGACATCGTTAACGATAGAAGTGTGGTGGGTGTAAACTTTACTCGACTTCAACTTGTTGTCGTTCGCCTGCAAAGTATTGAGATCCCTATCACCAAGTCAGTAGAGCCTTAAGGTTCGAAACCTGTTTGACCTACCATAATCGGACTGTTTTGTCTTCGCTACCAGTCGCAAGCTCACCAGCAACGTGTGGATTCCAGCCTAAACCAAATCCCTCCTTCTTGTGTCCTATAAGCTCAATTTGTGGGCTGACAACACCTTTAGGAAGGCTACTGTGCTTGGTACGATCGAAGATCAAAACTCTGCCATCAACACACATAGTAGCTATAATATTTGGGTTTTGTGGCTGGTATCTGGCTTTGTTAACCTCTCCCGGATGATCGATCTTCTGCTCGATGGTCATTTTAATCGCTGCCTGTTCCCCAGATGATGATTTCCCATAACCTCCAATCTCCTCTCGATCCTCATCGTAATCAACATGGTTTGGGGTGACATTTTTTGGCAACTCGACATTGGCAATTTGTAGATAGTTCTGTGCGCCGTTCGAGGTATGAGTACCGATAAGAAGTCTGTGGACGGAATAGTTCTTCCCTGCTGGTCTTGGATTTATTAGTAACGTTCACAACCGAAACAACTCAATTGGACATACTCTTTAACATCAGGAAACCATTGAGTTGTCAAGGTAGGCCATTCGAGCGCAGTGCTAGTAGACTATTAGTTAAGATCCGGCTTGAAGAGTCGTATGATAGATCTACCTTAAAATCATATCGTAGAGGAAAGGACTGTTCTTCTTCCATGTTTTGTACTCTGATCGCAAGTTTAGCTATGATCCCTCATTTCTTGGGGCAAGATCAAATTAGTACCCTCATTGATAATCTTTTGTTCCATATCTTCATTATCATCTACCGATTGATTCACTTTCACAACCATTAGCAAGTCTTTACAAGATTGAGCTTACAGAATGGAATGCGCTGCATCGCAAAAGCAAAACTTACTGTTCACGTCAGGATCTTCTGACTGAGGGGCCATGTTGGCGATTATTTCCTGCTCGAGAACCTTTGAGGTTTGTTGTAAAATTCCACTTTATGTTGTCAAAAGCGCTCAGAAATATCTAAAAGTTAGAAAAGGTAGCTCTGGGAATACCTCCTAGTATCGTATATTGCACTAAATTTACTGGGAAGACGCGCTCCAAAAGCGCGCAATTGGTGGGTCGTTTATAGCTTCGGAACGGCCCAGTCGGCCGCTAGCGTCAATCGTGACGTTAGTGTGAGTGGTGGGAGAGCTTCTTGTTGATGTCCTCGAACGAAGTTGAATTAATTCTTTCCTTGATTCCTTGAAGAGATTATTTCTCATTATTTACCACTCCCACCAAGCCATCCGTGGCGTTCGATAGAAGAAGCAGAATCAAATCTCCACCCTACAATAGCCCTGTTTGTAGCTATTTGCGCCCCTCGTTTTCATCTTCTGGTTGAAGCAAAGTGCGCCACTTCAACAATTATAAACTTCAAATCGCAAACTATCTACAACATACAATCATCCAGCACATTCTGCGCATTGTTTTTACATCATGGGTGTCCCGAAGTTCTTCAGATGGATGAGTGAGAGGTATCCCTCGATCTCACAGTTGATTGCGGAGAATAGAATACCAGAGTTCGACTGTCTGTATCTGGATATGAATGGTATTATTCATAACTGTACCCACAAAGACTCAGATGATGCGACCTTTCGTATGACGGAGGAGCAAATGTTCATTGCAATTTTTAATTACATTGAACATCTTTACGGAAAGATCAAGCCAAAGCAGCTGTTCTTCATGGCCGTTGACGGAGTGGCTCCTCGCGCAAAGATGAATCAACAACGAGCTCGAAGATTTAGAACGGCATTAGATGTCGAGAATGCCAGAGAAAAGGCAGTTCGAGAAGGAAAGGAAATGCCAAAAGAAGAGGCGTTTGACAGCAATTCAATCACGCCAGGTAAGCCGTTTGAGCACTTTAATGTTACAAAGCTAATGATTTAGGCACGGAGTTTATGCAAAAGCTGACCCAACAACTGAAATATTTTATCGCAAAGAAGATCTCAGAGGATGTGGATTGGCAAGGAACCGAGATTGTGCTCTCAGGGCATGAGGTCCCAGGAGAGGGAGAGCACAAAGTTATGGAGTACATTCGCCACAAGAAAGCACAACCTGATTACGATCCTAATAGACGCCATTGTCTTTATGGTTTGGATGCGGACTTGATTATGTTGGGATTGCTAAGTCATGACCCCCATTTCTGCCTCCTTCGTGAAGAAGTTACTTTTGGTAGGCAGAGTAAAGCCAAGTCAAAGGAGTTGGAGCATCAAAATTTCTATTTGATGCATCTGTGCATTGTTAGAGAGTACTTAGAGTTGGAGTTTCAGGAGTTAAAGGAGGAGGGTGTTCTAGGTTTTCCATTCGATCTTGAGCGCGTTATTGATGATTTCATCCTCATGGCGTTCTTTGTCGGCAACGATTTCCTACCGAATCTTCCAAATTTACACATTAACGAGGGAGCATTGGCGTTGATGTTCAAGATATACAAGACTGTTCTGCCTAAGGGGGTGGATATATCAATGAGGGGGGAGCTATTAACATGAGTCGATTGGCAATCTTGCTTGAGGAGCTATCTCATGTTGAGTACAGATTTTTTGAATCTGAGAGTTCGGATTCATCATGGTTCAAGGCTAAACAAATGTCAAAGGAGGACGTCATGGTAAAAGGCAAAAACAAGGGCAAGCTTGTTATGACCACGGCACAGCAACAGATATGGAAAGAAGTCAAATCTTATGTTCAAAAGAGAGGTTCAGAAGCACTGGATTTATCCGACAAGCTTCCCGCAGCAGATAGAAAATTTGCACAGGACTTAGCAGAGAGTCTACACCTGGAATGGAAGACGGTACAGAATGATGCTGGCGAACGTCACATGCAACTCTCGTTCCCTGCTAAGCTCGGTGCCGATGAAGAAGAAGATGATGATGAAGAGGAAGAATCTCAACTTGCCATTATGCGAATTGTCAAACAATATGACAAAGCAGAAGTTCTTGACGTTTCTAAAGAACAGGCACAAGCCGAGATGGATCGCAAATATGAAGAGAAGTTCCAAGAGTGGAAGGACAAATATTATGAGGGCAAATTTGATTGGGACCGAAAGAACGAAACTGAGTTGACGAAACTATGCGAGAATTACGTCCAGGGTTTACAATGGGTTCTTTACTACTACTATCGTGGTGTCGTATCGTGGCCGTGGTATTATCAATATCACTACTCGCCGATGATTTCTGGTAAGCATTCTTTCTCGAAGATTTTATTGCTAAGCTAACAATCTCATCAGATGTCATAAAAGGACTCAAAGCTGATATCAATTTCAAGCTTGGTCAGCCATTCCATCCATTTGAGCAACTCATGGGTGTGCTACCGGATCGTAGTAAGAAGATTGTACCAACAGTATATCACGATCTCATGACAAATCCCGCTTCTCCTATCATCGACTTCTACCCTCGAGATTTTGAGCTAGATATGAACGGAAAGAAGATGGAGTGGGAAGCTGTGGTCAAGATTCCATTCATCGATGAAAAGCGATTATTGGATGCTATGGCTACGAAGAACAATTTATTGAGTGATGCCGAGAAGTTCAGGAATGAGTTTGGGGTTTCCTTAAAGTTCACTTATGACCCAGATGTCGATTTTACTTATCCATCTTCATTGATGGGCATCTTTCCAGATATCCCTCACTGCCACTGCGTTGAAAATATTTTCGACTTGCCGACAATTGAGGGTTTGGATTTTTACCATGGTCTCATGGATGGAGCCAAGCTTGGATCAGCATCTCTAGCTGGATTCCCAAGTTTGGGCTACCTTCCATACAATGCAGCATTGGGCTTCCATGGAGTCAACGTTTTCCAGTCAGACAGCCGTAATGAAAGTATGGTCGTCACAATTGAAGATAGTGAGATTCGTACCAATGTCAAGACAGCGCAACAGAAGCTTGGTAAAAGAGTATTTGTTGGCTATCCTTTCTTACAGGAAGGTAAAGTTGTCAAAGTTTCTGACGAATTATTCGATTATCTACCCTCTGAGGATGCCAGTGGTCAACCTATTACTAGGCCCCATGGACCTCGCGAGATCGATGACTTCCGCAAGAAAGCAGAGAGAATAGAAAGCACCTATAGCAAGCGTTTTGGTATAATCATTGGGCCAGTAGAGTCTCTAACTCATGTGGAGATGTTGAAAGGCTTGAAAAAGATGGATGACGGTGCGACCATCAAAGAATATGCTGTTATACCTGGCCAGGACACAGACTACGCTTCGCAAGTTGTAGTGGATGAAGTTGTCAGCGAAGATCAGCGGTTCTTAGAGAAAGCGGCTTTGCCTGTGGAAGAGGAATTTCCTGTTGATGACAGAATATTTTTCCTTGGAGACTTCAACTATGGCCGACCAGGACTGGTTGAAGGTCATACAGATCACAAACTTCAAATATCATTGTCAACGATCAAGGGAAAAGAAGTGGAATTTGGCAGAAACATTGTTCACGATTCTAAGAATGCTACTCAGTATACACCATCCTTTGCAGTGGCTAAAATGCTAGGGTTGCACCCTTTGGTACTCAGCAAGATTACTTCATCCTTCCAAGTCTCTGCCGTGGGTCAACTCCGCGTCAACTTGGGACTGAACCTTAAATTTGAGGGCAAGAAACTCAAAGTTTTGGGTTATTCTCGAAGAGCTGATAACGGATGGGAGTTTAGCAATAAAGCCATCGAACTCATCAGCACGTACATGACCAAATTTCCTCATTTCTTTGCCGGTATTCAAAGAAAGCCTCAAGGAAACGATTATGAGGAGTCCGATTTCCCTGGTGCTAGTATCAAGGAGATTGTGGCATGGCTTAAAACCATCGAATCCAAGAACTTTGAAAAGGTGCCTCTAGATGCTGAGCAGCTTGACTCTGATACCGTGATGGCCATCGAACAAGCCGCCCAGCATGCTTTGGTAAACGGCCCTCAACCTCAACGAACAACCTTGAAGGCTGTTCCACGAGGTGCCCTCTTAAAACCATCTGATGCTGAACATCGTTGCGGCAACCAGAAATTTGCTTTGGGTGATCGTGTTGTTTATGTTGCAGATTCAGGTCGCGTTCCAATCGCCACACGTGGTACTGTTGTAGGAATCTCTCGCACTCCACGTACCACTCTGCTCGATGTTTTATTCGACGTTACTTTCATGAGTGGTACAACTCTTGGAGAACGATGCTCTCCATTCCGTGGCTCCACTGTACCAATTGCCAGTGTACTAAATCTTACCAACAAGCAATTGATTGCAGGTTCTAGAGCTGCTGCCGAGAAACGACCCGCTCCAACTAGCACGCCTTTGACAGCCAATGGAGGCTATGGTTATGGACGAGGTCAACAATATAGAGAATCTGGACCACCCCCTCCACTTCGAGGCTCTTTCCGTGGTGCTGTCTCAGGCCAACGTGGAAATTTCACACCCCGTGGTGGACGTGGTCGTGGTGGATTCACTAATGGAAACACCAATGGAAATTCTGGTGATAATGCTACGCCGGCTGTTCATAGCAGCATGGTTATTCGAGACACGACACCCGTGAATACGACCGGAAATGCCAATGGCACCCGAGGTCGCGGAAATGCGTTTGCAGCCGCTAGAGGTGGTAGCCCTGCAGCCGGCAACGTAGCATACAACAATGTTCCTCCTCCATCTACGTTGGATTCACGAGGTAGAGGTAGAGGCCGAGGTGGTAGAGGCCGCGGTGCTTCGAGAGGTCGAGGTGGTAATCCACATCCTCCACAAGCTTAGATCTGCAGTTTTTTGGTTCTTGACTTTTTCTTCATTGGTACTTCTGGAAAAGCATGGCGATATTGGGATGGCATAGGATTTTCATGATGTTCCATGGCATAATTTATCGGGAGAAATGGAAACAAGTGGTTTGTTTTTCGGTTGGTAATTTTACGAGACTAGATCAACGATTTCACGAGTGGGATGGTAATGATTTGCTTGTATTATCACTATGCATGCTTTGATCGGATATATCAGACATAGAAGATGGTCAATGGACTTCAAATGCAACGAGCGCTCAGTAACGACCAACTGTTCTTTGGTATGTTTTGGGGAAGATACGAATTGGTGGTATGGAAGGGAATGATCTTAAATCGAGAGAAAACAATTAGATATACAGAGAATCAAATCTTTAAAATCTACCCTACGTTGCGAACCAGAAGGCGTGAATGCTTAAGAATTTCTCTCCTTATTTTTCCACATAGTGAGATATAGTCGTCAATCGTGAAACAGTGCTAACATGTTAAAATTCAGATTTGAACGAAGACCGTCTTAGCCACTAGTGAAAATTGATCACCGATTATTTAAAGCCACTGTACAATCATGACATCGGCTGACTAATCTATAACAATCGCTAATATACAACACGTCCTCGATCACATCAAGGAGACCGAGGTATCTATCTACAATTCTGTTACTCCTCTCTGAATTCGTTCATTGCCTCATGGCATCACTTGCTTCGTTGAATAAGATAACGATGAATCACAAGGTGGTTACGAAGAGCTTTCTTATTCAAGAAAACTAAGGGTTTTGACTCTTAGCTATTTCCATTTCCGTTATGATTCCCGTTCCCGTTCCCGTTTTCTGCCATTGGCTGCGTTGCTCCGGTCGGAGGAGTGGCCTGGGTATCAGTAGTTGATGTAGTCCCCGGCGAAGGCGAAGTTGAGTTCCTTGGAACATTCTTATCTTGTACGACTTTAATGATATAATCACCTGCATCATTTGCGCCATCAAGACTTCCTATACGCGTCTTGAAGTATTGTGCATCTCGAAGCATTCTGTTTTATCATTAGTCGCTTTAATACCAGGAAAGAAATGGAATTGACATACCGTGCCTTAGCGTCCTCACTTCCCAGAACCACATCCCCGAAGGCCTTCCCCAATTGCTCTCTGAAACTTTTGAACACCAGTTCCATAATCATATTCACAGTCATATCAGGGAGATGCTTATTCAAGACTTTATGTAATGTAAGCGTCTCTTTCGTCATCGTTTCCATATATGTATTGATAGAAGCATCTCGAGTCCTGTCGTCCCAATCAATCATCTTCATACTTTTGATATGGGCAGTTGCTCTTCCAGACATGATATTGAGGAATTTATCGTAGATTAACTGTTGATGTTCAAGATACGCGCGGCGGATCTTGTCAAACTCGCCCATGAGAACAGAAACTGAAGAGCCCGTTCCGGCATTACGTCGAACGTATTCACGAATGTACGGAATGAGGACAGATATAAAAGAAGTGGCCTGAGCGGCGAGAGCGAGATGCTTGGTAGTTATGTTCTTAAGACCTGCGGTGGTGGTGGCCCCGGCACCAAGAATCAGTTGCTGTACGCGGGAATTGAATAGAGTTAGATAGGAAAGTATCGATGTAGCGATTTCGGAGGTCATTGATGGAATGCCAGTATTAAGGTGAAGAAGGGTGGCGAGACCGTGGAGACAAAGAATTGCAGATATGGGGAGGATATATGATTGATCATCAACGACTGCTGAACGAGTTTGGGCTTTACTAGGTGTAGAGGTAGAATTTGGTGTCGATGTTCCATTTTTTTGGTTGCCATTTGATGGTGGGGTGAGGAAATTTTGAGTCCCGAGGGGTGATTCAGTACAAGGCTGCCATACCTTGCTACCAGAGCTCCAGGCTTCGACATCTTGCGTGCTTGCGGAAAGTATTCTAGACAAAAGTTCCTTATCTTCATCAGTGAAATCTTTGGCATTCCAAGGATCTGCTTCCATGCCTGTGGCAAGACTTTGTCGTTCTGATTCGCCTAGTTGTTGGACGTAATCTTTGATGTGGCTGTTCACCACATTTTTTAGGGAGGTTCCACTTCTACCTGATACAGCTTCGCATTCATTTGCGAAAAGTAAGTTAAGTGTGAAATATCTTAGAAACCTTTCAACCGAGAGATGAGTGCTTTGCTCTGTCCTTACTCTCAGAACCTTCACTATTTTATCTTGAGCAATATCGACGGCTTGTCCGAGAAGATTAGACATATCTAGCGTCTGGTGCATTTCTTCTTGCAACTCTCTACCAGAATTACCCCTTAGACTGGGGCTCATCCTAGCATTTATTGACCCTATAACTGGGCTTCTTGGTGGAGACTTCACTCCCCCAGGAGTGTCAGGATCCCCAAGAGTACTAGTGACATCTAAAAGTACCTTCACTTGAGTTCCTAGCCTTCTTAAAGTCTCGCCAACTTGGATATAGGTTTTCTTTAGAAGCTCTTCAGCATCATCTGGGTCCAATGAACGTAAGTTGCGAGCTAATATCATAGACTTCTCCTGTTGGTTCTTTTGCCTAGCACCTCCAACCGTGGACGCCGACATCATAGAATCGGTATCGTCATCATTAGAACTAGGGAGAAAGCGTCGAATAATATTTCGCACCTCTCGCAACACGGCCTCTCTAAACGCAGAAGTTGCAACCGAAGTACATTTTGCCCTATACAAGCCGCCTAGGTTCGATGATAATTCTGTCCGAAATTGGTCAGGAACTGTAAGATATGTGGGCTGTTGCGATGATGTTTCGCGACTGTGGTTGCCTCTTGATCTCAAAGATGCATTGCTCCAACGCTGTAGTGTATCCTCGGCAGACACCGTATCAACATGTCGTCTAAGATCACCAAGTAGCGCTTGAAGAAATCTAGACTCGAAGCTTTTTCCAATTCGGTAGCGCAAAACATCCAAATCGTTATTTACCCCTTGCAAAGCAATGGCACCTCTCAAGTCTCGTAGTTGGATCTTATGCTGGCCTGGTTTGCTCAGCATCTCCTCACCTGCGATAAGCTTTTCCAGCGCGTCGATGGCGTCTAATGCCTGCTCCACATCACCATTCTCCACCATTGATTCACAACTCGCAACAGCATTTACTATTTGTTTCAGTTGCTGAACTGCATCGTTCAATTGCTTCAGATTCTCTCTCCTTCTTTGCAGATTTACAATCTTTAATCCACCCACAGCCATTTCTTCATCTAACTCTTCCAATTCCTTTCTCAGTGTTTTGATCCTCTCTACGGAAACTGCTGCTTCAGAATGAAGTTCTCTCAAAGATCCTAATGCTGCGAAAAAAGAAGTTGAGGCTGTAGATATTGAAGATATTAGATGCACCTCAATAGTGTCCATATACCATGATAACTTCTCTTGTAGAATAGCATTCGTAGCTAGTGCCTTTCTGGGATTCATCATGGAGCCATTGCTTGCTCGGCGTTCATCCGGAGAGCTGGTAGTCGGCCGGATAACCTCTGAGCGTTCGCTGACAACGTCAAAAGTTCTAGGGTTTTCCAAATGGAAGTCATCTTCGAAATACACGCTGGGAACTGTGGAAATGGGAGTTGGCGCATGTAGAGCTCTTCTTCCACTACTCGACTTTTTCCGAGCCGATCCCGAGGGAGTTTCCAGCGATGCAAGAGAAGCCAGAGAAGACTTTCTAGAAAGTTTTGGTGTCCGCACGTCAAAGTCTAGGATATCCGCAAAATCGTCCGCTTTGTTGCCTTTCCGTAGCAATTGAGTTCCCCCCTCTTCCTCATTCTCTTTCGCTCTTTGTAATGCATCATAAGTTGCCCCTACCTGGGTTAAATACGACTTAAATTCCGAAGGGTCGACATGGGGTATATTTGTGAGAGTTACTGGGGGTATATCTCGAGCCGTCGGAGGTTTATGTGCACTCGATGCGGGGGCAGAAGTGTGGGGAATGAGACCAGTTCGAACGATCGGTGGTTGGAGTAAAGTAGATATAGCTTGCATTTGTTAGTTTCTTCGTTTCCCCATCCGTTCTCAAAACATACCATTCTGTCCAGATTCATTGAACCCGTGCCATTGTGAGACCGAATCCAATGTCCCCCCTATCGAATGTATCGAGCTGGCTGTTGACCCGCGCCTTGGATAAAGTCTGCTATTGGAGGAACCTGGTCTGCCAGTCATCAGCATTTTGATCTCACTTGGTTCTAGGTTGCGCAACAAACCTTGGGAAAGGATATTCATTCCGACCTCCAGGAGAAGTAGGGGAAAGATTCTCCACAGAAAACCGCGATGCCGGGGAATGATCCATTTCTAATTATGTATTGATCACCATACAACGAGCCTCAACCTCCCCCACAGCCGCGCAATCCCAATCTATAACTGGCAGCAACAGAGAAGCGAATTAAAAAGTGGCCAAGAGAAAGCCTTCCTTCAAACTATTTAATACAGGCCACGGAGGCGCATTCGTAAGCTATCTAGTAGTCAACACGAATTTGTTGACAAACCAATCGTTATGGGGGTATCATTGCTGGTAAAGGGAAAGCTGAGGGAAAGACTGTATCAGAATTGTCATATCGTAGAAGCGTACAAGTTGCATATTCATTACTTCATTGATTGTTCCATTTGTACGAAGGTTCATTGATGTTTCCGTTCTTTCAGCCTTCCGTTGATACAACGATATTCATTGTTATCACTTGATTGGTCTGTCGGGATGATGAGGCTGGGTCTCGAGGCTAGAGCTGGTGAGGTCTAAGCTGTGGCTAGTGAGCAATTCCATGTAAAACACTTTACACGAATCGGTCGCGTTCGAAAAAGGAGAAACGCGTCTTATCAAAAACCTCAGGATCTGCCCACTTAGCAACAGCAGGACAACAGATCAAATATCAACACTGCCAGTAGCCCCGCAATTTCATATTCAACACCACAAAAATATACCGACAATAAGATGGATCGTCAATCTGTATTTTCTCTGAGTGTTTTACCACCTGAGTATGGGGACAATGAAGATACAAGAGGTCAAGTGCAATCTCAACTAGAACAATTTATTCTTCAGTTCCGCATTGACAATGCCTTCATCTACAGGTAGCAAGCAATTCACTGTCTACGGTATATTGCTAATAATTCCACACAGAGATCAAATCCGAGAAAATGTTCTGCTAAAACAATACTTTTGCGACGTTGATGTTGGGCATTTGATATCCTTTAATGAAGAGCTTGCACACCGACTTGCGACAGAACCTGCAGAGATAATACCCCTTGTAACAAACCCCTCCACAGTATCCGCAAGCTATGTCTAACGCACACACAGTTCGAAAGCGCATTGAAGAAATGTACACATCGAATCGTATACCCCTCGGATAGAGACATTGTCCTTCCCGAACATCAACTCCTCCTTCACTCCACAGCTTCGGAGATTTCGATTCGAGACTTAGACGCCCTCGCCATATCCCGACTTGTACGGGTACCAGGTATCGTTATAGGAGCATCAGTACTATCCTCGAAAGCAACAGCACTAAATATACAATGTCGGAATTGTCGCTCTACAAAGATATTACCAGTAAATGGCGGGTTTTCTGGTGTTTCATTACCCAGAATGTGCGATAGACAAAAGATGCCTGGAGATCCACCTTGCCCTATGGATCCATATGTGGTTGTTCATGAATCTTCCCAATTCGTTGATCAACAAATTATTAAGCTTCAGGAAGCTCCAGATCAGGTCCCTGTGGGAGAACTGCCACGACATGTTCTTATTTCAACCGATAGATATTTGACAAATAGAGTGGTACCTGGTACGAGATGTATGATCACTGGCATCTTTTCTATTTATCAAAACAAGAACACGAAAGGCTCTTCTACAACTTCGGCTGTCGCCATTCGAACTCCATACTTGAGGGCAGTTGGTATCCATAGCGATGTCGATCACACTGCAAAAGGAAATGCAGTATTCTCGGAAGAGGAAGAACAAGAATTTCTCGAAATGTCACGCAGGCCTGATCTTTACAGTGTATTTGCTTCCTGCATTGCCCCATCTATTTACGGTAACAACGATATCAAAAAAGCCATAGCATGTCTCCTGTTAGGTGGATCCAAAAAGATTCTTCCTGATGGTATGAAGCTCCGTGGTGATATCAACGTTCTTCTTCTCGGTGACCCCGGAACTGCCAAATCTCAACTTTTAAAATTCGTCGAAAAGGTCGCTCCAATCGCTATTTATACTTCTGGAAAAGGTTCTTCAGCCGCTGGTCTTACTGCCTCCGTTCAACGTGATCACTCAACCCGAGAATTCTACCTCGAAGGAGGAGCTATGGTCCTTGCAGATGGAGGTGTAGTGTGTATCGATGAGTTCGATAAAATGCGCGACGAAGATCGAGTAGCCATTCACGAAGCTATGGAACAACAAACTATTTCGATAGCTAAAGCGGGTATCACCACAATTCTCAATGCACGAACTTCGGTTCTTGCTGCAGCCAATCCTATTTTCGGACGTTATGATGATCTCAAATCACCGGGCGAGAACATCGATTTCCAAACCACCATTTTATCGCGTTTCGATATGATTTTCATTGTCAAGGATGAGCACGAAAGAGGCAAAGATGAAAAAATGGCAAGGCACGTTATGAATGTTCACATGGGTGGTAGAGGAAGGGAAGAACAAGCCGAGTCTGAGATTCCAGTTGAAAAGATGAAGAGATACATCAGCTACTGTAAATCGTACGTATTACCCCTGAGAACCGATCCCCTATACAACTAGAACATACAAAACTAACATCCCGCAGTCGTTGCGCTCCACGTCTCTCCCCAGAAGCCTCAGAGAAGCTCTCTTCCCACTTCGTCTCCATCCGCAAACAAGTCCACGCCACCGAGATGACAACCAACGAACGCTCATCCATCCCCATCACAGTCCGTCAACTCGAAGCCATCATCCGTATCACCGAATCTCTCGCCAAAATCTCCCTTTCACCCATCGCGCACGAACATCACGTCGACGAAGCCATCCGTCTCTTCCTCGCATCCACCATGGACGCCGTCCAACAAGGTGTCGCGCAACAAGGAAGTCGCGAGCTCCAAGATGAAGTCGCACGATTGGAAGAAGAATTAAAGAAGCGATTGCCTGTCGGCTGGAGCACCTCTCTCGCAACGCTCAAGCGCGAAATGTGCGAGGGAAGAGGCTTTAGCGAGATGAGTCTCGAGAGGGCATTGGTCGTGCTGCAGAGAAGAGATACAATTGCCATTAGAGGACAAGGTAGTCAGGTTTATAGGAGCGGCGCTTAGGATTAACGTTGTGAGCGTGATATTGATGTCTACATGAATGAATACCTTTGCGTTTGGCGTTTGGACGAAAGAAAGAAAGAAAGAAGGAAGGAAGGAAAGAACGAATATCATGTTATTTAACGAACGCATTGGATGCGAAGGAACGTCTCTAGCGTCATACCTATCTACCTAGGTAGTCTCTAGTAATTATATCAATATCAATACCAGATACCCCTAATTCGAGTTTATTTACCATTCGTGAAATTTTACTTACAGGAGCTTTCAACCAGAAAAAATACTATCTGTCAAATCGACCAACCTTCCACCCCCATCAGACGAGAGAATACCTACACCAATCCATCCATCCACCCATTCATTCATTTACATTCACCCATTTCCTCCGAACAAAGTTTCCCTTTCTCAACACATACAAATTCATAAACTATAGCACTTACTGCTAAAACCCCGCCTACACGACACGACACGACACGACACTGCTTCATTACACGAACTCACCATCCCATCCCACTATTGTGTCATATATCCTTCTCATCATTTACACTTCGCGTACACCTAACTCACTTTATCTCATTCTGAATGTATACTACTCAATTCGGCTTCATTCATCACCTTAATAGCCCGAACTATAAAACCCAAAGCGTATTTTACTTCGCCCATTGTTATCCTAAAAAAACTTCCGACTTCACTCCCTAGCCTCTTATCTTACCTATGTACGACAGTGTCACATGTAAACTTCTGATACGGGGATGACACCAGATACCTACAGTTATTATACGATAATAAACTTATCGTCAATACGTCAATCACCATATTTTATCGTGAATGCAATGATTTTTAGTCACAATGCCGAGAAGTATAAAGTTTGAAGTTCGAAATTTCATTTGTATTATTTTTTGGTATAAAGTAAAGATCCATTGTATCCGAACGACTATAGTATATGTACCTGAGAATTGAATTTTGTATTATCGAGGACGTGACATGAGCAATATGAGCAACTTTGTTTTGAGTTCCAAAAAGATCCGATCCGCCGATAGCTAAAGAAAAGAAAAGGGAAATGGGAAGCGTGCTAGCCATACCCGTGAAAATGATTGTGTCCTTTACTCCTCCGCCCTCCTTCTAGATACCCTATCTAGATACCAGTGATCTCGTTATCGTTAAAATTTTCCGAGAGATAAGAAATAGTCATGATCATGAAGCCTACAACAAGAAGGCTGCGATACCTGCAACGGCAAGAGCTCCGAAACTAGCATCAACCTTGATGGCAGCACCAGTGAATTGAGCTGGGCCGGTTGTGGTAGCAGTGCCAACAGTAGCAGGTGTGGAGGCCAAGGTGGTAGCTTGAGAAGGAGTTACAACTGGGACAGTAGCAACTGGAACGCTAGCAACCGGTGTCTCTTGAACTGGAACACTAGCGACAGGGGTCTCATGAACTGGGACACTGGCAACTGGGGTCTCATGAGCTGGGACACTGGCGACGGGGGTCTCGTGAACTGGGACACTGGCGACGGGGGTCTCGTGAACTGGAACGCTAGCGACAGGGGTCTCATGGGCTGGGACAGTAGCAACTGGAACGCTAGCAACTGGTGTCTCATGGACTGGAACACTGGCGACAGGAGTCTCATGGACCGGAACGCTGACAACTGGTGTCTCATGGGCTGGGACACTGACAACTGGAGTCTCGTGAACTGGAACGCTGGCGACAGGGGTCTCATGAACTGGAGTGCCAACGGAAACTGTGACAACTGGGATGGTGACAGTTCCCGGAGCAGTGATTGTGTGAGGAACTGAGCTGACAATAATTGTAGTTGCTTCAGGACAGTATGTAGTCAAGTAAGATACGATGATGGTACTTGGAGTTGGCTTGACCGAAGGAACAGGTGTAAAATACACAGGAGTGCCAACGGAAACTGTGACAACTGGGATGGTGACAGTTCCCGGAGCAGTGATTGTGTGAGGAACAGAACTAATAGTGATTGTGGTTGGTGCAGGGCAGTATGTAGTCAAGTAGGATACGGTAATAGTACTTGGAGTTGGCTTGACAGAAGGGATTGAAACAACTGGGACAGTGACGGTTCCTGGGGCGGTAATCGTATGAGGAACGGAGCTGATAGTGATTGTGGTTGGTCTAGAGACGTATGTAGTCAAGTAAGATACAGTGGTACTAGTGGTTGGTTTGGCAGTTGGAACACTTGAGGTGTAACTGACTGTGCAAGGGCTATTGAGATAGAGTTAGTAAGGCTCAGATATATCACATGAGAAAAAAAGAACGTACCACTTAGTGACAGTCAAGGTTGTGGCTGATGAGACGGTGTAAGTGAAGTTACCGATGGCAACGGTGGTGGGAGATGGGCAATAAGTGGTGTAGCTGCTGACAACTGTAGTGGTCCAGACGACTGGTGTAGTCTTCGGAGGGGTTGAAGAAGTAGAGAATGTGTAGTTTCCATGAGGAACAACAACAGTGGTCTTTGGAGGCGCTGAAGCAGTTGAAGAAGTCTCATTGCCATGAGGAGGAACAACGACGGTAGTCTTTGGTGGCGCTAAAGAAGTAGAAGACGTGTAGTTTCCATGAGGAGGAACAATGACAGTGGTCTTTGGTGTAGCACTGGACTTGACACTGCTCTCGCTTGAAGATGGGTTGGTTGGGACTGAGGTGCTTGATGGATGTGGCTTGCTCACGGTGCAAGGGCAGTCGGTAATGACCAAAGTAGTTGACTTAGTGACAGTGTATGTCTGGGTTCCAAAAGTTAGTGTAGTTGGAGTGGGGCAAACGGTTGTAAGAATGTCGGTGGTGTAAGTGGTCCATGTTGTGTGCTCGGTCTCTGTTGGCTTGACGGGCTTTGTGGTTGGTCCAGTGCTAAGAGGAACAGTTGGATGACTGGTGGTGACCGAAGAAGCGCTGCTGGCAACACTCGATGAAGCTGGAACAGATGGAATAGAGCTGCTTGGTTTGGTTGACAAGGATGCTGGAACAGTTGGAACAGTCTTATCAATGGTGGTAGAGTATGTGCAAGGGCTAGATTGCTTCGTCAGTACTTTGATCAAGGCTTTCTCGACTTGATGGGTCAAAAGAACATACCAGTCAGTAATGGTCAAGGTAGTAGAGGCAGTGACGGTATAAGTATTTGTCCCCATGGAGAAAGTAGTGGGGTGTGGGCAGACAGTTGTATAGATATCAGTAGTGATAGTCTGGAAGAGAAGGGGTGTCAGCATGTGCAATCTGGTGGGGCAGGAAATATCAACTGATATCAATGAAGAACCATAGGAAACTAACCGTATACGCGATATTGGTACCATTGGAGTACTTTTGACCGTTGACTACGGCAAGAAGCCCGAAGGCTGTGAGAAGCGATTGGAATGTCTTCATATTTTCTTATTTTCTCTTCAACGACTGTGATTGTGTGATTACAATAACGAAAGTGGGACGGTATTAAGATATTATGTTGATGGAGGGGGAGTCTGAAAGATGAGATTGACGTAACAAAACCTGAACGAGTGTGGTTATTGTTGATGTGTGATTTGAGGGAGGAAGAAAAAAAGGTAGATGAAGATGGGATGTAGAGTTCATTAAGTAGTTGGTGGACTTCTATGCAAGCAGGCAGGTACGAGTGGCATGCATGCATTAGTCTTCTTTTTTCTTCTTCTTCTCTTTCTATCTTCTGCTCACTTCACTCTGACATTTAGTCACTCGGGACAAGATTATGTCAAAGGTGAAGTCTGGTACTAAATCGGTAGGTACGAAGGTCGGTACGAAGGAAAAGTTGCCTACCTGGTACTGGAGGCATGGAGTAGTGTAGATAGTGCTAGGTAGGTACTAGGTAGGTACTAGGCAAGTACTACGCAAGTACTACACATGTGTGAATGGGGAAAGAACGACCATCCATCCGGCTTGCCTTGCCTTTCTTTTCCTACCAAGGTATTCCGTATTGGCGCCTCATTCAGAGTCTCTGGCAAAGTCCCACCGCCACCTTTGAAGAATGATCCAATCGAAGCATTTGCCGTGTGATGCTCCATACTACTATGTTGTGCTATCAACGTATCAAGGTATCAATCTTCATCCCTTCCCTCCACCACTCACCACTCACCACTTGGGAATACGTTTTAAGTTTTAAGTTTGGATCTAATCTTTACGAGCTTCGATCCTCCACAAATGAAGAAGTAACTACTGCACATGCTGCATGTGCCTACTGGCTTGGTATGCATCTACAAGTGGCTGTACTTGGATGATGAATGAGAACGATGAGGGTGGAAATGCTAAGGAAAATCGAGAGGAAAATCGGAGTACTTTTGATTCTTAGTATACTGAGATGTGTGGAAACTTCGTACATACGCCCCAATAAGACATCAACGGATTACCAACTACGCAAACTAGATAACGATGTGGCTCTGATTATCATTCATTCGATATCCAAGACAAGAAAAGAAAGCACTCCAGGTCCGGAATACGATGCTATGGGTTGATACGATGATATGATAACGATGATGATGATGATGATGGCCGGGATGGTATAAAAAATGACACGAGGAAAAAAGAAAGACTGAAATCTTTCTTCCGGATTCCGAACCATGTCTCATTCGACTTTTTGCTCGCCCACTACTCTGCATTGGATGTTCTTTCCACTTTTCCCCCGACTTCCAAAGTCAATTTTTCCGCGCTTGAAAATCCACCTGTACGCTCAGATCTGCGTCATTGGTGAGCTTGATCGATAGGATATCTATTTTGATCCGAAGGTTCAGTCCAACACGAGAAACTTTCGACTCCCAAGCATTTGGAGAAAAGAAATTCATTTACCTAGCTACTTGACACCTTTTACGCCTATGGCTATCCAGTTAGCAGAAGTAACGACTTCTGCGTCCTAATTCTTACTTTAGAAGTTATTCCGAAAGTTACACCCTTTTCATTCGTTGACAGCTTAGCACCTGGATATTTCTCGTACTTTCTATCATCTCTTGGCCAATCGCTGCGATGATACTTACTCAATGGCTTCACATGTACCTGACTACTTGCGACGGTCATCGATACTGACATGGCGGACAATGTTTTGATAGCAATAGTGTGAGCTTGATGCGGGCCTTTACAAGTTTACACGTTGAAAGGTGGTTAAACTTCTTCGGCCATGACTTGATTGGGTTGTTCTTAGGTCGCGCCCTTTTCCCTTCTTCTTAGACTCCAGGTCCCAAATTTCTAGTTGCCCTGGGTAAGTGGTGATAGCCGTCAATGCGAAGAGACCAGATGTATACTTAAGCATAAGTTACAAGTACGATAAGTGGATGATGAGAACTCTAGGATAATCGTGAACTTGAACAATTGGAATGAGAGAAGGTGAAAATCTTGTTAGATCGTTATCCATCCCCGGTAACGATTAGCGGAAAAGCTCGTCTCTTTTTGGTCGTGGACTCGTGGGGGTGCCCGTTTGCTGGAATCAGCACTCCGATAAGATATTGTCTCCAGCAGGACGGAAACCCCGGGACGCCAAAAATAAACACTCTTTTCAAAATTCGATATCATTTCAGACAACCATGTGTTTGATACCAAAATACGATGCATATCTATTTATAAGCCTTCACATATCACATGGTATATGTTCTTCCAATTGAAATATACGTCGATACCATAGTGAGGAAATAAAGTATAAGTGTTTTCAATGTGTGAATTTACTTGAGTGATTGAGCGTACGGCCTTCTTCATCCATGTGGAGACTAGGCATGTAGTTTGCCAAGCATGTTATCTGCTAAGAAATCGTGGATGTGAGAATACGAGAAGATGGTGAAGTGACATCGATCCTAACAAATCAGGAAATCGCTGAGTTCAACGTACCATTCTTCCCGTGTCAAGCTTCATGCAAGAAGAAATGTCAACACGGTATGTCATCATTATCGTTGGCTTGCTAATGCAATGTTATCGATAGATGCATTCGCCATAAAGATGGAGACATGAAGTGGGTTTGGTGATATGGGGAACACAAGGTCGAAGGTTCACGTAGGGCTGGAGGAGCCTGGAGAGCAAAACTTGCTCTCAAACATTTAGTAAAGCGTTTATTTAGAGTATTGAAGGGATTTCAACGACACTTCCCACTGCTTCTAGACCACAAATTCGGCTTGTAGAAAGAGTGAAGATCTTTCCAAATACCCGAACCTAGATCACACTCTTTACATGGATTGGAGCAGCAACACCGCAAGATTCTGATTCTGACGTCAAGTGTGTGTTTTTTGGTGGACACTTCCGTTCTGATTGATTTCGGTCCGACATAACACGAAGATCAGGACGAATGACAACAGCGAGTGTAAAAAGCCCAGAGTGCTCTCGGACGACGTCCAAAGATTGGTCCAAGAATATTCCGCCATCGGGATGGATTGCCAAGTCGATTCGCTCCTAGGAGACCAACAAACTATCGTTTTTCATCGGGAACAGCCCACATCACGGCGCGGACATCTATTTTTGTCATATCCTGGCTTGATAATCAGCCTGCTGTAGGTGTTGGTCGGTAGTAAGTAGAAATACGACACGATCATGCCACACGAGAACATATGTAGCGAGCCGTCAACGGACAGCGGATATAATCATCTACTGTGGTCCCATCTTTTGAAAACGAAGAAACTATCAGTCCAATGGTTGCCTCGTCGATCCAAAAAAAAATGGCATACTATGTCTTCACATGTCATCAAGTGTCTTCGAGTACGGGGCATGAGTTTGAATAGGTAATACCTTCGCTGGCCACTCCGGTATACGAACTATCATCCATGATACCCGTGATCCAATCTCGACATTTCGAGAATTTCGAGCCATAAGAATAATTCCGTTTTGCACATTTTCGCCGATATCTGAAGCTTTCTCTCTCAAAGACTTCGAGCCCTTCTTATAAATTCAGTACAACGCCGTTGACCTTACATTACGCGTTCACACGAGGATGGCATTCGTCCACAATCTAAACTTCACATGCAGCCACGCAAGTCATGTTGTTGTCTAATACCATCACAGATTTTAGCTATACCACCATACAATCCCTCACACGACCATGTAATTTAGCACAGTATGGGAAAAACATCACCTTTACCCTCTACGCTGCACAGAAACTTCCTGTCAAAACCTCGGCGCAATGATTTTTCTCGCAGGCCCCAAAACATATCAATCTCTCCAAAAACACCAATTACTTCTTCAAGTTTTTCCAGGCATACATGATGACAATTCTGATTACATTCCCAATGCTACAAGTCTACAACTACCGGTATTGTATTGAATTCTTAACAATCCAAAGTCCAGAGTCCAGACTCTCTGTGGGCGCAGCAATGAACTACAGCACGGCCTGGAAATTCAAGAACGGTGTTTGTAATTGTCGATCCCGATTTGCATTACTCGATTTATGCACCTCATCGGCTTAACATAAATTATCAGCACAAATGTCTCCACCTTCATTAAGCCTCCTCGCCTCGTCGGGGGTAAAGGAGAGACCTTGAAAAGTTTTCTACTTAGAGTTTTCTTTTCATCCTTCCCAATTCGTGGTAGTCCCATTGTCATGGAGACTCCCTCGGAATCTTCCACCTGTTTAATAAGCTCGTCAACAAGCTTTTAGGTCAAACATAAATCCGTCTCACACTTTTCTCGTTGTGGGATTTTTTCTTCACTCAGGTCCGCATTATGTGACGTATACTGGGGCGTGAGGACGAGAAGATCTTTGCAAATCTTTTCATCTAGATTCTATGGCAGTCGATGAAGGATAAATGAATCCAGAATACCTATACGAGACTCCGATAGGTCTGGGATAGAGCCGTTCACCGAGTTCCCAAATCAGTTCCTCAGTCCGTATTAGACTATCGTATATTCACATGAACGAAATGAAGCATGTCTACATCCACGTCTCCGTGATTTAGCCACCTAAGGTTACACAGGCAAGCAAATCATATTCGGCCATTACCCATATGCTTCAATCTGTCACCAACCAAAGCTCCCGACCCTATCTCCTTCACATGCCAGTTTGCAAAAAGAAAAAACGGATGCCCAAAAGCGGTGTATTCTTTCACGGTTAACCCAAGTGTGCGGGAAGCACCTCCGTTCAAGAACACGTCCAGACTCCAGCAGGGCAGCATAGTAAAATCTAGATCATGAATCGCTACTTTCCCCGGGGATCCTACCGTAACTCAATCCGAGTGGTTGCTTCTACGGAAAGCCTTACTCAGCAATCGGAAATTACGATAGGCAGTTCATGGTTTCATCGCTTAATCTACCACATGTCGAGCCCCGCTATTACGCCGGTGCTCTGGTTTGAGACTTTGAGAATAGTTTGGTTGTTGATCTCTTCATGGTTGTTTGTTATTTCGGAATCCTGAGCTTGCCATACGGATTGTTTCTGAGATATCGAGCATTGATTGAGGATTCTTTTTTACCCTACTTTACATTCATACTGTACGCTTATGAGGGAAATATGTGGGGTTGGTGTTGTATCAAATGGAGTCAGAGAATCAGGTAAGTAGAGAGGTGTGCATGTTGTGATCGACGTAATGATCCAGTGATGCGTGGAATTCGAATCAATAAACGTGGGAATTACTGAATAATCCTCATGCCTTATGGATAATACAGAATTGAGTTTTACAGGTTGCACAATAGATTCGTGGCAGTCGGTAACTCGTGAAGTTGGATTGTCAATTAGACAAAAGAGATTTCTCGATTTTTAGAATTTTTTTCTCAGCCCCTGGCGCAGGCCCTAAATGCAGGCCTAAATGCATGGGCGTCCGATTCCTTGCGGGTTCCTGGGACTACTGCAAGGGCAAGCGAACCCTTATGGATACTCACATGTGTTTGTTCCATAGGGATTGCTGTCCTATGGCGTAATGTGTAAAGAGTTTGTGCGGGAATTACATGATTACTCGATGCAATTGATAATTGAGGTACAGGATGTCAGGAACTCGCAACGCACATGAAGTTGACTAAAATTCTGAATATTACACGACATGTGCAGGTACTGCAGTCTGCAGTCTGCAGTACACATATGTAAGTTGCTGTCGCAGCAGCTCTTCTCATCAGCCAATCTACTCAAAGTCACCCATAATAATTGAAACAGTGAACAGACTTTTCTATACGGCTCATCCTTGCTAACCGTACACTTCCGCTGCCATCCTAGATAATATCAGGTGAATATCGTCCCCGCTATCGAATTGCCGCCCCTTTTGCAAGATATAGACAGACCTTGTAATGATGTTGTCCAGAAAGGCTTTCAAAGTTACAAGGTTACAAAGGTCGAGAACAATTGGGACAATAGTTTATTATTCGTGTGACGGTGTCTACCCACCTCGAGTTTCCAACGACTCCGAGATGTTTGAACAATCTCGATTCCGTGATTTACCCATTGCCATTGTATTACGACATCTCCTTGGCCAAATGCTTCGATATGCTGAGTTTTCTGGTTGCGAGGTAACAACCCAAAGAAGTAATATCTCGATACTTGCATCAGTCAGCCGTTCATATCATGACTGGCCACTGCAGGAAAACCCTTTCACGGAATCAATTTTCCAAGCACAAACACGGATAATTTGACAAATGACTCAAGCTCCAAGAAATTGGGGTCTAGAATATCTTACCCATCCTATCATTATACTTGAAAGAGGAAAACACTGGCATCAAGAGTTGCTATTACAGATATGAATCATGGAAACAAATATGGTAAAGTTCATTGGCTACTTGGATTACAAAGACATTCTCCACACAGAGACGACTACCAAATAAACTTTCGAGTTTCCGCTACGCATGCCCTACGCATCGGCTGCCGTTAAGATTCAGGAACATACCCCAACAATCCAATCAAAGCGTAGTCGCATCAATCCATTGACTCCATTCTTCCCACCAAAGGAAAATTCTCAATCTCGCCAAGGCTAGTTCTCCCGAGTCTCAGATGCCAGTAGCTTCCTCATAGGGTTTGGTGGCGTGTTTACGAATTTTGTCTGGCGTGGCCGCCTCCAATAGCGGAATGTGGAAAGTGTACGGAGTATGCACCCTGAGAAGAAGCAAACGTTCTGGATGCATTTTGTTTATTCGGTTCCGACTGAACTACTTCTGGCTGACATGGACTCCACAATTGCCGTAGCTTGGGCTGAGCAAGCCTGAGCTAAAGCGTAAATGTCCGCGCTGGCGTTTTTCCTGATTGAATCGTGGTGCCTTAGTCGTGTCCCCTGAATTTACACTCAGTCGTCTGTCTATATAATCCGCTGTACCTCCATTTGTGTTTCTTTCTTTCCTTCATCCACGACGTTGTCAACAAGAGTTCACTCATTCCTTTAAGTTACTCAAACATTTCGATCTGAGATCGCACTTGACTTTACAGTCACTTCACAGCTTCTACAGTCAGCTCAACAGCAAAACTTGTCTCTACGACACCAGAACTTTTCAGTCTTGACGACTTTGACAATCTCGATTCATATATTCGATCCAAAACTCTCACTGCCCAAAGAAGTAACCAGTTTAAATTGACCAACTTAAAGTAAAGCCCAGTCTTACTTTACCCCAGCCAATCCTTACCAAGTCAAAAATTTACATAAACACATCACTCAAAATGCAATTCGCTACTTCCATCCTCGCTGTTTCCGCAGCTCTCGCTACCATTGTTTCCGCCGGTACCGTGCACTTTGTCAACCAAGACAGCACCACCCGTACCTTGGTCTTCACTCCCACCTCTGGCTGTGCTGAAATCGCTTCCCTTACCGTTTCAGGCGATTCCACTGCCGACCAAACCTTCCCAACCGGCTGGATTGGCAACTGGTACTCAGTCTCTGATGGCGCCGACAACACTTCCGGTATGCTTGGTGAAGTCTGCTTCGATTCCTGGGGAGGCATGACCTACTTCGATGTTTCTGCTATCGTCAACCCAGACGATGTCAATGGTGTCAAGGAGATGTTCCCATTGAACACCGGTACTCCTCTCTCTGGTTGCCAATCCTTCCCTTGCGACAACGCTTACAACCTTCCTGACGACGTCCAAACCCAAGCCACTGATTCCGACGCGCTCGTCTGTCTCCTCGGTAACCTCGCTACCTCCAAGCGTGAGACCAGATCCAAGGTCGGCAAAGAGTTCGTCACCGGTGGAGGATCTGCTTAGATTCCTCACGGTGAAGTTCATTCTTTGTCTTGGTAGTCGAGAAGGTGCAAGGAGATGTACATACCGACCGGTCTCACATACCAACACATACATTACATTACATAAATACATACGAAAAGCAAAGAAACAATGTACGTCAGCGCCGCAAAGCGTGCTGCGATGTGGCATACGAAGTTTATGATGGTTCTATCATGAGGATATACAAAAGGATACACGGACGGACGGACAGGACGGAACGGACCTCCTGATTGGACAGGCGGGACGGCTTACGGATTGGGTTGTGGTGTATTGGCGTGGGATTACCCTTTTTTTATCTTGGGAACCCTTCTTTCTTGATTTTTTGGAAGCTCGTGTTTCGATTCGATTCACTCGCTTTTCTATATAGACTTTTTCTTTATATATCACTCACGACTTTAAAAGTTATGTTTTTTCAAATGGTGGTTTGAGAAGATGTGGGGATGAGGGGATGATTTTACTTCTTTCTTTCTTTCTTTCTATCCACTTCTTGGATTTGGATACAATTAAATACTCATTCTTTTGATCACATAATTGTTTTTTTGTATGTGTATATGCTTATGTGTGTGTGTGTGTGTGTGTGTGTGTGTGTAACGTGAAATCCAAATCAATGTTTTCCCTTTTTATTCCATTCCATTCCATTTTATTTCATCTCAAGACGAAGTTGACACTCGAGCGGATTACCCCACCAGTTCTGAACGCGAAAAGTGGGATGAGATGAAACTCGAGAGCACTGGGAAAACCCTGGAAGCTGTGGATGAATCATTCTTGCTGGTTGGGTCCTGAGTGCTGAGTTCTTGGTTTCTTGGTTTTCATCCCGCTCCTCTGGTTTGAACGCTGCTTCAAAGGTCTTGATTCGTTCGTTCGCTCGGAGTTTGGATGTTTGGATGTTTGGAGGGTTCCCACATTTATTGTTTTGGTGGGGGTGTGTGTGTGTGTTAGGTGATTAAGTAATTGTCTACTAGGTAGGTAACGGGGTTATTAGTATGAGAGATACATACGAGGTAGGTGCGAGGGAGAAAATAGGTGTGGTTTTATTGGTTGATTGATGCGTTGTTGTTTATCCACTTGGTTGAGGTACTAGGAGGGTACTAGGAGGGTACTGGGTAGGTAGGAAGATGTCACTGCTGATTGAGAAATAGAATTAGAAATAAGTTGTGGTCTAGAATTTATATCTAGATTTAGATGGTTGACGGGGTGTTTGGGGTTTTATACCGAGGGGTGTCCGAGGGGTGCGGGAGGGGAAAGCGGGAGGGCGGGAGTCTAAAGGGAAGGGTGATGGATGTGAGTAAGTTTTGCTTGGAGCTTTGTGGTGGGTTTGGGATGGATGGATGGAGATGTAGAATTAACGGGTGTGTTATTCATGGATGGATGGACGAATGATCTTGAAGAAACAAATAGGAAAACTCGGGATCGATTGGATGAGTTGAGAGCCTTTTAGACATGAAGTTTAGTTTGATATTTGATATTCAATCTCTGATTCTCTTTGGTGTGTATATCAGTGAATGTACGTCGCACGTGCGGACGGACTGATGGAGCATGGAGAAATTGATGTATAATTAGCGATTCCTCTTGAAATGTTGATTTGGATATCTGAAGATTGTGGTAATGATTTATCTAGATTGAATAATGGAATGGCGGATTCTGATGCCGTGTAATTTTTGGAGAATGAAATTATTAAACATTTTGAAAATTGAGAAGTATCCTGTTGGTTTATGTACCCACTCACTGGTGGTTGTGTCATTGAGGTTCTTCATGATGTTAAATGTGATGGAATTTGATAGCTTCGAAGTACTTGCTTGTAATTGTGCATTTGAACTTTTTGGTCTTGCGGTTCTTCTTTAGCGTTAGTTGCTGATAGGAGTTACCTGGGAGTATAATGTAGTTAGTTAAAATAGTGAAAAGCTCACATGCGTCTGGAATTGTCTCGAGTGGGTGTCAAACTTGGGCATGTTAGGTGAAGGTTGTTAGAAGGTCTAAAGGGAGATAGACCTCTTATTTATCAAGTCACTTTGCTTCCTGTTTACTGTGGTTTGGATCTGATTTGATATCTGTGAAAGTGTGTCTTGGTGCTTGTTGGAGACCGGCACACTATCCAAGCCGAACAATTCTTCTACTATCAAGAGGACACCATTAAATAGACAGGAAAACATCGAATCCTCTACCCCTGCTTCGCGTTCTTTTGCTACTTGGCGAGGTCGATCGCGGCATAAGTCGTAGAGAGCGAGAGTCCGCTCATCCTCAGTAGCATACGACATTCCAACCTCACCACAACATGAACAAACGCGCCCGTCGATACTCTGAAACTTTATAATGTTTTCCTCTCGCTCCTGCAGTATATCTTCGAAGCCACTGGAGAAGTCGCTTCCGGCTTCTAATTTGTCCAATAGAATCTCCCAAGACAACTCTCTACCGTATTTATAAGGAATACAGCAAGGACTCCTTAGGTACATAATCCAAATTAAATACCGCGTGGAGACTTTGCATAGTTCAACCAGCCGCGATGACGGGGCCCCGCTGTATCTCATTGCATACGAATTTAGCTATGTCTACGCCGAGGTTTTGCAAAGTGGTCTTGAGCCGGAAGAATGCTGCTGATGACTGTAAGAGAAGTGCCGTTATCGTGCCCTGGTACTCTACTTCGGGACGCTTCGGAATGATAGAAGATAGCATGGCTGATGAGCTATGAAAATCCATACGGTAACTCATCATGCAACGAATAAGATGTGTTTGATCAGATTCTCTAAGGTTCCTCACGAGACAACGCCCTATAGCTGACGCGAACCAATCTTCCCTTATATCATGAGGACAAGAACGGAAGAGATGATCAATCATATATATATCCTCAAGCTTCATTGCAGAAATTGAGGTAGATTAAAAAAAGTCACTGAGATTGGAAGTGAGAATCAACTGATCTTGAAGCATTGAAGCAGGCCCAAAAAAAGTTTTCGGTCGGCTACCAACCGAGTGGTGTCTACGAGTCGACGCAATCCGATCACTCCAGAAGAATTCGGGTCCTCGCTGACTTCGAATTGTTCGATAAACATTCGGAGGACTTCGATCCAAACATCGCAAGGCACAAAGACCCGATTCTTACTGTGTGAAAAGCCGAAGGGAACTCCTCTGCTCTTTCCATGATCGAAAGACCACGTTCCACATACGTATGACTCAAGATCACTATCAATACATGTCAGACGTATGATCGACCCAAACTGTCATTGCCAACCAGGAGAGATATTCAATTTACTTGTTTTGTATATTCCGAACTTCCAAATCAGCTCCTTCGTCGACGAGAAATTTACATATTGATAATTGCCCAGCGGATGCTGCTATCTAGAAATTACATCAGCATGAGATACGATGAGCCGCCCGAAGCTGTTTCATAGATCATTCAGAAGGGGTTGGCGCCGTTAATAAAGCTATATAGATGGTCGACTAACTCTCATCATGTGTGGTAAAATTGTTTCCGAGCATGGAGGTAAGAAAGACCTACCGCCAAAGGAGTTCTACCATAAGAATCAGTATCATGTGGAGAAGCAAGACCTTCATCGAAGAGACATCGAATGACATCTATGCGCCCGTCTCTACAGAGTCTGAAGATTGACGAATCGTCCCGAACCGTTCTGTGTGCTTTTAATTCGGGTTCGAGGGTCCCGTACGACCTCGAAAGAGCAACTCCAATTCCGAGGCGGACACCGCATAGTTGTGGCAAACGAGAGGGGTGCATGATCAAGTTGGTGAGCGACTTGTAAGTGTTGTCTGCGAACGATAAAGTAGTGATGCAGATATCAATTGTTCCAAAAGGTGTGTTAATGTTAGAGAGGCTGCACTCTAAATTGCCCAGAAAAGCAGACTTTCTCCGCAGGCTTCTCTCAGTGGGGGTTGACTATTTAGAAAATGCTAAATCCATGACTCTCTCAAAGCCGAGCCTCACGACAGGCTTTTCGGTACTGCATGCAAGAGCTTGAGCTTCCACCTTTAGTGCATCGAAGTGTACGTTGCTGCCTGGTGGATCTCTTGATGCGGTTTCAACGCTTTTTGAGGTCAGTTCCTGCAGATCGAGCTTAATGCCATCCACCATATTCATGAGCTGCTGTCAAGTAAGAACATTCGATATAGCACGTAAGTTCTTGCATATCATTTGAAACTCACGAGAGGCTTCTTGAACAGATTCCCAAAGTGTATATGCTTTCTTGATACCGCCTGCAAGCTGAATGGCAAGGCTGAGAACCGAGATCACACTCGACACCTGGGCAAGCACATCCATGACGCAAGGGGCTGAGTAGGATGATGTCCACTTAATAGCAATAAATGAAGCAATTAAAGTCGCTTGTACCACTTGTAACAATCAATATCAGTAGCATGAATCAACAAAATCTGCTACGGTTGGAGTGGAAATCTTAATTATAAGATAGACCAGACTCGATGTAATCCTGAAGCGAACAGATGCAGTCGGTTGATGGCTATACCATTTCTCTTGCTGAAAATCAGCCACTCGTATGTCCGCGATAATTGTACGAATACGGGGTCTAAGGTAGGCATAATCCACTGCCGGGCTGCCCCGCACTCGAGCACTTCCTTGAAAACCAGCTGGAGGAGGAGAGGAGAACATTGAACTTCCCATTGGTACTTATCGAGCCTTCGCAACGATACTATACCGCGGAACTTCTATGGGAGTTTTGTTGCACGTGTATAAGTGTGCGTGGCCTGGCTTTGACTGGTATTCAGAAGTGTGTGCTGAAGTTGTGTTTAATACAGCACGACTCTGAATATTTGAGCACCAGACAAATTATGTAATCAAGGACCAAACGAGCAGAGCCTGGAAGCCTTGCTCTCAAACGAGTAAACTTTGAACAATCAACATACTAACTATTCTTACCATTTTACAAAAAAGACTACAAGCTCCATACATATATTATTATTATTCGGGATAACATGCTGCAAGACGACGGGTTTTAGGAGAAATGAAGAATTAATCAAGGTTCTGCAAGGTAACGGTACAGTCTTTCTTCAAGATTTCGCCGCTTCTCAACAATCGCACATGCCACCGTATCGACATCGCAATAGGCATATTTCGAGACGATTGCCCCCTAGATCCTTCGATATATTTCTGTCCACCCCAACCGGCTGAACTTTAAATGCAACTTATGCCATTGACAATACTAGTCACAGCTCACACACTATCTTGGAATCGACAATGAGCAACATCTATGGTGGTATGTGATTTTTATACCGCGGCACCCAGTATCTACCATCTACCTCCATGCCCCTGCGTATGCCGACACTTCTTTCAAAATAGCCACGATAGTTTTCTATGCGATGGCTTCAGTTACTGTTCATGCGGTTAGCTTGGAAGGCTGAAGGTTGCTTTCACCCCTCACTAATAGTTGAACCTGCGGATTGATGGAAGTGGCTGATATTTATCGGCATGGGCAGACCACAGGATTATTTGTGAACATGCCATACCTAATGAGTCCTTGATATGCTTGAACGAATTCTCTACACGCAGATCCCGACACCAGCACTTTTGATATCTGCAGGATGTCAAATAGTGGTTGTTATTTTAACAAGGCTGGAGTTGGCACATGTCTTACCGTTAAATGCCTCCCTGGATTATGATTAGGTCTTCTTATGGTCCTATGCCGGTTGGATCTATTTGATTCAAAACAAGAACTGGTCTACACATATTGGACATCTGACATGGCAGTTGTTTCTGGGTGATTTGAAGCACTCGTTATTCTTGCCCAAAAACTGAGTCTCTTCACAAAGCTCTAACCTGACTGCTGCCCCAACAGCGACATCAATCCATGACTCTATGAAGATACTTGGGGTCCCAGTCACTTTTGATAGATGTTATCATCATTCACATTCATTACTAGAACGATCCTGCAGAATAATACAAGAATCCAAGAACTCCACAATCAAACAACAGCGAAGCGCTCCCAGATGATCGTCTACCATTCAACTACTGGACTGATTATCTTTGCAGAAGGGTTTCGAGGGAGTTAGCTCCTAATTACATTGAGGATGTGGTCTGCACACATTGCTGGGAAATATTCGAGGGTTAGACTCCCTTGAGCCTTGTGCAGCTCTTGCAGAGGCAGACTCTTTATTGGCATAGCCATATTGACGATAATTTCCTTTCCTTTCTCGTGTTATATTTGCGTATCAAACGCATTGTAGATAGAACTTTGCATACTTTACGTGACTTCGAAATTGTAAACGCGGTTTGGATACCGATGCATGGAACTCGGAAGGAAGGACACAAAGCTCGGTAATCTGCAGCTCTGCTCACTCGGTGTCGGAATCGGACGATTCTTTCAAACCTTTCAACTCTACAGAACAACGAGTGTGCAGTGTTCTTGCTACAACAGTGGTTATTTTGCACCTCTACGGATTATGGAGTTCCGATGATACGGTGTGGGTTAGGAACACCATTATCAGACTCGACTCAATTCAGCACTTAGCAATCACCACCACCACCACCACAACGAATAGGCAAGTCATACAATCAGATACCTAGGTAATGTAACACCAAAATCCCTCCCAATTTTTTGTTTCCTCGTCGTCTTATACTTTTCAATTGTTTCAGGATTCTCATCATTATTTTCATTCAAAATCATTTCATCATTCAATTCAACTCAACTTTTCTCTCTTAAAGTCTTTTTGTGTCGCATTGTATGGTTTAATGCCAATCCATCGACTCACTTCTCGCTAAGCCTAAAGAAGCGCGCCACTTTAGCAAAATCATCGACATTCCCTCAATTATGCCTTCAACTCCACAACCAAAAGAACACCCTCCTGCTCGAGATGCGATCGCGCTCGAGATGAAAGACAGCTGGAGCCCCGGTGACGATCGCAGAGATAGAGGTAGAGTCGACCGAGGAGTTATTGAAAGACGGTCGAGAAGATCAAGGTCTCCCACGTCACGTCGACCGGACGCCGACAGGACACCCAATACCAGAGATCGCAGTACTGATAGGTCCAGGCCAACACAAGAAATTGAAAAGCCAGATCGTAGTCCAGACCGCAGAAGGCTATCTTCTCCCCGGCCGTCAAAAGATACACAAGAAGACGTGTTGAAGCGCAATCAAGGCAGGGAACTACTATTGGAAACGCGAGGCTCAGAAATAGTAAGAGGAAATACAGCCCATTCCCCTCAACAATTAAAACGAAGAAAGAGTCGCAGCCCATCGCCGAGTCGCAACCAACAAAAGAAAATTCGAAGGAATTCTCGCAGTCCAGTACGGCACAACGGAGCTACGAAAGGGTCCCGGCGAGATAGGAAGCGACGAAACCGGTCTACATCACAACATCGACATCGACAACCGGAACCAAACAGAAACAATCAACGCGAGGAAGGAAACCCAAGAAATCGTAGAGATTTTGGAAAAAACGATAAGCGTGGGCGATCTCCTGGCCAAAACCGCGATAAATTTGAAAAGTCTCGTCCTTCATCAGCCTTGGACTACGACGATCCACCAACGAACCGTAATAAATCCCCCAACAAAATTGTCGAGCTAGAACAAAAAGAAGGAGGAAATCCAGCACCAAATCTATCTGAAAATAAGGAAAGGAAGCGAGAGGCTTCCCCATACTCGAGCCATCGATCGCCAGAGGCAGATACATACGAACATAAAAATCGCGGTCGTCGTCAATCTCCTCGTGCGCCAAAAGGGCCAAAGGGAAATCGGAGACGGTCCCCAAAGCGAGAAAAGGGACGGCCCTCACGAGACGAATATCGCCCCAATAATAAATCTCGAGGTCGACCTACATCGGCAGCTTCAGGAGCGAATAGCATTGAGGTCAAATCGGATAAGATGGCTAACAGAGGATTCTATGGTAATCAGCAAGGGTACAATCCAAACCAACAAATGCAGGCTGCATTTCCTCTAAAACCACAATTCAATCAAGTTCCTCAAGGGCCGCAAGCTGATCCACGACAATTTTCACAATCTCCACAACATCAAATGACCCCAAATTCATATCATGGTTCACCTCAGGCACAATCACCTTATTCTTCTGGGCGGGGAAATTGGAATGGCTCACAGCAACAACAGTTTTCACCTTCTTCGTAAGTTTTATTGTGTTAGGACTAATAATTTTGTAATCTGACGAGACTTGCAGGCAATTTCAACAAAACTACCAGCAACAACCGGGATATGCTACTCCCACTGGCCCTCAAAGCCAAATGTATGGCAACCAAGCCCAATCTCCTTCTCACCAAGGGCCTCCTACGGGGCCAATGAACAATAATTTCCGAGGCAACCAACGGAATTTTAGAGCGAACAATTTCAACCCCCGAGGCAATCGTGGCAACCAGTTCAATCCTCAATGGAATCCTCCTTCTGGCCCCTCCGGCGCCAGTCGCGCCCAGTTTACCAATTCTGGTAATGTTACACCTCAGCAAATGTCACCGCAACAACAGTTCCCACAGCAGAATTCATTTGATTCGGGTGCAATATCAATGCAGGATCAGGTGGACGAAAGCGAAGACTTATTTAGACCCTCAAAAGACCTTCAGGCTGAGGATACTAGCAAAAAGAATGATGAACAAATGCTCCCTCCTAGTCGACCACCGCCAACAGGGCCTCAAAGTCAACAGAACTCCTCAAAGTTTAGTTTTGCTTTCAAAGGTCCAGCTAAAGCGGCAACTACTCCAAAGCCAGAAATTTCTCAAAAGCTTAATGCTGTACCAATCAAGCGAGATATGCAAAATAGCCCTCGTGGCCCTGCAGCGACACGGAATATCCCTACAGAGCCAGCATCTGCAAGAGCGCAACACGCATTCCGCGAACCACCGCCTCCTGTCACGCGTAAGGTTAAGAAAATTATGCAACGTCTGAAGCCAAAGCCACAATTATTGCCCGAATATAAGGCATCAGATTCTGTGTACTATCGAAAACCTGGTAATGAATCTGTGGTTGGATCTGGAACTTACGGTAAAGTGTTCAAAGCTATCCATGTCTACACCAAGAAGTTGGTCGCTCTGAAGAAGATACGTATGGAAGGAGAACGCGACGGGTTTCCTGTGACTGCTGTTCGAGAAATCAAATTGCTACAGTCCTTGAACCACCCAAATATTGTCACCTTACAAGAGGTAATGGTGGAGAAGAATGATTGCTTTATGGTTTTCGAGTATCTATCACACGATCTCACGGGCTTGCTCAACCACCCATCCTTCAAGTTAGACGCAGCTCACAAAAAGCACCTTGCTAAGCAGCTTTTCGAGGTCTTGATTACCTCCATCGACGAGGTGTTTTACACCGGGACATCAAAGCAGCAAACATCCTTGTTAGTGATGAAGGGCAACTGAAATTAGCAGATTTTGGGCTGGCTCGATTTTACGCAAAGCGAAGACAGCTGGACTATACCAATCGTGTTATCACCATCTGGTATCGTTCACCAGAACTTCTCCTTGGAGAGACACAATATGGTCCTGCAGTGGATATTTGGAGCGCAGCCTGTGTCTTGGTTGAAATTTTCACTCGCCACGCAATTTTCCCTGGAGACGGTGGTGAAATCAGTCAACTGGAGAAAATTTATGCTGTGCTCGGAACACCAAATCGAAATGATTGGCCTGGCTTAGTAGACATGGCATGGTTCGAACTTCTTAGACCTTCTGCTAAACGATCCAATGTCTTTGCAGAAAAATACAAGGAACGCGTTACACCTGCCGCGTTTGAACTCCTAGATGCCATGTTTCAATATGACCCTGCCAAGCGACCTTCTGCTTCTGATGTTCTTGAGCACCCATATTTCACGACGGAAGAGCCAACTGCAAGACAGGCTATTGAGTATGTTATATCCTTGCTTACAATCTCCTTTTACAGGTGATCATTAGCTAACACCATGAAATAGACTCAAAGAACTTAAAGGTGACTGGCATGAATTCGAATCCAAAGCGTTGCGTAAAGAGAATGAACGCAAGGATAAAGAGGCACGAAGGGCAGCCCAAAAGGAAAAGGAGAAGAAAAGAACTGCAGAAAGTGAAGCCTGTTCTGAAAGAGACTCAAAGCGAGTAATGATGGCACCCCCAGATATACCACCGCCATCTGCTATACCTAAAACCCAGGAAGTCACTGCTTCGAGCAACTAGACCGCTTCCACTGCGCCTCCCACATAGTAGGGATGAGAAAGTTCACAAAAAGTCGCTTGCAGGATTGTACATTTGGAAGGAGCGCTTTTGGCATTCAGGAACCAGGTGGGATAAAGCTTTTGTAAGATTATTTATATTCATAACTTAATGGTACACGAAATGCTCTTATGGGATGAATTTCAGATGAGAAGTCTAGGGGATGAAGGTGGAGTAGGAGCGGGCGTTCGGTGGTGACGAACGGGTAGGAGAAATCCATAATTATCTTCATAACATTGCGCTATGCATTAGGAAAGCGAATTGAATGTCTCTTTCCAATTTTGTTACTCTCTTTGGGAAGGGGATGAGTTGTAGATGAAGATGGAGATTTCTTGTAGTATAGGTGCGAATGCGACTATATTCAGATGTTTTGTCTTGCAGTGCTTCATATTTGATGTGAGTGACATGTGAGATGACATGATGCCACTTCGAATCCTTATCTGTTTTATCACAAACAATAATATCATGTTAAATTTGGTTTGAGTAAATCAGTACATTTAGCACTTCACGGTTTTTAGATACATAGTATCTTTCCATTTTTCCATCTTGTCTCTCCCTTCTTTCGCTAATTACAATCGTGTCAACTCTATTCCATCCTGTGTTTTGTCGATCCCACCCTTTTTATGCTCATTCTTTTTTCATTGCTTCTCTTTTTTCTTTCGTTCCATCTAGCCTTAAGCTTCCTAAGCTCTTGCTATTGCACAGGTTCTACTAATTGCATTATCCTTCCTTCTCTTGCCTCTTACCATTTCTTTCCACTTTGCCTTGTTTCCGTTCTATACTGTCGGGTATGGATATATAGATGATCTTATAGTTCCCCAGAGTATAACGAGGACAGAGTTGGAGCGATAATCTCATTTAGGTCTCTTCCTATTTACTATTATAGTCTAGCAAAAAAGAAATAGCAACCAGGTAGCTAAAGGAAGCGAAGAGAACGAGCGAGCTTCGGGAAGAGTGAGGAAGAAAAGGGGGTGACTTGAAGAAAGAAACGATGAGAAAAGAGTTAGCAGAGTATACATTTGAGAAGCGAAAACTTGGCCGGGGAACAATGATGTATCATCTACGAGTATGTTCTTTTATATATTGACGTATCGATCGAAATATTCGAGGAATTACGATCTAAGAGATTGAAAGGTAGAGAGTCGAGCTATCTATCTACTTCTGATTTGATATATATCCTCTAGTAAAATGGACTCGGATTTAAAACATGCAAGATTATCAAACGCAATACAAGCAAGCAAACAAAGTCGTTTGGCCTCCGCAGTCGTCTAGGTGATTGCGGATGAAACCAGAACATGGAAGTTTCTAGTCGTACAAACAACATGTACATGAATTTCACAAAATTACTCATATCGGCCGGGTATCTCCTATATTTCAAAGACAAGTTTGATTCCTCGAGATATCAATCCTCGAATATTGATTGACCCGAGACTTCACCTACACAGAAAACGCCTTACATGAATCAAAAACTCAACATGTCGCATCGACGTACCAACAAATCGACGACAGCCGACATCATCACATCTCCAATATTTGCCTCTGGGACATTCAAAAACGTTTGGGTGCGTAATCATCTTGCTAGTACCCACTTCCCTTTCCAATCCCAATGCTAACCTCCCACCAGGCAGGTCACTACACCTCAGGCGACCGCAAAGGCCAACCCTGCGTATCCAAAGAATTCAAAAGCGGCTCGGTATACGAAAAACACTATTTCTCCGAAGAGCTGGAGATCATCCGCCGCACGCAGGAAATCGTCAATGATTTCCACACGGCGGGGATTATTCCCGGACGAGAAGTCATCGTCAATACGCCTGCGATCTGGAGGTATGAGGATAGTGCGGGGGGAAAAGCTGGACATAGAAGTTTGGTTGAACCCATGATTGAGAATTTCGAAAAGTTTAATAGTAATACGGGGTGGACAGGTCAGGATAATGTGTGGAATGAGGCGATGCAGGCATTGAGTCATTTTTCCTATCATGATTCTGGGAGACGCTTTTTGTTGTGTGATTTGCAGGGGGGTTTGTATAGTGATGGGTAGTAAGTATCTTTCTCTACTGTTGACAGTTTATTCTTTGCTCGTCTGTCTGAGTAAAAATTATATCAACGGGTATGAAATTCTCCTAACACTACATCTAATTAGCATTCTCTCAGACCCAGTCATCATGTCCCAAGCACACAATTGCGGGCCCGCGGATCTGGGAAACGATGGAATCAAATCGTTCTTTGAGAGACATCGCTGTGGGCAATTTTGTGATCAGAATTGGGTGAAGCCTGCGCTCACAGGAAGGGCTCCTATCCCCATGCGCCGAGGAACTACAATGGAGTGTCCCCCGACTCGTCATGATCGTAATCCTCTGTCTAGATTGAGAGAGAATTAGTGATGGCATTGGTGATTGGGACTGTGATGAGAATTGAATGGTCAGTAATTCTTTTGTTCAGAGATTGCTCGACGTTCTGGGTTTCATGCAAGATACGAGGTGGTATAGTAGTTGTGCTTGGAGAATCACGATTGGCCGAGAGAAACAAGGCTTAGAAAGCAAGCTATCTCCATTCTGGAGCTGCAGCAAAGAATTGAAAGAACATTGCACATTTGTACCTCCTTGATGAACGTAAAATACTGTTTCAGGACAATTGGAAACAAATGATAAGATACGAGAAGAAAGTCTCCTTTCGAGATCTGAGGTGGATATAGCAGGGGTCTAGAGTAATGACAAGATGTCAGGCCACATAAGATCTCTGTACTGTAGCAGCTTATCTTGCTGTTGATGGTCGTTGGGGGCGTGAATATAAGAATCTGATAATGGGTGGGTAAGCCTGTTAACAAGTAACAGCTCCGCCCCACCACGCCGGATAAATCCCATGTCGTATGTAAGCTAAGGAAGAAGTGAAAATAGATGTAATTCTGGTTGCGTCACAGCAGTAGGAAAAATACGAAATGAATGAATGAATGCCCAGGAGATATTGCGGCACATCGAAGGAATGTAAAAGCTTGACACTCTTTTAAGCGTCAGATCAGCAAGTGTACGAATAAATTCTTCCCCTCTTCCCAAAAAATAAAGGAGAAGAGAGATTATCTTACAACTATCAACAAGCCGACAGACAATCGGCAATCAGTTTCAGATTCACGCCGGAAGAGATAAACTATAAACAAAGTTCACCCTGCATGAAGAACACTGGGTCTATCGTGCTTGATCGACCGGCACACATTGCATAACCCTGGCGCGAAGTACCCAGTACCTTGCTGTGATGAGCACACTAATCACTTCACCTACAGAAATCAATACCGTATAAGCGCCCATCCATAATTTGAGCAACTCGCTGTTTTCACCTCCATGTGCTATCTACAAGAGAGCGGTTGTATTTGCCAGGGTGGTGGGGGTGATTATCCTGAAGGGGAGTCCGCACCGAGTACTACTCTATACCTAGTAGTTCATTGTTAGATTCGGCTAAACCAATCATCTGAATTTAACCGGTCATTGTGTCCCGACACCTTGGTACCGAAGTCTGCGGCACCTCGCAACGGTCCGTATGAGTAAGAAAACTTTAAAATATACTTTCCTTCACGGTTGAAAATAAGTGCGTTGTTAAATCTTGAACTCTTTTCAAATCGAAGAACAATAATGACATTGCCGTAACGGAATTATCATTATGAACTTTTTTTAAGGAAAAATATTGTTTTGTTCTGATAGAAAAATCTGATTAAGGTGTACAATTTTGATGTTCGAGTTCTTGTGAGCCCTGCGAGAGTACCTCGGCACTGATGACATTTGGTGAACAGACCAACGGTTGGCTATGTGTTTCAGGAAGAACACATTGTTGCAATTCAGATTGTTGTAGACTCTGCGGATAAACTGGACCCCTGTTGCTCATCTCTTAAGGCAATGGGCCACATACATCATCGAAGAAATACTACATGATCATCCTCAATTCTATTTGAGGGTTATTTCACAATGCACCTTATCGGCCTCGATATAGCGCTTATTCAGTGTATAGACCCCTCACAGTCATAATCTCTTAGAATAGCATCAACGGCACAACTGTTAGTATCATCTCTATTGTTGATCGTGAAATTTTTCAACCCTGAGGTCACACCAACCGGAACAGTTGTTGGGGGCTCGGTAGGGGGCGATGATAAGCATGGTACTCCAGAACCCCTTGGAACATGTGAATATATCTCTTCCATAAGCTCCATATGCTTGTGTTTCCTTCACTTGAATTCATCACACAATATTCGCTTCGTTCCTTTCATTTTCTCAGTTTTCCGCCATGTTACGCCAAACATCTTTCCATTCTCATACCTCTCTTTTGTTCACTGCTGTTGTTTTCGTCCTTCTATTCATCGTAGTCAAATATGACTATTTCGTCGACTTCAGCTTCAGTGCCCCTTCTGTTTATCATGAAAGCTGCAATGCAGTGCCGATACCTACCGAGTCGTCCAGCTCTCAAGTAATTACCTCCGCACCAATATCAACACCTACAGCTGCTGCTTTCCCCGAAAAGATATGGTACAAAGTCGGACCTCAAGGCGTATCCACCGAGGCTGAGAACTTTAGAAATCACTGCCTTGATCTTAGCCCTTCATACGAATATGAAATACTTGACGATGAGGCGGCGAGCGAATACGTCTACAAATGGTTCTCGGATCGACCAGACATCATCACCACATACTTCTCACTCAACGTGCCGATTCTAAGAGCGGACCTGCTGAGATACTTGATCCTGTGGGCCGAGGGTGGAATGTGGATGGATTTAGACGTTTCATGCGGCGAAGTACCGATACATCGATGGGTCTTGAAAGAATATCGAGAAGCCGCAAACCTTGTCGTCGGCTTGGAATTTGACTGGCCATGGGAGAATGACAATTTCCTACACGCCCAGTTCACGAGCTGGACGATAATGGCAAAGCCTCAATCTCCCCACATGATGCAGGTTATCGACGATATCTTGGTGGGTGTCGATGAGGTAGCACGACAACACAATGTCTCGCTCGATGGGATAAAAATGGGTATGATTCCTCAGGTGGTAGATCTCACGGGTCCAAAGAGGATGACATGGAGTATTGTAAAGAGCTTGAATCGTATCCTCGAAAGGGAGCTCGACGACCGGGATATTACAGGACTGAGAAGTGCGAAGCTCGTTCACGATGTGCTGATATTACCGGGAAATGCGTTTGCTGCTAGTCAGAGTAACTTTCCCAAGGATCAAGGGCCAGTTCTGGTAACCCATCATTATGCGGGAACATGGAAAAATAAGCTGGGTGGGGAGGAAGGGAAGCCGGCGGTATGAACTGGTTTTTCATATCATGCTTTGGAAGCGAAAAACAAGTATATAATAAAGCGGTAATTCGCGGAAGAGGACGGAGGATGAAGATCATAGAGAGAACCACTAAGACCTTCAATCATACGGAGAAGGAGCTGGAATCTCCGAGGATATCTCCAGCAGGAATATTGACCCTCATATCGAGAGAGGGACCTTCAGCTACAAGAAAGAAGGTAGCACTATAACCTTCTTCCTACTCTCGCAATTAATTACCTATGCGAGATGGGTATTGATGTGGGTCAAGATTTCTCTGAGGGAGCCCCAGCAGGTAGAGCTTGAACATTAGATATTTCCTTGAGTTTCACTGTACCAAAATGTAGAAGTACTGATTCGTTTTCTCTCTGTTCAAATCGAAGACGCCTAAAGGCTACGCTTTTATGAATGTATTTATATCTGTGAGACCGAAATCATCGTGATGTGGTCTGTCAGATAAGCGCAAGCCACACAGGCGGCGCAAAACAATGCAGGGGTTACAGATCACATGGGTAGTGGCAAATGTCAAATGGAGCCTGTACTGAGATAGACGTAAAGAATAGTATTTGAATCAATAGATATAACAAATGAAATGCATATTATTCATATACAGCTTGTTCATTGACGAGTAGTAATCCAAAATAATGATCGTAATTAGTCACATGACTCTCTTCCTGCCAAAGGTTCCGTCAGGCCTTGTAGATCGTAACAATAAGCTAAGTTCCTAACTTCATACAGATCACCCCAACCCAATCATCAGCCATATAATCATCTACTTAAGAGAGACTTCGGTAAGATAAACGTCATCGTTGGCATTGAAGTTGATTTCTCTGAGAACGATAGATCCATCTGCGCGAGTGGCCTGGATTCAAATCCGCTTACTGAGGAAAATGGTAGCTTCATAGAGTGGAACAGTATATCCCTGCGTGCGCGAGGTCTCCTCGTACTCGGTAAGGGAGGTCGAAGTGGTCGAAGCAAATTGATAGTTGAGACTAACATCCATGCCGAAACCCTTGTTACCGTACGAGGCAGAGATGGCAACTCCCGCGGAGTGTGTCAACTCCTTATAAAGCGTCCTGCTGATAACTTTTGGGATTCGGTAAGGCGAGAACTTGTGCGAGGCCACTGCTGGGCTCAGTCCAGCCATCATTGGCGCGAAAAGTCTCAGATGAGATCGAAATTTTTTCTCCGCCATTCACACCAGTAGAAGGGGGCCCAATGACCCACACAGAACAATCGTACTTAGCTCCTGTCTTCTGATCATCCCAAATCTTGGCACTGAAGTGATTCGAGGTTTGAGCTAAATCAGCACGAACACACCAAATCTTATCAGTGCTAGGGGCGCTCCAAGATCCTGAACATACATCTCCAAGTGAAACGTACCCACTGGGTGCTCTGGGTCTCCAGAAAGATCCGTCATAACTGGCTCCGCTCTTCTCATCACGCCAAATTTGATCGTATCCGGTGGGGCTAGCGACTGCTGCTTTGCCAGTAGAACTTGGGCTGTTCCCAACAAGGAGGGTCGCGAACTTGCCATTTTTGTCACCATAGGAAGAAAACCCAATAGATCCTAGAGGGCGCAAGTTTCCCTGAGATTTCGGATGGTAAGCTTCAAAGTCCTTCGAAGCTCCACTACCCTTATCGTTCCATACCCAGTCAAAGGCTGAGGTCATAGTGACTCTGAGATCACCATAGTCTTCTGTTGCGTTTTCCATGCTGGTTTGCTGAGGTAATAGGTGAAGGAAAAAGATGTTTTCGAAATTTAGTATATGAGATATGGTGAAGAATCGAGTGAGAGGAGGAGAATGATGCACTTATTATACTTTTTTTTGTAAGTCTGAGAGTGTCGATCTTGCTATTCATCTGATATTGACATGATGCAAGAAGCGCTGTCCAGCTCAGCTATCCACAAGGACTTCCTTGCTTGTACGATAGTGGTACAACCTGCAGAGCAGATCGCCCATGACCTGTATATATGATGTGCCAATAAATTATGGGTGCGATAGAATACACAGCAGTGTGCATGGCCACAGAAAGATACCGTCACCACTACGATATGCAAAGTTGTGAGTTCTAATATACGCAAAATGAAACAAGCCAAACCACAAATATCATGAACTGAAAATTACTCTTTACTGTCCAATTACAGCTGAAGAGTTATTCTGCATCGTGCTACAAACGATCAATGGCGTCGTAATTGTGAAACATGAAGAGAGGAGAATATGCCGTTGAGATAAATGGTGTGAAGTATACTGATCTTGTGAGTCCAGAAACCTCTACATTGAAACAGTTCACAACCCTCGTATCCAAAGCGCATTCTTTTGGAAGCCACTGCATTCTTTTCAACTAGAGGTAAATTGCAGTTCTGAGCTGCACTGCCGATTAAATCATTCGATAGATTGATCGTGGTCAGTCTATCGACCAAATTCCTGCTCCAAGTTAAGCCAAATGCATGAGCGTCGATGCTAAGACTGTTGAGAGTAACTTCCAGGTGCATATGGAATAGAACGGAGGGTTTTGTGGCTGGCTGAATGGTGTCGAGAGGTTTCAATAAGGTTAGGGCCCTTAAGAATCAGTGACGGCGCACGTCATTTTGATGTCATATATAGTACAGAAATGGTTCTTGGCTTCCAGTAGAAATTGTGTTATGTGCTAAACCTGTATAAGAGACCCAATTTGTGTCAAGACAATCGCAAACCTTTGCTTGCCAACCTCTCCAAGCTTAGTCTCATCGGCACCTTATGCCCCTCTATCATACTTCCTGTCGGCTCCACCGCTCAGCTGGCTCGCATTTGGGGCTATCTTCAAGGTGATACAAATCATCAAATCAAGGTTCAGAGATGTGATACAATGCAAGAAGGGGTTTCCCGATCTGGTCTGAGTGCTTGAATTGCGCATCGAAGTTAAAACTTTTGAGAAGATCGCAACATCCCAAATGCGTATGAAGCATCTTGCATATAGGCAGGTGAGAGCGTGCAGTGGAAGAAATCATGGATGACGGAGTTCAATATGTGATTGGGAGTTCTGAGTGCTCTCCTCGTACCAATACGTTGAGGTGCAGTCAGCCACTGATCTACCAAAAGCTGTAAATATGTACATCTATGAAAAAAGAGTGACGCGTTGATGCAAGCGTTTAAATCATGTGAGTAGTGAGTGTTGAGCATAAGTATGCGTATATCTTTTCCTTTTTAGGCTAGATGCCTACTTTCAGTTGGACGCTTAACAGCGATTTTTGACGCCACATAGCAATGGGATGTAAGTGCCCTTCAGGTGCCTCAGGCACGACTATGTACATTGTTGTTAAATTCCATTGAAGGCTTTCAACATAATCTAACCTACCTAGTACCTACCCTATCATCAAAATACGCTTTCCATGTATGAGTGAGTCCCGTTTACCAAGAATTTGTGGTTTCCATTGTGGATATCTTATATATCAAGAAGTATAGGGGCTTTAGTAGGGATTGGACGCGCTGCTCCATAATCCGTGAACTACTAGACGCCATCCACTTAGCAAATTGCAAATGCAGGTACAGATAGGAACGGAAAGTGCACAAGAGGCTTGGATGTAATGAGATGGAAGATGGAGGATGGAATTTGGAAGGATAAGGGGGTTCATGAATCATGATCGAGGTTTCATTACCTAGAGATGACGCCGAGTAACTCTAATTGACTCAACAGTTCGTAGATTACTTGATGCTGCTAATCAAATGCTTCGTAACGGTGTCTGGGCAGAGAACCGACGGGTATGGTTCTGGTATCGGTAAACACTGGTAAGGGCATGATATAAACTTCACGATTCAATATGCAGGCCGCCCACAGATCATGAGTCTGTTCTTGATCGAACACATGATATCTCTGATCGAGAGAAACAAGAGGCATTTGACAAATAGGATCCATCAATTCCTATCCAGCGTGGGTAAAATACGAGAACGACAAATAAATCAGGATGCCGAATGGCTTTACATGAGGATCTTGATTCTTGTACTCGGTAAGAATCCAGGAGCCAGGTATATTTTTCTTTCCAAAGTGGAGTTTCAGAGTTACCTACACCTGCCTATATGCAGTATTCCGTACCAAATGCCAAGGAAAGACGATCGGACGCTTTCAACTCTATATTATCTCCTGCGCCTCCAGAGGACAAGTTCCACATCAAAGTTCTATCGTCATTCCTATCTCCTAGCTAGTATCGTCTTGCAGCGTCATCAATTTCTTCCAGTCATGAAATCAGTGTCGAAAGCTGCAAAAGGATTAGATATCAGATGTAGTAGAAGTAGAACTGTTTTCTGATTTGGAGAATGGATCTCATCAAAAGGTTCATGAGAGACAGAGAGACAGAGAGACAGACAGACTGACCGACCGACCGACAGACAGCAACAAAATCAGCAAAATCAGCATAATCAGCACTGAGCAGTCAGCGAATTTGAATTGATCCTCTTGTGATGGAATGAATGGGAATGGGAATGGGAATGGATATGGATTGAGCGAGCGGCAAATGATTTCCGCTTATATATCCTTGTATATCTTCATTTCCTTGGATGAATGCTAAAATACGATTGGTCCTCCCCTTGCTTATCAATTGGATCTCACCAGATTAGGCATTATATCCGTTTAAATGTCAATATGCCAATTCTCCAAAACCCTCCTCAAGAATTGATATTCCGTGAATTTCCCCTTAAATCTGAAACACAATCTACTGCTTTGGGAAATTCAAATTAAATTTCTACCATGATCTTCCAATCCACCCTTCACTCTACCACACATTCCATCCACATTCACCCAAATTCCATGGGTACACCCACTACGAACACGATGGTACGGAAGCAATGGAAGTATCACTCGCACATGCACGTTCCCTTAAATTGAATTGATTGGCGTTGCATTGGGATCTTGATCATTTGCAACCTTTCCCCATTTCTATCTTCATCCGAGCAGCACAAAGAGGACGAGGACGAGGGAAGCAGAGTTTACCGTAACCGTTTATCAAATCTCCACTTTCTTTAATGTCATCCCTCTCTTCCTTCCTCATCCCAATCTCAACCTCTTAATCCTTTGCTTTGACTTTTTGAGTATCACTCACTCACCCTCCCTCCCTCACCCTCCCTCACTCTCACTTTTGGATCTTTCGATTGTGCAGTTCTTGCACCTTACTTTCCTTCAACAACTACTCACCCTCGTTCGCCTTGACCGGCGCAGTCACTCTTTAGAAACCGAATCATCAAAGTTGAATTCGCAATATCAAATCAATCGCATCTAATTAATTACCATCACCCTTCTTCACGAAGTACAATACAACTTTCATTTAAAAACAAAAATCATACACACATACGATTCGTCACAGAGAAGAAGAAGAAGAAGAAGAAGAAGAAAAAAGAAACAATGCAGTTCAATTCCCTGGTTCTCCTAGCAGGAGCAGCCATCCTCTCACCATTCGTTCAAGCTCAAACTTGGACCACTTGCAATCCTCTCAATACAACATGTCCCAATGATCCAGCTTTGGGTACAAACCATACTTTCGTTTTCAACACATCATCCACAGTCGATGATTACTTCAACATCACAGCCGGGTCTCTCTCATATGGCGATGATGGTGCCGAATTCATTATCGCCGAACAAGGACAATCACCCACCATCCAATCCAAGTTCTACATCTTTTTCGGCCAGGTATCCGTGATCATGAAGGCTGCAACTGGGGTAGGAATTGTATCAAGTATCGTTTTGGAAAGTGAGGATCTAGACGAAATAGATTGGGAATTTATTGGAGGTAACACCACTCACGCCGAGACCAATTATTTTGGAAAAGGAAATACTACCTCCTATGATCGGGCCATCTGGTACCCAACACCTACCGATCCAACAGCAAACTTTCACAACTACACCGTCGACTGGACTGCCGAGAGAATTCAATGGTGGATTGACGATAGTCTTGTTCGAACCCTCGCATATGCTGATGCGGTTGATGGCAAGAACTTCCCTCAAACCCCAATGACAGTTCGATTGGGAATCTGGTCCGGTGGTGATCCAAAGGGTAACAGTGTGGGAACAATCGAATGGGCTGGTGGAGAGACCGATTTTACCAAGGTTCCATTTACGATGTACGTGAAGAGTGCAGCAGTTCAAGACTACAGCACTGGTTCAGAATATCAATGGACTGATAAAACTGGAGACTGGACATCCATTAAAGTTATCAGGTATGTTACTTATCTTCCCGTGATATCACGAAAAGCGCGCTAATAAATCAAAAAGTGGTAACTCGACCGTCGCAGAGACTATCACCAAGAATGAAACCCCCACACTCTCCATCGGTGAAAAATGGGACAACCTTCCTAAGACCACCAAACTCGCAGTCTACTGTGGAGGTGGTGCCGCAGTCGCCGCTCTCGTATCCGCCTTCCTCTTCACCTTCCTCCGTCAACGTCGCAATGGCCGTCTAGAACGTGAAGCCTACAACCAATTGATTGAGAAGCAACAACAAGACGCCTACAAAGACCAAATGGAATTGCACAACAAGGGTCTCGGCGGTTTCGATAACAACTCATATGCAACCCAAGGAGATGACGCACTCGGAGGCTGGGGTAACAACCAAGGAACTGGATACGTCGGACCTAGTGGAAGCGCGAGCGCAATGGCTAGTGGAAGTCCGATGGTACAGGCTGGCCAACATGGGCCCATGAGTCCGACAATGGTTATGCGAAATGGGGAGATGAGTCCTCATAGTGCGGAGTTTCCTCAACCGCAACAACCGATGTTTGGGGGTAGTACCAATGGTGGTGCTTACATGAAGATGTGAGCACGAGAGCAAAAAGAAACAAAGAAAGAAAAAATCAATAGGAGTGGGTGAGACGAACGTAGGATTGGAGATGCAAGTGGGAGAATGGAAGGTGTAGGGAGTTTTTATGTAAATGACTTTCTTTACACTGTTTATAACATATCGAAATGGGAAGGTTCGCTTTTTGTTTTCCTGGAATATTTATCTACGTATGGCGAGAAGAGGAACCCGCCGCGGCGACAGTTGGCATATTCGGCTTGCTTGCTTTAATTCTTTCTGATCTCAGATGTCTCTATTTTATTTCTTCTCGGGAGCGACGTTACATACATGCCTACCGATTGACAGAGCGGGTTGAGCTCATCTCTAGATATTGCGTGGGTGCACATTGTAGATACCGTACCTGACGATGCTCGCTGAAGCTAAATCGAAGAGATTATTACTTTACTTTGTGTTTTGAATTTGTGTCTGCACGTGGTGAATCTAACATGTGAATGCTCTGCTTGACTTCTCATCGTCATTATCATTATTTACCCAGTGATTACTACCTGAATCACATCATCAATTATCCGATAAATGAAGAGAGTATCTATTTTTAATAAAACATCTCTCATCTCATCCCATTTCATCAAATCACAATAAACTCCAAGCCTCCAAATCGGAGACCTCGAATCATCCATCAATCTACCTACCCAGTACCCAGATACCTACTCACAACCCCATCCACATCAAGAAGTAAACGATAGACCGTGAATAAAACGCCCACGATAAATCATCCATTCATTCTATAAACCAACCTCTAGAAAAACCCACTAGCAAACCCCTTAGCACAATGATCCCCCATACTTCCTTCCTTTTTAGTTCATTGTCAATATTTCTTTCGATTCCGGTGCAGAAGATAGGTAGGAGGTAGGTAGGTAGGTAGGTAGGTAATTACGGTAGTTTTCCTGCCCTCGAGGGAAGAAACTCCTCGATGGAGAAAGCTATTCATAGAACGGAAATTTTTCCACGTTATATTATCAGGTTATTTTTCTTTCATTTTTTTTTTCTGGATCGATGGGCCAATATCTCAGGTTCATTTACCGGAGTTTTTTTCATCGGTATATTTAGGTGTGTGAAGAGCGGGGATAAGGGAGTTGTATGTATATCTTCTGGGTATATAGTTTAGTGGGTTAAATTTAGACGGGTTAGTGTGGGTGGTGTGTGAGGTGTGTGAGACATTTGGGGGGTTTGGGGGGGGTTTATTTTGGAGATTGGAGATTGGATGGAAAAAGGAAATTGGGGTTGTGATTGGAATTGGGATGGGTGGGTTCGGGAGCGAACTCGGGACCGAGAGGGCGGAGGAACTTGGCTGGGCGGGATGGAGAGATGGGTGCAGAGTAGAGGAGGAGTGAGAGGAGTCAATGGGATGGGGTGATGAGTTGGAGATGATGAGATGGGAGTGAGAAGTTGGTGAGAAGTTTGCGTGGGTGTGGTGTGGTGTGGTGTGGTGTGTAGGAATTGTGAGGGTAAGTGTAAGAAATGAGGGTTGAGATGCGAGATTGAGGTGTTGCGTGGATACTGGAGGGTTCTGGTGACGACGCTCCAGCGAGGGGGAATATGGGAGACGAGAATTTTATGATCGGTGTATGGGTGTGTAGTGGACGGATGGATGAATGAATAGGATGCTAGTTTAGGGAGTGTGGCCGTAGCGTGTGGAATTAGATTGCTATAAAATCTCCAAGTAAATGTTTCTCGTGATCTGATTGTTCTTTCCTGTGAGCTTCTCTTGTGTGTAGGATTTGTGAGAACGATTTTTAGAGTTTAGATGGTTGGATGGTTGGGGGAAAGAGTTTGGTGCTTGAGTATATGTGTCGATTGGTGGATTTCTTGGTATACTCGAGGTGTGGAAGATATCATGTTCGGTCATATATTTGTGAGGTAGGTAGGTAGATAGCTGAGTAGGTGTATGAGACCTTTAATCGTAGGGGTTCCCCTTTTATGGAGGCGGTTTATTGACGCTCGTCATCGCATAGACTGCACTTTTTGGAATCTTCCTCTTGGTAAATACTATGGATGCGCGGGCGGCGATGGTGTTGACGTTTGACGGCGATCTCCCGGTGAGGTTGGTTGGACTTGTGATCCATAATGAGTCCGATTGAATATCTCCAGTAAGCTCTTTTCTGCCCCCCCCTCCTAGAACATAGTAATGATCACAACTTACAATGAAAATTACATCCTCATGCGCTGATACTTGTTGCCGTCAGATGAAATATGAAGTGATCGACATCAAGCACTTTTCTCAATTAGTCGATGACAGCTTGAGTTGTACATTCTTGCATCGCTTTGGGCAACGCATCATTCCGGCTCGGTACATGTTGGCTCAGACCGAAACATTCGACGGCAGGCTTTTTTGTCAAAGCTGCCAGTTGAATTTGCGGTTCATGGTTGAATTGGCCGTGTATTCTTGCGACGCCCAATACTAGATATCTCAGATGTCTAGTAGCTAGCTTGACGCCGTGACACGCCGCCACAACGAAATTGGCTCAGAAGTTTGTTTAGGAGAAAGAATTGCGATGGATGTACAATTGAAAATGGTTTGAAGAGAGAGTTAAATCCAAATTGTTTGCTTCCTCTGCGTTACTTTAGCTTCCGGATAGTACCGCAGGATATTGCTAAGCAGGCATGAGCTATGTGGAGCTTCACGCTTTCTCAATATGGGGTAACCTCATGTAGGGGATCTTCTTGGCTAAGAAAATTTTCGGTCCCTTCCCTTGTCCTTGCTGTCGATCTCGCACCTCTTTCTCCTCCGTGATTCAACCACTCACTACCTCCAAGTATCTCTACTATATCGGCAGTTGAAGATGTACATAGAACACCATTCGACTGTTTAAAATTGTACTACTCACCGACTTAATGAATCACGGTGATCGAGACAGGGTATTCTAGGAATATGAGATGAACAAACAGACTCTCGGGTCACGGCAAACTCCCCATCGGACTTCCATATTGGAGATTGGACGTCAAAGCCAAAAAATAAAAATACAATGATGTTGTGTTGCATCACAATCAAATTTCCTTTGCTTTTTCTCCACACAGCCACCACCATCCTCCTTATGTTTCTTACATCCTTAACGTTTCGAAAAATCGAATTCATCCGAACAAGTTGCATCAAAAGCAATTTTTCGTCTCATACTGATTGATATATTGGCAAAGCACTCAATGTCAAGTTGAGGTACCCACTTCAAAAGGTATCAAAGCACCAATATCCTGGCTATCAACATTTCTTAGCCCCGCCGAAACATAACAAAACGGTCTAAAGGTCTAGGAAACGGGAGTTGGTGTGCCAAGTGGAGATAATTTGTGCCAATCGCATCTCAAGAATGTTTTTGCAACTCTGCCATAAGCGCCGAGCATGCGCTTTGTTCTTCTCCCCAGATATATCGTATAAGTCGTATTAACGTCTGTTGTCCTTCATCTCTAAATTGGGATCGTGCTGTCGGGGAAGTTTCCCATGATGTTGATTCCCCGTCTGCTGTATACTTACTCAGGTATTAACGCGAGGCTAGTACATCTGCAGTTGGCTGAAGTGCCTGTTCAAGCTGTAGTCTTATATAGCGCGTAGAGGAAAAAGCTCGGCTTAGAGGTCCAGTGATCACATACATAGTTGAACATTCATTGAGATACCGGTACTGTGCCCCGTATTGAAGGGTAATCATTGCTAAATTGGTTTTTATGAGCTCTATGTAGCTCAATATCACCAATTCTCCTCGGCACTTCTACTTTTTCAATAACAGAAATGTTGTTATATCCTTCGTCTGGTGTGTGATAGCAGGTGTATTGAATACCTCGGCATTTGGCAAGTTTCGTCTTGACTGGCCGACAAGCATCTGGATACTATTATCGGCTTGAAACTTCATCCCAAGGCCTCCTAAGAATTAAGCATATGTTACGATCTGACGGCATTCTCCACAAAAATAAATGACGTTCCTAATTGCCGGGTTCGACTTTGAAGATATAAAGTCAAGATGTTTTCCATTCAACACAACTTCTCTCATCACTGATCATCATCTACACATTCTTTCACATATTCATTCACTGGATCATCCATTCTCATTAAATCGACACCATTCATTGTAAAAAGTATATTAATAAACCAATTTCAGAATGAAGACCTCAACTCAACAACTCTTGTCTATTCTCCTCCTCCCTCTCTCCGTCTTTGCCGCTCCAACAGGTTCCATCGAAGCTAGAGCATGCTCAGACGTAACGGTCATCTTTGCTCGTGGAACGACTGAGACTGGAACTCTCGGTACTGTAGTCGGACCACCTTTCCTCTCCGCTCTCAAATCCGCTCTTGGGTCATCTTCAGTCACCATGAATGGTGTCGACTATCCAGCAGATGTTCCTGGCTTTTTGGAAGGAGGTGATCCTACCGGCAGTAAGACTATGTATGTTCTCCCTCTTCTGAAATTCTAGTGTGACTAGTTGTTTTCCTCCTAAAAAATATTTACTAACACGTCACCACAGGGCCTCAATGGTCACATCAACCTTATCCAGCTGTCCAGACACAAAAGTCGTCATCTCTGGTTACTCCCAAGGTGGTCAACTCGTACATAATGCCGCCAAACTTTTACCAGCCGACACAACAGCGAAAATTAGCTCTGCTGTTATCTTCGGTGACCCAGGTTCGTCCTCAACCCTTTGCATATTCCACAACATGACATGGAATCTGAAACTAACGAAATAACCAGACAATGGAGATGCAGTCCAAGGTGTCTCAGCCGATAAAACAGATATCATCTGCCACGCCGGAGACAACATCTGTCAAGGTGGAAGCTTGATCTTAATGGCTCATCTGACTTATGGAATGGATACGACGGCAGCAGCTGCATTTGTTAAGAAGGCAGCCGGATTGTAAGGGATTCATGGTGCGCATTGGATTGGATGGAGTTTCTTGGAATGATATGATACGACATGGGCGTCTTTCACTCTCGAAATTAGGCATGGAGTCTTGAGTTCTTGACGGTGAAGGCTTGTCTGGTACATTTTGCTTCTTCTTTTCTTCCCACTGGGCTTTCCCTTGCTCTTCTTTTCCTGTTAGGCAATTATCACTCTAATTGGGATGACCTATCTCAACTGTAGAGATTCTTGTCAGACGGGATTGGATTGGTTGGGCCAGTAGGATCTATTTATCTTCCGCTCCCTTGCTTGCAGGTTAGCATTTCTATCTACACACCAAATAATAAATGGCTGGTTCGAAAATGATTTCTATTTGAATTGTAATCTTATGTAAATTGTTCACGGCTTGTGATTTGAGCTATTTTCTCTAGTGATGAATAGAAGGAAAGATGCTAGATATGGTTATTTATCCTATCTACGTATTGAGGAGATGTGAATTGCCAAAAGTATATGGAGACGAGTTTTGCTGGGTTTGAAGTATTGGATCTAGCCCTATCACACTCCCAAATTTATTTAGAAATTTTCACCATGTATCCTCATAGACACAATATCCACGTATTCACACTCTCTGTTTTGCATCTCTATAGATCTTGTTCCCTATCCCTCACATTCAATCAACATCTTCCGTTCTTCAAATCAATCATGGAAATCCAGTTACCCCTCCTAACCCCTCCCCCTTTCATTTCCCCGCCTAATCCACTATCCCTCCATTTACAATATATTCAACAATCTCAAAACATAAGAAGCTACGCTATCAACTCATATAATGATTTGCACATAAAAGATGTGTAACATTGAGTATCTCTACAACTTTAACATGGGTACGTGATCAAAAGTAGTAAGTTTGAAATCTCGTGTGATACATAATTGTCTATTTGGAGAATTTAAAAACCCATAATAAATTACCAAGAAAACATAGCTCTTCCAAGGATATTCATATCCCAACAACAAAGTAATTAGAGAGGAAATCAAAAGTGACTCTTATCAAATTACCAGGATGTCTGGGCCCTGAATTTCACCCCGCTACCCCGCTATCTCCCTCATCAATATATCCCACTCCCAACTCTCATAAAATCTCCCCTCGTCCCCCAATCCCCAATGCTATTTCCAATATGCCAAACCTAGAAATCGCAGCTTTTACTCCCTCCTCTGCTCTTTTAGCTCTCAAATCCGGCGCGCGGCGCATAGAGCTCTGCGCACACAAGGATAAAGATGGATTGACGCCTGACGTGAAGGATTTCTCGAGTGTTTACTCTGCACTACATGCCCAGAATGAGAAAAGATTTGATGGGAAGGTCAACGAGAAAAAAGAAGAAGAAGAAGATGGAGAAATCAATATCATGATTCGACCTGTTGATAATAGTTCGCTGGGCGTAGGTCCCGACGATAATTTCAGGGTGGGAGATGAAGTATTTGAGAAGATGAAGGAGGAGATTAGGAGGTTTGGAGAGTTAGGGGGGAGGGGGTTTGTTTTTGGGATTTTGAAGGATGGTGAGGAAGGGGGGAGGGGTTAGTGGTTGATAGGGAGAGATCTGCTGAGTTGATTGGGATTGCGAGGGAGGGCGAGGGCGGGGAGAATGTGAGGTGTACGTTTCATCGGGCGTTTGATCGGATTGAAAGTACGAGGATGGAAGAGGAGTTGGAGGTGGTGAGTCTTGTTTCATTGGTTTTGCCTTTGCTTTTGAGTTATGTTTGGAGTTTCTTTTTTGTTTTCACAAGATTACTGGTTGAGAAGAATGACCTGATAAATCTAGCTCATAAACCTGAACTTCACATCTCTCCTCACATCTGGTGGCGCTCCCACTTCCGTTCAAGGAGTTGTGCAACTCCAAAAATTGGTACAGCAAGCAGCGGGTAGAATCGATATCATTGTAGGAGGCGGTGTACGCAGTAGAAATCTCGAAGAGTTGGTACAAGAAACAGGAGCGGGATGGTTCCATAGTAGTGCTGTGGTAGGCGACGGAGAAAATGTAAATGGTGAGGAGGTAGAGAAAATGAGGGATATCTTGGGGGGTACGAGAGTTGGTTAAAAATGGCTTGGTGATATGGCTGAAGGGGCTGACAGTATGGTCTCGCGTTCAATTCGTTTGAAAGGGGTATAGATGTATTTAGGGATTGAAAAAGCCCTCAAAAAGAATTTATCTGGAGCATTTTAGACAATACCACCTTCCTTCTTCACATACAATAATATCCAAATTACCAACTTCTACCCAACCTGTACTTCCCAATCACCAAACCTTCATTCATTCGCACAAAATCAAATGTTCTAGCTTCTTCCTTATCAAGCTGCGCGACCTCAGCTCCAGTGTTCCCATCATTGAGCTCTGAAGAAGGCAACCACAAAGAAGTAAAAACCCATTTATCAATACCAACATATCTTAGGTTTGAATCCCTCTTCTGTTTCTTCGCATGTTCTTGGAAAGCAGTAAAGATCCTCTTAGCGAGACTAAACGCATCCTCTTCACACGCTGTAACTTGTGAGCGCTTACCACTAATAGTTACTGTAGCGTAAGAGAACATTAGAATACGAAGCTTTGGGAGTTGAAGAAGTGTATCGCGATGTTGATCCTGAAGTTCTCTATTTAGTCCTCATACCTCTCAATGCCAATACATATTCTTCTTGAAAGTGATACGTACCCAGTTAATCCACAAAATTCCCAGCTCCTCCCACTGATATGAAGGCTCATCCCAAGAAGCTTCGTAGATTTGATTCATACAACTTTCTTCACCTGAAATCAATAATTGACGCCACTCGAATTGCATAATCAGAGCCAAGACCTCACATAGGCTAGAAGAGCCAGGTGCTCGCGATTGAATTGTACTGTCGAGAGTTGCTTGAAACTCTCGTAGGGTCGTTTGATTCGATGAATCTTTCATCATAATTAAGTGATGAAGTAATTTTACGACTTCTTGACTCACGAATTCCACAGAAACTCTCTGGAGAGCAGTAATGCCATCGAATAACTCCAGATGTATAGTTCCATATGGCTCCCAGTAACCACCTTCAATATATGGGTCGTTCAAAAGTCGTAATGTACGAAGCTTCGTTACATCTAAAAGGTTTGATAATCGCCACCGCTTACAGTCGTATTGCTCGTCCATGTCAGCGAGCTGATGATACATCCCTTTTCCCAATATGAGATCTCGTAAGTTCAATAGTAGATCTGGCTTTCCAATTGCTCGTCTCATATTGTCGAATTCTGCGAAAATATCCAAGAATAAATTATTTGTGGTTTCGCTTCCATCGTGGCCTTCTAGATCGAGACCGAGTGCCGTAACGGTAGGCATACCATCGTTCTATATGATATGAGCTATTTATTTTTAAATGACTCTCAATAAGGAAAAGAATGGGTAGAACATCTTCACGGGACAACAGGTAAGGATTGCAAAAGAGTGGAAGAGAAATTTCTCCACGTAGCGACACGCATGAATGAATGGCATAGCAATCTCGCACTTTGGAATCCAGAGATCATCTTAATCGACCCAACGTAACCCTAACAATCTGATGATAATTCGGGTTGGACAATCTGAATCTAATAAGAACTAGATCATAAAATCAAGGCAGAGTAAACCGAATATTGAGAAAGGTGGTTTTTGGAAATGCTATTGTCTTCACACTCACAAAAAGAATTCCGGCAATACTCGTGCCCAGAACTTCCAGGTCACCCTTCAGGCCTCTCAAATCTAGACTATGCAGGTTTCTGAAATTTGGGAGATTTGGTGGCTGATAAAAGATCTGAAAACGGGGTGTATTCTTCGATAGATCGAGGCAGATGTCCCTGATTTTATCGAGATGGAAGTAAGCTGCGAAGCCAGGAATCGTGCTAATAGTGAATCAGATCAATCTATCAACCATAGAGATATCAAATGCCAAATACCTAATGGAACAGCTCTCGAGATTTGTCATATTGTCTAAACACCTGGAAAGGCAAGCCTGGATAGCCGCTCCAACATAATTAGAGTCTAATCGACGTGTGTGACGGAGATGGGTCTCAACAGGAAGTTGGGAGATGGCCCGTAATTGTCGATGATTCCACTGAAGTTCATCTCCATCTGCAAATTCTGGTAAAACAATCTCACGGTAAAGCGCAGGTCTGAAGATTTCATTGAGTGTCTTGATACTTGTTCAGCATTATTTCTACATTTTAATTCGATTAATTCACCTTAGATGTAAGACATAAGGTAGTCAGAGTCGTCTTTGGTAATCGCTGATCAGCGATTAATATCCACAATTCGAGAAGAAGATAGCTTTTCATCGTTTCAAAGGATCGAGAAAACAAAAGATGTTAGCAGGTTGTCGGTCAGGTGCTCATGAGTTGTTAATGGACCACAAACGGCCTCCTCAGCCAGTTACGATGATAAAAAAGCAGGATATTATTCTTAATGACTGACGTGAGTACTAGGTATCTTTTAGCCGCCAGTAATTATTATCACCACGTTAATTTGCAGGTTCTCGTATCTTGGTGGGAGAAGGACAAACGCAGAGGTCGTGGAGATTTTGTTTGGTTGCTGCCTCGAATTAGGCTAGCTTTGGACCCCTACCCACCGCTGACCAATCAGAATTTCTCAATGTTCGACAACCACAAATGACCCGCGATCGCACCAGTGCCCCCCTTAACCGCGCGTTAAACAATAATTTTGGTCCGAGACCTTCTCACCTGTGCCAAGTGAAATATGACCTCTATATTCGGTCCTCCTACATAATTAGGGTCTATGATTGAGGCTGGTTAGAGTATCTGCGTGTGTCGACCTCACCGAATATGTCGACCAACAATCTTTTAATCTACACACATCCTCGAACTCGTATCTTACGGTAAGAGGATGATCTTTTATTGATATGGTCATAATGAAGAAAGTTAAGCATGGGGAATTGTTGCAGCAGTAGTTTTCCAGAAGAACAGCTACCTCGTCCCCCACCGGGACGTAGAGGTTATCCTGTAGGCAATACTCGTAAGCTTATTCAGGGTCTGTTGATGAGTTGTAGTCTTGATACTAACATCGTTTCCAGATAATGTTTACCACACAAATCCTGTATTGGAATTACTTGAAGAAGAATACCAAAGTAAAAGAACTTTTGAAGCAGAAACAAAGGGCAGGTCTAGGGGCAAGAGACACGATCGAGATAGAGATATTGGCCCCAGGCGGAATAAAGAATGGGAAACTCGCAGTAAAAGCCGCTCTGGAACTCGTCAAAGAGCTACTCGAAATGGTAAGAGATCGCGCGCAATTCGTCCCAAGAATTCCCGTAGGAAACCCAAAGCGAGCAGGAGGCGGAAAGATTTCAGCGAAGATGAATATGAAGAAGATGACAGTGATAGCAACGACAGTGAATTCGAGGCCAGTGACGATGATGATGAATTTGACAGCGGCAGTGATAGTGACAGCGATTTGGAGATCTATCGCCGGAAGATGTCAAAGTCTGTCAAAAGTCGGCGAAAGGAGCAACCGCGAAACAAACGAAATGGAAAAAGAGGCAAGGTGATTGATGAAGACGAGGATGAAGACTACGATGAGTTCTTTGAAGAGGATGAAGAAGAAAATGATGAAGAGGACTACAAAATTCATAACAAGCAGAAGAGTAAAAGGAAGAAAAGCAAGAGCAAACCAAACATCAATGAAGCTCCAAAGAATAGAGCAAAGGGCAAAATGAAGCCAAGATCGAAGGTCAAGAAGGTGAAGGAGGATGATAAAATTGCTCTATTAGAGAGAGAGGAAGATGAGAATGGTGTCGATAATGATGATGCGGAAGACGACGATGAACAAGAAGAAGCAAACAATTATCCTCAGAGCAAGGATTATGAAGCGGGAGGCAAAGGGAAAGAACCAGAAACCCCGAACCCTTACCGGTGGACAAATTCCTCGCAGATATTCGATAAGAACAAGAGTAGCATTTACCAAAGAGCCAGATCGAGAGGATCGGACCGCGAATCAATTCGTCAACTCGAAATCCAACGTCATCGTAAAAGGCGAGAACGAGAATCGTCACTCAAAACCCCTAAAAAGTCTATTTCAGAAAGCCTTGGTGATGATGATTGGACCGACACAGATGCATCTTCAATTGCACCTTCTAAACGATCCGGTAGTACCTCATCTCGTCTATCCTCCTTATTTGGCCCACGAAATCGAAGTATAACACCAGAACCGACTTCCCATTTGATGTCTCCCATATCACCACTCACTCGACCTTCCGTCTCATCGAAATCGGGAGAAACCACCTTTGGCGCGTCTGTAATTAAGGCGTCACCACTACAAGAGATCGTATCTGCAGACTCATTGCCAGCAAATCCTGAGCCAAAAGACGCTATCATAACACCTCCTCCAGCGATTCATCAACGGCCAGCATCACCTCTTACCAAAGCAGCTGAGCCGTGTCCAGAGGGAATGAAGAAAGTCATTTTCATGAGTCGCGGCAAGAGAAGCTCTATAAAATTGATACCTTCAGATGGGAAGCATAAGGCTACTGATGATGTCGAGATTATTCTTACTAAATGAGGGATTCTTGGTAGGTGAAATAAAGTTAAGTATCTTTTTATCTGAAGACGATATCAATTCTTGTCCCTTGTTCCGTTCTTTTCGTTTGATAGAAGAGCAATTGTTTTATCGGAGGTGCAATGAAAGGTGTAGAAATGAAATCATAGTGCAGTTTATGGCAGGAGTCGCAAATTGGAGTTTGGGTTTGAGTCTGATTTTCGTATACACCCTTTGCATATATTGTATAACATCAATTACACATTTATTCAAATCTACTAAGTGTCTCTTATCCAATTTGAAGAGCCGCTTGACTTTGACAAGATTGATGAAGTGAATCGCACACCAAGACGTAATGAAAGTTTTTTGATCTCCCTACAAGTTCATCAGGGCCATATGCATTTGTCTGTCAAATTGGATTTAGTACATTTTTTCCAAATCTAAAGAGGGTGTAAGTAAGGGAGTACTGATGTGGAGATGGACGGGAGCATTGATGTAAAAGCAGGGCGGAATGCTAAAGTGGCGACCGGGGCGAACACTACTCAAGGAGGTGAGAGTAAAAGTCTCTGTGCGCCTCGCCCTTCTTTCAGACCAATTTTCACTCCTACATTCACAAAATTCAACATGAAAAGCTCAAAATGATTCGTATTTGCTAAGGGAACATTACCAAATACCCTCTTGATCAATCTCCTGTTGTTCTAAGGGCTTGCGTTTTAATGTCCCACTTACTGCTTTAGCGATGGGAAAGGCAGGAGAAGCTCTCAGAAACCTGGGGCTGTTCTTTTGGCCAGCGTATATACTATTACATCTTGGTGCCCTCTCGTCGATTTCGGATTACATAGCCATTAAAATACGAAGAAGAAGCTCCTCTATGATACATACTGTGTTTGGATGCTCGTATTTTGCATCATCCTACTTATTACTTGTATTTCCTGTTTTATGATGAAGAAGCTTATGTGTGGCTTTTTTGGTGTGTGGAGAAATGCCAAGGGAGGTTGTGTGGCAGAACTATGTACAACGAGGACAGATTGGGAGAATTTGAGAATACGGAAAAGGGGAGAGGAGCGGGAGCAAGAGACGACTAGAATAATTGGTAGAATAAAGGCATAAGTAGGGTTGTCAACAAATCGGCAGTCCAACAGTTCGAAACTTTCGAATTTAAATGCAATGGGAACATTCAAGTAATTCAGAATTTGAAAAGTTGAATTACTTTGAACATTGAATTATTACTGATTATTCAAGACTTATATCTGGTCTACCAGTACGAACTACTAGACACACTAGACACACTAGATACAAAAGATATAAGTTTATGGGCAATGTCGTATGAGGACAAGACCAGATGCTCAAGTCATATTTAGCGTAGTTCAATGGGAACACGATAAATTGAGGAAAGCTGCAGCATAAGAGTCTATGGATCAAGATATCAGACCAGCCGGTTTAGAAGCACAGAATACCTCTCGCTCCATATAGTGAAAGGATTCAGCATATAGCATAATGAGATTTATGAATCATAAGAAAAATAACGGCGAACAGAAAATCATCAGCGCGAATTAAACAATTACCCAAAAGGTGCAAGATAAAGCATAAGGCTTATCTGGGGTATTTCAGAACTCAGCTCTATAAATTCCAACAACTTTTAGAAGAAGTATGGCTCGCTGCTCATTAGTGTAAAGAAGTATGCGCGATCAACAAAGGTCCTGTCCGTTTACTTGCTTCTCTTGTAAATCTTCTGCAAGAAGCTCTCAAACACAGTCTTCTTCAAGCCTTCAGATTCATCAACCTGTGAAATCAATTCTTTGATCTCACCAACTCTCTTCTCTTCATAGTCCTCATAGATCTGCTTCAAATTCAACTCATCGAACAGCTTCTTCACTGCGGCTTCCTTCGTCTTATCTTTGTGGCCATAGTTCTCCTCGAGTATTTGTCGCTGCTCGGGTGTTGCAATAGCCAATGCTTTGTTTACGAGCCAAGAGCACTTGTTGTCCATGATATCAGTTCCGATCTTTCCAATATGCTCTGGTAGACCAAAGTTGTCAAGATAATCATCTTGGATTTGGAAATATTGGCCAAGCGGAATCAAGATATCTTCGGCTTGCTTAAGATTTTTTGGAGTTGCAATCTTCTGGTGGTGAAGTGCAAGAGCGACGGGAAGGTAGAAGGAATAGTAAGCAGTCTTGTATGTGACAATGAAGTCATACTTGGTCATTGAGAAGTTGTCCAAATCGACCTTGTCCTCAGGTGCGGTCAACAAATCGCACAATTGACCAAGCTCTGTCTGGTATGTAACTTCGTGGAAGAGTTCGATGAGATCAACGTAGGAAGGGTGAGAGCGGAAGTACTTCTTCAATAAAGAGTAGATCGCGGCTTCGAGGATGAAAGCATCGTTGATAGCGATCATACCGACATTTGGTTGTCTGTACCAACAAGGTTGACCGCGACGAGTGATGCTGCTATCCATGATATCATCTGATACGAGGAAGAAGGCTTGAAGAAGTTCAGTCATCCATCCCAATGTGGCAGATTCGAAGTATTGTTCTTCAGATAGGGGAGCTTCGAGGAGGAGAGATACTGAGTCGGGAACAGACATTCCACGATTGCATTTTCCGCCAATCGTGTTGGCATACAGAGACTATACGGGGAAAACTAAATCAGTACATGTCATTCACGATGATTCTTCTGAAAAATCACTCACGGCCTTGAGCCAATCTTGACCCTGTTGAGGGAGGTTGTACTTTTGGGCATGGGCAAGTAGATCCTCAACCAATTTTGGGAAGACGGATTCGAACTCCTTGAGAGTGGTATTCTTTGCCATTGTTACTGCGTAAGTGATGATCGATAGAAGTCGATTAGGTAGAATAGGATGAAAGGTATTGATGACCAGAGAATGAAGAGAATGGATAGAAGGGTGGTGGTACTATAAACAATGGAGTAGGTACTGCAAAGAAGGGTTAAGAGTAACAGGGGGGAATTAAATTACAAGCGGTGAAGGTGCGGGGTGGGCAGAACGCGGAAACAAACACAGGATTAAGGTTAAGTCGCGCTTTCCATATCTAAAAAGGTTACTTAATTTGATCCAAGACCTTGTAATTCGATTGATGGAACGTCGGAATCCTCTTGTCATGCCACTTTCTTGAAACTATGCTGTATAATATTTAACAGTGAATTGACTTTGTATGGTTCAAAGACATTCTGGCGAGGATAATATTGTGAATTGTTCCTCGGTCGACGAGGTATCAAAATCAACAAAACAACCAAAGGGCCCGGACTGTACCGTACCTTAAACCAAGCAAAGCTAATCAAGACCCGACTTACTAGTCTGCAGGCAAGCTTGAGCTATCTTAAAGCTCATATTCTCCAAGAATTGAGGTAGAAAAATTACAACATGGCACTTACGGAACGAGAAACAGCACAATTGCGAGGGTCCCTACAGGAAGCAGTCGTGAAATGCTCGGAGAGATGTTTATATCAATCTGCAAAATGGTACAAATGCCTAATAGCGATGTTGCTTACATTCATTGACCAATCTACTTAGGGCAGCAGAACTCCTGACATCTATACCGACAAATGATGACTTAGAGCCCGAAGACTCGCAGATGACGGAAGTTCCGGCGGAAGGACTCCCTCCAATCGTCCTTACTGGAAACCTCGATCCCGAAGAGGCACAGCTTGAGGCGAGAGAGATCAACAAATATTTGCTGGCGAAATCCTTCTTCGATTGCCGGGAATTCGACCGATGTGCGGCTGTATTCCTGCCGGATAGGTTGCTCTCTGGGATTTTGTCAACGACGGCGGGAAAAGGTAATCAAAATGGGGTAAATACAAGATCAAAGGGAAAAGAAAAGGCATCAAGTCGAGTTAGCACAGGTGCAATATCAGGGCTTCCAAAACTGAGCCAAAAGAGCTTATTCCTAGCTTTATACGCGAAGTTCATGTCCGGCGAGAAGAAGAAAGATGAAGACAGTGAAATGGTAATGGGTCCTCACGATGGAGGAAATACAGTAAACAAACAATTGGTCACAATAATTCGAATATTGGATGCTTGGTTTCAAGAGAGAAAGACTGAAACTGGAGAGTTTGCGGGTAGTCAAGGATGGCTTGAATATCTGTTAGTCAAAATTTCCTTGGACTTGAATTTTCATTAACGAGACATAGCTATGGAATGGTTCTGGCCAAGGATAAAAATGAGGATGAGGCGATGCGCTGGCTGATCCGAAGTGTTGAGCTGTTCCCCATGAATTGGGGATGCTGGTTGGAGATGACTTCTTTAATTTCGAGAGTTGAGGATGTAAGTAAGCCCCTTAAAATTCATGTTAAAATATTGACTTGCTGGGCAGTTAAATCGCATATCGCCACACCTTCCCCAAAACATTCTCTCATTCATATTTCATCTTCATACTTCCCTTGAATTATACCAGTCGACGCCACAACTGTCTAATTCTCTGGAGCAACTTCTTTCCATATTCCCAACCAGCCCTTTTCTACTCACATGCTTAGCTCTTCTATCCTATCACACTAAGGATTTTGTCACTGCTGATGCCCACTTCAGTCGCCTTCTTGCACTACATCCTCATCGACTAGACTCACTCGATCACTACTCTAATATTCTTTATGTCATGAATCTGAGACCAAAATTGTCGTTTCTTGCACACCTCTGCTCGAGTGTCGATAAGTTTCGACCAGAATCATGTGTTGTGATTGGCAACTACTACTCACTATTATCAAGCCATGAAAAGGCTGTACAATATTTCAGACGTGCTTTGACTTTAGACCGTTCTTGCCTCAGTGCTTGGACGCTCATGGGTCACGAATATGTGGAATTAAAAAACACCCACGCAGCTATTGAATCATATCGTCGAGCAGTTGACGTGAATAGGAGAGATTATAGAGCCTGGTATGGACTAGGACAAACATACGAAGTACTTGAGATGCATGCATATGCACTGTGGTATTATAAACGTGCGGCAGGACTCCGTCCATGGGATGGTAAAATGTGGATGGCAGTAGGATCCTGCCTACAGAAAATGGGACGCGATTTGGAGGGTATAAAAGCATTGAAGCGTGCATTATTAGCAGACAGCTACTACGATGCAGGTGTGGGTAGTTCATTTGGAAGTGGAGGTAGAGAAAGAGGAGGCACTATGGATCCGGAAATTTTACTACAAATTGCTGGGATGTACGAGAGACTAGAGGATGAGAAAGAAGCACGAGGATACATGGAGATGTGCATGGCACAGGAAGAAGGCAATGATAATGCAGATGCATCGGCTATTAACGTTCATAATGATTCAGCTTCATCAGATGATGAAGGACGCCAACCATTGGCACCTACAGGTGAAGGTGGTAATGGCACAGGAGTCACGGCTGCGACGTCAAAAGCAAGGATGTGGCTAGCGAAACATTCAATGAGAACGGGTGATTACAAAAGAGCCATGCAATTGGCAACAGAATTGTGTCAAGATGGGGTAGAAGTGGAGGACGCAAAAGCTTTAGTTAGAGAAGTCAGGGTCAGACTGGAGGGATTGGACTCACCCTGAGTAACGAGTTGAAGGCACTTATAGGAGTTTTGAGATACCAATAAATATTGATTTTATCTAGTTTTGATCCTGGCTAGCGTCAGACTCATGATTTCGCATACCTTCTTTTGCCACATCATCTTAGACTTGTTGTTAATCTTCAGAAGTCATAGTTTTACTGTTCTAGAATACCCGGCGTAATTGATATTTCATTTACACGTTGTTTAAAGTCAAATACTGCCCTTCTTCGCGAAGATCGTCCTGAATTTCATGCAATTGTTGAGAAGTGTCAATATTCAGGAAATGGCTAACAATTGCTACAAGTCATCAACGGCATCGTCTGGACTCATAATTTCCATCTCTCGCGCACTAATTTCCTCGCCTATTTCGATCTACGTGCTCAAATGTATTTTATATTACCTCTGTTCCTGATCTTCGTGAGTGTCATGTTTTCTTCTTTTCTCCTCACGAGTGGTCTGAGCTAGTGAGATTCGTGCCCTGTGAGCTGCACTTTGTCTCTTTTCTTCGTGCCATGAGCGAAACAGTCTAGCTCTAGGAATTGACTGCGGGAAGCTGTGGGAGTTGTTGCTTCGGCAGTTCGTGTATCACATTCGACTTCGCTGCGTCAGTAAGGGCTTTTTATTGATTTCGGAGATACTTTGGAAGATGATTACGAAGACAGAATGGGTTTAAAAAATAGATAGGAATCATCAAAGCCAATACTAGCCAATAACTAATACTCAGGAACGTATTAAGATCCGCCTGACGATTACATATTCCGAGTCCAAAGATGGCCTCTAAGAGAGACTGACTAAAAAGGGGCGAGATTACTCGTCGAAAATCAGTTCTTCTTCTATCTACATACCACATCACATATCTTGTTTACTTGATACTTGAGTATATGCGTTTGTAATTTGAAATGACATTCCGGGATCTGCTGATCAACCTTCAGTTTTATCCAAGCGATTTATATGAAATTCAATTTATATAAATTGTGTAACACGGCCCGCTACTCCGCATATCATCATGGTATAAATCCACTTTCTATATAATAGTAGCAGTTCCGTATTGCCGTACATGTGCAGAGATATAGTAAAAAAGAGAAATGCCTAACAAAAGCTTTTCGCTGTCGTGCTCTGACGAGCATCATGAATACATATTTGATCCCAATTGGGACATGCAAATTCATCGTTCCATTTCTCCGTAAAGTTTCGAGCCTCTCAGCCACTGAAATCTGGGGTGCAGCTTGACGTTATTCATCCGAAACGGCACTTGGCAACGGCATGCTGCCTATATCCTCCACTTTCCCCATGCTGACTTCCCCGGATTTTGAGACTTGCCAAGATCCAGATACTTGGATATAATACCAATTTTATTCCATGAACTTGATATTAGAGGCTCGAGGAATGCCGGCTGTTGATGAATTATCTGCTGTCCTAGTCAGTTGATGAGGAGATTATAAAAGCAATATCTGGCATTAGAATGATTCGATCCGCATACATGAATGTAACAACACTAGTTAAGAGTGTAATTACTTGCTGCAGATGCTGTTTTTTTAACTAATTCGTACTTGTATAAATTGCCAAAAGTCTCCCTCTGTCAATTTGAATCTCGTATCACCCTAAGCTTTCCATCACAATTTGTCTTGCCCATCATGAAATCCCTCGTTTCTTTGCTAGGATTTTCGTTCCTTACGTGCCATGCCTCAGCCCATTGTAAGCACCAGCCAACTTATCAAGCCCAGGAATAAACAGTAGCTAACACGTTATCAACTAGACATCTTCCAGTCATTTACCTACAAGAACATCCAATATCCACCCTATGGATACATTCGCATGAACGATAATTACAATAGTCCTGTTACAGATCTCGCTAGCAATGATCTGCGATGCAATTCCGGAGGTGAGACGAGTAATGGAGCGCAAACTATTACAGTCAAAGCTGGTGATTCTTTCTCTTTCACTGCCGACATACAGGTTTACCATCAGGGTCCTTTGTCCATGTAAGTGACCTATCTATTTTATGGCTACACATGGTAGCATCGATATTGAGGTTTTTGTTTATAGATATATGGCAAAAGCACCAACAACTGCAGCGGCCTTTGATGGATCCGGCCAAGTCTGGTTTAAGATTTTAGATATTGGTCCTACCTTTACAAATCAAGTAGCAACTTGGAATCTCTATCGTAAGTCTTGATTCTCTTGATGAACCTGATTTAGCGGAAAATGAGAATGGGAGACTGATTTGAAAAGAAACATATACCTATACTATTCCGCCAAATCTTCCTAACGGCGATTATCTTCTTCGTATTCAACAACTTGCTATTCATAATCCCTAGTAAGTTTGAGTTCGACTGTTTGTTCTTGCAAGATGTAGAAGTGGCGATGAAGACATTGATGTTAACAACCCAATTCAGCCCAGGAGGAATCCCCCAATTCTACATCGAATGCGCACAAATAACTGTGACAAACGGAGGTACCGGAACTCCCGGCCCTCTAGTATCTATTCCCGGGTACGTCCTCCAAACATCCACCCACAATTTCCTTCCTTCCCTCTCTCACTCTCAAAATCTAGCTAACACCCCCTTCCCCATTTTAGAGCCTTCTCCGTCACAGACCCCGGCTACACAGCAAACATCTACTCAAATTTCTTCAACTACACTGTTCCCGGTCCCGCCGTCTGGGCTTCTCAAGGAGGCTCTTCGGCTTACGCTGGAATATCAACTGGTAACAATGCGGCGACCACGTTGGCTAGCATGCCTGCTGGAACGGGAGCGGCTACTACCGCGTCTGTTACTGCTACTGCTACTGGGACTTTGACCACCACGACCAAGACTGCAACTCTTACTACTACGACCAAGACTGCGACGAGCGCGACGGCTACGGCGACGGGATCGGTAGTACAGAAGTTTGGACAGGTATGTTTTCTTCTTGGTGTTTGTTTGTTTCTTTGGTTGTTTGCGGGATACTTCTTGGTAACGGTGAGGTGATGGTTTGATGTCAAGGTGAATGCTAATTTCGAGTGTCAATATTATAGTGTGGAGGTCAAGGATGGACTGGAGGAACGGTTTGTGCTGCGGGTAGTACGTGTACTGCTAGCAGTGTTTACTATAGTCAATGTTTGTGAGTGGTGGTGGAAATTATGAAAGGGCTGAAAGGGGATAGTGGCATGATGTGTGGATTGGGTTGGATTGGATCGATATGATATCAGTATTTGTTTTAGGGTAGAGGGGAGCCGTGTATATGAATGATGTTATGGCGAAGTATAATGTTTTACCAACTACATTCTATTGCGGATGTGTAATCACAATAATCTTGAATATTGAACATGTGGATGGAGTTTCACTATAATTCAATGGATAGAGGATGTATGGTCGAATTAACATGGTGAGCTAATTGATGTATTGTAATTGACCATGCATATACATGCATATTCTTTCCTTCCTCTGCCCGAATCCTCATAATTCATAGCCGTAATTTATTACCGCAATCTATTTTCATTCCGTTTTCATTCAATAATCTCATTATTTCCTTAAGTAGTATTACTGATTGCCAACAACTTGGTGTAGTTAGGCGTGCCCAATCCAGTTGCAGGATCCCAACCACTAACGGCCGAGAAACCAGCGCCAGAAATAACACCACTACATCCGGTAATCTTACCGGTGGTAATATCGGTCAATGCGGATTTGGCGGATGTGTATAACCATGGGTTGAGGAATCCGAGACCAGCTTTACCGGCGGCAACACGGTTGGAGTTGATGAGTTGGATTACGGAACTGAAGGTTGGGGTTGCGCAAGAGGTACCGTCGACGAGTTCGGCACTACCGGAAGCGACGATTACAACTAGAGAGATGTTAGTGAATGATATCAAGAAAAAGGGGAGGGGCTTCTTACAGTTTGTGGCTTGAGCGGAAACATCGGGGTAGGCACGACCAGATGCGTTGAAGTATTTTGTTACTGCGCTGTGGGTGGTGTCGGTCGTGAGCCAAGAGTTGACAGCGGTAGTTTGGTAGGAAGGTTGTCCGAAAACAGAGGAGAATCCTCCACCACCATCAGTCCAAGCGGCCCTATTGAGAGTTAATATTTTCATTCTTACAATTATCTTGTGGGAAATATGACTTACTCAGGACTGTTACCAGTAGTACCACCTACAACGGTCACCCATGGGCAAGAAGCTGGGAAACTAGTGGTGAAACCTTTCGTGGTTCCAGTGGTAACGCAAGTAGTTCCTACACCGGAATCTCCGGACGCAACGAGAACGGATACACCACGAGCACCAAGTTGGGAGAAGAGATTGCAAACTTCATCGGCGTAGCTCAAGGGAACAGTGTCTTCATCATCACCGTAGGAGATGGAAATGGTTTGTGGAAGGGTAGTAGCGGCGAGGAGGGAGTCAAGGAATTCTAGGTAAGGTTCGTTGGTGTTTGAACCACTACCTACGATAGGGGGAGATCCGCCAGTTGAGTAGCTTTGAAGCGTTAGTAAGTTCTGTCAAATGGCACACTTAAAAATAGATCAATATAAAACTCACTAGACGTTGGGAATCTCTGATGTGATGGCTCTAGCATATTGAACATCAAGATTGGCCTCAATACCTGGGTAACCACTACCACTTGATGGGCAAGTTCCTCCATTGATAAGGGTACAGGTGTAAGTATATGCCTTATTGGCGAAGTATGCATAGTTGTTCATGAAGGTGGTCAAATCTGTCTTGGATGGCCATTGCTTCAAAAATCCAGCGATTCCTATTGAACCACTTGTCAATGTAGCTGGGGCGGAAGTGAATGAGTAAAGGTTGGCAAGACATGTTGGGGTGATGGTGCTACCACTGCAACCTGTGACAGCTTCGGTACCCTCAACATTCAGCACACTTTCGTCAAATTCCTGATGTTGCTTAATGTTGGAACGCATTGCACGGAGACCAAAGAAGGTTGTTGGTTGAACAATATCAACGTGGCCCTTCAAAGCATCAGGGAGACTATATTCGAGAGTTCGGATAGCACCCTCGTACAAACCAGTGTGAACTAAAAGACATTAGAAACTGGAATCAATTACGGCGACATCGATAATTTACCATAAGCGTTGTACTCCGCTTGAAGAAGCTCCTCAATCTGGCTGATACTTGCTTCTACAATAACAGAGTCACCACGTGCTGAGACAGTTGTTTGGTTTGTCAAGCCTGCAGTTGACAACCATTGTAACACAAGGTCACGCGATTGTGTCTTTGGTGCGATCATTTCATTGATCACCATTTGGTCAAGATGACGTCCATAAAGGGCGTGTCCAGGGGTAGCGATCTTCGGGAGGTTAGCCTAGATTCGCTTCTATATGAAAATACCTAACAATTAAGAAGACTTCTTCTCATATACAAATCCAGCATTACATGTGACATGTGAGGAATGGGAAATCATACATCCATGGCCATCTTGTGAAATTCTGGCATGTTCTGTGCAATCAAATGCAACCTCAACTTCATCGTTGATACATCTTTGTCGAACACGGCATCCTCATCCAATTCCCAACCTGGTGGTGGAGCAGCGATCTTCTCGAAAACGCTGGATTTGCCGAACGTGGGTAATGCTTGGACTGCCGACGCAGCAAATGCCACGGAGAAAATATTGAGGAGAAGCATCTTGCCGAAGTAAGAATGATTACAACGAAGAAGACGTTGACGAAGAACTGCGGCATCATGGCATACTTATGCCAATACTAGCCAAGGGAAAGGCGCAAGCTTGTGCGAGACAAGCTTGCGGCATCGCCACGGTACCTGCTCCTCTGAGCCAATAGTGAATTTATTGCTTGCATTACGAGCTGCCTTTTGGAGTTTCTTTATCCTTCATATCGTTACAATCGCCCACACATGTTCTCTGCATTAATTTAAGGTTATCTTGTATCTCCATGATCATTGGACGATGCAATATATGAGGCGTGGGTGATTGACGGATCGCCACGGCGGTGTGACTGCGTTAGGAAAGTCATTAGTGAATCGGACGCTTAAATTGAGCTATGTATCCTAAGTGGGGAAACTCTCCTTCCGCATGTTTGAAGATTGCCGAAAGAAGGGGAAGGTCATAGAGCTCAAATCCTACTTTGTAATGAAGTACCGCAATTGTTAACGTAATTCTCTACCATAAAGAGAAATAAAGAGGACGCTGTGGTAAGGCGTTAGAGAAAAGTCCGGATTGATAAATATAGTTGTAACTTTTTATGTAGATGAATCGAATGTTTTTCGATTTGTGGGACTAGTGAAAAGGAACTTCCTAATTAGGTCGCTGTAAAAAGGTGTCATTCAACCATCACGATAATAATCCTTAGTTGCAGCAAATTATCATTGGCGAGAGATTAGATCAAATATCGCAATTCACTACTAATCACGCAACTTGGTATCTGGTATCTGATATCAATTTCTTCAGATGTTATCTTGAAAGTTTGCAGATAGATCGAGTAAAGTTATCGATTTCCGATCTATATTCAATTCCATTCTCAAATCAATTATCTCTGAATAATTGACGAAGATTTATCTTCAAAGAACGACCTCATGTGCAATATAAATATCGATCAGCCAGTGCTATTCATTGCAGAAAATAATATAAACAGTTACATATGGTATATTCAAGTGTTGATTTCCCACTCAAGAATCCGGCCAGTGACTGGAGGGTGGTTCATTCGAAACATCAATAACTGAGGTCGAATCCGATAATGCGGACTTGTATTAAGACATATAAGACTGTCTCAACGTTGGATTTAATCAACCGCCGGATTATTGTACACTGTCGCAAGAAAAAGATACCAAAGCAGATAGAATCGGTTAAGATCATGATCACCTTCGATTGTGCGAAATTTTGTAGATACAAGGCAGCAAATCTCCCAACGGTAAATACGAAACAGCAACGATGACTATAGACAAACCCTGTGGTTAAATTCAGATAATAGAGATCAGTTGACAATACGTACGTTGTACGAAGCTAACATAATAGAGGAACAATGAGGTCGTCATCCGTCATACTTGTAACCTCAGAACATTGAAGATATCATCTCCGAAGCTTGAATAGACAGGATACATTGCGAGATTACAAATAACTTGGCTTAGAATAGATCGCAAAGCAAAAACGAAAGGACGATGCTTGATTGTCGAAGGCAACACCACTTTTCTGGACGTTGAGTTACTACTCAATCGAGGGGTGAATGTGCAACTATGCAGTCGTCATTTGAGAATGGAAATTCACCACAAAACATACTTCATATTGATGCTATCATCAAGGCTGTGCTATGATTCAAAAATGTGAGCCTATGCAGAGGAAGCAGAGAACAGCAAGCAGAGATGCAGAGCTTTTGATTTCCGATCAGTGGCCCCGAGATCTGGTGATTTGAGTTTGCCCACAAGAATATATTAGGAATATCTGATCTGTACTTGCGGTGACCTAATTTCTTTCCAGTACTCAATTTGATAGAGTAAATTTTTCAATTCTCACGAGCGGTAGCACAAAGCAAGGCAACCATCATATCGAAGAAACTGACAAGAATACAAGCATCAATCTCAAATAAGGCTGACGAGAGTGATGTCTATGGTGGTTCTCTTTGTGGATGTTCTGAGCTAGATGAGGCAGTGGTAGGTAGTAGGTAAGTTTGCTCAACGATGCAAGAATCTTTGAATGAACGATGTATCTTTTTGACGACTGATTTCCCAATGAGTGAGTAAAGAAAAGACAATTGAGTCAACTCGGTGACTCAACTCGGAAGGCATCAAAATAATAGTCGGTTTATATCAATCGTACTCACAATCCCGACTCATCACATGACATACTGGTGCTTCATTGAAGAAAAAAATGTATGGGAAGCAGCAGGTGCTTATTAATTTGTCCACTTTATTGACCCACTTGAGGCCGTCTTGACCAAATCTAAACTCAATACAGCCAAGTTTGTCACATTTGCAGTAATCAGCCCCAAATTTCCCACTAGCGAAAATGTATAAAGTCTCCTCTTCTCCCTTTGAATTCCCTTCTTTTTTCTTCATCTTAGTGCATGGGTTTTACGCATATCAGTGAGGATTCGTCCGAGATTGCGTTTTTGCTAGTTGAAAACTATAACCATGACCACTCCAGGTTGGCTTCGGCTGGCCTGGGAATCTTTGGAACCAAACACCTTCTCGTAAGAGATCTATTTTATTGTTTTTCATTGCGGTTCGGCTTCTTGTAGGCTGACGTGAAGAAGAATTGTTGAGGGCCTTGTCCTGATGACGAGGAAGAGATATGCGGAGAGGCTACATGTGGAAGAAAGGCTGACGAGATTGATTTTGTATGTAGCATGTAATTGAAACCACATTCTTCACCACAGATGAATGCTTTGGTGTTGTGCTGATGATTTTGATTGTGTTGTCATGATTTGTAGGGTATTTATCTGCAGTAGGTAGCTGTCGAGACTACTATTGTGCCAACACCATATGAAGAGAATATCATCATTCGGAGGGCATCATAGCAAATGATTCCACATGTAAGTCTATCTATTATTATCATTGTTGTTGTTGTAGATACGCTTCTAATCAAGCCATTTGCGAATCCCACATCGATGATGTAAATGTGCTTGTTATATTCAGCACACCCAGCAAATCAGGAAGGTCGAAGAACAAGCACAATAACTTTGTCAACTCAACCCACTATCCCCCATCTCGATATATCACAACCACATCTATATATTCATCATGACGAAGACCGCACTCATTACAGGCGCAACCGGCTTACTTGGCAGACAAGTTCTAAAAGTATTCGATCGAGAAAATTGGAATACAGTTGGCGCCGGATTCTCGCGCGCAAAGCCTCCTACCATTCTCAAGGTAGATTTGGCTTCCGAGTCTGAAGTTTCAAAGGCGTTGAATGAATCCAAGTAATGTAACATCTTCACGTTTTTCAATGCAATGCTGACGGTGAGACGGTTTGAAGACCTCGAGTCGTAATTCATTGTGAGTTTCTATTGACACTGCTATCTCATCGTCGCTGCCATTACTAACCCCGCAATTACAGGTGCAGCGAATAGATTCCCAGACAAATGCGACAGCGATCCTGAAGGAACACGCGCTCTCAATATTGCAGCTTCTGCTTCATTGGCAAAACTTTGCGCCGAACAATCCATCCTCCTTATCTACATATCGACCGATTATGTTTTCCCCGGCACCGAAGGTGATGCTCCTTACGAGACAAGCCATACCGTAAAACCCCCGAATCTATATGGAGAAACAAAATATGAGGGTGAAAAAGCCGTGTTGGCAGAATATGAGAAAGCAGGCAAATCTGGTCTAGGAGTGGTCTTGAGAGTTCCTGTACTCTACGGAGAAGGTGAACCTGAAGAAAGTGCAGTTGGTGTACTTGTCAACTCGGTCTGGAAAGCCCAAGAAAAAGACGCCAATATCAAAATGGATCACTGGGCCCTGCGCTATCCTACCAATACAGAAGATGTAGGTCGAGTTTTGTCAGAGATTGCAACCAAATATCTTGAAAGTAAAGACCCATCATCTTTACCACGAGTCTTGCAATTTTCTTCCGAGGATAAATTCACAAAATATGAGATCTGCCAACTATTTGCGGAGATTTTAGGCTTGCCTTTGGATGGTATGGTGGCAAATACAGAGGGGAATGATCCAAATGCTAGTGTGCAGAGACCTTATGATTGTCATCTGTCTACGAAGGCATTGAAGGACCTGGGAATCAATGTTGCTACGATGGATTTTACCGGTTTTTGGAGGAGGGAGATGAATGCTTTTAGGAAGTAGGGAAGCATCAGGCTGGGATGCAAAGGTAGTGACTGAATACTCTCCCATATACGACAATAGTAGTGTTCTCTCACCCAGAATTACATCATTGGCCAAATTCGTACCGCAATGGAAGATCTAGGAACAACGTCTCGTGTTTCAAGACTGGAAGTTCTAGTAGTTTAATGTCCTTCAATGGCTATCATTGGCAAAATGATACAAGATCTTTCGAGTCTTTCCTATTTTCTTTCCTCTTTTTAGACAGCGCTAGGTAATGCCTTTCCAATTGAGAGCCCGATTCTAGTAGCTATGAAAAAATTAGGCTGATTCAAAGGTTTGTGTGCTTTCATATACTCTAATAAAGTATCTATACCAAGAAAGGAAAGCAATGGCATCGTGAGCTAGTGTTCATAGTAGTACTTGCAATTAGAAATCCAGGAATATGTGCTTCTTTTTTATTAACTTGCAGTAACAGCCATAATCCTGATGTACCCATGGAAAGTCGCTACGGGGTACCTTGTTGACAGTCATTCGAGATAGCTTCTTGCTCGGGCACTGAATTGCAGTGATGTATTCATAATTCTTTGGATTTTTATGATCTTCTCATTCGAGACGGATCATGGGGTTGACACAAGTGAGGGGCCTTTCGGGACGCGAGATGGGAAGAGCTTTGAGATCAAGTAGGAAATATGTGAATGGGGTCAACGGCCGGTCAACTTGGTCCAACACAAATAATTCGACTTGCATACATGTCGATGTTCATGTCAAACCTCTTCTTATCCTCCGGCGTGCACGTAGTAGATGCGGCGCATGGTGTACTACATTTGGAACATGCCATTTAGATCGGTCGACATCGGGTTCCAAATCTTCTCTTACCTAGAACGAGAACGTCTGATAGCTGTTTCCGCAAATCAACCTCAAGACCTGTTACTTGGTCATGTATGAAACAGCCGGTGATACTTGTAAAAAGAACAGCAGCGCGGAGAACAAAGCCGAGATATCCAGATTCTACCGCGTGTTTTGCAACACGAAATTGGTTCATCCTCTTACGGAAACAATCTCTCCCCAAGCTTGCCAAGTTAAACCAGCGTTGATCTTCCTTGTTCTTAGACGCCATGTTGTTTAGCGTCTAAGGAAATGACAGCATATGAGAGAGGCTTTGTTTTTTTGTTTATATCGATGGTATGCTTTACATTGTATCCTTGTAAAAAGCACCTGAGACCCCACTCCTTCTATTTTTTGAGAAGCTGTGATGATCACCCCTTACCCTTTTTCTATTCCAAAAATAAATCTCTGATTTAGGGATCAGACAGACATCTCATACTTCTCACGTCCCTCTGCTGGGCATTTTCATGCAGTCATATCGGCGATGATTCTGCTAAACCTGGGGCAAAAGCTGAGATCTATCTCCAGGTATCTCTTGCAGATGCTATTTGCCATGATTCATTGACACGTAACCATCACTCTTAATCTCAAAAGAAAATCCACAACACCTCGAGTAAGCGGCTAATGCTCATCGGCTAGAGAAGGTCTGGCCGACGACTAAGTGCTCAAGTCTTTGCAGTTCTAAAGATAGAGCGAGATAAAAGTGTGTACCTTCTTCAACTAGAAGCATCATTTACCCAGTCTAGTGCAGATGACGCCAATTCTTTAAAGTTATGCTTGGGTGCCACGAATCATGAAAGGCAGCGGCGCTATGCTCGAATATGGCTTAGTATGTCAGCTACATAATAGATCCGGACTTGACCTGAGGTGCCACGATACACGTATCAATATTAGTGCCTATCTTGGAATTGAAGCTTGAAAATTTCTATATTTCAAAGTCTCGTAAATTCCTACCTTGTGCTTCTTGGGAGCTTGCTTCTATTTTGCACTGTTTATTATACAACTCCATTTCAATCAATCTCAATCTGGCTTATGTCACAATGGCTACTACGCGTATCGCAGAGCTCGCTACTCAAGTCGCCGAAAATACGAAGAGAGTCGACGAGTATCTTCGCCAACATGAATTACCCTCACCGTCCTTTGATGCTGAAGGACCAGTTGACTTTTGCATCCGATCAGAAGAAATACAACGGGCTCGTAGCCTGGCGATCGACGGTGCAACAGAACTGGCAGATTTATTGAGGGGTCCCAAAGAGTCTTTACAGCCTGTGGCAAGTACAAATTGCATAGCCATTTGACTAGAGTCTGATTGATGATAAGAATTTCGCAGGTCAATCCTACTAGTCTTCAGGTTATCCATAGGTTTGATATTGCAAGAAAAGTGCCAATTGGGGGTGAAATAACCTTCAAAGATCTGGCCAAACAATGTGATCTCTACGAGCCAGACCTTCGTCGCATCATACGTTTTGCAATCTCATTTCATAGACTCTTTCAAGAACCGCGTCGAGGTTTTGTAACTCATTCAGCAGCTTCCCGCAAGTTGGCGGAAGATCAAGATTTCCATGATGCTTTGGGTCTGGTTTTCAATGAGTTCGTTCCATCTTATGGACGGGTCAGTCTCTGTCTCAAGTTCGAAGTTTTCAAAAGCTAAGTTATATCTTAGACGGTCGATGCTTTGGAACAATTTAAAGACCAAGAGCCAAGCCAAACTGTTAGTTCTACGGTCCTCTGTTTCTTCATTCATGATCGAGAGATGTAGTGAATAGTCTAGCAAATTGTCGATACTAATATGGTCTTTTTGAAACTAGGGATTTGCGCTTGTGCAGAACACCACGCAACCTTTCTTCGAGTACATGGGGATCATCCCACAAGGGCTAAGCAATTTGCCGGGGCTATGAAAGCCTTTAATGCCATAGATTCTGGACACTCTCCTGTTTTTCTTGCTCAGGGTTATCCATGGGATTCTATCAACGGCACCGTCGTCGACGTTGGTGGTTCGAAAGGTCACATTAGCATCTTACTTGCAAAGAGTTTCCCTAGGCTGCATTTCATCGTACAAGATCTTCCCAAGGTTATCGAAGGTGCAAAATCGAAGCTTGATGCTAGTATTGCGGATCGTGTGACGTTTCAAGGGCGTGACTTTTTCACTCCGCAAACCGTGGTGGCCGATGCATATCTGTTCCGCTGGATCTTCCACAACTGGCCTGATAAGTATGTTGTCGCTATCCTGCGCACTCTTGTTCCGGTGATGAAAACTGGCGCTCGGGTCATTGTGAATGAGCTTTTGAATCCGCCTTCGAATTCTCTTTCACTTTCCAGTGAACGTTCCATTCGGTACGACTCCTATTATTACCCATGTGGCTGAATAATCCAAATTTTCAAGCTGACAAAATTTACTAGTTCTCTCGATATGATTATGCTGAGCATGCATAATTCTAGAGAACGAGAAGCGGAAGAGTGGCAGGATCTTTTCCTTGAAGCTGATCCTCGTTTTGGGGTGTTGAAAATTTGGACGCCGATCGGAGCATCCCTTGCTATCATCGAGGCTGTCTGGCAAGAATAACCATTGGAATTGCTCAATTTTGACTCGATTTTTGATGAGCTTGTTAAGTAGAGTTTTGTGGATATGCGTCGTTCTTCGACTGATAATGACTTGCGCACTGTTTGGAAGGGACAATGTAGAAGTAGATAACATTAAATCTTAACCATATTCTATTTCCAAATTTCTCAGTATTCGTTCCTTTTCCAGATATTCATTAAATTGAGCCAAATTTCTCCTTGCTTGGGATATGTAGTTGAAGATGCACAGAGACTTCCAAGGTCTTGATGTATCACAACTCCTTACGATGCATTAGAGGCCATTTCTCATAGGAAATGCTCACCAATTGAGTGGTATTATAGCGCAAAGATACCACGAGTCACATGTATGCATGGTTCTCATGGAATTCACCGATTAGGGATCGGTAACCGGCTCGAAAGGCATCGCATGAAAGCTCATTCAACGGAGTAGCCATCGATTCATTTACAACATTTATATTTGCGGCGTCTTCAATCCTCTGCATCATTTGTATACCCATGAACCATATCCTCGGAAACGACGAAAACACTACAATTAAATAGCGTCACATGGGTGATGTGTTGATCTTACCGGACACACCGTACCCCTGACAGTTTGCGAGTCGATAAACGTTGAAGTTGAGATACGATTTCGAGACGCCACAAAATATACAATTCATTCACTTTATCTCTTGATTAACAAGTACCTGCTTGATTAAGCATTAACTTCACAACTGAGCATGCGCCTTTCGCAGGTTGGTACGTTTGCCGAGCTTATTTAGACGTCTCGAGAGGTGGTCTTCGCGAACCATACAACTTCAAAGAGGGGGGATGATACCACATCACTGTCGTTACTCGAGGATATATCCTCACATGGATAGTAAAGCCCTTTGCAAAGAGATTATAGCAGAAAATCTCTCGAGGTACGTAACGAGACAAGTCGTATATTATTGCCTCCGCATCACAACCCCTTACTAGTTTCATCTCGGACATAATTGGCCAGTTTGGAATTACATACATGAGAACTTCAAGAATATCTAGTATGTCCTTTTCTTAATGAAAACTTGTTGTGTGTGGGGGAACTGATTTTTTTTAATTTTTATTTAATTTTTTATTTTTTTAGAAAGATGAGATTGAGATTTACTTGATTATGAATATGTTACTAAATACTAAATAGTTACGCTTTTTGCTCAGGAAAGAATCTATTTTTAGCATATTGTCGGGATGATCGTGATCGCCGTCGGTGCTTACAGTATCGTCAGCCTCGTCATCTGCACCCCGCGATCTTAAACCCCGCTCCAAGTGTGATATTATTTCTCACTCTACCACCTCCCACTTTGGCAACTCTCACAGGTACAAGTTACTAAAGACATTAGTCGTTGTTCAGTATTATTCAGCGACAGATTTCTTAAACATAGGTAGACGCTTTGGTTTCTGGACTGTCTAGAGTCACCCGTATCATTAGTGGTGCAACCTTTACCTTGGCACCGCGTTCTTCATCTCACGGCTCAGATGGCACACGCCTTGCAAAAAGAAACCCGCAATCATCAACGGACGACGCAAAGCAGCAATCAGGTTGGTACGCCGATCTTTCAGAGTATAAAAGCATGTTGACACTGTCACAGGAACTCGACAGCCAAAAACTTCTCGAGGCTCCATCAATTTCGATTGATCTCGACGCCTGTAATCAGCATAATGAAGTCGCCTCTTTCTCAGAATGGATGAGCGAGTGCGAAGCTTGCCAGAACATTTGGCGTTGTTTTTCACAGCCAGATTCGGCAAATCCGGTCAATCTGGGCTGTTTTACGGAGGCTCTCGCTACACAGTGCCGCGCACATAAGCCCCTAGTACAAGCTTTTGTTGACCACGTGCGCTCACGCGAAGAGCGCGACAATTTTTTAAAGGAAGAACTAGGTGACCTTTGCATCATCCGTAGAGGTTCAAACAGCAGCGTCAGGATTTCAGAGTCGATCTCAAAGTTATTTTTGTACTGGAATTTGTTGCTAGTGAGGAAGGAGTCTGTACCGCACCATCCTGGTACTGGTCGCATTCTAAACCCTGATTGGGTTGATGTAGAAATGCTGAATCGGTGGAAAAAGCAGTGTCTTTCAACACATGGTGCGGAATGCGAGAATCCGTGGAAGATTTGGCCGAGAAGGCCCGCTTTTTTGATCGACGTGAAGACCAAGTGCCTTGTAGCGGGTTGTATCTCTGGCGCTTTTGTGGCACTCAGTTACAGGTACGGGAGATCGCCTGTTCCTAAAATTGACGCCGTGATGCTTGAAAGGCTGCAGGAGCCGTATGCTCTGGATGCCCTGGAGTTTGAAGAATTTTTGTCGCCAGTGATCCGACATGCCATGTTCCTGACCTCGGTCATAAGCGAGCGGTATCTCTGGGCAGATGCACTCTGTATCCCTCACGCAAACGAGAAAGTCAGAGCTGAGGAATTGAACATGATGGGCGCCATCTACGGCAACGCAGTCGTCACAATTATTGCTGCAGATGGCGACGCACAAGATGGGCTTCGTGGTCTGGAAGGTGTTTCCCAATCCAGAGACATGAACCAACGCATTTTTCGTTTCGGTAGTGAGCAACTTATTGTGAGGAATACAGGTATTTTCAATTTATCGGATGGAGGCGATTATCATAGTCGAGGTTGGACGTTTCAGGAGCACCGTCTGTCAAGAAGAATGATAATATTCAAGAATGATGAGCTGCACTGGCAGTGTCAGTGTAGCGTTTGGCACGAAGAGATGATTCCTGACACAGAAATTGACAAATTCATCGGCCCACGGCAGAAATTCATCACGGCTGGCTTTCCTGATTTGTATTCTCTGGGCCATATCCTCTCAGAATTCAATAAAACAGAACTTCGGTACGACGAGGACGCTTTGCCCGCTATCTCTGGGCTGCTGTCAGTCCTGAGTCGTACATTCACTGGCGGATTCTTGTACGGCATCCCGGAGATGTTCTTCGAACGAGGATTAGGCTGGAGATCCTCCTCGGAGCACTTAAACATCCGAAGACGGAATTTTTCGGAATATTTCGGAAAGGACCGTCCGTCTCAGGCAGGCTTACCATCGTGGTCTTGGGTCGGCTGGCACGGTCTCGTTGACATCTTCGGGTACGGCGAAGCGGCTCTAATCAGTGTCAGAATAAATTGGAGCGAAGAAACAATTCCGATCACAGAGTGGTACACGAGCCAGTCTTCCAGCGACTTGCCGGAAAATAGAAGGAGAATCACGTCTACGTGGTTTGAAAATCGCGATAAGTACAAGGATTTTGCGAAGCCATTACCTTCAGGCTGGTCTTGCCACGACGCCTCCGACACAGGATCGGGCGGGCCTTACGCATACCCGGATGGGTGTGAGAAATACATTTTCAAACATGTGGACATGCTCGATGCTTACAGGGGATCGTGGTACTATCCATTCCCGGTCCCTGACATCCATAACTCGACGCCGCCAGTCATGCCAGAGCAGACATCCTATTTGTTTTGCAAGACTTGGAGGGCGCACCTCTGGGGACGACAAGCTGGCGAAGGAAACACTGCCAGAATTTTTAATAGCTCTGGGGAAGATATTGACACTCTGCAATTACACAATGAAGCTTCCCTGTTTCTCTTCCCAAGCATAGATTCCGAGGTTATTCACGGGTTGCCGGTGGACCTAGTAGCTTTGTACAAGTCACGAGTATATTCGAAGACGTGGAATGCAGGTCAAAGGAAGTATGGCCACCCATTGCAAAGAAAAGATGAGTATAAAGTATTATGGGTGGAATGGAAGGATGGTATTGCGTATCGCCTTGCTAGCGGGCAGGTGAAGGCAGAAGAATGGGAAAGGTTAGTTCCGGAGATCATCGACCTAATTCTAGGTTAGAGAGTAAAAAATAATGGTTGAATCGAATTTGGGAAGAGATTAATAGAGAAGTGTACCAATCATCGCTTGTTCCCTCAGTCGATTGAGGATGTTCTTTCGGTCTTACTCATCCTTTTGTTGATTTAGACGATCTATTCTCTTTGATAGTAGTGATTGTATTACTTTGCCGATTAATAATAATATTTCACCAGGTCGAATCTCCGCTATTTTCCCAGACACGTTCTTATTATTGACTGTATACTTTTCCCATCCAAGTCTCCTTTCTAAAGAATCATAGTAAAATGCGAATGTAAAATCAATAAATATCATTAAAAAAACTCTTATTTTTAATATACAACCTTCAACTCTTTGAATTTATCTCTCCACTCATCTCAATCTCAGTCTCAATGTTAATGTCAATCTTTCATTCCCTTAAATATCCCAAACCATCCAAATTTCCCAAGCATGATATTCGCACAAATGATATATATGTACCTACCTACCTGCATACCTACCATTCATCCAATCACTCCAACAATCCACTCACACTCACACACTCATTCCCATTCCCAACCATCCACCTCATCCTCTATCCCCTATCCAAAATCTCCCAAAGTACAAACCATCACTGCACAAACATACCTAGTATCCATCACGCAAGAATCCTAATCACAATCCCAATCACACTCATGATCATAATATTACCATTCAAGCACCCCCCTCCTACAAATACAGTGGTAAAATATAACGAGTATAGATGTATCTAGTACCGGGAACCTACTGGATACTGTGACATTATCGCACTTTGCTGGTGTGAATTTTGGGGAACGTGGTTGCTTGCTGTTAGAGATGTGGAAAGGGGGAAAGGAGGGAATGTGGAGGGGAGTATTCAAGAAGAGGAGAGGGAAGAAAGGAAAAAAGGATGTGATAGAGCGATGTGATTTTTGAATATGATAGGATAGAGACATGGACCAATAGAAGAATCGAAGAATCGAAGAAGAATACCGCGAGGATTTCCCCCCTTTTTTCGTGTGGTATCTTTGGGGCTATTATGGAGATAGGTAGGTAGGTAGGTAGGTAGGTGGGTAGGAGATCGCTTGATTATATTGATGATTGATATATGTTTTACCATCTACACACTTGCGATTGTGTAAACTGTGAGTGTGTAATTGTAATGGATTTAATGGGATTTATGAGATGTGTATGGATACCTCATTATGGGATTGTAGTGGGTGTATAATTTACCCATCGTCTGGTACGAATAATCACAATCAGATCAAAACATACTCAAATAACGATTTTCCCCGACGCGAAATCTTCCTCGTTGATATCACGCCAAGGATGAAGACGCAAAATCGCTTCTAATTGCCAGTACCCTCATCAAATCCACACATACACTAAATGTTTACTAAATCTCGCGATAGCCAGTAACCGATTCATCTTGAAAGGCGTCCGCTACATCGTATCATATCATATCTAGGTATTTCAGACCCATTCGTCTTCTGTCAAGATAGTAGATGGCAGATACTACGTTCACTAACTACACTACACTACGCTCACTACTCTCGGGTTTCATTGTTCATTGATGGAGAGAATAGTAGGTATCAGGTAAGTAGAAAGATGGGTAGATATTAATAGTTGATACATACCTATCTATATACCTACCTACCTACCGACCTACCCACCTCCTCCGACACACGCACAACACCCAACCCTCCCAAGACGGCAAGAGAAGCATCAGAGAAGCATCAGAGAAGAATCAAAAAAGACTTGATACCCATATCAAATCTCCAAATCTCAAACCCAATCGATCTACTCTCTCTAGTTGCTCATCCCAATTTCCGGGCGGGAGAAACAGCGTTCCGCGATGGTTGTGTTATGTTACGGAGGAGCTAGGTCGCTAGCTAAGTTTATTCTCCGTTTGATCTGATCTGATCTGATCTGATCTGATGGATTAATGTCTATCTAGGATCTATCTATTGATAATTTGAGATGGATATTGAGATGGATATGGAGAGGGAGAGAAAAAGCTTATATGTGATGATCTTTGATCGATGCGAATTTGATCAGGATTTGATTTGATTTGGACGTGTATTTTTATTTTGGAATTTAGAATTTAGAATTTAGAATTTAGATTTTAGATTTTAGAATGAGAAGAAGTAAAATGAGATAGGTAGGTAGGTACGTGAGGTACGCTATGATACAGACATGCCGAGAAATGTCGAAATGGACGGATGGTTCATGATACTTACCAGGTACCTGGTGATAAGTAGCTAGAAGCGCACGCATGACTTGTATTGGTAATTGAATCAATGATGAAGGTTCTAATTTATTTTCCTGCTCTAGAGGTGTTGGGTATAAGTGTTGGGTATAAGTGTTAGATATAAGTGTTAGGTATAATTATTAGCTATAACTATTAGCTACTGCGTATAGTTACTGAAAATCAAGCTAAAACTGCAAGGGAGAAGAGGAAGAGGATTCATTCATTCCTGGCTGATACTTTACTTTGGCGCGCTCTTGGAGATGAGGGGAAGTTTTGATTGGGTTGGGTTGTTTCCTCGTCTGATCTGATCTGATCGGATCTCTAACCATCAGTGTGATGTGATGAGATGGGATGGGGATCAATGAATTGTGTTGAATGGACTGAATGGATTCCATGACCATCTTTGAGCCATCATGTTTCTTGGCAGTGTTTGGGTGTTATTGGTGTTGATGTGTGACCATATGGACTGGATGATGCAATTTCGAGGGTCGTGGTACATCATGGTACATCAGTGTGAGATCTTGTGATTCCATGTGTGAAATGGAGTGATGGTACTGGGTATGCTGCACTATATTCGGGAGGTGGGTAGACAGACGAGACAGGGAGATAGATATCTTAGTTTTCGATCGGATGACTTGGTGCTCTACTATATCGACTCACGGTGTTGCCGGTATTTGCTTTTGTGTTGATATCGATTATGATATTGGGATGGATCGGTTTTTAATTAGCAAGCAAGACATTGGGGAGGAATTTGGGAGGAGATTGGATGGGAGGAGATTGGATGGGATTGTCGACAGAGCGATGATGAATGAATGAATGAATGAACGAAGAAGGTTTCGCGCGCACTGGGCATTTGTTTATTGATAATTAGGTATCGACGGGCTATGGGAAGGTTTACTTCTTTTACGGTGAGGAAACTATTGATGGGTCGCAGAGAGAGAAATCACTTGGCCATCCATCCCAGAATGTTTTATGCCTTTAAGATGTGTAATATACATGTTGTATATCCATAACATTGCGATTAATATACGAGATGAACAGGAATACCCCATTTTCCCGAATGTTGGTTTCATCATGTAATAGAGTGGGCGAGTGGATATGCATGGTACCCAGACCTACCGCCGACAGAGTATGTAGGGTACAAACTTTCATCCTCTGATTCCTGCTGGGTGCAGAATCAGTGTGAGGAAGTCGGATATCATTGGTTGCATCAGCCTTGTCAACGACTTGTCAACCAGGGTTACATATTCCCCCTGGTCTCTCTGCTATGAATGGGAATGAATGTGAATGAGAAACAAGACTGGAGACGGCCTCCCCTCCCCTGTTTCCCTTAGCTCCAAGGGAAATTCCCCCACATTACTCGGGAGATCATCTAACTTTTTGGTAGGGGGGAAGGGGAAGGGGAAGGAGAAGGGAGAGGGAAAGGGAAAGGGAAAGGGAAAGGGAAAAGGAAAGGGAAATGCAAATGCAAAATCATAATCATAATCATAATCATAATCATAATCATAATCATCAGATGGGCCAAGGATAAGGACAAGACAAGTTCAAGGTCCAAGCAACTTCACAGTCCAAGCCAAACATTCCATTCCTTTCCAATCCCATTCCACGGGAGAATTAAGGTCGAGTGGGAAAATCAAAAGAAAAGGTACTTTTTACTCATCGGGATACCTAGTAAAGTATGGTCGTAGTCGTGGTCGTGGTCGTGATCTTGTGATGGTCTGTTGTTTATTGATTTAATATTGTGATGTGGTCAACGGATGAGTGAATGGAGGAGAGAAATGAAATGAGACGAGGTGAGATGAGATGTAGAAGGAGAAGTACAAGTACGAGTAGAAGAAGAGGAGGGAGAAGCGGGAGGAGGGGGAGAAGCGAAAGATTATATGTTATGTTATATGTTGTGTGTTATAATGATTATTTATTTACCACATATTTACTCTCTATTTACCATTTATTTACTATCTATCTATTCACCCTCCATTTACTACATCCCTATCACATACCAAGATACTTGATGTTATATTTACCAAATTTATTAAAATTACGCTCCTTCATCATTCATTCATTCATTCATTCAACCCACCACCCACTCACTCACTACCTTACGCTTCACCCACCACCCACTCACTACCCTACCCTACCCTTCACCCACCCACCAAACCCTCAACCCACCATCCACCATCCACCATCCACTCATCACCCTCATCCTCTCACCCACAGCCCCGTCTAGCACTGCTTTTATAATCTGCAGGTACATGATTTATTAAGTGGGTGGTCATACATTTCAAATCTGGGGGTAAATTCGATTCATTCATTCAATCAATTCATTCGTTCATTCGTGCATTCGTGCATTCATTCACTCATTCACACATTTCAATTCTTCTTACACCATAATAATACCTGGGTACTTGTCACTCAAACATATCTACCTACTACTCATTCTACAAGATCAATTCCTTCTTACCCCTCACCTCCACTCTCCTCTCCTCCTTCTCCTCAATTCACTTGATTCTTCATTACTCTTTCCATCACTCCAACGGGGAAAATAATGCCCATAAGAGTAATTACTAAGTCTTCGATACATCATAGAACCACCCTTTATTACTTATGATTCGCAACTTCTTGATTTCATCACTTTTTACTTCCTGATTATCCTCTTTGTTTCGTTTCATATCATTCCATTCATCATGTCGGAAGAAAAGATTCATCCCCCTCCACCTTCACAACCCACACAACAAAAATATTCGAGGTACAGATCAGTAAGAGCCTTACCATCCAAACCCGATCCCGCACCTCCCAAACAAGATGTTCAACAAAATCAAAATACTTCCTTGTCGAGGACAAAAAGTATGTCAAGATATCGACGTCCGAAGGTGGCCCCCCAATCCGATCATTCACCCCCAGTACCCTCATTACCTGTCTCGCATGTCCAATCGACATCTCCAAATCCCGCCGCGAGAATTCCAATGACGAGGCGAACAACGGATCCAGTTGATTCTGCCATTGGCCTTCCCTCAAGCTATGCGCAAACGAGACGCCCCATTCCCAAGCGATCGCAAACCCACTTGGGAGCGACGGGGGAATCTCACAATTACGACGAGCGACAGCAGAGTTGTGAACCAAATTACAATAGTGACAATGGCATAAATCAACAGATACTCTTCTCTCCATCGCATTCCCCTCCCCCGGTTTCTCTCCCGGTTCAATTGAGTGACGAGGAGACGGAGAGGATCTTGGCAGAACAGAAGCGCAAGGATCTGGAGCGATTGGAAGCAACGTTGGATGCTGCGGCAAATGACTCGGTCAAAAGCCCTCCTCAAAAGTTTGCATTTTTTAGTAGTAAGAGACGTGCTACTACAACCACCAAGCCTCCGCTACCTTCTGTCTTGGACAATATTGCATCAATACAGCGGACGATAGGTGATGGCCCCCCCAGAAATGATGCGCCTGTCATCAATCCTGTTGGTATACAACAGGGTGGAGGAGGAATAGTACCGCAAACTGATGCTCCAATTTCAGCATCAAATGCGCCGGAGAGGGTAAGTCTACTATGTCCAATTCAAAAACCACACTGACTTTTTTTATTTCATAGAGAATTTTAATTCGCTGTAAACAGTCATCAATCAATCTACCAGTCGACGCAGACACGACTCCCATGGATATTATAAATTCTGCTGCAAATATCATGTCGACCCATATCGATCCACACACTGCTGTATTATTGGAGTCATACACAACTCTTGGTCTAGAGCGCAAAATTCGTCGTTATGAACATATTCGAGATATCATGAATTCTTGGGATAGAGATACACAAAATTCTTTAATTGTGGAAGGTTCCGATGCTTATGATCATGAAGAAGACCTTGACGCATCATCGGTACCCACAGATGCGCCTCAAGATGTTACGGTGCAGCTTTATCATTCTCAGAAACCTGGCAAATGGAACAAACGTTATATTACACTTCTTTCTTCCGGTCAAGTATTTGTCTCGAAAAAGTCGGGGGTGGGTATCAACGATAAAGATTCAATGAACATTTGTCATTTATCTGATTTCGATATCTATACCCCAACAGCGCAACAAATTAGGAAAACACTCAAACCACCAAGGAAGAATTGTTATGCTATCAAGAGTCAACAGAAAACGGCCATGTTTTTGAGTGCCGAAAATTTCGTACACTTCTTTTGTACTGATGATCACATTGCGGCAAATGCGTGGTATTCAGCGGTTCAGAGATGGAGAAGTTGGTATTTGGTTAATAAGAAGGGTGAAGGTCAGAAGAAAGCTACCAAAACTGTCAAGACGATGAAAGCAAAAATTGCATCAGGACCAGGAACGGGAGTCAAAGGTGTTCACACACATAGGGTAAATGTTTCGGTGGATGAAGATCCATACATGATTGGATCATTTAAACCATTACTCGATATGGACCGATTCGATAAATCAGAAGCAGATGATTCAACCGAGGATGAAAGGCCAATGCAAATTCCTTTTCATCTACGAAATACATCTGCAATAGCACCTCTTCCTCGCCTCGTACAAGAGAGACAGCCGATAGCATACCGAGCACCACCTCAAGAAGATCAATTCGCATCGGGTGGATTATTAGGAAGAACATATTCAGTCCGTCAAAAAGCACTGCAGGATCGAGAGAATAGTCTCAAAAATGGATCTTTCACAGATGGTCCAACTCTCATCAATGGCAGCGCTCAATCTCGAACAATGTCGATGCCTACGAAAGCCAAACGTTTAGAAGTAGCTAATACAAGTCTTCAACGCAGTCCAAGCAGTAAAAAAACTAAACCGTTATTGGATTTTACGCCTCAATTTGAAGAGGCACCGCAGTGGAATAAAAAGGGCAAGGGTCATGGTGTAGCGGCTCCTTCAGGGTTATTATTGGTTGAGGCGGCGAATACGCCGGAGAGTGGCTTGAATGATATCCCAAAGGCAAATACAGTGTTTAGGAGAGAAACGACAACTCAGAGACCGAGAACAAGTACGAACGGAAGGGATAGAGGACAGTCGGGGACTAGGGAACCATTTATTAAGGGTGGATTGGTCGAGGGTTCATTGACGGGTGGTGGAAGAGATAGGGGAAGAGTGGGGTATGACTAAGATATTGGAGATGGAAGAGGTATTGAATTTCTTTTGTATGCGATGGATTTTTGGACCTTTGGGGTAGGGATTTGGCAATCAAAACTGGATGGAATTTCTGGCCGAATTGAGAAATTGGCTCGGGGGATATGTTTGGTTCTTTTGCGGGTGTTTATGAACGATTAGATACCAGTGAGATAGAGGAGATACCTAGGTAGCACTTTTGCAACTTTTGGCTCTGGATGTATGCTCGTTGTAGGTATACCAATTTGATGCGTTTATTTAGTTTTTGAATGTCTGAGGGGTTTAGTGTAAGATTTTGTGATTGAGTTTGTATTCTCTCTCTCTCTCTCTCTCTCTGTGTGTGTGTGTGTACGTGTGTGTGAAGATTCTGTATAGAAATTCTTTCTCGAGGAGGGAAGAGGGGAATGTGGGAATGTGGAATAAGGGGTGAGGGGTGAGGGGTGAGCGATGAGTGGTGAGGGGTGAATGAAATGGGGGTACGAGTTTTTATATTATGTATTCATTGTGGTGGATTAGATCTAGATTTTGGCTTTGGTTGAGTTAAGTTGACTTGAGTTGAGTTTTGATTAATTTGATTAGGTATGGTATGGTATGGTATGGTATGGTGTGTATCGTATTTGTATAGTCAAAAAGTATACCTGCCGCCCTCTGCTCACAGGCATGTCCTAGAAGGTGGTATGTACATGGTGATTGGTGGCTCATGTTTCGGTGGAGTGTTGTGTATTTTTTGGACGTATGAGTTTGGATGGATGGATGGGTGGATGGATGGATGATTTGGTGAAGTGGGATTGGGATTGGGATTGGGATTGGGATTGGGATTGGGATTGGGAATGGAGGGGTTTGTTCATTGGTGTGTGTGAGATTGTGAGGTTGTTATGTGTGTGTGTGTATGTGAGATTGTGGGGTTATTTTATGGGGGAGAGGAGGAAGGGAGGAGGAAGGGAGGAGGAAGGGAGGAGGAAGGGAGGAGGAAGGGAGGAGGAAGGGGGAAAGAGGGATATGGAATGAGGGGAGGAGAGGAGGAGGAGGAGAAGAGGAGGAGAAGAGAGGAATATATATTTCATGTATATATATTTCAATCAACCCCATAGGAATTATAGGATGAGATGGATAGGTGGTAGAGTATTCGTATCAGAAAAGAGAAATACCTGAAAGATATCGAAATCGGAAAACGAAAAGAAAAGAAGGGAATTTTTAGTGGGGTATGTATGGGAAGATGGGAAGATGTGCATATCTTGGGATTGATCACAGATTCTTGATTTGTTTTTGTGGTTTGGAGATTGGAGATTGGAGGTTTGAGAGGGGATTGAGAGGGGATTGAGAGGGGATTGAGAGGGGATTGAGAGGGGATTGAATTGAACTGATTGATAGGGACAGTAGTAGTGAGAGTGGTAGTGGTAGAGAGTGGTAGTAAGTGGGTGGGGATATATAATGTAAATGGGAGATGGATATCAGAATGGATATCAGAATGAATCATAAAATATAATTCCTCTGCATCTATCTATCTATCTGAATAGTTCATTGATATCGATATCGATATCAATACCAATAGATCATCGATATTCATACCTAGATTATACAAGTTCCAATCAATCACGAGATTAGCGATGATTAGATAGCGTTATTGTGTATTTGCATATTTAGTTAGTCTTTGTTATATATTGATCTTGGGCTTGGTTTGGGGGGGTTTGATTTGATGGAGGGGTTGAAGGATTGGGGATTGAGGATGAAATTATTTAGTTTATAGGTTTGTATGTATGTAGGTGGTGGTAGGTAGGTAGGTGATAGATAGGTGATAGGTAGGTAATAAATAAGTAATAAATAAGTAATAAATAAGTATTAAATAAGTATTAAATGAGTAATAAATAAATAATAGATAAATAATAGGTAGATAATAGGTAGATAGTAGATAAATGATAGTAAATTGAGTAGCGTTTTTGATCGATTAGATTAGAGATTGGAGGTTGGGATTAGGCATTTTATTTTGTTGTTGTATATCTGAATATTTAGGTACTATTATATTCTACTCGGATTTGATTTGATCGATTTGATTTAACAAAGTGAATGGAAAATGAAATCATTTAGTTCATAGATAGCTAGATTAGGTGATAATAGGTTAGGTAATGTTTAGCCGGTTGGAGGTTGCAGATTTTGTTGCGTATCTGCATATTTAGCCTCTTAATTATATTCCATTTTTATTATCGTTTGATGGAGATGCTAATTAGCTAGCTAGCTAGTCAGTTGCTTGGTTGTATTGATTATGTCGAGTTTATGAACATTCAGAGCTCCAGCTCTAGATAGATTTCCTTCAGCTGTGCAAATTAATTGGAGTAATTATGTTCCTACGAATCGCTGTGGTGAAATTGATGATCAACTTATTTGTTATATCGTATAAGGAGGAGCGTAGGAGGAAGCGAGAGGGGCGAGGTGTATGTATGTGTTGTGTCTTGTAATTATATAATGACATAGGTGTATGGAGGAGTAGGTCTTTACGTTTTGTTAGGAATGATAAGTGATTGATTGTTTGATGATTGTGTTGTTGTTATAAGGGTTGTATTTTCGATTTGTTTACTTAATTATTTAAATAATGATATCTCATTCTTCAAATCTGGTTAATTCTTTATAACTACCAAAGAGAGATCACCATTCTCATTCCGCAAATGTGGATGTAAAAATAATTCTAAGAAACCACACACTCCTAAAAAGATCCAACATACGCTCGCACCCAATAATCCATCAAACAACCTAAACTCCTCCTCCCATCCAAATCCAAATCCAACCCATCGAAACCCTATACAATCCCCTGTCTAGTTCTTTTCCAACCCTTCCTTCTTGTTAGCATTATTATTAGCAACAAAAACCCAACAAATCCATCTGTTGCACATCTACAATTTAGTTCGAAAGACTAATCATCCTTTTCCTCGCTTCATTACCTAGGTACCTATGTCCTATCGCTTTGTTGCGTATCTGATTTTTAGCTTGCATGTACTATTACGATATGGATATGGTAATTTTGATTAGATAGAGGTACTAGAGGGTTAGAGATTCTTTGTTGCACATCTACTTTTTAGTTCGAGGAGCTAGAGACTAGAGAGGTTTTTGTTATGGTGTGGTGTGGTGTGGTGGGCAGGGAAGGAGTGCGGGTTTGTGCATTTGATATTCTAGTTTTATTTTCCTGCGTCGATAGGCATATATTTATCTTATTATAGAGAAACTAGGGTTTGAAAATTCCTTGTTGCACATCTAGTTTTTAGTTCGAGGGACTAGAGAGGTTTTTGTGGTGGTGTGGTGGGAAGGGAAAGGGTGAGAGTTTACGTATTTGATATTCAGCTTGTGTGTACTATTACAGTACTATAAAGATAGTCATATTATTATAGGGAAACCAGGGGTTGGAGATTCTTTGTTGCACATCTTGTTTTTAGTTCGAGGGACTAGAGAGGTTTTTGTGGTAACAAGAAAGGGTAATGGGCGTTTGTTGCTCGTCTGGTTTTTTAGCCTCGATGAGCTTTGAGTGAAGATGCATGTTCATGGTTCTTTTGATCATGCCCCCACGCGGAGATGGGATTTTAGGTACCAGTACAGACGATTATTGTACATTTTAGATTTTAGTTTCAAGACTAGAGATACTTTGAGATTGGTACTATTGGTAAATGATCGAGATGGAAGATTGTGGGAGGCGTTGAGGAGGAATGTGATGAGAGAGTGGGATATTGTTGGTTAGTTGCTTGGTTGGTGATTGATTATCTACCAACTGGTGCTAAATCGCTTGCGGCGGCATTGCTTTGTTTATTTGGTGTTGGATTTGGCGGCGTGGATTTTTAGTCCTGAGGATGATCGCTCGTGATGAGATGCGAATTTGATTCCAGTAGTTTGCTTTTGGGTTGATGTTGGTTGGTATTGTTGCTGATGTTGGCGTTGGTGTGGTCTTGACTCAATCATTTCCATTGCGTTTTGCCGTTATGGTTTTGGTATTGGAGGCTATGTTGTTGTGTAACATGATTATTTTAGCTAATAATGATTCTGAAATTTGCCTAGTTAGTCATACTTTCGCTCATCCGGGATCGCATTAGTAGCTTATAATAGCATAATAACTATAAGCCCTAAAATCACCAACACGTCCCTCGGCCTCACCAATATCACTTTAGGGACATTAGGTACATTAGTTCAGGCCTCTAAGTTCAGGCACTTTAGGCATTCTAGTTAGACGAATTCAAGGCATGATGACCTAGTCTAGTGTTGGATCTCGCTTATCATTAGGGTCAATTATGCTTGCTAGGCGTGCGAGGTTAGGGGTTAGGCGGTAAGAGATGGTAGCTAGGCGGTAACAATAGGCAGGATTGGTACATGGCAACGACGCGCAATGAAGGTAACTAATTTTCCTAGTTGACAACTAAGCTGCAAATATTTTCAAAGCATGAAAATCTCATCTTAATTTATAATTAATTCACGATGGCTCGAGGACTTAAGTCATTGACTAATTGATCCACCTACGTATAACAAACAAAGTTACAACTTATCAGTAACGGTATTATTTTTGTATATTAAGCTATCAACAAACAATGATGTGTATTAGAACTATCGTCGTCAAAGCTAAGTATCCCTAATAATACATCCGATTAGATGCATATGATATGTACGTACAACTCTAACATAGTCATTTGATATAACTTTATTTTCCTCCCATCGTACATGTGCTCCTTACCTCGGCACGTTACTGATTCCCCTTCCTATTCCCCTTTATCGACTGCATGACCGTAAACATCCCAGCTGGCAGCGGCATCATCGTTAAGCCTTAACGTTTTGCCCGGCCCCATGTCCCCACTCCAGCCGTCCTGACCACACATCCCAGTGTTTTGTTTTGTTTCGCATCCAATTAGCCCCCGTTAGCTTCAGCCTTAGCTTCAGCCTTAGCCTCAGCCTTCACTCTGTTAGCCTTGCTTCATGGGTTTACTAGCGAGTATGTTTAGGGGCCTCGGATTTTTGTCCCTGCCAGCGTCAAGTGACCTCTAGTCAGGATTATAGATTAGATATGATCATACTAAAATTCCTGACATGCAACAAACGGCTGGTAATAAATTAACAACTGCAACTAAGTTTCTAGGTGTGCAACAAAAACATCTCGAATGTGGATATTTTGCTTGTGATTCCTGCAGGACTAACAATTAATGCAAAAGCTAAGTTTTGAGGTGTGCAACAATACAATAATGTGATCGCGATAAATGGATATTATTGGCACCAGTATTGATAATGTTACCATGTCTGCAAAGCTAATGGCAAAGCTAAATTTCCAGGTCCGCAACAAAATACTCCTTCTGTGAGCTAATACAAAAGCTAAGTTTTTAGACGTGCAACAGATGACTGATTCTGAGCATGGGGGTATGATTAGGTGAATTATATCTACGGCAAAATTGCAATGTGATCATTTCGGATAGCCCCGAGCTTTATTATGGATATAGATCTATTCGATGTGACAGATATGATATGAATGATTCCATGAATATGCACAAAAATATCACCACCATATCATGAAATTAGAGCGAGTGTGTGGTCTGGTTTCATCTTTCCTGCGATACCCAAATCTGCTTCTCCTCCTACGACGGCAGGGCCCCTTACTGTGATCTATTGTTGAAGGTTAGTAGATGTATACTTGCAAAAGAGGTGAGGTAGATAGTAAGGAATTTTTTTAAAAAAGAGGGAAGTATACCTGTCCAACGGAAAATGTGTCAAAAGTTTGATACTCCTTGGTATCCTTCAAAAAGATCTCGACAGATGGAGGAGGCGCTCCAAAGTGCGAGTATTTCTCTGAACCATCGTCTACTCTGTAATCATATATACCAGTTTGAGATACAGCACCTGCCACCTTTGATGCTGTAAGAGCGTACACAATTCTTGAGCCTGTGTAAATACGCAGATCTGAGAGCATTTCAGCGCTCAAAGGTGTTGACGGTGCACCAACAGGTTCGGAAACGTAAATTAAGCGAAGTTTCCCAGGCGTTGTGCCAATGATTGGGCGAAGATGATCGTACATGCGGGAAAAGACGGTGGCAAGAGGCATAACACCATTCTGTACCAAGGATCGGGTTTGAAACCAGTGGATGACTTGATAGAGTGGGGAAGTTAAATTATCCTTGGTTTCTGCATGGAGTTTCGCGAGAGTGGTGGAAGAAGCAACAACAATCGTTGGGGATGTACCCTTCGTTGCTAGAACGAGATCGGGGTCTTTGATGGCAACAGATGTTAATGCGACGGAAGAATTTGAGTAAAGTGCCGAAAGAGTTAGAATCAAAGGATAGATCTTTGAGAGTGGTTCCGCAGAGAGGAAAAGATCTTTAGATGTGATACGCTGAATAGTGGGTATGGAGGAGAGTTGACCGGAAACACCGGCCACCAGCACTGATTGAGTGTATTCCACGAGTTCTCCATTAGGCCAGAATGCAACGACTTTGTTGGGCTCCTTATCATTCTTGTCAACGACGGGCAGTTCGGAACCTGCATGAGCCTCCTGATCTTGAAGAATCTCTTGCCAGGTAGAAACATTCACAGCTCCGCCGGTACCCTTTGGAATTTCATTCCAGTCCATATGCTTGCTGCCATCATCCACCACCCATATCATTTGCTGCAAAGCGGGGTATGACTTTGTCACTACATCGAATGGGAAAGAACCAACAGCCGCAATGACCGTATCAGCTTTGGACTTTTGTATCAATTCTATTAAGCTTTCGGGAGATTCGTCATATGGTAGAAGTATCGCACTGAGATCGTAGAAGGCACAAGCGAACAACGTTGCGACGTATTCGATAGAGTTGGGTAAGTAAATGGCAACGTTAGTTCCGCCATTTTGCTTGATGTGTTGACCAATCAAATTGATCTGACGAGTAACGTCGGCTGTATCAACATTAGTAAAGCGAAGGTTTTAATTTACAATGCTGTACATACCAAGCTTGTGCGTGACTAGTTTATCGGAACCATATATTGTCATGAGGCTACCAATATCTCCAGTCTCTTTCCCTTCCCTATCGACAGCCCCAGTGATTGCTTTACGCCAGATATCGCGCAAGTCACCATTGCGCCCTGGGGTCCATTTCGAGTCACCCGGGTCTTTGACGTTGAGTCCTGAGTTGAGAGGTATGCCATGGGGGGAAGTGTGATTTCTGAAGACGGCAGATTGCCCTTCTTGTCTGACTGGGGATGCCTGTGATTGACGGGCTAAGAGCATAGGATGTGAATCCGGATCGCGAGATGTTACAATTGTGTAAGCAAAGAAGCCGATGAGAACAGTAACAATTAAGGTTGAATAAAGATCCCAATCGCTGAGAACACCTGTAATGCTCTCATCGAGATAGAGCATGAGATTATCGAACCCCATCTTGAAAGATGTTTTAAAAAACGTATTTGTAGCTACAATAAGTTGAAGGTGTCTTCATGAGTATGAGTATTAACAATTTCTAATACTCGTTTCAAGAGAAACTCCGCGGGCGGGTATTTGGGGTTGCTTGGTGATACGATAGCTTTCTACGGGGCGGGGCGATGATATCCGGCACTAATCAATAGGACCAATCAATGGACAGGGGTACAAAATCGCGCTAATACCAAAGTAGAAGCGCGCCTTGAGCTTTAGCAGAATTCACGATTTCTTGATCAAAACAACTCAGGAAGAACTACCAAGAAAGGTTTTATTTCTTCGATAACCTTCTCGACAAACAACAATGCGAACGTAGATTTAATCGTCAATTCAATTGAAATAATACTAACCATAAAAAACAGGTCAAGTTGGCTTTTCATCAGCATCGAAAGTGAGTAGTATGATCTAAACCCTCTATTTACGTTTGGATTTGACATGGTTGCTAACGGGTACAACTAGGAGCTTACCAACCTCCCGACAAAGCTTAAAGGCTTTGTATAATCTCAAAGATGTCTACAATGATACGTACCCCTACTACACCAGCAGCCCAACGATCATCACCAGCGTCGGCGAGAAAGTCGGGGTTTGGAGAACCACAACCATCTACACCGCAGACTGGAACTTGGAAACACCCCAAATTTGATGAGATCGCAAGACGACAGAATGTGGCCACTTTTACAGATCAAAACATGAGGCGACTTCTATGGAATGGTGTGGGATTTGTTGTGGTATGGTACTTTGGACAAACACTTTGGAGAACGTAGGTACACCAGATCCAGAATGCAATAATATGTGCTAAGTGTGATATCAGCTTCCCTGGTTATTTCTTCGGCGAAGCGTTATTTCCAATGTTTGCGTCCTGGAGCTTTCGAATAATACAATTCTGCCTCGTTTTCAACATTGTTGTTGCACTTCGCCCATTCTATACCAAACGAGACAACATGGAAGATATACCTCTGACGCCTGCTCAACGAAAACTTCTTGGGTTGAAACCTAGTTCAAGACCACCTACTCCAGGCTCGGAGTATGTTACTCCACCGAGATATAGGAGGACGTCAACACCTCTGAGCAGCTCGCCTGCGAATCGAAGAGGGAGCCCAGCTTCTGGAAGTCCTTCTGGAAAACGATCTGAAAGTCCACACACTCAAGACGGTCTGGAAAGCCTGATTAATCCACTGGGGGCAGTCTATTCGCCAGGTGCAAGTCCCTTGTTACAGAAGACTCTCATGAGTGGAAGTGGTAACCGAAGGTCTTCATATGGCTCAAATCCTCTCGGTCGATCGATTGGGGATCCTGGTACACCAAGTCCATTAGGTGTTGCGAAACCGTCAAGTGTTGGGTTAAATAACAAATGGCTTTACGAGAAGGGAAGGAGAAATTCAGGCAATGCCCGATTGTATACATAGATTTTAGACTTGATGGATTGTGGATATAGATAGATACCCTTGTGGCCCGCGTTACTTTGACATGCACCTGCAGTATTGAAATGTTGTATTAAACACTGTCCTGATGATTGTTGGTTTGCCTCAAGACGCTATTTAATTGAGTATGTGATTCGGAAAATTTCATGTTTTGTTTCGTGGTTTCTGTGATATCTATAAATCTTCGCTAGCACGTGAAGATTGGCTCCAGTGAAGGCTATCTTATCGTCCAGTACAAAGAAGCTTCGTCAACAATCTAGAACATTTATTACATACATATCAAACAACGGCCACAACTCCAGCTCCAGATGCAAAACACAATTAAGGATGGGAGCTTCCGACTCGAAACTAGTATTTAAGAAGGGTATCTTCCGACTTTCAGAAGATAAGATCATTCCTGCCGATGACCCATACTGGGCTTCTGTGAGTTGATCGCACATCCTCAGCTGGAGTTATTACTGATTGAGCCTTGTATAGTTTTGGGAGTTGCCAGAATCCACAGAAGACATTTTCAGTCTCTTCTCCCCTGCAGATATTCGAAGAACTCGCGATACGGCGTTAGAGAACCTAGAGACTCTAATATTAGCAATAACCAGCCGACTTTTTGTTCTCCGCCATCACCCCTCATTCCCTCATCCAGAGTTTGCTCCGGAAAGAGATGCATTGAATTGCATTCGAATCCTTACACGCATTCTGCCATACGTTTACGAAGCCGAAAAACTACAATCATGGGAGGAGACATTCTTTTGGGGTGTGAGGAGGAAGCGGACACGGTACATAGTCGCAGAATGATGTTGGTTGATTCAGTCACTGACTGTATTGCAGCAAGGCAGCTCTCGCCCGAGACGTGATATTTGATGAATCTCAGGAAGAACTACAGAAACTCGAAGCTGCGGCGCAAGAATTTGAAGAGGTCAAGCCTTTGGCAGAAGAATTGATCGACACCTTGATCGATTTGTTGTTCTTTGCAGACTTTACCCTCCCCAAGCCGCAGAATAGTAAGAACAAAGTATCGTATGCCATCTGGCAAAGCGGAGTAGGATGCAATACACCAGTCGGCACTAGTAAAGAATTTGAGAACAACCGCACCGAGATATTAAGATTGCTCTTGACTTTAACCAGTCAGAGTATGTATATGTCGGCAAACTTACTTCCTGTGCAAGGAGTAAAAGCCATCACATATATTGCTACTTGTCCAGACAAGCAGGTTGTGTTATCTGTATTGTGCTCTCTACTGAACACGGTAAGGTCATACTATCCTCATTTATAACCAAATACTAACACGCATGAAGACTTTGAAATACAACCCAGCAAAATGGCAAGTGCCTTATAATGTACAAGTTTTCAAAGACCCAAAACAGATTCTAGTCACATATGCATTGCAGGTCAGTCAGTATATTATCCATTGATTTCAGAATCTGATGTTCGAACCTCGTAGTTTCTGCTTGCCATTCTCCTATATCCAATACCCGAATCCGGCCCTGCTCAAACCAAGAAAAGTAAGATATTGATATAGTTCTGCCTGTAGATTTCAATTGACATTGTTAGATTATTTCCGACACTTTCTTGGTCGTTTACATAGGCCACAAGATTTTCAATTCATTGTAGATGGTATGACAAGAATCTTGAACCAGCCTATGAATACTACGAGCTCCTATATTCCAGGAAATCAATCATACGCAAAATGTGCTTCGGAGATGATCATGTTATTCTGGGAAATCACCCAATGCAATAAACGATTCAGGTCGTTTTTGATTGATACTGATCGATCACACGATTTCGTTATTCTAATCATATTCTATTCTCTTGAATATAGACTAGATGCCTCCAAACAAGGAGTTGTACGGATGTGTATTTTCATCTTACAGACCTTAAGTGTGGAACCAAACTTTGGCAAGAATCTTAACAAGAGATTTGAGGCCCAGGATACTTTACCGCCCAGTATCAGACTTCAGTCATTCAATGGGACATATGCCGATTTCCTCATACAAGTAGGTTTTCTTTGGAAGCTAATACTGCAACACTGACGAAGAACAGTCAATTTACAACATAATAACAACGAGTCAAGGAAAACTCACAGCCATATATCCTGCCTTATTAGCAGTGATAAATAACATCGCTGCTTATCTGGAGGATATCAGTGCTCCCACATCTTCAAAACTCCTGCAGTTGTTTGCGTCCATGTCATCACCCGGATTCCTTTTATCGAACGACAGTAATCATGATCTCCTTCAGTCTCTTTTGGAGAGTATGAATGCTATCATCGAGCACCAGTATACTAGTGAGTTACCCCAGTATTGTTACTTGTTTTGCGAAAATAAGATACTGATTGTCCATCTAGAAAACCCTAATTTTGTGTACGCTATTCTGAGAAATAAGAAGAAATTTGAAGGTATGGTTTCACTCCTCATATTTTGAATGCCAACTGACTCTGGATCAGCCTTACGACATTTTACTTTGGAAAGTGGTCAAGAAGAGATAGAAAGAAGAAACAGGCGAAGGAAAGAACGTCTAGCGGAATCAGGAGACGTAGACAGTAGGAGAGGCTCCGCGGATAGTATACGGAGCCCATCTATAAGTCATCCACGAGGGGCATCAGCACTTAGCAATGTGCCAGAGGAGGATACGTTTGCTATTGGAGACGATGACGATGAAGATAGCGACGGTGAAGAACGTCCTACTCCAGCAGCATCACCTCCCATAGACCACCCTTCAAGGGCCTCATCGATATCCTCAAGTATTGACGACACAGTCCCTACCCAACTACGGGGAATGTCAGAAAAGGCCAGGGGGAAAATGCCCGGTACGTATTTCTGCATCTGGTTGCCGAATAAGTTACTAACTAGCGACAGCTGGCATGCCCACCTTCTCTAGGCACAACAGCACAACGAGCCTAAGTAGCTACGCAGCATTTTCATCGAGCGGTGCATTTGAACCTACGCCTCAGTGGATAGAGACTTGGCTTCCAGAACTTCCACTTCATACAATCTTAACACTCATTGATCAAATTGATTCTCTCCTCTCGAACCCTAATAATCCTTCTGATACACCTTCAAATAATATTCTCCGCACCATTCAAAAAGCCGAAATAAGAGGAATCGAGACTACAGCCATTCGTATTCATTCTTTTGAGTGGACGCCGTTGTCGCTTGGTTGGTACGAATCCCTACTATGGGCATTTGTATTCACATCTGAAATGCAGGTTGCGAAGGGTACGATAGGTGTTTGGAATGGAACAGCAATAAAACTGTTTAGAGTTCAAGAAGTAGCAGCACATGGACCTACGTTCAGCTCTCCGAGGGGTGCAGTTGACGCTGTGGGTAGCAATATTGTGAGTAGGCTTGGTAGCATGAATTTGAGGGGTGTGGCACAAGGCGGTACGGCTTCAACCCAGTCAGGTAGCAGTGGCGGCATTGGAGGAGGCATTGTAAGGACAGGCACTGGAGGATCTTCTAGAAACGAATCGCCGTTAGGGGGTAGGAGTGCGATTATTTGATTGATCGGCAATAGATTAGCATGTTAGGTATCATACACGGCAGGGTTTGTTGGCATACATGCATGCAATTTGTCAAATCACATGCGATAATCTCTTCAGCGTTGGCGTATAGGAAGAGAAAAAGAGACTAGGCGAGTCACGTATAAGATACACTGATAGCAATAAGGAACCTTTGTGCCCTATTTTAGACATACTAGCTCCGATTAAAAAGGTTGTTTCTCCTTTCTTTCAGTGGAAAAAGCGCCACATATAATGTAATCACAATACAACCTATGAATTATCTTTTAAATGTCCAGAATATCAGGTTGGATTTAGTGCACATGTGTTTCTAGTGCAGATCTTGATGATCCTCAACACTCAAGATAAGCCAGAAGATCTGAAGTACTGTATGAGATGTGGCTGTGTATTCTATCGGTTAGTAATCATTTCTTACTTGATGTTTCCGTGGTCTGAACTTGTGTTTCCTGTCCAGTCACTCTGCTTGATCTTCACGATCGACAAATTCTAGAATATGCAAAACGGGCAGAAGTGTGGCTGTGCCTGAAGATTATTCCTGAGGTAGGTGCTCCAGCGCATTTCATAGGTTGCACGTGGATGTTGGGAGCTTACGCCACACCTGTGGCTTAAGCTTTCTATTAGCTGAGCTCCTTTCTGATGATGTGTGAATATTCAATTCTTGGGATATTAAAGAAAGATAACATATCGCTTGAAGTTCGAAGGTGAAATTTGGATACTTTTTATTCTGCGTTTCAATTTTGATGCTGGAGAAGAGTCTCTTGAAACTTTTGCTTCTTATCTAAACAGAGAGGGAAATTGTGATTTTGTTTCTAATCTGCACGCGCGCGCAAATAAAATACACTACATACTGTGCATACATCACTTGGAAGCCCGAGGAAGGTATTGGGCAAAGTAAAAGATAATGGAAATGGGAAGAAGCGCGGCACTTCCTAGTGTTGCGGAGCATGCGCATGAGAGAGAGGCTACGGGAACGGGGGTAGCGGAAGAGGTGATAAAGAAATATAGAGTTCATGTGAGTACGCTTTGAATCATTTTCACCCCTTTTTATGGGCACTAGAATGGCGCATCAGGTTTGAGTTGGAGATCATCAGTGGCATGTGAACATGGGACGGGGGAGAGCTAAAGTAATGGGGACTAATAGCAAAATAATAGGTTAGTTCGAAATATCTTGATCTAACAAAGAAGAAATTGGAATTGACGCGATTGCCGCACGAAAGGCGAGGGGAAGAGGAGGGCAAAAGTGGAGGGGATGGCGAGAGTGAGCAATTGAATGAAGAGGGTGTGGTGACCAAGAAGGAGATTGAGGGCTTGGTTGATTATTGGTACGCTTACTTCAGATTATTGTCCGTTATCTGTTACAGGACTGGAGACTGTAATAATGAATAGGACAGGCAAAGGCTAACATACGATTATACGCAAAGGCTAGAAAACTATTCCTGGCGCACAAGGGAGAATTATTATAATTCCACATACCCGCAATATCGCACTACATTCACGATTCCGAAGTCTAACACCAATGCTCCAGAAGGCTCGAGTCAATCGCTACGCATTCATTTTATACACATACGCAGTTCTCGCGCAAATGCAGTTCCGCTATTGTTGGTTCCAAGTTTTCCGAACAGCAATTTGAGTTTAGATATAGAAGGGTTGAGTAAAGAGTTATGCGAGCCAGAGATTTTGGGAGAGGACGTTCAAGAATACGGAATCGGACAGAGACGGGGACATAAACAAGCTTTTGACGTTGTGATACCATCAATACCAGGCACGGGATTCAGCGATGAGATACCTGGATCTAGAGCAGATGTTATGGGGGAGACAGCTAGATTATTTGGGCAATTGATGAAAAGGTTAGGTTATGAAAATTATATTGCATCAATGATGGGGTCTGGGCGAGAGAAGGGTGGGGAAGTGGATTATCATCTAGGCAGAGGGATTGGTGACCTGGAAGGTTGTAGAGGTGTGCATTTGATCGAACCAAGATGGGGAGTTCCGACTGTGAAAGAAGGAGTTTGGGATTGGGTAAGGTGGAAGGTGGCATTATTTTTTCACGCGGGAGTTTGGGGGTATGAAGAAGGGGATTGGAGGAACTTGAGTTTGCAGATGAGGAAAAAGGAACATAGAAGCCCGACGAGAATTTCCTTGTTGAGTGGGAAGAAGAGGAGAATGGGATATGGAGCCGTTACGAGTATTGGCTTGAGAGAACCAGATGCAATAGCTTACGCGCTTTGTGATTCTCCAGTCGGCCTATTGAGTTTTGTTGCAACAGCGCTCAAGAAGAAGAATCCGAAGCATCAATTGAGCAAAGAGAAAATTATCGATCTTTGTCAATTATGTTGGTTGCCTGGACCTGAAGCCTCGTTGCGATATTATGCAAACGCAATACAAGAAAGTGAGCAGTCAGAAGGAGAAAAGAGGAACCGCAAAAGACAAAGGGTAGCAATAACGGTGTTTAATGGAGATGAAGGTTCTGTTGGATATAGTCCTCCTGCTTGGGGAATGGGCATACACGAAATTGTTTTCGTTCAAAGGGTTAGTGGAAAGGCCGGACTTTTGGAATGGGAGAGATCGAATGTTATCTTTGAGGGTATTCGTGGCTTGGCAAAAGAGGTAATAAGATTGGATGACAAAATTCAGCTGCGAAGATTGGAAGGAGTAGTTGTTGATGGGGGATTGGAACATCTTGAATCCAGTCATGGTATGCAACTAGATGTTGAGAGTCCGGATACAATTGTTGCAGGTTAAGGTCATGATGGTGTAAACCGAACGCGAAAATCAGAAAATCGGATCAGGCCAACATTGAAAAGACAAGAGGTCGACGATACGGTGGATATAATAAAAGACGAAAAGGATATGTGGGTTAGAGTGCTAATGTGGGAACGATCTGTTTTTGAGATACCAAGGGAATGTTTACTTATACGCATACAAATTTCTTTGATAAATTAATGTTCATATACGACTCGCTGTCAAGCGCCAAAATACATGTGAAACCACCTACGTGAAAAACACATTAAGTGCCAAGACATCGGGCTGACCCCAAAAAACTGACGCCCGCGTTTGTTGGTAAACGGGAGAAGTGCGATCGACCCGGTCTCGGGCTGACAAGGACATTGCAGATAAATCGAAGCTTTTTTCTCCACAGTGCAGTGAAACGTGCTCGGGAAAGTATCTTGGTTGGAGGCCTTTCCTTACTGATCCTTCACATTGTTGGAGATGTGATATCAACAAGATTGTCCAATGTGATCTGTCATGTATGGAAGGCTTAGTTTTGCTGCTCCCTCGAGACCAGCAGGGCGCCAAGAATTATTGGAGGCCTTGCGGTGCGAGTTTGTGCCCCTCAAGATTGGCATAGGCGATGGCTATGGGGTGTCCTGGTGTAACTCTTAGGCGGTTTGTACCGAGGAGTGTAGGTTGTTTCATGGCTACAATATCGAGATTACCAGCAAAGTCGTGTTGCTTTGTGCTAGGACCTTGACGTGCCAAAGTGCAGCTTTGACTGGCCCGGCCGTGTCAATATGTAGCAATTTACAACGGTGAAAAGGAAACCAATAGGGGAAAGCCAAATGCTTGTTAATAATAGGTGGCTGAATCCTGTAAGCTAGCTGGCTGCTTGGTTCTATACTTCCATCTCTCTCAAATTGTCTCGAGGTAAGGGGTAGAACTCTCCAGAGAAATCAAACGGAACATCATCAAACAATAATATATGAAACCTTGGCCACGGTAATGCAGGCTCCCATGCTTAATGATGCATGCTTCAAAATTCGATGATTTCTTATCTGACGTTTGAAGTACCGGTGTAAGATCTGCAACTGCGCAATAGGAAATTTACTCCAAATGTGGTACTCTTCCCGAGGGAAACGAACCAGAATGGCTGGGGTAGTGAGTACGTACGTCGAGCGTACATGCCAGCTTTAATGTTATCTGGAGGTCAGAGAGAAACAAGGGATTGAGTAATAAAAGGACTATCTACAGCGAATCTTCATCAAGAACATGGTTATAATCATCGAGGGTACAACAATTGTTGGATATCACATCATCTTGCCATGGTCATTAGCGAATAAAAGATGCCCAAGTTTTGGACCTCCAGTTATTCTGTCAATTATGGAATACCTAGTTATAGTAAACGAATGTGTCAGAAAGTAAATGCATCGCGGTAAATAGCCGCCATCATCTAATCGTTGATTCGAAGGTCGAAGATCTTCCAAGGACTAGAACATGTAAGAATGATTTTTTTTTCTGTTCTACGACCCATCAACCGTTTTCTGCAGGGAAGTGAAAACAATTTTTATTTCTTTGCCTACTTATCATGAGGCTAGAGAAAAGGTTAACATTGTGGACTTTAGCTAGTACAGCTACCACACCACACAAACCAACAATCTTTCTAGCTGGCCCATAGGAAAACCTTATTTTTTATTCCAATTCTTTCCCAATTGTACATAATATAACATACAGACTATTCACCCCCGGTTGCTCGTATCATATCAATCTCCTCTTCGTCATCCTAGTCTCCTCACCTTCTTCGTCTTCCTCGTCCACTTTCTCTTCTCCTTTGTGCCCTTTCTGTTTCTTATACTATCACACAACACTTCATATTTCATATTCCATCGTGACCTGTCGAATTGTACCAAGTTCTCAGGGGATTTTGTCCAACAATTATCCAATTGAGGTGTTGTGATCGGGGTTGACAGACAAAGCTAAAGATTCATCACGACCAGTGTGCTTTCCTGCCAAGTGTTGATAAGACTAACAAAGACCAATCTCAAACCTCGTCATTTTTAATCTTTGAAAGCTTCTTTCCCCTTTTGCTTCGCCACATTATACAACAAACCGTCCGAGGAGTCTATCGCAGACTTCCTTCGCGACTTCCTCGGGTCTGCGACCCTTATACAATGCATTCCGTGCAAACGGGGATTTCCAACTATTCATCAAACTCGAGCAGCTGATAATTTTAATATCTTCTGCGGAGCGCTGCCAACACTGCTTGGTCGAACTTTTCCTTCAGAACCGCAAAGATGTTCACCCTTCTGCTAGAACTATGGCAACATATTGCGGCTCTCAAGCCATCTTTTATTTCCAAAAGCCCCCATTTCAATTTCATCACTGTACATTGTAAGTTCAGAGAGACACAGATAATGGAAAACTCCGCATCGTGTAACGACACTAACTTAACATCATGAAAAGATTTCTGGATCATTGGAATGACACTGCTCGGTTCTATCTGTTTATATATTCGAGGAGGAATACCTTACATAGATGCGCTATTCTTCGCAAGTGGTTGTGCAACCCAAAGTGGATTGAACACTATCAACATTAACACCCTCAACACATGGCAGCAAATTGTCCTATACTTAATACCGATATTCACGAACCCAATCACGATCAATTCCTTTGTCGTTTTCCTTCGATTATACTGGTTCGAAAAACGATTCCAGCACATTGCCGCCCAAAACAAGAGAAACCGAAGGAGTATCGCCAAATCATTCTCGAGATCGAGAACAACTGGTGCGGATACTGTAGATGCGGAGAAAGGTGTAAATGGCAGAAACATTGTTGTAATGCATGGCACGACAAGAGCGAATGTTATGCGCGACAATCGGGATGCTATTGATGATATCCAAGCAGCAATTGAGAAAGAAAAGGCGCTAAACAAGGCAGATGCTGTCAATGGTTCTGGAAGTAGTAATATATCAAGTACGGAGACCGCGAACGATCCCAGTCCTACTTCACATCACACACAAATTAAATTTGCCGATCAAGTAAAGAGGAGTAATGGACTGGCCGATGAAGAGCTGCGATTACCAGTTCGTCGTAGGGATGAAGATCATATTGCCTTTTTAGAACGTCAAAGAAATCCAGAAGACAGGACTATTCTTCGAATTCCCGGACCAAGAGATGCAGACGCTGGTGTTGCTCCACAAACCGTTGAAGAGGAGGAAGAAGATCCGGTTGTTAGGACATTATCTCGCCGAGGTTCCATGTATTCTCGAAGGGGAAGCCATGATCGTGGCACTTTGAATGGAGAGTCGCAGTGGCAAGACCATTATCCCTCAAGGAAGCGTAATGTTACAATCGAAGTTCCAACACATCCTAAAGTTGAGCGGGCGGTGGATGATGTGAAAGCTGCAGGCGCTACCATGAAGGGTGTCATGAGATTTCGCAACAACAGAAACGCCGAGGGCATCGAAGCCACGGAGACTCAGGGAAATGGAAATGGCGCAGTCATGTCGAGATTGAAGTCAAGAGCTCCAACATTTCAAAGCATCAAAACAGCTCTTACTGGCGAAAAAGAGGACCCTACTCCTTATTTGAGTTGGGCACCAACCATCGGTCGTAACTCAGCCTTCGTTGATCTCACCGAGCAACAAAGAGAAGAACTCGGTGGAATCGAATACAGATCACTGAAATCTTTGGCTTTAATTTTGTCTTGTTATTTCCTGGGATTTAGTATATTTGCTGTTGTTTGTCTATTGCCCTGGATTCTTAATAGCCGAACCTATGGCTCAATAGTCGAGCAAGATGGTCAGGGCAGAGTTTGGTGGAGTATATTCACAGCTAGTTCTGCTTTTACGGATCTGGGATTTACTCTCACCCCTGACAGCATGATCTCTTTCAATACTGCTATTTGGCCACTCTTGCTGATGTCATTTCTGATTATCATTGGCAACACGGGGTTTCCGATCATGCTGAGATTCATCATTTGGGTCACCACATTGTGGGTGCCCAGAAATAGTGCGGTTTGGGAGGAATTGAGATTTTTACTAGACCATCCTCGTCGATGTTTTACGCTACTTTTTCCAAGTAAGGCGACTTGGTGGCTGTTTTGGATTCTTGTAATATTGAACGGGGTCGACTTACTGTTCTTCATTATTCTTGATGTAAGTTTTCCCATCCCTCGTGGTATTGTACTTTGCTGATGGCTTATTTTAGCTCGGCAATTCTGTTGTGACTGATCTGCCAGTAAACATTCGCGTTCTCGATGGTTGGTTCCAAGCTGCTTCCACAAGAACAGCTGGGTTTGGAGTTGTCAATCTTGCGGAACTTCATCCTGCCATCCAGGTTTCTTATCTAATCATGATGTATATTTCTGTTCTTCCTATTGCCATTTCTGTTCGTCGTACGAACGTTTATGAGGAAAAGTCACTGGGTATTTACGGATCGCCAACAGAAGAGAATGAGGACGAGGGCGAGCCATCTTACGTGGGTGCCCATCTTCGAAGACAATTGTCTTTCGATTTGTGGTATATTTTCTTGGGCCTTTTTATCATTTCAATCGCTGAAGGCAGCCGCCTCCAAGGTACTGATCCATCTATTAATATGTTTTCTGTCTTGTTTGAGATTGTCAGTGCCTACGGTACAGTTGGTCTGAGTCTAGGATATCCGGGAATTGATGCCTCTTTATCTGCCGAATTCAATGTTGTCTCGAAACTTGTCATTATTGCGATGCAAATTCGTGGGCGCCATCGTGGTCTTCCGTACGAGCTCGATCGCGCCATCTTGTTGCCAAGCGAGCATTTAGCAGAAAAAGAAGCTCTGGATGCAGCACAACGAGTTCACCGTCGGAATTCCAATGCGACAGCTGTTAGCAATGGAACAGATCTCGCGACTGTCAATACTGGCGTTCAAAGAGTCAATACGGAGCGTCAAGCCCCATCAACGAACTTCCTCAGCAGTCTTCTTCACCCAGGCCCGACTATTCCAAACAGCCATCGGAATCAAGGTACGACTCACGTTAGGCGGCACAGCATAGCAACACCAGAAAGGGGACGAAGTGTCAGTCCAAAAGCTAGTGGTGGCATCTTCTCCAAATGGAACAGCTCCGATAAACATCAGAATAATGTGGATAAGAAAATATCCGAATAATCGAGATAAGTTTGGAAGGGAGATATGAATCAATTGTACAAAAAAATAGTTGTGGGACAAAAGCACTGGGCATTGTTTCTTTTTTAAAAGGGGGAGGCTGCGAGAATATGGGATGCTACTACGATATCATGATACCTTAGATCGAATTTGCTTTTTGGGGCATATGTTTTGATGATTTTGGAGTTAGTACGTTGATGGGTTTATAGATACGCAGGTACGGGTAGCGTTGTCATTATTGTGTTTGGGCATGTTGGGGAACTCAATGGAGTGTAGCGGAGCGTGGGTAAATGAAACTTCAGTCTGGAGGTTCGGGATTTGGGTTACATATAACGGCATGCATAGGTGTTCTGGGAGTTTTCATGGTATATGATACATATCGGCCTGAACTTGTGTAGATAGGTATGAAGATTGCATGGCTTTGAATATTAATTACACATGATTTTTGCACTTCCTTGACTTTTATTAGGCGCTTGAAAAAAGAACTATGAGAATGTATCTACTAAGTCTACTTGTCACTTTCACGGCAAACCCTCACTCGCTCGACAGTCGGTCTACACCTGCTGATTATGTAGGCGGGCACTCCAATTGAAATACATATAGATGCTTGTGACGTATCGATTGACAGTTAATGGGAACTTGAATATATCATGCATATAATGAATGTGCGAGTAATGAAAGGAAAATGAAGGTCATCAAAACAATATCAAATGTGATATGAGACCAATGGTCATCAAAACTCCTAGGCATCAACTGTTTAAGTCGCTTGTCTACATGTTTCTCAACATCCCCGAGCCAAAGAATGATGAATCGAGAAGCGGGGTATTGTGTTGGGGTGAATTGTAGATTTTTATACTGTCTGTTTCGTTCAGGGTATCAAATAGTTTGGACTGCGGTCTAGCAATTAGAAACTTTGGGACATTCAATCACTTTCGAATATTGAAATTGGTTTGGGGTTTAAGGCACTTTTAGGGATTGGAATGATGTTACATATTGAAATACTTTTCATTGTCAAATTGATTTGAAACATTGGATCTATGAAATCTATAATGGTCATGATAAATAGGTATGCCTGTCGGGTGGTACTTCTCGATTCTTGTTGATTTCTTGATGCTTTTCATGGTGATGACTGTTCATCTATTCGTGTGTTTTAGAGTGTGAGATTCACTTCTGAAGAGTATAATTGAGTTTTGTTTCTAAGATGAGAGATGAGAGAGGGAAGATGGTGACATTGTTAGGGGACTTCAACGATTGGTTGGGATCTTTACGGTATTTTATAACAAAGGGGTTAGTCGGTCTCCGAAGCGAAGTTTCTGTGGAAGAATTGGGTGTGGCGGGGTGTGTAGTGAAGTGGCCCGGGGAGTGTAGTAGGTGAGTGTTAGCTTTGGCGTGTGAATGAAGGAGGGTAAGGCTTGATGTTTGAGGTGAGTAGTGGGGGGGAATGAGGAGGTGTGTAGCTGGAAAGTAATGAGAGAGGGTGAGGGTTTGTAGTTAAGAGGGGGGCGCGTGAATTCTTGGCAGAGCGAGGGGAAGGAAATATAGCATAGGGTTTGCTTGCTAGGCTAAATCACTAATAAGTTATATATAGTAAGACTGTATATTAGAATGAGAGTATAGGAATGATTGAATGATACATATTGAAACAATTGTTATATGGGAGCTGGCGTCCTGGTCATTTTAAAAGTGCTTATGCCTCAAAGTAAGAGTGAGAGTAAGAGTATAGACACAAAAGGAAAACCCTATATAATCCCTCCTTCTTTTCTCTCGAGTCTTTTGATTGCTTTGATCCATATTATATAATCACGCCCACACTTTTGTGTTGTTATACAGTTCTAGTATACTGTGAAATCATATGATTTAGTCTAGTATAAAAAACCCATACCTTTACATATATTACATATGAGCTGACGCTTGCGTTATTTTAAAGGTCTTATAACTGAGAGTAAAATGATAGATACAAAGAAGAAATATCTTGAATCCCTCTTTTAAACTTTAGGATTATCCCATATCGTATCATTTAATCTTCAGACTCCAGGTGCGCCAGATTGTAGACGAGGAATAGGGAATTCATTTTCCAATAATAAAGGCTCGCAAATAGTTCAGCGTAACTGTAAGTACACTTTGTATGGCGAGGTGTCTGAATTGAAATGGAAACTGTTGGTTTGAGAAGAGTATGGATGATGTAGGACCTATAATGTAGGTTCTAGTTGTCAATGTGTATTGAATCTAAAGAGCCAGCTATGTACAGAATAAGTAATCCTTCAATAGGCCTTGCTGTAGGACTAGCTCCTTTATGACTTAAACGCCATTCATTCACTATTTGTTCACACAGAAACCAAATGAATTTAAACACAAAGGTAGTAACTATGAAAAATGCGATTCTTAGGATGAAAATAAGTTCAAGACCTGGAAGTTAATTTTATTCAGGCGAACAAAAAGGTGTGCAGGCAAGCAACACATCCTACGCAAGCCGAAAACAGCATGAAGAGCATCATAAAACTCCTCAAATCACCTAGAACCATCCTCTGTCTCTCAACAATGACATCAACTACCGTCTTACTCAGCTCCTTACCCCTCCATCCATCCCTCCTCGCACACGGCCTTACCGGATTCGGCAAACATCGCCCCTTATTATCCTCCACAACAAAGTAATCCTGTACCAATGTCTTTCCCTCCAGATATAGCGTCCGCAGCCTGTCACTACAGAGCCCCAAATTCCACGTGTAGCACGCGCCCTCAAGGGGAAATGGCGGTGACTCGCCCGAATGCTCCCAATGTTTGTACATGTGTCCGGTGCTATACCCGGAGGCTGGAACGGTTCCAGAAGCGATGTCGAGCCCATTTATGGCACGCTGGAAAATCGTTTGTGCCAGTTGAGGTTGTTGCAGCCCTACGTTGTGGCTGGCGGAGTACACTCGGATGAAAGATAGATTACCTGCCTGCCGAACTTGTGCGCCCACGGGGTACCCTGGGAGTGAGACGTCGGCAATGCCGGCGGAGGAGAAGTCGTGAGAATAACTGAAGGGAATAGCGTGCGAGACAGCTTCGCCGCCGAGCCCTGTGCGATAATAATTAGCATCCGATTAATAATGATGAGGATCTACACGTTGGTTATTTCTTACAATTGCAGGCAAAGTCTCGATCTCCGTACACCATGGTTACGGGCACTCCAGCGTCCATTATACTTGCGAGTGCCTCGAGAGATCCCCCTTTGACATTATCACCTGTCAAGGAAAACGCCTGAGCGACCACCGGTGCGTTTGCGGAAAAGTTCACGTGCACACCGAGGGCGTCTTGTACGTGTTTCTGGTTCAGGTACCCAAGATATGTCTCAGAGAGGGGATTGGCAAGGAGATTTTCTGGGTACGCGATATCGAAATAGCTTCTACCCGTGGCGACGCTGGCGACGTGCTTGCCGCAGTACTGATTGGCTTCACGACAAATGTCGTCAACATTGCTTGAGGCGCTTAGGGTGCGGTCAGCAGCTGTCGAAACATTTCGGCAGGCTTGAATCTTTGCGAGGCAGCCGTTGCTTTTCTTGAAGTTATGTATAGCTGTCAGGTAGCCTGCCTGGTCCGTGAGAGGGGCGCTGTAGTTATTCTTGAGCGCCATTTCGGGGTAGTAAGGAAGCTGAGTGGGACCATCGATACATGCGTTGGTCATGCCCAGAGTTCCGATGTTCAGTGGAATAAACTGGTCTTGGTCCAGCTTACCTTGGCTGTGACGTTCATTTTGAAGCAAAGCGTATTGGATGAGTTTTGGAACGAAATGGCCGCCATACGAAGAAGTCCAGAAATTTATCTAGATGTTGTGAGGAAGGGCTTCTCTAAAAAGTTTGCTTATTATGACCGTACCTTATTATTCGAAGACTCTCTTTTGCCGAACTTCTGCATCCACACTTGGAGGAAGAACCATGTGCTGCGAGCCACCGCTTGCGTGCTGTTTGCGGTGTTGTGCGGATTATGACTTGAAAACAATCCTCGTCGCGATCCAGACGCGAGTTCCGTTGGGGTCTCTGTTGAATTCCTGTCCAACACCAGATTATCATTGGCATCAAGAACGCCGGGTTCAGCGAAATCGTAGCTAAAGCCTTGAATCAGGTCAGTGATATCTCTATACAAAGTGGAAGACATTTCTTACCTGTTTGTACAGGCTGGTCAATATAAAGGATGTCTGAATGTTCATTCCAAGAGAATCGATTGTTAGAGGTACTGTTACTGTCTGAATTGACTCTACATGGCCCGTTTTCACGGAACAAGGACATTACTGCAAAGGAGATGAGTTATAATCTTAAAAGCTACAAACGTGTCGCAAGTCTTACAACTGGAAGCTCCTGGCCCGCCCATAACTGCGGATTGTCAGCCCACAGTCCATGTCTCTTTCTTTATACACTCACAATATACTGTCAGTGGTGAATCGGCCCTCTTCTTCCGGTTCTGGAAGTACCAGAAGAAGATATTGACGGGATAATTCTTAGTGGAATCGATGCCATACTCCTTCAGAACTCCAGACTGTAGTCGAATATATCCAGAATGGCTCTCTACACCCGGCGCTTCCTCACATAGTGAAACTGGCTTTGAGTCAACACGGATGTCGTCTCGAAGTCTCAGGGAGAGTGTCAGAACAGGACTCAGATTGAATAGAATCAAAAGGAAACTATAAACTAGCCCATACACCGAAGAGCAAGGCATGACAATCATGGTGATGCTATTGCGCCGTCAATGAAAGATGAACAATGCACATCCAAAATGCGCATATGCTTCGGGGCCACCGCAGTCCAGACAGCACGGCGTAGTGACGATCAGAGTTCACCCTACTTTCCGTCCTTCAAGGCTATCCCGCGGTGACCCTCCTTGGCACGAAAGTAGCTGGCAAGCGCGTATGCGTTAGCGTCATGGCGAGCGCCAGCCTTGACATTTGTAATATGCATATGATATACGAAGTGTACTTGCACATTCTCTGTTTCTTACAGGTCTGGTTCCAACAGTGCATATGGGTATTACCGGTCTAGTCTTAATTCGGTAATCGGCCCCACTAGGGTCAGAATCCCTACTCGTGCGGCCGGAAAGTATACAGCTCCTGCCTCAATAGGATTAAACCATTGCAGGGGAGCCCTCTAGTGCCTGAAACAGACAGAAATCATTCATCTCTGTGCCGAAAACAGTACGATTTCAATACCCCGTGGGGTGCTGGAAACGAGCCCCTCCATTTAAAGTGATAACCGAAGAACTTCCGAACTCTCAAAATGCATATACTTGCCAAAGTTTTATTAGAGGATAATCTCAAAAAATATCAATAATATTGCCATATTAGTTTGTGGTGATTCAAGTAATTATTAGGCTTGTATTTTGAGAGTTTTTTGATTGTCTAAATAGAACTTGTTTTTTTTTGGCTAAAAAGAGACAAGATTTGGGTAGATGAATCTTCAAAAAGAGCTTGGACCGCTTGAAAGGAACCTCAGGATATACCGAGGCCGATATGAACCATTTTGTTAATACACCAAAAATAGAATTCTACCTGATACAAAAAAAAAATCTAAAATTTGTATAATATACCTATATAAATCTTGGAAAAATAATTTGTACTATATAGAGCGCAATCTCATTATATATCACTATAAAAACCATTTATAATATATCTTTATTTTTTAAATAAAATAATAACAATAGTGATATTATCATATATTAGCTTATATTATAAAAGTAGTTTTTTCTTTTTCTATATCTATTAAGCTTATATAATTATTTTAGTATATATAATCTTAGAATAAATAAATACATAAAATATAAATAAATAATTGAATCTATAAACATTTCAATTCAAATTATTCAAATCTATTCAAAAATGTAAATATTTGATTATATAAACAATATTAAAATGATATCTATTTTTATTACAATTAATTATAACAATTCTTATAACTCTATTTTAGTTACTTCTCAAATTAGTTTCCCTTTATATTCCTTTCATATTTTAAAGGATTTATTAAATCTAATTCAATTTGAACCTTTCTTGATTAATAGAAATCGAATTATAAACTGTTCTGTTTGTTTTGTATAATCCTTTATATATCCTTTAATTAATATTTATTAATCTTTTAATAATTAAAATACTACTTTATATATATAGATTACTTTATTCTTCTTGAAAAAAAGATTCTATATAAAACAAAGCTTCGATATAATAATACTCTAGGTGAATCTCTATATAATATCTATATTATTAAAACTCTAATTATTTAATCTCGATATAGATTTAATAATATAATAATAGTTTTTTATAATCTAATATCTTATTTCTTTTAATAATATAATAAAATATTGACCCTATTAAAAATACAAAAAAGGGAATAGTATTTTTGTAGTATATATAAAATTAAAAAAGTAGTTTAAAGGTATTTATATTAATTGCAAAAGATAAAATAGATATAGAGTATATATTATATAAAATATAAATTCTAATAAGTTTATAATTTAATTAGAAATATTTAAAATAATAATTAAAATATAATCTAGAAAATATACAACTTACTCTATATTATATCAATCTATTAATAGCTATAAAAAACAAATAATTAAGGTTGATCTAGAATAATAGAATTAGATTTGGAAAAAGAGCTTATTATTAATATCTCGATTTTTATATATTTTATAATAATATTAATAATTCAAATGGATTTGATATTAATAAACTTATTCATTTCCTATATTAGATATAGGAAATGATTTATTTTCTTTTTCTTTTTCTTGAATATAATATAATATAATATAATTAATAAGAATAAAGAATCCAATTAATATATATTACAATTCAGAATCCTTTTATTATTTTATAATTATATATTTCAAATGTTATATATTCAAATAGAGTATTTATTGTATAAAAGAAAAACAAAAGAAATAATAATAAAATAGCTTTATAATTTTAAAAAACGAATATACTAGATTTCACTTTATTTACTATTATTATTTCTTATTAGTTTTTCTATTAATTAATCTTTTATAAAATCCATTTTCTTTAAAGAGATTATTCTAGAATCTAATATATTATAATATATATAAAGTTAGTAATATATTAATAATCTTTATTAAATCACTTTAAAATAAAGATTGAGAAAGTTTTAATTTATTAAAAAAAAAGAGTTCAATATTAATAAATGGAATTATAGTATTAGAAATACTCTTTGATTTAATTAATTTATTATTTAATATATAATTTAGGATATATAATTTATTAATAATATTGATATAGATATTGATATAGGATTTAGTATTTGATTATTGTTTTAAGTTTCTTTATATATATACTTAAAAGAGTAATTAATCATTTGAATATTATTATTTTTGAATATAATCTTTTATATTAATCTAACTTTAATTTTCTTTTTTGATTACTTATCTATTAATTCAAATTTGATTTTGGGATTATTAATAAACTCTTTTTTGATTAAAGATTTAAAAGAAAACTCAGATTTCGATATTATTCTTTTGAGATTACTTGATTTAGATTTGATTGAAATCCTAGGATTATTCGATTATTAATATATACAAATACTTTTGTTAATCTTTTATATAATATAATTTATAATATTCTACTTTATAAAGAGAAATATTAAATATATATTCCTTTTCCCCTTAAAAATATTCCTAGTTTTTAATAAATCATATAATATATTGATATTTTAGAATATATTATCTATAAGTATTTTATATTTCATTATAATTAATAATAAATCCTTAAATTGAATTTCTTCAATATTTTCAATAAAATACTTATATTTAGAATTGTCTATAGAATCTATTTAATGATTGTTTTTGATAAATAATAGGATAACCTTATTTCAAAGTCAGATATATGGATTTTCGAATGAATAATTATCAAATAACAATATAAATTTCTTTATATATTAATTAGTTTATATATAATCAATTCTAATAGAAATATTATATATAAAGAATAAATTGAAGTAAAATTTAGAGAATAAAATATATTAACTAAAATCTGTTTAAAGAAGGTTTTGAAACTATTTTCTAAAGTATATATATTAAAATAAAAATAAGTGATTTTAGTTAAGGTAATATTGATAGTAAATTTAATATTAATAATTTATAAAATACTCTTTTTATTTTTATATTCCAATTCTGTATTTTTTGTTAAAATAATATTTTTAAATTATTTAATATTTATTCTAGTATATAGTACTTATGCTTTTATTGTCTTTTCTCTTTTTCATTTATTTATATAATCAATTGTTTTTTGCTTTAGTTATATACTATTTTGAGATATATTTATTATATATTGTAATAATAAAATAGATTCTTATAAGCTCTTATTTTTAATAATACTTTTAATAAAAGAATCTAAGAATAATTCAGAAATTAAAAAACTAAAGAAAATCAATATAATTTTGAGAGTTTTATTAGGATTTGTTATATTATAATATATATAGAAATTAATAAAGAGATTGTGTTTTTTCTTTATATTAAAATAGTAAGATATCTATTAGAAATATTGATTTGAGAATCTATTTATTTCAAAAATACAAAAAATAAATAAGAAAATCAATTATATAAAAAAAACTAATAAAAGGAAATAAGGAATATTAAAGAAAATTATACTTCTAGTTTTTATTTAATTCAATTTTGATTCATAATTCTATTATCCCTAATCTCAATATTAGATTTATCTCTAATTAGATAATCCATATTCCTATTTATAATAATTTCATTAGTATAATACCTTTAAGCTTATATAAAGCTCAAATTATTATATATTATATCACTTATAGCTTCCCTTTTCTCTATTATTCTATTATATTTATTTATAGATATTAAAAATAAATATAAAAATGATTCTTGATTCGAATTAATATATTTTTATAGATATTTATAAAGAAAGTGATATACTAATATATATATAAACTTATCTTATTCTGTTTTATTATTCGATTTTATAATATTCAAATTATATTCAAGATTCTAAACAAAATCTTAATAGAACTTAATTATAACTAATAATAGATATTTATTAATATCTATAAGATTAATCAAATATATAAATAATAATATAAAGATAAATATACTCTATTTCTTATAATCTATTAAAAGCTTCTTATAAAACTTAGATAAAATAATTCTCCCTTTATTCATATATTCCTCTTAAAGGAATTAATATATTATAAAAAACTTTCTAATATAATAATAAAAGTATATTTTATTTTTTTGAATATTATATATATTCTAAAGATCTATATATCCTATTATCTCTTTTCTTATCTATTTCATATAAATAATAAAAATTATAATTTGATCCCTATATTTATCTTTATAATATTAATTATTCTTTACTAATTCTTCAAAATAATTCTAGATTATATTAATAATTGATTATACAAAGAATAAGAAAAATAGAAAAGAAAAAAAAATTAATTTTATTAAAGTTTAATTAAGAAAAATTTTCATTTATCTAAATAAAAATTAATAAAGGATAAGGAAACATATTCTTTATTAATATAATAATAATATTTGAAGTTTTTATTATTAATTTTTAATCCATTGATTTTTAGTACTCTTTTCAAACCAAAAACAGTCTTTAATTTCTTTTATATTTTTATCAACTTTTCGAGATAATACAAAATGAGCTTCAATTATAAGAGAAAGCTTTATTCTTTTATTTACTCAAAAGAATCTAGATATTATATTAATTTTAAAACAAAATAATAAATATTGATATATAATTAATACTAATCATTTATTTACTATTTTAATATATATTTATAGAATAAAGTATGAATAAATATTAATATATATATAAATCTTAATTCTAATTAGAAATAATTTATTATACTTATTTATAAATCAAATGAAATTCGGTTTAGGAATTCTATATTTTCTATATATTAATTGAAAATATTTCATTTGTTTTTTAATATTCTAAGGATCTAATATTCAAAGCATATAAAAAAGAATATCTTTAAAATAGATATAAAATATTAATAAAAATATACTTTATAATTTTAAGTAAATAAATAATATTATATTATAATATAAGCTTTTTCTTTTTATAGAAATAGATATATAATAATCTTTTATTATAACTCTGAATATAATCTAATTCTAAGTCTTTTTTAAGAATTTTGAAAAGTTATTTATTTTGTTTATATTGTTTTTTGACTATAAGTTTTTTATAAAAACTAAAAAATAGATATATCTTCTTGATTTACCTTTCAGATATATTTTATTCTTTAGTTTTGAATACTATTATCATTTTTTTATTATTTAATAATAAAATGAAATATATTACAATTTGACTTTATATAATAGAATTATTATATTTGATTCTAGGTTTTCGAATGAATCCTTATTGTTTAAAATATTTATTAATAATTCTAATTTCAATATTAATATCAAATTCAATAGTAAGCAATTATTTAATACTTTTAGTATTATAATTATTAATATATTATTATTTAATTAAGTTTTTATATAAAGATAATAAACTTTAAGATTTATTTATATCGATTATATAAATAAGAGTAAAATATAAAAAATAAAAAGAATCAAAGAAATAGTAATATTGATTAAAGAAAAGGGGACTAGTTTACGAATATTTTGAGAAAAGTAAATATTATATCAAAAAGTAGGAATTATGAAATGATATAATAATAGGTAATCTATTTGACTAGAAATATATATTCTATTATTATATATGCTTTTAGTTCAGGCAGAATTCTATTTTTGGTGTATTGGCAAAATGGTCCATATCGGCCTCGGTAGGATAAGCGAACCATCTGATTGATCGCTTTCTTTCCCAAATCTTCATCTACTATAGTAGGATTGAAAGGAGCGGTGGATTCTATTGGCTCCTTTGCACTAATATAGCGTATTTAGAGCCGGACTTGCATGATTTCTAACCGCACGAGTACATGACAAGTCAACGCATCATCTTATCTACTTACTCATCAGGCTACGATCCTTCTGTAGTTGGCCCTCTCACAGTAAAAGGGTCGACGAGCTGTAACTCGCCGCTTCCAGTTTAATTGCGCGAGCCTTGAGTATTGCTCGTTAGGTCTTCACAGTTAGGGTTGACAAACTGCAAATTGGGCACCCACCTACCTGAGCAGCCCAAAATGGACAGCTATCACGCATCCGAGTCTGGATCGCGACAAGAAGCATCCGAGAAACTGTTGTCCGACTCTAGCTCTCAGAACGATTCTCACAACCATATCGAACTAAAACGCGCACGAAGAAGCCGGTGGTATTCGCGATGGATCATTGCACTTCCCGGATTCTTTGCCTTCCTTACCATTTACTCCTTGGCTTTGGTATCTCTTGTGAAGGACTCGGCCTGTCTGGCTCAGTCTAATTCAGCTGGGCAACTCATCTACAGTGCGCAAGATTGAGTACAGCCACGTGTGTAAGAGTACTTGCTGACCTAGACCAGCACCTGTACGGGACGCCATCGTCAAAGAAAAGAAGACCATCGATGTCTCGGTCCTGCATGGAAATCCCTTGAAAGGGCCACCAAGTCCGGAACTTGACGAGGCATGGAGTCGACTTCTAATGAATGCCAACGTACGTGTGTCCGCAGAGGATCTCGAGAAAGCAGGAGTCGAGTCCATTCCGCTGAATGATGGCTCTGGCAAGTACTACGCGATCCTGGATGTGTACCATCAATTGCACTGCCTTAAATACATTCGCCATTATATGTACAAGGTAAGAGCACACCCAAGCAGGCCAACTTGTTTCGCTTCTGTAGCTGACATGTTAAACAGGATATTTACGACGACATTCAGCCATGGACTCCAACCCACGTAGATCACTGCATTGATAGTATTCGGCAGAACCTGATGTGCAATGCGGACACGGCAATGATGGGGTTTCGGTGGGTGAATGATAGTCTCGAGCCCAAGCCAAATTTTCGTGGCCAGCATGAGTGTGTGAATTGGGAGAGTATCGAAGAATGGGCCTCTGAGCGATCATTCAACCCAGATGACCAGGCGAATTTGCGCCACCCAAGCGCTGCATAGCAACGTATACATTAGACTATAATAAAGAAACATATGTGTGGTATTGTGGTATATATCTATCTATTCTGCTTCCGAGTCCTCAGGCGCAACCACGGGTCGGTGCTGACTCGCCCACTCAAATACATCGCGGTAATCTTTACATACATGATAGTGCCCATCTATGAACTCCTTGGGCCCGCTCATAGGCACCAATGTCGTATCAATATTACACATAATGGTCTGCCGGATCTGATCGATACAATGCATAACATGCGCCCATGGCTCGCTCTGATTCTTCTGCGCTTGAGATTCAAAAACTGAGGTTCGAATCTTGGCCAAACAGTGCAAGTTATGATACCCGGCCATGAAAAAAAGGCCATTACCAGGCGTATCGGGATCCGGCCATGTTTCTGAAAGGCCGTACATTTCACGGTCGGACTTGCTTACTGATACCAAACCATTGCCAGCTTCAGGTTGAATGTCAGTCAATATACTCGGGAGAACCACAGCGATCTGTAACTTACAAGGGAAGAGACCTCTCCAAAGAGAGTCTGCTTGCGGTTTCTTCGCGTCAATATCACCATAGGTCGTGTCTTGAAACACTGCAGTATGAATAGTCTTGTGGGGCGGATCTGGACAAATGTTTTAGCAAGTCGGATGTATGCCTGGGAGAGCCAGCTTTCTCACACTCATCGATGCCCATGGGTTTTGGTGGTATAGACCATAACGTCAAAATCCAGCCCGCATTACTTATCAACAAGAGCACGAAGACGCCCGTCTGTAGGAGAAGAGGCACATTGTTTTGACGACCTTGAGGAGCCAGCGACCATTCGGATTCACTTTTTTTCTCCGATTCTGACTCTGGCAGTTGGCTGTACCTCATTTCGTGGAGGAGTGCCTTTCAGAGCTTTCCTAGACAAAACTTTTAAAGCGAATTACTGAACTTGTGATGTGGAATTGGAAGTAGTCCAGAAAGCAAAGTAGAAGGACATAAAACAGCGGGCATCATTAGACCCCGGAATTTGACAGGCGTATTTTTCGACAATCACTTCGAGGCCCCAAATGACGTGACTAGGGTCACAATAGCGGGCATTAGCATAACGACAAACAAGCTCCAATCCAATCTGAGAGAACAAACGGCACGAATGCATGGTTACAGGGCAATATGTACCAAGTCTGTATTCGTATTGAAGTCGGACCGGTCTTGAATACTACCTGTACTACTTTCTAACAACATATTCTTCCGACAGAAACCCCAAGACTACTGCATGCGCCTAGTCTACGACTCTCCATTATCCTTGCACCTGCATATTCCAATTTAGGGTATTCAATAATCCGGACTATAATCCAATAATGAAGATTATCAAATCCTTAAATCAATAAGAATATTTAGATTATTTGAGATATTAACTTTGATTCAGATATTAAACTATTTTCAGATTTCTAATTATTTTTAAATATTTAAAATCTTATATTGTTGGACTACAATCCGGACTATTGAACAATCTGTTCTCATTAAGACTAGTATAACAAATAGAGAGAACTAGGGATAGTATAAACTTATAAATAAATTTAATAATAGGCCTTATATAGTACAGCGAAATAATGAACGAACTACTATAATATATTTATAGAATAATATTTTAACACAAATTTTATTCTTATATCCATATTATTCTACTCAAAATAAGATAAGAAATGAAGAAAGTTAGATGATAATGTAAACTTACAGAAAAGCTTAAATCATGGTAGGCTTTTGCACGATGTGATAAGATAGGAAACGGATTATCATACTAGATATGGCATGTTATTTTATGCCGGAAAAGGCAGGTGACAATGTTCTAGTATAAGCCCTATCCTCGTGTCTGCATATTCTTATTGAAAGATGAAGAAAACTAGGAGACGGCACAAACTTGTAGAGAAGTTCATAGTAGAGTAGGTCTTTTTACAATATATCAAGACAGGAAACGAATCATTATGATGAATATGGAATGGTGTTCTATGCCAGAGAAGGCAGGTGATGGTGTTCTAGCGGGATCTGATTGCTGACTACATAAAACACATATTTCAGTATCCTCGGATCGAGGACCTCAAAGTTGATCCGCTTATGTTATCGTAGAGCTGTACAAAAAGATGCTTGATCGTCCATACGCGAATACAGTAAGCGAGGCGGGGGAAAGGAATCCTTGTTCGCCAGCGAGCAGTGCCCCATGCCAAATCCGGCCGTTGTCGATATTGACCTATTATTCTCAGTTATGGGAGATTGACTATCTTTTCGTCTATTGCAGCGTCAGTTCGAACTCATCTATATATTGAGCCTGAAGATCGGTCTCTTCAGTTACTCAACCATCTCTAACTCACTTCAATAAACCACAATCGTTCCTAGACCTAAAAAAAATCTCTCAGCAACAATGGCTTTCAAAAATTCTGTTTTGCTGGTTCTCGCCATCGTCTGTGCCAACGTCCTCGCTGCCCCTTTGGCCCTTCCAGAAGCTGCGACCGATGACACACTTGAGACTCTCTCAAGTGCAAGCACTGCCTACGTCCATGGCTCCTATGGCTACGACAAGCGTGCGAAGGAGACTACCGATGACACACTCGAAACTCTCTCAAGTGCAAGCACTGCTTACGTCCATGGCTCCTATGGCTACGACAAGCGTGCGAAGGAGACTACCGATGATACACTCGAAACTCTCTCAAGTGCAAGCACTGCCTACGTCCATGGCTCCTATGGCTACGACAAGCGTGCGAAGGAGACTACCGATGATACACTCGAAACTCTCTCAAGTGCAAGCACTGCTTACGTCCATGGCTCCTATGGCTACGACAAGCGTGCGAAGGAGACTACCGATGATACACTCGAAACTCTCTCAAGTGCAAGCACTGCTTACGTTCATGGTTCTTACGGCTACGACAAGCGTGACGAGTAGTTTTGCTGGACGTTGTGCGTGTCATGGTACTTCTCACTGCGATTGTGTTTGTGAATACATATTTGGCTCTATACTCGAGAGTGGGCAGACGGACTCGTTCGGAAGAATAAATCAGGAAGGTGGGACCTTGGAACGACGTTGGTATGACTGAGTGGACTATCAAACTGTTAGAGCTTATTTATCATGTGTCCGTAGAATCTGAAACACCATGTAGCTAGAATTAGTACTCCTTACAGAATGTGCCGAATTTGCTTAATTTCCTATTGTGCTTATTACAAGTAACCATGATGGCTTCGCCCGTAAAACAAACGAAGTAGTTAAGATAGCATGATTGAAGAGATAATAGATCATCATTTCGAGAGACTAGACCATTATTGCTTATACAAAAAAATTAATTCCAACGTTCTAATACTCTGAGATGAGGTCTACTCAGTACGTAAAGCAAGAGATGGTGGTTGATCGACTGCAGGGCCTATAATCTATGGACCAAGAATCAAGTTTAATCGATAGCAACTAATTGTCAGCTCGCTTCTGGTGAGGCTACAGATAGAGCAGACTCGGTAGGGTGGAGTTAAATGCTGGTGAGTTTTAGGAAGAAAATCGTGCGCTAAGATATGCAGAGCGGGAAGTGGCAAAATCACAAGCAGCTGCGCCTTTTACAGCGTAGATCCGGAGGATGTACCGGGGTAGATTTGATACTATGTGTACTTTCGTATAGAAGACGATTGTTAGTGGGTCTTTTACACAACAAGGCTGTTTTTCCAATCAACAGCTTTGAATTCTAGAATTTTCTCCATAGATTTCCTTAAGTGGTCAGGCAAAAGACAAAGCTAGACGAGACCCACTATCAGCTTCCTCGTGCGGCTAGACAGTAAGCAACTACGAAGCGAAATGCACGTACCACAAGATGGCAAACTACAAGAGGACTAACTAGGTTCTATTAGCGCCGGAAATGTATGTTTTCAGGGGGGTGGGGGCCAGCTGAAATGGCAATGTAACGCCTGGACCCATACCCAACGAAATAATCTCCAAAATCTGGTATCACTTAAATAATACTTTTATCAGAAATGAGAACTTAATACATTTTTGCTTTTCCGTGCCTATTATTGATATTCTAAAGGTTATATTTCAGAATTAGAATTACGCTATATATATGTAGACCGGGAAGTGGCACCCTCACTAGCAAGCACGCCTTTTTCGGCGTGGTCGCATAGGTACGCAGGATGTGATGGAGTGGGCTGCATACTTGTGAATTCTCAGGAAGCTTTATCGTGGGCCTCAAGGAGCCCATCTCCTTGTAGTTAGAGCAATTGGGTTATTGTCCGTCTGAGCATACTGTACTGTAGTCAGCATCTTCACCGGCTCTTTGTCCAGCGCGAGTGCTCGAATTGTTCCTCGATGTTCGGAAGCAGTGGAACCGAACCTACAATTTCTGACTTCTTTGGACTTTCTCATTTCATTCCATTTTTTTTTACACATCTCAGTTCGTTCTCCACTGGCACAATGTTTTACACTTTCCGTGGTTATAACAAACTCAACACTGATGAAGAGAAGGAACGCTCCATACGCAGCGTGACGGAAAGCACTTCACCTTGCGCGTACTGTGTAGGTCATGCCCATACTCAACCTCGAGCTTTGTTCATGCAATATCTTGGATGGTTCTTGCTACTTTCACTGTCTGTTTTTGTGGTCTTTTCAAACGGATACTTGAGATCTTCGAGCATCAAGCGGCTTATAACCCAAACGAGTTCATATTGTGAGTTTCATTCAATCTTACATTCATTATCTTCCACTGATAGCTCTGCAGCTCCTATACTGAAAGATTTGGATCCGGGACTTCAAGAATTCCGCTTCAATGGTTCTATTCGCTGGCCATCGCCATATCGAGGGCCTCCAACCAAAGAAATTGATGCTGCGTGGAATCGTATTTCAATTGTCCGGCCGCTGGATCTTGATATTTTGAAGGAGAACTTCCATACCATTGGCGTCAATCCAGATACAGCGGCAACAAATGCTCCAGAGCACGGTGGCGGGTACTTCATGGTACCGGAGTTCACACACCAGCTTCACTGCGTGGTGAGTATTGGATCGAAACCAAGAGATGGCTAGCCGATATACTGACCGCCGAACAGAATCTGCTTCGTAAAGCGTCATATTTTAAGTATGACTATTATAAAATCAATGACCCTGACTTCGGCGACAAGGAAGAAACATTCAAGGTTCATCTTGGTAAGCTTGAGTCATGCTGTCCATGATTGTATGGTACAGTTTTGCTGAAAGTTTTGATAGATCACTGCGTCGAAATGCTACGCCAATTTGTGATGTGTCATGCAGATGTCACCATCGTGACTGCTCACGTAAGTTCTTAAAAGAGCAGTTCAAGTGGGACTGGACACTGACGACTTCACAGTGGATCGAACAACGTAGCAGACCATGGCCTGATTTTAATACCAAGCATGTGTGTAGAGATTTCGAAAAGGTACTCGATTGGACAAACAGACATTCAAAGCCCGCAGGGACTCCGTTGATCCCTCTGAAGCCGGAGGGTGCCATGGCAATGAGTTCGCCGCCATAAGAGACCATTGATCATGGATATGATTGGAATTCAAAACTCTCCTTTCATTTGCGGTACACCATCACAACAAGAGGATTATCTTCGTCGAATTGCTGAAAGGGAAGCCTCTAAGCCCCATACCTGAGAGATTAAGGTTCAGTGTTACGTAATGACTCAGAAGTACTATGTAGAGAATCTACTGCCGATATATGTTTATGCTATAGAAAATATGCGGGAGATTGACGATAAGCCATGGCTTCTACAGGAGGATGGTGACCATTTACACGGGATGCAAAAAGCTAGACTTGAATAGGCATATAAATGCACTTATAACGTCAAAACCCTTTGGAATCTTGCTAATTTTCCTGTGGAAGGTATCTCCGGCATTTGGGCTATTATCAAGCAAATATTTATGAAAAAAAATTCAATTCGGAGGATGACATAGAGGGTGCTCTCCATGCAGAATGGTACAAAATTAGCATGCAGGAGATACAGTACCGCAGTTCCGATATACCTAGGAGATATGCTGAAGTTGTAACAACGAATAGAGGTCCTGTTCGAGGCAATAAGTGGTAGTTCAGATTTATAATGGAAATAAGTATAAGTATTTGATCTCTTGATTCTTATGCCGCTTATGGCCCGTTCGCATAGCATTCTGACACCCACTGTTGATTACCATCGGCCAGATTGGATCAGCATCATGACTGGTGCGGAGGCAAAGAGAGAGCGACGCCACTTCAGCATCCAGACCGTGGCTTTCAAAGACTATGGCTTAGGTAGTTACATGTAGTGCAAGCCAACGTAGAGGCATCACTGTCACAACGCCAATTCAAAATAGTGGTACAATTAAATGCCGTCCCCACCAATACTTGATACATAAACTAGCTATACGGAAGAGCGAGTGACAGTAGGTCTCGTGCAACCGCGTAAGGTAGCAATATGGTGTCTTTTTAGGACAAGCAGTGACAAAATTCAGCTTTCCAGTGTAGATTGCTAATTTCCAGTGCATATCGTACAATCACAAAATCCAGCTATTTAATTGGTCCAAATAGTTATTTCAATAATAATTTAATAAAAAGAAAATAATGACAAATTTTTTTTGGAAAATCTAATTTTTAAATTTTCAGATTTTCTATAAGATTAAAAAAATCTTTTTATTAAATTATTATTCAAATAATTCTATAAACCAATCAAATGCTTAGATTTTGTGATTATGCGATTATATAATTATACGATTGTACGATCTACGATATACACTAAAAAGTCAAATTTTGTTACTATTTGTCCCCCAAAGAAGTCATAAGCAAGGTTATTCTTACAATCAATATTCCGAAATTCAGGAAATTTCCCCATAAGCACGATAAGACAGATATTTCGGGCTATACGGAACCCACTGTCATGATAAGAACTGATACTTCTAAACGCTATGACACGACTGGCTATTACCTTAGCGAGCTTATGTATAAGGCAGGTGCAATCAATGTCGCACCAGTTAGTCAGCACTAGAAACACCTTCTTAAAAGGGTTACATTGCAGCATTGGAGAAATTCAAGACTTTTTACAATGTTATATTGTCACCACCGTTTCATTATATGAGACAAGCGTTGCAGACGAAGGATTCAACCGAATCTCTCTGAATTATAGAGTCTTTGAGACAAGTGCATATGATAGATTTTAGGTACATGTCGTAATATTCCACCTGTAGGTCGCATATTGCTAGTACGTATCAAGTATTACCGAGTCTGATTATTATAATTATAAAATATAATAGCTCTTTGAGTCAATAAATATTAAAATAATATTATCACGGGTCGCACTTAATCATAATGCGATCACTCATATACGCGTTTATATATATATGTAATCACATATACATAGCTAGTATATAAGAATACTCTATAAGTGCTCTACTCCCGATTCTATAGTTATAGATTCAAGGATAAATTTTATTATACTAATGTAGTTCTTCTAAGGCAAAGTGTTACAAATATACAATTATTCATGATATTAATTCTATAGAGTAGGGAATCTTTTTTTTAATCTTTATTTTTTGAAAAAAATTGTTTTTATTATTATAATTTTTCCCCCTTTAGATTTCATTAAATTTTTATTAGATTACTATATGATGATTTATTCGAATAGATCTATCAACCTATCGAATGACTAGTTTCAAGAGCGACTGTATCATCTGCATTAGAAAGTCACAATCTGCAGTAAAATGCTACAATATGCGACTGACTCCTACAATCTGCACAGAGAAGTCGAATTTTGTCGCTATTTGTCTCAAAAAGACGACATATGAGCCCTGGTCATCACGCCGCTAGCGATTCGTTCGTCCGACCCGCTGAACGCCACAGCCGACGTGTCGACATCGATTCAAAACATCTCAACCCCACACTCCAATATTCCTGCGCTATAGCGCACATGACTCCATAGCGCCTAGCACTCAAGATGCGGGACGGCTCACGATGTGTCTATTGTACGATACCTTCCAAAGACGGCCGCCATGAGAATTACATACTGCGATAAGCTCATTGGTGAAGAGACCTCGATTGATAAACACGTTACATCATGCACACGAATCCTGTCTCGAGTGACACATCGATACTGACTGCCGTCAGTTTCGCGAAGTAGATTTCCCAGCTTTCTTTCGGCAAGCCTGGTCCTGATTTTGACTTCCAATGTTTCAAAGCTTGTGTTGCAAACTTGCGCGCACATCGACACAGCCTAACTCCTGGCTGTATCTGTTCGCTGAAAATCTTCACCTTCACCTTCACCTTCACCACCATCATCATCATGTGTGCTCTAGCCTTCAAGCACACCAAATTCACTGTCTTTTTCACACTTGTTCTTCTTCTTATTATCTCACTCTTCGTCTTTTTCAGGGCTAGCCTTTCAAGCAGCCAAACGTACGGATCCTGGCTGTCGCCATCGCCATGCTCGTGCAAACAGCCCAGCGTGAGTGGCAACGATGATTTGACCAGAACACCTACCAGTGCCTATCTCCAAGCTTTCCGCATGAGACCCGAGCTCGAAGATATGACAGAGCTCGGGGATGCAATGTGGGCAACAATATCCTCGACTAAGAAAGGCGGCTTTCTTTGGGTACGACACAACGAGACTTACAATACTGGACACGGCGTGAGCATGTTTCACGCCTTACACTGCCTTTCTATGATTCGGGACGCTGTCAAAGGATCAAAGAGCGGGGCCATCGCTCACTCACATGGCTTCAAAAGAGGTATGCATATGAAAACGAGTGAGGAAGAGATGCATGTAGGGCATTGTCTCAGCTATGTTGCGCAATCGTTGCTGTGCTCGGCTGATGGTACGCTGGAGCATCCGAAAACTTATACAGATGATGCGGGCAACGTACTGAGGGACGATGTGGACGGAGAAGACATTGAACATCAGTGCAAGAGTGCGGGATACCTCATAGAGAAGATTGAGCAGACTGAGAAGCACCCACTGGACTCAGTACCGAGACTGAAGGGGGGGCAACGATGTGGGATCTTTTTGACGAGCTAAGGTAAATAGGCGTTGATAGTAAATAATGATGAAACGGATGTGTATGCAAAGCTACAGAAAGCTGTTTCTGAGACAGTTCCAACATGCATTTGTAGAAGTACATATAGTCATTTAAACACCATAACAGATTTTGAGGTCTTATTCCTCACCTTCAGTATGCTCCATCACAATCCACTCCTTCTTCGCATGGCACATGAATCAGCTCAAGCCCCTCCTTTGGCCTCCTAATGTATTGCATCAAATGTTCTACAGAGTTCTCTCTTGCCCATCCCACCACGTGATCCCAGTTCTGGCATGTATGTACCGTCTTGAAATTCGGCTTTGGCATTCGCTCCCCTTTGACCCAATTGTACGTCAAAATGCTGAGGTCTCCGCTACACATCAACGACTGGCGAATCTGCTCGATACAGTGCTCGCGATGCACCTGAACCTCCATTGACGTGTGGCCATAGAAGCCTCGATAATCGGGATACCGATCTGGGTAGAAGCTCTGACGAATAAGATTCTGGCACATAAGTGTGAGCTTGCTGACGGGCAAAAGTATCGCAGAGGGGATAAGTTTGGAGGAGCTCGCTTACCAGACAGTGCAGTTTGTGCACGACGTCAAAAGTCGCCACGTACTTGTCCTCAGGCTCGTAAGGTACGCGGACTCCTGTCTCCAGAGAGGGATTGACTTGTTGAAAGAGCTTTCCAGAGATGCTAAATGCGCCCATGTCGTCCTCGACGAGGTTTTTCCACGCCTGGTCTGTTTCGTTGCTGGGAGCTCCGGACCAGGCCGAGGAGAGTGTGAACGTCCGTTGCTGTCTCTGTAAAAGCTTTTCATTGGGCGCTAAACTGAAGTTAGTGGCTGGGACTTTGAATCTAAAACAGACATAAAGTGACCTACTTGGAGGGAGCATACAATCGGTAGCACGCAAAGCGTTTTTGGTCAATGCCCATGACATTAACACGGTGATCAATGAAACATTCAGAAGCAAGATGGCCACATTACACGCGAGGAAACACTGCGGCGACAATCGTGGCAGCAAACGAGCGTTCTTCGAGGCTGATAACTCTTCGCCATCGTCGAGGTTGCTCAAGGGCTGATATGAAGCCTTCGTCTCCTTATTCACAACCTCCATTGGTCAAAATCTGTCAGGCCACAATTCAGCCGAGGTCTGTATGGTGTGTCTGGAGAAGGATTGATACGTCGAGAAATACAAATTACGGAAGAAAGTTGTCAGTGGGTCTTGTCTAGCCTCATCTCCTGCCTTAGCATTTCAGGAAATTTATATGTAAGAAATCTAGAATTTTAGACTGTTAATTAGAAGAATAATCCAGGGTCCATTCGGATTGTCTTTTTGATTTGTTGTCAAAATAGGGTGGGTGCGTTGATTTAACCTTTTGTTGACACATGCCTATATCGGCTTAAAAAACGATCCGAACGCCCCCCTAACCCTGCTGTCTTACAGGGATGAACGAGACATACGGATAACCCACTTTGGTACAAAGAGGGCGTTTTCTGATAAGGTATGATCAAGGCGGGGTGGTAGGATTCAGGCGCTTACGAGCCACCGCCTCTAAATCCTCTGGGGTAGCTAAAAGCGTCCCGTCTTACATTTCGTTATCGCTTAGCTTGTCAGCAACGAATGGAGTGGAGCATTCAAGCTCTAACCGAATTAAGTGATATCCGATATCCGATATCACGATGATCTATTAATTGATACCTCTTTCAGAATAGAGGACTAAGAACCTCTTTTCACCTTTTGCTTTTATTAATATGCAATAGGTTATGCTTTAGGCCTTTGATTACTAAAGATATAAGACTTTATACGGTTTTTAGAGTCTTGATCATATTATTCTCATTAATCAGTTACAAATCACGTTGAATTTTAATTTTGAGTATATAAGAGGCTTTAAATTTAATTTAAATGCTATAGTTAAAGCCAAAATGATTTAACTCGGATGCGATTGAGACGGTTAAGTTAAATAATATGCTATCGTAACATTCTGACTACAGATTCGATATCAAGATAGTATTTGTCCTACAGAATTTGATGATATAAGCTACTGTAACCTTTGCTGTTGATACTCAGTAACTTTGCCTATATAGCACAAAGAATTCTCCGTACTAGGCGTGCTTTAAATACCTAAGTAGTTACTCTAAGTGGCTTAACTCAATATATATCTTCACTGCCTATCAAGACGCTTCGGACTAGAAAGCTTGTCCACTGGGGCCATGCTATCCCCCTAGTCTTGGCCTCGGGCACGAAGCCATCACAATCCCCCTCGCTGCTTGCTTTACTTCTCTGAGGACTGAGAACTGATAATTTTCCATCAAAGTCACCATGGCGTCGAAGCAACACGGCTTCTCTCAGCCAGAAAACTTCGAGGAAAAGTATCTCGATCATGATGCCGCTTCTGAAGACCACGACAGCTCTTCCGCTCTCCTATCATTAATCGAAGAAGACGGATGTAGTCTCGAACAAAGCCGTCAAAAGAGATGTCTTGTTTTCATTTCGGTCGGCCAGGCGGCGTTCTTCATATTTTCACTTTCCATGCTGATGTATTCATTGTATTTACAAAAGCCTCAAAATTGCACGCGAAAGATATCGTCGCCCTGTGAGTGCATCACTCCCTAATTCAAAAGCCGAACTTATTCGCAATAATGTCTGACCATCTAGCTCCTGCACTTGAAACGTTTACCGACGATGATTACGAATGGATCCGCTGGAACACTACGCTGAACACCTTTGGAGAGTTTACTGGCAACTACACGGAGGAGAAAGCCCAAGCATGGTTGGATATCACCGCAAGTAAGTTTTTCGAACTCCAGCTCAAGTACTTCGGGTCACTACTTCCACAGTGCATCGAAGTACTCATCGTTGTTTCATTCCTACTAATTTGAAGCCAGCTCCTGTAATCACTGTATCCGAGGCCGATATGATCAGCGCTGGTGCTTCCTTGGACTCCGTACGAGTGCCTGAATCTGCCGGAGGTGGCTACCTAGCTCAGCTCGAGGGGTTCCATGACCTACATTGCCTTCGCGTACTGTGGTATGATCACCACTCCGAGGAGATTCCGGAGACCAAGAAGTCCAAGCTAGAGAATTCACGACACTATGAAGCACATTACGAGCACTGCATCGACCTTCTACGGCAGAACCTGATGTGTCATTTTGAGTGAGGCAGCCTCCCTCCAATAATTGCTCCGAGCAGGATGTTGACTGACATATTTACAGTACAAGCTTTGCGACTTTCAATTGGCTCGTGGACATCGACGAACCATTTCCTTTCTTTGCAAACCCCAAGAAATGTCGCAAGATGGACAAGATACTGGAATGGACACATGAGCACAAGTTTCGTAAGCCACAGGGCTTTGTTTGGGAGGCTCCTGATGACGCTCATCTAGTCAGAGTAGTCGACCGTGTTGCGCAATGGGACGAGCCTCGAGTGGACAAGGATGGGAATGAGCTATGAAGATTTTGCAGTCTTTGGTTTGATGAGTCAGAGTATCCGATAGTCAGGACTGCAGTCCAATGATATAAGCGTTTGAATTTCTAAAAGCAATTAGAAACTTGAGAATAGTTCAATATTCTAATCAAATTCAATGTTCTGATTTGTTTAGGGATTTAATAATCCCTATTGTTGGATTTCAGTCCGGTTTATTGGACATCCTGGTTTGATCAATAAGTGGTATTGACCAAGTGCTTCGGCAACGCAAAACCATCGAACACAGAGAACCTCGTGCATGTCATTAAGTAGTCAGGGGCATATATTCGTATGTCCATGTACGTAGTAAAAGATTTAGACCGTGTCGATAGGCTCCATAGACGTGACTTGACTTCTTGTAATTCACATTCTTCCAATTCCCTTCCGTCTCCATCGAGTTCTGCCTGCTGAATTGCTACAAATTCATGATTGAGAAAAGAAACAATTATCTGGAAACCATCTGACTGTCACGGATCGCACTCAATCGCAATGCGATCGCTCACGTGTACATAGCTAGTATATAGGAGCGCTCTATAAGTGCTTTGCTCCCGATTCTGTAGTTATAGATTCTAAGGATAAATTATACCTTGCTTACGCAGTTCTTTTAAGGCAAAGTGTCACACTAACTACTATATATCATATATTTTTATAGTAAAATCCCTGCCAAAATCGTGTTTTCCTACACAAACTGAAAATGTATGTACCTTTTTTTTATTGAAATGATTGAAACGGTTTTATTATTTTATTATTCTTCTTGAAGAAAAAATTGATATTAAACACTACTATTAAAAAGTTCTGATTTGTAAATTCTTTCTTATAAAAACAAGCGAACTTTTTCCCTGAAACTCTAATAGTTTTATCTTTTAATGCCTTGTAACTTTTTAGAGAAAAATACAAAAAAATGAATTAGTTTAATTTGTAAATAAGTTGAGTAGATATTACTTGCTTTATTGTTCTTATTATAATTTAAAATAAGTTATAGTAATAAAAAAGGGTTTAAAAGCTGAAGATTTGATGATTTTAGCGGGAAAAACGTCACATGCGCGATAAGTAGAATCTAGGACTCTTACCTTCCACATTTCATACTTTTCGTCGGGATTCACATAATCACGTAAGCAGACATCGCTTATATATGCATGACTCATCAATAAGTCGTCCTCCCAGTATATAGATTCAGCTCATAGCCTTACTAGCTTCTTGATCCTTGGTCACAACATAACCAGAAGTTACGTCGTACCCTTCAGTGTGCTGCCGCCGAATTACTCGTGATCTTACAACTTGAGTTACTGATAATAATCAACAATTTTTGTCGCAAGATGTCTTCTCCAAATCCCAATCTTCGCACTAAAAATCTTACCCTTCGTCCCGCCGTCCCTTCCGATGCTGCCCCCCTCGCAGCCATATTTTCTAACCCCCTCAACAACCAACATGAGCCGCACACGCCAAGCAACCCAACGGTAGAAGAATACCAAGGCCGAATCCACAAATGGGATGACCTACGCGCTAGTGGGAAAGCCTACTTTCTAGTCATAACTCGACGCCCAACAACAGAGACGGGATTAGCTTCACCACCTGTGGATGGCGTTATCGGCTTCGGCGGCATCAACGCAGTCTCTACGGACGCTCAGGGTAAGCGAATTGCGGACCTGGGTGTTCTGATTGACAGCTCCGAGTGGAGAAAGGGTACGGGCGGGAAGCTTTGCAGGCCACGTTGGACTTTGCGTTCCGAACTGTGGAAGCGGAGGGTGTCGGATGTGAGGAGGCGTTTTTTGAGACATTGGCGGTGAATACACCGTTTCAAGGACTGGCTGACCAGATGGGGATGGCGAAGTGGAAGCGGGTAACGAGTGAGGGAAAGGAGCTTGAGTACAGGTTCAGCAAAGATGACTGGGAGGAAATGAAGAATGAAAGTGCGTGAGTCGGGCCACTGAGACGGAGACTTTGACGAAAGTTAAAATAAGTTACTCGCGGTTAATTCCACACATAAGCCTGCACAGAAATGCCTCTTCTTACAAGTTGCCGCAGCTTTGGAAATATTAGGCACATTAATTTGGATGCCTCGTGTCATCCGTAACAAGAAGTCCATACCATAAAGGATAATAGTGAGGCGGATACAATGCCGTAGTGAAGTGACCTCCAACTCAGAGCGCCAATGTGGTCTGTGCAAAACACCTTGATGAATGATTGATTGGATTTTATATTAGAAAACGAATGTGAATGTTTGATCAGATTTTAGGAATCCTGGGTGATATGATTGATCAATAAGACCCCTGTCAAGCGAAGGCGCCCTGAGTTGGTAGTCTCTTGGTTGGTCTCCTGGCTAGAAAGGCTCAGTCTTTGTGATGGTTCCAAGCAAGAGCAGTAAAGTTTGTATGAAAACACCGATACCCTTGACGACGTTATGAAATAGAATCAATATATGATACTCCTAGCTGTGAAGTTCTGAAAAGCCCATTCATCCGGCCAAGCTATCTTGATTTATATATTCCAGAATCTTTCGACTCGTATTGTATCTTATTTTCATTCCTTATGCTCTTTATTGTATACTCCAGCGCCCTCGCTTGTTCAACAAGCTCTATGTAATAAGCATCATCCTTATCCACATCTTTAGCGCAATACTCTACTTGTATAGCAAGGGGTTCGTAGTCACGTAGACGGTCAGAATCTCGCTCTCGACTCTCTCCCAGATTTTTCGGCGTGCATCGCGTCCTTCCTCCGTGTCGTTTGGATTGGGGGGTTGGAATCGTTGACGTTCCTCCTTGATTGTTTTGTAACCGTCTATTGCTCCCATGATGAGAATCAATGACATGAGAGTGAGGAATATGAAAAAGAACACGGTGTTGGCGGTATGCATCCATGAAGATGAGAATTCGGATACTGCGCATATATTTGCGTATTCAGACAGAGGAATAGAAGTCATTGTGGGAGATGACAATGATGGAGCGGTGATTGGTGATTGGATCGGTGTCATCATTTTGAAGCATGATTAGAGAAGTTGAGATCGATGGTGTTTCTTGTATTATCCTGTAGATTTATAGATAAATACTGAGCAGTGGGCCTTAAATGAAGTTGTTATCGGACATGCATGCAATTCTCAAAAGCATCTGCACCGAAGATAGATCGTGAGATATATACGTATATTTGTGCGAACGGTAGGCTGGTATGATATCAGAAGATCTTTGCAACCAAGTATTTTAAGCTCCAACTTCTAAACTCTGACCGGCTAAAATCTTCTCGACTAGTACAGACCTTATGATGCTTAGTATGCATGCCGATGTTATCAATTCGTGCAGATCAACGCGAGGAATTATGATTCATAAAACCCCCTCCATGATATTTTCTATTCTTGAATGAACTACCCCATCTGGGTCTGCAGTCTCAAAGTATCTAAAAGTCTAAATTGCAGTCCGACAAACAGAAGCTTTCCTTGCTGGAATCTGATTAAATTATTCCAATACTTCAAAGGATCGAATCCATCTTGAATATTGTATTACTTTCTAACGTTGAGAACCGCTGGATGTTGGACCACAGTGCGAGAAATTGAAATCCCAGCTGGGCTAAACAGGTGATATGATAATGGCGGACTAGAAAAGATGGGCGAAGGATAAAGGGCAAAAAGCAATTCTCTATGATAAATTTTCCTCTATATTCCACTATCTACATTCGAGGCAAAGACCTTGCATAATAAAAATTTCTCCTAGGCCCTTTCGCTACGTGTGGTTTGTCCGCCCTTTTTCGGTAATTCCTCAAAAAGAGCTCAGAAATTAGATTTATGACGGGTGAAGGGTAATAGACGCAACCAACTCCGAACTCCCTATCCCCAAGCCCCACCACCTAATAAACAAAACTACCTCTCCTTCTCCTGCCCCCATGTCCTCCTCCACTTCTACTTCCCCTTCTCTTCTCTACTCTTTTCTTACTCTTCGTTTCCGTTCCAAAAAGGTCGAGAAGAGTCTCGCCTAATCCACTCAATCTCTCAAAATCTCCCGCATCTCCGTCGTACTCATATCGCTCACTACTCCTAGTTCTTTCTCTTCGTCTCCGCGAATCATAACGTCTACCTCTACTCTCATGGCGATTCTGATCTCTAGATGAACTGCGGGAGGAACCGAGTAAGGAACGAAGGGCGAAGGCAATGGCCACCCACCAGAGGGCTTTCATTTTCGTGGTCTGATGTGTTCGGATTTGTGCTTTGGAAATTTGAAAGTCTGAGGAGATGTGAGAGTTCTTTTGTTGGTCCTATGATTGCCTCGAAAGTGGGAAGGCGCGACAGACTTGATTATCTATGCTTAAGGGTAACGTGCTGGCTGGCATAAGGTTTGATGCAATGCCGTGCTTTCCGGTAAAAGATGTATGTTTGACAGTTAAGAAAAAGATGTGATGTTGTGGTATTGGCAACAAGATGTAGGTTTGTAGATATTACAGAGTAGAAAGAAAGAAGTATAATCACAAGATTTAATACGCTTGGCCAGGAAAATGTCACTCAGTGTGAGTCAGAGTCGAGTCACTTTATGTTTGGGGAGTAATAGTGAATCTATCTATCACATCACCTCATTAAGATATATCCTTCTATTGAATTTAGAATGGAACAAATTAATACTCGGCTTGAATAACTATGCCATGATATCACAATACTGTAAGATCATAGTGACGGTTCTAAGGTGGAAATGTAGAAATAATAGAATCAATAGTTCTCTTTCAGAATTATGTATTATTTTGCCTACCGATACAATGCTTTTCATAAAAGTACAACACGATAAAGATTTCATGAATCGTCCCTTTTCCCTCTAAGAAATCTGGCTATGCCAGAAGTATAAACGCCCTACGTCTATAACCTGCCTTTCAGGGAGAAGATTGCTCTCAGAGCAATCTAAACCACAGAGAATTGATTTGTTGTACAAGATGACTCTTACAACAACAGGAAATGAATGGTGATACACAAAAGAAGAAATTATTTACCAGCCAATAGATATTCTTCGACGAGGAAGAAGTGCAAAAAATATAAGTTGTAGAACGCGAAAAAGTGCAAAATTCACACCAGACCAACCTTGCAGAGCATGTTGTTACAATGGTAATATAAAGCCTCAATCCCCCAAGAAAAATGCTAATTACTGGTATCTGACCTCGCGAGCTTCTGCGGCTGCGGGAGGCGGCTCCGGATGGCGAGGATCGTACTCTTCATAATAAGCAGGATCCGTATATCCAACGGGTGGGCGTGATTCGTAAAGAGGTTGCCTTGGGAGCGGCTCGCCCTCATATGCCGCATAAATTGTTTCATGTTCTCGGCGGGCAGGTCTATGTATGATATAAGGACCTTGAGAATCGTACTGAATATATTCATAAGCTTGTCGAGGTCGAGGCTCATCGGCGTAAACACGATAGTACTCCTGGCGTGGAGCCCTTTCATAGATGGTTTCTTCTTTTGGTGTCCGCATGCGATAGGTGGGCTCTTGGCGAGAGATATGGGGGTCTGGACTGTGTTCGGCATACTGTCCAGCTTGTGCGCCCGCCTTAACGTATACTGGTGACCTTGAACGTGCTCGGTCATTTTCTAATCTGACACTCTCATATCGAGCATATCTACTCGGAGTGCGATGAGCACCATGACTTCCCTGTCTCTCATCACGATAAATTACATTGCTCGGATATCTTCGATCAATAATTTCAGGAGATCGCTCTCGTGCAAAAGGTTGCCCAGAAACAGGATCCATATAATGATCGTTTGTAGCATAAGCTCGAATTGGTCGAGCTTGAGGAGGGCGCTCTTGTGTATAGTACCCATTATAAAACCCATGCTCACTGGGGACATGTGTGGGTCGACCGGACATGACTGGACCATCATTATATACTTCTCGAAAACGTTGATGTAGTTCTGATGACAAGGGGCGTCTCTGGCGCACAGTGTCAGCGCGTTCTGCTTCCCATTTCGGCTCGATGTGATCCTCTCTATGACGCATGGGTTGCTGAGCTCTTTGACTAATCGTATCGGAACGCTTTTCGGGCTGCAAGCTGCCAAGGAACCGGTCCGCTTCGCTGGCCGCTTCGTCTAAAGGTCGCTTATAATTGGTCTGCGCAATAGTATCTCTTTGCAACTCACCATCTTCGGACCCGGTCTCAGCAGGCCCTTCACGAATGGTAGTTTGTTTTCCGCGTGCTTGCTGTGCCTGTTGAGAGATCTGAGCTACGACATCGAAGATACGGGTTTGTTGAGATGTTGCATCCTCCAATGGCCTGTACTGGGTTTCCAACGAGTTTTTCGCAACACTCGAGATGTTGGGTGATGCTTGTTCCTGTCGATTTAATTTATGCGACTGGGAGTTTGCGGCTGGATACTCTCGAACGGGAGTAGCTAAATCATCGTAACTTTTAATGGTTCGTTCGTAGCGAGGTCTGTGATCTGCATTGTTTGATTCTCGGTATCTAATATTTCTATCCAAGTAGATTGGGGCTTCAATATCAGCGGTACGGCGACTATGACTTTCTTCGGGCCTAGCATAAGATACAAAAGGTGATGTAGACTTTGTGGGTCGGCGAACATTAACAATTTCATCGTGTATCGTTTGGCCGTCTTGTTCATGACGAGATGAAACGGCGGTCGATGCGGGGTTACGTGATGATTGTCGTTTTTGCGCATCTCGAGGGTGCCGTGGATCATACGAGTTATTATTGTAAGTAGCAGAGACCGATTCGGTATCTGGAGTTCGAGTATCTGCGGCAGTGGCATAATATTTTTCATGACTATCTTGCGAGGGCGCAAGGGGTACAATTATGTCCTGACTGACATATGGTACCTGCTGCCAAAGAGATGTTTCTTGATCTAGAGGCTCGGCTTTTGGCTGCCACGATGACGTTCGCTGAGACATCGTATCCTTTCTCGGTGATGGAGTCGCAGCAATCTCTGGGAGCGCTTCTAAAAAGATCTCAAGCTTTCGAGCTTCCATTCCTGGGGCAGTTGCAAGTGAAGAAATTTTCGCCTGATCGGGAAGCTCGACCATGTCTTTTGTCCAATCTGGAAAGTGGCCTATAAGGTTTGAAGGAACTCCTTCCTCGTGTATTGTGCGAAAGTGGATGGTAAGTTGCGGAAACGAAAAGTGTTTCCTATCGGGCTTTGAAGAGGGAACAGAACCTGCCATACCTAGTACACAAGCTCGGCACAAAAGTCCATTAATATTTCGGACAGGTCGCATGTCCTTATTATTGGACAATCCATCAACTATCATCGAGAGTGGTGGATCCTGCCCAAACTTGGAGCGAAATCTTTTTAATATGTGAAAGAGGATCGTGTGTGCCTTTACGCTACCGGGAACTTCTTTCACGCCAGTTATCGAGTCCCAAATAGTCCTAGCGTCGTGACCAAGCTGCCGAAGGTGGGCTTTATACTCCTCGGTCTTTTGTGGTAACGGAGAAGCCCGAGGTTGTGTTTGCTGCAGTGCGGACGTTGGCATCTGTGAGTAATTTCCATTGGTGTAGGCTGGTGGCTGATTGTACGAGGTAGGATGTTGGGCATGGTGGGAAACATAAGATGACTGTTGGACATTGGTATCCGGTATTGGGGTAGGATACATCTGGTTAGGGGCCAAAGGCGTATAACCTGACTGAGTTGGTGTAGAGTAGGGACCTCCATAACCAGACTGTGGATAGTTTTGAACAGGGTCGCTATATCCTGGAGTTATAGCAGACAATGGTTGTGCTGCATATTGGGAATAGCCTTGATTCGGATCCTGATACATTTGTTGCGGTGCATACGGTCCAGGTTGGGGGGCTACATGTTGGTCTCCATATTGGGAATGGCCATAATATGGATCCAGGTAAACATTGGGATTTGCCGCAGCTGAGGCAAGCTGCTGATATCCAGCATAACCACTGTGCGGCGGAATAGAGGGAGCAGAACCGGCGTAGGAAGCGGTGGCACTTGGCCCAGGAAAATTAGGGAAGACAGTTCTAACCCGGGCAATAGGATCTGGACAAAACGGTGGATACTCTGGCCATTCTGATTTCCAATGTACAACTATGCTACCAAAACTGAGCGAAGTGGTATGCTTGGCAGCGAAATGCTGAACAACGCCCTCGAAACCATAATACTTAAAATTGTTGTCGCAGACATTGCAAAGAAAAAGGTCTTTGTTATACTGCTCAGTAAGAGGTTTTATCTTTGTATCAAATACCCATTTCATATTTTCCAAAGTTAGCTTACGAGTGTATGGCCCCAATGGAGGATCCGATGGTGGCTCTTGACCAGTTGCCCGCACTGCTGCATCATCCTTGGCGATCTCAGCATAGAACCGTTTTCTGACGTAGATCAGGACATCCGCGGCAAATTTAGGACTAGATTCTTTGGTCACTTTGTCACCGCCATTCCAGCCAGAACGAATTGTTTCGTCGGCATATGCACCAATCCGAGCCCGGAGTGGAGCCTGGGCATCATCCCATTCTCTGTCAATGGCTTCCTTGTATTCCGGTTTGGCTTGGATATCCTTGAAATGGCGCTCCTCAACTACTTGGAATTGGGTAATCCGGTCATTTTCTCGTTGCTCGGCTTCTTCTCTCTGTGATAGTAATCGAGGCTTCAAAACTTCCCAGGCACCATCATTTAAAGGTTGAATTATCTGTATAGCGGCCTGGAATGAACTCATATGGGCTAGAACATTTGCTGTCAGTGGAGGATCTAACAATAAGGACCTTCGTTCAATTTCAGCCCTTCGTGTTGCTTTGAGATCGGCAACTTCCTCCTTGGTCCTTTCATGTTTTGGCTGTAAGTTTGACCGAGGTGTATATGCAGAATAAATACTCTGTGAAGGCGAGTCGTACCGCGGTACCGGAATGTTCGCCGCTATGGCCATATAGTCAGTTTCCACAGTATAAATAAATGGCATGATTAGCAAGGAGAGAACTTACGGAAAGAAGTGTGTATCGCAGGCAATGATTTGGGGATCTGGGGTAATGAATGAGTGTCAGGCGTATGGTTTGGAAATTTTGGTCCACTATTTATCAATACTTGTTGCCCTTTTGTGGGGATAAGATCAGTGTTTGAAGCAATTGCTGCAGGTATCTGTTTTGAGGGGTTATGTTGATCTGGTGTTTTGATCCGAATAATCCCGCCATTGGCCTCCCATCTTTCCCATCGGGCTGAATCGTTACGTCGTTCTTTACCACGATCTTCCAGACCTTTGAGCCATTCCTCTATTGTTGCTGAGCCCATAGCTTTGACAGATTCAAATTCATCTTTGATTTCTCCGATATGCTTTTTGAGATAGTATTTCGTAATTTGAGTAGTTGACGGTGGTTGGCTATTCTGCAATGCTGTTGCTGGAATGACATGTAATTCATTGGTAAGAAACACGAATGGCAGGGCCGGCATCAGCGGTGACGGAACTGATGAAGACAGCAATACATCAATCTCCTGGGCACGAATTAGCGAGCCCCAGGTGTAAACTAAAGAAAACGTGAGACTATACCTTAATAGCATGTTGCAGAAGACAAATTCCACATGATCTCACTGCGAAAGGCCAGATGGGAATGACTCCATTTTCCCCTGGACCCAGATGCCATTGGTCTGGTTGAACAATATTGGTAACTGGATTTTTCTTGCTACAGAACTGACAGGAATTGGAGCAACACATTCTCCACATATCAAGTTCAGTTTGTCCAACTAAAGGAACAGGCATGAGAGGCTGAAAAAAACGTCTAGAGGCTCGCCAGATGGTATCTGGCTTTAATACTTGGACAGAAGATTTGGAAAGGGGGACAATGGTGCTATCTGATGAAGGATCAAGATATTTATTGAAAGACTTGTTTACTTGTAACAAGTTACCCAAAGTTTTAGGAGCAGTGAAAGTGAAAATGTGATGCCAAATTTCAGCTGGCAGAACAGACCGATTCAAATGCAATTGGCCCTCACTTCTCCAATGGTCCTGTATCTCATATGGCTTAAGACGTTTGCGCATTTCCTCAAGGACCTTTATATTGTCAATGTGGCCATTTGATTCATCCTCTCTGGATTCTAAATATTTCCGCTTCCTGGAAGTTTCCGGCTGGGAGGACTGCAACATGGGATCATTAGTTTTTTCCGGAAGTTGGGCTTTCGAATTGGATTGTATGGCCAGATTATCCAAGGTGTCTTCATCTTCATCCTCAGAATCTGCGGACATCGAAACATCAGAGGCTGAGTCGTCGTTCTCAACAATCGAAATAATATGGCTATTGGATGATCCTGCGTCTGGGTTGACGTTTGAAATAGTAGGCTTGGGGGATGTCGCAGTGGATGTGTCTGTAGTAGATATACCTGTACTCCCAGAAGGTATATCGCTGCCTGGAGTATCCATTCTGAACCAAGGTTAATTCCTTGGTTCGTATTTGGAACGTATCAAGTCAAGAGAGAGAATAGGAAATTAACACTTGTCAAACACTTTGCGGATTTGGTTTCAAATCGCAATGACCAAGATCAATATACTGATAACTATGCGACCGGATTGGGAGGAACAGAGGTTTGTCGTGAGTGTTATCCTATGAGAATCTGGGTCCAAAAGGAAGAATTCCAGTCTCATTCGAGACAGGAGCAAGCTATGGATAAGCTATGCGACCGTCATTTGATAGAAAGGCAGGGATAAAACTTGATGTTACCACAGAAAAGAAACGGAGGTACAGTCGAATATCTTGAATAAAATGATAAAGGGGAAAATGATCCTTTCCTCAAATATGATGCGCTCCTGATATTTTATCTTATAATCTTTCAATTGTAGTGGGTGGGTGGGTGTAAGATAATAAGTGAAGCATAATTAAGAAAAGTGAGGCGGTCGATTTATGGTTGGTTGACCAGAAATCAGATTCTAGTGGCGGTCAAAAAGATGCTAGCATGTTCCAGCCAAACATGACGACAGCTTGAACAAGCCGAGCACAAACAATACTCTACCTCCAAACATTCAACTTCTTTTCATTTTTTCTCAAACCATTTAACTCTTATTAACCCCTCCTCTAACTATTGCCAATATGGCAACTCTCAATACGTCCACGAATGGCCCTTCTATTAAATCATCATATACTGGAGTGGTCAATTCTTCTGCACCCTCCGGAGCTGCGGCGTCCAGCCCGACTTATGGACAGTGGGCTTTGTTCTCGGTGTCAGCTCCTCTTGTAAATGCTTTTCAACAAGATAGTGGTGGAAAGGAGAGTGTGCTAAAGGTACAAAGCACTGGAGGTATGTTTGCATTATTGTTGATGAATCCAAGCAAATCGTCTAATGGTTTGAAATCCAGAGGGAGAACTCATCGACTTAATCGAGGATCTCTCGGAAGGACGAGTTCAATTCGCATTTGTCAAAGTCAAAGATCCTAATACCACACTCCCGAAATACGTACTTATTGGATGGGTCAGTCATACAATTGAAAAGAGTGTTGGAATGAGAGGAGGTCCTAACATAACCTATAGTGCGGTGAAGGTGTTCCCGAAAGAACAAAAGGCTATTTCACAAGCCACCTTGCAGCAGTATCCAAGATTCTTCATGTTCGTACTCATATATCTGATTATCTCACATCTATTCATACTTATAAATTTATCTAGGGCTATCATGTTCAAATAACTGCTCGATCGGAATCCGACTTGGCACCAGAAAGTATTGTTCAAAAAGTAGCAGATGCATCGGGCGCAAAATATTCCTCGGGCTCAGCACCACCGCCTTCCTCTGGTCCTCGTCCCCCAACAGCTTCCAAACCAGTGTTCACTCCTACACGGTCGGGCGGTGTGTCGGGTTTCAATCCATTGGCAGGTTCGAGATCAAGGACAAGTCAGAATGACAACGTAGACGGAGATGGATGGGGCGCAGATGCGCCACAAATCACCAGGACACAACTTGAAAAGGTCCAGCCCGCATATAAACCCACAAAAGTTAATATGGCAGAGCTTACCAAACAGCCAACCGCTTCAAGATCCAGCAATGACAGTGGAGCAGACAGTGGATCTGCTCCTGATGTTGTCAAAGGAGGTTATCAACCAATCGGAAAGGTAGACATTGCAGCACTACGTGCTCAAGCTAAAAGCAGTGGTGATGATCGACCAACGATAGTTAAGGGAGCATACGAACCAGTCGGCAAAGTGGATATTGCCGCGATCCGAGCTAAAGCTCAAAAGCCTGGCGACGACGGTCCCAGGGCGGTTTCACCTGCCGCTACTGGCTCACCCGCCCCAAGCAGTGATGAACCACCAAAGTCTCTTGCAGATAGGTCTGCAGCTTTCACTCAATCCGAGCGTCTCACAACTCTACCAAAACCAAAGGTCGCGAACAAGTTTGGATCCACTGCCAGCAGTTTCGCTGGAACCAAAGCCCCAACTCCAGGAAGTTTTGGAATTCAGTCGCCAGCAGCCCCGGCAGCATCTGCTCCAATCGGTGCAGCCAGTCGAACATTTGCTGACGAGGGTGGTAAAACTCCTGCTCAAATCTGGGCAGAGAAGAAAGCTCGACAAAGAGGACTTAGTGCCGCTGGCGATGCACCTCCCCAGAGCGTAGCATCGCCTATTGCAAGCCAGCCAAGTGGAGGAGGACAATGGAAGAGTGGATATACTGGTAAATCCTGGGCTCCTGTTGCTACCAATCCCACTGGGCAATCTGCTACAGGCAGCATCGACCCACAGAAAACTGGCGAAGCAGAAGCGGAGCAAGTAGTACCAGATTCTCCAGTTGGAGGTGTCAATGCCATCCGGGACCGATTCAAGGGAGGACAAGCACCAATGGGCGCACCAGCAATGCCACGATCAACCACTGGAGACCGAGACCAATCTCCACCACCTCCACCTATCAACGCCTCTAGCAGGCCTGGTGCAGTTCCGATGCCTGGACTTCCAACCCGGCCTCCACCTGTTGAGTCCGAGGAGGAGGAATACAGCAGACCAAATATTCCCGCACCTCCCTCAGTTCCCCGCAGTCCCACACCAGAACCAGAAGAGGAACCAGAACGCGAGCCATCCCCCGTTCGTATTGCTATGCCAGTAGCACGTGGACGAGAACCTGAGGAAATGGAAGCGCCAGAGGAACTTCATGATCATCCAACTCTCGAGCAGGCCATTGAACATGTTCCCCAAGAAGAAGATCTCACCGAGGAACCTGCTGGATATGACCCTGCCCGTGGCGCTGCAGCAGCTGTGGCAGCCGAAACATTTGGACACAGCGCTCCTGCCGTCAATGAAGCATCCGCTGCTAGCGGTAAACGCGCATTGATTCAATATGACTACGAGAAGGCTGAAGATAATGAGTTGGAATTGGTTGAAGGCGAATACGTCACCAACATTGAAATGGTCGATGATGATTGGTGGATGGGCACTAATTCAAAGGGTGAAAGTGGTCTCTTCCCAAGCAACTATGTAGAGCTCGTAGAAGATGAAGAAGAGTCAGCACCAGCACCTAGCCATTACGATGAGCCAGAACCACCTGCACCTGCACGTGCTCCAGCTCCAGCTCCAGCAGCTCCAGCAGCCGCACCTGCTCATGCTGCTGGTCCTACGGCTACTACCTTATACGACTATGAGGCCGCCGAGGATAATGAATTGAGTTTCCCGGAAGGTGCTACGATTACTGATTTGGTACGTTTCGCTTATATGTTCACCTACCTCCCTCCCCTTCCTTTCTCAACGCATTCAAGAAAGATTACTAACCCAGTCAATAGGAATTCCCGGATGATGATTGGTGGTTCGGTCACTTCAAAGGACACTCCGGTCTCTTCCCAGCAAACTATGTAGAACTTGACCAATAAGTATCTACATTGGTTGGAACAAATTTAAGCGAAGCGCAAATGCATATGAAGCGATTGACGTCTTTGGGAGGGGTAGTTGTGATGTAGTTGAAATTGATTCAACATTATAAAAATTCAGGAGATTTTGTAGATGAGGGTGGCATGAATGGCTTTTCTAGGCAGTTAACTACAACTAGTGAAGAAGAAAAAAAGCGAAATAACGGTGGTCTTGGCCTCTATAAAATAGAAGAGAATTGAAAATTCTTTCCTCGATGTTGCTGTCTAACGTTGTGTGAGTTTCATTGTACATACTCGTCTTTGTCTCTCGGTAAAGTGGTCAAGTATTCTTCCTTTACCAATCTATTGAAGCTTAAGGAGGATTTCTGGCTGCTGCAATCTTGAATACCTATCAGATCCTTCCACGTATTTGCCATCCACGGTGGCGTTCACATTGTACTATTCATAAGTAGCAAAGCACGAAAGTGAAATTATTCATATCACATAGATTCAGACATCACACGAAAGTAAGCTATAGCGCATAAATTATTAAATAAAAGTCGTTCATTATCTTATCTTAACCAACCAACCAACCCTAAAAACTAGCTGGAAGCAGAAAGTCTGTGATCCATTCGAAGAGAGACGTAGACCTGTAAGAACACGAAAAGGGGGGATATGTGAGAGGAAGGAAAAATGCGTGGGAAAGCCGAATTTGTTACTTCAATCATATGAATCTATGAACAAGGTGATTTGATTTTGGAAAACGAGTTAGGACTTTGGAGGGCGTTGTATCGTTGCTGGCTTGCGGGAAGGGAAAACATTATGGGCAAGTATAAAGCCGTCGATTTGTTCGATTGAATCACGATACTGGAATTGGAGATGTGCTGAGGCGCCAGTGGATTAGGCAATTTCGAGATGGCGTTTATATGGATGAATAGTAGCGGAGAATGCGTGGGTTTGACAGCGATTTGCTCTAACAACATTCGGCACCTGTGAGGGAAGAGTAAGTGGATTGTTATTTGATTGTGGCGAGGTGAGTAAGAGCGGAAGGGTATAGGGAGTAACATACATTCAACACAGAGTTCACATCCTTCTTCCATTACGCAACAACAACAGAGAGCTGCAAAACAAGCACCGAGACAGCCTTGTCCACCACCGGAACTCTTTGGAGGAGGTTGTTGTTGATATTGCATTTGTTGCTAAAGAGATAATTATTAGTTCAAAGTACTCTTAGATATGAGGTACATTGCATTGTATCATGCGACGGTGAAGCTATCTCGGTGTTTCTCGGCATTGCGACAGCGCTGAGGTATTGGGGAATCACAGCCATCGCATTTTACAGAACAATGTATTGGATAGAGGATATGCGAATGTACTCACAGGTGGAGGGCCTTGTTGATAGTAGCCTTGTTGCGGTGGTGGTCCTCCATAAGCCTATGTATCACACCAGAGTCAGCTTCTTCTTCTTCCATTTCATGTGCCAAGATTATCCAAGAGATCGCGAGGAGATCGCAAGGAGATCGATATGACGGTGACAATAGAGGCGAAAACATACATTGGGAGGGTATTGAGGTTGGCCACCGTATTGGGGTTGTTGATTGTTGTAGTAACCTTGGTTCGACATTGTATTAATCTATAATGAGGAGGACAGAGTCTCTGGTCAGTATTCGTTTCATAAAGGTTGAAGCTGCGTCGGGGAAAATGCGCAAACTTACGGAGAGAGGTGGTTGATGCGATTGATTGATAAAAAACAAATACAAGTAAACGTTGCGAGTGGAAAAGTTGACGTTGAGAAAGAAGAGAGGCCAAACTTCAAAGTTAGATTAGATTGGATTCATCAATAAGAGCTAAAAATCGGTAGAACGGAGGAAGGATGTTCGTTCGAGACACTGCCAAGGAGAGAACCAATTGGGTTGTACTCGCTATAAAAATGCCTAGTACCTAATCGCTGACGAGTGATAAAATATCGAAATAGAACATTAATATCACTAACCTATTAATCACGCCAAGTTATTTGGAATTTATTTATTTGGGAGTGGATGTGAATACGCGGTCTCTGTTCTTCTCTCTCTTTCTCTTATTAATAAGCTTTGAGGCTTTTGATGCTTTGAATGCTTGTGAAGTTTAATATTTTGCCCCGGTGGCTTTGGATCGAAGAAAGAGTTAGGTCGAGTCAACGGTCTCATTCAAAGAAGGATGGCTCGGATGGGCATGCGATTTATAGGTGCAAGTCTCCAAAGTATCGCCAGTACCTTACATTTGTATCATACAGTAGGGCACTCATTTCGCAGTTTGAAGTCATGCAAGTGCTTCTTTTTTGATTGGCTCGACCGGCTCAATATGCAGTATGCAAATAGAAAGAAGGCGCAGATCAAACACCTCATCAACATGGCTCAGCAATTGTGGCCCTTTTGTTTGCTACAATTCAGTTACCATCTGATGCGCCAACCCGGAACACGGCCATTGTTCCATGCAACTTCTGAAAGAGATTTGCTATTTAATACTGTGAACAGCGATCGTTCAGCTCCCCCTGCTTCCAAATCCCCCAATCTAATCCTTATAGGGCGTGAGTGGTCCTAGTATACGCTTAATACGCTACCTCAGCCACCTTTCCCCCGATCGTCACCTTCTCAAGAGTTCCATTATATTACCGTTGCTGCTGGTTTTACTTCGTTTCCATCATCCGATCTTGTGACCCCGATTGATACTGCAGAATAATCCTTGATACAAACCCTGACTCATTAAAAGCAGCAGCAACTTTTAGTATTGTCAGCCACTTTGACCACCCCCCTGTATCCGTCACATATCCGACTTGGCTTTAAGATGTCACTCCAGCTGCCAGGCTACCAGCAGCTTCGCGTTCTCCCCCTTATCCATACAACAAGCTTGCTGCGTGGCGTCCAAGTTTCTGCTTCTCCAATTGCAAAGTATTGTGGTATCCGTCCTACAATATACGCACCTTGCTGTGTACGCGCAGGTATGCAGTGGAGCACCAGTGACCTGGGGAAACCGAACATTGATTTTGCAATCGCTGAAAACCCATGTCGTTTTGCGCTATCCGTTGAAGGTTTAGTTCAATATTGATCGTCCTGGGGCAGTCCTAGTTTAACACTATGGGTCACTCATACATGAAGTATCAATAACTCAAGAAACGAAGAAGAGCCGCCGTATACTATGTAGCTGACGGCCTGCTCTACAATTATCGTTGCAGTAAACACATCATCGACTACCGAGTGCTCAGAGGGTGTTTCATTTCCTCAGAGATTGAACAAGAACTTTGAGGGACACAGGTCGCTTTCATAGTAGCCGAAGTGGAAGAGCAGAACACCCTGAAGACTTCCAGACTGTGGTATATGAACCAAATTCCCTCTCAGTCTTCCACATACGACCATAGATTGAGAAAATTAGGGCATCCCGTCCGCTCTGCCATACTCAAGACTCAAATCGGTAAATTAGTAGTTGAGTGGGTGACCATCAGCGAATCCTTACTGTTGTATGTTTTTAACTTTTGGCTTTTGGTGTGTTGGTGGGTGACGATTTCAAAGTGGGCCAGGGTTTTTGCGATACCCATTTCATGTGCAGAGCCACGTTTGTCAAAAGCTGGCTCTGTTCTTCTTTTCAAGGCCTTCAGATATATGCAGTCGTTGAGCATTGGCAGTTCATATCTATACCACGATGATTGTTAGCAGTGTTATGTATTATGAAACATTCTTTTACATCTTCGATTTTCCTATCCACTGAAGGCATTCAAGCGAATGTCTGTTTCCTCCATTAAGCAGAGTCAATCTTGTGGCCCAGCTGGTCATTCAATATCATGACAAGTGGGTTCTTTTTCATGAATATCATGGACTTCAATCGGTGCCTTGTCTATGCAACATACGGTGAGCTGGAATCAGTATGTCTCTGACCCCCATAACGACAAGTTGAGGTGTGGCCATTTAAACCCTCAAAAACGGTACATTTTTTGATATGTCCAGATATGTGGATGTGAAACGGATTGTCCAGGGGTCCCTGAGACTCGAATTGAGATCATTTCCTAAAAATTTGAGTATTCGAGAAAGGAAAGGTCCACTGATTTCATGGGTGCACGAAAGAGAAAATGTAAGCTGGCCTCAGGTGCGGAAAGTCTACCGGAAGTTGAAATGGATGGACCATACAAAGAGAATGAGTGGGCGATCACAGAGACAGATAAATTCAGAAAGTTCGAGAGACGGCACATGGGAGACGGCACATTGAAGTTGAAACTCGAAACAGTGGAAGAGAAGATCAAAAACACCTTCGCTCGAATTACATCCTCAACATCAATATGGCAACAAGGATTTAGAAGGACAATCTCAGAGCTAGTTTCGAATGCGTCTGCTAACTAGGTAAACTTTGACATTGGTTCGATTAAGGTACGGAATCAAGGAATGTGTTGTGAGGCCTCCAAATCATGGAAATGAGGTTTATGATGTCTTGAAATAGATGGCGTATCCTCCCAGATTAGCTCAAATCTGAGTGTGGATAGTTCAAAATCTCGAAACCAAGATCAGCATAAAGTAGTATCAAGGCCAGAGACTTTAGTGTTCTGTATAGTAGAGACTGGTATATACGTAAGTGAAGTTGGTACAGGTTTGTTTATGTAATGTTGGAGAAAGGCCGGGTGATGATCACCTTGAGTGTATAAACGTTAATATCAATCGTGGGAATAACCTTCACTGGGAGAGATTTCCAAAACAAAAAGTTCGTCGGGTACTACCACCGACGAAGCTCGTTGAAGCATGACACACAGATTTAGCTTGAAAAAGACTTTTATGCTCGATCTCATATTTTCTATGTTGCTCCTACAATTAAATTCCCATATGCACCATGTGAACAATTTCAGTGAGGAAAGATGTTATTACCATACAGCAGATCTCATAGCAAACCAATTATGTTGGATTATTAATCATTTTTGTAATTGTCCCTTTCCTATGGAACGATTGAGAAATTTGTCGCTTGGAATGACGCGATGAGGCTAGCCATCTTGATAGCGATTAGAAAATATATCTCCGGCCTCGCAACTTCACTCTCACATCAACCAGAACTATTTTGACTAAATCTTCGTCTGTTCACTATTGATTCGACTAACATTTCGATACCTACCTACTTTCCGTCAACCAAACAAAAGAAACTCTATACACCCCACGATTTCTTAAACAAAGCCACGAAACTACCCCCCACCAGCAACATCCACCCCACTACAAACAGAGACAAGTATCAAGATGTCAACTCTTATCGATATTACAACAGAGGAAGAATGGCAGAAACATACTGAATCTCTGCCATCATCGACTCTGCAGATCATTAACTTTCACGTACGTCTCTTCATCCACCGCCCCTCATCCGCCCTCCTCAACCTTTGACTAATGCGACAAACACTAGGCACCATGGGCAGCACCATGCGCGCAAATGTAAGACTCCCCCGGATTCATCGTCATCAACCCCTCTCTTCTACTTTAGCTTCGCTCCAATTTCCCCCAGTTGCCCACGTCATTAGACAACCGTACTGATTCTCTCACTAGGACAACCGTCCTCCGTACCCTCGCGCTATCCTACCCCCAAACTACACCCCCAACCACCTCATGGGTTTCCATGAATGCCGAAGAAGTAATTTCCGTCTCCGATGCCTTTGACGTAACTGCGGTTCCCTACCTCGTCCTCACCCGCAACAATGTTGTCCTAGAGACCGTCTCCGGCAGCGACGCCACCAAAGTCCGCAATGCCATTGAAAAACACGCCAACTCTCCCTCCACCTCCACAAACGGTACATCTGTCAAGCCCGTCCCCAGTATAAACCATGCCTCTACCGCACCATCAACAACCGCACCTATCACTTCCACCGAATCCGAAGAACCAATGTCTAAAGAAGATCTTCACGCTCGCTTATCCAATCTTGTTAAGGCAGCTCCTGTGATGTTGTTCATGAAAGGAACACCTTCTGCACCCCAGTGCGGTTTCTCTCGTCAACTCGTCGCTTTACTAAGAGAAAAGTCGGTGAAATATGGATTTTTTAATATTTTGGCCGATGATGAGGTAAGGCAGGGTCTTAAGGAATTTGCGGATTGGCCTACTTTCCCACAATTGTGGATGGATGGAGAACTCGTTGGAGGTCTGGATATTGTAAGTTCTTTCCTATTTAATGTTCTTCTGGGAGGAAATTGTAAATGGGACTTGAGCGACGTGTCCCTGTATCCATATTCCCAGATACTCAGCCCACACATTGGTGGAATACATTTCTAACTCAATACATCATAGGTCAAAGAAGAAGCAGCAAATGATCCAGATTTCTTCACTGCATATAGTGTCGCCAAACCGGCAGCAGCGGCGTAGATAAGGGGAAGGTTGGGAATTTGATAATATCGGACACTAGGAAAAACCAGGAGATATACCCTATTAAAGACATTTTTGCGCAGGATGTCATGAATTGCTGCACTGTGATCTGCATAACGTGAGAACTCAATCTTATAATTTATGATTTCGAAACGATATTAGTGTATTTTGGACAAAAGAAGTTGATAAACAGACAACTCATGATCCTTCCCAGTGGAATGCATCGTCAACTCTTGGCAAGCTTCCAAGTAAAGCTCACCTTGATCGTCTATCGCGTATTTTTTCCTTTATTTGCACAAGGAAATCACACTATAATTCCAAGATTCCCAGAAAGGTTTTAAAGTATATGAAGATCACATCACCAAAGCAGTTAAAAAACAATAGTTTTGAGGTTTTCTCATCTATTTTTTCTCATTTTTTTGGCACCAATCGAGTGGCCGAATCAAAGAAATCCTCAAAAGCCTAAAGAACCTCTTACTCTTCACCCAATTCCCAGATCGAATATTATTATACATTATGTACCCAACCTGGCCTATACACCGTTCTCCATACGCCCCCGTGAAAATATCAACAGTAACGTAGCAAACTTTGTTCCAAACTTTTTTTTATATCCTCCTTATGTAGCGCGAAAAGGGTTTCATGATCAAAGTGTACTCGGACCTTTTTCCCCCTTACGTGGCACCAAAAGAATTGCAAAATCAATCAACAAAATCAAATAGCAAAGTCAAATAGCGAAATAAAATGTGTGATTACAAAGGTTCGAGATGATACAAAAAAGTAATTTTTACCAGTAGTAAACCCTTCGCCCTTGCTTCACACCACTAGCCCCTTGATGAGGCAGTTTAGTAGTTGTATCCATCAGGGATCTCCAACTGTCCTTGATACTTGGAATTTGCATCCTGTCCTCCCCAATACTCCTTGATGGCAGGCAAGACGGTTCGCTTGTTGACTACCAACTTGGTGTTTGGAACGGGCTGGGGTGCCCATCCAACTGACGCGGCAAGGAAACCAGGATAACTGTAGTTGAAGTAGCGGGTCTCGAGGAGACCGTTAGACCAGTTGCGGATCTTGTCGCCGGTCTTCTCGGCAATGAACTTGAAGACATTAGCGCCGACGTCAAAGCGACCAAGGGTGTGGAGTCCCCAGTTGGCTTCGATGGTGGAGATTTTGGAGTAATGGTTGTAGTAAGTGTCGTCGGTGGTGTTGTGGAGCTTCTTTGGAACGACGTCACCGAGGAGGATAGTGAGGACACGGTTTTGACGGGAGTAGACCTCGTTTTCATCGAAGGTGATGACGACAAGAGTGTTGTTCATGAAGTGAGGATCGGTAAGAAGGGGGTTGAGGAAGTTGTAGAGATACTCGCCAGCGACGGTGACGGAGCTATCGTGAGCGTCAGAGGTCATGTTGGGGGTAAAGAAGATCCATTGGGGCAATGTGTTTGCAGCAAGATCTTGGTGGAACAAGGTCTGGTTCTTGATCAAGTTAAGACGTTCAGGCTTGTCAACGACATTGTTGAAGAGGACTTCAGGGCTGGGTGGGTGTTAGTACGTTGGAATGTTTGGGTGATTGATTAAACTTACTTGTGCTTGCGAACATATGCATCGGCACCGGTGATCTCGTTGCGCCACTCCATACCTTGGAAACCAGTGTATGGCATGTCTTCCTGATACAAACCCCAAGTGATTCCCTTATCTTCGAGGAGATCGACTACAGAGGAAATGTTGGTAGGGACAGTAGTAAATGGATCACCATCGAGACCGAAAAAATCACTAGATCAATGTAAGTTATTGTGAGCGGATAATCTAGTATAAAATTCAAACTCACCCTCCAACGGATGCGAGGTAATTTGGTTCACTTGGATGTGTTACCGCCAAATAGTTTGTCAAGGTAATACCCTTCTCTGAGAAGTGTTTGAAGTTTGCTGTATATATATCAGTACACATGTAATTATTTCTCTTTTGAGAAAGGGCAACTTACGGTCTGCAAAAGCAGTCTCGTAGTCAGTATTCTCAAACCAGATGTTGAAAATTCGATCAAAGACCTCTCCCTTGACGCAACTGGTAGGACTTCTGTGTGATGCATACTGTTGAGCGTGGAGAACAGCCTTGTGGCCGAAGGCTGTCGGGTGAGAAATGTGGCCATCAGCAATAGTGTTGGCAAGCTCAAGCTCTTCAACTCTCTTGGAGATCGTAGCTGCAAGTGTCGCTCCTAACACGGCTACAAAAGCCAGAGGGACTCTCATGAGAGTGCTTTGACGCATCTTGATATGTTTGAAGTTTTGTTTGGCTCTGAGTAAAAAAACAAGAACAATCGGGGACTGGATGTTATTTATGCTTGAGGACTGATTGACTACTGGAAGCACTAAACCAAGGCTAAACTTCCCATGAAATATCTAAACATCACACAATGGAACTATCGAAGTTTTCAAGCTAATTACCAAATCCAAGATGCTGGGAATGAACCAACACTATGTATATAACTAGCACCCTGGTAGATCGCAACTAGTAAATCAACAACCTCGGACAAACGGTAAAGTAAAGAGGAAGGACAGTAACGCCATATCTGCGGTGTACAAGGAGTTATAGCTGGACATCCCGTTAGAAATCTTTCAACCTATAAGATTCCAGATGTTGGTAAGTTGAGATGATATTGGACGGAAATCATATATTGAAGCATCTTTTTGACCTGCCTCATCAAGAATTGAGCATATCCGATTTATCCAGTACTTTCATTCCTGGCCAAAGGATACATGCACGAGCACGCAGATACTGCAGTGTGTAGGGTGACAAGGATGGCATTGTGCCGCGATCTCTTGGAAGAGCGGGGAGGGGCGATATTTCGTCCCTTCGCACTTGTTAGGTGTTATGCGGAGTATCTACTGCAAAGTGCCAGTCGATAGTAGTACCAAGAGTACCCTAGTCAAATAAGAATTCTTAGGGGCAGAAGAGTAGCCAACCATCGATATTCAATTGATAATAAATACCACCCATGATGTACTCATTAGCAACTGGAGCTTGGTAGTATAGTAGATAGTAGATAGTAGAGTACAAGCATACACTTGTCGTCATATGTGAGCTCCTTAGCACCCGGCATCATCTCATCCATAAGCTTTCATCTCGTCTGATATTGTCATGTTAAACTCGCACGGGAAAAGCTACTTGGAATGAAGAGTTTTCCTACACCCTTCCCTTGGTATCCAGGGGATTAGCACAAGTTTGGCGGAGAATATCATTGCCTAGTATCTAGGTGGTATCACTAAAGTCTTTCGTGGTTAGACGTAACGTTCGTTCATGTAGCTAAAATGGTAGGTGCTTATTTGATTAGCTCGATTGCCTATCTCGGCCTAGGTACATCCCCGCTAAAACCTGACATTGAACCTAAGAAATGCTTATCTCGCAGTCCCGTGGGGAAAACGTGTCATCCCATTGGCGAACGTGACGGATGGCAGAGAGGGGTGAAAGGGATCTAGATGCCACTCCAATAATTTGTTGGCAATTAATTCCATGGGTCATCATTTTGCTTCTTTAGTTATTCTATAATCTACGAGTAATTGATTGCAGTAATCATTATCTAAAGCGTGCAAACGCAACTGATCTTCCCTCCGATCCCGAGACATGTGCATCTGGTTTATGGCCAATCCGAATTTGGTTGAACTACCTGCTTACTTAGAGACCTCAACACACTAATCTAATCCGGCTCTGGAGTCGGCTTTTTATTCTACTTTGTATATTGACGACATTGGTTTCCTATACTTGAACCATTTCTTGTCGGACACAATCTGGTCATTTCCATGCCATTCCGCAGACAAGAAAGATGACATCGTGTTAATCAACTTCGTCACATCAACCATACTTTGATTCCTTTAGTTGGAGAGGGAAACGTCATTCATTGCCTTGAGGCTAGAAATCCCAAGACTTGGTTGGAATGCTTGACAAATTGGTAGCATCTCAGCAACGTCACGAACAAGATTGATGAGAATCCGTCCAAAGATACAACCATGTCTGTCTTTACCAATGAGCGATCCTCAGGATCCAACGAAAGTCTAGATGATGTTGAAATGCAGGAGGTTAGGGGAGAAAAAGATGACTATGGACATCAAAAAATGAGAGTGTTGTCGAATAAGAGAAACAGCGTATCACCCAATAGATCTTTAGGGTCAAGCGAAACGTTGGATGATATTGAAATGCAAGGGAGAGATGATGATTATGGAGATCAAGATGGATTGTTGTCAAGCGGAAATCAAAAGCGTAAACTATCACTGGAGCCCGAGTTCGAAACAAAATGGCACCTAAGAACCCCTTGGGTGGTATTTCTATCATTTTCGACAGCGATAGCAACTATCCTCATGATGTGGAAGATTGCATCGCATATCACCTCTAAAGGCAACACAGTAATTGACCATCCGAATCCAACATCCAGCGGCTTCCGTAGGCCAGCAAGTGACTACGAATTGAATCCAAATTGGGATTTTGATGCCTCGCCAAAAGTTCGTACATATCACTGGACCATCAAAGATATCGAGGCAAATCCAGACGGAGTTTTTCGACCAATGATCACCATTAACTCACAATTTCCTGGTCCAATGATCGAATGTAATGAGGGAGATGTTATAATCATCGATGTTGATAATCAAGCCGTCAACGCTACATCTATACATTTTCATGGCATCTTTCAAAATGGAACCAACCATATGGATGGTACTACAGGCATAACGCAATGCCCCATTGCACCGGGTCATAGATTTCGATATGAGTTCAACGTTACGGGTCAATCTGGCACCTATTACTACCATGGACATCAAGCTGTACAAGTTTCTGATGGGCTATTCGGGCCATTGATTATCCATTCTAAGAAAGAGAAGACTTTGCAGCCAATCTCATATTCTACAGATCGGGTAATAATGCTTCAAGATTATTATCATGAGTTAAGTAGTGGACTCACGATGAAAAACCTTGAGCCTGGTAGTGAAGCCTCACCGATTCCTGATGGAGCTTTGATAAATGGACTTAACAGTGTAGACTGTTCCGTTCTACCACATCGAACATGTGACAACTCGACAGCAATTCTCCCTTCATTCGATTTGACCGCAAATGAAAATCATCGACTAAGATTCATCAATACTGGTGCCTTCGCTTGGTTTCAAGTCGGTTTGGACGAGCACGAGTTTGCTATTACTGAAGTTGATGGAACGGACATCATGCCATCATATGAGACCCGCATGATGATTAGTCCTGCACAACGCTACAGTATGATTGTGAATACAAATCACAATTCCACTAATGCATTTTGGCTCAGGGCAAGAATGGTAACTCATTGCTGGAAGGAACCCAGTCTACCAGCCAATGGAGCTGATGAAGTTCGAGCTGTCATCCGTTATATCTCCGAAGAAAACACACCTCAAACCATGACCTCTAAACCAACTTCCCAAGAGTGGAAGAAGCCAATCGAAACGTGGTGCAAAGATATGGACACCACCAGGTTCACACCCACCTCCTTTGAACCTGCCCCGCGAATAGCAGATCATAGCTATTTCATCCGCGCAAATCTTGAAAGACATTATTGGCGTCTCCAGCGAGGTTATTTCAACAGCTCTACTTTCCGCCCTCAAGTTCATAAACCAACACTCCATCGTACAATCGATGGTTTCTCAACCAAGAACGAATCATTCACATCCATGGCCCAGACCAATGGCGTAAACTCGATATCTTATAACCAGGAAAACGATTATCTGATCCAACATTCCGGAGTCAAAGTCGTTGATATAATTATCCGAAACTTCGACGAAGGGAATCACCCCATGCATCTACATGGTCATAAAGTCTGGGTTCTAGGCCAAGGACACGGCGAATTTCCCGGGTATCAAGCTCTACATCTTCAACCAGAAGGTCGTGGTACATTACCAGGCCATGAACATGTGTTAGACAATTTAATAAGAAGGGATGTAGCAACTGTAGAAGGATTTGGATGGTTAGCTCTTCGATTCGTGGCGGATAATCCGGGGGTATGGGCGTTTCATTGTCACATGATGTGGCATGGAGAAGCGGGCATGGCTATGCAATTTATAGATCGGGTTGATGAAGTTATGAAGATGCAGATTCCGGAGGAGAACCAAAAATTGTGCCGAGTGAATGTCGAGGAATTGGAGAAGGGAAGTATTCCTAAGGATGAAATTTGGTTTGGATTCGGTCCAGAGGATGAGTGAGGATGTTTGATTGATGTTAGAGACGCTCATGAGATGATGCTGGAATCGGTGTTTGACAGTTTTATTCTGTCAAATTCATCGAAGCGATACACATGCCATCATACCTCTCACTGCTCAGATGGGTAAGATGCCAGGTATTCAGACTTGTGAGATAACCATTTCTCTGTCTCGTGTCGGGTATTGAAGCTACGAGGTACGATCCACGACAAATGGTCTATCCTCTAATTCACCCCAACGAGTTTCCACGTGGAAGCAATACTTAAAATTGCATGCAGTGCGAACTCGACATCTTTATATCCTCAAGTCGGACCAGGAGTAGAGGATCTAGTACATGCGATGCTGTCAAGTACCATACTAAGAAAACTACGAATAGGACTCTGAGAATGCAGCAAAAGACGAGTTTTGACTGTCCGAGAGTCACCGGGAAGGAGCAGTCACATACCTAGTCATGGATGTAAAGCATAGGATGCCGAGTTTGTTATCGTCTATTATCTAGGTTATGCCGTTTTGCTCGTATGTGGATGAATGTATATAGATAGTGGTAATTGACGGATGAGAATATCAAGAGAACGAGGCAGTAATACAAGAAGGATAACGTTTGTATTTGGATTGTGCAAGACCCTGCCAACTTTTTGCTTTCCGTGAACATTGAGAAGCAATCTCAAACTCCTACCCCTCTCAGTACCCATATCATTTATCCATCCCATAACCTTCTCAATCTCCAGTTCGATGTAATACAACGCCGTAAGGAAACAGCATATCCCTTCGTGGTAAGTAGACACTTGACACCCTCACTCATCACCAGACCCACCGATGGATCCCTCTCGATGAAAGACCTCCTGATGAACAAATAGGATACTCTCTTCCTTCTTTATTCCCATCCTCTTTCTCGAGGATTCTCTTCTCTCTCTTACCTTCAGTAGTCCACGATATTGATACCTACACCAATAACCTTCCCTTGCAAATGTCAATTTCAATTCCCATTCCGTCTCCTACGTATGACATTCCCTATTCTGAATACGTCCTCATTCTCATTTCCATATGCAACCCAAGATTGTAATCTTACCACAACATCCTATAGAGAACATAAGATACATTATGACCCCCTTTTTCAACTCAGTCTGCAGATTTGAATGATTGGATTGGATTCGCCCGGATCGCGGATGTAATTCAGAATATCGATATCAGTATCGATTTCCAAGAAAGGGGAAGGGGATTATCAGATTGTGGTTTAATTGATATATTGAATGAGGTTTGCTGAGGGATTTATCTACCGAGTATGTTCATTATAACTTCAATGGACGATTGGGAATTGTGAGGAGGGTGAGAGAGGAGGGCGAGAGAATATGACATGACTTATAGGTATTTTGAAGGGTTGGGTGAGGAGAGATATTCATGTTGGTACTAGATGACTTCCCCAGAATGGACACCAGTATTTCGTGACATTGGGGTAAGTGTAAGAAACCACATTTTCTCGTCTGATATCTTTGGATCCTGTTGTTCGGGGGACTGATAGAATGTATGTATCTGAATAGTGTACTCAGAGTATATCTTTATTGTAGTTACAGTATCCAGTTCTGATTTGAAATGTTGAGATTCTCATAGACTTCTATTTAGGTATATTTCTGTCTATGGGAATTATCTCCATGTAGATGGTGTATTAAGACACCAAAGCTTTGTCAATAGCATCTTCAATTCACATTTGCGAATTCTTGACAAACTCGGCCCTGTGCATGTTGAATTTGATATAACAATGAAGTGGGAGACGGACCCGAGTATCAAAAGCATACTTATACTTTGTACACCCCAAGATATTGTGGTGTCTCAACAACACTCATCAAGTCATGAAGTATTGAAGCACACGACACTTTGTACAGGTACCTACACAATGTATCATGGGAATGAAAAATGTGCCTAAAACTTCCATATTCGAAAGGTGGTGTAAGTTCTGAACAATCATCACCTTGCTTTTTCCCAACCGAATCCTCAACCAAGTACAACCGGAAGAATATCCTTTTCGTTTCCGAAAATGGATGACTTTGTTGTGTACAGGAGATTGATCTACTGCATTCCCCAAACTCCACACCGAGTTTCGGAGTCCCCGGAATTGGAAAGTCGGTTTTGCTTCGAAGTTTGTAGGGATGCCGCACGATTTTTTTCTTTTCGGAGACTTTGGTTAATAAACTCATGTGACCTCCTTGAAGTTTTTCTCACTCAGCTTCCCGATGACTGGAAGGTTGCAGGTGCTCCAGCTTTAAGTAGTGCCAGCCCAACAACTTCATTTCAATACCGGCTACCGGACTGAAGTGATACCTGGTGACGATGGTGATTATGAAGTATGTTGTGCGCATCTCCACAAAGTCTAGCCAAGGCGGTTATCCTTGACGCCTCCTACACGAATGATTTGAAAACTAAACACAAGGCTGAATGAAAGCGAGAGGAGCATCTGTATGGTGACACATGACCGTGTCGTAACGCGTGTGTTGCATTGCAAGTACCGGAAGAGGACTCGGAGGCCTACCCGCAAGATCGATGAATGTAACGTGCACTCACTGCCACTTACGAGGCTACCAATACTTCCGCCTCTCCTCTCCACCAAACCAATCTGAAATTCCAATTTCTGGCGGGAATTTCGGTTTGAATCACGCTTGGCTTTGACTGCCAATATTTGATATGCGACCTTGACCACGTCTCCCTCGAGGTAAAATCCGGATTTTTGAGTTCGCCGAGATAAAATCAATATTAGCAGCACCGAAGTTTCCTTCACAAGACTATCGACAACATCAAAATGTTTGTTGTACACTAATAAGCACACGGTCATTTACCAACAATTTCCGTCTTGGCCGGCCGACCATATCTAGATTTGAAGACATTGCCAAGTCCGGACCGGGCTTCCGCGTGTGAGATGATTCCTTTGCTTTGCAGCGATACGGATCTGATCTGCTTGCGACTGCGATACCAAGACGAAGATCGAAATTTGCGTGTTTGGAGAAGGGCGATGCGATGTTTGGATATGGGGCTGGGCAGAGAATCCCAGGACCGGCGGGTGAGATTTCGAGGCAGTTGAGTACCGAAGAACTCCCTGGTAACCCTTCTTGTTTGTAATTTATTTATATATAACTTTGCGCAAAGATCATTTGGCTGCTGTGCTAAATACTGGACATCCACATCTAGTATATGGCACATACTCAAGGGTAGATCTTAGATTCTCATTGGAATATCAGGAATATGTCAAGGCTGCTGGCCCTCCCCCCCACACTGCAGTCTCAAAGTGGTTTTGTCTGAGACTGTTGATTGCGGACAAGTATGTAGGTATCTGGGCACTGAAACATAGGTAATTGTTTCTAGTTGGGATTAATTTCCAAAAATCAAAACCAAAACCAAATCAAGAATTAAGAAAATCCTTATCTCTCAACAAAACAAAACACATTACAATCTTCTTGGATTGTGGATGTGACGCTTATTGCAACATGGCTGAGTATCTTAGGATGGATGGATCTTGGGATAGGTAGGTTATCTGAAGAATGTTTGTGACAATTTAACCCTGCATTGATTCTTGGAACCTATGAAATGGGTCGCAAAGGGCACGCTGTGTGCATTATTGGCCATGTTCAAGCAATGCCCGATTCCATACACAGGAATACTCTTGGGAGTGATGTACTATTTTTCAGCCGGTGAATGCTTTTTAATGTGGTGTACAGACAAAACTCCATACGATGCTTTTCCCCAGAGATGGGGGTTGAAGATGTAAGATGGATCAGGAGGACGGATATTGATGATGAATGGTCGTAAAGGATGGAAGGAATAGAATTTAATGAATCTCTTTGTTTACTTTGCAATAAGCCGCTGCAACCTTAATCTTTCAGCTGTTTGGAACCACAAGTTTCTACAAAGTGCATCCATTCGTTGATTGATACATGGTGAAGTGTCAAGGTGATGGATATCGCGGCGGTCGTGTACACTTGAGTCTCGAGTATTTGTATCTATATTGGACGGAATAAGGTTGAAGACATGGGAGGGAGGCTCTTTATTAAATCATATTGTATCAAATTGCATTCTTCACATTACCGGCACCTACGCATGCCACATCCCACATCTCTCATCTCTCGCATCATCACTCCCTCGACCAAGATATATCAACACAACATCCGGACCTTCGAGTCAGCAGACTGTCACACAAACCTACCTATCTGCCAGTATAACGTTACCACCATAATCAACAAGTGAAGCTCGCAGATATAAATCTAGCGCCTTCTTGCCACTCGCTCACTCACTCTCTCACTCACTCACTCACTCCATATTCCCCCCCCCCACTTCAACAATCTACAACATCCATCGAAACGATTCCAAGAAACCGAGCTACCCTTGCAACATACCACATCAATCTCTCCCCTTCCCCTTCCCCTTCCCATGGGCCATTACCCATTGCTGCATTTAGCCTCATCTTTTTGGTGATATATCCCTGGCTTGTTTCTTTGCCCTGCATTTCCAAGACTTTCCAAGGCTAGTCTAGTGCGTGTAGTGTTTTACTGATAGGCTTTCCAGAAAGTCTTATCGAGAAGGATTTACATCTGCGAACCTGGAGACATTCTGGATTCGGCTTTCGGAGCACCAGATGGGAACTTGATATCGAGGTCATAATCCAACTTCAACCTCGAGACTTGAAAGGAGAATTGCTTCAATTTTGTTTACATTACGAAGAAGGAAGAAGTCAACTACTACAACTACAACTACATCTATCTCATACCTCCCAATTTCTTTCAATTTCTCTCTTATCACTTTGAATTCATTGATTACTATCACCACTTGTTTTTTCTTTTCCTTTCTACGGAGCTCTACTACTACTACCACCACTCCCACCACCACTCCCACCACCACTTCTCATTTCCAAAGATATCATACAACTTCGATTCCATTTTGATTTCGAATTGACTCGAAAATTCATACTTTGAGTACTTACACACACACTCCCCAGTTCTCCGGCTTTCTGTGCTTGTCCACGACTCGAGCAAATTACTCGTGACTCAACCAGCGATTCTGGGTCGACGACTCGACTAGAACTTTCTCAACTTGCCGTTACCCTGCTCTCCATTCTCACAGGTGGACCACCAATCCCATTTACTATCACGAGTACCCCAAGTGTTTATCAAAAAAGGGTTTGGTCATAAATACTTGTCAATCATAGTGGGAGAAAAAGAAGAAAAAAAAAGGTTAGTTCTAGTTTAAACCTTCCAAGAAACCCTTGATAGTACCGACATAATTCCTTCTTAGACCTCAAACTACTGAAAGCTAAAAAACAAAAAAGTTTTGATTGGATTGATTTAGGTCCTTTGCCCGCTTGCCTTCCTCAAAATTGGAACGCTTGAGAATTATTAAATGCCTTCAGCCATTCATGCAGCGCCCCAGGACTTTTTGTCGTGTATGCTACCCACCATTTTCCATAATTTCTCATGGATTCTGTATCCACTAACGCTCCACTTGCAGCGGAATATCGACGTCAGTCCCAACTTTCTCAGATCGCGAAAGCGGCGGTTTTTAACAATTGTACCGCAATGAATCCACCCCCAAAACCTTCTTCTCAACCCCTCACTACATTTCCTGGCAACATCATCCTCGAACGCGATTTTGCCGTTTGCAACCCACAACTCGACAACCATATCACACTTCCGCCATCTGTTATACCTCCAGTCTTTAATAGAAGTTTTCACGAGAAATTCGGTATGACTGGCGATGGAGTCACCGAGGGAGTTGGTCATCCTCCCTCTGACACACCTCTCCCAAGCGGCCCTTCAACTGCTCAAAGCAGTCCAAGAATGTTAGTCTATCTCCATTCTCATCAGTCCCCTTTGAGTCAATGAATAGTGTTATATGGAATGTTCATGAGATTACCTGGGCGCAAAGACCTCAACAAATTTTTCACTCGGAACTCAACACTGACAATGGTACAGTCTCCCACTAAGACAGAATTCTGGCACTACAACTCCCCGAGTTCGAGCTCCTGCTACCACTCTCAACATTCCTGGCATGACCAGATCTCGCGTTTCTCCTGATGGTAAAATTGCACAACGAGATGTCGCTTCCAAATTGGTGGTCATTATGGTAGGATTGCCTGCTCGTGGAAAATCATATATCACGAAGAAAATCCAAAGATATTTGTCATGGCAGCAACATGAGACTAAGATTTTCAATGTTGGAAATCGACGTCGTGTCGCAGCTGGAAAACCGCGGCCGTCGAACGGCACACCACTGAGGCACCAGGAATCGGCCCATCGACCATCTGTTCCAAGTCAACCAAGCCGCACTAGTTCCAATTCTGGCGTTATAGATGCCCCTACACAGGCTGCTCATATGATTCTGAACGGCGTGGATCCGACCCAAGAAATCAAAGGTTCTGAGACGAAGAAAACTTCTACTAGATCGCCAAATCCAGAAACTATGGATCAATCAGCCAATTTCTTCGATCCAATGAATTCCAAGGCGGCTTTGATCAGAGAGCAGGTAGCCATGGCCACATTAGATGAGCTTTTGGATTTCCTCTTATTGGGAAATGGCGCTGTTGGTATCCTGGACGCTACAAACAGCACTATCGAGCGTCGCAAACTTCTCTTTGATCACGTCAAGTTCAGAGAGCCAAAGCTCGGCATTCTCTTCATAGAGAGTGTTTGCGAGGACGAGAGTGTACGTATGCCATATTCTTTTAGAGACTCCCTTACTGAACATATTCTAGCTGCTTGAGGCAAACATGCGATTGAAGCTCCGAGGCCCCGATTACAAAGACAAAGATCCAGAATCGTCTTTGAGAGACTTCAAATTACGAGTCGCTGCTTATGAAAGCGCATACGTCCCATTGGGAAAGTACGAAGAAGATAATCATATGCAGTATATCAAGATGATAGATGTTGGACGAAAGGTTATTCATTATCAACTCAAGGGCTTCTTGACAGGAGGCATAGCTTCATATTTGTCGACATTCAACCTTTCCCCCAGGCAGATTTGGATCACACGTCACGGAAAATCCAACGATAACAAAGTTGGCAAGCTTGGTGGTGATTCTGATCTCACGGAAGAAGGACAACAATATGCTCGAGTTCTTCATAGCTTCATTACAAACAGTCGAAGACAATGGCTTTTTGAGCAGCAGCAATCAGCTATTGAGAGTGCAAAGTATCCTCCGGGAGGCGAAGCTGTCAGAACACCACCCTATCCAGACATCATGGGAGAATTGGATGAGAAGAACTTCTGTGTGTGGACTTCGATGCTCAAGAGAAGTATCCAAACGGCAGAGAATTTTGAGATGGACGAAGATTATGATGTTAAGAATTGGGAAATGTTGAATGAATTGAATGCGGGTTCTTTTGAAGGATTGACCTACAAGGAGATTGAACAACGCTTTCCGGACGAGTACGAGAAGCGAGCAAAAGACAAATTACACTACATATATCCTGGAGTTGGAGGTGAAGGTTATTTACAAGTCATCAGTCGACTCAGAGATATGGTTCGAGAACTCGAACGTATCACCGATCATGTCCTCATCATTGGACACCGATCTGTTGCCCGAGTTCTAATGGCTTACTTTATGGATCTCACCAGAGATGATATTGCAGACTTGGATGTACCTTTGGGAATGCTCTACGCCATTGAACCAAAACCTTACGGCATTGAATTCCATGCATACAGATACAATGAACAACAACAATGGTTTGATGAGTTACCAAACTACAAACCAAGAAAAGAGACAGAGAAAGGCAATTAAACTTTGATTGTCGATAGAGATTGCGAAGAGGACAGCTAGAACATGAGCAGGGATGTAACATACGAGGGGTTTCCGGAGTTTTTATCATTTGGGATGATTTTTTGTTGCACTGCATAGCGAGGTCTTTTTACAGATTGGGAGTTTGGGTTTTGATTTTCGGGGAATTGATGATTTGTAACAACAGTTGGGAGATTGGAACTGGTATCAGGGATTCAGAAGTGCGGAAGTGAATGTGGTTGAGGTGTGCACAAGAATGGGAATACATTTCTGGAGTCGGCAGAGGCCCCTTTCTACTTTATGATGGATGAATTGCTTCAGCGTTTACTACACTTCTGCGGATATCCAAAAGATTGGCTTTGGTCTTGCGTTTTAAGAGCGAACCTACAATAGATGGAAGGTCAGACTACTTTTGTACAGCAAGACTGAAATAGAGAAATAGAGATCTCTGCAAAGCGAGTAAAAGAGATGAATGAAAATAAAAATGAAAATATAGTTTCAAAGTGTTCAATGCTCTGATTAAAAGGCCCCTGGTTGTTCGAAATGGCTGTGATTACCTACTAAATAAAACTGCTCGAATGGATATCTAGTAGATGTTGCTGTATGCCCAGTAGTATGATCTTATTAGCGGTAGATTAACAACGATGCAAAAAAGTCGATCTCACCTGCCTTGCAACAATCCTAGAAAGTCTCAAGTGTACCTACCTGCTGCTAGTCAGTTTATCCGGCCGGACCCCTTCCCCCGCGCGTCATTTCTTCAACCCTTGCACAGGGTCGCAACCACACCTTGCGATACATACTGCAATTCAAAATTTAGACATTGAGATATTCACTACTCACACACTCTCTTTTTGTTTCGTTGGGCTTCGCTGTTCTGTGCTGTGCTGGATACAATTGAGGCTGGCAAATGTTGTTGGAGGGCCTACAAACAGGTTGACTACGTTCAATATTCACGGTAGGTTTCTTGTGCTTTGCGATAGCTCCCCCAGATAGCACTGTCTTATTACCTACATTGAATGCTCCTTTACAGCGTTTTTCCATCTTGCCTTTTCACTCTGGCCGCATCCAGAATCAACAAACAAAAGTTATTCTCTTTCATCTTTGTTTCATCTCATTTTGTTGTTTTTGTGTTTTTTTGTTTCATCTCGTCTCGCGCCAAACTCATTAACTGACTGGATTGCGCATTTGGCAGATAAAGATTTCTACCTCTTTCACATATGATTTATCTCGAATTCGACCGAGATCTTTTGCAACTTGTCGTTGCCAATTCGAATCTCCTGGAATCCTAATTCGGAAGGAGTTTTTGAGGTCGCATACTTATATTTCCAGAGCACATACAGCTCAATATCGCATCACTGAATCGAAGAACACAAGATTACTAGAGATCCTAAGTACTTCAGCACAAACACGACGGGAGATTTTAAGACAAGGAATATTGTTACTTGAAGAAATCCGAATTCTGGTAGAGTTGGAAAACTTGGGACGCTCGACAGGTTTGAGTAATCTTATAATGCCTCCAGCTACGAGGAAGAGAAAGTTTAGTGAAGAGAAAGAGGGAGAGGGTAAGGATAAGGGAGGACATAGTGGTGCGCAGAAATATTACGCAGTTAGGAAGGGGAAGAAAACGGGCGTGTTTACTGATTGGGAGGATTGTAAGGAGCAGATTACGGGCTTTGGGGAGCTATGTGTAAGTTTATTTTTTTATTTTTGTTCTTAGGAAAGGAACTTGGAGACAGGCACGGAAAAAAATTGTGTGTTCTTGAATTGTGCCAAAAATGCTAACGTAAAATGTTCTCACAGATAAATCTTTTTCGACACAATCAGACGCAGAAGCATTTGTAGCTGGAAAAAATCCGGCGAAACCTTCAAAGGGAGATAAATTTTATGCTGTGGCTGTGGGACATGAAACGGGGGTTTATGAGGAGTGGGCAGATGCGAAAAAGCAAATTGATGGGGTCAAAGGGCCAAAATATAAGAAGTTTGCTACGAGAGAGGAGGCAGAGGAGTTCGTGAGAGATGGTGGGAAGGCCAACAAGAAGGTCAAGACGGGGGCGGGAAAGGAGGAGAGTGCGAAGAAGGTGGTGAAAGGGAAGGACAAGGTTACGGTGGAGGAGAAAGCGCAGGAATTCATTAAAGGAGACGCTGTCAAGGTCTGGACGGATGGTAGTAGTAGGGGCAATGGAAAGGTTGGGGCTGTGGCTGGATATGGAGTTTTCTTTGGAGACGGTGATGAAAGGTATGTCTTTTTCTTCGAGCTCTCTGTTCAAAGTCCTTCACAAGTATATTAACCTATCCTCTAGAAACATCTCGGCTCCCCTAGAAGGCACCCTTCAAACTAACCAACGCGCCGAACTCACAGCCGCTCTCCGCGCCCTCGAGATTGTACCATTAGATAAGAGCATCGAGATTATCACAGACAGCAATTACACAATAAATTGTGCGACGGTATGGTACAAGAATTGGGAGAAAAATGGTTGGAAAACTAGTACTGGAAAAGCAGTCATGAATGAAGACTTGGTGAAGCAGATTAGGGCGCTTATTGACAAGAGAACGAAAACTAAGGCTCAGACTAATATGACGTGGGTTAAAGGGCATGATGAGAATCCGGGGAATGTGGCGGCGGATAGGTTGGCTGTTAAGGGGGCAATGGAGAAGAACAGGTGAGGGGCTCGTTGTTTGAGCCTCTTACTTAGCACTCCGCCAATTTTTGGAATCCCTAGGAACTGCATCTCCTCATGTCGCGAATATGAAGTGTGGAGTGAAAAGAGGATTGCGTTCATCGTGGTCTTGATTATTGACAACAAGCTGCAAAGGGAAGGAATGTAACGGAAAGAAATGATACCATTGTTTAGTGTACTGGTTTCCGTGGGACTTTGGGTAGGCAGTTACTATCTTATTTGTTCAATAAAGACTTTTGTGATACCTGATTATTCATGTCAATGTGAATGATTCCCATTGTTTGCACTTACATGGTATACCATTGATATCCAAGCTATCCACGTCTACGAGGTATGTAACCTTCACGCAACGTTGTGAAACTTTTCATAGGAAGGACAAGAAGAGGGGGGAATTTGGGGGTTGATTCAATGGGAACATGAAAGACCACTTCAAACTTTAAAGACAATGACCATTCAGCTCTTTAATTGCATAGTCATCCTTTTTGTGATACTTAACCTCATTCTCCAATCCATATTGAGTCGTGGATGAAATCATTTGGATAATACCATGTAGAAAGTATTTTATTATCATATTATTTCCACCTTTTATGTTTCATTTCATGGAGCTCCCCACCCCATACTCGTTGATAGCGGAGAAACAACGTGCTCCAGGCTCTGTGGAGGGGTGAGCACACATGGCTGAATGCAGGGGTTCAGTTTATTGATAAGGATAAAAGAAAATCATTCATCTCACCGATATCTAAACGAATTCACATGCATATTTGTTGATCAACCACACTCCTCTGCATGTTTGTATGAAACGGTAGTATTCATCAATAAATCACACGACAGGTGTTTCCGAGAACATTCTCTATCTGTTTGCGCACATAAGGATTGTATTCTTCGTATAATCTATCGGCCATTTCCAACAAAGTAGATCGAAAGAATACATCTCTACAGGACAAGCTCCGCGGAACAAGGTGGCGGGCATTTCCAGATTCAATATTTCGAGAGAGGAAAAGGTTTTCAATGATTCAATAACACAGGCTTGGGATCTTAAGGAGGCTTCGAGATCGAAGAAGAGATTCAATCGTAGGGATTGTGAGAGTGACGATTCGGGCGTGGGATAAGATAATACGTCGGACGGTTCTGCGGGCTTACTGTTAAGGAAGGAAAGGGATATTTTGTGTGCAGAAAAGGAGAGCTCGAGTGAGGATTGGAGACTGAGTGAGAATTGGAAGTCTCGCAGACCACAGGCACAACATACGGAGTTGTAAACCCACAAGCTTGGCTTGTCTTGGCAGGAAAAGAAGTAGAATTGCAGTTCGATTCGAAGATATATATCGAGGAGACGAGCATCCAGAAGTTAAGAAGAGGTCAGAATAGAATAGCCCAAGATGCCTAATCTTTCGACATCCAACTTCAACATTGTATGTGCCATCCTTGGTGGATTCATTACTTTGTTTGGATTGGTATCTTATTTGTTTAAGGAGAAATTTTATCTTTCTGAAGCATGTATGTTCATTCCCTTTTTTCCCTTATTACTCTGTTCATTGGCAGACAATGGCTAATGTGGTTTTAAACAGTAATATCCCTTCTCTTTGGCGTTGCCATGTCTCCACATGCAGCAGACTTTGTTCGCCCCCTCGATTACACCGGCTCCCTTGCAAACCTCAATGCAACCACCCTCGACTTTTCCCGCCTAGTCCTAGGCGTTCAACTTGTCCTTGCTGGTGTCCAACTACCCTCTCGGTATTTGAAATTGGAATGGAAATCCCTCGCTCTCCTACTCGGTCCTATCATGACTGTAATGTGGCTTTCGAGTTCGCTATTAATTTGGGGAATGGTTCCGAATTTGTCGTTTCTGCATGCCTTAGCTGTTGGAGCATGCATTACGCCTACCGATCCGGTATTGAGTAATAGTATTGTCAAAGGAAAATTTGCGGACAAGAATATTCCAAAGGAGTTACAAAAGATTATTGTGGCGGAGAGTGGGGCGAATGATGGATTAGGATATCCGTATTTGTTTTTGGCGTTGTATTTGATCAAATACACAGGGGAAGGTGGTGAGTTTATTTTTAATTTACTTCTTTTTTACGTCGTTCATTTTGTGTTTATACTAATATTATGTCGTAGGCGCTGGTCAAACTGGAGGTGCCTCTAAAGCTATGGGTCTCTGGTTTGGAGAAACATGGGTCTATACTATCCTCCTCAGTATTGTCTATGGAGCTACTGTAGGCTGGATAGCCAAAGAACTCCTTCACTGGGCCGAAGAGAAGAAATTTGTGGACCGGGAAAGTTTCCTTGTATTCGCCATCACCTTAGCTCTATTCATTGTGGGCACTTGCGGTATGATTGGCAGCGATGATGTTTTGGCATGTTTTATTGCTGGAAATGTCTTCACTTGGGATGATTGGTTTCGTCTAGAGACACTAGATGATTCGCTTCAACCTACTATCGATATGTTGCTGAATCTGAGTGTTTTTATATGGTTCGGAGCCATCTGTCCTTGGGCTTCATTTGCTACCAATAGCGTTATTCCAATTTATCGGTTGATATTCTTGGGTATCTTGATACTACTTTTCAGGTAAGCGATCTCTCCCCTTTGCAGCTTTCTGCATCAATATCAGAAATTACTTGTTGAGACCTAGGTTGACCCCAGACCAATAGACGTTTACCCATTGTCTTCGCAATGCACAAATTCATACCTCAAATTGAGGAAAAACGTCAGGCTATTTTCGTTGGGTTCTTCGGACCAATCGGAGTTAGCGCTGTTTTCTATCTCTATATCTCACTCGAATTCCTCGAAACCATCACAGTAGATGGTGTTCAGCGCGGAGATGCAGAACATCTAGCCGAGGTCATTTCAGTTGTCGTTTGGTTCTTGACGATTTGTAGTATCGTAGTGCATGGACTTTCGATACCATTAGGCAAATTAGGCTTTTTCTTACCGAGAACACTCAGCAGAGCATTCACAAGCCAAAGCAATAGTCAAACAAACCTGGCAATTGGAGCAAGAGTTTACAGTTCGACCTCGGGTGTGTTGAGGGAAAGGAGAAGAGGAAATGCCAGTACGGATGCAAGTGGAAGTGGAACGGCACATGGAAGTTTGGGAAGTGCCATCTCGACTCCGGCTTTGAGTTCGGGAACGAGCTCGAGACCAATCTATAGGATTGGGGGGAGCGTGATTCGTTCGGGAACTGCAAGGGGTGCGACGGAGAGTGGAATCGGGATGGATGGGGAGGAGGCGAGTCCGACTGGGATGTTGGATGGCGTGGTGGAGGGGAGAACTATTAGGTTTCCGGATGAGGAGGCGCATGTTGCTAGTGGGATGGGAAGAGAGAGGGATTCTGAAGTTTAGGTTGGGGGTCGAATGGATGGGGTGAGGGTGATGATGATGGTCATTGTGGAGTTCGAGGGATGCAGGAGCCGTGCGATGTAAAATTTTGAGGTTAGTGTCTCGTTAGAATGGGGGATTAGAATGGGAGATTAGAATGAGAGGGAAAAGATATAGGGTGTGTGATTTCGATATTTGAAGATTATAACGGAGATTGTAGCGATCTTTTGCATTGCAGTCTGCATATGGATCTTCATGCGGTACTTTTAGTACATATGATAGATTTTTGACATTTGCTGTGACGTATATATACTTTATCACTATACTCAGATCTACATCAATAAACAATTGTATGCATGTATGTGAAATAAATTATGGGATTCGCTATAACTCTTGATGCAGGAGAACCCAACCGAAAATACACACCAAAGTCCGTTCATCCACTTCGCTCACGCTATGCTAGGTATGTAGTGATCATCATTCATAAGGTGCAATATTATGCCCTCAAACCCCCAGACTCCGTACCCCTAAAGCAAATATGCCAATGTACCCTCGTCCTAGCCCATCTGCAACAACCTTTCAATCATTCCCCACCACCCAACGCTCACACTTTACAAATTTCCTCTCTCCTCCTGCTCCCTCTCAATCGCCTCAAAGAGACTCTTGAAATTTCCCGCTCCAAATCCATCAAATCCCTCCCTCTGAATGATCTCCAAAAAGACCGTCGGACGATCCATCAATGGCTTTGTGAAAAGTTGGAGTAAATATCCTCCCTCGTCAAAATCAATCAACACATTCAACTTTCTGATTTCCTCAAAATCTTCCTTCAATTCCCATTTAATCCCCGCATTTTTATCCGCAAGACGTTCTCTCATCGTCTCATAGTATGTTTCGGGTACTGAGATAAATTCTACGCCACGGGCGCGCAGATTCGAGACGGCGGTAATGATATCGGGGGTGCGGAGGGCGATATGCTGGACGCCGGCGCCGGAGTAGAAATCGACATATTCCTCGATCTGGCTCTTGCGCAGACCGGGGGCGGGCTCGTTGATGGGCATCTTGACGACGTTGTTGGGGGAGGCCATGACGATGCTGTTGAGGGCGGAGTGGGCGGTGCTGATTTGCGAGTCGTCGACGGACCAGAAGCGGTGGAAGGAGAGGCATTTCTCGTAGTATTCGCAGGCGGATTGCATGGCGCCCCAGTCTTGGTTGCCGACGCAGTGGTCGATGGCTTCGAGGGGGATGCTGGGGAGGAATGCGTTGAGGGGATCGCGTTTCGAAGCGGGGATGGCGCGGTAGCCTGGGAGGAAGGCTCCGGTGTAGTTGTTGCGGGAAATAAGGGTGTGGGTTGTGTCGCCGTAGGTGCGGATTATGGCGGTTGTCTGAATAGATATGGATTAGTATACATCCTTGATCCCCAAAAAGGGTATAACATAGAAGTACTCACAACATCCCCATCTTCATCCTTTCCCTTGATAGGTTTCTGCACACCCACTGCTCCCTGCTCAACCGCATTATAATAAACACTCGCCACATCATCCACTTCAAACGCCACATCCTTAACCGCATCCCCATGCTTCTCGAGATGTTCATAGATTTCTCTCAACAATTCTCTCTCCTTTTCCGTAATCGGTTCATCGTCTTTGAGTCCCGAGTATGCCTTTACAGGCGAAGTCAAGACGAAACGAATCTTGCCATTGGCAACGACATGTGAAGCGATATAGCGCGAACCGGTTTCGAGACCCTTGTAGGCGATGGTTTCGAATCCCAGACGTGTGCAGTAATATGATGCGGCTTGTTTGGCGTTTCCTACGTACCAGGTAATATGGTCGTAGCCGTGGAAGTTGGGGGTGTTGGTGCTGAGGGAGGAGTTTGTGTTGGTTGTTGTAGGGAAGGTGAGGGAGGTGGGAGTGAGGATTGGAGGAGTGACGGCGGAAGGTGCCATGATGTGATGTTGTGATATGAGGTTTTATGTAGATAGTAGAGAGATGGAGGTTGGATTCCTCTTTACGGATGTGAGATTGATAATCAGAAATGGCTTGAGAGTAGACAGCCAATCAATACTTTAAGAAATGGGGAGATTCTCCAGATAGTTTGTCGAAAGCAAACTTTGCTTGCAGATAAGTTTATCAAAAGAGTCAAATTTCGTTAACAAAGAAAGATGTTTGGGAAGAAGAGGAAGCTGGGACTGCCAACAGCTCCTCTTCTTATGAAGACGATACATCTCGGTATACGGCGGACTAAGCCATGTCAAAACATAGAATGACCGCATAATCAAACAACTAACGTTCACATTCACCGACTAATGAACGTACAGCAATTCGACCGATCGCCTTCCTTTGGCCTAGGATTGCTTTTTAGAAGTTGTTAGGGTTTCAAGTGCGGTTGATACTCCTTCATTCCGCGCGGTTTACAAACGGCTGTGTTCGGCTTAAATGTCGCTTGTTCGCTTAGTCATTGCGCGGAATTGCGATTGTTTCACTGTACCACACTACCGCGGTCACGTTTTGGTTATACCGAATACCACTGCATTCATGATCTCGATCAATTTAAACCTTTAACTTTTGGGTTGCTTTCGTCATTAATAGTTCTTTTGGATATCTAAAAAAGCTTCCGAAACTACAACATAGACAAATACAGATTCCTCCCAAAAATGACAGCACTTACCAGACACGACCTCGAAGTTCTCGAGAAAATAAAGGATCCTGAGTCGGGTCCTTCGAATCCCCTCCTTATCGATGATTCGCTTCCCAAAGACCCGCATATCATCGATCTTTCTACATATCAAGAAATTGCGCAACGAGAACGAGATATCATTCTCTCGATGCAAGATGTAGAACTTCAGATGGCCGGGTTAAAGCCTCTTGCTGAACCCTCGCCTTTATCTCAATATCACGCTTGCCTTCAGAGCTTGAATGATTTAATTGAAGAATATCCTAGTTATGCCAGTGCGAGGAATAATAGAGCACAGGCATTACGACGAATTTATGGCGATTTGATGTTGGTGAAGACATCCTCTATCAAAGGATCTGGAACTGATGTAAACGAACCTTTGAATACGGAAGCATCTGAACCTACCATAAAACTTGCATCATTCAAAGCATTATCAGATCTTGATAAAGCAATCTCACTGCTAGCTCCAAAGACACCTTGGGCATCGATATCTCCTCAAGCAGCAAAGACACTCTCCCAAGCCTTAACGCAACGGGGTGCTTTATATCATCTATCAGCTAAACAGCTCTCTTCTGACGCTGAATCAAGTGTGAGAATTGATGAGAGGAGAAGAGAGGCGAAGTGGAAGACGATAGAGTTTGAAGAGGCAGCCTCAAGAGATTTCATGACAGGAGGAAGATATGGTAATGAGATTGCAAAGGCACTAGCAGTGAGTGCGAATCCGACGGCAAAGCTTTGTGGAGATATGGTCAGGCAGGCAATGAAGAGAGAAATGGGTGGTGGTGAAAGTTGAATGAGAACATTACTGTAGTAATTTGCTTGAGGCAAGGAATGAGAAACGATTGTATCTAATAATGAAGGCAAGGGTGTTTCAGGGTTCACGGCGGGCAATCCATAGCGATATGAATATAATACCAATCTTTTGAACTTAGAGGACACTCCATCAATGAATCTTCCGAAGTATGAAGTGGTTTATCACCTTAACTTACTTGCTAATATGAAATTGTAAGCAGTCTTGAGAATATTATTAGAAAATAACAATATTAAAATTGTAGAGGACCTTCTTGCAGTATAAGAATGAGAATCTTACCGGTGTCATTGAAATTGTTCACCTCGGGCTTTTTATAATCAAGACTAAATGATTGCAGCATGAAATTCGGATATAATACTCCTAGAACATCGAACACAAGCAGTAGTCCGGCTTTGACACCCGAGTTGAACCAAAACAGTAAAACATCGGAATTTCTGCAGTGTTTCTTCTTTGTAACCAATTCTCGATAAGAATCGTGATCACCCTCGTTTTAGCCATTCCTAGATGATGATAGAGGCAAAACAACACTAAATATTGCCTTTCACTTATCCGGTCACTCGTGCACCAACCAAAGTGTCAGTGACAGTCACGTTGTACCCATAGCATCAGCAGCGGCTACCCGTGTGGTCAGGAACCACACGCACCGAGCCTGAAAACCAACGGGTGGCTGCTTCAAAACTTCCCGAAATACTGTGGCCGAGATTGATATGACATATTTTTCAGTTCGGATAACGATTCTCAGTATTGCGTTTTGAAGATCTTAACTTTCAAATTTTCGCCAAACAGGTATCTGTCTTACTGAGGGATGAAGTGGTCTGACGTGATTAAAATGATAGGGGTAGAAGTCCAACATGGACATGGAAAGAGGTGATTAACAAGACGGTTTCAAATGCTGGCATTCAATCAGTGGAGGTTAGCTGAGGTTAGCAAGAATATGCAAGTGGAATGTTTAGATGTAGTTGGGTGGGTAGATACAGCAAAGCAGGTTGGAAATGGCATGCTTTGCATATCCACCAGTATAGGATCAAAACTTCCCTCTCAAGTCCGGCGGAAATAGGCATGATGAACGTGGAAAAAACAAGATTTTTTTTTCTTGAATAAAACTTGACAGAACTCACTTCCCCTGGTTAGATGGGAAGGATGTAAATTAAGAGAAATGAAAGAGTCAAATGATACGGCACGTTCTTTGGTAGTTCAACGTGTCAACAAGAACTCAGCTTCAACGCCAATCATTTTTTGGTGACACAGTTGATACTTGTTGTGAAACTCAATTGTACTATAAACGTACGATATGTGATGCTTATGGAACTACTCAAGATGTACCATGGCTACCAACTTAAAATTTCGAGCAGCTGGTAAACCCACCATAGATGGATAAAAGGCGCTTAGCGGTTTCAGCAAATCATTGATTCTCGCCAGACCATATCGATGTTTGGTGAGCTCGATTCGCTATTCTTACTTCGAGGGATAGACCTTTCAAAGCGAAATTAATTCATTAAATCGATATAAACTTATAATATCTGGTGATGATAAGATACATGGATTCTTCCAAATACCAACAAGAGTGATGCAGCCCTGTGAACAATGAAGTTGACCCAGGGCATGCGAAGCAAATCAGATGAGCAGTATATGAATGATGATAAATGACAAGAACGGCAGTTGGCAATCTTGGTTAGATCTGAACCACCGTGCAATCTGCGACTAGGGTTTTGTGATATTGATCAATGAATGGGTCAGGCTGGAAACTTTTACCGGCCGACCAAAAAGACGATGAGTCGCACAGACTGCGCCCACAAAAGCCAGCTTCTGGCTCGATACTACCACACCAAAATGCAAAGAAAAATAATTGTGCCACTCGTGATATGCATTTAAATGGCGTTCATCCAAAAGCGAGACGGACTGATATGAGATATATTTGGGAATCCCGGTCTCGTGTGCATGCAACAGAAGCGGACCAGGCGCTTTCACCCCTATGTTATTGGAGGATCCAGCCTTTCGCACGCTGCACAAAAAGAAAAGCTCTCCCGAGACAGTTTCCCACCACCATGGTGGATGGTCCATTGTGGCGTGTTACCTGCTCTGCTGCGGTTTCCAGAATATGAACCAATGGGGTTAACGTGCATTATTTTGGTAACGAGGTAGGACTAGAATGTGATCCAATATCCCAAAGAAAATTTCTGCACTGCGTTGACAGGTTCCGATGATGGGTTGGCCGGCATTTAGGACGCCATGTCAGCTTCTGAGCGGGGCTTGGATCTCAAGGGGAGAAATCCAATAAGTTCAATATTACAGCACATGTTGGCAAGCATCTTTTTGAGTCGAGAAATGAAGAGTAAGAAATGAGTTAATTGGCTAATTGACATTGTGATGTGATGTGATGGAAAAATCTGTTCCGTACATTTGATTCGGGTCGATATCGGGTAAAGTGTGTATATATGTCTGTCGGGAATAAATCTTGGATCTTAAACGGTTGTATTACCCCAACCTCTTTGCCCGTCTTTACTGATTGAGAAAGATCCTTCATCCATGAAACACCAAGTTACTCCGTAGATTCCTTTTTCGCAGACCATTTGGTGGTCAAGCCATTAATTTCTTCCTTCCCAGACTAATGGAACATGGATCAAATAGATTCTCTTTACCTTCTTTACTTTTTATCCCCCACACGCGGATAACATAGGAATAGGGTCCCATAAGCGTCTGAAAAGGAACGAAACCCCCCCCCCCCCCCCAAAATCTATCTACGAGATGTTCATTTCGTAGCTAATTATCCGCGACTTCTTCGGCACGATACAAATGTAAGAAAACTTGAGAGCCGATACCCTCCGTGATCCTGATGTTATGTAGGTAGTTAAGCGTAGGTAGGTGTCGCAAGTGCTGGCCAATGTTGATCAGCATCAGGATTCGGCATATCTAATTTACCAAACGACTGGAATTCAAGGACCCAAAAACTCCTCTTTTAGATGAGTTCTGATTTGGACGGACTTCGGAGCCGGTGGATATTGCGGAGGACCAAAAGACTAAAGATTGAAAGACTAAAGACTAAATAAAGACTAAAGATTGAAAGACTAAAAGACTAAAAGACTATATCACATAAGCATTGTTATTTGCAGATTAGATTGAGCTTTTATATGCACATCTTGAAAAGCTGAGTGGTGATCATAGCTTCTGAATGACTAAAGGATTCATTACGGGTGATTGTCGTAATGATCGTAATCAGGTCAATTTAAATATTTATTCATTTGGTCGGATTCAGGGAGATCATTGCCCGGGCGGAGCACAGAAGATTGGTGACGCCAGCGGAAGGGAGACGAATGATACCGGTTCGAGTAAAGTAGGTTCCGGATTTTTGATCATGGAATTGTGGATTTCTGTCCCGCGTATTCCTGGATCCCTCGATCGGGGTACATGTCCGTGGCATGCGAGTTCTTTTCGGGACTAGCCTCCCGCGCAGCTAATCGAATGATGCCTACTTTAGTCCTATTTGATTTACCCGGGCTAGGGGCGCCAGTAAGGAACAGTAGGCTCTCAAACGAGTGAATGACTCAAGATCTCTCAAGGAGTTCTACAGAGGAGTTGGATTGAAACTTTGGAGAAGCAAATATGTACCGAGTAATTGGACTCGGAAAGTATTCATTCAAAGCAGCTGAAGGATCTGCTCATGCTACTACTTATCATCCATCAATCGAAACTTGACCGCGCCGAATCAAGGGTAACCAACAAGTAATCAACAAGTGGTTTTATAGAAAGAAACGAAGAAAGAAAGTAAGAAAGAAAAAAAGAATCTTTCTTGGGATGAAAGCTTAATCTTTTGACACTCCGGAACCAAGCTAATCGGAAATGCTTCGAGATATAAACGTTTCCCAAGAAATGCAGAGGTTTAGACGAGATACTGATGCACGGCTTATGCGATACCCCTTCATTCTCCTCAACTTATTTTGGGTAATATTTTCCCGGTCTTTGTTCCCACAAATGCAGCATCCGCTGCTGAGAGGGTTAGAATTATTATGGGGGTGTTGTTGTTATTACCGTCAACCAGATTTCCCTATCTTCTAACAAGGTTTGACATAGTGGATTCGCTGACCATTGACCAGGCCGTGTAGCCGTCAATCTAAATACCCGCACCACCAAATCTACGCTACTCGCATCATCAAACCAATGAACATCGATCTCGGCTGAGACAAAAAATGCTGGAGTGGGCGAAAAAGGAAGGAGATTTGGGAAAGACAGGAAGTTTCATACCCAAAGAAAGATACGAAAATTGTGTTGAAGGTTGAAGATACGAACGATACCAATGCAAGAAAGACTGAATGACTTTGTATTCGTATTATCAGCAAGAGGGAAAGGTGCACATGCTCTTTCTATATGGCAATGTCTTTCATTACTGCTTTTGATTCACGCGTATGGTAGTATGGTGTACGTCGCATTGCAGAGGAAAGAATGTACGGCCAGGGAAGATGCGAAACCTTTGGTGCGAACTACCTTCGGGCTGGGTAACGGAATGAGCATTGGAGAGCCCAAACGACTTGAGCCCTGTCATACAGCCTGTCGAGCCTGTCAGGCCCCTGTCCAATGCATGCTTGGTCGAATTCCAGTCATTTTCCTCTTGCCTGGATTGGTGACATAGTACCCGGGTAAGTTGCAAGTTGTAAGCTGTAACATTGAGATGGCGTTGAAGTGTGTATGTACTATGTATGTACTATGTATGTATGTATTTGTAGAGACAGAGCACGGAGTATGTATCGATATGTGCGCCGTTGGTAGTTCCTCGTCCAGTCATTTTACGATCCAGCCCTTCCATTCTGCTGAACACAACCTTTGGAGCCTTTATTTGGAGAGTCCTACATCATATAGTGCTGTGCGTGTTACTGACAGCCCAGGTGAGTGTGTATTACATTTACATTACATTACCACGCTAAAAGCGGGCAACCCAGATCACTACCCTCAATGCTCTGGTAGCGGCAGACTGGAATACACTCGGGCCCTTTGGATTGGTCTCTTTGGTGCTAATATATGAACTAAAATTCCTGGGGATCGTACAAGCAACAGGGCACAGCTTTTCTCCTCCCTTTCGATTGATTAATGGGCCCTGCTTGTGGACCGGGAATAATAGAGACTGGAACTGGAAGTGGAACTCGAACTGGCTAGGATTGTGATTGGGATTGGGATTACCCAGCAATTCCTTACTATTATCTTTGCCGTGCAGAAGATAGCCAGTTAATTCTCGACTGCTGTATCTCTTCTTCGTCCTCGAAAACTTGACACCACTCGACATCACTCACTCGTCGACGACTCCAGAGGCAATGGTATGAAGTGATTGAGAAGAGGTAGTCAGGAAATACAGAACATCTTTGTCGAAATACTTCTCTATTATCATACCTATACTCTGTTTCGAATCATCGGGAAGATACTCCAGTAATATTCCATCGGGGACACTAGCAGATTACCATCCTCACCATCCTACCAACCTAAGCGTTCCTAAGCTTTCCAGCTTATGTTGAATGGTAGCCAACCATCAACACGGCCATTCCGATCTCAACATCCCTTCCAAATAGAGGTCATTTGAGAAAAACAATTCATTCTTTCATCTGGTAACTTCTGAAGTTACAACAGTTCTTACCATTGATTCAAGCCTCACAAATCTAGCAGAAGTTTGAAACATACATATCTAGGTACGCATTTGACTCGATAACGCATGGTCGCTTCCTTACTTTGACCTTCCGATAATGTACCCATTAAACTGGGTGTCGGGACCAAGAATTAATTTCCCGGTCACTGGAACCTTAATGGCTCAAGGCTAACAGAGAGAATATAGCATAATTTTGTTGAAAGTCGGCACCAATGGCTGAACGAAACATTTCCATCGCTTCAAATCACTTTAGAGGGAGTGTGGACTCCAATATGGCTGCGTCTATAGGTCCCAAAAGTATGCCTGAAATAATTACGAGGACGACCAAAGGTGGGAGGAAACTGAAATATACGTTGACTGTGATTCAACAACCTGAGCGTGCGAGAGCTTGTGGCTCGGGAGCAAAATGTATGTTGGGCTTTCTTTCAGTGAAGGCGCCAAATGATTGTTGCGGAGACTGATACCGTTCTTAGCATCTGCCGATCGACGTCCAGTCGACCCTCCTCCCGTCGTTCAACTTCGCATTTACGATGAGACCGATCCACGACAAGAGAAGGAGATAACATTCCACTACAATGCAAACTTCTTCCTCTTCGCAACTCTGGAGGTAGCTCGGAATATTGCTCAAGGTCGTGTACAAACTTCGGCTCCTCAAGCACCCGTTTTGACGGGCATGCCAGTGTCCGGAATGGCCTACTTGGACAGACCTAATGAAGCTGGATATTTTATTTTCCCTGATTTATCTGTTCGACACGAGGGCCAATACAAGTTGAGCTTCAATCTCTACGAGGAAACAAAAGAGGAGAAGGACACCGACATCGAACCTTTGAACGAAACAAGCATGCGGAAGATGTCGAGCGCTGCGGCCGCTGCCGAATCGTCTTTTGATTGGCGTATGGAGCTCAAATCTGATCAATTCACTGTATACAGCGCAAAGAAATTCCCTGGTCTCTCCGAAAGCACTGATTTGAGCAGAACTGTTGCGGAACAAGGTTGCCGAGTTCGTATTAGACGTGACGTGAGGATGAGAAGAAGAGATACAAAGCCCGGAGGCGACTTTGGTGAAAAAGAGGATGAATATCAGCAGGGAAGAGCTACATCTCCACCATTTGATTACGCTATCCAAGCTGCGAGGCAAAGAGCTCTGAGTGCAAGCGTTCATGAGGATCCACAACAGAGGCGTGGATCGGGAGAAATCTCACCATATCATTCGCCTATTGTAAATACTCCATTTCGTACGCCTTCAATTTCTCCATCGACCCCCAACGCCCCTCTTCCTGTTGGTCCCCAGCTTGGTTGGATACCGCATGGACCTGGCTTCGCCGCTGCTCCCAGTATTCAACCTCCACATCCACCTCCGCCTCCACCCTCATCTTATCCACAGCCAATGCCAGCTACTCATCCTAATCAAGGCCCATCGGCACAATTTCGTCAGCAACCTCCCCAAGGTCCACCTCCTGCACCCACTGGATTTGATGAGAGGCGATCTTCATACAGCCAATTTCGTCCTCCCACAAATCCCCTCAACAACAATCGTATGATCAAGACTACCGAAGAATGTCCTGTGGATATCAAATCCCTGCTGCACCCCAAGGTCCTCAACCCATCGCCCCTGCTGTTCAGAATCCAGCTTATAATCAACAATCAATGGAGCCTACTTATAGCCGCAATCCTCCTTCTGCATACTCAGCCAGCTATCAGGATTCTGTCGCTCTCGCACCACTGAGAGGTGAGAAGTCTACAGCCATGTCTCCTCTTGCTTCGGTAACGACTATTTCACGTGGGACGCAAAACTCGGCGCCAATGTCAAGCCACAACTATAACAAGTTGGAGAGATCTGGGTCTTACAGTCAATATGCTCCCATTGAGGTGGAGCCACCAAAATCAACTAATAAGAGAAGCTACAATGATGTTTTCAGTACTCCTACTGAATCATTACACAATGGTAGACGACCAAGTGCTATTTCTGCAGAAGACGAAGACGAAGAAAGATCCAATCAGAGTATGATTTACAGACGAGCCAATGGCAACATCCACCAGAAACCCGCCCCCGGTCTCAACTAAACTGCACCAAGCTCAAAAAGTCTTCAGCAATGGCGTCAGTCACGATTTTTTATATAGAAAAGGCGTCGGATTGACTTTTTCTCTACACGCCTTTGAACTTTTTACCCCGTTTTTTTCAATATACGATTCTGAAGCTGATTTTTACGATACCAATTTGATGGGTATATCTACCTCCAACCTTTTACAACTCTTTTTTTATACGATTCGCGATGGTGTTGTTTACGCGTATCTTTGCACGCTTCTGGAAAAGCATACATGGCATTTCTCCTTATGATATCTAGGTGGTGGAAAGCATTGACTTTCTGATACCGTTGTATTTCTTTTGTTGGTACATTGAGCACATGTGGGAAATGTGCATTGGATGAATGAGATGAGGGGTGTAGTGGGCTGAGAAAACAATCCTGTAATTTATGGACTTGAGAGTAGAGATGAGAGAAGCAAACTCCTTTTCTGAATGAGATGGATGGAACGGAATGGAATGGAATGGGATTGCATAGAGTTGAATACCTACCTACCTACCTACCTGAATGAAATGAAAAGATCCACATTGGAGAGCTTTACAGAATGAACACTAGATTAAATATGGTCAATTATTCTATAACCTGTGAATATATGTCATGACGATCTTCTCATTTAAGGCCACAGCACTGAATTTACCCCCTCCCCTCCCCCAGGTTTTCCGGGCCACAGATGAACTGGCCCCGTGGAATTCAGGGCTGAAGCCGTTACTGTAGATACGATGCAGGTACAATGTATATAGTACGGCTACTATTGAACTAATGCTCGACATGCACACTTAGGCATATAAACAATGGCCTGCATGAGATCATCGAGAAAATTGACAACGTGGAAGACGGCTATTTGGTGGTGGGTATGAGCGGTTAGGGTTAAATTTGGATATAAATCAAGAGACTAAATATGTATCTATCTAACACATGACAGTATTGATACTGCGTTTGCACGTTTTTGACCCTAAAGGAATAGCAAATAGTTCAAAGTCAATGATTGACAGGTATTATGTAGATGGCAGCTAGAAGGTAGCAGTAACAACCAACCGCTAGCGAGTAATAGCTAAGAGCTAAGAGCTAAGAGCTAACTGCTAACAGCTAAGAGCTAACTGCTAACAGCTAAGAGCTAACAGCTAACAGCAACTGTGCAACGATAAGTGAATAAAACTGGTGAAGAAGTGCTTAGATTCGCAACCACAGTGATGTTCCTACCTACTTACTCAAGTATTTCAATGGATAGCATTAATGTATAACTATAAGCGCGTAGAATTGAATGGCTGGGATCGACCGCGTACACATACCCTTATGTAACTGTGTATAAACTAATAATTTCTTGGCAACGGTTCTTCGGTTTATTGACATACTAGTAAATTACCTAGGTTACTAGGTTACAGGTACCTCCTAAGCTTAACCTTAGCCACTCACTTTTTTTGTTTACTTTCTACTCAAAGGAGAGTCAAAACTCGAACTTGCACTCGACCTTCCCCTTCTTGACTCAACTCAACAACGTGTTTCCTGCGTGTTCATGCAGCGGTGAGACTAATTTTATAACTCCCCATTTTTTGTATGCAACCTGCACGTTGATATCAACAAGAAAAAGGAAACACTACGAATCAAATTCCAATTAATGCGCGAAATCCTTCGAGGATTGGGAAGACTTGTAAGACATTCTGATACGCTATTCGAGCTATCTGGAAATAGAGGTGCATATTCAAAATCATATTGATCACCTTTATTTTCCCCTCTCAATTTCAGCTCTCTTTTTCGATCTTCTTTCTTCTTCGCGACCCTTTTCGTCCTCGTCTTCGTCCTCGTCTTCGTCCTCGTCCTCTTCCGTCTCTCCTCTCTTCCTGCGTAGAGTTCGACAAGCAATCACCTTCATTCGAGCGCGTCAATGTCACCGTGTTGAACATCCGTACTTGAGGATTGGCAATGGCGAGTTACAAGGTTAGTTTTCAACAAGAACCCCAGATCCATATTTCAAACTCAATTGATTACATGCACCTTCCCGAGTCCCGAGGAAAATCATAATAAAATGGTCGAGGTATAACAGTTACTAATGTTCTAATCTGTCAGACTCCTCGCCGCCAGTCAATGGATCATCCCATGGGCGAGAGTCCATTTGATGACGCTAGGCATTCCATTGACTCGAGACCGGATTCGAAAGGTTCGAAGAGATTGTACAGTAATCGCAATGCCCGACCGACAATCCTAGGAAATGATGGCGAAGGTGGATGTTTTTTGGGACCTGCTTTCGATAACGATGAAGAGTATCCGGACGAGAAGCGTCACCGCTCTGAAAATTGGCCTTTACCATCGGCGCCAGTCCCACAGGAGGCAGTTATCCCTCCGTCTCGAGTTTCTTCACGCGCTCAAAGTCGAACAAGTCAAAGAAGTCGAAGATCTACCGCATCTCCCCAACCTAGTCGGCCTTCTCTACAGAGATCTCGTCCCTCGAGATTTATGGAAGGTAGCATGAATGATAAAGTCAGTAAACTTCCGCCGACACCATACCTTTACCATGAAGAGGAGCTTCGTGAGCGATACATTGAGGACGAGCTTATGGGAAATAATGGCCAGACAACTCCAGGTAGAAAGATGGCAAAGCCTCGCGGATTCATGCTTCATTCAAACACATCTATGGGTGCAGAATCCTCGCTCGCAGGTAACTCCGATACTTCTCGACAATCAACCATATTTCGATTCGGTAGTAAGCTTGCAGCGTCAATCAAACCATCCAACTGGAAGATATTCTCAAAGCCACAAAAAGCTCCGGAGGAAACACCTCAGCAGCGAGCGATACGAGAACAAAGGGAAAAGGCAGAAAAAATGTATCACGAATTGAAGACAGACAATTACTTTCGAAAACGTGCAATTTTTCAGCAGCCAGGCTTCAATGCTGTCAGGCATTCTATGGATCAAACCCCACGAATCAAGCATGATTCTGGAGTCGAATTGAACGACAAATATCATTCCCGAGACAATTTGCCCTTGGGGGATAAGAGGCAGAGTAGACTTAATGCCAGTACTCAAGACTTTTGTATTGACAGCCCCGGCCCTAAGATATCTGCCCCTGTTGAAGCTTCGACTCCTCGAAGTATTTTCCACCGTAAGACACCATCAATGTCGAACCTTCGAAATATGACGAGTAGAGAGTGGATGTCGCGACCTGCCTTTCCAGAAGATCCTCGATCTGTAAGAAAAGTTCCGTCAAGAAAGGAATTTCAAAGACAACAGAAGTTAGTCAAGCGTGTCAGTGATTTGGAGACAAAGCTTGAAGAAGCTCGTCGCCAATTGACGGATACTTTCGCAGAGCCACTTCCTGATGAGCACATCTACCAACCTCCTGATTTCCAACAACAGCGATCGTATCAGCAGTCATACCAGCAACAGCCATCGCAATCGCACCCTCCTTCATCTGACCGATTTGGTAGAGCACGTTTCGTACCCGGTGCTTTGGCAACCCTTCCATCCGAGAGACTTTTGAGCGGTTATGTTAATCCTACAGCAGATTTCAATGATAATGAGAATTTCTATAACATTGGAACAGCAATTACTACGCAAGACAGTATGGATCATATTTCGACCGGCCCGACTGAGTTGTTCAAGACGAGCGAGATACGTCCTGTACACACAAGTCAGCCTCCTATCACAGCACCGGAGGAGGGATCAGAGTACGTGCTGTCTAGCATCGAATCTGAGTCTGATAGTGAAATGTCTGATGTCCATAATGCCCAAACGATTGTTAGAGGCGGATCTGTCAATGGTGCCAAGATGGCGGTTGAAGTCAAGCCTACAACTTCACGTATTCTTTCACAGCAAGCGTTTATTGAAGGACATTCTTTCGAAGCAAAGGCCGACCAAACTCGCGCAGTGAAGAAGAGCGTCGAGAAAGACGGAGCTTTTAGACCTACACCCGAATCTGAATCTGATTCCGAATCTGGTCCAGATCTTGATGTCAAACCTCTTAAGAAAGTCAGAAGTAGCCGAAATCGCAAGTTTATCAATGAGAAGAGTCCTTACACTGGGCCATCTTCTCCCGAAGAGAAAGTCGTTTCTGATAGTGCACATAAGTCAACAGCCCGACAACCTCTTCCTGGCCGTGGAACCGAGAGACCCAGAAGCATACTTGTAAAACTCAAGATTCCCAAAGATTCACCTCCTGACAATACTGATGGTGATTCTCTCAGCTATACTAAGACGAGAAGAGCTCCATCTTCACAATCCGAACCTAAGGTTGATAGTGTTGACCAAGGAACCATTCTACCACATACTTTTTACGGCGTCCCTCCTGTACCCAGAATCCCTCAACATGTCCGACTTCCTAGTGGTGAGATGCTCAACACAAACGAGACCAGACCACAGCACACGCAAGCAAGCCAAGAACCTGGAGACTGGCCCGATGATCTCGAAATCTTCTAGCCAAGTCTCTCATCCTCAACTATAACCACTATACATAACGGCACACACAACAAAAGACCTACATAAAAACCCCCACGAGGAATATACCCCCAGCAAGATCACCAATTTGACATCACCCGAATGTGTTACGAGTTTACGACAGACATGATGATTGGATATTGTATTAATCTACTACGAAATTCACGACGTTCTTTGCGCTTTTTAACGGCAGTACCTACCCCTAATACTTATTTCCCTTTTCCTTTGATTTTCTTTTGTTTACATTTCCTGACTCTCTTTATGAATTATATGAATGACAATGGCGTCTGTCTAATTTTGCCCATCTGCGAGGGCTTCATTGCATTTACATAGCATGGCACGATAGTCAAAAGCGACTGGGCGATTTGAGCAAGCATTTTTTGTTTTTCATTGGGCATTTTGATGCATATGAACTTCACAGGCGACTAATTTGAGGAAAGGAAGGATGGAAGGTTGGGGTTGGGGTTGGGGTTGGAAAGGGAGGAAAGGCAAGGAATGGGATGGGATGGAATACCTGGCAATTTTTTTTTTCTGAAGGAATTTATTGTCCATTCGATTTCAGTGTCAATTTCATTTCAGATGGATAGAATGGACGGGTGTGTATGTGGTGCAATTATGATTTGCATCACGATCTATCTCTTTTAACTAGCTACCTAATTCGATTCGATACAAATATCGAATTTCTCTTCATCCATCTGTACATTAGATACCTAGGCTATTCCAGGAGAACAAATTCCGAATGTTAATATCAAAAAAGGATTCGGCTGCGTGATGCGATGCTGTCAGTGCATGGTATGATGCGTAACGCTTGCTCACGTGCTCGCTTTTAAAAAATGTCCGCTAAATTGACAATTGAGACTTCCTCCCACCCATCATACCTTATTTCCCATTCCATCCTCCAATTCACCCATCCATCCTTCCTGTAACTATCCTGTACAGGTAAAGCCCAGGAGCCAACAAGCCCCAACCCCAACCAACCAACCATCAGCACCAGCATCACCGTCGAAATCCGTTCCATTGCAACCCATCAAATCATCATGAACGCTAAAACGCATAATAAACAAAGCATAGATTGGCCGTCATTTCTAGTGTGAAGGCGATCGAGGGGTAACCGACGTAACGTAAGATGAATAAGAAAAATAAAAAAAATTCGTAATAAAAAGGCTAGCGTAGATGATTGCGGAAAATGTTGTAGTTTTTGTAAGGAATTATAAAACTTCCATAACACGTCCGTGATCTTCGTTTCGATTTGTAAGAGAAGTGAAAATATAAGATGCATGGGACCAAACGGTAGCGATGCGAGTGTGAAATGTGGCGAGCATCATTATGAGAAGGAGAGGAATCTGTGGAGTTTCGTTAGTCTCGATTTATGTCAAATGAAAGGATAAAGGGTTGGGAGGGGGAAATCGAAAAACGGAACAAAAATGAGAACATACCCAGATAAGGAATAGCTTCCTATCACTCCTGACCCTCTTCAATTTCTCCTGGCGTAATAATTGTATCTGGTTCTGTTGCTCCACGGTGACTATCTCCTTCCCGCCAATTCTAAGGGTTCCCATAGGCATCGGCTTTCTTTGCATAGCAGTTGTTGAACTTTCTGCACGTGCTACAGATGTGGTTGTTCCAACTTGCATTTCTATTTGATCAAAGATTTGAGTACATTTGCTGTCAGCAATGGTATCTGCGACTGCTTGTTCTGCAGAAGCTCGTTTCACGTCCATATCGTTTTGTGGGAATATATCTTCATAGGCAGGTGGTGCTGCAGCTGCATTACCAGAGAAAAGATCCCACCATTTGTTGCCTTGTTCCTTGCCACCATCTTGACGATTGGGGCTTTCTGGACGGCTGCCGATACGACGGGCCATGGGACTTGGTAGATAAGCTTGATAATCTGGAAGGTTTGCGAGTGTAGGCATTTGTGGCATCTGAGGCATCTGGGGCAGGTTTGGAAGACCAAGATGCATGTTATTGTGGAAGGTTTGCTGAAGGTGCTGCATCTGAGCAGTGAATTGAGTAAATTGTGCGAACATCTGATCTCTGAATGCAGTCATGGCCATTGTTGGGGAGGCCATTGCTTCGTCTGCTTCGACTTCGGGAAGTTCCAAGATAGGAGGTTTAGTTATCTCGATAGTCTCATTCAGGATCTTTGAAGTTGATCCCCTAGACTGCCTGCTTCGCATCAGGAATGGTCCATCAACAGTATCAATATCAGCATCCTCGTCCTCGTATTCGTTGTCATCCTCATCGTCGCTATCACTGATGCCACTTTCATTAGGTATCTCTGCAGTTGGTGGTTGCCATAATGATCTTAATGATGTCGCGCTGCTTGTTCTGCTCTTCAGTGAAGACCCACTTCGTGTTCTTGAATGATGTTCAACTCTGCGAACGGCACGATGAACTTCCTCAGAAGATGTCATATCTGCGGGAGCATAACCTTGGAGACTTCTGATCAACGGATCGGCACCACTAAGAATGAGGCGTCGAACGATTTGCGGATGGTTGTGAAGAGCAGCAAAATGCATAGGAGTAAATCCACCTTTATCTCGTGGTTCACAGTTCACGTTTCGTGCCAACAAAGCGGCAACGAAGCGATGCAGTCCCAAAGAACAAGCAAGATGAAGCATTGTTTGCCCAGAAGTTCTGCGCAGGTTGAAACGCGGCTTGGTCGGGCTGTCATCAAGATCAATAAGATCTAGACATCTCAATAGCGTTGCTTCAACATCGACACCAAAGCTTGCCGCATTGAATCCACCACCGTGCTGAGAAGATCCACCTCCGCTAGGCGGAGATTGGCCTGATGGTGCTCCCCAAGGACCATCCACAATTCTTCTTGCAAGATCCCGCACATCTTCCATCTTGCCAGTCATCTTGTGACCTAATACAGCCAACGCTGTTCTAATGATCTGCTGTTCGTCATCATCTACATATTTGAAAAATGCAGTTTGCTTTGGCATTGGTGGTGTTGGGTATTGCTGTCTCTGTTGATGCTGGTGTTTGAACGTGACAGGCACGGTTCCCGCGATGGCAGAGGGCGGCAAAAGACACACAAGAGAGGTCTCGCCCCAGAATGTTGTTGTTGTTGCTTTAGCATCACCGAACATGACTTCCAATCCTTGGCAAAACCCACTACCCAAACAGGTTACTTCTATTCCACCAGCCTTCGGTCCTTCGTTTGGTATCAGTTTATGAATGACAGGTGGCCGCTGTGGACTCAAAGTCAGAGGCATGCCGTACATTCCATTGACAACAGCTTGTGGCATATGAGCTTGTTGCTGTTGCGGCTGATAAATCTGAACGTTATTGCGCATACCATTCGGACTGGGGGCACGACTAGGATGCGCTGAAGGGGGTGCTGAGAAGAGCTGATGCATGGCCAAATTTTCTGTTGGTTGAGGTCGATGGCCATGGGGAATAAATATCTGATCATTACCATTCGGAGTAGGAGGACCTGTGTTGAAATGTGTTGGGATATTTTGCATCGGAGCAGGTGGGCAAAAAGGCTGCTCATTGGATGAGAAATTTGGAAGGTTTGGTGTAAATGGTGAGGGTATAGCTGAAGTGGTGGCGCTGACCGGAATAAAAGGGCCATTGCTCATTGCCGATTGCCCCGTCTCTAATTTGGTCATTGCTAGACCAGTGGGAACTTTACCAGAGGCACTGGCTTTGCGTTTCTTAGACAGTGGAGGGCCGGATGGAGTCGAGGGTGATGCTTGTGGCGATGGATGCCGGGGTGCCATTGTGGTAGAAATTGCTTGAGGCGGGTTGGGTGGTGGGTAACTCATTGGCTGTGGATACGGCATGAAGTTTTGTGATAGGCTTTGAAGATCCGAGGCGGATGGCGATACACGGAAAGGGGGCATACCAGAAACGGCACCAGATGTCATATCGTAGCTTCTTTCATTCGAATATGAAGTCGAACCCGGATACATCTGTCCGTCGGGCGCACCAGATGTCTGTCCAGAAATTGGTAATAAGTTATGCGTCTTATGATCATCTGTAATCATGATCGAAGAGGTGATTGCTTGTGCAATCAGGCGATCTTGATAGTCCTTGATAGTAAAGATTACCCGAAACCCGATCTTTTCATTTTGGTGTCTACAATAACATGCGATTCGCATGGGAGCATCAACTTGCAGGGCACCATCAGGTACCATAGGTTCAGGCCTGTCCCCAGTAGCTTCCGAGGGGGGTTGGCTTGTTGGTGATTGCCAATCCTTGACTTCATGAGTGTTGAAAACGATGACTCGCTTAGCCTCGTCTTTGTGCCATGATTCTTCTTCTTCAACCTTCTTTACCTTCTTTCTGGCGGCTCGTTTTCTCTCACGCGTAATGCAACCGCTACATATCAGCACCTCGCCTCCGTTGAGTGGTTTTCTGTCATCCTCTTCATCGGATCCACTGTCCGAAGACTGACATGGTGAGACTTCAGGTGCTGCTGCTCTTTCTAAAGCTTTTCGAAGGATGTCCGGGTTCTCCATTGCACTAGAACAGACCAACATCGTATAGAGCTCCAAAGTGTCCGGCGAGCGTTCCGGTGGAGGTTTAACGAGAAGTTTAGGTTTGGAGATCGTTTGAGTTGGCAAGTGAAGCTTTGTAACACCTTGAGGGACAGGAAAAAGTGTCATTTTGATGGGAATTTGAGTCTCAACTCGTGATTTCAATGGTGTGGGGTGTATTGTCAAGATCGGCTTCGTATATGGCGCGCCCGGAATCTGGCGGCTCCTGACTTGGGGTGTGTTTTGAAATGATAGGGGATTAAAGTGCGCTTGGGCTCTCATTATATTGGGAGGCATTTCTATGCTATTTGTCCATGGTGGAAGGCCATGAGCCGCGTTAGGCATCGTCCCAGGCATATATTCAAGCCCAACATTGGGAGAGGGTGAGTTAGTGAACATATGATGTGCAGGGGACGACACCTGACTTGTCGACGCTACAGACAAGGGTGACGTTTCCCTCGAACCGATATGGTATCCGTTTGTAGAGTGAGCTACCGAATGTTGCTGCCATTGGTATATATGTTAGTACATTTGCATGTATGAAATGGCAGTGAATGATGATTGACTTACAGAGTTTGATTTGTTATGATTCCTGAATTTCTTCCTACCCATTGGTGATATTATCTTCCGAGGGGTGTCGTGTTTTATAATCGGCATTTCTGGTGATCCTATATCCATTGTTGTAGCAAAAGGACTTGGACTACTCGACGCACTGTCAAAGTCAAAATCATTCTCCATGGTCTTGTCATTGAACCCAAAATTATTAACCATTGCTGAAGGGTTAATGGTTCCATTTCCAGCGTAGTCACCATAACTCGACATACTCTCCCCTTTGATCACATCGTCGCCTTTCCAGTCCCCCATATCTATATCGTCACCTATCATTGCGGTCCCTGAGTGCAGAGCAGATCCGGACGAATCGGAACTAGATTTTCTATTATATTCCATCGAATCGGAGGTAGAGCTCTGGGATGATCCGGCCGGCGAGGCTGTCGATGGGGCTGATAAGGGCGCCTCCAGTACAGCCGTGTTAATGAAGGAAGGCTGCTCGGGACTTTTGTGGCCGGCAACACTCGGTGTTGCATATGCTGAGTAGTATGGGGGTGATTCGTGTGAGAATTCCTCGAAGAGATTGTTTGGACTATATGTTGCCTCAAATGGCAAATGGGAATTGTCGAGGAATTCAAAATCGGGATCAGACTCCGCTCCCGACATATCTGAATTGAGAATGAACGGCGGCGAGCTTGCAGATAAAGGTTCTGATATTGCCTGCATGGCCTCTACGAATGTAGATACAAGGCCGCTCAAGTGCACTGTGTATCCTTACGTGGTAGAGACTCTGTGAAGCCCTAGTCTGCACAGGTTCATGAATCCTAGGCGCGAAATGATCGACCTGGCGATGACCTCTGTTCCAATGATATCAATACTATTGGAACATTGCGCGCTGCCCTCGTCAAGTGTATGTATGTAATGGGAAGGGATGGATGCGGTCGTATGGAGTCGAACGAGGATCTTTGTACGCCAAGTGAGGTAGGTGTGCGTCAACAGGCAGGAAGTAAAAGGCCGAATAAGATTGGCTTTGGGCAATATTAGAACTGGACTGTTGCGTCGAAAGCAGGCCTTGAATAAAATGGGTACTTTGAAGGTAGGCAGATTGAGTAGCAATTTGTGGAAAAAGGGTAAGAGATACAATATACTCTGTACGAATTGCGAGTACTTTGTAAAGCACCAAGTGGAGTACAATACTGCTGCAATGGTCCCCAATTTTGGTTTGATGGTGATCCTCGTCTTTTTTGTGAATTCCTCATTCCTCAGGCTAAAATTAAGTTTTCCCACGAAAACCTTACGGTCCCTCGTCCTTACCTAATCCGAAGTCTCTCGAGTGTGAGGTGAGTGTGTTGTGTGTACCTGGCTGTGTACTCAAATCCACATCTCTCTTATTGATTAAGAAGGAAAGGAAGAGCAAATGATCAAGGGTTAGAGTGAATCTTGATGGAATGGAGTATTGGAATTTTTTTACAATTTTGCGAAATGCAAACTGGCGGTGATGCTTTTTGACATGTCAGTACACATCGATCATCACCATCTACCAATCAATTACTACACAGTAAATTCTCGCCAAAATTGCTCTTACTCCAAATAGATTAACATGAGATACCGAGATAATCTAGATAATAGCTCCTTCGTCTTCCCACACGAACTATCCTTTAAGAAAACTCAAAATGATGGTACTACATCACTCTACGCCCTTTCTACAAATTTATACTTTTCGTCATTCCGGAGTCGAATACAGCGACAGACAGATCTGGAGACAAACAGCATACGCACAGAGCAGAAAAAGAAAACTGTTCATTAGTCGATACCTAGAAAAAACATGGTAACATGGAAAGCTGGCGGAGGGATGGATCGAGTGGCATGAAGAATGTGCATGGATTAACATGCGAGCAAGGTCAATCAAATTCTCACAAACAAACAAATACAATAAAAGAGAAGATTAATGGGAGGTGGAGCGACGGGGCAAACGAGGGGTTTGAATGCACGATTGCGATTACGGACCTCAAACTTTTAGAAACAGACGAAAGTCGATGCGAGCATTACGACTTAAACCTTCCGAAACTTTGATCTCAACTCCCCTTAGGGGCATTGGAAAAGGGAGGAAGATGAAGACGGTGCCGATTCTTCCCTTCCTCTCTACCATTTTGCACCAACATCCTCTTTCAGTCCATCCGCATTAGAGATAGTGAAGAGAGTGGCTTGCATATGGGCGTGCCAAGGCATACATTTACCATTGGCATGATCTGCTTTTTTAACACAAACCCATTTTGTATGCGTTGAAGGGATCGCCTATAGTAAAAAGCGTTTATGTTGCCAATTTCACGGGGAAAAAAGCTAGTCCGTTCTTTTTCTCTTTCCAAAGCAAGGGCATGCTTGGATGAACGTGTATTGTCATCGTGTCAGAATAGGACGAGTGCCTTTCTTTCGATTTTGCATTGATTCATTATACAACAGCCTTTGAAGGCTGTGGCTCAATGTATAAGCGGGTTTATCTGCTACAAAGTTTGGTATTAGTCACAAATTCCTTGATGCTTTCCAAATCCAAGCAACTATGGTTTACCTACAAAAATTAAAACATGATTTCCTATAATTTGCATTTTTCCTCAATCCTAGCAATCAACACATTGTCTTATGTGGGGGCTGGGCGTTCCTCTTCATCAATACAATATTAAGGAGTAATATCGAATACACTGTTAGATATTGCTTGCTATGTTTCGATGCCCTGGTAGTCTGCTACTTCTACTCTACTAAATCAATGTTGCATGGCTGGTCGTTGTATTCCTATCCGCCGTGCGACCCTGATAACGACAGGCCAGGGTCTCTCAAGGGTTGAGAAAGGAGACTAGATCTCCTCAAGAGTCTCGTCCATTACTACCACCCCGGTAGACCTCAAGTCACCGAATGAGGGATATCACGTGTGTTGTTTGCGATTGCCACCCCCACGTCGAATGACTTGTACTGAACAGATCAGTGCTAATTGGTTTCGGCTGAGTAGCAATTTGCTGTCCGAAATTGGCTTCTGCAAGATACCAATAACCGAAACTCGAATCAATTTTTTTACCCAATCACCGGTTATGAAAGGCGAAACCGATAATCTTCGCCATCACACTTTAGAACCCGAGCCGAACTTTATGTCCGTATACGAATACCAAAATACCATTAGCCGAAGACCGTTCTGTCACAGCTCAGCACTTTCGGCATCTACAACGTGGGTTCAACACTCACACTTTTAGTCGCCATCATTTTGAGTTCTCCGGCCCCTGCTCCCATTTTGTTCTTTATGTTTTTTATTGGGTGTTCAGCTATTTCAAAATCGATCAGTGCTCGTTCAAATGTTCAAACTGGTCAAATCTGATACCCATTATAATAAGAGCGTTCCAACGCCTGTAATTTAGCTAGGTAGCTGTCAGAACCATGGCTTTGAATCACTTCGCTACTATAAGAGATGTAGAATACCAGTTCCTTGGGCAGGCAAAATTTGGGACATGGTTCGAATCAAGGATCAAGATGAATACCGTTGATTCTGTTCCACCTTCTCTTTTCAGGTTCAAAACATACTTGTTTTAGTCACTACCTATTATCTTTAAGTTATTTGCATCAAAGTCTGATATTGTTATTTATTGTATGGATCATTTTACAGCAAAGGCATTATCTAACTAAAAACAGCTACTAAGAAAACATGCTTTAAATAGCCGGTCTTCTCTAGACGGACTAGCATTCCGGTACTGATGGCTTGTCTGAGATGGAGAGTCCAGGGGATACCCGCATGCACACCATCATTACAACCCATCCTCCCGTTAAATCCTGATCTCCATCTTGAACCCCCACGTCTTTCGTTTCCCCACCCTTCAGCTGTCCATTGTTTTAAGATCTAGCCTGGTCGATGGCATTCTGTCCCCGCACGTTGATGCGGTTCTTCTACTGAAAGGCTACTATTGCTACGATACCCACCGAATAGATTCTCATCCGCAGCCAACTAAAGTAGCATACAAACCTCACTACACGAATTTGTCTCGATCTGCTAATCAACGGTCGCCACAATACAATGGCATAAGCCCACCAAATATTGAAGCAAGTTTAAAGCACTTCCATCCATGCTTCAGCATATCTTCAATTGTAGCATAGCCACAATCTCAATCAACAACCATACATCTTCATCAGAACAATTCGAAAGCGCAAACCCAGACAAATCCATATAGTTTGGTCAGCTCAACAGGCAAGCATCCCACCGAAATGAGGCCTTCATTCATGATCTCATAGATTAAAGTAAAGGCAACAATTCAAAGCCACCTTACCTATCTTGTCTACAACCTACTTGAATCAAAGTTCCAACCTGCCAAACTTCAACTACACAAACCAGAAGTCCTTTCTATCATAAGTTAAACAAAAGGCCATGATAATCATCAATGTGACGCTGCAAGTTTACATCTTCCTACCCTCATTTGAACCAAACAAACCATATCAACTTCCAATCTCGGGTTTCTGCACATATAAAGTGCAGTACTGCATACATATCTTGAATATCCATCCACAGTGCAACATGCAATTCTAGATGCAGCTACAAATAGTGAGGTGCATTATCGCCTCACGAAATTGAATGAACGAAAGAATCTTCAAGTGAGCATGAAGTATGCAATACTGCAAGGTACAAGTACTATATGACAAAACGGTTAGAATGTAGTGAGATACCAAATTACTTCCTCCTAAAGATCTTCAAACGTTCATGTACATCGATTGGTTTTATAAATATTAGGATGACTGTTTATCCAATAAAGAACCCCTTCATCAATGCGACCAATTTTCCAATCATAATTTGATGCCCGCTCAAGCCAATCATATTTACTCCCTATCTCATTCGTTCCACATTGGGCTCTAATTCAATACATTGTACTTGCAACTCCCCTCTCACACAACCCAGACCCTACCTACCTTCTCCACTTCTCCACACACCACACCACACCATCCCTTGCACGAACGCCCGAAAAGCATCGCTTACACAAACATTTGTTTGAAATGTATGCAAATTCTGCATACATTTATACCATACATATTTCATGCATTGCCCCCTATACATCCCTATACATCCACAGCCATGCCGCATCCACCAATCTACCATCTTCAAGCCTTTCATCGAACGATGCCAAGAGCATTTTATCCTACCGATTCTTTTTTATACCGATTCTTATATATACAAACACCGGCGAGGCTCATGCTTGGATTATCCCAAGAGCTCAAGGCGTCACACCTTCACATGTTTGGACCAACCCAATATGAATCCTGGATATGGAGTAACCTCGCGTGTTTTTTCTGGGACATATATACATATCCACATATGTATATATGTATATATGCCGGAAGGAGACCGGAATACAACGTGAGGTACGTAGTAATGGAGTCGGGAATTATGTAATCTTCACTTTCGCTGAAGGAGTATTATAATTAGAGGGGAAGGGGTGGTGGTACATGATTATACATGCAAGAAAACTTATATTGCATAATCATATCGTATCCATTATCCCCGCGTTATTACACCATGTTACACTTCCCCCAAATATCTCACGTAACCGGGTTCGGGTCACACCCACTCCATCATCTATCATAATCACAAACTTTTCATCTGCGATTTCATCGTTCGCATTCTCTTATATTTGCCCTTTTCGTATCATATCATATATCGAATACATCACCATAACCGAAACAATAATAACAACACATAATATACCCGTACACGCATTCTAGACCTCGCATCTTCGATCTTCATCTTCTTTCTCCGCGATCCTCGTCAATCTTCAAGCACTAGCAGCAGAAGTCTATCATAAATCCTATTCTACCTAGTCGCAATATACACTGGGGAACCATCATCGGTGTTCATCTGTACTCTCGAGCCCTCTTCGACCCCCCCTTCATACATCTCTAACTCCAACTCCCTTCTAAATCTCCACGCTCTCCCTTTCTCTTTCCCCCCGCTCAGCATCCATCCACATCGAAATCCCTCAAAACTACCAAAAACATAACTACGTCTCTTTACGCGTTTCTTAAGTCTCATAGAGCGCCATCACAACTCGACATGACCATACACAATCAATACACCATATACCACACTATTCAGCTAGAGACACCACGTGTGGAACTATCCAGATGCAAATTTGTAACTGCATCTCTAAGGGTTGTCGATTCAATACTACTACTTATTGGTAGGTAAATTCATTATATTGCATATCATGAGTTTCATTATCTCCCTCCCCCCCTTTATATCCTCTCTTCTCAAGTAGCTGTTCATTCATTCACCCCCCCCCCCCCCCTCTAAAAACCTATTCGTAGAATCCAAACATACAATACAACAAATAAATTTCAGCCCTGCACGATAAGACAAGACAAGACAAGACAAGAGATGAAACATTCAAAATTTTGTTACACATATTTATCCGTAACGTAAAGTAGAAATTCATATCGGAAAGAGTCAGGCCATCAACCCACCTTCCTATCCGAATACTTTTTCCTTCCCAGAATCCCCGTTCCCGGTCCATTCCTTCCCACAAGACAATATCGCCATCTATCCACCCGTCCGTTCATCTACCCCAACATATAATTGTTGCCTCCCCATACATGAAGGTTTTTATCTTCGCACCTCAATTTCGATCCGCGCACTCTAATCTGTAACCCTCCAGCTATCAAACCACTTCAACCTAGAGTATTCCCTATTAGGTCCTACCATACCCCATGAAATAGGCATGAAGAAAATGTAAAGTGCGATCGTCAAGGCGTACAAAACACCATAGATAGCATATTGCAAGGTCTTAACTTGATTTCTCAACATCCAATCCGCACAGAAACCAAATACCAAAATAGCGAAGTAAAGCGCTGGATAGTAGTGATGAACGTAAGTGACACGAGCCATGGCGACAAATGGCATATAATGTAGGAACCATCCAAGAACTGGATACAGTCCAGCATAGTGAATTTGATCAATCTCGGATTGTTTAAGCTCATCATACCCGCGTTGCCATCTAATGAGATACCAAAGAACGAGTAGGCCGAGGAGGCCTAGAGAGGCGGTAGAACCCAGTATACAAGAGGGTTACCGAGAAGGAAGTATTTGACTATATTGTCATCCCACCCACACATTCTCAATCCTACGTTGAGAATTGGCCATTGCCAAAAGTAAGAAGCGAGATCATCCTGCTTGTCAGGGTCTGGCACAAGTGCGTTATTCGAAGTCATCATAGCAACATTCAAATGAATAAAGTCGTGAATGAAAGGAGACTTGTAAGCTCCAGCATCAGCAGCAGGTACTATAAAGATGGTCAGTATATCATTTATTGTCAAGAAAAATCAACATACACTTATCGTTCCAGTGGGCTTCTACGTTCCAGTGAGTGTAAACATCCTTGGGATTGTTGTCCTTGGTGCAAGTGACTTCGATTTGCTTGAAACCCATTGTGGCAAGTTAACGTTACCAGCTCGTAAGTAGCAACCTAAACTTGTGTGCTTGAGTCGGAAAGCAGTAGTCAAGGTTCTAATTTTACTTCGATCATTTGAGGAAACATCCTTGACAACTTCCATGGTCCAGTGATCTTTGTCATCACCAACAGTGGTATTTCCATAACATGAGACTTCCTTGTCAGCCTTGGTAATAGGCGCTGACACGTCGTGTGAGTGGAGGTTGCGACCAGTTTGTGAATGAACGAAACGTAGAACATCGCCATCAGCAACATATCTGAGAGGTGCCTCTGGGTCGAATTCTGGTTGAGAACGATTAGGATAGAACCACCACTCGTTGTTAGCATCTTTATGATGGTAGCAAGTAATTTGTTGTTGGTTGGATCCTTCAGGGTAAGTCTGAACGTGGGAGTGAAGAAGACCACCGCCGTATCCCATATTCTTAATCGTTGCTCGAGAACCATATGCGATTTCAAGTGGACTATCCTTTCCAACTTCAGTTCCTCTCAAATTGGCTTGGAACAGGGAACTCATTTGAGCATCACCGGGTCCACTGTTTTGAAGAATGGCGAAGTGGGCAGCAAAAGAGGCAATGTAAACTCCAATAGGGATAACAATCAAGCAAATTACTCTGATAGCGACATGCGATGCGAGCTCGACCTAAAATATATGTTAGTACAACCAACTCAAGAAAGTAATCGGATTTGTGTTACCTTTTGCATTCTAATATTGCCAAATTTGTTCCATAAATCTTCAATCGTGTAGATACCAACCATGGTTGTGCAGAAAAGGCCCACCATCTTCACACTGCAAACACAGCCAATGCTTACACCAGTCAACAAGAGCCAAACGAACCATTCGGGAGTCCAACTTTGCTTTTGTAGATTGTGGAATTTAGCCCAGCAGAGAACGGTGGTGAATGTGAAGCATAGGAGCATGGAATCCAAGAGAATAAAGCGACTGATTGTGGTGTAGGAGTTTTCGCACAAAACCATCAATGTAACGAACCATACAGCTGGTCTCTTGAAGTTCAATTCGCGAGCAGTATAGTAAGCCAATGGAATAGTAACGGCACCGAAGAAGGCGTTGAAGGCACGCATGAAAGTGTAGTTCACATCCTCAGGATATTGTTCCCCAGATTTGAATTCGAAAGTGCCATTGTAACCTGCAAGATAACCGGAAAGACCAACCAGCATTTTCCCAAGAGGAGGGTGGACATCGAAGTAGAATTCTCTTTTGATGTAATGGGACCCAAATTTTCCAAAACTATACCCAGACATGATCAGTCCACAATCTTAGAGAGTTTCGAATATGAAGAATATGCTTACTGAGCTTCATCCCAAGTAACAATGGGTGAAAGGCCGATTTTGTATAATCTGGTGAAGAATGCGAATATTGTAAAAATCAATGGTGCGATTAAGAACTCCCACTCGTCAAGGAATCCAACTATGGATTGCTTTCCCTATAATGAATTAATTTCATTAGTCTATTGGCCCCAATGCTATCGAGGCAGAACCCTTCAAGGTTTGCTCACCTTCTTGACTTGTGTCTTCTTGTCATCTATCTCCACCGTGTTTACAAGACTTCCATTGGATGATGGTACATTGCGTCGACGGGTTGTTTGAGTGTGATCCGCACCAGAAGCAACAGCTGTCTTATCGGAAGCCATCTCGAAGATCTGCGAGCGGTTTCGAGAAAGAAGCTTCCTCCCTCCCTATAATGTATTTCCCAAGGTGACTCTCAATTGTGATATGATTTGCAGTGGCAGTATAAAGTTCGTGGCCCAAGTTTAAGGTTGCGGCTGTCAAATGTCGAGAGTCGCAACTTCAAAAACTTCTAGAGAATGTCGGAGAATTGAAGAAGAGTAAACTAATTAACAAAGGTTTGCATCTCTCCACAAATTCTAAGAGTAGATTTGCAGATGGATAAGAGGAAGAAGAAGAGGAGGAAGTATGTAAAGACGTAATCCCTTGTGAAAGTTTGTAAAAAGGAGTCGAGCTCAAAAGATTATACTAAATCTACCTTGCTTGAATTCAATTGGGGTATCTAAATTTAGTGCACCACTCCCACATATACCCGAAATCTGTCCTTCTCTGCTGACGAGGCTGAAGCAAGTAGATGGAAATACATTCTACCTGATTATTTATTGCAATTTTCTTTTCACGGCAGTCTAATTTATTATATATCAAAGTGCCACTCATTAGTTATTCGGGGTACATATATTAATACACCAAGCTATGTTTGGAACTTCAGAAAGGCACAGTTTAAACCAAAGTACGCACGTTTTTTGGATCACAGCCTGTGAGTGTCAACGTCAGACGAAATTATAACACGGGGCTAATTACAGTAGCTAGGCTAGCTTCCATCATTAGAAAGTTCTTAGACTTTGTTAAATTCGATGCACATGTCATTAATATTGGAAAGAGTTAAGCTTTAGCTTTTGAGACCCTTATAAATTGTAAAATGTCTGGCCACTAGAAATAATCTACAAATTCCCATAAATTCACATTCTATATGTGCTCTAGATGGCACTGGTATTACACTCTCTCCCTCGAGCTTCCATGTACGCCCGCTTGTTGCTAGTTCCAATCTAATATCGTATATCCTACGAGTACAGCCGCTCATTCCTCGTCTTGATCTAATGGCTTATATTTCCCACTTTTGATGCTGTCTCCTTCGCCTTTGTTTCTGTTTACCATACGTGATATCCACCCCCAACACCTTCTCCAGACTCTTCATCTGCTCCATATTGAGGCTTTCCATTGACGATAGAAACATTTGGTGGGTCGATATCAAGACCTGGAATGGCACTTGAAGGTCCAATACCATTTGGACCTCCATAACCACGTCTCAGGTCAACAGAAGGAACGGGTGAACTGATGCCCATCAACGAGCCGCTCTCGGCTCTGGTAGCTGGTGTGGGCATTGCTGTGGTCGCGTCGCCAAATATCATATCCATATCTTCCAATCGTACACCAGCCGTCTCGGGATAGATGAAATACACTGAAAGTTGTTAGATTTTTTTTGTTTTGATGGGGAATTGCACTGATCTTACCAACGACAAAACTGGTTGCGCAGAAAAATGCATGAACCAAGTACAAACGCCATGTGATCAATTCTTGTAGAATAGGCGTCAATTCTCCTACGAGCCAATTGAAGGCCCAGTTAGTGGCGGTAGACAAACTGGCTCCTTTGGATCGAATGCTGAGGGGAAGAATCTCGGGTGGATAAAGCCATGGGATTGGTCCCCAACTGAATCCAAAAGCGCCGTTATATATCATGACAAATAGAACAACCAGGGTCGGCGTAGCCTTTATGTCCAAGAATAAAAAGTAAGAGATGCAAGATAGCGATATAACCATAGCTATTGCGCCACTAAGAAGAATGAAGCGTCGGCCCCAGCGGTCTACAAGATACCATGGTGGTATGGTACACAGGAAGTACGTGATAGCGTTGATTCCCGTCATTAAAATTGCTTGGCGACCACGCCAACCTGCGGATTCGAAGACAAGCGGCGCATAATATGAAATAACGTTAATGCCATTAAGTTGAGCGAAAGCCTGGGCTGACATGGCAATGAAGACACGAGTACGATATCGTCGAAACATATCTTTGTAGGATTTCTCGCCCTCCTGACGAGCCAATAAAACATTCATCTTAATTTCTCGATATTCTTCTCGTGCCTTTTGATCATGGATGTCACCACCACCATACAAATTAGCAATGACTACCATACCTTCCTCATCGTGGTCGTTATCCAAAAGCCATCTGATACGATCATTAGTCTCAAGTATATTTCATATAGCAAATAATACATACCTAGGTGACTCGACAATGATCAAACTTCCAACACCCAAAAGTGCTCCCATAACACATTGCATCAGCAGAGGTATTCTCCATGACATATTTCCCTTAATGAAACTGCAGAAATAATCCACCCATACGGAGGTTGCATATCCTGTGATGTTGCCCGAGAATTCAATACAAGCAAGTTTTCCGCGGTTATGTGGGGGTGATATCTCGGACTGGTATATGGGAACAATCGTGGACAGCATACCGACACCCACACCTGCAATGATACGGCCAAGCATCATCATAGGCATGCTAGTGGCTAATGTCTGAAGTGCGCCTCCAACGAAGAAGATGCAGGAGCCATATAAGATTGTCTTTCTTCGACCTATTATATCACCGACCTTCCCGACGACAAGCGATGAAACGAATGCGCCAATTTCCAAAATAGCAACCATGGTACCGACTTCGGCTCGAGAGGGCTGATTGAAATAATCCTTGAAGTAAGGACCGCTACAAGGCGATTAGCCAGGAACTGGAAATCCAAGTAGTTACAGCAATACATACGTGATAATGCCAGACATAACTCCCTGATCATATCCAAAAAGGAATACACCTAATGATACAAAAATACTAGTAAAATACCTGCCTCATTGTCAGTTCAGTGCATAGAGCAAATCAATCAAGGTCCTTACACTAATGGCCGGCCTGTCAGGCCGTGCATCTGCCTCTCACCTCCCGACATGATTGCGGCTAGAATATGCTCAACTCGACTTATTCTTCGAGGGCCAGGATCTGGTATTTCGATATCCTCTTTAACAAGTCCAGGATGGTAATGTTTTTCTTGTTTATCGGTAGCCTCGTCGTTATATCGAACTCTTTTTCTTGTTTTTCTCTTGGAAGAGCCGCCAAAAACCTCTTCGTCAAGGGATGCTCGTAATCGAATTTGCAACGGGTCTTCCTCGTCTGCGAGTTGCTCTGCAAGATCGCCTGTGTCACTCCACGAGAATTCGGAACCAGGTGACGTTGAGCGCGAAAGGGAAGACCGCCGACCCTGTTTCTCGTCCGAGCCCAGCAGTCCTTGGTTAGGATTCAATCGACTTGCCGAGGACAACGTTCGTAATGGTATATTAGCGGGACGACGAGATGATTTCGGAGAAGGAATGTTGAAGGTAATTGAGCTGTAGCAGCAGCCCAAATCGCGCGGAGTTGGATTGGTGGGGAAAAGTCGGGGTAGGGAGTTATTCACGAAGTGGATGAGATGGCACGTCACTAACACCGAGACCCTGAATGGCCGTGTTTGTTTAATTGTGGATCCCACACGGTGAGATGGATATTCATATGATAAGAAAAATGAAACAGAAGAGACTTGGGCGTCTGTATCTCCCTTTCAATTCGTAGTACAAGCTTGTGATTTAATACGATGTTGGTTGATGATGTTGAAAGAAGGCTGTGTGTTGTCGACCTACTGATATGGGCGGATGACGAGGAGTTTAAGGTACGCGGACCATAGAACGATCCTGCAATTGAGAACTGGTGCTTAACTACTGGGTATGATACTAGATGCGGAGCCCTTTACATTGGATGTGTCACGTGGTGCTTACTACATGCTATATTTGGACAATCACAACTCCCCCTTTTCTTCTCATCAATTGTATTATCTTGACAACGGCTTGGTTCAGTCGCATTGTAAGATACGTAAGATACTTCGAAAGTCTCAAGAAGTCTCAAAAAGTAAGCGTGCTTAAGCTAGCTTGCCTCGAGCGTGCATGAACTCAATCATTTTACAAAAGAATACCTTGATAGGAGGTAATAGGTATGCTCGGTGTGGACGGAATTGCATGCACAGTAAATCACACAAATCAAGGAATCAACAAAAACACACTTCTGTCTAGATATGGAATCTTGATAACGAATGTCTTCCGAACCCAATAAAACTTGAACTTTAAATCAATGATAAGATATTGAACAACTTCCTTCTACTTTCGAAGAGAAATGGTGATCGCTTACTCAATACTTGATTTGGAAAGGGCATTTGACTTGAGTGTGTCCATCACCGTCACCCAGCTGTAAAGAATTGTGCTTGTGATCTGGGCTGATACCAGCAGGATGAAAAACTGGGACACCCAAGAAGTGCACTCTCTTCGATATTCGATACCAGATCAGATAATCATTATCAAGAGCCGAATGAACATATTTGCAAGCTTTGAATATAATATCACATGGTTTTCTTTAGACTTTTACACCCAAAAAGAAGAAGATTCGAATTCTTTTTATTTTCTCAAAAAACGCTTTATGATCCTCATACTCAGTTGCTTCATCTGTATATTTATTTGTTTCCTATTCTGAATAGAGTAAATTGTACTATTGAGTATCTTGATTATTCTAGTATATGTTATTTTACTATTATAGAATATTCCTACAAATATTCTCCTGTAAATGCATTCCTATTTTTAATCGGAAAGAGAATGAAGCAAAGCTTACAAATTAAAGGCTTGAGATTCTCGAACTTTGGTACGAACTTTGTATTTCTGTATATATTCCAGACTCTACTTCGCTCTCCGATAACAAGATCGAAGGTTCGTAGGATGCACCACGTACAGATGAGACTCATCGCATCCCTGTAACTTTGGGAACAAGCACGTCCTAGGATCCAAGATCACGTGGTAAAGTCCATGGAGCCGAATTCTTGAGGATTGGGATCCAGCGGCGTTGGTCTTCCACTCTTATTAAGTAGTTCAATATGCTTCGTTCGTTCAACCAGCTGGAGCGATAAATAACTTATTCTCGAATAATATGCAAAATTACGTGTCGCTCTCATGACAAACAATCGCGACACCTTGATAGGCCTCGTCAAATGAGAAGTGTTGTGATTTTTTGAGTCATCAAGTCTTGGCGCTCTGGGCAGCAATCTACTTTAGATAGAAAATCCTCCGACCTCCCGTTTACTTCGTTCAACCTCCATTTTGTTGTAATCATGCCTCAGTCCCCACCCCCGCTCAACCACGATACAACCAGAAATACGTTGCGTACGCATCCTTATTTTGACAAGACGCCTTGTGAGAAATGGGATGTTGTGGACTTCTGTGACAAAATATACAAGGAATTGGGCTATGTGAAGTACAATATATCCAATGTCCACAACTGCTGGCGGACGTCCATACAACACCTACAGAATAGCGAGGATCCCAAAATTGCTGGGATGGCTAGTAAACTGCGGGCCGCATGGGTTCTTTCAGTAAGTTGATTCTTCGAGCTACAAAACTAATATTTACGCATCATCTGTATCGCAGGATGCCTTCGTGGCGTCCTGGTCAACGGTACACCGAGGCGCATATCGCAGCCTGCCTTCGCGGCCGACTGAGAAACGATTGTGTACTCTTTGGGTGTGGCTTCTTCGCGAAGACCCCTCGCTCCTGGGTTGCTGTTGACCTTCGTGGCCATCAGATTCACTAGCCCAGTCGAGCTTGATGTTTGTTAATAGGCATTCTTTGGCAGAGCCCGAAAAACGATCAGCAAAGGGCCAAGAATTTCATCAGGGCAATAACGAGAAAGCGTGGACGACGCAAAGTCGCCAACCATGGGCCTACTACTATCGCTATCAACCAAAGTAGTATTATGTTGAATTCTTCGCAAACAGGAACCACTATTGTGTTGGTGTTCCCTCCAAGGATAGTCGAACAACAATCATCGTTAACAATTCTACACGCATAGTGGAGCTTCTATCTTTCAAGATGACCCGGACGCAAATTGTGCCGATTCAGAAGCTGATAATGATCCCAATAATTTTAACGCGACTGTTGACTCCAGTATCGACAAGCAGGACTCACTGGCAATAGAAGTCTCCGACACGAAGAGGCTTCAAGAAATCCTTGGTTGCTTGGATGATTCTCGCATGACCCTTACTAATGACAAGAAGATGTTACTCACCCATGGCAATGTTTACCTTCAAGATGTCATGCTAGATTATGCCGGACGCACTGGCAAAGTTAAGCCAATTCATTTTGGTATCCTGGATGCCGAGTCCATCACGACACTGGGTCTTGTGCGAGAAGATTATGAGCAGATCACAGACTGTGTTGAAGAATCACCGCTCCCTAGGTTTCCCCTGGAGTTGCTTCAGGCCCTCGAGAAGTATGAGAAGGTCAGTCAGTACTTTTGCCTTTAGGTTTTCGGGGGACTGATAACTGATGATTGATGACTTTGATAGGCGAATTCCTATGAGCACTCATGCCGAATCGAACGCACAATGTCTCATAAGGGTGATATCAAATGGATCGGTGATGTTTCGTGCCACATGTGAATTACACGCCGTCTTCGCCCTATATTATAGGCTGATTTTAGAGCAGTGTCCGGCTTTTAGAGAACTCCGGAATGATCTTGGATGAAGAGCTGAGTGAAGGGGTTTGGGATTGTTTGGTTTATCCTCGCTTCCTGGACGAAGTTTTCTGCGAGATTCCAGAGCTTGTCCTTCAACGGTAAACCCTCATCTCAATTGTCTGCTCTTTCATTTGTCTGCTTTGGCTAATAATCAACATCGTTGCAGCAAAGAAATTTCTCTCTCAGCAACTCGCTACCAACCGTACTCCTACTTCGTCAACGAACCTCGTTACGATGCGATCGCACGCCGTCGTAAGCTATCTGCTGACGGCAGCTCTCAATCTTGTTACGAACTGCTTGTCTTGGAGACAATTCGCAAATGGGAAGGGCAACTTGCTCCGAAATGGCTCAACGACTTTGATAAGCTTGTGGGTGGCCTGAGAGCGATGCTGTGCCACATTGGCGAGTTGGTAGAAAACGACCCTACAGTTATGAAGAAGATAAAGGTGGTTGGCATACTACAAGCTGGTTAGGATATTGTCTGTTGCTTAGTACTTCTTTGCTAATCATGCTAGGTCGTCGACACCAGCTTCTTATTATGTCTTGTATTGGCAAGGACGTATTTTACTTGAAGTGTGGTCATATACATGAGCTTCCGGGGGAGCTTAAAGACATGAAGAAGTTACAATACATCTTCGCGTCATACTGGAAAGCACGGGTATGCACCTTGGTTCCCTCGTTCTCTTCGAAATCTCATAATCTTTGTAGGAAATTGTTCGATGTGGTGTTCGGCTTCTAGAAGAATTTTTGCACCAAAATTTAGAGCAGGATCAGAAGGCTGTTAATATTTTGTCTCCAAACTTCCTTTAAATTTTCTGTGATTAATAATCATAATATAAATGAAACGCATAATGCAAATTATACATATACAAAACTATGTTATCAACCATAGTATCTGAGGATTTTAGGCTTAATTGTCAGCAGACATTAGTAGAATATCGGGGACGGAACGATGGCACGTGACACATAGATTGATAGAAAGTCGAGCAGGCTACCCGAGATCGACTGAAAGACTATCGAGCAGTTCATCCAACAGAGAAAGAAGGTCTATATAAGTAGAATGTATTTCCTGAGTATATGGAGCCTCGTGCTCTACTTAAATAGTGATCTCAACCGTTATTTCGTTACTTCTGGATTGGAAACAGGTGTTCAATTCCCTGCTTGAATGCTTCAATACACAAACCCTACAGCACTCCACCACATCCATATGAATCGAGAATTTTCGACATAATACTCCTTCTGAATTCTATCCCCCAAAATGTCGTTTACGGGCGTCGTCGCTTAATAGAAATCTTACTGATTAACCAAAACATTTGGATTTTGAGGATTCTTATTTTATGTTGATAAGCTCACGACCCAACGAGGCATGATGTATTTATTCTTCATTTCAGTCTTGAGGAAAGAAGCGCCGAATCTAAGATGAAATGAATTTGCCTTGATACCTACTTGGTATTGTTGCACTCTGCTCGAGTGTAATAATATCTTTTCACGAGTTTGGTAAAGCCGTAGTCGGCATACAGGGTGTCATTCTCCGCCGGCTGAAGATGGGATCGGAAATCAGTTGTTACAATAGTTGGTATTGGACTTTGCTGCTGGGATGGGAAGATTCAGACCCATCTGGAGCTTTCGACAGTCCAAACAGAGCTTCCTATCAGCGGAGGTATTCCATCCCTGACACTGCTCTGGGTACTGGATGTTATTAAATGTTTTTGATAATTCAACAAGTTCAAAAAATGAGGTCAAGCTCAAATATTCATATCTCTTGTATTGTGGGAGTAGTCAGGAACTATTGATTGATAGACTGTAGATCTTTGTCCCACTAGTTGAGTGAGGTCTGGAGAATAGTATTGCGGATATATGACGAGATGGTGGAATGAGATGAAATGAATGGCTAATCGCAATATAAGTGTGAGATATAATCTCATCTATGGAGCTTGAGACTTGATATCGGCGAGTAGAGTAACCTTTAATTCTTATCGTTTGTTTCTGATCATATATTTCAAGCTCGGCAATGCTACCGATCATCTCTGAAGTTGTTTCGAATAGATGTTGTAGATATAATCGTCGCCAAGAGAGTGTCCGCCCTGGGAGACACAAGGCTATCGTTGGAGTTGCCAACATCGAAGCTGAAGGGAAGAGGTCAGCAATTCTCCCAGTCCTCGACGCGAACCTCCCGAAATCTGAATTGAGAACTTAGAAAAGATCACTGTGAATATGAGTGAGGTCTCCTGAACCCTTCATTTACCCACTGTCGCAAAAAAACATACAAGTGCTTGATGATCTTAGAGCTAAACACAGAAGGGTAAGAGAGCCTTGTAGGCGCTTAAAGTAAAGGAATTGAAGATCCCATCAAGTACCGTACCCGTAGCATCATTCCAACGGCTGTCCACCATTTCCGACAGGTGGAATATGCAAACACCATTCTAGAAGATTATTCGCAGAAGTCATTTTTTTTTGGAACTACCAACGAACTTAAAATCGGCGAAAGTAAGGATTAGCGTATCAAGCAAGGACAAGTTTTTCTCTTCCATTGATTGATTAATTCTGGTACTTCGCGACAACGATAGTAGATCACAACACTTTTCGTACGAGTGCAAAATACCAAAACCGGTACCATCAATTTTCCATTCTCAGCGAAGTCTTGAACTTTCAACGGGCTCCGGAATTTCCGATTCCCAGGTGGCTTATACCTACCTAGTATACAATGCACTTTATGCATGAAATCGGTGACGAGGGGGGAAACCATTTCGTGGCGGCTGCTCTATTCAAAACCTGGCAAAGAGGAAAAGGCTGAGTGAGTTTCAACTTTGAAGCCTTCACACAATGGCAAGAATAGGCATATTTTGCTGCCCCATTCACCACCGTTCGCAAATCATGATCCCTCCAAGGATCTAGGGAGAAATGGACAATAAAATAAAACATTGAAAACTTTATATTGCAAATATGTACATGGTATGAAATTACCCCTCTCAATGATTCCTTCTTAAGTTCCTACCTCTTCTTTACTTTTTGCAATGCTGGCTCAATCACATTTCATCTTACCTGCTGTAACCATTCGATATCCGATTCGACCTTGCTCCGACCAAAATCATTTCGCTACCACGGAATAGCCATCTCGTCCAGGTAACGAGCCTTTTCAAGAACCAGGGATTGATGGGATTTTTCTGAAGAAAAGGAAAGCTTTCCGGGATTCGAGTGGTCTGGGGCCCCTGCACAAATCAAAGTGGTCGAATTATACTGCCAAAAAGAGGTAGAAGAGAGTAAAACAGGCTACGGTGACCAGCCTTCGCCCTTTTGACCAGCGCATTTTGCATCAAGGGCAATTCACTTCCCCGTTCTTGAATTATTCCACGCTCTTGCACACACAATTATCACTCTCAATCTCTAATCTTATCCAAGTTATACTTTTCGTATACTTTCTCAACTCTCTTCATTGTGTCGAATGTGTCAAGATTGAAATAAGGCAAAAAATATACTCGCAATTACGAAACTCGATTCTGCATCCAGGGTTTACTTCAAACGATCCGCGCGAACACCAATATAAAACAACCAATCTAGCGGCTTGTTCCTGAATTCGAGCGCTTCAAATATTAATTGGAGAAGCTGAGGAAGGGTCGAAGCTGAGGGGTTCAAGATCAATTCATCAGGAAAGAACAATACGACAAACAGAAACCACTGGAATGGGAACTGAGAATCAACACCATCAATCAATTTTCCACTCACAAATACAAATCAATCACAGTTTAAACAAACACGCGCATTGAGGTTTCGCAATTGCGAGACGAATCAATTTTACTCTTTTGTTTTACAGAGCAACAAATACAACAGTTTAAATATAATCGAAAATATCTTGCGCGCAATTGCGAATTGTTGGTTCTGTTAAGAGAAAATGGGTTCAACACAGTTTGGAAATTTCCATGTGAGTAGATCTTTGCATAGCACAATGGCCATTGAGATTGATTACTGACAAACATTCCATTTAGAACTTCTGCCGTGACTCGACGTTACCAGTCTGCAACGTTCGTACCACTCCCCAGTTTCAACAATATGATTCGCAATTCAGCGTTGCTAACCGGACTTTTAACAGCTATTCAATCCTCCCACCAACAGTAATTTCGGATACGGAGGCTGCGAGCTGACGGGTATATCGTTAGGCGGTGGGAAATATCTGGGCAATTTGGGTTCGTTCTGTTCCCGAGAATCAATGATCGGAAAGTCATCAACTAACGCCTCCGAAGGTTCGATATTAATTGCAGGAATTGCGATTGTAATCAGTGCATTCTTAATATGGCGGTCCGACCGAAAACAAGCAGCAGTGGGAAGAAGGTTTGTTAACATTCTCAAAATTATATTTGATTTGCATCAGTCACTTACATCTTGTCATACAGGGAAATGCAGCTCTTCCTCCTAGGTTATATAATCATCGAAATATGTGAAATATTTACTGTTGGCGAATTCCCATTGAGCGCAACTGTTCGGATAGTAAGTAGGACCAAGCTCTCAAGACCCATATGTGGAAGCTGATTGTTACCCCAGGCCTTTACCGGTATCCACCTCGGAATGATTAGCGCAACATTATGGATCTTGATGCTGAATGCTGTTGTGGGCTATCAGATAATCGATGATGGAACAGCCATGTCATTGGGTCTGATGGTTGCTTCAGCAGCAGTTATATTTATCGGAACTGGATACATTGCCCTCGATACTGGATACAGCTGGACCGGGCATTTCGATTCAAGCTTGACTGGTCAAGGCAATGGCCAAAATCGAAACATTGCTCTCTACGTCCTGTACCAACTCGCACCATTGGTGTTTTTGTTTGTGTTTTTTGCCCTAGAAACAGTCTTGGTCATCAAAGTTTTGGGCGAGCGTAAGCCCATGATCTTCTTAACGGGTGCTGCGGTTTTATTCGCTCTTGGCCAAATTTTCAATTATGTTATTAGCCCTCACATTTGCAACGGCACGAACGGAAAAATTGATGGAGCTCTTTTCGAGACGCTCTTCACTTTACTCTCTGTGGTAATGGTATGGACCTTTTGGTCAAGCATCACAGAAGACGATTGGCCAATGCCAGTCACCAACACATATTCATGAGGAATTTAAGGAAATCAGGGAGCAATGGAGTTAGGAATTTTGTTATAATGCGCATACGAAAGTCTTACGACAATATTAGTTTAATACCCGATGTGGTACATCTTGCTACACAAAAAGCATGAATATTGGCTCAAGGATAGCGCGTATTACAGCAGCTACAGCTCTTGTCTATGGGGTAATGAGGACGGAGAATTTCACGCCACACGAAAATGGGGGCGGAAGTAATAACGACAAGGGCGCAGCTAGGAACGATTATATGAATTGGCGGAATGGCTTGTATAACGATTTTGCGAGTATTATACCCAACATTGAACTTATAATAGGAGGAGACAGAACTTAATTCAGAGCATCAAAGTAGACCACTTTATTACCACATACTATATGCGATTCAAGGCTCTTGTGCCCCACTCATCTCAGATTTGAATGCATGCATGGCAGCTTATTAGTAGGATAGATCTTCAATCGCGCAGACTCGCATACTCAATCTAAGCAGGTACCTATGCCTTAGCTAGATATTCTGAGAGCTTGAATGTGACGCACTCTGTCATCTAGGTCTTGATGACCTTGATCCTGGACTCTAATATCCACCATACACTGGGAACTATTTATTAATCTGACGATTACAATGACACATGCAATCTTGTTTTAAGACTGGATAATGCATTATTGAATGTCAGTACGGCGGTGAACATAGTCAACCAATCACTACTATTGGGTAGGTAGTTGCTTATTTTTAAAGTTTTTCCCCAGATAACTCTCCCTACACACAAGGCTGCATAAAAGCATTGATGCTCTTGCTCTCCTCGGCAATTAACTGCTCCACTAAATTGTCTAGGAAGCTCTAGCCTTGACATTTCTGAAAGACATCAATCAGCCTTGTCCTCTTCCAAATAATCAACTAAAGATTTTATTTGCCATCCAATTCAGTTCTTCCATTTTTTACAACCACAAGAATGGCAGACTCTGACGGTGAATATGTCGAGGATCTCTCAGATGATGATATTGGAGCACCCGCCAATGTAAATGCTGGGCATGGCACTCGATCTACTGGAGCTGCCACAGGCGCTGGAGGGTCAACTGCCAAAGAAAAAGCCGCAAATGGCGGTGGTAATAGGCGGAAAGCTGCATGGGAAGATATTCAAAGAAGTTGGGATACTGTAGTCGAAGGAGCAGATGGTAGTATTAATTCTACTGTTGAGGGGTTAAGGGAAGCTAACAAAAGGAAGAGGTAAGAGGAGCTCTCATTTTGGAATGTTTTCACAAGTTGACAATGTGCTGATAATTGACCATTCCAGATTATTGAGAGATACGACGCCCTTACAGCGAGGTATTATTCGCCACTTCATTCTCATCCTTGACCTCTCCTTCGCCATGACAGAGAAAGACATGCGCCCCACGCGTTACCTTCTCACCATCCGTTACGCAAGCGAATTCGTTACCGAATACTTCGAACAGAACCCCATCTCACAACTCGGGATTATTGGCATGCGCGATGGCATTGCAGTGCGCATTTCAGATATGAGTGGAAATCCCACCGAACATATTGAACGATTGAAAGCTCTCCGCGTAGATCAGGGTCAAGGAAATCCCAGTCTACAAAATGCTTTAGAGATGAGCAGAGCTGCACTATTTCATGCTCCAAGTCATGGTACGAGGGAGATACTTATTATATACGGTGCGCTACTTTCAAGTGATCCAGGCGATATCCATGAAACGATTTCCTCGCTCATAACGGATCGCATACGAGTTAGTATTGTAGGACTTGCAGCCCAAGTTGCCATTTGCGCCGAACTATGCTCGCGCACTAATGCTGGGGATGATACCGCATATTCTGTTGCATTGAATGAAGAACATTTCAGGCAATTAATGATGGCAACTACAACCCCCCAGTCACGCGTACAAAAAAACAGTCACAGAGTAGTTTACTTATGATGGGTTTCCCATCTCGAACACTCGACCCAGGAAAAAGCATGAGCTTTTGCGCATGTCATGGGAAGTTAAGTAGAGGAGGTTATCTATGCTCGCGTTGTGAAAGTAAAGTGTGCTCACTGCCAGCGGAATGCCCGGCATGCGGCCTTACTCTTATTCTCTCCACCCATTTGGCCCGCTCATATCATCATTTATTCCCCTTGCGCAATTGGGTTGAAGTTCTTTGGAAAGATGCCGGAAAATCCAAAGGGTGTTATGGGTGCCAAGTAACTTTTCCCCAAAGGGACGCACATGAGAAAGGTGCCTCCGAGCAAGCAATGAAGGGCATGAGCGAGAGTGGGAGGTATGCGTGTGAGGTCTGTGGTAATCACTTTTGTATCGATTGTGATGTCTTTGCCCATGAGGTAGTGCATAATTGCCCAGGCTGTCAGAGTGATACAAGGGGCTTGATTAGCGGTGTTGATGGGAGAGGTGGGGGAGCTCCAGCGAGGAGTGTGGAGAAGGATATAGATGCTATGGTTGAATGATCAGCATCTAGTCTGACAGTTCAAATGCACGCGCAAATGGGGAAAATAAAAGTTGGCGTCAGGGCGAAAGCATAGGTGACTGGGATAAAATTCACGGCTTAATGATTCGCTCAACAAATACTAAAGGGAAATAGTGATCAAATGAAATAATACTAGCGAAACTAGAGGCGAGGCGAACTGAGGCGTTTAGCGGATTGGGTTATATTTGAATAACACAGTAGACTGCTAGTTAGCTTGGTAGATATTTCCTTAGGGAAATGTCTTTACACAAGTGGAAGATAGGCAAAATATGCTGTGGATAGTAATGCAAAGAAAGTTGAGATGGCGAGGCTAGCAAAATTGCGAAGGACAAATCCCTACTAGTAACCGCTCGTCTTTCACATCGAGGCATCGCAACTAAAAGATTATTTGTTTATCAAATTTGAATAGCATCAAAATGTGTCATACACGCATATCCACGATTTCTCCGGTTCACTTCTCATAAGAAGTAGTCGACTGTTGTATTTAGTAGCAGTATGTGATATAGAGTCGTCGAATCGTTCTTCCAAACACGTTCAAGCAAATTGTAAACATTCTGATGATACCATTAAAGCCATGATTTCACACCAGCCATCGCGTCCTCGCTTCTCACCTCTCAGACCTAAAAGTCGTCACCACCACCGAAATCATCTCCTCCGCCACCGTTATCTGCACCATCCTCGTATCCTTCATTGTACTCATTTTGATCATGATCTTGGATTCTATATGAAGCCAGTTAGTATTTCGTTTCAGAATTTCCAGTACAAAATGGAAGAGAGTATCCAAACTTACGCATCCTCGAGCAACATTCCACCAATCAATCCTCCACCCAATCCTAATGCCGCACCTCCGGCCATTCCCATTCCCCCGCCGCTCTTTTGTGGCCTCTGCTGCTGATAGCCCCCTCCATAACCACCTCCATACCCTTGTTGTGGGGGTAACCCTGAGGTGGATAACCTTGTGGTGGATAGCCTTGTTGTGGATACTGTTGCTGTTGGTATCCACCATACTGTGGTTGTTGCGCATACTGCTGTTGATACTGTTGCTGCGGCGCACCTGAACTCGAGCTCGAACCACTAGTTTTTCCTAAAAGTTTTCCAAAAAATCCCTTTTTCTGTTCGCGCGGAGGTAGTTCTTGTTGCGAATAGGAAGGCATAGGAGTGTTTTGATAGTCTTGCTGGGCGTTGCCGCGCATACCACTGCTTGAACCCCCACGAGCATCTTCTTCGGCTTGCAAACGACGGGCAAGTTCGGCGTCGCTTTCGGTGTTGGGAGAGGGGTCGTAGGGATTGCTTTTGTTGTCGGAGGGGTAGGTAGAAGAGCCACCGGAGTATCCTGGAGGTGGACCGGGAGGAGCGCTATCACCGGAAGGATAGACAGGTTCGGTGGGTTTGTCCCAGGTAGACTTCTTGGTGTAAATGTTTACATAGAACCTAGTTTCTTATCAACTTCCATAGTGTAGTTGAAAAGGATGAGATTAATACACACCATTCTTTGTATTCGGCGTTCCATATTGCTTTGTATCCTTCAGGAACTTTCGGAGGCGGAGGACCGGTAGGAGGGGCAAAATCATTCATCTTAAAGTTGGTGCTTCCTTCTGAGTCTGTTGTTGTAAGATCGACAGGTGTTTTGGAGAAACAAGATGGTTAAATTCCGTGAAAAGTATCTGAATAAAATATAGGTGTCAAATGACTGTCTTGTATGAAAAGAAGGACAGTGAATGGCGAAACGATGATGAAATCAGGGTGCCCACTCAGCCACAGCAAGATAGCTGATGAGGGGTTTAGCGTATGCACAGTCCTATGGAGTGCCTAAGTCAGGGGGGAGAACTTGGCTACAAACTCCAGTCTCAGCTAATTGTCGTGCACCAGTACTAAAATTGTAGAGCACTTGGGATACTTAGGTATGTACTTCAAAAAGCTTCGTTTTGTTGAGTAGACACGATTGTATTTCCAGAATCATAATCACAATTTCATCTACATGAAAGAAAGATAATCAAATTCAATAAAATACCATTGACTTCGCAGCGCAGCCACACTTGTTATCTTCTGACCCAATCCCAGACGTCATTCCCAAGCGAGCTAGCAACCAATACCCGCCACTTTCAATACTTAATCACCGCCAACCTTGTACTCAGCTTCACCACAACAACATCAAATATTATAGAACAAAATCAATCATGAAGTTTTCTCTCAGTGTTGTTACTCTGCTCTTCAGCAGCACTTTTGTCGCTGCAAGCCCTTTTTTCAGTAACGGTCAAACCGTTCTTGACGATAAGCAAGCTGTTCCTGGAAACAACCCTCTCACCTATTGCAATGCCGATCATTCGTCTGATATCCTATCGCTCGACCACGTCAATTTGAATCCCAATCCTCCAACTGCGTACGCAAAAACTGTAGAATCTTGGGACGTCAAAACAGAAGCTAATTAGACAACAGTGGGAATAAACTTACCATCGAGGCGGTCGGCACCTTGTCGCAGACATTGGAGAAGGGTGCATACGTTCGCTTGCAAGTCAAATATGGCTTGATTCGACTTATCAGTATGACAGAGGATCTGTGCGATCAAGTATCTAACGTCGATTTGAGTTGCCCGATTGATGCTGGAAAGATTACAATCACAAAGGATGTTGATCTGCCAAACCAGATCCCTCCCGTAAGTCTTCAAGTTGTACTATATTTCATTATTCTTCTTCTAACTCATCATATCAGGGAACTTACACCGTCTTCGCCGATGCATTTACTGCGGATGATGAACCCATTATTTGCTTACAAGCAACGGTTACGTTTTCACGTTAGACCACCCCAATACTAGATAATAGCTACATAATACCCTCAAATTGTACTTAGGATTTCGCGGAAAGCAGAGATTTGCATGTGGACTGTATTAGGTCGATGAATAATGGTGGATGAAGGAGTTTACTTCCTGTGAATCCCTCGCCCTGTGTCTTGACAGATACCTCTGATCACGGGGTCTTTTATTTGCTTCTGGGTGCGCCGTTCTCATGAGAACTGAATATACGAGAATTAATGATTTGGATTAATACAGAAGTCTCTATCTTGATGTCCCGCTCCACCAATTCATTACATGCCAGTCATATGACATGGAAAATGCTTAGATTTTGATGATTTGTTGGACCTATGTAATTCTTCAATGCTATGATCAGTTGATTCTGATGCTAAGTTATGTATACTTTGAAAGGCCACAAGGAAATGCATGTGCACGATTTCATAAACTGGCATACTCTTGTATTCATTTGCTTGATATCAATAACCCCATGACGGTGTTAATCTCGAAAACGCCCAACTCTCTAGCCATATAAACACACAGTCCTACCCATAACACACAATCTCCCCTAAAACTACTACAACTGGCCCTCACTCTCCAAAGAGTCTTCGAACTCTTCTTAGAACACTATCCTTCTCTGGATCGTATGGGTGATCTTTACTTGGTATTTCCAACAATGCAGGGAATGCGGCTGTGTATGTATCTACTCGATGGCGTATACGTTCCGCAATCTGTAAACCTTCTGTTAGTCTTGCGTACTCTGTAGCTAATTGTAACAACTATCTTACATGTTGGTTGATCAATAAAATACCAATATCCTTCCTCTCAGTTGTGAATCTCTCAAAGGCTTCCTCAATTGCAGCATTATCTGTCTTGTTATCGACAACGAGGAAGTTCTTCTGCGAGTCTGGCGGTGAAGTGACATGCTATGCCTTCATCAGTAATCTCTTTCTTGGACGACAACTCCGTAGAGTAAAACAAGATATCTCATACACCAATGCCTGCCAACAACAGTCCAGTTACAGAGTCCTACGAGGCTGGTTAGCAATATTCACAACAGCTTGGATCGATTTAAAGCTCACCTCATCACCAATAACGGCAAGAAATTGCCTATCTTTATAGGCAGATGCTGGAGCTGCCATATTGTCTGTGTTTGTTTGATATACTTATCCAAACAATCAATCCAGTGGCAGCGTTAAGCAAGGTGAGCTCTCGGGCCCCACTAAAGTTCTGCGCTAGCGTACGGCACCCCTGGCTGCAGCTACCATGACCCACGTCCAAAATATAAATCATCCCCCCAGAACGCCTCTGTAGTAAACAACAGGAACGGATATCGCAAGGAAGCAAATTCGATTGCAATAACTCATCGAGTTTACGATTGTCGCTCCTTTTGCTGACGTTCAATGATGTGAAGATATCATCGACGTCTTTTTCATCATGCCGCGACTTGTGCGCCGAAGACCGCTTCGTGAACGGATTACAGATTGGTTTAATATTCAGGATTGGTTATTATGGATATCGGAGGAAATCGAAACAAGAGATTGGGATTCGAAAGCATATGCTAATCCACTGGGTCTTGGATTACATTTTATACTATTAATTGCGAGGGCGAACAGTGGAGATGAAGGTCATGGAAATGGAGATGATGTGTTTGGGGATGTGCCTTCAGGATCGGGATGGTTGAGCTATTTGGTAAGAGTTACCACTGTGAATAGTGACTTGTATTGCTTGATACTAACTAATTAAATAGTCTACTCTAGTCGTCTATTTACTGACGGCATTGTCGATCTTAAATGCATTCTCAACCTTCTCACGAAAGCGCAATTACCGCCTCTTCGAGAGCTCTATCGAAACCGCTCCCACTACCCCTTCTGCTCACAGAGTACGCGTAGACTCTTCGCCAGTATCTTCTTCTCCTCTTCGGTTCTTCTCGAATATGCTAGGGGATACAAGTGCGCAGTCAAGAGCGCATCCAGACCCAACTCGGGATGTTTGGGAGATCGCTGTTTGGGATCCTATACCAGTTTGCCTACGATTATTCTGCCTATTTAGTCCTGGACATGTACTGGTTTATTGGCTATTCCTTCCAACATTATCGTCGGATGCTCGACCAAGTGTTACGATTTTTACTACTCTGGTTTTAGAAGCCTTAATGACTGGGCAATTACTTCTTTTAGAAACAAATTTTTCGCAGCAAGAAAAGGACAACAGCATTATACAGAAAGAAGTCATGAGCGAATATGATGCCAAATTTGTACATCCCCGTTTGAATCCGGTCATGCGAGATGTTGGCACACAGTTTTCTGGGCCGGGTGCTGAAGCCGGACGAGAGGAAGAAATTGAAATCTACACGCCGAGTGTGGTTCTCAAAAAAGGCTTCCGTACTAATCCAAACCCTAACTATGCCAAGTATGTTGACCCGGACAGTGTTAGTCCTACCAAGCCATTCTCCCGTCAAATTTTCTCTCCTGCTCCATCCTTTATTTCAGCTTCCTTTCAGCAACCGCGAGATTCGCCCTACAGCAGAAAGATACCAAACACAACCATGAGACAACCCCAGTTCCGTCAAACGACTCCTACTACTGCCACATCGACTGGGTCGGGGATGGTGGTAGCTTGGGTATCTATAATCATGCCAACTCGCCTTTGAAGAAGACCAGCAGCATGTTCGACATGCAGGGACGAGACCGTAGAGATACACCCAAAAGCTCTTTAGATATGGCAGGGAGGGAAAGAAGAGATCAAAGGGAGAACGAAGCAAGCCCGATGAAGAGAGTGCAGGGAGGCAACGATGTTCGACCATTAGGCAGATTGCCATTTTCAAGCACTGAGAATGATAGAAGAGTTAGCGGTTCAAGTGCCTTCGATCCAAGATCAAGGTATGGGAATGTTGAGCATAGCCCATATAAAAGGGGCCCTTCCAGGTGGTAATTTTTTTCATAGCGGATTCTTTCATTCTTTTTAAATCAACTGTACAATGCATTTTTAGGAGTCTAGCAGGTCCGGTAACATGGTGGCACGATCTATAGTAATGACAAATACCATTACCAAACATTATCTCCTTGTACGTGTATATAATTTTAACAAATCCTGGAATTGGGGTGAAGGTGGTATGACCATTATTTTCACCGTCTCGCTTATTCCTGGTGGGGTTAAGGAGAGTGTGATATGAGATCACTTGTATCTCAACCTAAGTTGAGATTTTTTTGTTTCATGTCAGTGCTTGATCTAGCCTGCTTTCATAAACTACATATTTACTTTCCCATTGTTTTTGATTGCTTTCCTTTACTTCTACACGTTGTTTTTCTCAGTCTGAAGTAAATGCTGAACATAATTCGGGGTTAAATGCTTTTACATCGACTCAACCAAACGTTTCGCTGCTTTGAAACTAAGGTTTTTGTATTTTGAAAGGATAATTTTCCATGGGGGTATTGGAAACGGGAAGTAGATCCCATTAGCGTGCAGTGTCTAAAAATGCTGGTCGTTCCATAAGTACATAGTATTTAAGGATTACGGTCGATCGATAGACGGTATTAAAGATTCTGCTTGATCAAGCTAGCTATACCGATGTCGAAGTTCGACGCTTTATACAAACTCTTGCTTGAAGAACATGATTTTGTCCAATGAGATAAATGCAGCCTTAATGCAATGAATATATAAAGTCATAGATAAGTCCACGATTCGTATATAGTTGCCTTTTTCATCGCGAAGCAATGTTGGGCGTGAAAAGACTGTCAAGACCTATAGCACCAAATATAAGTTTTGGTGTTAACGTGCGCTAGTTCCTTCTCGATGAAAGTTAGTTTACTTAGCGCCATGGAAGGCCCTTATGAAGGCTAAACCATAGATTCCTAGTATTATCCCTTAGATAGAAAGACGGTCCCGTTCTTGGTATAGGGCTTGGCCTAGTGCTGTCATTTTGATACTTTTTTATGTCGGTTTTGTATTCTCCACTGTCATAGTTTGATATTCGCAGTTTCCAGAAAACGGCATTTTGTATACTGAGTTATGATCTGCAGCCCTATACCTGCATGTTAAATGTTGGGACCTTACAAGTATCGACAGATCAGAGAATTTTGCAGCTTCAACCATATGTGCCGATACTTCAGGCTGTTCAATGATGAATGGTAATGAGCATCGAAGTAAAGTGGGATGCTGCAATTTATATCTAGCAAAAGTCGATGAGGCAGGCTGTGTCTTTAGGGTGACTATACATTGAAAACCTGTCATCGCCCGCATTTTTCGACATAGTTCCATGTTGCAAGGAGACATAATACCATACTACAGGTAGTACTAGCTATTTGTAAGTTTTATAGTACATCCCGATGCAAATATTAAGGTAAGGCGATCTTTATTAGTACATGGACAAATTTGTGATTGATTTAGCGGGGAAGTCAAAGTCATTTGTCCAACTAAGCAGGAGCTATCCGAATCTTCCATCGACTAGCACCAGATGACACATATACAAGCCTTTTGGCCCATAGCAGTGCTAGACCATGCTTAGAAGCTCATCAAAAAATATGAAGGCTTTGAGAAATACGACTAGAATTACCGAACTCCAGACTTCTCCGTTAGTGGTCTGGAGATCTGCCTCCATCCTCATACAGTTGACCACTAGCGGAGAAGTTTTCTCCATGGCTTCATTGAAGACCAAATGGTTGCTAGTAGAAGCCATCGCTGGCTTCATCTAACATATTCTCCCACTTTTACTCTATCTATTCTCTTCTCTCTCTTCGTTCTTCAGAAAAAGTTAATACTGTGCAGTTCTCGTTATCATACACATTTTTGACTCTCAAAATTCGTACTTCAACAGTTTAAAATCAATATCAGAACCTTACCTCTTTACAATCAGTATTCCACTCGATTACTCAACTATATTCTGAACATTCAAGTTCCTTATTCAAACATCATTCAACGACCTGACCATTATACAACCTCGATACCTTCATCATGGGTATCAACATCATCTACTACTACGGCTACTTTGTCGCCGAGGATGTCTATAGCACTGCAATGGACGGTGCTAAAGATATCATACCTTGCAGACTTCGTCGCTCGAAGCTTTTCAGAAGGTCTAAAGAATCTAAGTCAGCCTCAACAGAAGAGCCTGAATATAATAACCCCACTTCACCAGAGGAAGAATGCTCAAAGTCATTCACCTCTGAAGACACCGCTGAGACCGTCATCCATTGCTCGTCGGAGGACAAGCAAAGCGAGCTTGACCAGTATATTTTCTCTAATGATTCTAAAGGATCCACAGACACGATCATTCATGATGAGACGGTCAAAATCTCGCGCCGCCAGAGGTGCAAAGCTAAGCTTCGAAAATGTCTGTCTTCAAAGACATTGAAAGCAAAATTCTCCAGCTATAGCATTTCTTCGGATGAATGCGTTGAATCAGGGGATGAAATTATTTCAGACAGTCACATCAACGCAAATGATCACATTGTTTCAGATAATCATGATGATATGAACAATGATGTTCATTTAGAAAACATTGTCAATACAGACAATATCGCTGTTACAGACGTTTCAGAAGCTTCAGGTAATATTTACCAAAAGAAGCAATGGTCTGTTTCAGATTATTCTCTATCTATCTACTCACAGGATGGTATTGATACCATCGTCGTCTCTCCAAAGGGGAAGGAGATCAACGACTTGAAAGCAAAATTATTCAACCAAGAGTTGGAAAACAAGAAACTTCGCTCAAAGGTCTCGCAGCTTAGCAGCGAGCCCACCTCAAAGTCAGTCTCTGAATCAGAGTCTGTAATTCATACTGCATTCGAGTCAACCAAAGTCTCCGAGCTTAGCAGTGACACTCCCACCTCAACTTCAGACTCAACATCAGAGTCTGTTATTCATACCCCATTGGAGACAAATAAAGTCTCCCACCGTCAAAGATATCGAGCCAAGATTCGTCGATGTCTTTCCTCTACTCAGGAATTCCTGGCACCTTTGAAGGCCTTACATCCCAACAATCGGGCTGAAAGGGGCCACACCAAGCAACAAGCCAAAGATGCCCTTGAAACTTTGCAGAACGCTCCAATGTTTTTCGAAGCAGTTCCATTTGAGTCCACTGAGGAGGGTGAAGCTCCAACTTTCTACTGCCCTCGTCATGGCACCTGTTCTTCTCATTTTGCTTGGTGTTTTTGCGATTATCATCCCAGCGCTGCCCATCGTCAAAGTGAAAGAGTTGAAGACTGGTTGCTGCCAGCTTGGCGTGCCAGTGTTACAAGAGGTATAGAGGAAGATAGGGCTGAAAAGGCTAGGATAGAAGAACAGGCTAAAATGGAAGAGCATGCCAGTATGGAAGAAAGGATCAGGATGAAAGAACAACTTAGCATGGAAGCGCAAGCTCTACCCGTTCAAGAGCAGTTTGAACCTCAAAGATTTTCTGCTGAGGACTATATTGATCTGATCAGCGACCTCACTGACGATTACCTTGGTTATTCACGCTCTAAATCACGCAGTCACAAGCGCAGCAAGAGTAAGAAAAGAGTTGAGAGAGCTGTAGAAGAAAAGATGGAGGAACAAGCTCTACCCATCCAAGAGCATTCTGAACCTCAAAAATACTCTGCTGAAGACTATAATGGTCCAGCCAGCGATCGGACCGACGATTATCTTGGTGTCACAGGCTACAACCCACGCACCGGAACGCTCGACAAGAGCAAAAGAAGTAAGAAGAACAAGGAACACCGCCGTGTTCGTTGGGCCAGTACTGAGAAGGGATGGGAGAGCAAAGCTGTAAGTTCTTCTAGCCCCTCGGCTGAATGCACCAAGGAGAATGAGAAGATGGAGGTGCCTTTTTTAGCTTAGACGCCGGTACGCGTGGTGACGTACACTACCACGTACACCATCACTACTGGCGAAGGAATGAGAGGAAAGAAAAGAAGGAAAAAACAATAAAAGAAAAGAGGAGAAGACATAGGAGACATAGGAGACATAGGAGCTCTTTCAATTAAGGAACACGAAAATTTTGTTTATACGGGTCTGTTTTTTAATATTTCTGTTTTCTGGGTTGGTCTGTTGTTTGATTCTTTTGTGTCTTGTATTTTATTTTACTTTTGTGATTTTCTGTTGTCTTTCTGGCGTTCGGGCGTTGGGTGTTTTGGTGTTTTGGCGTTTTTGGAGTTTTGGTATGTATACAGTAGCATAAGAATGGGAATAGAACAGAAAAGGATCAGATCAGATCAGATCAGTATAGGAACAGGAATTATCAGGATAGAATAGAATAGGACAGAAACTCCCTTTCAATGAAAGATTGTTATAACTTTGGTGTCCCAATTGCAACTGTTCCCCAATGTACAGAAGATGGTAGATCTTGTGGCACTAGTCACACATCAAGGACTGTAAACTATCATCGGAGAATCTAGGTTCGTGTCTTTACGATACAGATTAAGTCTGATGATTATAGACATGGCGACTAAGTTGGTCCTCCACTCCGTTAGGATATCAGTGACAGCTCGAGAGCCAACGAAAAAATGTGTCTTTACCCCATTTCACTGTGATTCTTCCTGGCAATAAGAATAAACAGAAATGACATCCTAGACTATTCTCCATGCCTTGGTAGTCAGTCATGCCATCTCACCATGTATCTTCCTGCCCTAAATATATGCTACTGCTTTTTAGATGAGCAAGACTACTAATACCACCCTATTTCCATCTCTCGTCTGAGCTGTTCCATTACGCGAGGACCGTATAGGTCACCAATCTACTCCCTGAGAGAATAGTAATCGTTCTTCCAAATAATGCCACTCGATTTTGCCTTCAAGTGGCTGTTCCAACCCTTTCCCGTTTCATCGAGTCATTATCTTAGGTTTAGCATGTCCCACTTGGGCTGTCAGATAGTAGTCTCTAATGTCCGTAGTATATACCCAGATATATAGATTCATGTTCTGAATTATTCGATGCGAGATAGATTCGATGTTCAATGCGAATTTCGAGATCCGAGATGGGTTCATTGCACACGATGCCTTTAGAGGACATGGTGACAGATGACTTGTTTCTCACACAAGCTGAAAACACAAAAACACATCGATATCTGGTTTGTAATTTTCATCAATATAGTTTGCGGCTCTGTGTTTCATGTGGCTTTCATCGGTATCCCTCCAACCCAAGGGTTGGTGGCATACGAGTGGAATACGGACAAAGCAAAACCCAATCTGGAGATGGAGTTATTTACTAATTCACTTTGAATCTCACAGACTGATGAATAACTCTCCCATATGTGTGTCTTGTTGATGAAGGAAATGAGTCTCCTTTATAATTGATCGAGCGAACTAGCGAAGCGTGGTTGTCTACTTAGGGCTTAGCAATCGTCACGAGAACACCTCTTAAGTACCACACACATTCTTAACGGAGCAAAGTTTATAAATAACAGATATACACAATACATATTAATCCTAAATTACGAGTCGCAAAAACCAAAAATCAAAAATGTATACAATGAGCCTGTTTCCCTCCTCGATACATAGCAACGTAAACCAAGCTCAACAATTTCGCAGATCCTATACCATATTCTCGTATATCAAAATTTCTGTAATCATTCCATATCCGATGCTGACGCCCAGCACCTAGCATCGTGACTATAGAAAGCTGTATATGATGTACATGGAATCTTATATTTCCAATGACGTTCTAGTTTCGAAAGTAGATCTATAACCAATTATAGAAACTAGTTTGTATTTCTGGCTCTTTCACTAAGATTTTGGGTCTCTAAAGCTCCACACGAGAAGCTTCATCATGAGTCTCTGCCCTCGGCTTTTATCTTATGTCTAAGCACTATTACGGTTAGTATATTTACAAGATCTGTAACCCACTTATATTCCTCAGCCTTGCTCCCCATACGCCACCTCCTCTCCCTTCTTCAGCAATCTTGCCACTGACATCTCTCCTGTAGCTTCCACGTTGGCCCGTGAAATCAGTTCCACTGCTAACCTGTCGCCCGTCCCCGCCAACCATAACAGGCGGTGTTGCAGGCTTCAAATCTCCATAGTACTTCGACTTGAAGCTATCGCCAGAGCCTGAATCACGTGTACGAAGGGGCTTAGGTGTTAGCTCGCGAATCTCGGGAGAACGCAGAGGTAGAGGCCAAGATGGCTCGTCCGTTATATCAGCACTTGGACTGCCGATATGTTCATCGGCATCTGGATTGATTGCGGACGGGGCTTGGGAGGAATATTTGGATGACGAGGAGGGGAAATTGTGACGTGGGGTTGGAGGGTTTTCCATTAGCGGATTGGGGAGATGGAAATTGTCATCATAATCATCGGCTGCGGTGGGATCAAGCGGTAAGGGATGGTAAGAAGACTTGATGGAAGTGGATGATTTTTTGGGCGAGTGGGGCCGAGAGCTTGAAGCGCTACTGCGATCGCCCTTCTTACTGAGAGAATCACTAGTGAACCAACTTATGACGCCACTATCAGCGTTGAAGTTGTTAGTAGATTCTTCAGCTGTGTGGAAGGATAGATCAGAGGCGGGAATTGAGGTATACGACTGGTGAGATGCGCGTTTTGGGGAAGAGGAGATTGACGGTGCTGCCTTGAAGTCTGGAACTGAGTGACGGGGTGATTGATTGGGCTTGTAGGCATTATAGCGAGCCGGAGAATCTGTGCGGGATGTACGAGGTGAGGATTGATTAGTCTGGAATGATTCATTGGAATTTGTCCGCGTGTGGAAGAAAGGTATTGTTGGAGGGCGATCGAGATCCTCATAAGCGGCTCCAGAACGCCTTTTATCCTCAAGGTTGGAACCCCTTGACAGTCTTTTCTCAGATGGAGCTGTGATGGTGGTGAAAGTTGAAATGGATGATTTGTTACGTTTGTGGCGAGAAGTGAGATTATCTTCCAGAGGGTTCATATCCGGAGGAAGTTGATTAATTTTGCGGAATGTGACAGCGAGATATAGGCATATAGCAAGAGTAATCAAATGAAGCCCGCCTCCAACTGTGGCTGCGTAGAAAAGAATGTCGGTGAAAATTGTTAGAAGAGTCTTATCAGAAAGAGACGTAGTCCAAGTAGTTTGTTTCGTTTTAGCTGCGAGAGAGATATACGCATAAAATGGTACAATACTTATGTCAGTCAAAGATGCAAACACCATATATGATGCTGAAGATCCCGGCGCTCTGCCGCCAGATCTTCGCGCTAAATGATATACCCCATAAATGGTATGAATAATTGCTACTGCGGGCTGAGACATCTCAATCAGTCGGTAGTTGATATGACGCATTCTGGGGATAACATACCGCAAGCTTCATGATCCACCCTGAAACCATATCCAAGCCCGTGATCAAAATTGACATGATTAGAAGGCCGACTGCTGCCAAGACTTGAAAACATCGCAATACCAATGCGACTTTTCTAGTCCATTTGACTCTCTTCTTGACAGAAGGGTCCATTGGTTCAGAATCCCCATTTCCAAAAGGAACAATGAGATAAGAACTGATGAAAGTATATCAGTATAGATTACAATAATCTCCAAAGGCATATTCAACGTACTCAGGATGTGCATTGAAGTTGACCAAAGGACCATCTGGTCGCTTTGGCCGTGGTGCCTGGGGTGATAAGCTCGCTCTGGAGACAGCTTTTGGATCAAAGGACCAATCTGTTTTGATTGGGTCATAAATGAAGGGAGGTTGGATACCCATTATACCTGACAATAATTAATGAAAGACAGAGTGAATATTGCAGGAATGAAGTCAGGAACGTGGATTTTGCAAAGAATGAATCAAGGGTATAACCTGCGATATTAATCCTGGAGATTAGAGCTTGGATCAACAAACTTAGATGCAAGCTTCGTTAACACAGCAACAAACGATAACTTTACGAAGCACAGCGTTATCGGACAATGCGATAAAGATTTCCGAACGCTTTCAAATGACGTTTGAGAGCGAGAGAAAATGAACAGGATCGCGAGTCCTTGGATTTGCACAAGATGTGCGAACTCTTCACAGCAACGCATACGTTTGATCACTCGATCAAGGGCGTTTACAAATACTACCAGAAAACTTACTGAGAAGCCCAGAGCTCACGATGGTAGACCATTTAGGATGGCTGTCATTGGGTCAGGACCTGCTGGGTTTTATACGTCTTATAAGGTTATGTCCAAAATTGAGAATGCAATCGTGGATATGTATGAGCATCTACCGGTACCTTTTGGTTTGGTACGATTTGGCGTTGCTCCCGACCATCCTGAGGTGAAGGTAAATCTCAATTAGCCAGATCCAGACCGAACGACAAGAGAAAGTTGTGCTAATGCTAAACAGAATTGTCAAGATAAATTCAACGAAGTAGCTGAATCGCCGAACTTCAATTTCATTGGGAATATATCTATAGGAGATCACGCTGGAGCTTTACCTCTCGCTTCGCTATTGCCACATTACGATGCCATATTATATGCGTATGGCGCATCTCGAGATCGTACGCTTAATATCCCGGGAGAAGACAATTTGAAGGGTATTTATTCTGCGCGGGCATTTGTTGGATGGTACAATGGACTGCCGGAATATGCGGATCTTGACCCAGATCTTACACAGGGCGATGAAGCAATAGTCATCGGACAAGGCAATGTAGCTTTAGATGTCGCAAGGATCCTCCTGCAGGACCCCGATATACTGCGAACTACCGACATCACGGAGAGAGCTATTGAGACTCTGCAAAAAAGTCAGGTCAGAAGAGTGAGGGTAGTGGGGAGAAGAGGTCCTCTGCAGGTTTGTTTTATGGGGCAGAGTGGAGCGTGTTTATGCTAACGATTACAGGCTGCATTCACAATCAAAGAAATTCGTGAGCTGGCGAAATTAGATTCGGTGGCTTTTCATCCTTTTGATAGATCGTTAATCCCAGAGGACACATCGACATTGCCTCGAGCTTCGAAGAGAATTATGGAGATTATCAAAAAGGGATCAAGTGCTTCCTTGGAGTCGGCAGCTAAATCATGGTCACTTGACTTTTGCCTCTCACCAAAATCGTTTAATCAGAGTCATCAGTTCCCCTCTCAGTTAGGTGGCATGTCATTTGAGAAAACTTTACTGAGTCCAAACCCCTTTGATCCTATAGCTAAGGCAAATGGTACTGGAGAAATGGTTGATCTTCCAGCCTCTCTAGCCTTTCGATCCATTGGATACAAGTCAGAAGCGTTGCCAGGATTCTCGGATCTGGATATACCATTTAATGATAGCCTGGGCATCATACCAAATGATCCGTTGGGTCGTGTTGTCAATGATAATGAAGGATGGTCAACTTCGGATTCATCTAAGCATATTCCAGGAATGTATTGTGCTGGGTGGGTGAAACGAGGACCGACAGGTGTAATTGCAAGTACCATGCTGGATGCTTTCTCGACCGCAGATACGATAGCTGAAGATTGGTATGCGCATGCAACATTTCTCAATGGCAATGCTGGAGGTTCTGGCCTTGGATGGGATGGTGTAAAAACTGAGGCTGACAAGAAGGGTTGCCGAAGAGTCAGTTGGGAAGACTGGCAGAAGATTGATGCAGCCGAGCGAAGGAGAGGTAACAGTAACGGGAAGGAGCGAGAAAAGTTTACAGATGTGGAAGACATGCTCAAGGTCTTAGATTAAATCAGGAAATTCTAAAACTAACAATATTGTACATTATTTCTTCAACTTCTCGGTGAGTTCTGGGACCTTGTCGAACAGATCTCCAACCAGTCCAACATCGGCGACTTGGAAAATCGGGGCATCAGCGTCCTTGTTGATTGCTGCGATGACCTTACTATCCTTCATTCCTGCCAAATGTTGAATAGCACCAGAGATACCTGCACATAAGTACAACTGTGGCGCTACAACTTTTCCTGTTTGACCGACCTGTAAGCTGTTGTCGGCGTATCCACTGTCTACAGCTGCTCTTGACGCTCCAATGGCTGCCCCCAAAGCATCCGCCAAAGGCAGCATTATTCTGTCAAACTCCTCCTTTGATTTCAAGCCTCGACCGCCAGATACGACTTTACCCGCAGTGGCGAGATCTGGTCTATCTGATTTTGCGAGATCTTCTGATACCCATTCGGTCTGCGATTCAATCTTAGGATCTACTCCCTCCTCAATTGATGCCGAGCCACCCTCCGCCGCTGCTGCAGCAAAAGCTGTTCCTCTGATGGTAATGATTTTGATTTCGTCTGAAGATTCGACAGTGGCAATTGCATTACCAGCATATATTGGTCTGACGAAGGTGTTCTCATTTTCAATTCCTGTAATATCCGATACTTGTTGAACATCGAGTAGTGCGGCAACGCGGGGCATTAGATTCTTTCCAAAAGCTGTGTGACCGGCAATGATGTGTGTAAAGCCACCCTTCTTAATATTTTCTACCAATAAAGGAGCATAGTTTTCTGGCAAACCCTAGAGCAAAATTATCAAAATCTGCTAGTCGGCGAAACCGGTCGTGAGCGAGTAGGTCTCCTTACCTTGTCATATGCAGAATTGTCTACAGCAATGATCTTTTCAATTCCTGCAACTTTAGCTGCTTCTTCGGCTACAGATTTTATGTTGCTTCCCGCTATAAATGCCGTTATTGATCCTCCTAGCTTTTGTGCTGCGGTGACTGCTCCAAGTGATCCATGGTTAAGTTTACCCTCCCTTTGTTCCAGGACGGCAAGTGATGATAATAGTCTTGCGAGTGCCGAGAGGGAAGCTACTGGTGTAGGGCCAGCTTGTGTTCGCAATTGAGTCCGCGCTTGGCGTAAAATAGAGTGGCCGGCTCGTGAAAGCATTGTTCTGAAATTGGGAGGAACAAAATTTGAAAGACTGAATTGTTGGTGAACTTCATCAATGAATTTCACTTAGTACTAGATAACTACCCCATGTTTTCCTTCCACCATCGGAGGCGTGCCGCTTCAAGCCGAGGGACATATTTTGTGTGCCTGACATTTTAATAACCCGAGCCTTACTAATTTAAGGTGTAAACTTTGGCTTTCGTTGGTTTGTCATCACGTGAATAGTTTTAGTCTTGGCTTTTTGGTTTTTGGCTCCATCTTGAGCTTTAGCATAGCAAGCGAAACGCGACCTTCCCTCCAGAAAATCATCAACGCGAATCACAGCAAGAGTGTTTGCGCCTCAATCTCTCAATCGTTGATTACTACATAATTTTCATTTGCATTAAGTCGTGCATCTAATTTCTGATCGATTCGACGCGCATGAGAATTCGAACATCATTTTGGAGATCTAGCACGACTCCCGTTGCGCCAAGTTTGGAAAGCGTTTACGAATAAATTATTGCGATACTTTCACCATTTCAAAATATAAGCAAATATGGAGGACAATTCATTGAACTTTGATTCGCCTGCCCCAGGCAGTAATGCCATCCTCGAGCAACCACCACTTCCCGCAGAGTCTACTTCACCACCAAGTCAAGGGGCCACTGGACAAGCCCAGAGAGCAGAAGGTATATATCATCACATGCTCGCATTACGCGTAAGTTCTAACTGATAATATCTATAGATACCCCAATGGGAGAAGCTGGTTCCGTCGATTCAGCCATCAAAAAAGATTCAAGTGCGCCTGTCTCCGATAACCCGCTTGATGCGCCCGACGCACCTCGCCCAGAAGCTGATGAACCCAAGGACGAGGTAATGGGGGATTCCCAAGCCCAAGATGAAGTGAAAGAAAGTAAAGAGGGCGATGGGGAGAGTGGAGCTACAAATGGACAGGTCGAGAAAACAAAAGCTTCGATCGAAGCATCAGCAAGGGAACATCTTATTTCACAAACACATTCGACTATAATACCAAGTTATAGTAGTTGGTTCGACATGCATGCTATTGCACCGGTCGAGAAGAAATCTTTGCCGGAATTCTTCAACAACCGCAATCGCAGCAAGACCCCATCTGTTTACAAGGATTATAGGGACTTCATGATCAATACCTACCGATTGAACCCAATAGAGTACTTGACGGTGACAGCATGCCGGAGGAACTTGGCTGGTGACGTTTGCGCCATTATGCGTGTTCATGCATTTCTCGAGCAATGGGGCTTGATCAATTATCAAGTATGCCAATTCTTACCCATTGAAAAATCCATCTGCTAATGAGTTTAGGTTGACGCACAACAACGACCTTCGCAAGTCGGTCCCCCTTTTACTGGCCATTTCAAAGTGATATGTGATACCCCTCGTGGCCTGCAGCCGTGGCAGCCTTCCGCCGATCCAATCGTTCTTCAGGGAAAGAAAAATGAAGATACTGAGGCCAAGGCAGTTGCAGAGCCAGCTCCCAAGTCAGACTTAAATTTACAGATAGGACGCAACATTTACGATGCTACTGCCAAAGAGAACAAATTGAATGCGGACTCCAAAAAGCAAACAAACGGCGAAGGTGCGAGCACCAATGGCAGTTCAGACATTGTTCAAAAGTCCATCGAGGACATTGTGAAAGCTCCAATAACCAAAATTCTCTGTCATGTTTGTGGTATTGACTGCACTCGTGTTTATTATCATCACATGTCTCCGGCCGACCCAACAGCTCCCGGAACTACCAAGGGTAAATCGGATATTTGCTCGAATTGTTTCATGGAAAGTCGATACCCTCACAACCATGGTCGAATACAGTATCAAAAGATGGAGAATCCAACATACACGGCCGCTCCTGAACTTGCTCGTGACTGGAGTGATGCCGAGGTTCTTCGACTTTTGGAGGCTTTGGAAAGTAATGATGACGACTGGACAGCAGTCGCGGAGTACGTCGGTACCAGAACGAAAGAAGAGTGCGTCGTCAAGTTCCTGCAATTCGAGATTGAAGATAAATATATCGATGTGGAGCCAAGCAGCACCGACAAATCCAACAAATCCATCGGCGTTGGTATGTTGGGTCCTGAAAACGGCATGCTTCCTTTCAGTCAGGCCGACAACCCACTTATGTCTGTAATTGGTTTCTTGGCAAGTCTTACAGACCCCAAGGTTACAGCAGCTTCAGCTGGTAAAACAGTAGACGCAATGAAGAAAAGTCTACGAGAGAAGATTGAGAAACCGCAAGGATCCGAGAAGGGAAAAGAGAAGGAGGGAGCTTCGGACTCGATGGAAATTGACGATACCGAATCGACCAAACAATCGTTGAGTGAGATTGCTGCATTTCCATTGGTTGCGGTCGCCGGTCGTGCTGGTGCCTTAGCATCCCACGAAGAACGTGAAATGACTCGCTTAGTATCGGCAGCCGTGAATATTACATCAATGAAGCTCGATTTGAAATTGAAACAATTCAATGAAATGGAAGACATCCTGCAAGCGGAGCGAAGAGAGCTAGAAAGAGGTCGCCAACAGCTCTTTTTGGACCGCCTATCATTCAAGAAGCGTGTTAGAGATGTACAAGAAGGCCTGAAAACAGCCGCTGCAACAGGCGGGGAACAAGGAATCAAAATGGCACAGGATGTCATGCAAGGAGGAGAGAAAATGTCCTTTAATGGGGTTTCAGCTCCCGCAGGAAGCGTACAACCGTTGAGTGCGGAAGGTCAAATCAAGAGTTACGATATCTAAGAATGATACGAGCAAGCAGGCGGCAAGGAATGGCTTGGCTGTAGGTATTACATGGCGTAATTGGGGTTGAATATGGAATATTTACTGGTCGTTGCGTAATAAATCGCGCACATGTATGTGTTTGTACTTTGAGATTGGGGAGGTACCTTCACACAAGAGGAGTCTCACGCTTTTACTTTTCGTATCTCTTCGCGTGTGCTCATGTGTATTCTTAAGATAATGAAGTGGCACTTATATCATGATCATATGTTTACATCGGTGTGGAAATGGAACTATTATGTGAGCTTATGCTAATCAATCATCGTCGCTATTGTAGACAACGTAAGACCTAGGCTTAGCAATGTCTTTTGGCTTGATAGTTTCGTCGTGGCGGGTGTACGATCCTCTAGCGTTTTCCTTATCCACACCATCTACTGTTTCTCCGTCTACATCATCCCATTCACTGCCGCTCTCACCAGAATACTCTTGATTCTCAGCCATTTTAATTCTCATCGCCATTGCTTCTCCCTCACGACTCTCTTTCAATCTCTCTCTCCTTTCTCTCCTCCCAATCTTTTCCCTGTTTCTCAAGAACTCTTCCTCGCCAACCACACCCATAACTTCCCATTCACTCTGAAATTCCCTTTCTCTCCATTCTTCCCCGTTGCTTTCGGCCTCTACCTCCAGTTTCCTAGCAGGTTTCTCGGGCATTTCTTCATCTTCATCTGCCTTAAGATCTGGAGGTGGATCTTGTCCCAATAGGCTCCAGATGCGTTGTTCTTCGATTCTGCTGACTCGGTCATCGAAAGCGGAGATGTAGGCTTCTAGAGCATGTTCATATTCTTCAGGTGAGAGATGGGGTTTGCGTTGAGAGCGAGACTGAGTTTGCGATTGAGAGGGGGATGGAGATCGTTGAGTAAAAGGATTATCATCGAGATGATTAGATATAATAGAAGTTTCGGAAGCATCTGATTCAATATCCGAATCGAGGTGGGAATTGGAGGAGGATGTATATACTTCTGATAATTCTTCGGCATGGTCTAGATGCGGACGACTGCGTGAACGAGATCTGCTCCTCCTTCCACTATATTCTTTTCGTAGTTCGGTTTCCACCTCTGAGTATGTCATTATAGGACCACCCGGTTCATCGTGGCGGGAAATAGAGAGATTATTTCTCCTAGCACATTTGACCCAGAATTCATTACTGTTGGCGTCCATTTTCAGAATCTTGGTAGCAGCCTCCACGTCGTTGATGCTGATATCCGCTGCTTTGGTCTTATTCGAGTCCATGGCTCTTATTCTTGACATTGTACAGAAAAGAACAGTTGAGACGAGACGTTTCGTAATACTGACTGTTAATGAATGAAAATCATCAAAAGCAGTTGCGCGCATAGCGGGAGTTTCTCCATGTTCCCCTATCTGCTTCCAATTATCCTCGCATCTGGACTCGGAGGGATTCATAAACACTCTCTCGGAAAGTGCGAGCCAATTCTTAAGATTTAAAAGGCGGACTGCTGGTAGTAAATCTTGGATGTCTTCGTTGCCTTGCGTCCTGGTTACACTGCGTTTCTGTTCTAAAGACTTGCTCACTTTTTCGGTTAGGAGCCAATATTTCCCCCATTTAACTTCCTCGACATCTTCCTCATATTGTTCTTGTCGTAGAGCAAGGCCATCTGCTGCTCGCTCCATAATTTCACAGCATTCTGAAGTAAATTCCGCGGCAGCTGGATATTCTGTCACATCCAGTAGTCGCGCATCTTCGGTCTTCCTTTCCTTTAATCCTTGGTGCAGTAGTTGCATGTATTCTTGCACCTCGACTTCCGACTTGGTTCCTATGCGTGTAGCAATAGCTCTTACATTGTCTCTGCCCAGTCTTGATAACCCAGTAAAAAACAGGTCTTTCTCTTCGGGTGACCATATGGAACAGCCAATTTGACTGCCTTCTAATGGAGTATTATCCTCAAGGATCGACTTCGCTCCTACATCATAAATCTCATTGTTCAGAAGATGGCGATAATCCTTGCTATAAAATCCCTTGACACGCTTTGCCCTCGCCGGATTTCCGTTCGTTCTTTGCTTTAACTTTCGCTTTTTGGATGTCGGACGGTAGGCTCCTCTTGTTGGCAAAGGAATATCTTCCACTTTGGGAGGTACAAAAGTAGCCGCCCATTTGAGAGCATCTGCAATTATCCATTCATCCGTATATTGGTTGTTCGGATTTGGATTTGCTAGAGAGGTTGAATAAGAATCTCTCTCTCCTTCTGAATATATATCACCTCCATCATTACTTCCGTGGTTGTGAGAAACGCCTGTACGCGCTCTCTCATCATGTGATATCTGCCCAAAATCGCTGTCAGAATTCTCATACGCTGATCCTGAATCTGGTTCAGGAATATCAAATGGGCCTTCGAAGGGATCAGAATCGTTAGGATCCATGTAGGCGAGCTAACGATCTTTAAAGCGTATTAATCGATAAATGTGTTGTGCTCTTCTCGTCCACATAGTTTGCGATAAGATGGGACGTGATGTGGATTGAAACTCACCTTTCTGAAGAGTTTCGATTATGAATATTTACGCTTTGATAAATTTTGTTTTCTTTTCCGAAAAAAAGTAAAATTTGGAGTGAATTATGAGAGAACCTTGAAAAATTAGCACGGTTGTAATGTGGTCCTGTCTAAGCTAATAAACAAGTGGATATGGACCTTGGTACTTCCGATTGTACTTTTGAATGCCGTGGCTTTGATACAGGGATGCAATGATTCGCGTCTATCGCGCTTAACCGTGATCAATACTGACTACAATTTATTGCCACAATTTTATATCATCATGCCTCCTACTTCAAGAGGATTGCTAGGGCTATTTTCAAGGTCATGGCGACCACGAAGGGTACAAAGCTCCATCAGAAGTTATGCACGAGCTTCCACGCTCCCTAGAGTGCAACAAGCGGCTGTGGCTAGTTCTCGCCAAACCATTGTTTTGAGGGATTACCAGGAAGAATGTATCCAAGCCGTACTTTCTCATCTGGATCAAGGTCACAAACGTATGGGCGTGTCTTTAGCTACTGGAAGTGGGAAGACTGTAAGTAACTTCTTGGACGTGTATCATTGTTTTCCCATTCTCATCACATTTGGCAGGTAATCTTCACACAGCTGATTGATCGAGTCCAACCACACACTGAAAGCGCAACCCAAACACTGATCTTAGCTCACCGACAAGAGCTGGTTGAGCAAGCAGCTCGGCACTGTGAAAATGCTTACCCAAACAAACGAATTGAAATAGAGATGGGTAAGATGCATGCTAGTGGATACGCAGACATCACTGTGGCAAGTATCCAAAGTATTGGATCTCGTGACCGGATCGAGAAGTTCGATCCTACTCGTTTCAAATTGATACTGGTTGACGAGGCACATCATATTGTTGCACCACAATACTTGAAAGTCTTGGCTCATTTTGGACTCTCCGAAAAGCGAGAAAGCTCCCCGGCTCTCGTTGGCGTCTCGGCGACTTTGTCTCGTACTGATGGGCTGAGGCTTGGTGCTGCTCTTGATCAGATAGTCTATCACAAAGATTACATTGATATGATTGAAGACAAATGGCTATCTGGGGTCATATTCACCACCGTACAGTCGAAAGCTGATATTTCTTCCGTGAAAAAGGGCCCGAATGGAGATTTTCAGACTGGAGAACTATCGCAGGTTGTCAACACTGATCAAATAAATGAGCTTACTGTGCGTAGTTGGTTTGCAAAGGCCAAAGGAAGGAAATCTACAATAGTTTTCTGTGTCGATCTTAGTCATGTGGGAGGATTGACCAACAAATTTCGCGAGTACGGAATTGATGCACAGTTCGTAACGGGGGATACTCCAAAGATCGAGCGTAGTGCCAGACTCGATGCTTTTCGAAATGGGGAGTTCCCAGTGCTGATTAATTGCGGAGTCTTTACTGAAGGGACTGATATTCCGAATATTGACTGTGTATTACTGGCAAGACCTACCAAATCGCGTAATTTACTCGTTCAAATGATTGGTCGAGGTATGCGATTACATTCTGGAAAGGAAAATTGTCATATCATTGATATGGTTGCCACCCTCTCGACTGGCATCGTAACGACACCAACTCTTTTCGGTCTTGATCCTTCCGAACTCGTTGAGGAAGCGAAGCCGGATGATCTGAAATCTCTTAAGGAACGAAAGGAAGAGGAGGAAGCGAGGAAGAGAGAAGCCGAAGACGTGAAAGCTAAAGCCTCTCCGACATCTACCAATTCCAATATCAGGACCGTGAGTTTCACCGACTATGATTCTGTCTATGACCTTATCGAAGACACCTCTGTAGAAAGGCATATCAGATCTATCTCCCCATTTGCATGGGTATGTGTTGGTTCAGACAAATTTGTGCTGAGCAATACAAATGGAACTTACCTAAAAATTGAAAAAGAGTCCGAGGAGTCGAAAGAGAAGTTCACCGTCACCGAGACTGTAGCCATGGCTAGTCTAAGGGTTTCTAAATCAAAATCACCATTTGCAAAGCCCCGCCAGCTTGTCGCTACAGAAACCTTGTTGGATGCCGTTCATGCGGCTGATACTTTCGCGGCCAAAAAATATCCTCTTCAATTTATTGGTAGAAAGGTCTCCTGGAGAAACGGCCCAGCTACAGAGGGGCAATTGATGTTCCTTAACAAGTTTCGACCACAGGATGATCAATTGACTTCCGCAGATCTGAAGAAGGGCCAGGCTGGAGATATGATAACGAAACTCAAGCATGGCGCAAAAGGAAGATTCTCGAATTTGGAGGCGGAAAAAAGGCGAGCAGGTAAATCACGGTTGAAGCTAGAGCAAGACGCTGTTTTAGCAAAGAGGGAGGCAGTTAGTATTGGACCTCTTCTGGGATGAAACTTGAGCAGTCAAACATGGGTTTGTGTAAAATATTTGTTACTCTGTAATTGAGTAACCATATTTATTGAATACTAGGCAGTTGGTAATTATATCTAGGTGTGTTTAGTGAATTTGAGTGCTTAGTCTTTTATCTTTTCTCATTCTATTTTCTTAGTTCTGCGGAGTTCTTTCCCTCCAAACATAAAACCTTTTTGTTTCCTTTCCACAATCGGCAAACCCCATTTAACATTGATGCTTTGATATTGTTCTCCCCCTCTAGGTAAAGATAAAAATTGTTTTTGTCTGGTAATTTCTTGTTCTATTCACTTCTATACATTCATCTGTACGATCCAATTACTGTTAGTGTCGTTTACATCTCAACATACGAGAACCTATGTTACTGGCAGTTACCGACTACAGTGTCCTCTTGGATTTCTACAACCGTAACTTATCACAGTAAAGTATATAGATTATTCAAATCCTTTTGATTATTCCACTTCAAATGATGAATCAACAACTTCTCAGGCAGTTATCTGACCTGTTCCTACCTTCCATCGTTCTATTTCATTAACCCCAACGACTTTTTCAGGAAACATCTATCCAGCTTGCTCATGGCAAATTCCAGAAACATTTTATTCCTACATGTTAATCGGGCAACTGCATATCAGCTATCGAGGGAGTATGGTTCTTTGATTGCTGTCTTTTTGAGTTTCTGATTTATCTTAAACTAAAATTTCAAGCAAGTTTCTTTCCATAGAATGACAAATTAGCTCGCACCAAACGTTCCCGCACACCAAGAAACAAGATTAACTTACATCTTTCCTTCAGGTCTCCCTTTTTTGTCAATAGTTTTTGACACAATTCCCCCTCAACATCAAAATAGGGGAGGATAACATCTCACTTTGCTTCCAATTCGTATTGTTCCATATTGTTCCATATTGTTCCACCTGGTCCATCTACAGACTCATCTCAACATGGACGACTCGAGAACCATGCCTCACCATGGTTCACTCGGCCCCAACGATGAAACCAAACCAGCTTCTATTTTGAAGAGCGACAAACGTTTACACAAGGACACCTCCATAGATTCCCAAGCTGTAGCCTCCACCAGTCAAAACTCGGAGCATTTTGAGCACCTATCCCTTCGACCTCGTCATGATTCAAAATGCGATGCGAATGGCATTACATCATCCAGCCACCCCCAGCCGAAACCCGATGCAATTGTGCCTCTTAGGCATGCGCAGAAGACTGTGGCCGCCGTCATCAGAAATCTCGCGGGTGAAGTGGTATCAAAATATACCTACAATGAGTACAAGCCTACGAATCCGATAGTCGTCACCGGCTTTTCTCGTCAGCGTGCGCCCGAGAATATCGAACTTCCTGCTTCAAGGCCAAATGAGCCAGTAGAACCGTGGAAGATCTTTCCCCCACTAGCGAATTCTGCTTTCACAGGAATAGAAAAGGTCGACAAGTACGATCCACAACAGTATGATACTTTCGATGTGGCTCTTGATGGAGCTGAGCTTGCCATCAAAAATACTCCATCTCCTAAAAAACTTGTAACTGCTGTAACTAAGCGTGCCAGAAAACCATCGATTGGTGAAATGGTGGCCACTGGAATAGACTTTAAACAAAAGGCATGGGTGCAACATGATCCTTCATGTGTTGGTGAAATCTACACTGTGTGAGTTTAATAATCTTCTCTTGTCTTTTACACTCTTTACTTTGACAGCCATGTCTCAACTGCACTGGTGTTTCTTATCACATACTTTGTCCCAAGCGCATAATAAGACACAATCGTTAACATTTGGGTGCTCACAGAGAGGAACAAAAGGCCGATTTTGTCAGAAATTTAAACGAAGGAGCACCCATCGAATACTGCAAGAAATGCAAAGAGACACACATCCCACCTGGATCTCCAATCACACTCGCAGATCGGGATACATGTGGCGCATACCTACCTGACTGGTTCCCATCAGAGGGAATCCATAGGCCCTGGGATAATTTCAGGAGTATGATCAATGATTTGATCATTGGGAGAGAAATCGAGCTAGGCTATGATGATCACAAGGAGAGGAATCCCAAACGTAATCTATGGAACCTAGAATTTCACAGCGATGCCGAAGAATGGAAACAAATTGGGCGACGTAGTGGAAAGGGGGGCTGGTGGAAATGTAGGAAAGGACGAAATGCCACCCCGGCTGAAAAATCTTGTCGGGTCTGTACCTCCAGTCAAGCAGTTCATAGAGACCATGAAGTGACAGCCTATAAACTCAAGCCTTCTGCGTCGCAGAGTAGTGCGAATATTGAGAACTGGATTGCAGAGAGAATCAAGGCAGTCGGGCTTGACGATAAGAAAGTTGTCCTTGCCATGTGGCGCACAAATGGTATTCCACAACACTATGGACCTGCGGTTTCGAGAAATGGATTGTATCCCGTTACCGAGGGAGGATGTCTGATTGTTGATGGAGCACGCCCAGTTACAGGTGTATCATCATTGGGACCACGAACCTTTCTTCCTCCAGAGCAAATGTTCTCGGAAAGATTGTTTAGGGGCAATGGTCTGCAATCCACCGGTTCGCAGAGTGTTGATGAAGGTCTTGGAATCGAGGGTTCAACGTGGGATATGAATTCACTTCTTTCTTCTAATACTTCTCCCTCAGCTGGTCAATCCGGGTTCCCCAAAATTGTCGTGACAGATAGTGGGTTGGGTTCGTCTACTTCTTCCCAAGATCCGCCTTCCAATGCAGCATCATCTGCACGACCTACTACAATTAGAGCCAACACAAGTGCTTGAGATCAATCTTCGATGGGTTTAGGATGAGTTGTTGTAATGGAGTACTTACGGTCTATTTTTGGAGTACATATCAGATGACCCTTACATTTTCTCACGGATATCGGTGTCTAGGCGTTCTATCACATATGTCGGTAGCAAACGGACATGCTATTTCTCAGAATCCAAGTGCGACTTCAATTCATCAATATATTTTGTACAAACGCATTAGCTATATGGAACATGGATGTCGGGATCAAGTTTTCTTTTTGGGCGAACTCATCAACTCGACGCATCAATTATGGGGTTCTGCAACTCGGTGCATTTTTTTGTCGGGCTTTGGTTCGGGGATCATATGATTGGGAAAATTATCGAATACTCCATTTGGTGTTAGGGAGTTTTTTCTCTCTCTCTCTCTCTCTCGATATACTCCGGGAAAGTTGAATAGTGATTCATGTGGTATTGGGAGCACAGCTGTAGAGATAGACAATTAAAGGTCTGGGCTATGTTATTATGGGATAGATTGGTGCGGCGGGTTAGTTTGTGTTGTTATAGTGATAGATTTTTGATATAGGAATGCGAATATATGTACAAAACGGATTGTGGAGGTTTGAATATATTTGTGATCTTTTTGGATGGTTTGGTATCCAAATAAATCTGCGGTTTGTATGCCTGAAAGAAAAGATTGTGGGAAATCGCTTTCCTTGTATCTTAATGATGAGTTGTATTGGTGGTAAGTTTCTTGATCTATACGTTTAACATTGACGATATGTCATTGTTCTATTCTGGATTGACGGGAATCGATACGTTAGTCTGGATAGGTGGGTATTTAGGCTTGCATGCATGTATCTGTAGATATTATCTTCCTTCTTTGATTTGATCCATGGCTTTTCATCTCGACTCTCATCTCTGAATGTGGAAGTCGAAGCACAATGTGTCGCTTGCTATAAGAGTCAAGTAGAAGAGGCGAGGGGGCAGAAAGGGGGAGGGGGGGAGGAGCGGTGTTGATGTTGGTAATATCGATAGTGGGTATGTGAGTGTGTAGGCTTATGGATTTATGGATTTATTCATTTATCAGAGATGAATACATCTATCTCTTTATCTTGATTAATGTTTATTTAGTTGGAAATATATGAGAAATGAGTTCTTGATATCATATTATGATTCGAGTTTTATAGATTACTTGTTATGCATTATACACCACTCGTCACCAAGTCATTAAAATGGTGATTTATATAAGAGATATAAGAGATTATAATTGAAATTCGACATTGATGTTAGAATCTGGTGTTGGAATCGAATTCCAAACTTGAAATTTGATTGGAAAGTACGTGGGTGGTGAGTTTGTGTTTGTGTAGATTAGAGTGATATATACATAGATAGGTGTATGTGGGAGAGATGTGAATAGAGTATTTAGATATCTGTCTGTCTATTTCGACTTTCGAGAATCAAGATAGATTGTAGTATATTATAGGTATGATGTAGTGTAGTGTAGTAGTATGTAGTAGAATAGTATATACACTCGCATAGTGTATGTATATAAGTATAAAACTTTCGCATGTCTCTCTCTCTCTCTATATATATAAGAGAGAGATATTTGGAAAGAATGAGCGAGAGAGGGAGAGAGAGTCATATCATCAGAATACATACAAACACAAAACAACCATATACTTCTCCTAAAAACTTCATACTTTATACTTTGTAGAGAAATATATTCGAAGACTCTTTAGATTGATATGTGTATGTATGTATATTGACATATATCTATATATTCAATCTCCGATTAATCTTATGAAATTTGAAAATAAGGAGGTTGGCGCTACATACCTGGTAGACCTTCTTCCGCCTTTGAATAGAAATTGAACAGTAGGAGAATACATAGAGTAATATACATGTATATATATTTATATATATACATATTACGAAGATAATGTACCTACTCGAATCCTATATTCACAAATGGATTATACTACCTAGGTAGTGTTCTTTTCCTCGATACACAATCACAAACCTATTGGAAGTTTAGAATATAAATTCACAACCTCCCTTCAACTTAACTATTAGAGATATCACGTTAAGTGTTTGTGGAAGTAGGAGATCAGGGAGAAAGGTACTCTCCACGAATACTCAAATATTTATCTATATCAGCCGACAACACATCTCGTCCATCTAATTTCGTGTTCTTTCACTTTGTAACTTGAGGAGTACGATCACTTTGCAATTCGAGGATTGGAATGATACATATATATGCGTAGCAAGCATTGTGTAGAATGAATTTAGTATCCACGAATCAGCTCTCAGCTTCCCTCATTATTCAATATTATTACTCGAGTCACAAAAAGATATATTCCATATCCCGAGCATTAACATATAATATTCATCCCTTAGGTATACAAAGCCCACACAAGAAAAGATGTTCACTTGAGATCCCTCTAATTCTTATTTCGCAATATTGTCATACATCCTGACTTTATCCCACTCAATATGAATTGTGTATTGCCATGCGTTACTTGGAAGATAAAGAATTCAATCGGGAGCTCTCGAAGCAGCTAGAACTCCAATAAAACCCACGTGGTGAACGATATATTCATATGAAGCAGCTATAATAGAAGCTGAACTCGCATCCATAGAAGAAGCTTGTGATCATTTGGAAATCGCTTTTTAATGCCAATAGTAAAAATATACCATGTGCTGATGAGATGAGTCATGTGAAATCGGATATAATGTCTTTGACGAGGGGTGTGATGAAGAGAGAACTAAAAGGGGAAATGAGCGAGAAAAGGAGACGCCGCAATTCCCAGCGAGACGGTAGGTGGTAGGATTGAGTGCGGGCCTTCTCGGGTAATGTATTCGGAGTATTACTAGCCGAAACTCTTTAGTAAGGCTATTGTGGTAGGAAATCTTGAATGGATCGGTTCGGGTTTACGCGGTGTTTTGATCAGGACTTGGAGAATGGGAACACATACATCCTGATCTTTGTTTACACAGTGCGGATAGAGCCGGTCACCTCGTTGCTCTCACCAATGATCGGTGCCGTCTATTGCCGACTCGAACCGTCATATTATAGATTTGGAGATAGAATTAATCTGGAGCAAGTCAGGTGTGTGGAGCACATTTCCAATGAGGAGGGAGGATATGATTAGCGATTGCTAACCCCAAAGGCTATCCTGGTAATATTCAATTGGTGAGTGCCGAGGAATATTCCTTCCATCCTACTCATATTGAAGCCAACTAGAATTTGTGTAGATTCTTGGGAAGCTTGGCCATATAATCTTTGGAGGAAGCCGGAACCGAATAGATCGGTTCAACCATATTTGCTCCGTGGTGTTGCTTGCGCATTGATGATAATTTGGTGCAATCTTGTAGTTTGAGCTTGGATTATTCCAAGACGCTAGAGACGGATATTTTAGTTTCCTCATTGATAGTGGCCCACGAAGAAGAGAGCCTCTGTGTGCAGAAGGTTGGGAGTGTGAAGTGTAAAAGTAGGTTTTTGCCACATCAAAGGGTTGTCTATGGTGGAACCGAGATCAGACAATCGAGCCAATCACAGATATATAATTGACATCCATCGGAGTTTAAGTTTTCGATACCGAAAATGATGGAGAAATTAGAATGCTGTGTTTTTGAGTTGCGGAGATTGCTTCACTTGGTCCAAACTTTTAGGTTCGATACCTAAGGTAGGTGCATACTGGTAGACCAAGATGATAACTCCTTATTATGTAGTTTATTTAGATACTTCTCCCGAGATAGGTGTAAACATGTCGAGCATTTAATATATTATGAGTTGCCAGGTAATGAATCGGATCGGTACACTGGTAGTGAGAGGTATACCGTAGATTAGACGAAAGCTTCCAGAGTGGGGATGATGCAATTCTGCGATGTATCCAGATGGGTGGTATTGGACAAGCTTTGATAAAAGTCTTTGCCCTAATTTGTTGAGAGGAGAAGGAGAAGAGGAAGAATAAGTAGAAAAAATGATTCCAATGCTACACACTCACTCGAGTACCCAGAGCGATAGATCTTTCATTCAACCGCTCGGCCTCTCAAGCGTGGCATCGATTTCGACTGGGACTGGGGTTTCGATCCAATCGGTCAAGCAAAGAAAAAGAGAAGGAAAAGTTGGAGATGAATCTGTGAAAATGACGTCAGTGGGATTTCTAAGTTTCGAATCTGGGCGTGTACCTTGAAATGATCTAATGCCGCCTTATTACTCCCAAACTCCAAGGGTTATCTCGATACCTGGTCATATTCATCCAGCTACCGATATCAGATGCAACTTTGAATCAGTTCTCTCGGTTTCCGGTGATATGACCTTATCAGGTACCTGGAATCAGAAGAAAAGAAAGGATTAAAAAGAGCGACGGATAAATTGGGTTATCATGCCAAGCTTTATTTACTTGCATTTGCAGATGGCTATGGCTATCCTCCATCCTCCCGCTGAGGAGGGGAAGGAATACCCCAATTCATATATTGTAGATATCAGATACTGCCTCGATACTAGAGACTAGATGCTAGATACTAGATACTAGATACTAGATACTAGATACTAGATACTAAATGCTAAATACTAGATACTAAATATTAGATACTAGATACTAGATATTAGATACTAGATACTAGATACTAGATACTAAATACTAAATGCTAAATACTAGATACTAGATACTAGATATTAGATGCTAGATATTGAATACTAGATACTAGACACTAGACACTAGATACTAAACACTAGACACTAAATACCACGCTGGACACAATAAATAACCCCTCAATTGTTCAGTCTTACCACCATCTACCCACCTACACCCAGTTTACGCGAGTTAGCACTTGTTAAAGAGGCCTGTCGTGAATCGTGAATCGTAAGACCTAGATACCAATCCATACATCGATCGTGTAAACAGATACTCAAAAGGAAGAAAACAGCGACGAGTGGGCTGGGTCTCTGGAGTATGCAAAGCAGGATATCTTGCATTGTTGGTCGTTGATGCTGTACAATGTTGACTATCCATTATCAAGTGTATATAAACTTTACTTTCCCCTCCATCTTGAGTAACGATCATCTATATCTTGATTTTATTGCTCGACTAATAACAAAATCGGCTTGGAAGAACCAGAGAGAGATTCGATTCATAACCCTCATTCTTTGAGTCATTGTAAAGAATAAAATACATTTATTTAATAACCTACCAGGTACCTACCTAGCACCTACCTCCCTCAGCTCGAGTACACCTACCTAACTACATGACCCTTCTCCAGGAAATTCACCATCTACCAACTCAAATCTAGGTATACAACAAAAGTACAGAGGAGCTTCTGCGCACCAACAAAGTCCACGAGCCTTTTCATACCTACCTACTATCTACATTCACCATATATTAAAAAGGGCTGGCTACCTCGGACCTTCTTTCCCATTAAAAATAAGTCAAATATCGCAAAAGCGGCATTCACTCTATATTTGTATTTGTATTTGGTTTTGCGTGGTTGTAGTATACCGGACCTACTAATAAACAAAACACTCGAATCTTTTGAAGAGGTAAAAACTCAATTGCCGCTGCTTTGCTTAATTAGATGGATAAGGAATTATTTGACTGACAGAACCAAAACTTGTTAGGCGACAAATTCCACCTCAAATCATTCTTGCAGTCTCTTTCCTATTAGATCCCACTACCCACTCAACTACCAACCACCAAGCAAATTTCACTCACTCACTCACTCACTCATCCATCCACCACCACCTACATATTCTCTCAACACCGTCCTTCTTTTCTTTTAAAGATAAGCTTCTCGCATTCCTACGAATAATCCTCCCCCTTCAACAGTTCTCTAAAGAGATCACATAATTCAAAATGGCTGAATTCGTAAGAGCTCAGATCTTCGGTACCACCTTTGAGATTACTTCCAGGTACGCGGGGCTCAAAGAAGTCGAACAAACCCGACAAGAGATTGTCAACCACCTCCTTCGCAACTTGCAATACTGATCATTTTTGTCGTATAGGTACTCTGATTTACAGCCTGTGGGCATGGGCGCATTTGGTCTCGTTTGGTATGAGTTCTCCCATTTTCAACCCATCTTTGTGATAAGTCTTCAACTGAGGGGTAAAACGAATACCTTTGCTTAACAAATCACTAATACTTGTCACTCGCACAGCTCTGCCAAAGATAACCTTACCGGTTCAAATGTCGCGGTTAAGAAGATTATGAAGCCTTTCAGCACACCAGTTCTATCCAAGAGAACTTACAGAGAATTGAAATTGTTGAAACATCTCAAGCACGAGAATGTACGTTTTATCACGATAATACAAATATACAAGAATGGCTGGTCATGGAGATACTAAAAGTTTACAGGTTATCTCGCTCAGTGATATCTTTATCTCACCTCTTGAGGATATGTATGTAGCTTCCAGGAAATCGGAGAGAACCCAGACTGATAAAAAATACTAGCTACTTCGTCACCGAACTCCTTGGCACAGATTTACATCGTTTGTTGACTTCGCGACCACTCGAGAAGCAATTTATCCAATACTTCTTGTATCAAATCTTGGTAAATCATCCCATTTCTAATTGACTACCCAAGTAAGAATTAAGCTAATGCTACTTTTTAGCGTGGATTGAAATATGTTCACTCTGCAGGCGTCGTTCATCGTGATCTCAAGCCCAGCAACATCCTCGTGAATGAGAACTGCGATCTTAAGATCTGCGATTTCGGTCTCGCCCGTATTCAAGATCCTCAAATGACAGGATATGTCTCTACCAGATATTACAGAGCCCCCGAAATTATGCTTACATGGCAAAAGTATGACGTGGAAGTTGATGTTTGGAGTGCGGGATGTATTTTCGCAGAGATGTTGGAGGGCAAACCTTTGTTCCCAGGAAAGGATCACGTCAATCAATTCTCCATCATCACCGAACTCCTCGGAACTCCACCAGATGATGTTATCCACACCATTGCTAGTGAAAATGTAAGTCATTATCTATGGATCATAGGATATAGCTGATTGTTTTTAGACCTTGAGATTTGTGCAATCTCTGCCCAAGCGCGAGAGACAACCTCTTGCAAGCAAGTTCACTCAAGCAGATCCATTAGGTATGCCCCTAGCATTGCATTCCATTTTACTGTAATCCTCATTGACCTGTCTTAGCTATTGATCTCCTCGAGAAGATGCTGGTCTTCGACCCCAGAGCGCGAATCAAGGCAGCCGAGGGATTGGCACATGAATACCTTTCACCTTACCACGACCCTACCGATGAGCCTGCGGCAGAGGAGAGATTCGACTGGTCATTTAATGACGCAGACCTCCCGGTTGACACCTGGAAAATCATGATGTACGAACAACTTTTCGATTATCAACCAAGATAGATGATGTGCGTTCAATCTGCAGAAGTCTACAGGCTATCGAGTGGATGGGACGGACCAAGATGGTAAAGCTGACTTGGATCTTTCTGCAGGTACTCCGAGATTCTCGATTATCATAACGTCATCAATGACGCCCAAAACCTGACGGAAAGTCAGTAAAAATGCATTTGTTATTTTGTTTTTCGATTGAATTTAGTTATGAAAAGGTGTTGTCTAGGTGCAACCTTTAGCATGGGATGGATACACATTATGGGAGAGCTGGTTGAGAGGAGTGCTCTCTTGTGCTTTCTGATGCAACGCGAACTCTGGCGAGCACTGGCTTTTTTTCCTTCGACTTCTGGCGTACATATATTATTACTTCACCAAGGGATGATGAGTCACGTATTTTCCGAAGTTTCTGAATTCTATAGTCCGCCTGTGGGTTTATGGATCGTGCATGGTTTGAGTGGAGTAGTGAAAACGAGAGGGGATCTTTGCACACAGTAGATGGATGAATTTCTTTCCGCAAAAGTTGTACTTAGACGATAGGATGATGCGACGAGTATGGTCATTGGCTTATTGGCGTTTAATGGGAAATAGAATAAACGAGTTACGATTTTATAATGATCGAGCTATCTTTCTAGGGGTCCATTCCCTTTTGCAACGATTGGATACAAACAATCGAAGATATTGACTGTGACCTAGAGAATATGTATCTTTATTGGGTTGAAGCTCAGCTAATAAACTACAACGTAAGCATTTCCCAAGCGTCTCCCAAGCATTTTCCAAGACACAATGATACTTGATACGGTACAAAACCAAGAATGGCAAACAACAACATTAGAATCCAACGCAGTCCATGCACACAATTGACCTGACACAATCATGTGATGAGTACAGACTCTAAATTGGCTCTTTCACTTATGCCTGCATGTACAGTAAGCATCGGAACAGGACAGAGGTATTGGACGATAAATTAATGGTGGAGATGCGTGGTGCGCACATAATTGCAAGGATGATGTTTTCCTGGACTTATTCGCTGGCCTTGCAGCGAGGTGGGATGGATTGGATAGGAGTGATAGGAGTGATAGGAGTGTGTGATGGGAACTGGGTAACGGTCTGGTGCTGGATTTTTTTTTAATATGGGTGTTTAGGATTATTGCAATGGGTGATTGATGAGTAAAATTTTAGCACGCTTTTAATAAAGACAGGTTTATCTTGACTGACTGCCTGCCGGTGATTTTCAACCGAATTGTTGACGACGAGAAGATTAACAAGTTCGACTTGATGGGTGAGCATAGCATACTGATAAAGTTTGCGATAAACCTTTGCTCCAGCCTCATTCGGAGGCTGAGAAATTGATTCTGGAAATCTTCTAAGGAACCTTCGAACTTTTGGAAATTGCGAACTAAGGTTGGAGGGACTTTTTGATAGGGATCGTCAAGGGTTAATGAATTTAACAGAGGGGTAAAAGTAAAATTGCCTAACTACTACGGCTGGTTTATTACGCATACAGCTCACTAGGTTCGCAATATCAAAACCCTGGAGAGAGCATTGGCCAGTTAATTGTAAACGGGTATCAATTTATTACAATTGGGATTTTAGTTGGGGAAAGGAGAAGGAGATTGATAGGACAAGACGGATCGAGATTGTAACGATCTATCGAAGACTTGCGAGACGAATTGATCTTCGAGAGAGGAAAGTTAACACAAGCGGAAACATAAAGTTGAAAGCTTGAAGTGAGGAATTGAGGAATATGATGTTTTGATTACGAGGACGATTACTCTTCTTTGATCTACTCGAAACATTGAAGACGAGAAGGACAAGCAGAAGCAATTACTGTGGTACAAGCGGAACTAAACATTTCAGAGACGAAGATATAATATCGAAATACCTACACACCTACCTATCGTTCATCCACCGGCTGTTGATATTCAACAGTCCTCTAGGAGGAATTTAGGGAGGTGATTTGTTGCTTTTCTTTAGCTTTTAGCCATTAGGCCAAGAAAATCTGTGAGAGGGACTCGAGACAAAGTGCGGCTCCGGATTGGGACAACGTATCGAAAGTCGGTTCTTTATAGCTTGGGAGAGAAACTCGGAGAGGGACAAGCGCACTGGATGGAGAATATTGAGAGGAAGGAGGGGAAGGAGGGGTCGTTGGCGGGGGAAAGAAAGGGGTTTGTGCCATTGGTTACGGTGGTGGACTTTCATCATGCAAGGTAAGCATTTCTGGGGGAGAGGTAGTGGCAGGGTTGAGAACGGATGGGATGGATATGAGGGTAGATGAGGCAGGGAAAACTGGCTGACATGAGTTTTGTTTAGAGGGCCGGAAGTCGAATACTGGTTTGGGGCAGAAGAGGGGACCGATCCTGCGGTGGACAATGAATGGCCTTTATTACCATTCATGGCTTTGAGTGATGGTGCGCATGCGTAAGTTGCTTCCCTCGCATTCTGCGAACTCAACCAGAAAGATCTGAAACTGACGGGTAATTGAAATGGCAGATCAACAGAAGATTTCTCCTATTTCACACTTCTACGACCCGCGCGCGGAAATCTACCTCCAACATCCCTCTTTGGTATCTCCTGCACACAGCAAATGGACGCCTCGATATTGCTTAATCGCCCCGCGGAAGTTACACGATCGACGGTACAAAAGGCTGTGGTTGTGATAGCAGATTCTCCACAATTCTTTGGAATGTTGAGGGAAAGATTGGGAGTGGTTACGAAAGCATGGTTTGCACAACGAGAATTCACAGATACGGAGATATTGAAGAGGTTCCAGGAAAGCCTAGCGGAGGAAAAAAGTCGAGGAGAATTAGGAGACAGGGAAGAGTATCTAGGAATGAGTTTGAGGGAATTGGTTAAGGAGTTTAAATGGCAGACTTTGGTGCTTTTTAAGTGTTGTTTGTTACAACCAAAGGTAAACACCCCCTTTCTGGCGAACCATGGTGGATTTTAACTTGAGAGTAGATGTTATTTTTCGGTTCGAGGTGCGAGAGATTGTGCATGATGCAGTTCTCACTTATATCTCTCATACCAGGTCTGATACGGAATTTACAAGATTGCGCGGATCCGGAATTGGATGATTATAGGAAAAACCTTGTGAAACCGACGAGTTTGAAAACTAGCGATAGGAGTTCATTGTTGAACTACATGGGATTGCCTTTGCAAATATTTGGCAAGGTAAACATCGGTTTTCAGAAGTATATGAAGAAATTTACTAATTGTACATTTAGGGAAGTCTTTTTGGCCCTTATACTCCTTTACAGCAACTTGATATATTGGCGGACTACGGCACAAAATCGTATATTGTTGGATCGACGAATTCTTTACTTCTACAACAGAGAGATCGATATAGCGACATTCTTATTAATCTAGACGACCTTACCATTAATATCACATCGGCATCACTGAGGTCTGCACTGACGCTTTCTGCGGCCGATCGACGATGGATCGATTTCATTACTCAAACTGTCAACGATACTTGGGATGAATCTAATCCAAGCCGACCTAAAACTATGGGCTATGTCGGTTCTGAAGAGTTCATCCGATTGCAGTTTGAGGAATATCTCCTCTCTTTAATCTCTTCTGTCAAATGCCATAACTACCTTGTAGTCAATGCACACAACCCCAGGGCGCAACTTCCACAGGTTGAAGGCGATCCTGCTCATGATTTTAGCATGGATTGGATCGACGCGTGGACGAGGAGTGAAAACTACGAAATTTGGAATAATCACACAGATTCGCATCTTTTTGATATTGTAGAACCTAAACATCCTTGTGCAGGTGGTCTTACAATTGATGATGTCCAAAGACGTATTGCTGAACAGGTTAAGGAGATGCATCTTGATGAAAGGTTTGCGGTAGGCAAGGAAGTCCTAGGTAGAAATCTTGCAGCGGGTAAGGAAAGAGCTAGTACTGTTTTCAATAAATTGTATTCAGATATGGAAGCCTATCGGGAAAGCCAGAGAAAGAGAAATGAGGAAGCTAGAATTGCGGCTGAGAAAGCGGCAACTGCAAGTGGGGCTTCGAGTCCAGTCAGCGTAACGGGATTTAATGAACCAAAAACCCCTTCGGTGCAGAGTAGAGCTGGTGCATATATTGGGAGCTGGGGTACGTGGATGGGAGAGAAAAGGAAAGCGGGATGGGGAAGAAGCTCGGGGAGTCAGGAAAAGGTCCAGCAGGTTACGAATAATGGGAAGAGAAACTCCAGGGGCTTGTTTGGGAAGGAAAACATTCATGTTGTGGACGCGAAAACTGGGTTGGAGAGGAGTCCACTAAGCCCGAGAAATTCTCAGGGGGGATATTCGCCAGTGGGGGAGAGACCGAGGACGGCGGAGAGTTTTGAAGAAAGTATCTTTGATGCGGAGGCGGAGGAGAATGGAGATGGAAAGGCAGTGGTGGTAGAGAAGATTAATGATGCGCTTGTGAGAGTCGATAGTCCCGGCCATTTGTCGGGATTGCATGACGGGGTGAGAGACCATGATGATAGTGATGGTAGTGGTGAAGAGGAGAAGAAGACGGCCAAACCAACACCTGTGTCTCTCGAACCAAATGTGTGGAACGACGAAGGAAATCGAGAATCGGATGAGGATAAACATGAGAGGGCAGAGAGAGTAGCACAGGCCATGCAGGAAGCAGTTGATTCTTCTATTCATTCGTAGGAATTTCATGGCTGATAGGACGGGTGGTGGTGTACTTTGGACTTTCATTTTTTTTCTTGTTCCTTCTTCTTTTGGATTGGATTGATTGACGACTTAGCGAAATTTTTGTGCTGAGATATAAGATATAAAGAGGGGAGATCACGGGTGGAATGAGTGCTTTGGGTTGGAGTGAGATGGGTGAAATGGTATTGGAATTGGAATTGGATTGGGTAGGGAAAATTCAGGAATCGCAGGATCATACATACCACTTACCGTATTACCGCATATACAATACACGTATACATACACACAATGGAATATATTTAATGTTATTAGATTGCTTCCCTTTCTTTTAGTGGCAAGGACATCGTTAAAAAAAATCAACACGCTACGGTCAACCTAAATCTCATTCATCTCAACTATCCTCTAAAACAGGTCCCTGATCCCCATATAAAGGATCTCGATCAAACCATTTCAAATCAGCAATTCTCCGAATTTTCTCCTCCTCTTCAGAACTCCCATCCCCGTAACACATATCCCATGTTTTTTCTTTAGGATAAGAGCCGATCATCTGGAAATCACCAGTGAGGTCTTCAGGGAGGTGGTGGGATACACCGGCGGGGATTATTATGACGTCGCCGGATTTTACTGTGGTTTGGAATTTGGAGGAGTTGTGGGTTGGGGTGCTGAAACCTTGGGAGGGAGGGAGGTTAGTGGATGAGTTTGGAGAGGAGAGGAGGGGAGAAGGGGGATGGATACATAATCTTGCACTTCCGGAAAATATGCAGAGGACCTCGTGGGTTGTGCTGTGGAAATGTGGGTGTGTGTACATGGTGTAGCGCCAGTGGGGAGTGACGATGTTGAGGGATTTTAAGTGGGATTCGATGAGGGAGGGGGGTGTGGAGGGGGGAATGCAGGAGTGGTAGATTAGGAGGGGTGGGAGGGGTGAGGGTGCGGACGGGTATGGAAGGGGATGTGATGGCGAGTTGTGGTTAGATTTGCGAGGGGGGTGAGCTCGAGGGGGAGGTGCATTTTTAAGAGATTTGAAAAGGGGTAGGCAAAGATGAATATGTTAGGTGGTGGATGAAGATTTTGATGTATTAGGTTCAGTACCCTAAGAGACAGAGGACTTGGTGTTGGAAAGAGACAGATAAAGTGTGACAAAAACCAGGCGAACAATTGACTTTGGATAAGGACTAGTATCTAGGTTTTAGCAATGATGTCACTTTCGTTAAAGAAATTACAAATGAGTAAAACTTTGGATCTACTATCTATATTGGACTGAAAAAATCTCTTGAGAAGGTAGAATTGAGATGTTAGAATATACGTACTCAGTGAAAGAAAAGATTGACTGGTGTGGAAGGGATGTGAAGATTTATCTGGTAGTTCATCTGGATGCCTACCTACTCGGGCTCGAGTGGACTTTTGGAATGAGGGGTAAAAGGAGGGGTCTGCTAATTTTGATAGATATGTCATATGGTACTAGAACCTTGAACTTTGGGGATGTTCAGTAAAATGCTGGATATGTTTATGAAGAACTTGCTTCCTTTGAAGTTTCCAAGAATAATATGTGCAATCTAATGTTGTGAATATATTGATGAAGACGCTTGCTATGTATTGATTTTATTATGTCTAATCAACTACCGGTACATCAATCTATCAGTCTGCTTAGTCAACATTCTTATCGGTTATCAAGACCTTTGAAGTCTCGGACTTCGGGAGCTTTATCAACACAGAGGATAATTTGGCGCTTCGAATCTCAAACTCCTGGCTGCTTTTGACGCCTGCCGTAACTCCACAACCCTGTGTTTGGCGGTAAACTTCTTATAGCCTCAGGCATACACGCATACTGCTCATAGAAAGTGCACGGCAGCCTGCTATCATACAACTGAATCACGAATTCATCCCTACTCAAGACTTTAAGGAAAAAGGGACAAGGGAAACTTCGTACAAATTCACCCTTTTGACATCTATTCATATATTCTATCGGAGAGATTTAAGAGACCTGACCGTATATTTATTGTACGGGTTCGACTTTCTAGCGTGTTCTTTCCCTCTAGTACACATTGTGGGCAGTATACCCTTTAATAAATATCCTCTACATCATCTTTCCAACACAACCACTTCGATTTACAACTCTCTCACAACTCTCTCACCACAATCACAACCTCAACCTCAACTTTCACTTCCGCCTTGACAACCTCTAGGATCTGGAGAACCTTTTGCATCGTATTCTGTGATTTATCACAAAGGTGCTCATTTGATCATCTCCATTTTCATAATCTTACTTACAGTCCCGAACCTACATTCCTTCAAGCTGCTGGCTTAAATCCATCAGTTCCTTACACCAGTTTGAATCCATTTCAAAACATACGATCTTTTCTCTTTACCACTTCCATTGAACTTTACTCGAGATGACGGTCGCTACCAGGACGGTGGTCGTTATGCCTCCTGTCCCCAATCGGGAGGACTTAGATGCGACGTTCGTACTGGATCTTTTCTTTCTACCACCTTCCCCCTCGATCTTACTTGATTCAGCATGCTGATTATAAATTTCTGCGATTTAGATGGAAATACCTCGAGGCTGGAGTATCAAAGGTCATGTTACAATTGGCAGATGGTGTCGATATGAATACTGTGGGTGCCACTTCTCCAACTCTCTTCAGCTCTTATGCGCAATTACTGACTTGTTTTCTATCTGTAGTATATGGGAGTATACACGTACGTATTCCAAACACATACTCTGGCAGCATCATCTAACCTGAAATAGAGCTGTGCACAATTTCTGTACATCACAAAAGGCAGTCAGCAACCATGGCCCAGGAGTAATCGGAGGTGCGCATCGCGGAGGTGGGACCTTTTACCAATCCAAATTTGAACATATATATATACTGATACTATATCTACAGCACACCTTCTCGGTGAAGATCTATACAAAAACCTCATTAAATACCTAACACAATATCTCAAGGAACTCGTTCTCGCCTCTAAGACACATAGCGACGAAGCTCTCCTTAGTTTCTATATTCGGGAATGGGATAGATATACGACAGCAGCAAAATATGTCAACCACTTGTTCCGATACCTTAATCGTCATTGGGTAAAGCGAGAAATGGACGAGGGAAAAAAGAACATTTACGATGTTTATACTCTACACCTTGTTCAATGGAGAGAAACTCTGTTCACAGCTGTCCATTCAAAGGTCATGGATGCTGTTCTTAAGATGGTTGAGAGGCAAAGAAATGGCGAGACTATCGAGCATAATCAGATCAAGGCCATTGTTGATTCTTTCGTATCACTGGGGTTGGATGAATCGGATCCTACCAAATCGACCCTCGATGTTTACCGATTCCACTTTGAGAAGCCATTTTTAGAAGCCACCGAAGCTTTCTACCGAACCGAGTCAAAAGAATTTGTCGCGGAAAATAGCATAGTAGAATACATGAAGAAGGCTGAAATTCGATTGGCAGAAGAGGAAGAGCGAGTTAGAATGTATCTACACCAGGATATCATCATTCCATTGAAGAAAGCCTGCAACACTGCTCTGATTGCAGACCACTCCGCACTTCTTCGAGACGAGTTTCAGGTTCTTCTGGATAATGATCGATACGACGATATGGCACGCATGTACAACTTGCTGGCAAGAATTCCAGATGGTCTTGAACCGCTCCGTACCAGATTCGAGGCTCATGTTCGCAACGCCGGTCTTGCATCAGTAGCAAAAGTCGCTAGTGAGGGTGATAAGCTCGAACCCAAGGTTTATGTGGATGCTCTTCTCGAGATTCACACACAATATTCAGGTCTTGTAAAACAAGCATTCAAGGATGAGCCTGAGTTTACTAGGTCTCTTGATAATGCATGCAAGGAGTTTGTGAACCGCAATAAAATTTGCAAATCTGGGTCCAATAAATCCCCTGAATTGCTCGCCAAATATGCCGATACGTTATTGAAGAAGAGTGCCAGCGGAGCCGAGGAGAGTGATATCGAGAACTCTCTTACTCAAATTATGACAGTCTTCAAGTATATTGAAGACAAGGATGTGTTCCAGAAGTTCTACTCGCGTATGCTTGCTCGTAGATTGGTCCACACCAGTTCTTCATCAGATGATGCTGAGACAAGCATGATCAGCAAGTTGAAGGAAGCATGTGGATTCGAATACACAAACAAGCTTCAACGTATGTTCCAGGACATTCAAATCTCGAAGGATTTAAATAGTGGCTTCAAGGAATTTGAAGGAGGAATCTTTACTGGAGGCGAGGAAAAGCCAATCGATGCTAGTTACTCGATTTTGGGTACGGGTATGTGGCCTTTGAACCCACCGAATACAGATTTCACGCCACCAGTGGAGATTTCCAAGGCCTATGAGCGTTTCCAAAATTTCTACAACCAGAAGCACAGTGGTAGAAAACTCACGTGGCTTTGGCAATTGTGCAAGGGTGAGATCAAGGCCAACTATTGTAAAAACCAAAAGACTCCATATACTTTCCAGGTTTCGACTTATCAAATGGCCATTCTTTTGCTGTTTAACGAGAGTGATAAGAATAGCTATGAAGATATCGCCAAGGCAACTCAATTGCAAGCCGATATCCTTGATCCAACCCTTGGTATTTTCTTGAAATCCAAGGTCCTCACTATGAGTCCAGCAGATGATAAGCCAGGGCCTGGCAAAACCTTTAACTTGAACTATGATTTCAAGAGCAAGAAGATTCGTGTCAATCTTAATATCGCTATTAAGTCGGAGCAAAAGCAAGAGGTTGATGAGACTCACAAGACCATTGAGGAAGACAGAAAGTTGCTCATGCAGGTATGTAGAAACCACTTGTGTAGTATAAATGAACTCTCACTAACTTATCTTCTAGTCTGCCATTGTTCGTATCATGAAGGCACGAAAGAAGATGAAGCACAGCGTTCTTGTCGCCGAAACCATCAGTCAGATTCGCACCCGATTCTCACCAAAGGTTCCAGATATCAAGAAGTGTATTGATATCTTGCTGGAGAAAGAATACCTAGAGCGACTCGACGATGATGAGCTCGGATACCTTGCATGATCCATAAACTTTTATTTAACAGAATCTCTTGCATCAGGGATTCACGATGGATGACCTTTATGAATTGGCGGCTTATTGAAGTTGATTATAAAAGTTACCAGCCCACACTTAAGATTTGGGGAGAGAAACTGGTAGTAATTACCTGCTGGCCACCTTTTGATCATAGTCAATGGATGAAGGGGCAATAGTCAGGCGTATTGATGCATATTTTTTATCGTTTTCATTCGTTGTGTTACTGGTGCCACTCTTGACCAATTCTTTGGGGCATATCTGGGAGGGAGGGAGGAGTTGCGAGAAAGCTATTGGTTGTTCGTTGTGAAAACACAGTTATGTGTTTTACAATCAAGGTTTCTTTTTTTTGTCTTTTTCTTTTTTTTTTTATACCGCGGATACCTAACTCATAACTTCGCACATCACTTCAAGAAGATTTAGTTCTCTAGACGAAGAGATACTTACACGGGATGGGCTGGTGGTGGGATATGGGGGGGGGAGTGGAGATGGGAAAGAAGTTAAGGGGAAATAAAGGGCAGAATGTAACATATCGCAATTGGTCATTGGGTGCATATCATGACCAAAATGAATGAATGGCTTGAGGATTGGATGTGATGTGATGGTGATTGGGCGGGCGGGCTTGGTCATAATTGGGATGGAAAATTAAGTGCGACTAAGTAAGGGAGCATAAATGGGAAGAATTGAGCCGGCATAGAAGTGTGCATGAATGAATGATACAGGTGTTCAAAGTAAAAGAAAAACATCAAAGTCAGCGAGTTACAGCGAGAACCAGTTAATGTTAGTTACGTACCTGCCTATGTTCCTTGGGTATCTGATGATTAGGTTTGTGAGTGGAATGTGAATGTATGTGTTGATGAATGATATAGGTACTTGAGTCTTTTATGGTTTGGTGGGTGGGTGAGAGGGTGAGGGGATGTGCTAAATTGTGGAGTTGTAGTGTTGATTTTTTTATGTGAAGGTTTTTTGGGGAGTATTTACTGGGGGTTGGGTGAGTGGAAAAAGAAGACGAGAAGAGAGGCGAGAAGATAGAGGAGAAGGAGGGAGGAGAAGGAGGGAGGAGAAGGAGGGAGGAGAAGGAGGGAGGAGAAGGAGGGAGGAGAAGGAGGGAGGAGAAGGAGGGAGGAGAAGGAGGGAGAGGATGCGTAGGTAGGGGGAAGGGAAAGGTAGATTGATGGATGTTGGAGGAGAAGGTAGGATTTTTGATTTGTAGGGTTTTGGGTTGGGAAGGGGAGAGCAAGGGGAGTGGAAGGAGGTGAAAGGGGAGGAGAAGTGTTAATCTGGGTAGGCTTATTCATGAATGTGTCTCTGTATGTGGGGAGGAAGAGCTGGATAAGAGATGAGAGAAGGGAGATGTGTGAGCGGTGGGTTAGGGGCGGGTTAGGGTAACGACTGGATCAGATTGGAAGATAAGGTTGAAGAAGGGATTGGAAATGCTTATTTCATGTTTGCGTGGGTTTGTACATTTGAGAATTGATACGTTTCCGCAGGAGAGGAAATGACAAGAAGCTGTAGAGGGAGAAATGATAGCACAGAGAAATGTATTTTCAGATGCGAAGATCAGAGAAATGGATGGGAAAGATTGTCGGGATTCACATTAGAGAAACGTGTAATTCCTAGACGTACATATCCAAGTGTATAGCTTTTCTTGGTGTGAATGATTATATATATGCTGATCTGAGTATTTCTTGTGTTGAAGAGGAAAGAGGAGAGAGAATCTGGGGTTATGGGGATTTGAGTATAAGTAGATGGGTATATTGTGTAGAGTATTGTATGTAGGTTTGATATGATAATTGATGGGTTATTTTTCTGTTGGGGGTATGAGATGAGAGGAGATGAGATGGGTAGGGTTTAAAAGTATGACGATGATATAGCTAGCTCGCTGGTTAGGTAGGTAGGTAGATAGGTATGTATGTTTGTTTTATCTGTCAGATGATTATTTGGAATTTTTGATGAGAGATTTTCTTCTTTTCGTTTCTTTTTCCATCTAAAGTATTATCTATCTGTGTATATATATATATATAGATGGATATTAAAATATTCATCTAGGTAATAAGATTATACACCTAATATATCACTCTCAAAATCAATGACACTAGCTACCTCCCTAGCTAGCTATCGCTATACCGGTATGAACTGAATCTTACTCCTACCAGCTACCCAGCTACCCACCCACCTACTCATACAGCCTCACGATTCCACAAGCAAAGAAATCAAGTACCTACCTAGTACACATCACAATATTCCTTGCACTCTGCGTGGCCATAGCAAAAAATTCCGCCTCGACGTCAAAGCGTTCGTAACCTCAGCACGGTACCGAGATGAAAGTGTAAGGGTATTGTGGACACTAGAGACGGCTGGATACGACAAGCGAGGAGAGTTTCGCGTGGCACTGGGATTTGGGGGGAGGGATGGGTGTTAGATGGTAGAGGTTAGGTTGGACAGGGGAGTGGTGAGTGTGAAGAGGGAAAGGTGGAAGGGTATGGTGGTTGCTATAAATAAATAGAGGAAATGAATGAATCGGGTTTTGGTGCTGTGTGTGATTGTGATTTTGTGATTGTGATTGTGGTTTGGGTGGTGACTACTGGTGAGGTGAGGTGAGGTCAGGTGAAGTTGTTGCGGAGTGGGTGGGATGGGATGGCATGGGATGGCATGAGATTTGATGAGATTTGATGAGATGGGGATGGGCATGTGGATTGGATGCGGATGTTGTGGAAGCGCTGTTTCTTTTGTTGGAAGAAGCTGGGTTGGATTTGAAGGAGTAAACGCCGTGTCATGTCGTGTCGTGTCGTGTCGTATTGTATTCGTGTTGTGGAGGCGGAAGAGGCGTTTGGGAGGCGAGAATTGAGAGTGCGTAGTATTTTATTGTTGTTCCCTTGCATCTATTTGTTTATATGATAGGATGGATAGATGTATTGGGTGCGCAGGTGGGCAGATGAAGCGAATGCGAGGCCGATTCCCGAGAGAATGGATGTATGTGAATCTGATTGTGATTGTGATTGTGATTGTGACTGTGATTATTATAGATTTTGGATAGTGTATTTGATTGAGATGAGTATTGAATTCTTTGGGGGTATTGTACCCTATCTAGATTGGTATGAATGAATGATTGTCTTACGAGGACCTTATTAAACTATGTACTATTATTGTCTGTACTGCGTGGATATACTTGTGAATACATGTGGCGATGAATAACAATCAATCTTTTGATCTGGTGTTCACACGTGGATGAATGGCGATGAACCGATTTGAAATCAGGGGATTCGATCCGATCCGATCTGGATCTGGATCTGAAATCTCCTTGAAGGGTCATACAAGACAAGACAAGAAATGTGAAAGAGAATGTGAATCCTGAGTTTCACGAGACGGACGTTTAGTTTCACATTCATGCTTTCTCCTTGGGTCTAGTGGTAGGGAGGTAAAGACCCTTTTTATTAGGTTATTGTCATTATCCCATGTTTCCATGTTTGAGAGGAAATGAAATTGAATCGACATGAAATCAAATGCATAATACTGATCCCTATTTCCCTCAAACCATCAAGAGGTTAGGGATAGATGATGATGAACACTTTAGGTTGCGAGTAAAGTGGAAATCATCACCAAGTGGATGGGGTGACTTGGGTAAATTGAGGAATTTGGGTAAAATTGGGTCGAGATTTGGTAAGAGAGGAAGATCAATTGAGAAGCTTGGGGCGGTTGGTGGGTGGTGAGGTATTGCGGCCACGAGGTTGATGGGGTTTCGAAGCATGGGAGAAGAGGGAGAAGAGGGAGAAGGAGAAGGGGAATTTATATTCGAGATTGATTTATACCGTTGCAGACTTTTGTGAAGCTGTGGATTTATTATGGATGATTTTGATTGAGGTGAGATGAGATCTAGATGGATACCCTACCTAGGTAGATATGTTTTGGTTGAGGTTTTGGAATGCTGATTTAGATTGATTGATTTGATTTGATTTGATTGATTGATTGATGGGTGGATGGATGGATGGATGGATGGATGGATGGATGGATGGATGGATTGATAGGGAGGGCGATAGTCGAGTAGGTAGGTATCTGCGGGCTATCATTGATCTCTACTTTGTTTGTATCTCATGGATGTGAGAATTGTGAAGAACGAGCGAGTATAGATGCATCTCTTTACATACCTAGGTAGAAGATATAAATATACATTCACATTCACATTCACATTCACATATACACATACATACATATATGACTTACATCCGCACCGGTAGTACAACATATCCTAGTAGTTCTAACACTATACTACCCGTCCATACCTTGTGCTTGTGCCGCATGATATAGATAGATACCTGGGTCGTACACAGACTTGGCTCGAGTGAGATTTGACTTTATTTGATGAGCATGAGGGAGGAAGGGAAAGTTAGCGACTGGACACAAATATCGTGAGATGATGATATTTGGTATAGTTAGACAAAGAATGGATGGATGATCTTTAGTCAGATCTATAGACATTTCTTTGATCCCTTTCTACCAATGTTACCATGGTACTTGTTATGATGTATGCATGCAGCTATTCTCGGGTGTATATTTGGAATTCGACATTGAAGGAAAGGCAGATAGAGGATACCTAGGTAGGAACTCAGATAGTATATCAAAACTGACCAACCGACAAACCCTAATGATAACCTTCTCGTCGACTATTGAAGTCATCGATATCAATATCAATATCAATATCAATATCAGTCAAGTAATTCTCATACTTCACCTGGACTACCTTTCTAGCTACCTCTACTCATACCTCTCTCGTATCTATCTACCTACCTACTTACCCATCCAACCATCCTCCTCTCAAATGAATGAAAATTGGATAAAATTTCCGAATATCTGCAGATCTACTGACAAGGCGGGCTGGCTGGTGACTTTGTATAATTGTTAAACTCGTAATAAACACCTAGATACCCTGCCTACCTAGCTTACATTCAATATACCTAGTACTTTATTTACTTAAGGTTACGTTACTGACTGTCGTTGATATCAAGCTGGAGCTCAAACTTGTAAAACTTGTAACTTGTTCATCTAGAACATTTCATCATCATCATTATCATCATCATCATCATACGAGAGATGTTATACTCAGGTTCATCCATTCATCCATCCATCCATCCATTCATCCATTCATTCATCCCATCATCCCATCATAAGATAGAATACTAGAAAGGCATTGATATCATCTGGCTTTCTATGCCATAGATACTCTATCTCAATCGTTCCCTGTACCATTCTTGTCGGAACCGCAGCAAAAAGAGAGCAAGTATCGTACGCCTTTCGTTGAGCTAAGACCCTCATCCATCCATCAACTCTAAATTATCTCATTGATTCGAGTCCACACCCACCATCGTCAGACAATCAATTAAACCAACCTCTCTCCTCTCTCGCCCCCTTGTCATCTTTTTATATAATTCTCCATTCTCTTTATCTACAAACACTCACCGAGAAACGATCTCGTACCTAGGATATCTTCAAACCTCAATTGGTAAACCGTTCAAAGATTATATAAGATCATACGAAACAAACAAAAATCTTCAAACAATAAGCTTTGTTCGCTATCAAAGACCCGACTTCCAAAAAAAACGAGGAAGAAGAAGAAAAAATCATTATTGAGCTTGCCTCGGGTGATTTCTGTCTCACTAACAACTTCAACCATCCGCTTTTCTGAGTGGGTTGTGGAGACTCGGTACTGTCCTTGACGGCATTTCGATAATATATCCTCTTCACGTCTATTTTCGTCACAACCTCAACTATCATCGATCAATCTTATTCGCATTGTCTAGAGCTGCCTCACGATTTATACTTACGATAATCCCGACTCGAATAATCCTTGTCCGAATATCCCCATTTTCAACAATACAATTGTACGGATTGGATTTGATAGCCTCGTGAAATCGTGTTGGATATTGAGGTTGGACTGGGACTGGACTGGACGGGAACTACGCATAACGTCACACCTCAATTAATAAGTGACGACACAACTCTTGCAAGCAATCAGCGAACAATATATAAATCATAAGAACAACCATCATCGCGACTCTATTCATCGAAATATTCAAAAGGAAAGGCGGGGGCTGCTGAAGCAGCCAGCCAGGTGAAGCAGGATGGGTGCTTGTATGAGCTCGAATGTGGAGGACACGGAACAGAGAAAGAGGAGTCAGATGATTGATAAGAAGCTGGAAGAGGACTCGAAAAGACTGCGAAGAGAATGCAAAATTCTTCTACTAGGTGAATATTTAAATTCATTTCAAGATCTCAAGGACAAAGGCAAAACTTGTTCAATGCTAACATTCATCGCAACAGGTTCGGGCGAGAGTGGTAAATCAACCATAGTTAAGCAGATGAAAATCATACACCAGAATGGCTACACCATTGATGAGTTGGCGTTGTACCGATTAACGATCTACAAGAACTTGATTGACTGTGCAAAGGCATTGGTTGGTGCAATGCGACAGATGGAGATTGAGCCAGAGAACCCAGCAAACAAGGAATACGGCTCATTTTTGTTGGAGTATATTGTCGACCCTGATCCTCACACACCACTTAATCCTCGAGTCGGCACGGCTGTGGCATCATTCTGGAAGGATGGGCACATTGATCTTTTATTGGCTAGGCAGAGTGAATTCTATTTGATGGATTCAGCACCATAGTGCGTACCACATATTCTCCATGTATCGACGATAATACTAACCTAATATAGTTTCTTCGAAGAGGCTGGAAGGATTGCAGCACATGATTATATTCCTACCGAGGCCGATGTTCTGAGGGCTAGAACAAAAACAACCGGTATTTACGAGACAAGATTCACCATGGGCTCTTTGAGTATTCAGTCAGTATAACACGCCTGCTTTGAACACTCGATGCTGACTTTACGATAGTATGTTTGATGTTGGTGGCCAAAGAAGTGAGAGAAAGAAGTGGATTCATTGTTTCGAGAATGTAACTTCAATCATATTTTGCGTTGCCTTGAGTGAATATGATCAGGTTCTGTTGGAGGAGAGTAATCAAGTAAGAATTCTCCTCTAGTATCTTATAACAATCCTAACATTACACCAGAATCGTATGATGGAGAGTCTCGTCTTATTCGACTCGGTTGTCAACTCAAGATGGTTCATGCGTACCAGTATCATTCTCTTTCTTAACAAGGTTGATCTGTTCAAACAAAAGCTTGGTCGATCACCTCTCGAAACCTACTTCCCGGATTATTCTGGCGGAAACGACTTGAATAGAGCAGCAAAGTACCTACTTTGGAGGTTCAATCAGGTTAATAGAGCTCATCTGAATCTATATCCACAGTAAGTCTTCTTTGATTGACCCTTAAGACTACACCTCTAACATTCAATAGTCTCACTCAAGCTACCGATACTTCGAATATTCGACTAGTATTCGCTGCTGTTAAAGAGACCATATTACAAAATGCTCTCAAAGACTCGGGCATACTCTAATCAGATGAAAGTATAGCTCATGATGAATAATGTCTTAATTTATATAATCCATTTGATAGTGACTGGAAACTGGCGTTTGGTTTAGGAGTTTTAGGGAAGGATGCGTGACAAAGATTACAAGGTGTATGCTGCATGATCTGGGCTCGGATGACTGGAAAGGGGGTGGCATTGCACGAACAATGACTTCTATGTCGTTTGAATTAGGTTGGCGGGGTGAGGGTACTACATCCATGACTTTTACATATGTGCGGGATTACATATTGCAATTGTGAGGAGTTTAAGGGCCCAATGGTCTATGGGAAATCGATTGATTGGTATTTGGGAAAAATCCGGACGAAATGGGTAGGTGGTCTGGGTTCAGCGTCTTAGCATTTGCAGGTTTACAATAAGGATACTGTCATATTGGGGGAAGGGGCAGGGGGGTGAAAGATGGATTTGAAATTACAATGACAGTGTAGAAAGTTGATAGCCAGCGATCATATCCGTTCAGTGTCAATTATTTTGATACATTGATGAACAAATAATTATTGAAAAGATTCTTTGATATTTATTCTAATATAATGTGATGAGGTGTTGATGGGAGAATTTGCGTGCGTGATGATTAAGCATAACACATATATGAATGCGAAGTAATCTCACAATATTACGACATATTTGTGATATATATATATATATATATTAGACTCGGTAGTTCTGATTGATGTTGATATGATTTTACTGACAGATCACTTTTTACTCGACGCATATGACTGTACACGGGGTCCGCAGGGCTTGGGGATTGGGTTTGAGGCTGGGGCGAGGGTCAAATTTGGAATTGTTGAGATGGAGAGATGGAGGATTAGAGGTAAGGGCTTGAGATTTGGGGATCCGAGATTCGGAAGATGTGTAGTATGTATGTATCTTGGATGTTTGTACCTAGCATGTATCATGTATCATGTGAAGGAGATAGAGTTTATGGCGTTTGTGAATACCCCGCTATGGAGAGAGGAGGGAGGAGAGAGATATTTATTATAGCTTGAGCACAGTACCTCGAGAAGGTGCCTGGTAGATACTAGGTAGGTATTTCTTGGGAGAGGGTGGAGGTTGGATGGCGAGATAGGTAGATGGATGTATGTACTGCCTGATCTGGATTACATCCTGTGCAGATGAGAAATAACAGTTGGGATATCGTCATAAACATGCCATTTCATATACGTACGATGAACAGTTGTGCTCTGGGAGAAAACCGGGAAATGCAGGTGGTGATATGGTTTTCACCCCACACTCACACATCCTTTGCACATACTCGAGGACATGCATACTATTTTTTCTAAAGTACGACGTATAAGGTATTGGGTTTGCTTTGCATGTGTGTAGCTCGTTGTAGTGGGGCTCTGGATGTTTAATTGGTAGAGGTCGTTTTTGTGGATATGGTTAGCTTTGGAGGGAGAGGCCCTTGTTGTTACTCAGGCTCGTGGTAGGTAGCTTCGGATCGTATGTTTTTCTTTCGATGGATGGAAATGTCCGGGGAGATATCCAGAAGAAGCTATGGTGGGGAGGATTTCCAGGAAGGAGCTACTTGTGAAATGGGGATATTTATATCAATGAGCTTCTTTCCGAACATACGAGAACTACCTACCTATATATCTATCGTTTCTTCTGCTTGCCTGTTTGTCTGTCTGTTTGTTATCATATCACATAACTTATATAACTTACACCACAAATCTTCCCTCTTCATCAGAGAAGATTGGTTTGGGATAATATCTTTTGCTTTACTTGCATACATACTAGGTACACACATACATTAATTCGAATCACCTGTCACTCCAAGCACACTCGCATCCCCCGCAATTAGAATTACCTGAGCTGGACCCGATCTGTGGTTAACCCCGCATCGATATCAACGAACGAGCATTCACCACATACATTGACATACTTACATACATACATGCCCGATCGCCTGAACAGAGAGTTTTTATCCAGCTTCTCCCTCAAGTTCTTATAACCTTTTCTTTCTCATCTCTTGCTCGTCAATAACTCGGCACATCTACGTATTGAAAAGCGTCACGAAGACTGTACAGGTTGAGATTCAAGATGGCAACTTCAACTAGAGAAAGACGTCCCTCTACAGGTGCTCCCATTAGTGAGCTCCAAGGTCCTGTTGGGCCTGCTGGCGTGACACGACCTAAACATAAGCGTACCTTTACCGGTTTTGGTGCCGGGGAGATCAAAAGTGTAGAGGGTATGATACATTTCTTTGATTCTGCTGATATCTCTCTCATTTTAATATCGTTTTGAAATTTATGCTAATTATTTGCTCTCTCTGTATAGCATCGATTCCTGAACCTCAACGAGAAGCATGGAAGAAGTATACTGCTAAAGGATTTGAGACCAAGGAGGACTTTGAGAAGGAAGTCGTTCGTCATGTTGAAACTACTTTGGCTCGTAGTATGTTCAACTGTGATGAAACTGCTGCATATGCCGCGGCCAGTTTGGCTTTCAGAGATAAATTGATTACGGCGTGGAATCGTACTCAACAGAGACAAACTTTTGCTGATGGCAAACGTGTGTACTACTTGAGTTTGGAGTTTTTGATGGGCAGAGCGCTCGATAATGCTATGTTGAATGTTGGGTTGAAGAATGTTGCTAAAGGTATGTTTGATTTCGTGTGGGGATGTTCATTAAACCTAATTTCTGACTTTTTGTATAGAGGGTCTTTCGGATCTTGGTTTCAGAATCGAAGATATCATCAACCAAGAGCATGATGCTGCCCTTGGTAATGGTGGTCTTGGTCGATTGGCAGCTTGTTTCTTGGATTCTCTTGCTTCTTTGAGCTATCCAGCATGGGGTTATGGTTTGAGATATAGATATGGCATCTTCAAGCAAGAAATTGTAGATGGATATCAAGTCGAAGTCCCAGATTACTGGCTTGACTTCAATCCTTGGGAGTTCCCAAGACATGATATTGTTGTTGATGTAAGTTTGCCTTTGCCCAGAAGTCATTTCGTGTAGAGCTAATGATTTTCAGATCCAATTTTATGGCCATGTCAGAAAGTATCAAGATGAACAGGGAGTATCGAAGACTGTATGGGAGGGTGGAGAAATTGTCAAGGCCGTAGCCTATGATGTTCCGATCCCAGGTTATGATACACCCGCTACCAACAACTTACGTCTTTGGTCTAGCAAGGCTGCTAGCGGTGAATTCGACTTCCAGAAGTTCAACAGTGGTGACTATGAAAGTTCAGTGGCCGATCAACAACGTGCCGAGACTATCAGTGCTGTTTTATATCCTAACGATAATCTCGAGCGTGGAAAGGAGCTTCGTTTGAAGCAACAGTACTTTTGGGTGGCTGCGTCGTTATATGATATTGTTCGTCGATTCAAGAAGTCTAAGCGTGCTTGGAAGGAATTCCCAGAGCAAGTTGCCATTCAGTTGAATGACACTCATCCAACTCTTGCTGTTGTTGAACTTCAACGTGTTCTTGTCGATCTTGAAGGCCTTGAGTGGGATGAGGCATGGGGAATTGTCACCAAGACTTTTGGTTACACAAATCACACTGTTCTTCCCGAAGCTCTCGAAAAGTGGTCCGTTCCTCTTTTCCAGAACTTGCTCCCCAGACATCTTCAAATCATTTACGAAATCAACCTATTTTTCTTACAAACCGTGGAACGTAAGTTTCCTGGTGAGAGAGATCTCCTCGGCCGGGTCTCGATTATTGAAGAATCTCAACCAAAGATGGTTCGCATGGCTTTCTTGGCTATCGTTGGTTCTCACAAGGTTAACGGTGTGGCTGAACTTCACTCTGATTTGATTAAGACCACTATTTTCAAGGATTTTGTCAAGATCTTTGGCCCTGATAAGTTCACTAATGTCACCAATGGTATCACACCTAGAAGATGGCTTCACCAAGCCAACCCTAGATTGTCTGAGTTGATTGCCAGCAAGCTTGGTGGTTATGAGTTCCTCAAGGATCTCACTCTTTTGAGCAAGCTCGAAGCATTTGCCGATGATAAGACTTTCAAGAAAGAGTGGCAGGAAATCAAGTATGCGAACAAAGTTCGCTTAGCAAAACACATCAAGACGACTACTGATGTCACTGTCAACCCAGCTGCCCTGTTTGATATTCAAGTCAAGCGTATACATGAGTATAAGCGTCAACAGATGAACATCTTCGGAGTCATTCACAGATACTTGACTATCAAAGCTATGAGTCCAGAAGAGCGCAAAAAGTTGGCACCTCGTGTTTCGATCTTTGGTGGAAAAGCTGCTCCAGGTTACTGGATGGCAAAGACTATCATTCATCTTATCAATAACGTTGGCTCTGTTGTTAATAATGATAAAGATGTCGGGGATCTCCTGAAGGTTATTTTCTTGGAAGATTACAACGTATCGAAGGCCGAGATGATTTGTCCGGCAAGTGATATCAGTGAACACATCTCGACAGCAGGCACAGAAGCTAGTGGAACCTCAAACATGAAGTTCGTATTGAACGGTGGATTGATTATTGGTACCTGCGATGGTGCTAATGTAAGTTTATCCCTCACTGTATCTACTGCGCACCTCACTAATCAAACTTCAGATCGAAATTACTCGGGAGATTGGAGAGAACAACATTTTCCTCTTTGGTAACTTAGCTGAAGATGTTGATGACCTTCGTCATGCTCACACTTACGGCTCTACTCAACTTGACCCTGATCTCCAGAAAGTCTTTGAGGCTATTCAAAAGGGTACTTTCGGGGATGCTAATGCATTCGGTGCTCTCGTTGGTGCTATCAAAGATCATGGTGATTACTATCTCGTTTCCGATGATTTCAACAGTTACAACCAAACTCAAGCTTTGGTGGATGAAGCATATAAGAACCAAGATGAGTGGACTACAAAGACTATTACTAGTGTGGCTAGAATGGGTTTCTTCAGTAGTGATAGATGTATTAATGAGTATGCTGAGTCGATTTGGAATATTGAACCATTGGCTGCGGGGAAGGGGGAAGAGGCGTAAGTAGAAATGATATAAGGGCGTTAAGGATGATGGATGATGGAGAACATGCCTGAATGACTGTTCAGATGGATATGCTTTGGGGGAAAAAAGATGGTTATGATGATAATGTGATGATGGGGGAGAAAAATAAGTATACGAAATAATGTGCTACGATACGATACATTGAGTCGTGACTAGTTTCGATTGATGAACGACATTCCTAACTACCTATTACCTACTGCCTATTCAACTGAAAGCATGTGTCTCCATTTCTTGAGTGAGTAAACAGAAAAAAGTGATGGTTCTCCTCACAACTATTGTACACCTGTGACTTGTCTCTGTGTCCAGCAACTAGCTTCACGACCTCGTGAATGAAAGTACTGCGAGATTAGATGTGTAGAAGAGCTTCACTGGGTGTCAGACGCTGATATTTAGAGGGCTTGTTACTGAAGCCGAGTCAGTCTGTTTGAGTCAAGAATTTACAAGAAATGGTTACATTAGATCTCATTGTAGCGTAATTGTGGTTACAACGCAACACCAATCGAGAAGTCTCGTGACGCTTACCCCTCATTTCATTCCTATCCCCCGCACCTTCCCGTCTCTACTAGGTAGGTATGCAGGATAACGTAGTAGGTGTACAAAGCTTGTCGCTCTTGTCGATCGGTTGATTGGCTGAGGATATGAGTGATTATTTACCTAGGTAGGTAGGTAGGTTTATCTGCTCCATTTGTTTGTACTTACTTTTTACTTTTCACTATTTGTTCTGATTGAGGGGTTGTTTTGTTGTTTGTTTGTCAAGAGAGTATATCTGTTACTGATCAACATTTTGTTTTCCTACTCTTCCTAAATTTATCAAAAGAAGGAGAAGAAACACAATGTCCTCACCCCCCATCCTCGGTACCCGACTCCAAAACAAAGTCGCGATCGTCACGGGCGGCGGCTCAGGCTTCGGCGCCGGCATCGCGTGTCGCTTCGCGGAAGAAGGATGTAAAGTGGTGATTGCGGATATTGATGCGGTGGGCGGCGAGCGCGTGGCGAGTGCGTGGCCGCAGAGTATGGTGTTTGTGAAGATGGATGTGACGAGGAGGAGGAGTGGGAGGGGTTGTGTAGAGGGGCGGTGGAGAGATGGGGGAGGGTGGATGTTTGTGTTAATAATGCGGGGGGAGTTATAGGAATAAGGTATGTGGATGGGGAGGGGGAGCTCTTCTTTATAGGATGCTTTTGAGAGGGGTGGAGGGGCAGGAGATGGAGGGGTAAAGGGTTGAGTATGTGGAATTTGAGAAACTGACTTTGTGTTTTGTGGAATCTAGCCAACGTTGGATGTCACCGAGGATGAATTCGATAGGGTTTTCAACCTGAATGTTAAATCTATCTTCTTCGCGACGAAACATTTTATCCCAAGTGTTATTAATCACGGGGAGGGTGGATCGATGATCAATATTGCGTCGATTGGGGCGACGAGACCTCGTCCGGGTCTGGTTTGGTATAATGCTAGTAAAGGTGCTGTTGTTAATGTGAGTATTTCTTTTATTCCATGATCGTAGTTGTTTCTGCTAATATGGAGTTTTGCATAGGCTACGAAAGGACTCGCGGCAGAATATGGATCTAAAAATATTCGAGTCAATTCGATTTGTCCTCTTCTTGCTGGTACAGGGCTGTATGAATCCCATTGTTTCTTATCTCGGTTCATTTCATCTTGACTTGAGGATTTATAGAAGAGAAGACTAATGTGAAGTAGTTTCTCCACATTCACGGGTGTAGAGGATACGCCGGAGAATCGTGACAAGTTCCTCTTTAATGTGCCGTTGGGACGGCTGTGTACACCGGAAGATGTGGCGAATTATTGTTTGTTTCTGGCGAGTGATGAGGCGAGGTTTATTACCGGGACTTGCTTGGAGGTTGATGGGGGGAGAGGGATTTCTTGAGGGGAGAGTGGTGGTGAGGGAGATAGGAGGAGGGCATGTTTTGGGGAAGGGGAAGGGTTGATGGAATCGGATGGGAAATGGGAATGGGAATGGGATCAGATGTTGTAGCTGATATTGATATCAGTCCTATGCTCTCAATGAAAATTACGAAGAAATCAATATCCGACCTTGAACGATGATTCTGGTTTCTGGTTTCTGGTTTCTCGTGAAACTAGTACTTGATCATACGCATCGTCGATAAAAGTAATACTGGAATTTTCTCTAGAAAAATATACTACCTCCATAATCCCTCATAAATTGTAACTGATTCAGATATCATATCCCCATGATCACATCAATGCCACCTTGTCATTTCTAGATTTGAGTACCTAGGTACTCTCAGATTATTGATCATATTTCACTCTTTCTCTTTTCAGCTGAAAGTAAGTAAGCAAGTAGGTAAGTAGTCGTAGTCTTGTTTTGTTTTGTTGAACCCCTCATTTATGTATGTAAATGCATATACGTACATATGTAAGAAAGTATGTATGTAGGTAAGTATGTAAATCGTATGTACATAATATGTAAAGACCATGACACACCTGTCTGCCAACAAACGCCCGCAGCGCAAATCCTTTCCGAAAAGGATGGCTGCTGCGACGTTGATGTGTCAGGTCGGTTCGGGCTGAGTTGGGTTGGGTTGGGGTTCAGCTGGCTTGGTGTCTAGCTGGCTTGGTGTCTGTCTATCTGTATGTTTGACAAAGAAGTAAGTTAGGTTGATGGAATAAGGTGGAGGGGAAATGGGAAATGTGAGATAAGCGAGGAGGGGTAGGGTGTGCTGTGGAATGAATGGATGGATGAATGAATGAATGAATGAATGGACCCCGCATTTCTTCACTCTTCTTTTGTTTCTTCAGGAGGGGCTGAGAGGGGAGGGACGAAGGGAGGGGAAAGGGGATTGGCATTGGCATTGGCATGTGCATCTGGGATGGGATGGGGGGTCATTATCTAGGCGCATGTGTACTTCTTATTTATGCTTGTGGAATTTCCGTTTCTGATTTCGGCTTTCTGTCGCGGTGCACAATCGTCGTACAGTCGTGTGTTTGTTGTTTGTTTCGTGGTACTTTGTTCTACTTCCTTCTACTTCTACTTCTCTTCTTGAAGAATTGAAGAAAATACATAGTAACCACGAGAAAGATAAAGATAACGAATTCGCATTCGAAGTCAAATAAAATATTTGAAGGGTTGGAGGAATATCTTATTTCGGATTTTATAAAAGAGACTTTGTTATTGAAATCAAGTGACAATGAGATCATTAGGGCCGTTGGTGGAAAGTTTGAAGGGGCAGTTGAGTTCTGATGCGAAGATTTTGATGAAGGGGGATGAGGGGTATGCGGAGGGGATTAGTAGATGGTCGAGAGCGGCGGAGAGGGAGGCGGTAGGTTTATGATTTCTTTTTGGGGGGGGTTTTCTTCTTCCTGTTTTTGCGAGGGAGGAGTGGGGAGAGAAAGGGAGAGGGAGAGAGAATGGTTATTGCTCTAGAGGATAAGGGGAGCGGGGAGCGCAAGAGGAGTGATGTTTGTGTGATATTTGGGGGATTGGAGAATTGAGATTTCCCATCACAATTTCCCGAGGATGTTTTTTTTATATCTATCTATCTCACAGTCAATGTTCAGTACTAGCTATATCGTACTTGCTAATGTTCTCTCCAGGCTCTAATTGTTTATCCTACCACCGCCGAGGACGTCTCCAAACTCGTTCTTTTTGTCAAAGAACAGAGGCTCGATTTTGCAGGTTCGTATTTGGTTAATAAATTACTCAATCAGATTTCATGAATCCCTATAACTAATTCCCCATCACAGTCGCCGGCGGTGGACACGGCTCATCAGGCGCCTCATCGACCCAAAATGGACTTTCCATTAATCTCTCCAAAATGCGCAACGTAACCGTAGACCCCGTCAACAAATCAGCCCGCTGTCAAGGCGGCGCCCTCTGGTCCGACGTCGACACCGCTGCTTTCGCTCACGGCCTCGCTGCCGTCGGCGGCACCGTAAATCATACTGGAATCGGCGGACTCACCCTCGGAGGCGGCTTTGGTCATCTCACCGCCAAGCACGGATTGGTGATTGATAATCTCCTCGAAGCAGAAGTCGTGCTCGCCGATGGACGCATTGTGACATGTTCTGCAAATCAGGAGCCTGATCTCTTCTGGGCGATCCGCGGTGCGGGTGTTGGATTTGGCGTCACGACCAGTTTTACCTACCGATTGCATCCGCAACCCAACCGTGTCTGGGGCGGCATGCTCGTTTTCCCGCGCGAGAAATTAGAAGCAATCGTTTCATTCGCCAACACAATCGTCACGCCCGACGAAGAAAATGCTCTCCTCCTCCTCGCCTTTGCCTCTCCACCCCCAGCCTTCCAGCCCGCGGTCCTCATCCCCGTCTTCTACAACGGCACAGAAGCCGAAGCCCACGCCTACTTCAAACCGCTCTTGGATCTCGAACCACTCGCCAACACCACAAGAGAAATGGATTACGTAGAGGTAAACGGCATGCTCAACGAGCCCATGGCGCACGGCCTACGACGCAACTTGAAAGGCGCCGCGGTCATGTTCCCACTAACCTATTCCTTTGCCGCGGAAATCTACACCGAGACGGAGAAATTCCTCCTCGAAACCCCGGATGCGAAACATACCATGGTGATTTTCGAATACATACCTTTTGGCAAGATATTAAAGGTGAGACAGCAGGATACTGCGTATGCGAATAGAGGCGCGTATGGAAACCTGGTATTTGGAGCGAGTTGGGAAAGTCAGGAGACGGATACGAAGTGTAGAGAGTGGTGTAGGATGATGGCTCAAAAAGCAAAGGCGGAGTTGGAGAGGAGGCTCAAGGACGGCACGGATGAGATTACCAAGGATGGAGTGGGTGCTTATGCGAATTATGATGGTGGTAAGTTTTACATCTTTTGTTTTTGCACTTTTGCTTCTTCCATTTTCGATATCTACTTAGCAACAGTCCACCATGCATCTTCGTCGCAGATTTTTGTTTTCATTGGCTGATGATTCGAATAGCAAACCATGAAGCAGGCAAATTGGTTTATGGCGTCAATTATCCTCGTCTTGCGGAGTTGAAGAAAAAATATGACCCCGAGAATGTATTTTCCAAGGGTCCAAATCTTGTTTCCTGAGTCACTGGATTATAATTTGAGCATCGGTGTCAATTATTTGATCCAAATGTTGTCCTCCCAGAATGAAATTCAAGGACTTTTATATAAAAGACTATACGAGAGATCATACAAGAAAGAATTAGTGCACGCAGTGAAGAAACTTTTGATATATCAAATTCCGTCCTATGGAAAGGTAGGTAGGTAATGCTAGGACATAACAACTCGCGCCAATCCCCATAAAACCTCAGAACTGAACCACCCTTCTGATGTTTCCCGCTTGAAAAAACAGATGCAATATGAATACAATACAATACTTATTAATAAGACCCCCGCAATAAAAACCAAAAGTAAACTATTCGTATCTAAAAATCGAATCGATCTGGTAGCACTACAGGTGCAATCAATGTCCATGTATAAATGCCATAGCATACCCATGAACTGATAATTTTGACCCACGATGCCCAATATGTTCTTCCCACAGGTGCAAAACTTGTATTTCCATCTGTGTATTCATCCATGTTCATGGTGAGAAGTGTAGCTACCCAAGTGGTCGCCAAGAAGAAAATTACGTGGAATAATGCATAACTGTATTGTGTCGAGGTTCTCTCGTCATCTCTGGCGGTGTTTCCACTATCGCTTTCATCATCATCGTCTAGAAGAGCGTCTGCAGGAAGACTTCCTTCTTCTACGGCCTGTCGAAGAGCTGCTGCACGCATTTCACGACGGCTATCTGGTTGTTGGGTAACTAGATCATGTTCATCATCCTCGGGCAACGCAATCCTCTTTCCCTTTCCTCCCAAAGCTACTCCTTGTGTTGCGGCTCTGGTTGTTGTATATGCAACTGTGAGCATGGTAACGATCGCACCAATAATAATGGAGGTTGCTCGTGTTCCTTGAGCTCGAATAAGAGGGTTGCAATGCTTCGTATCAGGCTCCATAGATACTGCAGACATGGTGAGGTATGTACAGTAAATAGCAACCATAGCTGATTGCGCCAAACCTGCTCTTGGATTAAATTCTTGAACCATAGGGTGGACAGAGACGACCGAGACGATAATTAGGAAGATTAAGTTGAGGGTGATAGCAGTTTGGTTCATTGAGCATCCGGCACCAGCAAAGAAAATGTATTGTACGATGGTCATTGCCAAAGAACATGCATACATGCCCAATGTTGATCCGATCAAAATTCCTCTCCAAGCGCGAGAATCATATGCTTCGATCTGTTCGAGACAGTATTCCGCCCAGGTATGTGCAAGATCAACCAACAGAATAAGTCCGAGAAGGAGGAATAGTGTCGATCCGGTGAATGCAATGTAGTTTCCCCATACCAAGAAGAACCCATCTGGGATCAAGAACGAAAGTACGATCAAGCCCAACCAGGCGATGATTTTAGGACCCCAAAATCCATTTTGTATTGCTGCACGTGGATTTTTCGAAGAGTTGACGCCTAATAGCATCGATGCCATGATAAGGTGGAAAATTCCCAGTGCGAAATTGATCCGATGAACCGCAACCCAACCATAGCATTCTCCTTCTGGACAACTGATCTTCATATAATCCAAAGTCAAGCCTTGTAGTTTGTTAATCGCCCATGGTGTTAGCATTATCCATGATAATATTGAATTGATTAAGAGGATGAGGGCGTATGCGATACGAGTGGCAACACTTTTCATCAGTCAGTCTTGGTTTATCAAACAAACGCCTCGAGTCTGAAGATATACCTGTTACCACATTTACCACAGGCACTGCATACAGCAGAGCATGTTGCCGCTCCACAGCAACTTGCAGCAAAACCCATCACCTAAGAATATAAGTAATCTCTTCATATCAAAGTCCAATAAGTAGAACTCACAGTGCCTATGCTTGGCACAGCCAACAAAGGAATTGAAAGTAGAGCGCCCATTTTTGCGCTCTGCTATAATGTGATGTCGCAGTATTAAACTTGGCAATAAAATAATCCGAGACTCTATTGAATGTGATTCATGAAAAATCTGTATCGTTAATAGTTGAGCACAAAAGTTGAAGGATAACGTTAGAAGTTGTTTTGGAGATGGCTCCTTATGATCTATGCGGCTGATGAAAGCAGTCTAGGCGACTGACCTGCATTAGTGCGGTGATGGTTTGTAAGATCCACCGTAAATCAAACTGATAAGGAGACATTAGCGGAGTTGGTTTATCTGATAGCGGACTTACGTGTGTGCAGACGACAGCAAGAGGATACTCTAATTTCTTTCAGACAATCACTCGTACTTTGCCCAGAAACACTTGGGAGAACACTTTTGTCTCTCATTACAAAACATATCATTTGAGATTTTTCGCCAGCGAATACCCCTTCTTTTTGCTTTGACTTTTGCAATGATTAAGACGTGAAACTATACAGGCCCCCCTTTGAGTAATCACGATAACGACGCGGTCATCGAACATGTCGGAAAAGCCATTACAAGCAGCGAGGATAGTGTCGAGTGTTGCAGCAACCTGTATTGCATTGGCATGTGGAACGAACTATGCTTTCTCCAATTGGGGCCCGCAGTTCGCTGATAGATTGAAGTTATCATCAACACAGATTAACTTGATAGTAAGATCACTTTGCGCCAAACTATCTGCTCTTGATATCATGCTAATTAGTTGTAAACAGGGTCTATTTGGAAATCTGGGAATGTATGCATGTGGCATACCAATTGGATTATTGGTGGATGGAAAGGGGCCTCGACCAGCCGTTCTATTGGGAACGGTTTTGCTTGCCGCGGGATACTTTCCACTATATCAAGCATATGATAAAGGGTCCGGATGGTTACCACTACTTTGTTTATATTCATTCTTTACCGGACTTGGAGGGTGTGCTGCCAATGCAGCTGCCATTAAGACTTCAGCTCTCAACTGGCCACACAACAGAGGTACAGCGACAGCTTTCCCACTGGCCACTTTCGGGCTCAGTGCATTCTTCTTTTCTGCATTTACTGCATTTACATTTCCAGGGGATGCGGGACATTTCCTGTTAGTCCTGGCCTGTGGAACCAGTGGAACAGTATTTTTAGGATTCTTTTTCCTACGAGTGATACCACATGCCCATTACTCGGCTCTTCCCGGCCATAATCGATCCGATTCAAATCGACTACATCGCACAAAATCAGAGGATAGTAGACGTGCAGAGAGAGATATCTTAGAGGGTGAACCTGGTATGTTATCTCCATCTGTTGCGTCTTCGGGCAAACATCATATCCTAAACCATCATGTGATAGAGGCAGAGGTACCCGAGAACGGCGTCACGTCCGATACCGACGAAACCTCCTCCTTGATGTCTAGATCCTCCGATGAAGAATCTCGAAAAAATGTAGACGAAACTGACAAGAAGGATCACGCGCATCGTGTAGATATTCGAGGACTGCAACTATTCAAAACAGTCGAATTTTGGCAATTGTTCGCTTTGATGGGGATACTCACAGGCATTGGATTGATGACTATCAAGTAAGTTTCTCATTTTACTCGAACTCGAGCCTCAACTAATCTATCCTAGTAACATCGGAAATGACGCACAAGCACTTTGGCGACATTGGGATGATTCAATCCCAGAAGAGTTCATCATACATCGTCAAGCAATGCATGTATCCATCCTTTCCGTTTGTTCATTCACTGGTCGTCTCCTTTCTGGTACGTAATCCCCTCTATGTTCCAATTTCTCTTTCACTAACGCTCCAGTAGGAGTTGGTTCAGACTTCCTCGTCAAGGTCCTACGCTGTAGTGGTCTATGGTGTCTAACTCTCGCCTCTCTGATCTTCTTCGTCGCTCAAATCGCTGCTCTCAACACCGAGAACCCACACCTCCTATTTCTTGTCTCTTCATTCACTGGTCTCGGTTATGGTTTTCTCTTCGGTTGTTTCCCATCTCTCGTAGCTGAGGCTTTTGGTGTTCATGGTCTCTCCACAAACTGGGGTTTCATGACCCTCTCCCCAGTCCTCTCAGGATACATCTTTAATCTTTTCTATGGCACAGTTTATGATCGTCATAGTATTGTGAAAGATGGAGGTGTGAGGGAATGTACCGAGGGCTTGCAATGTTATCGCAGCGCATATTTGGTTACTGTGGCGGCGTCGGTTTTGGGCTTGTTGGTTAGTTTGTGGTGTATAAGGTATACCCATTTGGAGAGACTGGAGGAAGCAAGAAAACTTGAAGCAGATGAGAGAGTGGAGTAAAGATGCATGAATGTGCATCCCGCAATCGAAACCACCAGTCTGAAAACGATAGGATAATAGGAGATTCGATGAAAGACGAGGGTTGGCCCCTTGTCTGGTAGCTACAACGGAGGTACTGGTCGAGTTACGAAAGGGTGTTCTTGGATAGAATGGTCTTGGAAGGAATGGAATTGATAGACGGCGGACCGGCGGCTACTATAGAAAGGTTTAGAGCTGGAAGGGCGAGGGGTGTTTTCCTTTCTTTCCAATTTTTTCGTTCTGGCAGCATTAGCGATTGGATTAATGTGAAGATGGAACGAAGAAGGAAGGTCTAATGCACGGGTGCAACTCCAAGTCCATATACTATTTTCCATTCATGAAATTGGAATCAAGTGGTACTCAACATCTCATTCATTGAACAATCAAATTTTCTTCAAATACTATCCAACAAACTTCGAGATGAGATTAAGACGTGACGGAATTTGTGAGACCTGCATCGTTGACTACCTAGGTAAAATGCGGATTCTCGAAGTTCACTTATCTTCGGGATGTTCCTATTTAAACAAGTATCGAATTTGGTAGGTAGTGTGTGCAGAAGTCTGTGATTACCGAGTATACAATGAGGCTCTATATAGAACTTAATCTGGTGGGGTGATCAAGGATGAGTAGGTATACTCGGTATCTTTTCGCTGTCAGCAGTAATCGAATGATTGAAACTATATGCAATAGAATACTGTCGTCGTGGATTTTCATTAGTTAAATCAGCTGTTTCCTTATAGTACATTTTTCAGTCATCAAGTGAAAGTAGGATGATATACCAATTCATACCTCTCTGGTTATACTTGTATTCGCGCTATCTCCTCCTACATATTTTAGATGAGTTCAACAATCTGTGACATTCTTCCTCGCGTTCTCTGAACTTACGATATATACCTACCTACCTGCTGATCTCAGAGGCCTTAGAGGCGTAATAGGTAGGTATCTACAGGCTTGAGGCCCTGAAGCAGATGTGCAACAAAAATGTCTGAAGTGATAAAGTTAAGAAGTGATTGGCGTCTAGTAATTGGTAAGCCGTGAAGTGAATCTTGAGAGTGAATACAAGGATGAGATGCAGTATGTGGGTGCAAGATTTATATGTCATGGTCTTCGGCTATGCACATCTTGCCTTCGGATTGAAGTATCTTCATGATGAGTTGTGATATTGACATGGTTGCACTCATGTCGCATCTACCTGGGAGTTGCATCTCTGATTTTAGTTTTTCTTGATGAGACTGCGGTTAGCGAGTGGCAGGTATATGATTGTCTGGGTATGTAGACGTGTGATCCTCAGGTCTGGGATCTGTTTCAAACAAGTACGGGTTTATCAAATAATTTGAAGGAGAGAGTAGATTTGACCGACAAAGCGAAAGACTAGAATGTTCAGTGCTGGATCCATATCTGAAAATTGGTTACCTAGGCACTGTATTGGATGGATGTGGGAATGAGAAATGCAAGATCAAGATTTTGGGAAGGAAAATAAGAAATAAAAAGGTTGGCTATGTTCTTCGACAAATCTTCAAACTATCGCAGAGTATTGGAAGCTGCGTTTCTAGCTTAACACACATGTATTCAGATCGTTGAACGAATCTTCTCCTGCTGTAATTGTCTGTATTTAAGACTTCGAAACCATACTGGGAATGAAAGAAGAAAAGCAGTTGGATGATGAAGCATTAGACGAAGGATTGTAGAGTACTATCGGAATTTTCGTAGTTTATTTTGGATGGCATAAGGGGGATAATTTGTCGATGGAAACTACAAGATACGGAATCATTATGAGGAGCATAGTTCCAACTTCTGGAATCTTTCAAGATACGTAAATCTATGTTGTGATTACACTAGATACTGTGATGGTGTTGTAGCGTTGAAGTGGCGATACTACTCACGTTCAAAAATATAATCGTGCTCAAACTTGAAGTATAAACTTACTCGAACATCGAATCAGTATGACGCTATCTCGTGTGAGCAAAGTACCACGACGACCAGTGCACCACCCATTAAACTTTACAGGCTGCCAGATATATAAAAAGTTACTCCCAGTGAACTCTATAAATAGCTTTCCAGCAAAACACCAAATCTCAATCAAATGTTTGGATTTTCACATGTTGCATACTGGTACATCATCATCTATTTTATATCACAAGCTTGCTCGTTTACTAGAACGAACTTTCAATACTGCCAAGACGTTTAGGGTACTGCAAGGACGCGAGTCTTTCTACACTACAAGCTCATAAGCTTTAAGGTTAAAGCTTCGTTCCGTATGTAGGTCGCACCGCATCTTACGCGGCTCTTTCAGACCAGTAGTCAAAAGTAGTAGGCAGATCTTTTCGTGTTGGTATGCTGATGCATATACGAATATCGTGAAATGGTATGGTGGATGTTTTGCATGTTGTGCTTTTCGATGTCAAACTTTGTGAAATGTAGCGTGGCAGTATTGCTAAGTGTGTAGACATACAGACAATTTGGCATTCAGCATTTGCACTTGATTTTGCAAAGAAATTTCTCCATCTTTGCGAAGGTTATCGATATCTCTCTATATGATGCGATGTGATGACTGTAAAGCTAGCTGCAGCACGATAGATTCACAATGGCGCAAGAGCAGGTTTTGCGTACGTACTACGCATATTTATCTTGGTCTAGTGTTTTTGTTCAAGGCGTGCAAGCCATATTCAGAACCAATCCCCGATCGAGCTCTCTATCTACTTGGCAACGTAGATAACGAACACTTTCTTGGTTTAACGGGATGTCAATGGTGCAGTAACGATATGTAGACTCCGTATGTACTAGAGAGGTGTGCAAGCACGGCAAACCAGTATATTCAAAGAGTTAGAGACAAATTGAATCTATGTGAGGCGTGAGGCGTCGTTCACGGGTGAATCGTCTGTTATTGGTTGGACGGAATTAGATTCAAGGTACTATGCTGCCTGTCTAGTACTGATTTTATTTCAGATGCATTGTAGCACTGGACAAACGAGTTGTGCTTTGTTGAGGTTGAATTGTATCCAATGTTGAACGATGTCGACTATTTGTTAGCAGGTCTAATCAAAGCGTTACCTAGTATCTGCAGACGTGAAAATGAAGCTTACACAATGCGCATAAAGGCGGCATTTGGACTGAGGGGGTTAATTCCATATTTGTAAGGAAAGTGGATGTGAATTAATTATTTTGAGCTTCATGTGGAGCTGCGGGAGAGCTGCTTTTGAAGAGAACGTGGTGTGTGTGTTGGTATAATACTCGAGTAGAGCTGGATGTATCACCACCAGAATTTGAGATCCCGCCTGTTCTCTTGATGATAAATCTCTCCTTTACAGTCTTCATTGGCCAGACCGTAATATCTACGAGCTTAGGTTACAATCAGAAATGAAGCAATTTTATATCCACGTCTCGTTTGGACGGACACCCAATTCTCCTCCGCAGTCTCCGTCCGACCTCTTCCCTTCCCCAACACAAAATTATCCGATATTAAACATCATCCCCAGCCAGCGATAATTTTCAATGGAGCCCCAGATAAATGGATTCTGGCGCGATTTCTTGGGGATGAGAAAGCCGTTTCCCAGCCACTTGAATATTCTATTGAGTATCTAGGTATAAAGTTTTATCACCTTTCTAACCCCATTTGAGTCTTGACGCTGCAATCCCAAGTTTGACTGGTAGTCTGAACGAAGTGCGCTTCAGGATGAGCCGCGTGGGGGTTGTAAAAGTGTAAAAGTGTGAGATGGAGGAATTGAGGAATTGAGGAATCGAGGAATGATAGCGCTAAAGATTGGTGCTACGGGGTAGGTAGGTAGTAAGTAGGTACCTATCTATCTATACTGGGTGGCTCCAAAGTTCCAACTGTTGGTTTGGAATTGAGAGCACATAGCCCCTGCCATAGGAGTGAAGACATGTTCTCTATCCAAGGCTCCAATGCAAGCAGTAACTTCATGAGATCCACGGAACATCCTTGAGCATGGACAATACCGTACAGAAGTAAATCATGTTTCAATGTTGGAAATGCTGTTGAGGATGCGTTCGGAATCTGATTTGATATCAAGCTGACACAGACATTGATTTGGTACTGCACGACGTACAAGAATTTCAAAAGGTTGGTTTACATCCCCCATAGGTTTAGATGAAAGACTACTCCCGTTGGAGCGCCACTGCTAGGTCGGAAAGGTCCAAGGCACTGATAAAATAGCTACTGCATGATAGTGCATGTACCACCATATGCAGCATCTTTATTTATCTCTCTACCACGCCAATGAATGTTCGACCAACTTATATTGTCATGTCGCGATACTGCAATAGGACGTACGAATATTACCCTATCCTATCTCGTATCTTCCAATCCGTACAACAGTGTCTTTCACTCAATTTCAAACATCAGTAACGAAAAATGAATTGCTTATTAGGATCGTCTTATGAAAAGAATATCGATGTAAAAACCAAGCACTAAACGTGCCAAGAAGCTTTAGAACATCATCATGCGACGATGACAAGAAGAATGAAATATGTAGATCGACCCCTATTCACCAATCATGGTGCACAAGATCCTCACGATAACTTGCTGTGTTACTGTGTATGTGCTAAAAAGTGGTTTGTTTAAACGTTCGGCCGGTCTTTTTTCCCTGGTATCTGAGCGATCAATTTGGCTTGAAACATAACCATTTTTCGCAATGACAGCGAATATGCTGGTGTTGTCTGGAAATTTGAATGAAATACTTCCTTCAATTTGTTATAGAAGTTGGGGATGTTTATGTTACTCGCTAAGTAGGACGTGTAGATAGGTATATACAGATTCTAGATTCTTAGGCTAGTAGACAAGTAGATAGATAGATCCTTTGGGTAGACGTTCTGCACACTATTATAGTAGGTTCCCGCGATAGTAACTTCAATCGATCGACGATATCTCCCTCCTCTCGAGCTACTCAAGAGTCCTTTCGACCAATGTGGATGAAAAACGGTAAAGAAAAGCATCAAGGTATACCGAGAAGTCATCCACTCATAAGCTCATCCCTACTGTAGGTAGCAGGGTTAAAATACGTGAAATGGGATATTATAAAAGAAGCTAAAGAAAAAAAAAATGGAATGAGCCTTACTCTATTAATATCAATAGGCTTAGCTTAATAACTGGCTAGAAATACATGAAAAAAGTATCTGATAGACTGATAGACTGATACTACTAGTTAATATCAATTCGCCTATCCCTAATCAGTCAGTTCCTTCAAGGCCTTCCTTAGCTCTTTCGCCTGTGGTTTTTCTGTCATTCAAGAAATCGCCAATTCTCTTGTCTCCAGCCTATCCGCCAATTATTTTCACAATCTCCTCACAACATTCCCACCGACAGCGATTTCCCACGTCAGTCTCCTATTCAAAATTTGGAGATTCGTGTCGCAAGTCTGCTTAGATGCTGAGGAGATCATCTGGGTCGGCCGCAGAGGAAGAAGGCGACGATTCAACAGCGAATGTCGACATAATTGAAGGACCAGGGTTTACAGGTCGCTCTAGAAGCGAAGTATCGATATCGAATAGGGATTCCCAGAATTTCCAATCAACTTCACGACAAACCACTCCTCAACATACTCAATCCGAATTAGATCGTCGGAAAAGTTGCGACAAAAGACCTTTGGCTGCCAGGAGTCGACGCCCCAGCAATACAAATTGGAAACCAACTGAATCGCGCAATGGACAAATAGATAAGGGTCAACCCAACGAAACGGCTGTAATTAGTGTTTCCTCGAAAGGGGCTATTGAGGTAGATAAGATGGCCGACTCGAGACAAACTTCACGACGGTCGAGGTTACAAAGTCCTTGGTCTTTTACACCATTGACCTTCGCTACAACAGTTATAGCCTTGCTTACTTTGGCGTCTATTATACATTCATTTACTACGCGGCAATTGGATAACAAAGGATGTCGAATGTCATATATGAGGCCTTCTTTTGCGAAGTTATCGGATTTCGATACCGAGCACACCCGTTTTGCAAGCAAATATTCCGTCTATCTATATAGGGAAGGAATGGTGGATGAGGACACCAAGGTATGGGACTGCGTGAAAATTAGAGTGCTAAACTTACGAAATTTGTCTAGGTTAGAGGTGTTCCCGTCTTGTTCATACCTGGAAATGCTGGAAGTTATAAGCAAGTTCGACCAATTGCGGCAGAGGCAGCCACATACTTTCACGATGTTTTACAGCACGATTCTGCAGCGATCAACGCCGGAGCACGGAACCTGGACTTTTTTACTGTCGATTTTAACGAGGATATAACAGCCTTCCATGGCCAGACAATGTTAGACCAGGCAGAATATTTGAATGAAGCGATTGCGTATATATTATCTTTGTACCACGATCCTCGACGATCGCAACGAGACCCGGAGCTACCAGATCCAACTTCCGTTATCATATTGGGGCACTCGATGGGTGGAATTGTAGCTCGTACAATGTTGATCATGCCGAACTATCAGTCGAATTCGATTAATACGATAATTACAATGTCAGCTCCACACGCTCGACCTCCTGTTTCCTTCGATGCGGAGATTGTCAAAACTTACAAGCAAATCAACGACTACTGGCGTCAAGCCTACTCACAGAAATGGGCAAACAACAATCCTCTATGGCACGTTACTTTGTTATCTATAGCTGGAGGTGGACTCGATACTGTGGTTCCGTCGGATTATGCCAGCCTGGAATCTCTGGTGCCAGATACACATGGATTTACCGTTTTCACGTCATCCGTGCCAAACGTATGGACCGGTATGGACCATCAAGCTATTCTATGGTGCGATCAGTTTAGAAAAGTTGTCGTCAGATCTTTATACGAAGTTGTTGATGTGAATCGGCCTGCACAAACGAAACCTCGAGCAGATAGAATGAGAATCTTCAAGAAATGGTACTTGACAGGAATGGAAAGCCTCTCAGAAAAGACTCTTTCCCACAAGGAACCCACGACTTTGCTTACTTTGGAAGACGATTCGCACGCAATAATCCCCCAAGGAGAAAGATTAACCCTACGAAAATTCGGAGAGTCGAGAAAACCAAAAGCACATTTGCTCCCGATTCCTCCCCAGGGGACACCAGGTGGAAAGCGATTCACACTTCTTACTGATCAAAAACTCGATAAACCTGGGGATAATGGGAAGTTGGAGGTTCTTTTCTGCAGTGTTTTCCCTCTGCATCCAGGCCAATCAGCGACACTATTTTCTATGAATATGGATTTGTCTGGGGATAGCTCTGGATCTACGAGATTAGCTTGTAAAAATGCTGCAAGTGACACTATTCCTTTACCAGCATCCACCAGAACATCAAAGAAGCCTTTCTATCTGGATGATGAGGAAGAAATAAAACCATTTTCTTATTTACAATACGATTTGGAGGATATTATTGACCACCAATTCGTTGCTATCGTCGATAAAGCAGTTGAGTCAACTTCTGGATGGGTGATTGCCGAGTTTAGTGATAATGTTCAGTCACATCGAATCAGATCTTTGAGTCTTCGACGTCTCTTGGCTTTCGGTATGAAAATGAGGCTCCCACCAAACAGACCAATGGTTGCGGAGGTTAAAATTCCCGCCGTGCACTCCAGTTTATTGGCCTACAACTTGGAAATGGGCAATCAGGTATGCGGGGAGGAATCGGAACTTTTCACCCCGCTTTTACGTCAATATATTTCGGAACCTTACGAATCCAAATACTTTGTAAATGTGAAGCAAGCAACCATCAACATCCACGGAGTTTCCCCGTTCATGCCACCTGCACTTAAATACAAAGCCATTCAAGATGGGCTGAGTCTTCAATTCTGGACTGATCCGACGTGCAACTCGAGCATTAAGATCTCTCTGAGTGTCGATATTCCAGGCAGTTTAGGGAAGTTGTACATGCGCTATCGAACGGTTTTTGCTGCATTCCCCTTACTGGTTGTTGCCCTCGTGTTGAGAAAGCAATTTCGAATGTATGATGAGACAGGAATTTTCATTTCTTTCAGCGAAAGTCTGGACTTGTGTTTACGTCAGTCTTTACCTTTAGTGTTGGTAGCTCTTACATGCCTGTCAGTGTCATTCTCCCAGGCAAGTACGGCACCACCTCAAGGAGCTCCTACGGGCTTTTTGGGATGGGGAAGGAATGCATCGGAAACTGTCATTGACTATACTAAAAACGATTTACTTGTGGGCTCACAGGATCCTTTCTTCTGGTTCATGGTTCCTCTAATTGGGCTGGTTTGTATTGGTGTATGCGTAATGATCAATTATGCTACATTAGCCATTACTCACATTTTGAGCGTACTCTATGGCTGGATAAGTGTTAAGCCGGCGTGGTTGCGAAACGAAGATAGAAAAAGGGCATCATCTCCAGCATTCGCACCATCTTCTCCCCGTCGACGAGTATTTACGACAGGCGTATTGTTATTCTTGGTGTCTACGGTCATTCCATATCAGTTTGCATATCTCGTGGCATGCCTGGTACAAATAGCCACTTGTACAAGAGCCCTACGATTTGCCCGGGAAGCACGTTCTAACACGAATTACAACTTCTACAATTACGTCCACTCAATACTTGTCCTTATGCTATGGATCTTACCAATCAACCTCCCAATACTCGTTGTGTGGATCCATAACTTGGCTGTGCATTGGTTAACGCCCTTCTCTTCTCATCACAACGTCCTCTCTATCATGCCCTTCATTCTTTTGGTGGAAACATTAACGAGTGGAAAGATGGTCCCTCGTGTTACATCGCGTGTTCGCCACGTTACCAGCGTTCTGCTCTTCGGCATCGCGATCTATGCTGCAGTATATGGAGTGACTTATGCCTACATGCTTCACTATCTAGTCAACTTGGTAGCTGCATGGCTTGTTGCTATTCATTCTTCGACCTCAAATTGGACATTTGCGGGTGTAACGACCATGTTCGATCCTGAAAGCAATGAGAATACTCGCAAGCGAGGTAAGACTCCTTGAACGACAATACTGTTCACGAGATTATCTACAGCACCATTAAATTCAACGACTCACGATTCAACGCCCACCACCTTTATCAGACTCCTATCACTTTTATAATCGGTTGAAATCATGGCGACCCGCAACCTATCAACCTATTTTTGTTTCTTTTACGCACTAGACTTTTCGGCGTTCTCAACAAAGTATAGAACTTTGAGCGTTTGTTTTCCCGAATTTCACACTTTTTCTAGAATTCAATTCTTTCGCTTACAGCGAATGATGTTCATACAAATTCGTTCGCAAATAACTATACTCATAAGCGATGTACATAGGGATGTTGGCGTTCTCTTCTTTTCCAGCTGCAAACTGTAATTACGCACGTACATACCTACATTTTTGCGATGCGCTGGTGTTATGTTATTCAAGGGGGAAAGGTGTAGGCTGAGGAGGTATATTAAAGGGGGCGAGAGGGAGGATGGGGTATGATACTGCAGCGGCCGGGCAGTAATCAAAAAAAATCTTGGCTACTTTGTAATGTTTTATATTGTATCTTCTTCTGATGGCGAGAAGGGGACTGGAAAATAAGAGGAGGGAAAGTGAAGATGTAGAGGTGATATTAAGTGGGGAGTGGAGGAGAATGGGATGAGATGTATATTTGATGGATGGAAGTGAGGTTGCAAGGGGGAGATTGGAATGCCGAAGATTGTTCTGGCCTTCGCTTTAGGGGTAGAAACGAGAAGGTGGAATGATGTGTTAACACTGTGCTGTGCTGTTGCTTATATACCCTTTGGTTTGGAAATGGAATTGGGGATGAGAATTGTGGAAGACGGGATGAGAGTGAAGTGTGAATGCAGGTGCGAGGTACCGAGGGAATAATTGAATATAGACTCCGGAAGGGAAACTTCTTACATATTTTTGGGTGCATTTATTTGTGTGAATCCTTTTGTAACTACTTGAACGCTGGAATTCTCAGTATGGCGAATATATCGCTTCCGATGTGCTCCTAATCTTCGCCTTGCTATTCATTTTGTCGAAGAGACTAAAAACAATGAACTCGCTCCCGGTGGACCTTTGGCTACATCTGCCCACCACTCGCTGACCACAAGCAATACATTTCATGCGAGTTGATACCTTTTTACATACTGTATGAAATCTTTAATTTACATGAGAGTTGGAGTGGAATATTTGCAATGTCGTTTGAATGGTTGAAGAAACCTAAAAATAGATAGTCTCGAACGTCCCTCATTAGTTATCGATGATGTCGTGTCCTATCGGATAATTTATCGAGCAATCTTGAAGTCCCTGAAATCTTTCTATTGATAATTTTTAAGGGGAAGAGGTTCTCATCCAATTTGTATTTCACAGTACATATATTTCGTCCATTTTGAGGGCGGGCCATTCCTTTATTTTTCTGCAGATGGTTTTGGCTTAAATCCATCAAGGTGTTTTGACAATCTGTTCCTTATAAAGTCGGAGCCGTTTGTTCAATTGAACGCGAACGCGTATAGTACGATTTGTTTACGAGGCAGACGAGCATACCAGCAATATGGCTAGAGTTAATCGTTTTGGCTTTTTGGCCATTGCGATGGCTTTCCATCTGGTGTATATTTATTCAATTTTTGATATTTATTTTGTGAGTCCCATCGTATCTGGGATGCGCGAATTCGGGGTAGAGAGGCCAGATGGAGTGGAAGCTCCAGCAAAGCGTTTGGTGCTTTTTGTAGGTATGTTATCCTGTTTTCTTCTTTGGCAACTGTGTCTGGATGCAATTGACTGATACTTTGAATCTGCAGGCGATGGTCTCCGAGCAGATAAAGCTTTCCAATCATTTCCAGAACCATACCCAAAATTAGAAGAAGATCTCGTTCCGCGGCCTCTTGCGCCATTCCTTCGCTCGCGGGTCCTTGGACATGGTACTTTCGGTGTCTCCCATACTCGAGTTCCTACAGAATCCCGCCCAGGACATGTTGCGCTTATTGCGGGCATGTACGAAGATGTATCGGCAGTTGCTACTGGATGGAAACTCAACCCAGTGAACTTCGACAGCGTTTTCAATAGAAGTAGACATACTTGGTCATGGGGAAGTCCAGATATCTTGCCAATGTTCCAATTGGGCGCTGTGCCAGGTCGTGTCGATGCATATACATATTCTGCTGAGGAGGAGGACTTTTCAAAGGCAGCTATACATTTGGATATCTGGGTATTCGATAGAGTCAAGGCTCTTTTTGCAGAAGCTGCTACGAATGCTACTTTAAACGCCGCATTGAGAAAAGACAAAAATGTGTTCTTTCTACATCTCCTTGGCTTGGATACTACAGGTCATGGTTTCCGCCCATACTCGAAAGAATATCTATATAACATCAAAGTTGTGGATGAAGGTATTAAGGAAGTAACAAAGGTCATCGAAGATTTCTACAATGATGACAAGACCGCTTTTGTCTTTACAGCCGATCATGGAATGAGTGATTATGGAAGTCACGGCGATGGGCACCCAGACAACACACGCACTCCCCTGATTGCATGGGGATCTGGAGTCGCGAAGCCTATCGTACAGGCCCACGGAATTGCGCCAGGGCATGACGAGCTATCCTCAGATTGGGGTATGGACCATATTCATCGACATGATGTTTCACAAGCAGATGTTGCAGCTCTTATGGCATATTTGGCTGGCGTTAACTTCCCAGTGAATTCTGTGGGAGAATTACCCCTATCGTATCTAGCAGCGGATATTCCCGAAAAATCTGAAGCTTTCCTGGCTAATGCTAGAGGTATTCTTGACATGTATCGAGTCAAAGAGGAGCACAAGAAAGCCACTGAGTTGAGATATCGACCATTTGAGGGTCTCGGAGACAAGAATCATACGGCCGAGCATCGATTAGCTGATATCAGAAATCTGATTGATCGAGGACAACATGAAGAAGCAATTCGCGAGATTGCAGAACTTGTGAGACTTGGTTTGGCTGGTCTTCGATATCTTCAAACATACGATTGGCTCTTTCTGAGAGCCCTCATTACAATAGGCTATTTAGGGTGGATCACATTTGCCCTCACTACCGTCATTGATCTTCATGTTCTTCATGGTAAAGCTGAGACTTCTAGAACTTTAGCGGGAAGTCTTTTCTTCTCTTCAATTCTTGTTGCACTTTTTGCTTCCTTTATTGTTTCTGAATCACCTGTAACATATTACGCTTATGCTATTTTCCCGGTGGCGTTCTGGGAAGAAGTATACGCCCGCCGAAATGCACTCGTTGAGGGTGGAAAAGCACTATTTGGACATGTCAAGTCACCAATGGCTTACATTGGAACATTTATCAAAACCATCATCTTCTTGGGTGTCATAGAATCACTCGTAAGTCAATATGTACATTCTACGATTGGTCATTCAATAACATCTACAGGCATGGGGTTACACCCACAGAGAGATCTTCTCTGCTTTGTTCGTCGGCGCAACCTTCTGGCCGGCATTCTATGGCTTGGGATTCTTGAAAGAAAACAAAGCATTAACATTAACATGGGCTGTGTCCTGTTTGGGAATGAGCACCTTCACTTTACTTCCTGCAATGAAAGTGGAAGATATAGACCTTATGTAGGTTATCACTTTCTGGAACAATCAGGTTTCTAGCTAATCGAGTGAATAGTTTGTATGGTGGTGCTTTGATGGTAGTGGTAGGTGTTTTGTATCTTGCTTTTGAAAAGAAGCTACTCGCAAAATCCAAGATGACGGGAGATTCTATTGCGCCAGCCGAAAATCTTCTATCCCGCACACTTATTGGAGCACAGGTGAGAAACTCCATCCATCACCAGAAATCATTAAATTCTGACCTTTCAAATAGATCGGTTTGATTGTCCTATCAATGCTTGTTACGAGATCTACTGCAATGTCCTTACAGGCAAGAACGGGGCTTCCTCGAGGAAACCAGATAGTTGGTTGGTGCTTGATTGGTAAGTTGACGAACACCTGGATGATATGAGGAAAGCTAACATGAATAAAGTGGCGTCTCTGATAATGCCCTTTTTGCACCGTCTACAGCCCAACAACCATTATCTACACCGATTGATGATTGTATTTCTCACATTTGCACCACTCTTCGTAATTCTCACCATCTCTTACGAAGGACTTTTCTACTTAGCATTTTCTGCCACTCTCATCACCTGGGTTCTATTGGAACATGGCATCCACAAATACACTTCCAGTAAAACAACAAAAGTCAAGGCGAATGGTGCTCCAGTTCCAGAAGTCCCTACCTCATTATCCTCTTCTCCATTCCGCTCTCTCACATTGACTGACGCACGGATATCTCTATTTTTCCTCATACTTTTACAGTCTGCATTTTTCAGCACAGGAAATATGGCATCTGTCTCATCGTTCAGTCTGGAAAGTGTGAATCGTCTAATCCCAGTCTTTGATCCTTTCTCCCAAGGAGCGTTGTTGATTGTGAAGCTTATGATTCCATTTGCATTGATCTCAGCGAACTTGGGTATCTTGAACAAGAGACTAGGCGTCGCGCCCTCAGCCTTGTTTATGGTAGTAATTGCTATTAGCGATTTCTTGACCTTGCATTTCTTCTGGGTGGTTAAGGATGAAGGGTCATGGCTGGAGATTGGCTCGACGATTAGTCATTTTATTATTGCAAGCTTGCTTTGTCTTTTCGTGGCTAGTTTGGAGGGGGTTAGTGAGCTGTTTATTGCGGGGGTGGAGGTGGAGGATCATTCGAGTCAGATGGGGAAGGAGCGGGAGCTTGGGGGAATAGTTAAGAATGTGAAGGGGAAGAAGGAAGGGAGTGAAAATGAGATGGGTAAGACCGGTGTGAATGGGAATGGAAAAGACAAAAGTACTTAAAAGTGGTTAACGATATGGATAAAGAGGGAAAATATATGTATATATTGTAATGATTATAAGAGGATCATGATGTATTTGGATGGGAATCATGAGAGCATGTAGATGAAAGTGATATGGATGAACAATGGTGAATAAAAACCCAATATCACATGGGGTTGTTCAAGAACGTACCGAGGCTCTTCTCTAGCTGATGATCCTACATTTCACCGGAGACTAATCAGCTCAAGCTTACACATATCGTATTGTATTGGTGAATACTGGGGTTGAACAATAGCACGGGTACTATCTGGGGTGCATATGCCACATGAGGAATTGCGGGGTGATGGGGTAAGTGGACGGGGTGAGGGGATGGATGGAGGATGTGTTCCGGGAAGTATTCGTGGTTACTGGGTAGGTGGCTAGTGATGGGTGGTTAGGGGTAGGGAAGTGATGGATGTATCGGGCGGGTCTGGAGTTAGTGCGTGGTGGGTTGGATGGTGTGTGAAGTGGGAAGTGGGAAGTGGGAAGGAAGTATGAAGTATGGGGAGATGTTACTAGTTTAATAAGGGAAGCGAAAGTAATTAGCTAGAGGGGTAATGATTTGGCGTTTGTGGAGGAGGATGGGTGTTGATGTTAGATGGATACTTGGAGCGGTATTGGTATTGGGAATTGGAATTGGAATTGGAATTGGAATTGAAATTCAAATTGGATGAAATATCACATTAGATGATTCAGATTGATATCGAACATTTTGTAGTATTTAATAGTACCTAGTAATAATAGCAGCAAAAAGATAAAAGTAAAAGTGTTGCTAATTGTGCAATTGATATGAGATGTATAATGATATATTGAAATCGCTAGACGAGAAAAGGGACTTTCTCTGCGCGGCTAATATATTCTGCATAAGTGATTTACAATTTCATCATCATGTGTAGAAGATTCCACAGGGCTTCGAGGTCGAGCGTTTTCACTCTATCTACTATCTACTATCAACTATCAACGATGATGTGCGTAGAATGAGTGGAGCAAAGAAGTGTCGCGTGTTTTCTTTTTTCACATCGAGTCCGAGGAACCTTATTTGGAATAGCTAGTAGGCTAATCAATCTCAGTATTGTATCCAACCCGCCTTGAGGAGAGAGTGGTGGCTGGCTATGCTCTGGATGTATGTAGTGCATGACATGTGCAACACATAACAACATGATGGTGCTATGGATATTTGATGATTATACATCAGAACAACATATCGCGCTGACCTTGACAAAGACCACATAAGAAAGAATTGTTGTTATATTCAATCGAATCGAACGAATCCCATTGAATGAATTTCACAGCGCAAACGGAAGACGGAAAACGGAGAGGATAGATCCATACTTTTTTTCGCAGATCATGGTTCGTACCTTAAAATCGATTCCACTGGGCAATTTAACCCCACATGACCAACCATGACCTTCTTCTTGTAGGCAGTTTTACACTTTGCAGTACCCTCTCTTGACCCTCTCTCTACTCAAGTCCCGAAAATCTGTAAAAATAGCCCCCGTACCGAGAAGCCCAGATTTATCAATTCAATTCAATCCAATTCAATCCAATTTCACAATCATCCAACTTTCCACCAACACCTCACGCACTCTTTTCCCCAGCTATTCAATTCAATCCGGCGACAATACCATTGGGGAAATTGATAGGCAATTATTAATTCGCATGATCAAAGAGCATTAGAAAATACCGGCTACTATGGCCTCAAACGAAATATCCGCAGATGGTTCAGGTTCCTCGAACCAATATTCTGCTCCAGCGCCTCAAATGAGTAGTCAAGCTCCTGCTGGTTCAAATGCTGCACCTAGCTCGCAGCTTCCGGGACATGCTTCATTTAGAAGGTATGATGGAATGTATTCTCCGATATCACGAATGCGCTGACAATTTGGGGATGAAGACAACGAGCTTCACGAGCTTGCCAAGTATGTAAATATCGTTCCATTTCTTATCCATCCAATTTGATGCCTCGGTCCGAGGACCAGATTGTGATTGTGATTGTGGAGGAATTTGGAATATCAACAAACATTTGCTAACAACAATTTGTAGACATGCCACGCTCGAAAGGTAATGTTACGCAAAATTATTGCGCCGTCGCATTGTCGTGCAGCTTCGAGTATGTATTAATGGGTCGATAGGTACGATGTGATGCTGCGAGTCTAGGGGTGCCTTGCACGAATTGCGTCGCCTTCTCCATAGAATGCAAGATCCCAACGCCGAAACGCAAGAAGACAAATAACAAAAACAAAGATTCTGATAGGTATAAATTACCTCGGGTCTCTGAAGGGCTTGCAGCTGACGAGGGTAGCGACCGAGGAGAAACAATTGACGAACGATCACCTCAGAACAATGATTCCCCAAGTACCCAAACTACCAGGACCTCGATCGGCTATAACACTCAAGATGGAACACCTACGACTTCTCTCACTGAAGCTCAGGCTCGTCAGCGGGATAGTGACGAAACTACCTACGCTCAATTTATGAAGCCTAAATTCACCAGAGCGCCCATAAAGGAGGCAGGAAGAGTAGCATATCTAGGAGAATCGTCGAATTTGACACTCCTCGTACACGACCGACATGGCAACGCGGATGTTGTACATTATCCTTTACCAGAGAATATTAGAGGATCTAGGGCGAGGCTGACGGAATTGGATAATGTGGAAATTGATATCCTACATCAACGGGGAGCATTTTTGCTCCCTCCTAGGTCTCTTTGTGATGAACTGGTAGATGCATATTTCAAATGGGTTGCTCCAATTGTACCTGTAATCAATCGGAACAGATTCATGAGGCAATATCGCGATGCGAAAAATCCTCCTTCGCTTTTACTACTGCAGGCTATCCTCCTGGCTGGATCCAGGGTCTGTACAAATCCCCAATTAATGGATGCTAATGGATCTACGACTCCCGCTGCCTTGACATTTTACAAGCGTGCGAAAGCACTTTACGACGCGAACTATGAAGATGATAGAGTTACTATTGTACAAGCTTTGGTCTTGATGGGATGGTATTGGGAGGGACCAGAAGATGTAACGAAGAACGTATTTTATTGGAGCAGGGTTGCGACAATTGTAGCACAAGGTTCAGGCATGCATAGGAGCGTTGAAGGTTCTGCGCTCAGCAAAGCCGACAAGAGGCTCTGGAAGCGAATCTGGTGGACGCTATTTACCCGTGACCGATCGGTTGCCGTTGCTCTTGGCCGCCCTGTGCATATAAATACCGATGACTCCGATGTGGAGATGGTTAGTGAGGATGATTTCGTCGAAGATGAGACCGATCACCCCGCCGAATTCGTCCAAGATCCTGTGCATGTCCAATTTTTCCTTCAATATGTGAAGCTTTGCGAAATTATGGGATTGGTTCTCTCACAGCAGTATAGCGTAGCTTCAAAAGCTCGACGGCAAAATGCGATCGACCTCACCCACAGTGATATGGCATTGGCAGATTGGTTGTCTCATTGTCCTAAGGAGGTATATTGGGAAATGCCTCGACATCAATTTTGGGCAGCCTTATTACATTCAAATTACTATACAACACTCTGCTTGTTACATAGAGCGCATATGCCACCCGCTACTACACAGAGAGGTAATTATGAGGAAAATGTATATCCATCTCGAACTATCGCATTTCAAGCTGCAGGAATGATTACCTCCATCATTGAGAACTTATCGGCACATGATGAGCTTCGATACTGTCCAGCATTTATCGTGTACAGTTTATTCTCTGCATTGATTATGCATGTTTATCAAATGCGATCCTCAGTGCCATCCATCGTTGCAGCTACCCAGGAGCGAATGCGAGTCTGTATGAATGGCTTGAAGGATGTATCAAGAGTTTGGCTCGTGGCTAAGATGGTTTACACACTATTTGAGTCCATCTTGGGAAATAAGGTTCTTGAGGAACGTCTCCAGAAAGCTGCTGGAAAACGACATAAACGTATGGTACAGAGCATTAGCGAGGGCCTTAATCACGCTAAGAATGAATCACAAAAGAGAAAATATGACGATATGTCACTGGATTTTGCTGTGGGTAGTGGACCTGCGCCACAGGAATCGTACGAGAGGTCCAGACCACAAACACCAAGTCAAGGTTATAATTCATCATCGATGCCTGCGCCACCACCTATTACATCACCAAATCAGCGTCAGAATCGAGATACCTTTATGGGAGGTTCTAATTCTCGTCCTCATACACGTCCGCCCACACCTTTCAACCCCTCATACTCCGTCCCGGCTACGCCCCCGGATCTCTATCTTGTTACTAGAAACTCCCCAAACATATCACAATCTCTCTGGGAAAACTTTCAACCAGATCAGTTGTTCCCTGAAGGTGGTCCTAGTTTGAATAACATTCAATTCTCCCCACCAAGTCATCCCAACCTTGATCCAAATCTCATGCCTCATTTAGGTGCACCTCAGCCCCAATCCCAAATCAGAATCAATCAAATCAATTGCCTCAACGCATGCAACGAGGCCAACCTGGAATGAGTGGTAGTCCAATACAAGGCGGTGGAATGCTTCCAACTGGAGTTCCTCCTAATTATAATATGGGCCAAGGTATGTGGCAGCAAGGCTTTGAGCAGCCAATGCATGAGCCTCAAGGCCAAAGTCCTAGTGATACCTGGAGTAATAGTTCTGCACAAGCGGTTCCTACAACTTTAAATGTTGAAGATTGGTAAGTCTACTATACTAAACCGTGCAAGTCTCGGTTAGTGTACTGACATAGTGATATTTAGGTTTCAATTTTTTGGAATTAACGGGGATTTAACTGGTATGAATGGCGATGTCCCACTCGCTTGATTCTTCTTGGAAGGATTTGGATATGGAAAAGGAAACCGGCCGGTTACTACTTATGAGCAAAGACTTGCTTGGCGTGGTTCTCGATGAGCTCTTTCCTCGAGTACTTAAAAAATAGTCATGGAGCGTGTAGGTGTAGCTCATGCTGCTGTATTATAAGCCTTCTAGAACCCACGTAATGGACAGGGAATGAAACTTATCGAAGTCAATGTCTCAGAAATACATTATTTTGATACTAGTAACACACAAAATCAAACATTCCCAGCAAATAATCAAAATATAAGAAATTACAACCAAATCTCGGGAAAGTCTTTGTGGTGGGTATTGTGTCTTAAATGCGGATTCCCCACGTGCCCTGCGTTCCGATACATAATAAATACACTATAAATGCTACTACGGATGACGAACACGGTAGCCCAAACTTAGTAGTATAATCTGGAACGTCCGTTCCCGCGACTATTATCCCCAAGGAAGCCAAGTGTACTTCATGACTGACACGAGTAATTTCCACTACAATTCGACGCCTAGTAATTGAGTGATCGAATGATCGCAAACAAATTTAATCAAAAACGACGAATGCTCTCATGAACGCAAGTGTCCAGTGCGGACGGCCCGCGAAACAACCATGTCACAATCGTCACGAACAGCCGCGATAACCTCGAAGCAATCGCGATTATATAGTGACAACGAAACACGATTCAGCGATTCCAGTGCAGCAACCTCCTCTACGATACGACCGAGAAATAGAAGACTGATTAGTACTGAACAAGAATTGGTGAGCACAACAAGCAGTAGGGGGAGCAGTCCTGGTGGAAGTGCCAGAGGAGTAAGCCCAATCCCTTCAAGACATCCTTCAAGGAGGGTAGGCGATAATGGCGCTCAATCCGCCGAAAGTGCTTTAGGAACATCTGCGGTGGGGAGAGGAGACCAGAAAATTGGACCAGGGAATGCTGGAGCATGGGGTAGTGGGTGGTCGAATTCTTGGAGTACATTACAGGGACTTGCGAGTTCGGTGCTAGGTGATTTGGGGGATTTAGTAACAGATGAGGGTGAAGGTAGTGCGAGGAAAACAGTCAGCTTGGATAGACCCAAAGCTAGAAGGAAAGATAGCTCCGTGAAGAAGTTGTTTGAGCTACCTCATGGTGCATGGGGACCCGCAGAACAAAAGAAGAGGAATGAAGCTGTTATTGGCTCGGGGAGTCAGTCGGAAAGAGATGCAGCTTTACGGACACAAAGAATGACGAGACTTCTCGAAAATCACACGGATCTAAATGGGGCAATTGATACAAATGGAAATTACAAACGGAGGACGTCCATGGATGAGGCTACAACTAGAACACAAGATGACGAGGGTGATGCGCTGGTCTATATACACCATGTGCAAAAAGAGGATACGCTTGCGGGAGTTATATTACGATATAATTGTCAGCCTATGGTATTTCGAAAAGCCAATAGATTTTGGCCAAACGACTCTATACAAACTCGACAAGTGGTTGTACTACCAGTAGATGCTTGTGCAATCAAAGGGCGTCCTTGTGACCCATCTCAGGTTCTGAGCCAAGGGATTGATTTACTTGCTCCAACGCCGAGTTTGGAGGATGCCCCAGAAGTATGGCCACCCAGATCGGAGACACCGACAGAGCGACCGGAAGAAAATCCATGGGAACATGTACGATGGGTTCTACTTGATTCATCTCCAAATTCTAAGCCAGTTGAAATTGCACGTATGCCTAGGAGAACCCTCGGGTATTTCCCCCCACGGCGAAGAAAGAGTCAGGCTACAAATTCTATCACATCTACCCCTCGTGCCTCTTATGACCTTCCGCGCGGGTCTTCAGGCGAACAAGTTAGTAGCCCTGCAAGCACGACTTCTCGAAGACCGAGTAATTTGGGACCTCGACCTTCTCAACCTACCGGCGGAAGCTATTTCCCTCCGATTGGATCGGCTAACCGGTCCCGTCGAGAAAGTGTAGGTGAAGCCGCGGATCGACTAGGATGGCTTCGGGGACCTGGCGGCGTAGGAACGTTGGGGAAGAGTGTCACGACTCCTGGACCTGGACAGGATCCCTTAAATACATGGGCGAGAAAACATATACCCGGAATCACAATCGATTCTCTACCTTCTTCCTCAATTCTCGAATCCGAAATCCCTTTTGGATTCAGAGATGAACTCGCAAGTATTGCTGAAGGGTCATATAGTCCTGCAAGCGGATCGGTTACGCCTAGTAATTTGGGGGGCTCTGGAATTGGTCTAGAAAACGCAGCAGCGGCGATTGAAGGTTGGGTTAGAAGATTGGCTGTCAAAAATCCGGGGACACCAAATGGAGGCGGTACATCGACGGATGGACCTGGTGATCTTATAGAATTGTTAGATGGGACTGGCAGTGATGACGGTAGGGGCTTTGAGCTTTCGCCGGGTAAATTGAGGAATAGTTCATTAAATAGAAGCGGAACTTCTGGGAGAGAAGATTTAGAGGGTGCAGTGAGAGGGAGAGGTGTTAAGGGGGGAAAGAAGGATTAAATTTGTTGCTGTATGGAATTATTGATTTAAGTTGTGTTGTATTTTGGGGATAGGCAGACAAGCAGGCAGGCAGGCATTGTCAAGCGTACCTCTGAAGAGAGATTGCATGGTTAAACACTATATAGAAGTGAGGGCGCATTGGGGAAGGCGTTTTTCGTTTTCTTTTTTTTTTCTTAGTTGAATGGGAAATGGGAAATGTTGAATCTTTTGAATTCTAGCTCCTTTCCATTTCTGGTGTGTTGGTGGGTGGAATGCTAGATGCTAGATGCTGAATATGTATGTGTGCTTGTGCTTGTGTTTGTGTTTGTGTTTCTCTTCGAATTTGTGCGTGCAGTTGGAGAGTTGGCGGTAGGAGGTATTAGAAAAGGAAGGGGGTAGAGCTTGATTTTGAGTAGGCGGATGGAGATGGAGTGGGAAACCCTTGCTGTATTGAGGGGGGTTGAGGGTGTTCAACTCGAGTGTTTCATAAAATATCATCTACGGGAAAGTTGAATGTACCATATGTATGTGCGAATTTAATCTCATCGTATTCATCATATGTTATATTCAAGATGAGTACGAGAATAGTGTGTTTATTAGAACGAATAATTTTTGGGGAATTTTTTGATGAATCATGGATTTGTTGATTGATTGAGGATTATTCGTGGATGTTTTGCGTCCGCAGCTTTGCGGGCTCGGTCACTTTCTTATTCGTAGGTTACTTAAGTATGTGGGTAGAGTAGGAGCGTGAGGTGAAGAGTTTAATTCACTTTTTGAGAGGTATAATAGTCTGGGCACATGGTCCTTTCTTTGGGTGGTGAGGGGGGAATGCGTCATGAGGGAGTTCTACCTCTTTCTCAAGCTTTATATAGTGTGTGAGGCTCTTGTGATGGCGGACTATGGATACCAAGCTGACTTCTGTGCAACATCATGTGGGAGGCGAGTCGGATTTTGTGTGTCTGATATGTATTGGTGGGTACCTAAGTTGGTATAGTCAGGTTTTTGATGGGATCAAAGTGGGCGCGAGATCTTGGTCTTGAGGATCAATGTCCAGGTTGCTGTTCTACGCTGATGTTTTATTTTGTGTTGTCGTTGTAGTCCGATTTACACTGTCATATAGAATGGGCATTATGCTGAAGAGTTAAGATGAGTTCGTAGAGTCCGAGGGAAAAAAATGAGAGATTCGATTATGAAATCAAATTACGAGACTATACACACACACGTACTTGTTAATTTGTCAAACTTTGGAAAAGTAAATTTTATCCTGCACTCGACGCATCTGTAAGTTGATGGATAGGGTGAATTTGAGAATTGGGGAGTCTTATATAACCCTCTTTCCAGCCCCTGAACTCTTACGTGAGGGGGTATGAGCGAATGATCACCTGCTTTTGTCTTGACTCACTTATAAGTGATAGACTAGAGGAGGGTATGAGATACACCTGTTCATGGCTATTATTTGTGTGAGTTGTGGTGAATTTTATCTGAGGCTGCGTAGCTATCAGGATAACTGTTTAGTAGTAATTGGCTGAGGTCGTCTTTCTTTTGAAAGAAGTATGTTATCTCCGTGATGAAGAATCGTCTTTTTTTTTCATGAAAGAATTATAGTATATTTGTCGTTCTCCGATCCTCTAGGATATAAAATACTAGAACCCTTCAGACGATAGCCCAGTCAGGTTACGTCACTTCAGTTGCATGTCTGAAACGTCTAATCGACTCTAAGTCATCAGTCATGCAGTCAATTTGGATCACACGGATACGTTAATACACGACTATATTGCATATCCCTTCGAGTCCAGGTTTGGAAGTCTACATAATTCTCATCTCAGTTTTCGAAATGAGGAATATCCCAGATGAGAATATCATATATATATATATATTTACTTCTTTCCATTCTTCATATTCCCCCTCTGAACCAATACTTCTCATGAATGAATATTACCTGTAGACTCAATCTGTATATTCAATCACCTACTCATCAGTCTGGTCGGTACGCTACGTCCGCATATTTGCGAGAACTTGATGGCCCGACGAAGTTTCGTTGTATATCTTATAGGTAGGTACGTACGTATCCCCTTTCTCATAGCATAGCTATCATAATCCTTCGTTCGACTAGGTTTCTGGGATAACACCCAAGCTAGTAAATATACTAACTGATAGATAGTATACCAACCACACTACTACTTAGGTATCGATTAGATATACAATAACGCAACAGAAAGACCAGTAATCGATTTACTAAACTATTTAACTCTTTTGAGAAGTTTAGCGAACATGTTCTGATGAGAATTGACCATGGTAATGGGTTTTACTAAGTTTGTTTGTATATCTGAAAATTCACATAGTTGGTATTCGAAGGTCTACTTGGGTTCGGGTTTGGGCTGTGAGTGGATCAGCTAGCGAGCGGTATGTATTGATGGATTGTACATATTTATTAAGCAAGTAATATTATGTATCAGAGTAGAGGTGCGAGGGAATATATGAAAGACGCTAGTGGATATTTGTTTGGAATTATTTGGATGAATATGGTACACTCTAGGCGGCGTACGAGGAATCTTGATTGCTCGAGCTATGCTGTTATTCACCAATTACTTGTTGATCGGGACACATAATAGCATGAAGTGTACTTGAGAATTGTGGTAAATAGTATGTATGTATGCGTATATGTATATTCATTCAATCTCAAAGCTAGAATAACAACTTTACTAGGTTCTCAATTTAACTCGCTTCGCTATGCTAACCAACAGACAAAAAAAAAAGCTACCATCCCAACCTCTATTTTATGCATGTAAATCAATTTGATACAACCACCCATTTATGCCTCGCCACTCAAATTTATAACACCCATCTCACCCTGAATCTACTCATCTGAAAATTCCACCGCCACACTCGTATCTAAATCACTCAATGTTCCATCTCCTCCTACATCTCCTTCTTCACCTTCACCTTCTACACTCTTTCCATCCAATTCTCTACACAATCTCCCTAATAGCCCTTCTACCCTCCCCATACATTGCTCAAGTTTCTCTAACCTTCCTTTGATATCTTCACCTTCTTCATCACTACTCCCCTCATTCAACAAATCCCTCAAATGTTTCGGTATAGTCATTCCCGCGAATGGAGCCACCGAATCTCTTCTAATTCTTTTAGCGCTATTAGCGGTATCTCTTCTCTTCATGTGTTCTCTCGGATTAACTGGGTTTTGTCCAGATTTTGGTTTTGATTTCGTCGACCCATTGAATTCTCGCGCAAAGTCATTTTCGAAAACATTCCGATCGCGTCGAACATCGTTGTCAGATTCTATTCCAATCTCATCCGCGATATCACTCGGAGGCTCCGCATCGAATACTGCTTGTAGGTCACCGTGAACGCTAAAGCCTCTGGAAAAATCCCAAAGTCGAGGACGATGTGGGAGACGGGGTAGTTGTTCTGCTTCTTTTTGACGACGGGGGCCGGCCCACAATTGACGTCGTTCGAGATAGCCGATGAGGAGTAGTAGGGGAGCATTGAGGAAACGCACGGCTGCTACGTTAATCTTGTGGAACCAGCGTGGTGTTAGGACGAATTTTAGAGGCATGAGGACGAAGAGGGCAAGGATATTGAAGGGTGGAAAATAGGCGAATAGGGAGTCTGATTTTACGCCTTCGAGGGTAAGAACGGCGCGACGGAATTGGATTTCTGCGGTAGCATTTGAGACAATGGTCGAGAACGTTGTTGAAAGCATGGAGACGAGGATGGTAAGGAAGAGGGTGTTGCCTAGGAATGCGAAAGTGACCATGAGGATCGGACCGAGGAGCCAATGGAATTGAGCAGATGTTGTGATGCCTGTACCATCGAGTCCAAACCATATCCAGAGCATCCATTTAGAAACTGTTATTGGCTCATGGATTCCATTTCCGAGCCAAATCATAGAGAGCAGGAATCCAGCAAAGCACCAAACAGCAAGGATCGTGAGTACAGTGAAATCGCGCATCATAGCCCGGAGAGAAATGAAAAGCATGTTTTCGGACATAAGATTGAACGCTAGGCGTGGAACAAGGACAGGAGCTCCCAAGGCGAGGACATCTAGTGCTTGTTGGCCAGTGCCAACGTTATCAGTGTGCCAGCCTTTGAAGCGTAGCGCGAGATAAATTCCAAAGATCGCGGCGAAAGTAACATCAAGGAAGGACCACAGATTCTGGGTGTATACGTGCCATCCGTGTTCAAGTATAGAGCAACTGTGATCGGCGTTAATAAGGACTACCAGATTCCACTGGAATGTTTTAGAAAACTTACAATTGATCCAAAGACCAACCCGATGTATAAACAATGAATAACAATTCCATCCCACCAAATGTAGCTGGATCACGATCTGCCATGACATACAAATAGAAAACCAGCAGCAGCAGAAAGTGGCAAACTTCCAAATAATTCCTCGTACGAGGAACTATAAGTCTATATTGGTTGAACAATGGCGCCTCTCTTGGATTGTACAACGAAATTGGTTTATTCTTGTAGTGATCAGGTAAGATATCCATGAACGCCGTTGGAGTGTATATGATTCTACCCTCGTATATTGCGCTTATTACTTTTTGGCAAGCCGACGAACTAAGAAAAGCTTTGCTTTGAGAAATAATGGCAATTTCTAAGGCTGGCAATCTTCGATTGGCGCCTGTACGGGACTTGGCAGCCCAACCAAAGTTGCTGCTTTCTTGGATGACATTGTTTGGAGCACCTTGAAATGGATCGAAACCTCCTACGAGAATGCGAGACAGAAGAAGCAACCCTTCTGAGCCAGTATGATCTTCGTGGAAACGGCGCAGAACTCGATTGGCAACTATTTCGCATAGATGAGCACGCGTGGTGCAAATGCTCTGTTGATGGGGTAGAGCCAATTGTTCACGTTGGAACTGTGTTTTGTTGACGAGAAGACAATAGACTTGGAGATTATTAGTATTCGAAGGCAGGAATAAATCTGGAAGAAAGAATAAAGACTTTATGAAGTGCTCATGGTATGAACAAATGTGCTCTTTGAGAACTACTCAGAACATCGCCCATATTTTACCGTCTTATCAAAGATTTCCAAATGTCCTTCTACTGGTTGTTGTTCTAATCACTAGGAAAAGTACTAGCACTCATTCCCCCAACCTTCAAAGTGATCTAATAAGAATAAGAATAAGTATAACAAAACAGTAACATACCAACTGACAAATCATCCAAATCATACAGCTTATCTACCAATGGTCTCACAACTGATACATTCAACCTCGGATCCCTCAATTGTTCCAAGCTATATGGATCATCTGTCTTTCCTGTTAGTCGAAGTCTCACTTCCCTATCTCACCGTTTGATCAAACTTACCAATCGCCGAGATAATATCTCTCCTTATCCTAATATTTTATCAGTATCATTCTCCAGCGCAGATTTAGATAGACGGGGAGACAAACCGATGAATTGTCTTATAAACCGGCAAATCCCCAAATTCATCTTGGGGATAACATATATCTCCAATGGCATGAGGATGATAACACGCATGGCCATCATGTCTCCCTATAACCATGCTCCTATTTCCACTTCCACTCCTCACATCCGCGTCACCCTCAATATCCTCCTCCGGATCCGGTGTCAACAACTGTGTCGTCTCCGTACTGATAAATCTCTCATTCTCATTCTCACGTGAACTTCCACGATAATTTCTAGGAAGCGTCGTAGTTCTAGGAGAGATAGGAGAGGTAGAAGATGCTTGACCCATTATCCCTTCATCAGACCATGCCCAGACTTTGGGACGAGGAATATGGTAAGGAGTTTAGGTACCGGGTAGTATTTATTGATAATACAAATTCTTGGAAGTCTAGGATCCAGCGCTGTTTAATGAATTTATAGCATGACGCAAGGTGTGTGAGGTAGAGATAAGGAGGTGGCTCAGGGAAGATTGACTAGATGTTGAATGGTAAGAGGTACGATAAGGATTGCAGGCTTTAAGCGGCGAGGATAAGATGAGCGAATTAAATGAATGAATTGAAAGTTTCCTTTTTCTTGGATGCATCGATACCGACGCTGTGGTATTTTACTCGTGCTATATAAACCACTTTGTGGGGTGCGTCAGAGATAGCGCAGAATAGATTTATTATGTGTAATAGATTTGAAGAAATATTCATGAATCGCCGTTAAAATGTTTATTGTTCGGTGATAGTTGAATTGATGATAAGAAAATGATAAATTCGCTGCAGAAAGTATGTAGGTAAATATAAATCTATTCCTTTGTTGCATTTATTCCAAAATCCTATCAATCTCACTCTATCATATCCTATCTCATCTCAGCTCTCCAAATCAAAATTGAAGATGTCCACCTCCTCGAACTCTCAAACACGCTACAAGCTTGTCTATCGCGTCCTCCCATCTCACCTCTCCGCGACAAAAGACGCCATATTTGCTGTGGGCGGTGGAGTGTACGCCGATGGGAAATACATCAAAGTTTGTTTTGAAATCCCAGGGTTCGGACAGTTTTTACCAGTAGCAGAAAAGGGAGCTGTGCCTCACACAGGCAAAGTAGGAGTGTTGGAACGAACGGAGGAGGTTTTAGTGCATATTTTGTGTACCGGGGAGGAAGTTACAAGGAAGGCAGTTGAGGCATTGAAGAGGTGAGTTTCATGTTTAGTTGTTCATTAGAAGAAGACGTGGAATTTAAGGAGAAGCGAAGAAGGGAATGGCGAGAGTTTTAGCAGAAGATAAGGCTAATTCTAGAGAACAGGACACACCCGTACGAAGAAGTGAGCTATGAGGTTTATAAACTGGAGGACTTTTGAAATTTTCGAATCATGTCACGGAATATACAGCAATCAATCTCTTACCCGATCCAAATCTAAACCCGATTTCTAGAGCGTCTTGTGAGATAGTTACTAGCCGGCATATAGAAACATCATAGCAGCATGTGACGAGCGTTTCTTATAATACATCTTTATACTTAGATGTTGATTTGTGAAAAATTAATTAGTTAAATGGTATTCATTACACCGCCAAAATGCAGGGTCTAGTTCTCTGCCGCAAAAGATCAAACCATCATCCCACTCATCACCTGAAATTCCTGCCTCTGCTCCAACTGAGCTCCTCTCCTCGCCTCGGCGTCCGCCTCCCCATTCCACTCCCTCGGAATTTTCCAAAATGCCACCGCAGTCCCGTGAGGAGGACCCGAAAACCTCACAGGCCGAGCCGCTTTCTTGATATGATATATCAGTCGCTTCCACAAATCCTGATTCATGACCGCACTTCCCGTGCTGGTACGCCAGCCCCGCTGAATCCAAAGATTGATTCGCTCAGTGGCGCCAAGAACCACATATTCAGAGTCGGTAGCGATGATGAGACGGGTCCAGGCCCCAAAGCTATCGCCTTGCCAGATGCGATATTCGAGGGCAGCAACCACGGCACGCAGTTCGGCGCGATTGCTGGTTTGGGGGTAGAGTTCCCCGGTTGGCCCATAATTTTCGAGTCTGAAACCAAGCTTATGGTGAGGGGAGATAACGAAGCCACAACCGGCGCGGGATCCGGCGAGACCATTGGATAGACAGGAACCATCGGCGTAAATTAGTATTTCGTGGGGATTAGTGCGGCGGATGAAACGGTGAGCGGAGTTGAAAAGCATACTAGGGGTGTCAGTGGGCAGGGGAGGGTAGAATCTTCTGATGATAGGAATAGGGTCCGATTCAAGGTTACGCTCGAGGGAGCCAGTGGGCTCGTCGGTTTCCGGGGGAGAGAACAACGTGAAAGCACTGCGTGGATCGAATACCTGGTATTCAGGAGGGCCAGACGCCCCCGAACCCTCAATTCCGTCTGCCATGATGACACCAATAATTCAATTGGGATGTAGACTGTGTTTCGCAAATGGGAGGATATTCCCGGCTTTTTTTAATAGAAAAATCAAAAGAAAGGACCACACCACAGTTTATATGCAGGAATTTATGTGATCAATTCATGATTTAAATGTAAGATGAAGAAGTTTGTGTTGTGCGTGTTTGTCCGTGGCCTCGTGTTGCAGCAGAATGGACGGGAGTACGCTTTACTGCTGGTGCTTCCATTGATCAGCAGTTTTTTTCCGGCTCACTTCATTACAGTATCCAGATGAATTTTTGAACTCATGGCATGTAAATGAATTGGAAAGTTTGTGTTTGGGGGATGAGACAAGGTTGAAGGGGACGAGAAAAAGTGTAAAACAGAGAGGAAAGGATAATCAACAATTGAGAACAAAAGATGGACTCTTGTAAGAACTATCTTGCATTCCTTTAGTCGATGACAAAGGTTACTCTCCGAAATTACTCCTTCTAGTGTGGTGCACAAGGTACGTACTCTTAAACAACATACAAATAATAGTATCCCATGCAACACCCCGTACCTTTGCCGGTACATAGCCAAACCAATAATCAAAACTCATCAACCCAAGAGGCACATCAATCAACAACCTCCCCAACTCTCCCTACAAAGCCTTCCAACCCAGCAACTCCCTTCTCTCCCCTCTCGCTTCCGGAATACAGTCCATGACCACCCCCTGGCATGACCAGAACCTGACTACCCAACTCTATCCATTCCCTAGATGTCAACAATTCAAAACTGACATCTGTAATGCCATCAGTGCCAAAAACAAATGGCTCATCTTTTGAATTCCCGTTGGAATCAGCTACATCACAGCCATCCAGTAGTCCCAGCCCAAAAACGTCATCTGCGTCTTCTGCTCCCATGTCTCTGGCAGGAAGATGTGGGGTTAATTTGAGGACCCGAGCTGAGGCGCGGACACTGGCTATGTATATTACCACAACTGTACCTGGAGTGATGGAATTAATGTCACCATCATCAAAGGAGGCAGTGAAGCCACTAGCAGCTTGAAGAGAGTGATGAGTTTGAATCATATGTTTACTGGGTATCGCCATGACCATCCCTTTGCGGATTCGAGGAGCAGTTTGAGAAGAACGTTCCATAGGACTATTTGAGTCTTCTTGAGTCGGTAAGTCGAGAACGATGCCGATGGTTCCGACTTGACCAGCTTCGATTGTGTGCACTGGAAGGCGAAGATTGCGAATACTGACTATATGTGCATTGTGCCATTCGCCTTTGGTAACCGAGGCAGATGGCGTGTTTCGTAAAGCTATCCTAGAAAGTTCGGTTGCTGAGGGATGCGTGAGTGAGGTACCTAGACTGGTGGGCGAAGAACGGGGACCAGTCTGGGGGGAGTCATCATCGTCAGAATCTGCTGGGAAAGGGCCTACGACAACACTATCTCCAATTGATAGCCTACCAAATCTAAGATGACCGGCAACTACAGTTCCCGCATCAATACCATTACTATTACAGACCAAAGCATCATAGGAAGCTGGTACCCCAAATACATCTTCAATGTGGAATAGAGATGAGGGTTGCTCTGGATTGAGTGCCATACCAATATAATCGTGCGGGGTGGGTGGTGTAGGTATTGGCAAAGCTTGGAGAAGAGCATGGAGCTGACGAATACCGGTTCCCTTGACCGCACTTGTAAGAATGATAGGAACAATGGACCTGAGATCTGACATTGCCATCGTGTTGATGACTTTTCTAACAGTGTTAGTATCTTCAGGTAGTATACTAGTTAGATCAGCATCAATGACATTTTTAGAATTATCTGGCGGAAGAATCGAAGGAGTCCTCCCTGTTGCTTTGATAGCAGATAGAAGTTTCGACAGTGTCTCGCTTAGACGAGGTCTTGAAGCCAGATCAAGCTTGGTGATCACAATAGCCAAAGGTTTATCCAGTTTCAAACAAAGTTCAAGATGTGCTTTTGCAAGATCAGTTCCTGCTCCAACAGTGCCAAGAAGCTCTGTTGTTGAAGTACTTCTGGTACCGCTCGAACCAGTGTCATCTGCTGCGACACATAGAACAGTCCAATGGGGAGCCCAACCAACCAAGCCTCGAACTGTTGTCCTGCGATACCTTGGATGACCAGCAGAGTCAGAAACAAATAGAAGCCGGCCATCTTCTGCTGTGGCATGTATATCTGTCCATGACGTTACATTGCCAGAAGCATAATTGATGACCTGTGAGTCTTTATAACCAATCAACTCCTGTGCCACAGAACTTGTAATCCCTGTAGCAATTTCGTGACGATGTTTCAATAGACTGAGTCTGCTTTTACCTCTACCATTATCAAGCGTTGTGGTAGACAAAGTACCTAGAAGACTTGATTTTCCAGATGTAGTGGGACCAGTAAGGGTAATACGCAGCTGTTCAGTTGTATCCTCATGTTGAAGAGCGGGGGCTTCAGTAACCTCATTAATCGTAGGCTGTGGAGTATGTTGACGAATGACAGGAGCTTCGTCATAGCTTATTGACTGTGCTCGTTTCGAACTGAGATCTGGAGTTATGAGGGCTTCAGCGACCCACAATTTCTCTCGGTGCCGGAAATTTGTTGATATCGCTTGGTCTCCAGGGACCAACCATGGTTTTTGTTTCTTGAGTCGCTGCGAAATTTGAGACTTTGGGGCTCATCTGTCTCTTGCCATTCACATTCCCCAACAACTACCTTTCGAACAATCTCAACATTACATCCAAGACTAGCTGCCATAGCCCGTAGGTTTGTCAAACTCTCGTCTAATTCATCGCTCGTCAGACCGACAAATGTACCATCATCGGAAACACCTATTTCATACAGTGCTCCACGGCTTTCCTCAAGCCCAGCTAACAGCTTCCCGGGTCTTGAAGGGGCATCTAAGCTCGTTGCGCTGCCAGGCAATCTGTTGGATATCAAAATCAGCGCAACTTCACAATTAGATATATTTCATTGGATGTCTCAAATTTGATTATTTTAATCTGAGATTGGGCCACATCGGCCTAACACACAATCACCGCTATGGGGTAATGCACTCACTTCGGTAATACAAGATCACTTGTAGATGATGCATGATACGGAGACGACTGCTGTAGGCGCCACAGCAATTGAGTTGTGAGCTGCTCTAAACGTTTCTGTTTACTCTGATTGGATGGTGCCAATATGGGGCTCGCTTTCTCCTGATTAAGGGGTTGCTGTTTGTGCTGTTGAGAGCCAGATATTATCGAGCCAGTGCTTGAAGTGCTATATGTCCTCCTCGGTCGTAACAAAAGATGTAGTTTGTATTCTGTGGGACCTTCCTGTGGTTCTGCCTCCAGTTTTGTGACTCCATAGTCCGAAATGTGAGTCGAACCAGGGGAGCTATCGAGAGATTTCGGATATGGCTGAGGTGAAGGTGGTTTAGGAGAATTGGTAGGAGTCAACAACCATGGTGATTCTACCCTTGGGGGTTCGGGTTCATATGTAAAAATGGATGCCATTTTCTGATATCAATTCTGGTCGTTGCCACTGCTCGATTGTCTAGCACTCCGCTCAATATCCAAATGTCAATGTTAAAGGAATTATTGCCACCACTCCGAGTTGTCCAATTCTCACTCAATAGTCCGTAGCTTCTGCAAAGACTGCCGTCGCCGTATTGATATTTTCCCAATAGCCAAGGAAGACTGTATAGTTATGTGGTGTTTGTGTATTCGAAAAGGGCGTAATAATCGTAAAACCATTTTGATGTTTGTGTGAATAGATAGCTGGTTTGCTGGATAGCTCCAGGAACTAGGGATTAAATAAAAGTTGGTTGGAAAAAGGTCTCGAACTGAAAGAACAGTTATGCGGATGGGTTAGAAGTCATCTTGATGTAACTTCTCTTTGTGTGGTATAGTAAATTGTTTGTGTCAACGTAGGATAATGTAGGGTAGAGGAAGGGAATCCGAATATTAAATAATTGTACCTAGGTATTATCAGATAACAGTCATAATCTATCAGTCACACACCGTTTGGTCATTGGTTTTTGGTTTTTGGCCTGGGGGAAATCCATTTAGTTTCACATCCAATTATTGGCTCTCACATCATTCCAATCATCCTCACTTGTTATAGATCTTAATTATAGCTAAGGTTGGGTTAGCAAACTGTACTTACCAGGTTCATTACCTTAATTGTGTGGCTAATGGGGCTCGGAGGTTCCACATAGGCTAAGCCCCACCAATCTTCAGGCATCGTGTTCACGGATTAACACCCTGAAACTCTTTTGCATCTTCGACCCATATTCTCAAGACAACCCTTTGTTACAACTTCACAAACATTTAAGAATAAACACAGATCCAGTTTAATTAAATATTTCAACTCCTTTCTTTTTGTTTGCCAAATACAATAGACTTCATCTTCCAATTCTCATCGTTCCCTATCTACTTTCCTGTTACATCTACCTTACCATCAAATAATTGTCATCTCATTTGAATCCTCACAATGGGTCTATTTTCACGAAAAGACAAGAACGCCTCTCCTGCTCCGGCAGCGAACCCTTACGCCACCCCACAACCTCAAGCCGACCCTTACGCACAAGATAACAACAAGTTTGCGAACATGCCCTCTCAACCCACTCAATCTCCATACCAATCAGCCAGACAACAATACACTGCTCCAGGGGCTGCAGGTGCCCCTAATGGTGGTTTGCCAGGTGGTCCTCGGGGTGGAATGGGTGGCCCTAGTCCTCGAGCTCCAGCTCCAAATGGTGGTGGATATGGGTCTGAGAAATTCGGAAATGGTGGTGGATATGGCGCAAACAGATACGATGGTCCTGCCGCCAACTCAGGATCAAAATATGGTCCATCTGGTTATGGTGGTTTAGGACGAACCAACAGTAACGATACAACTACGACAGAAGACAACAAGAATGAATTGTTTGGTGGCGCAAAGGATAGATATGCACAAAAGGCAGCTACTGGTTCTGAGCGACCACCTCCGCCATATGGTGCTCAATCAGATGCTGGCCCATCAACTGGAGGTGGATATGGTGCATATGGAGAAGAAAGACAACTTACTGCCGAAGAAGAGGAAGAAGAAGATGTTCAAGCGACAAAGGCTCAAATTAGGGCCATGAAGCAAGAGGATGTTTCATCTACTCGAAACGCATTGAGAATCGCGGCCCAAGCTGAAGAAACTGGCCGTGCTACCTTGGCTCGTCTAGGTGCACAAGGAGAACGTATCCACAATACCGAGAAGAACTTGGATCTTGCTGCCAATCATAACCGAATTGCGGAGGAGAAAGCAAAAGAATTGAAGACTCTTAACAAGAGTATGTTCGCCGTCCATGTTTCCAACCCTTTCACAGCAAAGTCAAGAAAGGCTCAACGAGATGATGATATTATCAACAAACATAGATCAGAACGTGATCAGCGTGAGGAAACCAGAAATGCAGCTTTCGCATCTTCTCAGAGAATGGAGGCAAACTTCAGAGATCTTCAGCCAGGAGATGTGGGATACCGAGCAACAGCAACCAAGGCCAGTCTTGCTGAGAGGTCTAAATATCAATTCGAAGCAGACTCTGAGGATGATGAAATGGAGAATGAGATCGACTCCAACTTGGATGCTCTTGGTCATGCTGCTGGAAGATTGAACTTACTAGCGAAGGCTACTGGTCGTGAAGTCGATGACCAGAACAGACACATTGAAAGAATTATTGGCAAGGTATGTTATTGTTCATTTCTATTTGTCTAATATGATTGCTAACTATATCTTAGAGCGACCGTGTCGACGATCAAATCGCTATGAACAGAGCCAGATTGGACCGTATCCATTAAATTCCCTTTTCGCCCATATAGACTTGTTAATAGCGCAATGGTTCAAATCCACCATAACCTTTCCTTACCTTGGTACACACGTCATATTGCTAGTAGTTTCCGTCACACGATCCTACCCGTAATGATATATCTCTCGAAAGAAAAGAAAAAAAAAAGCATCTGAATACCCCAAATCTATTCCGCATCATGGACGAATACTCCGCAAATGTTCAGCCATGCATACCTAGCTAGTGATATTTCCGGGTGGAAACATATCATATCATACCATATCATATTACAATACAGGAGTTTCGGTTGCAAACATGGGTCTCGCTAGATCTTTGAGGGGTGGGATACCTAGTTTGTTTGTTTGCTTGTTTGTTTGCTACGTTGTTGATATGTATAGACGTCGAATTTTCAAACTAAATTTTTTTATACTATTGATACGTACATGCTTCTTTGATGTATTTTTGTGTCCTTTGTGTTGTGAGAGAGAGAGTTGAGTGGATTTTTTCATTTTATGTGATTGATGTAATCTTACATTTATGCCTATACTAATGAATGTTGAGAAAACATGTCTAGGGACTTGAGTCAGAGGAAGGAGAGCGAGGGATGGTAGAGAAGAAAGAAGAGAGAAGAGAGTGGAATCCGCTTGTTGATTTGAGTTCGGATAGTGTTTTGGTTGGTTGGTAGGTAGGTAGGTCGGTGTCTATTCTTTCGATGGCTGTATTGAAATTCTGACATGAGTGTTCCGGTTTGTCTATCTTCATCTTAATATAGAGGGAGGTGTGTATGTGTGTGTGTGTAAAAGAGATAGATAGATATAAGCGATACAATCCAATCCACACGTAAAATCGAAACCCCAATCTGGGATTCTCTGGCTTAGATGTATACTTTCGTGTGGTGTATGTACGATGTACTGTGTAGTGTGGATAGCATTGTAAGTTTAGCATCAGAGAGAGATATGTAAGGAACGGAAGAGTGCGGTTTGGGGATGGAGATATAGTTCTGGTATGTGAATATGTGAATGTATGTAAAACTATACTTTATTTTATTTACATCTATCTATCTATCTATCTATATCCCTTCACATCTGTAGATACAAAACCATCATCGAGTATCCAAAAGCGTGTTTATCGAATAGAGAGTAGAGGGACCTCAGTGAGATTCGTAGATGCTGTAAAGAGAATGAATGAGTAGGTATACACTTTCACAATCATCAATACGTATCCTCATCCAACACAGAGATGAATAAAGTACCAGGCTGGGAGCATGCAGGTAGGGAGGTAGGTAGGTAATGGGAAATTCGGAGATTTGCTTGTTCTATATCTCGCCTCTCTTGATATGTATTTGGCAAATAAAAATAAAAGGAGAGAGAGGGAGGGGAATAACAACGGATAAACAGACATACACATTTCAAACAACGAAAGAAAGACAAAAAGAAGGTCTCCAAAACGGGAATGCTCTCGGAGGATCTGAATGGCAAAAGAGCGGAAAATTAAAAACATACAACAGTGGGGATTCGCTGGTGGTCACCCACCCAACTACTAATCCACCGATCTGAAGCTTGTGTATGGCAGAGCGGACGGGATGCCCAATTCTCTTCAGTCTATGGTCGTATGTGGCAGAGTAGTGGTTGTGAGAACTTGTATACTCTTGTGTAAATGCAACGTAGATCAAAAGTTGAAGATTCGCTGGTAGTGTGATTGCCTTGGTGCCCAACTACTCCTTCTCCCAAGGTGAAGCTTGTCTCCTGGTAGTGTGAACTAATTGTCCTTATATTCCTGAGTCTATATTCGTATGTGGGAGGAAGTAGCTGATCTGAAGATATAAATTGTAGATTTTGGTGAAGGTTTGTATATTGGATTTCTGTGTAACGACCCCAGAACTTGAGAAGATGACCATATCTGATTGGCATCGAAGAGATAGGGAACACGTAGCTACACAAGTATAGACATCATCGCTGTAGTCATAAAACACAAAAGATACCTAGGTAGGTAATGGAACAAAGAAAGTATATGAGATGAGAATTGAGGATGAGAGATAGTGACTCGAAGTTCTAATCCACTCGGTTATCGAACATCCCAATTTACTAGGACAGGACAAGTACATCGTCTAATTGTAATGGATAGAGAGTATCTCAAGGGGACCTTGTCTGTTTGATGAATCCCGTACGGCTAGCATTTCGCTAAATACTTATCATAGAATTGGTAGTGTGGAACGACGAAAATTACTAGTTCTGATGGTCGTCGCCAGGAAAGATAGTGTGTTCTAGATATTTGCCCAAGGCAGGGGCACCCATATGAATCGGTTGTGATCACGAGGATCTGAAATCCTTCCGAAAAATGTGAATTGGTAATCGTCCGGTGGAGTCGGCGAAGATGATGTAGGTAATATTCGTATTGTAAGAATCCTTATTGTTGAACCATGGATTATTTTCTGACCAAAATCATGTGAGCCAAGAAAGAGGGGTTATGGCGAAGTTGCTTGAAATGTGGATGGCCGGATACCGCTCTACACTCAATAGTGTGAGTACCTACTGTAGATTTGCAAATATCGGGGACCTTGAGTATCATTGAACCTTAAAATGGATCATGTATGATGGGTGCAAGCGAAATAATGCAATGCAATGTGCCCGACGGATTTGTTGCAGTTGCTGTTTGATTTGTACGCCATTGTCGATAGGAGCTGAATGGTAGAAAAAAGGCTCGCTCTACTTACTGTACTCGTACATAACAACCTTGGACTGGTATACGAACTTGATTGGCAGACATATGGGGAAGTCTTATAGGTGCTATATGCATTGTGCGGCGGTGGAATTCACAAAATGGGATGTTGCATTTTGCGTCTCGCATTTAGGTGCTGATACTGGTGGCGATATTACCTAGTATACAAACCCAACACTTATTATTGAGGGGAATTGACATGAACCTGAGCTCTTGCGTATGCTAATATTGAATACATCGGTTGATCCCTTCTTGATGACCAGCAAGCTCGAAGTTTGAGGGCTTACCAAATTTGTATGAGAGGATGCATATTTTCGCAACGATCCGATTGTGGAGGAGTACAAGAGTTCTGATAGTCCAGGTTCCTTAGGATGTTGTTGATAATTGTGGATGTATGTAGATAGTCATGTATGCAATATCCATGTTCCCCACCAAGCCAAAGGATTGCAACAGCGAGCTTGGACTGCTGTTCGTACAGTTGTTAAGTAGATGCAATCATTTAGATCATACTTACCGAACGAACAAGTGCAAAAAATGGCGCAGTGCGCGCTGCTGTCGCCCAGACACCTTGAGCCGAGTATGAAAAAGGAAAAAAAAAGGTGGATGACATAAAGCTTGGAAGTTATGTGAGACCTTTCCCTTTATTACCTCGGACCTGAGAGGAACGAGAGTTTACCACTGTTTTGTTTGGGGGATTATTTGGCGAAAGCGGGTGAAAGTATTCGATGTCACTTTACGTATCTGAAAAGTTGTACCATCGCCCGATTACTTTGTGGAGACAAATCAACTTCAATACTAGAAGAATGAGCGGTGGATTGGATAAAGTATAATGAGGATAAAGTGCCAGGGCCGATTTTGATGATCTCACGAAATTTGATATCGTGACCATCCTTCACAGACATAAATGGCACGGCTATAGTGCCCTTTCCACCACTTCACCGCTGTTCTCTCTCATGTTTTCCGCTTTGAGAGAACGTTGCATGCGTTTGTCGGAGGGATTAAAGGGAACAGAAACCTTCCTGTTCCTCGATAGTCAGAACGCATATGACCAGTTTTTTTCCGGATAGATGAGAGGGGATTTTGAAAAGAGGCTCTGCTTGGACAGAGAAATAAGTATTGTGGTGCTTCAGTGTATACACCTACTAGTCTTTCGAGTACAATCATAGGTACCCAGTAGATATCTAGACAACGGCGAGTATGAGAAGATATCCACAAGTTAATCAACGGTCTTTGTAATTCGAAAACTTGGCTTTAGCCCGGAAAGCTCTTGAGCCTTGGAGTGTTCCTAAGACCACTTGATTTGCAGTGCTAGTGATTTGATTTACGTTGGGCAATTATTCGGATCACCGAGCACCTGCAAGTGAGTGAGCGAGTGACGTTGTTGTACTGTCATTTGGATTGACCGAGTTTTTCTGGGGGGAAAGATCTAGCTTTCATTAGTGAGCAATGAATGGTAAGATCTTGACTGGAAACAAATGCTTATGCTTTTGCTTCACTCCCACAAAACTCGCAGTCTCTTTTCAAATTGTTCATTATTAGTATCTGTATACCTACCTACCTACCACCTACCCATTGAATATCACGCTCAAGATAGTGGTGGGGTGGGGTCTGTTATCAACAAATGATTTTAGTCCAGATCATCCTCCAGGGTCGGATGGATGCCGGACGGAGAAAATAGATAACAGATGGATGATAGATATGTAAAGAGGCAGGTATTGAATGAGAAGTTTGAGTCGATAAGTACGGATAGTTATGTAGCTATATAATGTTACATAGTGATAATTAGAGAACACAAGTAGATACCTTCAAGAGAGAGATTTATATATCAGTTGACTCTGATGTCTACTTATCGTTATCGATAAAGCTACCTAGGTGTTCAAGTATCCAACTAGAAGAGAGTGCTAGACTGCTAGACTGCTAGACTGCTAGACTGCTAGTCTGCTAGTCTGCTAGTCTCCTAGTGTAGATCCATCAGCAATACCTTGTTCTGAATATCTACTCTCACTCCACATGTGTCTAGGTAGTATCTATTATCTATTATCTATCATCTATCATCTATCGCCCAATTTTTGACCTTGAATATTACTTGAACAAACATGGCCGTGAAAGACTACACCATGGCCGTGAAAGACGACAAGGATATTTGCCTACATTCAGATCAGATGTGAGACATGCTTCTGTGTACTTGGAAATCCATGAGTCGTGAAGTGTTTGCGAGGTATCTGTGAAGTATCCAGGATCTAGCTTCTAGCTTATGCATAGCAGGTCTCTCATGTCTACCTACCGACCTTATCAGGATTCAATGAAATCCATCCATCTACCTACACCTATACTATCATGCTACATAGTACGTACTCTACTAATATACATCGTTCATAAAGGTTTCATACAACGATCAGTGGCAAGCTCATCTACCTAGGTGTTCATTCTTTCTCCTTTCATATTCCGATTTCCAGATCCATCTGCAAATCTTCGTTTCGTGGACTTTCATTCAAGTCCCACACAATAACTCCTGCATAACAGCATCTTTATTCCTCTTGGGAAGGTTCAATCGTTACTTGTTCATTTTGGAGAAACCCTACTCTCATTGTCTCCTTTACCCTTTCAACTGCCTTTGCCTTGCATTAAGAACCTTGAAAAGAAAGTTATCTTGATGACAATGATTAATTAGCCAAGGCAAGACATATATCGTACATAATCCAAGGCCACCCCTCCCAGCTACATATTTGTACTAACTCCAATTCTCGGCTTCAAAAAGTCAATGCTAGATAATTACAACTAACACCCGAGTTAGTTGCGACCAGACTCAGTCAGCTCCGCATCAAACCCCAATCCCAAAAGCCCCGCCTGATTCCTACTTGCACTGCAGTTCTTCTTTCATTTGATATTATTGTTCATCTTTCCACCATATTTTACAATTACAATTAATGTTAACTGAGTGAATCCATCTCAGAACCTTTCGCCCTTCCACCGAGCATCAACCTCTTAACCCTCCATTGTGCAAGTCCTTTTCCAACAGTCAACAACAGTACTCTTTGCACCCTTGCTTTTAACGTGTTGTTTGTGCTGCTTCGAAACTACAACGTAACACGATACTGTCAAGTCAAATGAATATCTAAGGAATATTTACGACACCCGAAAAAGAATATTCGGAGTCATATACCATACCTAATCAACCGTCTTCTACAAAGCGTCGTCATAGATTTGGAGGTTGTCCTTCGAATTCCGATCCCAGGTCAGTGCGGGGTCGATAAGATAAATGGATAATAATATGGAGGATGACGATGTTGATATGCCATATGCGCCGCCTCTGCAAAATGCGAATACCTCTCGCTGTCCAAATAACGAAGCTTCGCGGAATGGTACGCAACCGCCCAGTACCCGGTATCCACCGCTCATGAATCCTTGGGCAGGCTACCAGGCAGGCTACAATACGGCCTCTACCATGTATGGCACTTCAAATTATCCCTCAAGCCCGTATGGTAGTGCAAGTTCGAACTATGCCAGTCCAAGTTATGCCGCCCATTGGTCTCAAAATTCGCGTGCTCAGGGAATTCCATATCACGATTTTACAGACTTTCAACATCATAATTCAGAGCCACCTGTTAGCAGATCCTTCCCTACATTACCTCCTATGTCAGGCCCTCCCGAGTACAACTCTTGGACGGGACCTTGGCCTCATAATTCTCGAGCTATGCCAATGTTCGCCAATGAAAATTCTATAGCGGACAACAATAATACCCCCAAAGATTGGGGAACGATGGCGTTCCAGGCGCTTCACTGGAACAAGGTAATCCCCAACTTCAACTACCCCATTTCTCTATTGAGAGATCTTTTTTTCTGTCAACGTGGAATCAAAGCTTCTTGGAGAGTTGTAAGATCACTGAGAAGCTGACAACCTTAAAACAGTCCAACAACGAAGGCGGGAGCGGGAACGTGAGTTACGACATCGATATGCCCCCAAGGTACTAATTCGGAAGCCTGTGAGTACACTCACTTCTATATTGGAGCAGCCAGTGAACCCTATTCAATCTCCTTTCAAATAACTCCTGACATTCTCTCTTCATGTTTACATTTTTCTGCTTTGATACCAACATAAAAGAGAAAGACAACCGTCCACTAACGAAGTTTTTTTATATAGTTGGGCCTGCGTCTTCACACGTTCCTACTTCTACCGGCAGCTCTGAATGGGATCGATCAAGTGCTAGATCGGGACGTCGTTTGGCTGATGTTCAACGTAGAGCAGCGTTGGGCCGTGTTAGTCGTCCCGGTAGAGATTCGGATACAGACGAAGAAGAATGGGGAGAAAGCGACGAAGATGATGATGTCATGGGAGGATTCGCAACTGCTCAAATGCAGTTGTTAGACAACACCACCTTTGCTTCTGTTTTACGCAGTCGTGGCGTTAGCTTGAGTCGTGCTCTTGATCTGGGGGTTGATGGCAAAGGAACGCCGTCCAAAAAGTTTTTGTCTTCACTCCAGAAAATGAATGTTGATGCTCTGACGCAAGAAGAACGCAGTAAGTCTTGAACAGCGGTTTATTGCAGCTCTTCTGACCATACCCAGGTTGTTCGATTTGCTACGAAGAAATCGGCGTGGCGAATCCCGAAGGCGTGATTGAACAGCCGTTACGTATGCCCAAGTGTAAACATATATTTGGAGATGTCTGTCTCAAGACATGGTTCAAGGAAAACGACAGCTGTCCGTACTGCAGGGACAAAGTTCCCACACAATCCACAAGGAAGGTGATTGAGCAGCTGGTACGGCAGCAAATGCGATATCGCCATAACACAACTGCCCGTTCCGCTGAAGCCGGCCTTATCAATTCAGGGTATGTCCCGAACTATCACTCTCTGAAAAAAGGCTGACATGTAGGAAGCGCACTTGATCCACAGGACTATCACACACCAGTCTGGTCAGCTGCCGATACTGTGGAAAGCCGACGTCGCGTTGCCCGAGGAAGAATGGCCGGATTTGGGACAGCACCAGCACCTCCAGGAAGACGTCCCAGTTTGATGAGTCCTAACAGACTCTACACTCCCACTTCACAGCTGCAAAATGAAGTCAATCCCTTTCAAGCACATTCACGGCATAACTCGAACTCGGAAGGAGTCTCACCCGGAACAATGGGCGCATCAATCACGAATAATGGACACCGGCAGCCCGCACCGCTCACAACTAACTCGTTGGGACACTCGGCAAATTCGACGGGTTACATGTTTCCAACAAACTTGTCCCCGGGATCTTCTGCAGTGTCAAATACTTTTATGCCCCCACCCGCACCCTCTTATTCCCAACACAGACCGAGCGGGTTCGGATCTATGGGAACTCCGGCATTTGATTCAACCGAAAGCGTGAATCCCGGCCAACATCACAATTACCAATCTCCAGTTTACCAACAAGAAGATTCTGTTGCCTTTCAAAACCAGCAGCTGGCTCGTGGTTTTGGATTTCAAACCCAACAACAAGCTCAGCAGTATCAGCGGAATCACCAAACTGAGCAACAACTTCAACAGCACCAGCAAACTCGGCAACGGGAACATGAGCAGCAGAGACAGAGAGGAGGTAGAGATGCTGAGCTTTATCCCGCTCCGAATGGGGACATGGGAGACTTTTGAAGCACACATCGGCCAGAATCAAAAATCTATGGATAAATTTCAAAATTGCAAGTATCACGTACCCTCTCTTGAACTCTTTCCGTCGGCTTTGCTTTTCCATCTTTTCAAACACTCATGCACACATAAGACTCATTTGGGCTATTTGGACCTGGCAGGCAAGGCGTACTGGCGTGGATAGGAGTCTCAGGTTCGTATACCAATTTTGAATGGGGAAACTACTTGTGTGTTAGCGGCTCTAAGAATCCTCTTTCCAATCTCCTGAAGAATTGGTTGAGATGGTAGCAATGGTGATGATGGCGGTGGGTGTTGGCATCGATCATCATCTTCCTGGTCAGCCCAGCGTTAAATAAACATACATAATTAGCGAATAGAAAACATTTGGATAAAAAATTAGTGGTTGTGCTCTGCATATCAACCAAGAAAATGTGTGAATGGCCGCTTTGACTTTCAAAATTTTCAATATGCACATCAGAACTAAGAGACATAGGAAAATTATCAAGAACTCTGATTTATTCACATATTTTGACATTGGTTAGTTCGAGTGATTGAGTAACTATTGTTTTAGAGCATTTCTTGATGGGTCTAGTTGAATTTAATTTCACTACCTATCAGATTTATCTCTGTCTTTTGGGATGATGTCGTCCCATCATGCAATGCAAGGCTGATGATTATACAGTGCCGACAAGGCTGATTAGCTTCGTCGATCATAACCTTTGAAGAAAAGCGGTAGGATTTGGCAGAAAAAAGTTCCCGATGCTTTCGCTGAACATTGTAAAATAATCTTTTCCTTTATTGATATAAAAGAGAGCTTCTCACCTCTTCACTATTATATTTATTTTACTCTATAATTTTAGATCTTTTTCTCTTAATAAGCGTATTGAATTCTTGTCCTATCATTCTTACGATAATAGAAAATTCGAATTATTTATACAAAAAAGTGTTCTTTAAGACGTCAGGTTTAGAGAGCTGGAGGATTCCTAACAATTGCCGTCATGCCCGAGAAAGTTTTTCTCAAATTCGGCGACGATGCTGATGAGACTCCTAAGGTTGTGAAAAATGAGGGGGCTCCTGATACGAAATCTATGAATCAGAAACAGGCGCAATCAAAATCAAAATCGAAGTCGCAATCGCAATCGCAATCACATTCGGCGAAATCCACAGGCACGAAACGTTTAAGAGATGGAAGCCCAAAATCAGATTCGAAGCGGAAGAAACTGGCGGTGGTGGAGGACAAGGCGACAAATGCAAACGGTGCGAAGTTGACAAAATTAGAGCATGCGGATGACTTGAAGGCCGGCAGGAAAGAGCAGGTAGAAGAAGCTGAAGTTCCTAATGAGGCGAAACAACCAATCAACGGCACCAGTAAAGTCAAATCCTTCGGGGAGGAGAAAGATCGACAGAGGGGACAAAACCCGAGGTCTGGCAGTGAGAATGTCAAGAAAGCGGCCCCAGACAGGCATCTACAAAAGACAGCTAGGGAACTCGAGCCGTTTCGAAAATCACTTCCGGTATACAAGAAACTGGTTGATCTTAAAACTGCTTTGCGTACCAATGACGTCCTTCTCTTAACTGCAGAGACTGGTTCCGGAAAAAGTACTCAACTGCCTCAGTTTATGCATGATGAGCCTTGGTGCAAGAAGCAGAAGGTAAAAGTCAAGAATGCGACGGGTCAAGAAGAGGAAATTTCAGTCGGCGGTGTCATTGCTATTACTCAACCTCGTCGTGTTGCTGCTATTACTTTAGCCCGTCGTGTTGCTGCTGAGATGGGATCTGCCCTTGGATACCAACGTACAAACACTCCTGGAAAGGTCGGTTATTCCGTTCGTTTCGATACCAATACACCCATTGGAATGAAGATCAAATTTGTTACCGAAGGTACCTTGCTTCAAGAAATGGTCCATGATCCAAATCTCCGAAAATATAGTGCTGTCATTATTGATGAAATTCACGAGAGAGGAGTTGATGTTGATCTTATTGCTGGGTTTCTCCGACAGATAGTTCATGGGGATAAACAAGGTCGTGGTGGCATTCCATTGAAAGTCGTCATCATGAGTGCAACTCTTGATTTAGGCGGATACGAAGCTTTCTTTGCAAACCCTGACTCGAATCCTAGTTATCAACCGGGAAATAACTATGGCTCAATATTTGCACCACATCTTGTGAACAACGAGAAGGTCATTGAGGCTGCCAAACCAATGCTGGCTGTAAAGTCTGGAAAGGTAGAGGATGTGGAAATAAAAGAGACAGAAAGCTCCGAAAAAGTAGACACTGGCGTTGCCATTGAGGAAGTCAAAGGTAGGAAATTCAAAGTTGACCTATACTATGACAAACCGGCCGATCCCAGTAATTACCAGGAGACTATGTTCAAGAGGATTGCAAGTATACATGTTACAGAACCTCTTCCTGGAGATATTCTAGTCTTTCTAGTCGGTCAAGAAGAGATTGAATATATGCAAACGAGACTTGAGGCTCTCGGCGAGTCTCTAAGCAAAGAAGTGCCAAGAATCAAGGTTATACCGCTGTATGGTGCTCTTCCACCAGATGCTCAACAGTTAGCTTTCGATCCAGTCAAGGAGCCCAGGACGAGGAAAATCGTTCTGGCTACTAACATTGCGGAAACTTCCGTAACAGTTCCCGGTGTGCGATATGTAGTTGACAGTGGTAAAGCCAAGGTTAAGAAGTACCGCACAAAGCTGGGTATGGAATCTTTGCTCGTCGTGCCGATCTCTAAACAGTCCGCCCTTCAAAGAATGGGTCGTGCTGGTCGTGAAGCAGCTGGTAAATGTTGGAGAGCATATGGTAAAGATGAATATGAATCTTGGCTTCAAGACGAAATTCCTGAAATTCTTCGCTGCGATGTGCTCGAGGCAGTTCTTAAGATGAAAGCTCGTGGAGTGCAAGATGTTATCAACTTTCCTCTCATGGATGCACCTGATGTGGAAGCTATGAAGCATGCCATCTTCCAACTTAACGCTATGGGAGCTCTGGATGACGAAGGTAACTTAACCACAGATGGTAAAAAGATGGCCAGCTTCCCTCTTCCTGCCGCCTATGGCCGTGCACTCATCGCCTCCTCATCTCCAGAGTACAATTGCGTCCTCGACGCCATCGACGTTATCTCCCTCCTAACTGCCGATTCTGAAGTTTTCATCCAACCCAAATCTCAAGAACAAGAAGAGGAAGTCGATGCCAATCGCGCCGATATCATCCGTCGTGAAGGCGATCTTCTCACGTATCTAACAACCATGCAACGCTACGCCTCCGAAAATACAAATCGATTCCAATGGTGCAAATCCCGCAACATCAGCGCGCGGGCAATGAAATCCGCAATGCTGAATCGCAAACAATTGCGTCAATTAAGCGTCACTCATGGTCTCATTGACGCACTTCCCCTCCTGATCCTCAGCCCTTCGAACCCTCTACCCCGAAAGAGCCGAATGTTTGATTAAAGCATTTCTGAGGTCGTTTGGGGATAGAACGGCAACGTTAGCCCCAGACGGAAGTTACGTGACGACAAAGGGGAAAAATGCCGTGGTTATTCATCCGCAGAGTGTGCTTTGGGGAAGAAAAATCGAGGCGATTATGTTCTTGGAAAATGTGTTCAGTACGAGGAATTGGGCGAAGAAGGTTAGTGCTGTGCAGGCGGATTGGGTGTTGGAGGCGTTAGGGGGGTGGATGTGAGTGGGAATTACGCATAGGCTTATCGTCCTCGGGAAAGAGGTATTGGACGCAGCGAGAGAGAGAGAGATGTGGATGGATATAAAGATGGATACATAGATAGATACCCCAGATATGTAAGATGTGGAACGTAGGAGATAGAGATACATGCAGTTTATAGATGGCACATGACATCACAGAGCATATAGGATTATAATATTTTACGACAATCAATTGCAAACAGATCTCGCAATTACATGCAAAACATTGATGCACGATTCCACTAAGTTCTCTAGATGCAGAAAACAAGGGTGGTACTGACTTTTCGACGTGAAATTGATTGCATTGGATATATATGATATCTCACTCAGCTAGACATAATCCTCAACGTGAGCAACACTATACATTGCATACCTCATTTCCATCTCTACACCCCCTACTTCTTCAAACGATATCGGCCCCCGACACATTCCAAAACGCCCTCTTCTACCTTTCCACCCAACCACTCTAACAACTCCTCGTTACTGTATGGAAATCCCTCTGCAATCAACATATTCAACATCATAGCAATCTGCGGGGCTCCCATCTGACTCGAGCTATTCGTCAACATGCTCTGCACAAACTGCCAATACACCTTTGCATTTTCACCCGCGATACCCTTTTCTTCCTTTCCACCCTCTCCTTCCTCATCAGCATTATCCGCACCCACAGGCGCCGAAGCAAGGGCATCAGAACGCGCACGATCCGACGCATTAAGCGTTTCGAGAACAGAGTAGACTTGCGATTTCGGCGGGGATTCCTGAAGCACGAGTTTTGCGACCCAGAATTTGAGGGCGGAGGCGATGAGCGCGGGGTCCATGTCGAGTTCGGAAGTGAGTTCTTCGATGCTTTTTTGCGCGGGGACTTCTTCCTCGTCGGGATTGAGATGCGTGGTTTTGCTGTGGAAACAGGAGATTACGGTGGCTTGCCAGGTTGTGCATTCTGCGACCACGGTGCGGTCGGCTAGTTCGAGCTCGACGGTTGTGTGGCCGAGTGCGGGAAGCCAGGTGAGTTTTCTGGAAGGTTTGAGAGAGGAGAAGGCGGTGGAGTAGTCCGATTGGAGGTTGGTGATTTGAGGAGGGAGAGTAAAGGTGGATTCTTGGAGGGGAGGCCAGAAGAGACGAGAGAGAATTTTGGTATGGAGAGTTGGATGAGTCGATGGGAGAGGCATAGCTTTCTTTTCTGCGATGCTAAGATTTTGGGCTTTGTGGATGGCTTGGTCAAGGCGAACGGAATCGAGAATGTCTTTTAGCATTACTTCACAGCTTTGGAGCGGCGCTTCCCCGAAGCGAGATTTTAGAAGTTCGAGAACTTTGATCTGAGAAATTATTAGAATTGCATGTATGAGAAGGCGAATAGAAAAAACAAATACCTCTTTTTCGAAAGCTCCGTCGTTCTTCAAAAGGGTTTCGCTGATGATGTTTTGAAACTCTCTGATAAAAACATCTTGTGAGCCGAAAACCCCAATTAATGTTCCAATGATATCAGCATTTTTGGACCTCTTGTATCCTGGTCCTGCATCTACAGGATCAGGTACCCACTCCATGTCATGCCAATCTAATTCTTCATCGTCAATTTTCTGTCCAGACTGCTCTGAATCATTATTAAGTAAATGAGCTAGCTCAATGAGTCTATCTCCACTTGATTCGACAGGATTTCCTTGCGCGTCTTCAGTGTCCGAAAGCAACCCTGCGATTATTATTCGGACCGTATCTTCTCGTGAGCATAGATATACCTGTAACGGATATGCTACACGATCTAAGAGCACTTTCGAGTGATCAAGCGAATGAAATGACCAAATCATTGAGATGTAGGTCTGTAGAATCAATAATGTGGAAGCCCCTGGATGAAGTAGCCTTTCTTTCAAAGTGGCTGCAAAAGCTTCTGTTAAGCGTAATCGTCTCTGAGGTGTGGTAATTGTTGTTCGAAGGTCGTGCAATGCTCCATTACTATTTGGCCAATTCACAACAATATCAAATAACTCGTCCGTCCTCAGTGCTGCGAGACGGCCAATGCTCATTTCCTTCCACCTTTCCATATCGCTCCAAGCTACTTCAACATTGTCGATGACTTTAAAGACCAGGACAGCGAGTTTAGAATACCGATCTCCAATCCATCCGCACAGATCTGTAACACAATTGGACGGGGATACGTGATGTGCCGTTCGTGGAAGTACGGAATTTCTTCTTTCGCCATCTTGGGGGGTCACATTTATTTCATTTGCAGACCACAGTCCCTTGCAACCTCGATTGACATATTCAGTCATAGATTGGTTCATGATTTCGGCAAAAATCACCTCAAACTTTTCTCCGGCCAGACCAACTTTGTGTAGAGACTCCACAAGGTTGAGCATTTCGTTACAAACTTTATCTGTCCTCGCATCAATAGGTGCAATACCAGATCCCCTTACGCCCTGCAATCCAAGGATAGAAGAAACATGATTTTCGAGAACAGTCCTTAATGATGTAATAAATTGATCTGTGAGAGAATTTGTTATGATAGCATGTAGATCCCGTCGGAATTTCTCCAAAACCACACGCGAGAGTCCCGGAGTAAAAAGCTCAACTTGTTTGAGGATGACTGACAAGCCATGCAAATACATACGATGAGCAAATTCTAATATCTTTACACTGCCAAAAACCGAAGGTTGGGGACCCTCTTCATCATTGCAGAGTCGCAATACCGGCAGAATTTGATGGAGAAGATGTCTACGGACTTGTTGGGTATGCCAAACAAGGAGATCATCCGTATGCAATGCAAATGGAAGGCGGTTAACGGGATCCAGAACGTCCTTTAAGGCGTCGTCAAAGGATGGATCAGATAGTATCGACAGAGGTCTCAGAGTCTCAATAGAACCCGTGTCCAATGGTACATCCGGAAGTTGAAGACGATAAGTAACAGTATGCCAAGATCTATCCCATTGGATTTGATCCCGAACTTGGGCTACAGATGAATCCCGGTTATGCCCTCTGAGCTGTTGCGAGCTCCTCGTATTTGAAGCAGGTGTTTTCGGCCCATTATTGAAGCCTTGTGATTCTCCAAATGGTTGGCTTGGTGTTGTAAAGCTACCGGTCGGCGTTGCGACTGGGGTAGGTTCTGAAATCTCGGGCTTTTTGAATACTGAATCCAAAACGCGTTTTCTTTTCGTGGCAAAAGTGGCCATCACGATTGGGAATCTATCAGACAGCAAAAGATATTTTCATCACTTCATGCATTCTGTGATTCGTTTCGTATCAATCGCTGAAGTGGAAGCTGTATAACAACAATAATACTGTTCATGGAAAGAGCATCCAAATATTGAAACCACGAACTCACGTGATCGTGCGCTTCTTGTGTTAAATTCTGGCACGCAATGAAGACGAAATAAAAATCGGATAAGTATATTTCGAATCTACTGTGCGACACAATTCTTATGACAAGGCACTTAAGTTCATTTACAATTTTCATATTTTTAAACTACTTCTGAGTACATATTATATAATAAGCTTTAGATTTGCGCCTTACCGCCTCCTTATTCGCCTAGGGTAGTACCTTCCCAGTAAATCGAGTAACAAATGAAAGCTGTTTCAAGCATTTTGGGGTAGCCTGCCTCCCAGAACTCCCTTGCCTTCCGAATCAACCCAAGGATGTCTATCTAAATTTGTAAAGAAAAACGTTAAACATTATTTCATATCGACGTGATTCTCCCTGCTGGAGTAGTTCTTGGTCTCGGCCGTAGATTAATTACAGACTCGAGTTCTCGGAGCATTTTAGTATTGGCATCCGCTCGGTCTCTCATAGACTCTCTCTTCACACGATCCTCCTTCATCTTCACAATACGTTCTTCCCTTGTCAATTTGCTGCGTTGGTGTGGTAACGCGATTGCTTCAAACACCTCTTCTGCTTCGGAACCACTCAATTCAAGGCTAGACCGAGATCTCCCCTCACCATTTAGAGCTCTCAAAGCATCAGCGGCTGTTCCCTCTTCAACGGCTGTTAGGCCTCCTAGAGATGATGCTGGCGATGTCATTCCACACATAGAAGATAGACGTTTCTCGTTCCTGTCAATGTTCACTGCCAAGGCAGCTTTCCCATCTTCCCACTCTTGCATCAATGCTTTCAAGTCGATGCCTATTGAATCGTATTGCATCATCAGATTTGAACCGAGTTCCGATACATCTTCTGTGTCGTTCAATGATTTATCAGACTCCTCGCGCAAAACATGCAATTTCGCTTGTAGTCCACGGATCCCAGATGACAGCGTGTTTAGTTTGCGTAATTGTGCCCGCGCACGTTCTCGGCCCGGAGTAAGGGGTAGCTTTGGAGTAGTTGGAACTGGGAAATCTGTAGGATATTAGATTTGAACGATATTGACAAATAGTTTCGAACTTACTCTCTTCTTCACCCAAAATACGACGAATTTTATCCTCGGCCTCAGAAGTGGCGGAGCAAAGTGTGTGTAATTCGTCAACAGCAAGGCCCCATCTGTGAAAATCCGGTTTACCGCCATGCGCATCGAATGCAAGAAGGCAACAAAGAAAAATCTTTCGAATAGTGTGGAATCTAGCAGCGAATATCTTCAATACCCTGACAGAATCTTCATCCTCGAATTCGCCTTCTGTGTAGCCTAGCATAGCCTCTGTATAATCCAAATCACTTATATCGTATACATCATAGTATTTATCCAGATCCATCTCTTCCGCAAAGGGCTTCAATAAGTTGCATGCTTGAATATACCGAGGGATAATGTTGGCAAAGGAAATTCGGAGGATCTTTCTGAGTCGTAGACATCTTCGTGTCTGACTTCGATCTTCGAGACGACTGACGGGGGGCAAGGGTGTGCTTCTATTAAGAGGTTAATTTTGCCAGTAAGTTGAATGGTGAAAGATCCTACAGTCTATATCCACGAGATACCAGTTCAACTTCTTGAACGAGTGTTAGGGCTCCTGCCGCAACAGCATCAAACTGCTGTGCTTTGTGAACAAATTGCGATGCTTCTATGATAGATTGCTGTCGAAGGTATTGGAGCCACTGCTTCCGCACATATGTATATAATACCATAGCAGAAACCGCTATGGTAATAGATAGTATTACTACACGGATCTTCCCACGTATAAAAGTTCCATTCCCGCGTGTCCAGTGTATTAACCATGTAAAAGAAAAAGCAAGTGTTGCTGTGGCTGCGGCGCCCGAGAGTGTGAAGGTTCCAATTTGCGGGGCATCAAGTGTAGGCCCTGTAACATCTCGAGATTGGCCATGGCCTGTCTGCGCAAGAAAGGAATGTGTATTGAGAAGCTGTGAAGCTACTATGACATAACGGAATCGTTCGAGGAACTTTGCATTATCGGCTCGACCAAGTCGTGAATTGACAGCTTCCTGCGATTGATTATCAGACGATAAGACTTGGATAAGACCCAGATGACGACTTACGGAACAGGTATTATGTATCGCTGCGACAGTGGTGTTGCGCGGAGGGGTAAGCTGCAGAGGCGGAGGAAGTTTATGTCGAAATTTAAGAGATACGGTTGGCTTCCCTCGTGGAGCAAATGATGGACTCGACAAATCAGAATCGGCATCCCCATCATGGCTTGATGCCCATCGTGTATCCTCTCCACCTTCTCCTATGGCAACATGTCAGTAAGTCCCCACTCATGCAGTGCAAGATATCCCCCTCCTCTTCATGCATACCTTCGAGATAGGCGGCGAGCGGAGAGTCTTCGTGTATTATAGTCTCCATGGAATGCAACTCGTTATTGATGATTGCCGTCACAGTCCATTCCGGTAGGTATCATCAAAATAAGAGTGAGCGAACGAATGGGTGAATGAATGAATGAGCGAATGGGTTGTGAATGAAAGGAGAGCTCCGATGGATGCAATTAGTGATTATAAGACAATGCAATGAACGAATGAATGGATGGACGAATGAACGAATGAACGAATGAACGAATGAACGAATGAACAAATGAACAAATGAACGGTGGAAGGATTGACCAATTGCTGTGAGTTGTAGTCTGTTGGTTTATTAATAACAAATGCTTTGTTTACTCAATATTGGGCCAAGCAGAAACAATTACTCGAGAAGAATCCTCTGTAAAGATCTGAATAACTACATTAACTATAGCCGGTCAATTGCATACATACATACCTACCTACTCTCTCCCTTGTTTAAACTTTACACAAGTCCGCGAGTCCACGACGGGAAACTGGCAAGTCCACCAATCTCTCGGGTCAAGGAACAGATGGAGTACCTTGCAACGGGAAATCTTAATATGGATCAATCACCGATTTACCGACATTCACGACCTTTCTAAGCCACTCAAACCCATTCAAAGCCACTGCTCCAACCCCTTGATATAGAGTTTTCCCCACTACTCCCCCGTCTTCCTCATCTCAAAACAATTCAAAACATTCCTACTTTCGTCCGAATAGTCCACAAGCTATGGTCTTTCGAGGGGTTTTCTTCCGATCTTGCTCAATTTTGAGTTGAACCATATATATAATTGTTTCAAGTTATCGCCATATTTATCAAAGCGGGAATCAATATGGTAAACTCCACTAGTATCACTATATTCGGGGTACTAACGGTTTTCCAGGAAACAAATATAGGTTTCAAGTTCAACCCACGCATAGGTAATAGACCCAGACCTCATTTCCACGCGATGAACCAACGTTGCTCGGCTCAGATTGGCCTGGTATCTGTCTATGTCTGCTCTGGCTTTATAGATAGATGGAGGTATATACGAGATAGCGATGTGCTATTGTGCGAACTCTCGCCCCGTATATATGTGTACACATAACATACCTTTGGCTGCTCCTGTGTCCTCTTTTGTACCTGAATTATGAATAGAGAGTCAGCTTCAGATGAACTCTAAGTTTGCTATCAGACTCAAGAATGTAAGTATAAAGGAAAGCTTATGAAATGAGAATTTATGTCTTCCGGGGAATTCGGCATGATACTCGAGGCATGTGATACGAGAGAAGCACCGAGCATAAGTTTATTCCATATTTTGGATTAACGTTCACAAGTCTTTAATAAAGATAAGGTTTGGGTCTCATTGGCTTCGGAATTTCGGAAGTGGGTGGAAATCCAGGAGATGATGTCGTATCGTCGTATCTCTTAGTTTTCCGACCTTCGACGAATTAACAAAAATACAAGTCAAGGTGCCAAGTTTTTCACGAAACCCGTCGTAGACACCATCTTTTTACGAGAAAGAACCTTGATCGGGAGAAGAGATTCCGTTCCGTCACATATGTCCGGTTTGTGGACCGATTCGCGAACGATGCCAACGCGGGCCAATACATGCATTGTTGGTGAGGTATTGAATGGATCTTACGGACGTGTGCGGCATCAAGTCAATCTAGAAGCGAAGTTGTGGTTTGACGACATACTGAAATTTCTTGGATACTTGAGGTTGGAACATCACCTCGTTCAGCAACGACAAATCCAGATCTTTTTCAGTCGAGGATCCCAAAGCTACGGAAAACGCTTTCCTCATCACTTGATCATGTTGTAGCAGGCTGGCACTCTGACAATCTGGCGCTCATGCATATTCAATTGTGACGGTTGGCATTTGCAACTAATACACGCACATTTTCAGGTATTGGAGGCTGTTCGTTTGTCCCTTTACAGGTATGCTAGATCTTCAGTGAGATCAATTGGCACCCTGCCTTAGTCAGACATACCGAGGGTGTAGTTTTTGGAACTATGACTTCCGCATACATCACCTACTCCGAGATTTCTTTATTAACCAAGGCCAAAGCAACCCTCTGGTCACGAGTTCATCTCATGCCTATGTCCAATCAACGATTCCACTATTTTTACACCAGTAATCTATTGTTTGCTTCATTCAACACGACTCAAATCCTTTCATTCTGATATATCTGCAGACAAACTAGTGTTGTGAATGTTATTAGCAAGATCAATTGAGTCGTAATCGGAATAAGCTTGACTTTAAATGGAGACTTGTCTTCGTGGTAGCTTTGACAAGGGGCACACCAGCCCTTCCACGAAGACAGGCTAGAGAAGGTAGAGCCTTTTGAACCCCCCCCCCCCCCCCCCCCAAACAGACTGACATTTTGCTTCCGCAATTTTGATGCTCAGTTTTCCACTGTTGAGTTCTCTCGTATGCGAGTCCTTCATATACAAGTTCATGACACTCGTTTGATCCGAATTATACAACTACTACTCTCAGATATATGAGCCGAGACGGGCCACTCCTCCCCCTTATTCCATGGCACCTGGTTATGACCAGAGGGTACAAATGCTCTTTAGCCACTTGCATGAGGATTTGAAAAATTTACACCACATGAACGAGAGGGACATCAAGACATTGCTTATACGAGAAAGGATTGCTTCCGCATCACAGCAAATCCAGCTGATCATTTGCTCGTCTTACCAGCAGTTGTTTGACATCATTGCAGCTTGGATGAAGACGATTCTGGCATCCTGTGGTGTTCTGCAGTACTTCTGTTGCGAGAGTAAGTGTATATTTTTCCAGACTCGCTCAAAGTAAGCAAGCAGTGTGACATTGGACCTGGACTCAGAAAACTGAAACATGGACGAATGAAGTTTCAAAGACCTGCATTCTTACAGGGAGCAGGATCTCCGATATAAAATGTATCGGAGAAATTCTTTGCGTGCAGGGGAGTTCGCAAACTGCGACAAAAGGAGTTAGTTCAGTCAATCTGGACCACTATTTTGGACATTTTCAGGGTCACGTGCCTTTATTTTCATCATGTTTACTTTTGAAAATGCGGAGACTCCATTTCGAAAAATTACGAATTATCTATAGCCCTCCCTTGTTCGTTATTGTGATCGAAAGAGTGTGGCGACACAAACCGTGCCCTGTACGTAGAGCCATCACACCATTGACACTTGCTCTTCTTGGGGTAGGTTGCGCGAGTTTCCTCCTCCAGAAAGTGCTCTTTTCCGTTCTCCTTGACCATAAAGTAAACTTGCTTATGGCTAGACAGATAAGAAATATGACGTGCCGCCAGTTGCGGATCGCAAAAGCAAACTTCCATTTAAAGTAGTACCAAGGCTATGGAAGTCTGCAGGAATCTATAAGCATCCAGATCTTCCGTCGAACTTTCGAGTGAGCTTTTAAATTGTTGAGTATCTACAATGTCTTTCACAACACCAATTTATCCAGGTATCAACCTCGAAGCCAACGAGGGACCTCTATTGAAAGCGGTATCAATTGCTTTCATCGCCTTGACTGTGTGTGCTATTGCCATTCGCTTTTTCTCCCGCTGGTACACTAAAATTCCTTTGGGCTTAGATGAATTGTTTATTCTCATTGCAGCAGTAACTCTCACCCTCTAGAATCTTTTAGAAAATCTCCCATAGTAAAACAAATAACCAAAACTAACATCAGATCCAGATCCTCTCAATTGCCTATACAGCAGTCATAATTGTTGAAGTCAACAATAACTTCTACGGACAACACGTTCACAAATCTGATCCGGAACATCTTGAAGCTTATCTGAAAGGTCTATATGCTTTGGCTCTTCTCTACCCCATAGCTCTTAGCACGAGCAAATTGTCTCTATTGGCGCTTTACTGGAGAGTATTCGCTGCTACTGGCGGGAAGGTCCCAATTCTTTTCGCCGGTGCAATCAATGGGGCGTGGGGTGTTGCTGCTGTGAGTTAATTCCTTACTATTATCCCATTATACTGTCTGAAAGTTCAACTTCATGGTTTTTTAAACGTTCATTTGCCCGCCCATATTACCTCATATCATGCTATGCCGATCCAAGTGCCAGTCAGAGGACCTTGAGAGAGAAAGTACTAATTCTCTATCTCTACCAGCTTTTTGTGGGAATATTCTCATGCCGTCCGATAGAAGCTTTCTGGAACACTGCCATTGCCGCAAAATGCATCGATTATCCCGTCTTCTTTACTTCCAATGAAGCATTTACGATTGCATTTGATATTGTGGTTCTGTCCATCCCAGTTTGGTTCATTGCGCAAATCAAGAGAAGTATAGGGGAGCGGATTACTATTAGCAGCACTTTTTTGCTAGGGCTTGTGTGAGTGTTTCATCGAATAATGGTTACCCGGTCAAACACCCTAATCCAAACTGTAGGGTAACGGTAGTTTCGGCAATTCGACTATGGCGGCTGGTTGTTGCACAAAGATTGCCGGGCTTTGATCCTACTTGTAAGTTAAACTTCTAAGCCATTTCCTACCCCTTTCCTCTGAAGTTCAATATCTTACATGCGCTCTCCTCAACAAATCAACTAAGAAAACAATAGTCAACGAAGTAGACGCCGGCCTATGGGCAATAATCGAACTCAATCTCTGGATTCTCGTCGCCTCGATCCCAACTTTTCGCCCCTTACTCGGCCAAATATGGCGCGATTACTCTGAGAAAACAAATCGAAGCGGCAGTGAAGAATCCCCAGAATACCCTCTCAGCAGAACAAGAACTACAGGTAATTTGTTTCCCAGGCAACAGCGAGACATGGATCTAGACACCGAGCCCGTATTTGGATTCGACGACGGGAAGAGAAACTCAGGAAATCCATCGGAGATGGGGCGACATGGAAGAAATGGTAGTTCGGGAACGGGGCTTAGTGGGGATAGTGGATTTGGAGAGAGCCTGGGCGTCAGGGTCGTAGATGCGGATTTGGAATCGCAGATAGAGACGGAGATTGAGGGGTGGAGAAATGCTTATGGTTATGCATCTCAGAAGGGTGGCGGTGAGGTGGGAAGTAAACAGAGGTGGAGTAATGGGATGAAGGATTTGGCCGGGATAAAGGTGCAGAAGGAAAGAGATGTTAGGAGGAATGCGGGGGATTGAGCGGTTTAGGTTGGCCGGCTGGGTGGTTGGGTGATTAGGTAGTGTTTAATGGATGGGATCGATCGAAGGAGTTTGACGGGATATACCTAATGGCGTTCGGTGCTGGCTATGGGCAGCGATTGCTTTGCATGTTATTGATAGCGATGATTCTTTGATTTAGTAGATTGCTTTTGAGGGACGGGAAAATGTCGATTATGGTATATAGTCTATTTTGGTCATTTAGATGACGCTTATTTCTGAGAGAAAGGTCTCAGAATTCTAATGCTAAATTTATTTTTCAATTTTCGGTCCCATTTAAAATTCGTTGATCTAGAAATTCAGTGAATCTCCAAGGCCAAAACACTTTTTGACTTCCTCACCTGCCCGAACAAAGTGTAGAGAGAAGCAAACCCATTCTTCCTCCGTCTCCTGCGAGAAGAGAATTGAGCCAAAAGAGTGCTCCTCTCTATTCATTTCCATATTGTCTCATCATAACCTTGTTCAAACGCCTCTACCACCCAGCCCGCCTGAATAGCATCGAATTAGACTGGAACTTTCTAAACCTAAGTTTTTATATGAAAAGATGCCCATCATGCTTTGACTCCGTGCAATTAAAATAGCAGATAAATTACCAACGCTTGAGGAAGTGGCAGTGGTAGTAGCAGCATACTGGATAACTTAGATTGCCCCGTATCTTTGGAATCATCGTATCCAGTTCCTTGGACGACTTCTCCATTTTCGTCTACACTCGTAGTTGCTTCGCTAAAAGCTACGGATTTGCAAAGTTTGACGTCATTTCCATCAATCAAGCGTATATCCGACTCTACTCGTCCCCTTCGATCTCGCAATCTTCTTCACAGTCGTTTTTCCACACTGGCTCGTACTATCCACATGTGTCCCACCACAAGGATAAGTTTCCGCACCCACAATCTTCACCACTCTAAACTTCTCCTCCTGCGTCATTCCCATGGCGGTTCGATCAGGTATCAATCTCTCCATTCCATTTGCGATAAAATCTGCCTCATCCCACCAGTGAATCTCAACGGGCATATCCGCCTCGATATACTCGTCAAGTTTTTGCTGGATGGGTGTTTTCCAAGTACTTTCTATGAGGCCAGCAAACTCACACGCAGCGGAAGAGGGGAAATGTGAAGCTTTCGTTTCGTCAAAACCGGGAACAGAAGAGGAAACAAGATGACGAACTGCAGCACCGAGAACATGGCCAGCGGTATGGTAACGAGAGTACAACAGACGTTTTTCCTGGTCGATTTTCTGGGTGATTTCTTGACCCGGGAGAAATTGAGTGGGGGTGGAAAATGAACCGAAGTGGAGAACTTCTCCGTCGGTGGTGGCGCTCATGCGTACCATCTGGACGGTGAATTTGCTTCCTTCTTCATTCTCCATAATGCCTTCATCGGATGGTTGGCCACCGCCTTGGGGGTGGAAAATGGTAGATTTGGTTATGATGACGTATGAATCGTCCTTGCCATCTTTGAAAAGCAGTTTGTTTTCCTCGGAAAGCGTTGAGAGGGGGCTTATAGATGTGATGGTGGTTTGGAGGGTAGACAGATGCGAGTCATGATGAAAAGCTAGATGGGTGCGTTCGGTCATGGTTTTTGCGATTTGGGGAGTCTGAAGCGTTGTATGGGAAGTCTAGCTGATTTTTAATTCTGGAATCAACTCAAGTGTTTGGTTTGAAAGTTGGAAAGAAGTCTAGGAATTTCATCCAATTCAGATTCCTTTTGAGAGTCTGTGGTAGCCTCGGTGAATTGACGCTTATCCGAGAGAAATAATAATCAGGATACAACTTTCCTGACTTTGGTATCAACGTTTCTGGCACAATATCTTAGACATTTGCAGATGAAGTCTGATATATAAGGTAAATTTCAAAACCGGAAGCTTCTAGATTTACGGTAAAAATAAGCTAGCCCAAGAGGGAAGGAGTGCAGAGCACATGATTACCACATAGCATTGAAAAGATAACGATCACGCCCTTCCTGATACATTTTGTTACTCTCCTAGAATTAGTCACATCACGTTAATAACCGAACTTCATTGTCGCCCCCTATTAATTCTTTGCGGTGTTGGGATAAATCGATCAATCTTTTCGACCAATGGACGCTTGTGAAAAATGCCCCAAGTATACTACAACAAGTATCGTCCCGCATATCAAAAGCATAGAGATACAGTCACTCGAGACTTTTGGTCAATGATGCTTGGTCTTGAGTAGGATATCATAGCCGTAAAAAATCTTATGTCATTGTAAACATCATTTTCAAGCAGCTTTCAATAGTCAGCCACATCGACGGACTATTTCCAGCCTCAACACCTACCAAGCAACATAAGCCATGGAGAGCAAAGTCAGCACGTCAGAATGATAAGATGATTGACGAATAATCTTCTCTCGGATTCTGAGTTAAGGTTACTGTGTCGCTGCAGACCATGTAAGCAAATCCCAAACTTGCGGCAACATCATATGTGTTCTTTCTTCTTTGTTCCAGAATCTAATTGTTTTCGATTATTTCTTGAGGAGCGCAGAGAGTTGATGACCGAAATGGCAATAATCATAATCCGAGTGCGATGGGTATTCCACAATGGCCATTTGCCTCTTCTGCCAGGAGCTTCAATGCCGGTGAAAAAATAGATGAGTGGTAGAATTGTTGTAATGATGAATTACTCTTTGAATCCTTCGGTGAGCATTAGAAGTTGTCGTGATGGTGGATCTGATCGTATTGTATACGATTCTTGTTGCATGCAAATACGATGGTAACTATCATCAAAGGGTATTCGTACTTACATTTCCAAACATGCTCCTTTTCCGAGCTGTCTTGCATGTTGTAACGTTTCTGGTAAATATTCGTTTAGATTCCAAGGAGGTTGATGAATCCATTGATCCGTAAGGCTGAGCAATGAGTACTTAAGTCGACGTACCAGGGAAATGAAAGCTTACTACACATGTCGAAAGCATCAACATGCATACAACCATACAATTCAGAGCTTACAAATCCATTTGGATCTAATCTTTGGTGGATACGTCAACATGAATGGGGGAAGAAAAATGATATAGCGCTCAGAGATCTGGATTTCCCTCAGTCAAATCGATAGATGAGAAGGAGGGAGCGAAAGCGAAAGAAACCGGACGAATAGATCCTTAAGCTTCGTACAGAATAAAGTGCTGATGAAATTAACCTAATTGATGACAAATATGGTAAATATGGCAAATATGATACTTTTGATACTTTTGATACCCATTTGTAGTATGTTTGTTATCCTTCCAAAGCATTTGGAGTTCAAAGTAGTTGGGATGAATAAAAATCGAATAAGAATTTCTAAGGCACTTGAAAATGGTTTACCCCTGTATGGTGACCACCAAAACTCATCACGGGGTGGTTCGCTAGTGATCAATTTTCCGCTGCACATTCTCATCATGACAAAATCATGACAATTTCATCATAGCTCATCAACCATTTCTAAAGATATACACATAAATGCTTAGATATAAGTTACTTGCATTAGTCTTCTAATATATCAGTAATTGAGCTACGGCCTCTCCGTCCTAGAAATGGCGTTTTATGGGATAGTACATACGACCGTTTGTTTTGCGTCCTCATCCGCGTCACCAATGATATATCATTAGCAGTCATGAATACCATCCAACTCTTGTAGGATGCATCGCAAATAGGCTCTTAATAGTAGTTGCGTCTTGAGTTCGCCGAACTTTTCATGAAATGTTCTGTATTCATCGTGGGTTATGTAACATATGAATCATATAAGGTTCATTGCATCTCAACCGAGATCCAGAATCCCAAGTTCGCGTATGGAAACCGCTTGATGTAACTAGTGCTGGTAGTCAGCTTAGGTTCATCATCTCGGTACCTCCTTGTTGGTATCAGTGCCGCAGGATTCCTCGATTCCTGTCTAATCCGTTTTGGGATCTTGCCCAAGCTAAGCTTTTTATATGCCATGATGGAGTAAATGCTATTATCAAATATCTATCTTCGTGCATTTCATTTCAGATTATCTATATAGATGAGGAGATACCCTCACTCATTTCATTATTCAATAGATCAGACATCAACAGATCTTTGCAATATCATATCTGATATCTTTAACATTCATCTACGTTCACCATCATTATCCATCCATACTTCTTCATACTTGTCCATCTCATACTCTAACTTCACCACTCAATCATGTCTCGCAATTCGAAATCTTCCCGCCATCAATCAAGAAGCACTGAGGGCAATCCTGAGGATATGGTTGAGCAAGTCAAGAGTATCGTCACTTTGCTGAACGAAGTTGTCGCATCTAGACCCCATGAATGTGAAACCTATATTCCCTCTGCTCGCTCAGCTGTCACTGCTCTTGAACACGTTCGCTTTTTTCGCGACCCAGCACGATTTGCTGAACAGGTCTGGATTATCCAGGGACTTCAAAGCTTTGCTTTCTACGACGCAGATAATGGAAGTGTGGCAGATATCGCGGACTTTTGCCAGAACTCATGGCTTAGAGTGTTGAGAAACTATCCGGATAATGTTGACGTCTTGACGGGTAAGTCAACATAATATCTTACTACCTCTAGACAGGCGTTTTTGTTAACACAACTATTGTATTAGGGCTGGGTAACAATTGGCTTCAGAGATCTCAAGTAACTCTAGCCCGCATTCATTACGAAGAAGGAAATGATACCACAGGTACTTCTGACTTAGAAATTTGCTTCTTAGAATATGATTCTAATAATTAATCTTCTCTAGCACCGCCCAATGACCCCCGCAGACAAGGTCCCCTCTATGTCGAAGCTCGAGGCTATCTACAACCAGCTGTGGATTTCTTCACTCGGGCCATTCGAGCCGCTGATGTTCTTGGATATACTACTGGTGACCTATTGGCTTCAGTAAGTCGCAGCCCTCACGCATGTCCAGAGAGTCTAATCTAACAATCAAACAGGCTGCAGAATCACATATGAGTCTAGGCAACGTATCTGCATCTCCAGCAGATGAACATGCTTTTACTCAAGCAATCCGATATTTGCGTCGTGCAGAAACAACACAGGGGTATCAGTTATCGGAGCATATGCAACAATATCTTGATGATTATGGAAGATATGTTTCTTAACTTCTTCATCCTTCCACACTTCTACACTCCTTACGATATTGAGAATTTCGGCGTACACAACAGCAGCATTCAGTTTTCGGAGTCATTATCAGCATTTCCAGGAACAACGTAAAACTGCATAGCGGCGGTGGTTGGATATTGGGCAACCAGTTTTGAATTCTGCAGCAGACCATTTCTGATTTGGAAGCTCACATATTAACACTCTTGACGAACGGCGTCGATTAGATTTTCGGGGGGCAGTGTCTTTCTTTTTTATCGGCATCACATTGTTTTTGTTTCTGCTTTTCTCATCATTCTCTTTAGAGTTTCTTTCACTTCTCTCTACCTAGTCCTATCCTTTAAACTGCAACAGCAGGCCTGTACTATTAGAAATTTAGCATAGCTAGAATAGCAAACAAATCTCTTGCACACTTTCTATTTTCTTCCATTATTCGCTCGATATAATTCATGCCATTGATGTCAGAGAAGGTGTGAATTCACGTGATATAAACCCAACTAGATGGATGATTCCCGAACTCCCTCCTTGTTTAAATCCTTCCGGAGTGGAAAATCCTCCCGGTAACATAAATAGGGCTGGCAGGATTGCGCTTAAGTATGAGGGGTAAGCGCGGTGAATGAACAATTATGATCCTCGGCATGATACCTCGCGGCTGCGATATGTGTATGAGTGATGGTCTTTCAGTCGTAGGTACGGAGTAGACATCGGACTAAATAGAAAGAAAGATTTGGTGATTTGTCCTTGGACTTCGGTAAGAATGAGAGAATCTCAAAAGTATGGATATGTTTTCTCGTAGATAGATATACAGGACTTAAATATCTAGTAGCTATAGACATTGTAATCTTGTAAGTGTGGAAATTTGCATTCAGGCCGTAACGATATAGACAAGGAGACACGCGGAGATAGCTGGAAGCTGGAGACAGTGTTGGCGGGTATGTAGTACAGATCAAGCTTGAAAATTACTGTACATACCCGAAGGATTTGTTTGATGTGGTCATGAACAGTCGGTGACAACAGGCGAGGTAGGGGTTGATCTTACTACAATTAATGCATACATTATCGTACTTGGCACCCAATGTGGAAGTGGCGATAAGTCTGGATCTGACTGAGACTTCAAGAGAAAGGGTGAGAAATTTTGCTTCTGGTGCAGCTTTCCGCCATTGTTTCGCATCAAAATATCATCATGCTTGATATCTACTCCGTATATGCCCCCTCCCTCACTGTGGCTAAATGTGGCTGTTGACCCCAGAACCTGCGATGTGGTCTTCAAGCCTCAAAAATAAGGCATCAACAAGTAAGCTCCAGAACACTTGGAAAGCTCCAGTGCTCACGTATTCTGATAATCACTCCGCAGCACCTCCAATTTACGAATACCTCCCCAGTAACATAACGCAACGCAACCTTCAATTTCTTTATTGAAGCTTCGCATATCGCCCGATAGTCTTCGTCACCTTATCACCGCAGTAAACAAAAGTAAATTCGTCATCATGCTTACGGAACGAGAAATGCAAATAAGTCCGATTGTGCAAGAGTCTGTGGTACACAACACAAAGGTTCGTTATTCAATTTGACAGGCTCAAGTTGAAGGCACCGTTTGGGTGAATTACGTCGAGCCAGCCTGAAACGATCTCGATATTGATCAAGCTACTACAATTGCAGCTTCGCCAACCTCTCTCTTACGCAAACATATCAGCTAATCATCCTTCTCTATAGACTCTCGCAACTCTCCACAATCTCACAGCCTCCCTCTTTGGTGTCGCCGCTGGTATCCTCGGTCTTGAATCTTACCCTGGATTCATATTCTACATCTTCTTTACGCTCCTCACTAGTGCTCTCGTATATGTGTTTCGGATAGCTCCGCATATGAGTAAAGATACCAAGGGAGATCGATATTTTAGGGGCGCGTGGGAGTTTTGGTCGGGTGGGTTAGTAGAGGGTCTTAGTGGATTTGTGTTGACCTGGACTTTATTTTATGGATTGGTTAGGGCGTAATGGCAGAGAGTGGGTCAATGTGGCAGGGGGAGTTTGGGAATAGAGTGAGATCTTTATGGGATAAGCTGAAGTGCTGAGTGGACATGAGAACTATTTGAATCTGACAGGATTCAATCTCGGAAAATCAATCGACTATCCTACATTCAAGAATCCTCGAACACGAACGTCGAATAAAGGATGTGGGGAAAGGGAATGATCAATAAATCACAAGCGCAAGCGAGAGGGATCAGTGCAATAATAGGAATGGGAAGACAGATGTGGTGATGACTGGTAGGAATACGGAAGATTGCGCTTGGTGAATTTAGGCGCGGATGGATTTCCCTCGTCGCGACAATCATCAACTAGTATGGCGCTTGGAGTTGAACTGATTGAAATTCGACATGCTTGATGTTTATATTCCCAAATGGTGGTTATGTCTATGTGTCCATATACAGTATTGCGGTATCAAATGGAGTTGAGGAATACCAGATTTCGTTTCGCGGATACAAATTTGAGTTATTCCCTTTGCGTGTGATAATGAGAGTAAGTGTTGGCAATATGGTAGGACAGAATTTCTTCACTATTTTTCTTTTGTTGCTGTTAGCAATCCTTTTTAGTATGCTACCCTAGTCAGAGTCCTTATTAGATTGCCTAGGCCTGCTCCAGAAAAGTACTGGATCGCATCGAAGTTCATTACTGGAAGTGTGGAGGAGATATTGAGGCTTGCCAAATCTTCCAAAACACAAAACACGCTCTATACCTATCCTTTCTTGTAAACTTTCTTGCATTTGAACCATCGAGATTTTCCTTTCTATAACCTGAATGTTTCGTTACGTATGGTAAGAATATTACTTGTGGGGGTTTCCTAGTTGCTGAGAGTCCTCTGAGACGGAATATCAATTCTTAATTAAGGGTGCACGCCGAATTTGAGCTTACTATCAACTTTTAATACATTTGAACATTCTTCATTGCTGTTATGATTGTATTGTTATTATCACTATCTGACTGTTATTACCACTGCATGCGGAACTCGTGACATTCCCAACTTTCATAGCTTTTGTGTAACTGTATGATTGAATGTGCTTGTATCATTGTGATGCAGTTGATGCAACTCGCCAGTACTAAGTGCCTATGGATAGTTCCCTATCCCCTTCAATTTATATGGAATGTTTTTTATGTCGTGTGGGAAAGCAAAACGTATTGAGTGGGAGAGAAAGTGCATTTGTAGTACAACGGAGAGAAAATCATGACTTCTATGAAGCCCTCCTGAAGGATTCATCCTAGCTCACAGAGTTTATGCTTCTTGCTTCTCCAACCCGCTATCTTTTCTCTTCTTGTTTATGAAATCCCTGGCCTGCTTTGGTTTCATTCATTGCTCTTTAACCACAACATGAAAGGAGCTGGTACTTATCCGCAAGGTAGCGGGGATTCTGACATAGATCTCTTTGAACTAGAGTTGATGATTGTAATCAAATAGTGCCCGAATATTGGTTCATTGTGTCAAAAGAAGTTTCAAGAGGGCGGCATGGATTTCTCGGGAAAGTGTAAATAGTGTGATTATGAGGTTCATCGGGATGGACGAAGAGAGTCGGGATAGTGGCAGCAGATTTTTTTGGAAAGCTTGATGTTTAGTTTAGAGATGAGAGGGGATCGACTATAGAGAGAACAGTCGCTTCGGGTGGGGAAGGGGGTGAGGAAGAGGAACAGCAATATTTTTAGTAAGAGAAGTAAAGGTGGAACACAGCTTTGTCAGGGGTTGGAGTATGTGTATAATCTTGATTGAACTAACTGATAACTAAACTACCTGACACATGATGTAGACTAGTACATGATGAAAACTAGTACATGGCCAAGTGGCCAATTACAAGAAAAGTATGAACGCAAACGTAAACTGCCGTAATTCCGAATACTTGCCATTTCGCTCTTTCCTCTGCCCCAGAATCATCATCGCCATCGCCGTTACTTCTTTCTTAGTGCAGCGAAAAGGCCACATTGACAAAAAAAGGCCAAATATAGTCCTAATCGCTAGTCCGGAGACCAATGCAAAGGCACATTTCCATGAACGAAAATTGGATAAAGTATTGTGGTCAATCTCGTGATGAATGAAAAAAGTGATTCATCTTGGACCGATTAAAAAGAAGTTTCCTCTTGGAAGTTGTGAATCAAAAATTATGAAAGCAGTCCGCAGACTACCGGGCCGGCGAACCAGCTCGTTCCATCTAACATTCTTGATCGAAAGACGGACTCTCTATACCTCGTCTCTTACAAAGTTAAACCACAATTTAATGAAGGCCTACACGCTCTGCAGTGAGCGGCATGCTGGGGAGGGGAGTGCCACTTTGTGAAGGAGGTTCAACACTTCGGAGAGGGTATGCAGCGCTCCCCGAAGGAAGGTGATAGCCACTCTGTGAAGGTGATTCTGCGCTTCGTAAAGGGCGTTCACCACTCTGTAGCATGAAACTCACCGCAGAAGATATAGGCCCCCATCAAAGTGCGACTTATCTTTGTAAAAAGCGAGGTGGTATGAAGAAGAAGGAAAAGAAAATGGAAGTCGTGGGGGAATCCGAGTTTAAATAGACATTTTGAGGACGCTAGCTTAGGAGATTTCAAACAAAGCCAGATTGTATTAGTACAACAAACTCTTAGAACATATTGCTCAACTCATTATTGGCTGGGGAAGACTCGGAGGATTACGTCTATTGGTACTGTTGTTCTCTATTGAAGCCTCGTTATTTTCTCATGACACATCATTGACATTCAGCAAGAGAACAATTCGGTTGGCTGTTTGGGATTAATAAGAGCGTAGTTTCAGAGAATTACTTCATGAAGTGCACCAGTGAAACAGAGGTTATCGTACATTCTACTCGCTACGATCTATACAGAGCATGTAAATGTACGGAGCGGGATGGGCCTGTGATAATCTAAGGTCTGATTCACACGCAAACTTTATGGATATTCATCATAGACTTACTTGATGCACAGCAATATTGAAAGATAATAGATCGACTTGGATATAACGGTACACTCTGAAACTCATTATGGGAGTTTGTTATCACATTGCAAAGTATTCTTTTGCGCCGTATCCCAAGAGCTTATGATAGTTCACAGGTTAGATAATCTTCACAGGATAGTATTGAATCCAAGGATAATCAAGGAGAGCTCAGAATCCTCGAAGTGGCCATTTAGCTTCCGAGATAGCTTATAGCATTGCCGTTGAGGATGTGAAAATTGACTTCAAAAGTCCTGGATCATGATTACTTATGCAGCCAAAATCAATAAACATACTGTGTTTCTCCTTGTGTAATTTGCCATCTGTTTGTCTGTTTGCTTTGAATTTTAGGTTTCGATATTTTTTGACTGCATGCATGCTGTCTAGGGGGCGAGGCTAAGGAGTAACGATTTTTCTTCTATATCCTACTCCTGCTGTCCTACTATAAAAAATGTCTCCTTTCAATAAAGATCACTGTCATTCAATCAACCAATGTTTTCTCTCCAAAAATCTACAGAAATAATTGTAGAAACAACATAAAATTTCGAAAATAGTTGATGGGACCATCGAGATTATGATTGCCGAGGATATTCAGGGGGCCTAGAACGCAGGATGTTAAAAATAAAAATTGGAAATAATGGGGAATTGTTCGCCTGGCTTGTAATTCAATTAATCAATCCTATTGGTCGTCCAGTGTTCCATATTTCTTCACCAGAAAGTAGGTACGTCATATGCATACATGCCGCACGGCCCGTCCATGCAGTATCCCACTTGCACATGTCAATAAAGTAAAAGCAAAAGCAAGGCTCTTTTCTAAGTGCAATAAATACTCTTCCCTTTTGCTTTCTTCATCAATTAATACAACTTCCGTTCCTTCCTTTTTTTGAAAAACATTCAATTCAGAAGATGGAGTTACTATATCCCATATTTCATCCCTTCCTCTTTCTTTACCGAGTGTGGCAATACTTTCTCGCCAAACTCCTTTCTCCTTCACCACCGGTTGACGGTCAAAAACTTGGAAGACCCAAGATTGCAATTATTGGTGCTGGATTGACGGGTGTTTCTGCTGCTTCTCACTGTGTTGGTCATGGATTTGATGTGCAGATTTTTGAGGCTGGCCCCAGAAGTCAATTGGGTGGTATATGGAGTGTAAGTTTACTATTTCTCCCTTACATATTGGGCACAGAAACCCCCAGAAGCGAAGGGGATTTATGCTAACACGATGCAATAGAGAGTTAACAGCACATCTGGTCTACAAATCCATTCGTTAATGTATCGATTCCATCCCTCCGTTCAATGGAAAGGTGGTTATCCAAATCAACAACAAATTGTATCTCAAATTACCGAACTCTGGAAACGCTATGGTCTAGAGGAGAAAACAAAGTTTGATACTAAAGTCGAGAAAGTATATCAAGACGACAAAGGAAGATGGATAATCAACAATACATCAGAAGGACGATTCGAAGGTATTATTGCAGCTGTTGGTACTTGCGGAGAGGCAAAAATTCCACATATTCCTGGGATGGATAAATTCAAGGGAGAGATATATCATTCAAGCGATCTAACGGGCAAAGATGCAAAAGGAAAGAAAATCATCGTCATTGGAGGTGGTGCAAGTGCAGTCGAGGCACTAGAATTTGCAACGCACGAAGAAGCGGCTGAGACGACAATTCTGGCCAGGAGTGATAAATGGATCATCCCTCGGAATGCTGTCGTAGACATGCTACTCGCGTTGAATATTTTTGGACAAGAAACTTTCTTGAGCTGGATACCAGAGATGCTGCTTAAGAAGTTCTTTTACAGAGATCTGGAAGATCTTGCTCCAGCCGATAAAGGCATTTTTACAGGTACCCCTATGGTCAATTCGGACGTGATGGATAAAATCCGCGAAGGAAAAGCAGAATGGCTACGGGGAGATATCAAGGGATTCACTGAAGATGGAATCAATTTCAATCTCCGAGCAAAAGGTGTTCCTCCCGGTGGCCCTGGAAAAACAAAGCTCGTAAAGGGCGATATTGTTGTAATGGCAACTGGATTCGAGCGACCATCTCTTGATTTCCTCCCGCCCGACACATTCCAGGATCCTTACACACCACCAAACTGGTATCTTCAAACCTTCCCTCCCTCACATCCTTCCGTCTGTTGCAACAATTGCACTTACGTCAATGCCATCGGGGCAGTAGGCAACTGGCACATTGGAATTTACACACGTATCCTTCTTATGTTTCTATCGGATCCCCTTACAAGACCAAGACCCTTCTGGATGGAACGCTGGATCGATATGACAAGAATTTTGAAGAAGTTCAGCCCAACAGGTGCCTTTGATTTCTTTACGTATCTAGAATTAGTATGGTGGTTCACTTTTTGCATTGCGATCAATCCATTCAGATGGAAGTGGGCCATTTTTGTATTTACTGGGCTTGGAAGGGGGTTACCGAGAAGAGTTGTGGAGGCGGAGGATAAGTTGAGAGGATCATTGGGGTGGAGTAATGGACATAGTGATGAGAATTATGACAAGGGAAGCAGTTTTTGAAGGAAGAGGACGTGGTTTATTACTTCAGATGATATAGTGTGTCCAATAGTTTGGATTGCGACCGGGAGCCATAGCTTTTTCTATATTGGCATATTCACAAACCATTTAGAACACTCCGATGATACTTATGAGTATGAGAGTTTTGGCACGAGATGATGATAATGATACATTTGTGGACAGTATATGCAAGGTCGATTACTTTGCATGGCGAACGGTAATTTCATAGATGGATCAAGGGGTACTTAATGGCGTAGCATACCAACAATATGAACACAATTCAAGATTACAAAATTCCATAATTGAACCCCAAAAAATCCCCAGACGCTAAGAGAAAATAGAATATTTTGTTGCATATCTCATATGTCCTTGGTTATACTGAAATCCCACAGTTAACCCGCTCGCCAAGGGTGTATGAGAGCTAAGGAGAACTTGCTAAGCGGCGACTTCGTCTGTGGCTCGAGAGTGTTCGTAAACTTTATGATGAAAAGCAAACAAGAACGAAAATAAGAATTGCCAAGAGAAAGTATAGGATTTGTTGCGTGTCTGGAGTGTTCTTGGCTGGACTAGTGGGTTTTTGAGTCTTGTGGTTAGGATTTAGTTCGCTTGTAAGGGTGCTAGGGGGCGTTCGGGAGTGTAGAGGGAAGGGGTGTGTTTGTGTGCTTGTTTGTGTGGCTGGCTGACATTCTTAGTGGGAGAGAGTAATGTTTGGGTTATGATGGACATATGAGGTTAAACATGGGAGAGTGGGTCTTGATGAGTTTGGCTTGATTGGCTTGTCTGTTTGTCACCTCTTTTTCAAGAAAACTGTATGCGTCCATGTATTCTCGAGCACTTGATAGATGGAGATAGTCGAGGAGGGGTAGTGAATATTAGATATATGGAAGACTGAAGGTAGGGGAGTGAGCGCAGGTCTCAGTGGTTGAAAGTATACTGCGTGGGAGTAGTTGCGGCTTGGATTTGGGATTTGGATTTAATGATTGAATGAGTTATAACTTGTTGCCACATAAGATGTGTTTCACTATACTAGATTGATTATCAAAATTATCCTTTATGTGATAACCTGCGCTAAATATTACCCCTCAGTGAGCAGTGGCTACATGTATCTAATTCAGTTCACTCCGTCTCTCCCAATTTTTTCTGTGTGCTCGTCTTGGAAACGATGAGGGGACTCCGGATCTTCTTCTTATCATGATCATCGGGTATATCTAACTTCTATGCGATTTGGAATTACTTCGCTATCCTCGCAAATATATGAATGAAAGGATTCTCTAGGTGAACTGCTATTAAAAGCTTGCAACTGAGTCCTTGGTCGTATGTTTGTTTTGCCTTGGGGGATAAGATCTATTTGAGAAACCTGGATCAAAGAATGGAACCTCTTCAAGCACCACGTCGATATACTGGATATCGACAGAACCCTTGCTAGATTTATGAACAATTCCATCTGCATGTGAAACTGACATGATTAGAATGTACACAGCTTCGAACAGGGTATACAATAGTCCGGACTGCAGTCCAACAATACAATGTTTTGAATTCCTGAAAGCAGTAAGAAATTTGAAGATAATCTGATGTTTTAATCAAGTTCAATATCTCAAATGATTTGAATGTTCTAATCGGTTTGGAGATTTGATAATCTTTATTGTTGGACTGACTGCAATCCAGACTATTGGATACCCTGGCTTAGCCTTCAAAGGGGGTGGTTTCAAGCCGCCTGGGAGAAAGTTATAATACGAATCAAAGACACTTCAGGCTCTCATAATCAAACACTTGTTAAATGTGATGAGTTGACTAACTCTGATCTTGGCTTTTCCGTATGATGCGTGGGAACGAAGGAGAGGAAAGGAAGTGATAATATTAGATTAAGAAGTGATTGGTTCAGCTTGTGTGTTACTTCCACTATCTGATGTTCTTCTGATCTTCCTAGGGCAACAAAATAAACCCATACTGTCCCAAACTGCAGCAAAATAGAGACGAAGATTAGGAACAAAAATACAGACAGTCCCGATCTGAGATCACGTGACAAGAAATATTATCCACGAAATCTTCACCACAACCGCCAAAAAAACATCGCAACATCCTAAAGACTTGGAGGAAAGAGCAAAAAGAATGTCTTTGGCGGTGCTGGGAATCGAACCCAGATTGAAGCGGGGATTGTAGAGCTTGTAACAGCTCATCTTCGTGAAGACCCTTAGAGGAGAAACCACAACACCACGTGCTACCATTACACCACACCACCAATTTGATACGCGCCCACTCGTCGCCAACCGACTTGATGAAACAAGATCGGCCGGATTATGATATGAGAATTAGAAGTGACTCGTCATGATTGGGTAGCGTTGTGTGAGTATATATTATTGTTCAAGAATTGGTTGTGTTAAGAAGTGGAGAGGTGAGTCCAAAATGTCATGATTAAGCGAAGTATTGTGGGGGCCGGTAGGGCTACGGGAAATGATAGGACGGTTCGGAATTCGGAATAATTTCTAGATTGCTGGGATATTCTTTCCCGAAATTTGCACGGGCAAAATGATGTGATAATCTGGATCACGTTTTGCTTTTTGCTTGGCGTGGATTGCAAATGCAGGTACGTATACCATCTGTCTTTTTTGGAGAAATGAGAAGACGTTGAGGACTGAAGATTGATGAGGTTGTGTAACTAGTGATATTTTGAAATGCTTTGATAGTATTGGAAAAAAATCCAAAATGTTGGTGACAGACTGGAAAACTCAGCCTTTGCTTTCTTTAAAGCCTTACTGAGGATTACTCCAGCCAGTCTGTTTTTACGATAGATTCTAAAAACATGAACATGATCATTAGGTCTCACGATTTAGAGTTAACATTCATGTTTGGGAACATACTGGAGGACCTTGATAACATCATCTAGGGCGTGGTTTATGATGACATATAGGATATAAAAGAATTCTAGAATGTTATATTTTGCATTGCGAATTATTATCAATCAAGACCAAAGACGAGACGAGGCAATAATTTATGAGCATGGTAAAAGTCATTTATATTTGTAAAAAAGGCTATCGTAAGATAGAACAAGAAGTGAACCTCTACACTTTCATCCATCAAGGTGAATCAAACTCTATCGCATCCATTTATCAACCCCACGAAATCTCCTTTCTAATCCGCACACTTAAGACTGGTAGATACATTGAGAGTAGTATGGGTTCTGGACCTGGCAGTGAGTACCCTCAACACAGGTGGTGGATCCGGTGTAACCAATTCCTCCACATTGGTAGTAAGCAGCGATAGTGCTGCCGGTTGGGTAGGCAACACCACCAGTTCCTGAAGCAAAGCCAGTGGAAGCAATAGTTGAAGAAGTGCCAGTTGACAAAGTTGTTGGGTATGGTGGAAGGGAGTTGACTGAGGTCTTGGAAGAGGATGGAGCAACGAATGTTGAGGAGGTATCTACATCGGCGCTCTTCAAGGTTGTTGGTACAACAACGGCAGTGGTAGATGCGGAGGCGGAGGCTTCTGGAATAGAGGTTGCGGGTTTTGGAGTCACAGTGACAACAACAGTCTCAGAAAGGTGGTTTGTAATGGTAGTTGTGTACAAGGCGGTGCTTGGTGTGGCAAGGTCAGAGCTGAGTGCTGGTGCGGAGGTGACGACAGAAGCTTCGGAGCTTGTTACTGCGGCGGAGGTTGCTGCAACTGAAGATGCTACTGCAGAAGATGACTTGGTCTTGCAAGGCTTCTTGGATTTGGTGTGGGATGGCTTTCCGGTTGGGCGAGCGAAACCAGATGAAGCTCCAGTTCCAGATGGGAAGATTGGCTCCGATTCATTGAAGGCTCGGACTTGGTAACTATTTCGACACTTAGCAAACTGTAGGGATTGAATATGGAAAGCATATTGTACTTACTGGCCACCAGGACGATAGACGTTTGTCGCCATAACAGATTGGCCGAGCGCGAAGCTGGCGAGGATGACGGCGTTGCACTTCATTTTTGTTGGGGTATGATTGTCGAAATCTTTATTTTTTGGTTTGTACAGAGGATCTGGCCTACTAATGTATTCTTGATGTATAAGAAGAACGTAAGAGATGGCACAGCCAAGGGATTGTGTAAGAGCAGATCTTTGAAGAAAGAGAGACTGAAGGTGAGATACTTCGAAAGCTGGTAAAGAGAAAAGAAATCAAATGAAAACCCAGAGACGAAGGAGTATTTGAACGGTAACAAAATGATAGTGGATGATTCCAGATCATTTGAAATGTGTGGGTCGATTCAACAGCCGCCCCTCCATAATTTAAGGTATATTGATCTGGTGGATCAGGAAGCTTGACTGAAAGCTCGGGACATATTTCAGCACTTGCCATTAACCAATCGCAATGAATTGGGGGTACATGTAAAAAGAAAATTGGCTCGTTATTTTCTTTCTTTTCCCCTGGCAAGAATGTAGCTGTAGCCAGCCGCGTTTTCCAATCTCACCGCCGCTGAAGTGTTTCATTGATAATTAATCGTATAAGATTGACTTCATTTGTACTATAATGTCACCAATCTCTTAGAAAAAACAGAAAGACATGTGTTATCGATCTCTCAGGGGGAAAACCAGGGAGTTTACTGGTAGAAATATATGAAAATCATCTTATGTTGGATTGTGGTGGGTTGGCACAGGTTGAGAAAACTTTCGTTCTAGATTTCTTAATGAAATTCAAGGATACACACACCATTACTAGTCCCAAATAGGTAAAACGTTATCGTTTAATATAGTGGATTTGATTAACGACGTTTCAAATTGATAATTTATAAAGTAGGCCGAGATATTTCATTCAAGATGTTCCAACCAGTTCATCAAGATTATGACGACAAGATGCGCAGGATACGCCATCAATCCTCTTTTCTTTAAAATCTCACTTGTTTGGATTTCAAAGGCGCGCTTACTTGCATTCAACAATATCGAATCTGTGATACCGCATCTCAATCTAGGCAGTCGAGCCGCCTTCGAAAGCCAAAAGATTGTGTGCAAGCTCACAGCTTTCTTGGCCACCGAGTCAACAACACCACCACTATCATGACCACCATCGAAAAGTTTCCTCAGATCGAATCCTCATTCTGTGATTGTGATATGCAAAGAATAAGCGGTTGCTTCGGATGTCCGGTTCTTATCAGTCCAATCATTCCATCAAATGTTTCCACGGACTGGGGAAGAACAACCTTGCTGACTCCCTACCATTGAAGTAGCAAGGATTCTTACAGTGATAGACCTTATCACATCAATATAAATATCCCTGATTTGGTAAAAATCTCGAACCAGAAACTTCAGCCAAGTAAGCAAGGTTTTGTCAAGTTGTCTCTCTGATACAAGATCATCACCGAGAAAAATCTTTGATTATTCAAACTCACAATACGAGAAGTTGAAAAGAACCACATTTTGTTGCCGAAATTCTCATTTCAATTTGATTGTTGAACACGACATATATTACTGTCGTGGCTGTTCGATACTCATTGAATTTCAAATGCCAAGGCTTCGAGACATCACAATGATTAGTACCATGGCTTTCTGACAGCGGAGAATTTTCTGGAACTTTAATTGAACTCAGCTCTCACCGTTAGTTATTAAGAGTATGTATATATTGCGGCAATTTACTCAAATAAGATCGACAAGCTAAAACTCCGTCCGATGTTTCCCCCCTTCAATCCACAATGATGAAAGGCTGGCGGAGTACTCCATCTTTCGAGATCAGGGGAAGTTACCGATCGAGTCGTCGCTCCAATTGTACACTCTTCCACTATCCATTACTAACCTTAAATCTGCTATTTTGAGTCCATACTTTTACCAGATTGCTTGGACAACTATGAGCATTTTCATAGCGAGCTTTCTCGGTACATCCCTTGGTTCGTTGTCCCGCCTATGCAATTTGCTCTTTTTGAAATCATGGGACATTACTGGAATTGATCCAACGTAACATGTCTTCCACTGGACTTGTCACATAGCTTCATTAAAACATGGGAAAGGCCTTGGCCAAAGTACGAAATCGCAACAGCCCCTTCATTATCTAACAATCAGACAATTTGTCACCTCATTCTATCAACGCATTGATTTCGTTCACACGTTGCAAGTCTTTCTTCTTGTGACAGCTTTCGCAATAATCCGGGAGAACTGGGAACAAGGCAAGCTCAAACAGAATTGCACAACATGACGTCGCGAACATGGTTTTTTTCAGTCAAGATTTCCGAGAATTTCACTTTGTCCCCATCCACAACGCCCGGTGCTTTGTAAGTTGTCAATGGAGTATACCATACTATCAAAACTGTCTGTTCGATCCATAACGTCAGAATTATAGTTTTTGGTTTGACGAATTCTCTGTTGCAAGGCCTCAACGTTGGCCTACAGAAAAAACATTGCCTTTCAAGCTTGAAACTCAGCCTTTCATGGTTTTAGCCGCCTTCTGTCACACATGACTCCATTCTATGTTTCTTCTTTGTGCGGTTGGTCACTATGCTAAGCTACAACTGATTGGTACCGGGACGCTGGATACTGTTCTACGGGGAAGTGCTAGCAAACGGTCTACCTTTTTTAGAAAAAAATCTTGCTCGGAAAAATTCTTGAGCAACCCAAACCGCCGTATACACGACCCTGTCTGCGAGAAAATCTTTGAATACGGCGTTCTTTCTGGTATAAATATATGCCATGAGTAACACAATATCATGGTTGACTACACTCATCTCATTCAGGCTCAAGGATCACAGCACTACACTCTATTCCCGAATCACATATATCCTCGAAACTTTCACCTAGTCGGTAACATTAGTCAATTATTCAATATGTCACGCAAGAAGGCAGACTCTGAAGCTTCCACCCATGCAATTCACGTTCCTTCAGATACAGAGTCATCGGGAAGCGATACCTCGTTCGTGGCTAAAGATAACAAATCCGGTAAAGAGTTACAGAAAATGAGCCGGAAATTCACAGGTCACCTTGCTCCGCATCGTCAGAAAGATCCCATCCCACCCAAGAAGTGATGACTTCTAGAATATGATCGTTTACTTCCGGGATCTCTGGACGACATTGGGTTTACAGGGTGGTGTTTAATAGCGTGAATTGGTGGTTCTAGCAATGATTTTCTATTGTCATTAATACAGGATACATCGTTTCTCTGCTTGTTTTGTTTTAGCTTGTGAACTCTTCGCGCACGTGGGGTGTACTGACATTTTTGATTTTCAAAGGATTTCAAAGGAGACTTCCGTGTCTGAGAACTTTCCTGCATATGCAATTAGTTTCCGGTTTATCTTAGTATCTCACAGTGTCTTATGCCATAGTAACTGCTAGGTAACTTACACTTGAGCTTCGAAGTTTGCCGGCGTCAAAACACATATTTTGTCCCCAACCAGGAGCTCTACAAACGTTATTTAGTCCTCCAATCCCCATCTATGCCGGTCCATGCTTTATTTACACATTATTCATTGTCCAGATCTGAAAGGAAAGCACCAGTTGTTCATGAGCAAGTGGTGGTACATTACCTGGCTACACTATTGTGGCTATTTTACTTCTCTGAAAAGACGTAAGTAGTGTATCATTTTACTTGAGAATAACTTTCTCGGGGTGTATACAGACTAGACATAATTGAATAGTTTCATCCACCTGTAGCCTCAATCGTTCTTTAATCTCAAATTGCATACTCTGGTTCGCATAGTATCCTACATTATTCCGCTATCTAATCTTATATGTGAACTCTGATTACTTCCTGCTTTTCAGTACCGTACCCTCCATCTCAATAACTGTTATTATTTCCATTCTTCTTTGAAGAGACAGCTTATCTTAATTTGATGCCATCAATTAAGCTGGGTTCACTCCATCATTGTCATCATGTATCTGGACTACTGTTGTTAAATCTTAATATCCATAGTATCAATTTACAGCTGGTGCCAAAAGAATGCTACCCTCTGGCATTAATTCAGAAGTAAGTAACCCTCTCCTTACAACCGCAACCTCGTCCTCTTTAACAAGTAAGACATCTCCTTTCTTGGTTACTTTCATAGTTAGAGAAGAGTCTTTTGTTGTATCTAGCCAATCGGCCGGGAGGAAGAAATGACGTGCAAAACGATTTGTTTTTACAGAACTCTTGTCGGTAGCACATACCCACTGACTGCCATGTAAGAAGATCAGACGTTCTGATTGTTCTGCACCTACACAAGTTGTACCGATCAGAACTTCAACATTCTTGCTTAATACACAGTAGGAAGGGGTTGGAACTGCAACTTTCGACTTGGGTGTGAAGTCAGAGGTGCTCCAGATCACTAACTTTGACTTTGAATTGCTTTGGTTCGGCTCGATGAATGTGGTGGCAAGTGCTGTACCGTCAAAGCAGGGAGTGATTGATTGAATTGACAGCCCGGGTATCAGTTTGTCGTACAAGTCGATCCCTTCAGCATCAGTAAGTCTTTCCAGAATCTCCCAATCATGAATGTGCGCCGTATGGCTGCTAACAAGAATAATTTGGTGAGGGTTATGGGGATGATTTGACCATCGATGCGGCTCTCTATCTTCATAGTGGTTGGTGGTTAAGCATTTGTTGTGGCCTGGTGAGATGGACCATAGCATGTCAATTTGAGTGGAACAAATGAGAATATGCTGGAGTCCCGGTTGGCAGACTAATTGACTCACCGCTACGTCCGCTCGGTAATCGAAAATATTCTCACCAGCTAATATTAGGCGATCCTCGCGTATCAATTTATGTATCATGATTCTGCTCGATGAATCGATACTTGTGAGGGTAAAGCTTTGATCCTCGAAATAGAGAACTTCGATTGAAACCCCGCGAGCATGAGTAAAAAGCTCCCCGGTCGACTGGCCAGATTCGACTGAATAAACATGGACAGAACCGTCCTCCTTCCCTACGAAAAAGGCCTCACCGTCGTTATCGCAAGCTAGTGATGTAACCGTAATTGACTTTTCAAAAGGTTCCAAATTGAGAGATTGTGGTATTTCGGGGTCCATCGCCAAGCTTGCATTCTCTTTTTGTAATGCAGGATACTCCGTTACTAGATCACTCAGATCCCAGACTCGACATCGTGATCCTCGGGTGTCTAATAAACGCAAACTATCCCTGCTAAATGCGAGGCTCTGGATTCCAGGCTCGACCGAATTGATACGATAAATTAATTGCAATGTCTCTAGATTGAAAAGCTGAATAGTTCCGGCTGGGTCAGCTGTAGCCAACATATAGCCATCTGCCGAACAGGCAAGAATATGTGCGAATGTCACAATCCGTTTTTTTATCTCGCTAACAGAAGTATCAAACAATACAAGCTCGCCATCGGTGTACGCGCATGCAAGTAAATGTGCGGTAGATCCGTTTCCAAATACTAAACATCGCACACCAGATGAGCCATAAGGCTTTCCTAGACTCTCAGCGCTGATGCCAGTCTCCCTACTATATAAAGCTACAAGTTCGTCATTGGCAAGACTCCATAACAAGATGTCCTGACCTTTGTATATAACTGCTAGAAGATTCGAATCGATGCCAAAAGCAGCAGTGGTGGGACGTCTGTATAGTCGAATTGTCATAGCTTCTAAGCCCTGTGTCCAATCAATAGCCTCTGGCGGACCTTCGTTTTCAAGATCCCAGATGAGCAAGCGGTGGTTTTTAAGCGCAGCTAAGAGATAACGATCTTGATCATCCAGAGCTATCGCCATACATTGTTGGGGGGTTTGAAAAACACTAAGCAGTCTTTTAGTTTTGAGGTCCCAAATGCAGATACGTTTCGAGCCTGCAGAAACAAGTATGTTCTTGACCTCGCCAAATATCAAGAGCCTTACAGGCTCGTCATGTTGTAGTTGCGTAATTCTTTGACAGGTCATTTGCTTGAAAAGAGATATCTTTCCGCTGAAACACCCAACTGCAAATTGGGTATTTGTACACGCCAGACTTGAATATTGCTCGGAGGCATCGACCACGGTAGCCAAACAATCATCCCACGTTTCAGCTCGTAATCCTCGAACATTGATGTTTCGAATTGAGGATCCAAATTGCTTTCTTAAAGCAGTTTCAGATGGGCAGAATGGGGGGATAAGATTGAATATAGAGTCGGGATATGCTTCAAGGGGCTTTCCAAACTGCATCACGAGCCGAACCAGATCAGTTCCCCAACAAGTCAGTAACTCTATATCCTTAGCATTTGTCAATGTCTGATCTGTATTATCCTGCAAGAAGGTACCAAGAGCCTTGCCTGTTTCGACTAATCGTTGTTGGTCAGAATGCTGTGCGATGTGCTTGATCCAGTGGAGAACGTTGGAGGATTTGAAGAATTTTGCTAGACAGAGCAAAACTTCTCGATCCATTGAGGAAACGTGAGCTATGTGTTCAGACAAAGATTCTGATGCATAAACCATGAGAGTGGGGCCTTCTTTAGACGTGTTGTTCCCGCTGGATCTGCGACGTCTTGTGCTTTTTACCATGTCGTTATTGAAAAAGTGTAGGATGGTCAACAATAATCGGCGATGGCCATCCTTCTCATTGACTGCGAACTCTGATTTTGTGTTGATATCGAGAAGAAACTGTCGTGCTGTAAGATGAGTCATTTGTATTTGCTCATTTGTGTCGATGTATATGAGTTGTCCACAATAAGATCGTATGGACTTTTCGAGACTATCTATTGATGTTTTGAGGTCTAGCTGAAGGGCTGCGTGAAGCTCAGGAATTTTCAGTGGACGAATAGAGCAGACTGTCCATATTATAATAGCTTTTGCAAGCTCTTTTCCGTACGCAGCTTTTGACATCGTGTTCAATATACGGGCATACAATTCATTCATATCCGTTGGGATTTCGTCCAGAATCTTTTGCTGATCTGTGGATGTGTATACGTTCCTAAGCTCTTGAACAACTATACTAACCCAAAGAAAACAACCATTTGACTTCTCGACTATCTGATAGGCAATAGACTGTTTGCCATCCTCACCCACCGCAGGAAGATCATCCACATTTGCCTCAACATACATCATTATATCTGACTTGCTATCTTCCTGGAGGATTCCTTCGGAGAGTACCCGGACTCTAGAGTCTCCCAGCTTTTGACGAGACTCAAATTTATTCCTTGAAGTTGTCAGAATATGTAGCGAGGAGACCTCAGCTGTTTTGATAAGCAACAAGATAATGTCTGCCTCATTCTGGCATTCATCTAGGGCATCAATGACCCAATAGTGAATTTGTTCACATTGAACCTTGAAAATTCCGTCCAAGAATAGTTTCCGCCAAAGGGCACGATAATCAGCCTTCAAATGATCGTCTTTCTCGAGAATTTCGAGGCATTTGTTCATGATTCCTTCATCAGAGTATGCCATCTGCCATGCCATTGATAAGAGAAAGGAAACGATATTCGATTTCTCTTTCGTATCGTGTCGAAAAAAATGGAAGCTGCATCGCTTACCAAGCGTTCTAAGAGTCGTGATAACTTTTCCGCTCAAGACTGTCTTGCCTGTAGCAGGCTTTGCGGTAATGGAGTATATTGGCGGATTATCATAGTGGATCCATTCCTGGAAGTTCTCCTTCCTGATCAACCACTCGACGGAGCCATCCATTCGATGACTATCGGCGCTCATGAAGTCGTCCTCAGGCCCCTCTGACACACTCAAAAGGGTATCGAGCAATTGTCGGCGTTCATTGTTTACTTTCTTTTTGGACGAGTTAAACCGATCACGTAAAATAGCCAAGGTTGAGACGAGGGCGTTTCTCACTGCCAGATAGTTAGGATCGTTTCGACTATCGTACTTACAGACATTCCGGTGATCAGCATATAAATAATCCCTTCGTTCATTTGCGTATCCCATTATTGCCAGGTCTCTCTCAACGACAAGACTCTTTTTTATCGCAAAACTAGTTGGAACTGTCTCATAGAACGAATACAGTAGAATATCCTGGCACAGGTCTGGGAATTCATCATTTATCGATCGAAGAGCTAACGAGTCTCGTGTTAGATCAGCCACAAATGGTCTATTTCCACCCACCAGGTGGAGAAGCTTTGAGAGTACTTGGGCTAGGTCTGAACCTCGGTGCGGTGTAGCCAGGAAGAGTGCACCTTGTATGCGTGTTGCTAGAGCTGCATATTTTGTGCTTTTTTTCGCGGAGATATATGCTTGCTTTATTACGAGACCACCCATACTATGGCCGACTAACACAATAGGAGCCTAATTCAAACTATGTAAACAAGATCCAAGGCAGACGATTCACAATACACAACGGCCAATTCTTTTACCCGAAAAGTGCGATTCAAGGATTTAAAGAATCCAGCCGCGAGTTTCAAAGAGAGAGAAGCTTGATATGAAATTGCTGCTATCACAAGAAAAGGGCATACCTTAGTATTCTGAGGGATGGTGGGGCAATCCAGTATACAGTTGAGCAAAGCGTTTGCGAAATCGTAGATGCTGAGGATACTCTTTTTCCCCCAATTTGAATCGTATCCAAAGCTATGGATCCTAACATCTTTGAAAGCTTCTTGGCCTGGTAGCCACTCCTTTGGCCAATACAATGATCGATCACCTGACTTCATCCACGTCTTTTGTGAGCCTCCCCCAAGACCATGTACGAAGATTAAATCAGCGTTCGCAAAACCGGTTGATGGGATCGATAGAGTATTTAATCCCAAGGGCCCTATCTCATCATCACTTGTGTTAGACTCGCCGCCTCCCGAGAGCCAGCTGCGGGTAGACAATAAAGAGCCACTGGAACTTGAGGTTGAGTTTGTAAGTCGTTGCTTGAGATCCATTTTCTTTGGCTCGTGCACGACCGGTAAATCTTTAGAATCAGGTGAACTAATAAGGGGCAAGAGCGCTAGCCTTAGGTTATAGGAAGAGACCCGCTTTCACGTCATGAACGGTAATATGAACAAACCATTGTCCTTTATATATCAAGGAGGGAGGTGCCAGATGGCTATGGGATATGAAAGCCTGGAAATTTCAAAAATTGTCCTCAAATAATTCAAAGAAGAGGTGCGGACAGTATTCACCGAGCAGCGTCCCATCAGGTTATCACTTGGCATTTGGGCGTATAAGCATCCCCACCATATACATATATCCCGTGAGGCGAATGTCAGCACTCTATTCTATTATCAATAGTTCATTATCAACAATCAACGCCAATCAAAACATGCCTCGTCATAAAATTGATGTATCATTCCATTGATGAGTGCGCCACCATAGTAGAATGTAACACAACTTCAATAAAAGGGCATTCGAGCGAATGCAGATTCCCGTGGGTTAGTGTGGTAAGAAGCCCCCTTCTCTACTCATCACAAGATAAGGAAGACACTTGGATCTTGAGCCTCAAAGTTAATAAACAGTGTTGTTGTCCTTTCCGTTTGTGGCCCTTAAAATCCTGTTTCCACTATTCATATCATACATTATTGACACCCCCTTCTAGGAGTTCCTCCTACGTAAACATGGCGACCCCTATGGAAGTTTTACACGTCATGACCCCAGCAGAATGGGGTAAGCCCATCGATGTCGACGAGAAATGGATCAGTTTCGTGGATGAAAATGTCAAGGCGAGTAAGTCTGGATCAACATGTTTTACGGGCAGCAGCTTTTGACAAGCTCAGAATTTCCACCGGGCACCGAGATTGAAAGCATCAGTCCTCATGGCGCCAGCTATTGGACCAGAACCGCTGAAGTTGCGACTATAATGCCAGATGGCACTTCAAGGTCTTACTTTCTCAAGGTGGCTTATCGTTCACACGATATTTCAACTCCAAGCTTATGTCATGCTAGGTTTCTCAAGGTGACAATGGAAGGGGCATGGTTCTTGGCGAGTTTGCCTCAATGACAGCCATTTATCAGGTTCTACCAAAATTTGTGCCCGAGCCAATTGGAAGCGGCACTTACGCCTCTGATCTAGACATTCACTTCTTTTGCTGTGAGCTGATTAATATGAGCGACGAAATTCCTGAAATTCAAGCTTTTACCTCAACGCTTGCAGAGCTACATTCCAAAGGCATTTCACCAAATGGCAAATACGGCTTTTTTGTCCCCACCTATAAAGGAACAATACCACAGTACACAGAGTGGCAAGAGACTTGGGAAGAAGCCTATTATCACTCCATGAAGTGGTTCATTCACGCTGAGGAAAAGTCCCAAGGAATTGATAAGGAAATGCAAGAACTTTGCCAAGGAATCCTCGAAAAAGTCATTCCACGTTTGTTGCGACCACTTGAGACTGGAGGCCGCCAGATACAGCCTTGTCTTATTCACGGTGATCTCTGGGCTGGGAATACTTCCTGGAATAATGATACTAACATGCCTATCATTTACGATTCAGCTGCTCTGTATGCCCACAACGAATGTAAGGCAGATGAGATATTCCCTACTTCTATTCATAGTGTATTCATTCAAGAGATAATTATGTAACCAATGATAATAATTATACTCAGTGGAAATGGCAGCTTGGAGACCCATACGACACTTAATTGGAAAGCAATACATGAAGGCATACTTCCATTATTTTCCAGTATCTGCTCCAGAGGAAGATCAAGACGACCGCAATATGCTCTACTATCTGTAAGAAGTTTTCTCAAACTGAAACCTCATCAACTGATGTCCTAGTAGTCGATGGGACCTCAAAAGCTCAGCCCTGTTTTCTGGGAATTTAAGGTACCGGAATATGTAAGTTTAGACGTTACTTGCTTGATTGCTCAATATTTGTTAACAACAAATCAGGGCGAAGGAAACTATGAGAACTTTGATCGCAAAGTTCCCTGGTGGCTACGAAGGTACGGTGAACCTTTTCCTCACATTGCACTTTTACAGCCTTAGATTTGCCCAGCCAAGTTGCTGTTCTCACATTCATTGCAACTTTCTCCATCCCAAGCAAATTATTGACTCGTGAGTTACGATAGAATGGGCTAGAGAGAGGGGAGAGGAGCCTGTGCATAGAACTATGGCCCCCACGATTATAGGATCAAACTTGTGAGAGAGCATGTCGTAGAAGAACAATCGACTATTCTGAAACTTGCGGCTTTCTCTCGACCAAACTTCTGACATATACGGAGAGGTTAAAAGTGTCTCTATCAATTTTAAAATGAAGTATCATGCTCTTCGTCCAGTAGTCAAATCTACCAAGCAAAATATGAACGTGAAAAGTGACACCAGTTTTTCGTAGCCTCATACCGTGATTCTCGAAGTAAAAGCTCTAGCAGTACCACAAGGGCTAGGGCTTGGCTCATTTCTTCGAACTCTCAGTGGCTAAAGTACTGAGGGGAAGTGAGAGATCTATGCAGCCAGCAGAAGTCGCAACGCCTAAATTGGTGAAATATTATTGTTACAGTGCAGCAAAAGACAGGGGGGGAAATAAGCCATGCTACAAGGACTTGCGATTCACGGCTACCATTTGGGATTGCTCCGTGTCGGCAAACAATAAAGCGACGATTGATTCTATCATTTTCATTCGATTACAGAATGCATTAATTAAACCGCTTTCCCCACGAATTTTGGCTTCTTATTTGTATCCAATACGTACCAAATTACCCAAAATAAAATCTACTTGGATATTCGACAACAATGTCAGACGCAAACGCAACTACGCCACGAGTCTTCATCGCTCGACACGGTAAGTTGACATTCGCACTTCCTTGGGAGAAATGGATAGTCAAATTCTGATATTCTCATTACATCCAAGGTGAAACAGAATGGACCATCAACGGCCGCTGCACTGGCAAGGCTGAAATTCCTCTCACCGCAAACGGAATTGCTCAAGTTCAAGGCACGGGCGAAGTCCTTGTAGGCGCTGGCAAACTCATTGACCCTTTCAAACTAACACATGTTTTCACTTCACCTCGCAAACGGGCTGTTGATACATTGTCGATGTTGCTCGGGCCTGCACATAAGGATCGACTTGATCAAGAGAACAAAATCACCACCACAGAGGACATCGCAGAGTGGGATTATGGAGATTATGAAGGCTTGAAACCAGATGAGATTAGAGAAAGCAGAGATAAGAGAGACCTACCAAAATGGGATATCTGGACACAAGGCTGTGAGGGCGGAGAGTGAGCAAAATCCATCGTGCGCATGTTGGTATGGTGATTGGCTTTCGCATAGAGATTAACATTTGGTGCTTGATCCAGATCGGCCGAAGAAGTACAGACACGTCTAGATAGACTCATCGAGCAGATTTATGAGTTGCAGAGCCCTCACGTAGATGGCAAAAGTGGCGAGCCTGCTGATGTTTTGATAGTAAGATTTGATGTCTCGTCGAACTTTTCTTTTGATGTGGCTAATTACGATTTTGATAGGTTGCTCACGGTCACATCTTGCGCGCGTTCACGAAGAGATGGCTTCGCTATGCTATGGACTTTCCATTCCAGATGATGATGGAGCCGGGCGCGATTGGTATTATGAGTTATGCACATCACAATATTAAGGAACCGGCTATTTTGGTTGGCATGGGATTCCCTTTGTCGAAGTAGTTTGATGTGATCAGAATGTTTTACAGGACAGGAGGGTGCGACTGATGAATATATGAATACAATGACTTAAGCTATTCCTTCCTATGAGATTTTACTGATTTTAAGTGTTATTCGGCAAAGATAGAGTGACATGACGTATGATGTTCCATGCACTGCATAGCGATACAAAGATTTGCAGCAAACTATAAGCCCCTTGTAAGGACTAGTTTGGACGTACAGATCCGATCAGATTCTATTGAATTATCCGCTCATTTTGACAATGGATTCCGGATTTCTGTTTGCACATCAAGTCACAGATTCTATTAAATAATTCTGCTTTCAGCATATTTAATATACAAAATTATATAAAAATAAAGAAAAGTAGTATTTTTCCTTTAAATTAAAGATCTATTTTAATCTACTTTTGGAAAGCCTAAAAGCCTTCAATTCAAAATATAAAAACAGAATCTATATTCAAAGAATAAAGTGAAAATCAGGAATCGATACTTTTCAAATGAAAATAAGTGTTACTGCGGAATCCGGTGTAATACAAAAAAGGAGATAATTCGACGGATCTTGATCGGAATTGATATGCAAACTAGCCCTAACCCAGTACTTTATTGTCTTTCAAATGGTATTGCTCTTGTATATCCAGCTTCACCTCCAGTCAAATACTAGGTATACAACAAGAAAGTCTTCACTCCACCTCCCTTTAGCCTCCATTGCATCAGTTTTATACACGTGCAACTAGAGGGTGTGGGAGTAACCTGATCTTCTTAGCAATCGAGTTTCATGCTTTACGGCCACAACCAACGAAACTGACTTCCTTGTTATGAAGTCTACTTCAAGTATTCAGACAACGGTTTACCTGAACAATTTACTAGATTCGAGGAATTGATTTATCTGCAGGTGAGATTACATGATATCCACATACGAACTATTTTAAGTGTGATCTTACCAAGTGATGTGAGTGAGTGATATGTTCAATTGTTTGGAAACCTTCAAGAATTCCGAGAGATCATGTTAGCAAACAAACTTATTTAAGGTTCATTATATTCACTGTTTTAGAGCTTGTCTCATGAGATATTCTTCATTTTCTCTCACGATTCCTCTCTCCTTTTCCCCATGGTATGTGCTACTACCGTATACATTGTCTTAAAGCCTACCTCATCCAATTGGAAATCCCCAAAATTTCGATTTACTTTCTCTCTCCTTGCCATTCCTCCTTATCTCTGCCACTCCTCCTTTTATTTGATAGAGAGAGGGGGAAGCATTCCATCCTCCCCCTTAGAATCAGAGGGGGCCCCAAAATCTTTTTACAGTGCTAACATAATATATAGGTCATATAACCATACTGGTAGAACTAGTAAGAACCTTGAGGCATGCAGCGTCTTTCGCAAAACGCTCAGCAACATTTTTGAACCAACGAGGCCGCTAGAACTCTTCGAAATCAAGTGTAGGGACTCAGGAGATGGGCTGTACTACAAACTCGATAAACCACAGACTTCTGTATTCTTTCAATAAGGGAGCGAGGTGGACCTCAATCTTGGAGATCTGAAGAAAGGCCCACACGGGCCTGGATGCCTGCGTCAGAGATCCCTTCATCTTTAAATCAAATGGAGGATCTTTTTATAAGATCAGAATCGAGGTATTCCGTCGCCCATCACTTTTGAACCAATAAAGATCAAGCTTACGGTCAGTCAATAACTAACAAAGCCGAACTTAATTTCGATAAAGCGATATGTTTTGGCAGTAAAGAGTTAAGCAGAGATGAATAGTATTCACTAATGTATGCTACACTAAAGCATTATCTCCCCCAAGGCCATAGACCGAGACTGCAGTTAATCTTTCCTTTGAAACCCATCGCCGATGCCAAGATGTGCTTTTCTCCTTCCTTCTTCATGTCAATTTAGCTCGAGCCTGCAAAACCCACATCTCAATTCCGTAATGCTATCCATCGCTTCAACTCCAAATATCATGCTATTTCAACTCAATCACATCCACTAACGTTCCTTCAACGAATCCTCATCACTAACCCTCCCCAGCTATCCCCTCACTTTTTCTCCCCACCACCCTCGTAACTATATCCCAAGGCCTCTGCTCCAGCATCATTGTCCCAATCCTCCTTCTTCAATCCCTCTTCCACATGTAATCTCTTGAGATCCTGATGATTCCAACTCTGACGTCTGTCAAGATTGGGCTTCCAGGTCTCGACTGAAGATGGCAGGGCTTCGCCGCCAGAATTGCGACGCCCGTCAGGGATGGACACTTCGATGATCTCGGCGAGGTGAGAGGCTGTAGAGTCGGAGGTGGGTTTGGAATGGTGGGGGAGGGAAGCTTCGTCGCTGTGATTGGACTTGGATTGCTGAGATGCGATTGATGTCATCTTGGTTTGTTTGAGGTTGGCTTTGAGGTAGAAGGTGTGGAAGCTATTGAACGGGTCAATAGCTGGGCAGAGTGTAGATTCGTTTGGAGTTTTTCGATTGAGAGACTGATCAATGGGTATATAGTTCAAGGAGGAGATGGCTTCGTTCACTATCGATTGATTGCAAAAGGGCGATTGAAGCTGTGCAAATGGCAGGATAGCTTTATTCGTGATGTTTTGATTTTTCGAATGACGTCAATGGTTGCAGAAGCTATGCTATCAAAACACGGAAACTGCGATGAGCTTTTGAGCTTTCTATTATTCGTGCTTGTAATTGTAAAGGTGTTGAATGGTGAATAGGAAAGTAGAAATCAATCATCAGTTATTCAGCCGAATATAAATACCCCGAAGAAATCATTCGACCGAGGATTTCAAATCACGAGAGGTCAGTTAGCATACCGTCATCTAGCATCCCACCACCGATCATGCCATCAATTAGCATGCCACCAGTTAGCATACCCGTCTCCTATTCACCTAGAGACATCCAATCAGGAAGCCAGTAAACAAGTCAATATCGATACAACCTCACAAAGCAAGAACGATGATAAATGGTAATGACGATCTCCAGTCCTCAACAGCCAAATAAGCTTCCTACTGATGATCTTACCCCTCTTCCCCAACCTATTCTTCAAATCCAATCAATGTTCGTTCAATCACCAAGAAAGAAATCCTTCGACCTGATGGGGAAACGGACTTCCCTCATACATTGACGCATAAGTGGTATGACACGTTTTCTTTCATACATGTCCCTTTCTCAAAACATGTGTTTCCAGAAAACAAGCTTCACATCTATCCACGTCAGGATTGTCTCGAGATTGAATCGAAGTCCGGGTTCAATTGGAGGCACGTGTACTAGCGCAATGCGGGGTCGCTTAACCTTAATTACGGGGATCTAATCGATAACACTTTTATTTTCTTATCGCCACTTTAAACCACTCACTGCCCAGTGCACCCAACAACAACAACAACCTTGCGACTTCCTCAATATTTATGTTTGTTTTCCCTCTCATTCATTGTCGCAAACCATATCGTTACATCAATATCTTCATACTTCTCTATGTCTTATCAGACATCGATATTTTAGTACTCAATCTACTTGCGCCATTCACTTGCAACAACGGAACGGATTTCATAAATGCTTTTTTGATGTTTTTAATACATAATAACCTCGTCTGAAGCTCTTCAAAGTTACTCTTACCTCTCGATGCGCTGACTGTACAAGACCGTCTCGAGAGATATGCAACCAGCAGAGTACAAACGCGAAATGATTAACTGACGCCTCGCTATGCAAATAAAAGGGTATGGGGACCGGAACATCGCCTGATATCTATCATCCATCCATCATCGTATACAAACAGTTTTTTTTTTCATTATGCAATCCAACCATACCGGGACACGATCATCATGAATGTCGTTTATATTACAGTTTGCGAATCGATGTGAAGTGTGAAGCATTTACATCTCATGACAATTCGATTCTTTCCTTGAGCGAAACCTCAAGTCGTCGTACTTAAGCACATCTATGGAGTTCTTGGACGCTTCCAATAATATTGCTGCAGAGATGTTAGATAAGAAAAATCAATCAATTAATGGGTAAGTATTACCTTGTGCTGCTTTCGACAATTTCTCAGACTAGGTTTCCTTAGTCCTTCTTGGACTGTCTCCTTTCTTGACTGGTCGGTATCTTCGTCTGGGATATAGTAATATTCACTCTCAAGTGGCTTTCCCGCAGCGTCCTTGCCCTCTCGGTGGATTTCGCCGATGAACGATGTTCTGTTCAACATCTTTCGGAGATCGTCCTTTGTGAGGCCCTTGTTCTCCTTCTTTGAAGGACTAATACCTCTGAGATTGGATGGAAGGTTTCTGAGGATAGTTGACAATGGCATGGATTGAAGACGAGAATAGGCAAGTTGATTGGCTACATGGTTAATGACAGGAGTGATAGCACCTTCATCAGTGGATGTAGAGCTCGATCGTTTTTCAATAGATGTCTTAGATTTGTGCTCATCACGACCACGAGCTTCTGGGGTATGTCCAGCTGTGAACTCTGCCATTCTCGAGGATAAATCTGCACCAAATGGACCGAAGGAGTGAACAATGGGATCATTTTCTTCATCAGGGTCTTCGTCTGGCTCACTCAAATCACTCTCTTGACTAGCTGGGAATGATGCACTGAATGATGTTGCAGCGACTGTTGGTGAGTATACTGGCTCGGGATCTTTAGACTCAATTGCTGGAGCTGGCTCTAATTTGTCTTCATATACTTGGATGAAGGTCTTTTCTGCATCATCAGCAAAGAGGTTGGCCAAATTGGCAGAGGAAAGGGTTTGGCGAGCAGGTGTTGGTGATACTGGTGACGAATGACGTTCAACACGACGGATTGGACTTGAATGAATAATGTCACCCTGAGCAGTAACGGCAGTAACTTTACCCCTAGGAGAACTATCTTCACTCCACGAAGGAACTTCTGTTGGAGCAGCAGAGTCAAGATTATCACCTTGTGGCCAAGCAACCAGAACCCTTGCATCCTGAACATCCAACATAATTTCAGCATTTTCCGTTTCCGAGGTGAAACTATCTCCCTTTGCCAATTCCCATGTTCGACCTTGACAATGTAACTTTACTCCATTCCATCCGCAACAGATAATCTCAATCTTATTCGACTCGAGAGGAACCGTAGCAGCAATATATCTAGCTTTGATATGGACACGAGAGATGAGACGATTGGCGGACAATTGATAGTGGGAAGAATTGCTTGATCTACCCATGAGAAGGAAGCCTCCATCTTCAGGTAGAGTGATTGTTGGCACAGCTGAAAGGGGAGCCCTCTCAACAGAGGATCGACTTCGATGGAGACCAGCCCGAGCGTGTACCCCTGGAGGAGGAGAGGATGAAAGAATACCAGTCGTAGAAGTAGGAATTGGTGTTGGATACTTAGTGTAAGCTGATTCGAATGCAGATGGTGATGTACGAATTCTCTTGGTGTTACGTCCTGGCAGACTTGGAGAGGAAGAAGGAAGTGGCTCAAAGGGTGGAAGTAAGGTTGGTGCTGGCCGTTTTGTACCCGTCAGGGCTGGCAACGTAGGTTGAGCGTTAGCCTTACTTGGTGAAGAGTCCATCATGACAAATATCCTTTGATCACGAATGATGAAAGGTAAGAGTAATTTTCTTCCAGGTGGATATCTCAGACCGCGACCTAAACGCGGTGGGCGAGTTGAGATTCTAACGCGAGGCTCATAAGATTTTGAGAGATGCCGAGGACGGTAAAGAAGATTTTGGAAGAAGTATTTGGTAAGACAGAACTAGAAGAATTGAAAATGTACGAAATAGAATGGAAAGGTTGTAGAAAGACGAGACTTAGTTTTGTATGGGCCTCCGACCAGGTCTCTGATTGAGAGATGGAGGATCGGGAAAGTTGAAGAGGAGGTTAAGAAAGTTCCCAGACCCATCGGTACCCAGACGCGACCCGCGTTGGAGTCTAAAAATGTTCATTGGCCGCTTTAAAAGATTATGAATTCTGCTATTTCTACGACCTGCATTGAACTGCACATGCACTTTTCACATGGAGATATAACACAACTCTGGATTGAGAAAATGATGGTGAATTTATATAATGAGTGTTTGCATTTTTTCAATGTGTCATTCACTTGAGTAAATATGGTTTCAAAATGACTTAAATGACTTGGATGACTTTCGATTCAGTCAATTGGAAAGTATAGATAGTACTGGGACTGGTACATAGACATTCCACCTTCATAACTATTTGCTAGGTAGTACTCTAGTGCTCTAGTTCTCTATTCTAGTTCTCTACCACGTCTACCTAGTATAAGTCAAGTAGTAACTTTTACCAAAGCTCATTTTTATATCTCACTATAATATAATTCACGTCTAATACTATATATACATAAAACTCAAAACCTTCCAATACTCTCACGCCTATTTCACACACAAATTTATACATACACCAGGTACTTATATTTATACCAGATTTTACACAGTCTATCCAGTAATATTCTTTCATCACTTTTTCATACTTTGCGCTCTTCCCGTCTCTCATCCATCCATCCATCCATTCATTCATTCCAGTTCTCGTCACCAACCGCGAGTTTCCAAGGCCCAGTCAGCAAATTTTCATATCTCATCCCATCCCATCCCATCCCATCTAGCCATTTATCACACGCATCCCATACCCATCCATACCTTACCACTCCACCACACGCGACACAAAACCCAGTTCCAACTTCCACTTCCAGCCTCCTTTGAATATCTACTTTCGTTTCGTGCTCGTGTAATCGTGCGTGCGTGCTTTTTTATACCTTGTGCTTGGTGCGTTCCCAACGCGAGGTGCAAGATTTTCTCACGCGCTGATTGACTGAAAATACTTTTGGGATAGGGTTATGGATGGATGGATGGATGGATGGATGGATGTACTGAGTAATAAGGTATGGAGGATAATTTATGTTATATTATGTCAGATTATATATATATATATACATATACATATATACACCGTACTAGGCAGGTCAATGAACGTGTTTCCGAGATTTGAATCAGAGCAAGGTAGTTGATGCAAATTGGGGTAGACAAGATATGTAAGGACACCTCTCTTTCTGATGACTGCAGATTTCACATGTACTCAATTACTACCTACATACAAATCACTTGACACATGCATTTGAATCATTTGGATGGAGACCGCTGCGTAGGTACCAATTGAGACAATTCAAAGATTGAGGTGAGTGAAGTCGGTGTGAGTTTTTATTCTGGGCGGAGGATCATATGAATGGACAGCGGGAATTCCTCAGCTGCATATCTACTCGGGGTTTTGACAAGTTGATGTGTCTGAGATTGAATACATTTGTCATAGATCAAACTAGATTTGCTCAAATGAGACCGTACTAGGGAGGAATGAATCTATTCATATCATTCTCATAATTATTTGTCTATAGCAGCTTCATTCATAATTCCTTATCGTAAATTGTAGCCTTGCATCGACATATTTAAGCCTTGCGATAAGATACGGCAGACGAGAAAAAGCACAAACGCAATTCCAAAGCCTTGTCGGAGAAGTCGCAAAGAAAATTCCGACGCCAAAGAAATTTATCAAAATCAAATCGCAAAAAATCTTATCGTGAGAAGCTTGCGAGATTTGTACAATAATTTTTTTTATCAACTCCAAGAAAGATTTGACATTTGCGTTTTCTGTCAGTTCTTATAATCAGGAAATTGCCAATTGAAAAAGAATCTATCATTCAATCCCAAAGTTCTTCATAATGGCACCTAAATCTACTACCTTGACCACAAAGGTTGAGAGTGGTTCTCCATATCAACTTAATCATGATCAGGTACATTTTGAATTTTCACTCCCAATCCAATTGATATATACTCACACATTATAACAGGTATTGAAAGCATCCACTGCACTCCTCAAACACATCTCTACCAGCGAGGCCGAAAAAGCCAAAAAGGGAGGGCTCAGAATCTCCTCGCCGAGAACGACGACGACGACGCAGAATCCACACCCATCTGGCTCACCCTCACCACCAAGAAACACATCAGCGACAAAACCAAGCTCAAGCCGCCAAAGTAACCGTCCCCCACTCCCTCAACACCTCGACCACCACGACCATCTGTCTGATCGTCGCCGACCCCCAACGCACCTACAAAGATATCGTTGCGTCCGCCGCCTTCCCCGCCGAACTCTCCAAGCGCATCACCAAAGTCGTCGGCGTCGACAAACTCAAGAAGAAATACAAGCAATACGAAGCCCAGCGCAAACTCTTCGCCGAGCACGACATCTTCCTCGCCGACGACCGAGTCATCACCCTCTTGCCCAAATTGCTCGGAAAATCCTTCTACAAATCTACCACTAAACGTCCCATTCCCGTAGCCATCCAAGCCGAACGTCCCAAGACCGACGGCAAGAGAATCGCACGCGCCAAGGGCGAAGATGCACCTAAATCCGCTGAACCCAAGAAAATCGCAGCGGAGATCGAGAAGGCTATTTCGAGCGCATTGGTTACGTTGAGCAGCTCGACAAACTCGGCTATCCGCATCGGATACGCGAGCTGGGATGCGGCGAAGCTGGCGGAGAACTTGGAGGTGGTGGTCGATACGGTGATTGAGAAGTATGTTCCCAAGAAGTGGAGAGGCGTGCGTGCAATCCACGTCAAGGGCCCAGAGACCATGGCGCTTCCCATCTGGTTGGCGGATGAATTGTGGGTGGAGGAGGAAGATGTGTTGGATGAGAGCGTGGTGAAGGAGATTGAAGAGAGGGTTTCAGAGAAGAAGAATAAGAAGAGGAAGACTAGGGGCATGGACGCTAGCGAGATTGAAGGAGGAGAGGAGAAGAAACAAAAATTGTTGGAGAGCAATGATGATAAGTTGGACCAGGAGATCGCGCTACGAAAGGAAATGTTGAAGAAGCAGAAGGAGGATGCGGCGAAGGAATTGGATGCCGTTCCCGTCGTGGTGAAGAAGACTAAGAAGACTAAAAAGGTCGCTGCTTAGCTTAACTTCACACTCAACTTCTGTTCTGTTCTGGTCAAAAATTCTAGTTCTCGTTTCTCGTTTTCAGGCTCGAGAACGGAGGAAAAGAAAATGGGTTTATAAAATGGCGTTGGCGGCGCAAATGTATGTTTGTTAGTAGATTAAACTTATCGTAATGAAAGGAAATCTTGTAATGGATTGCATGTTGGGTATTTGATTGCATTTTCTGAATGGTTGTGAGGTTTTAGTGATCGCCAGGGGAGAGGAGGAAATGTATAATGCTGTACGCGAGGTGTCGACACGATAGACGAGAGAAATAAATGATACACCCAGCCAAACTAAAGACACGTCGTAAAAATATCTGAACTTCAAGATCTTTTGCTCATCAAATCGAATTTCAATCGGATTTCACACAATGCAAACTTCCACACATAGAATGAAGCGTCAAAGTATGTTTATCAATTCCGCGAATCCCATACAGAATGTACCAAGCCAACATCCTTCAAATTACTCAAACTGCCAATCTCAATTTAGACCGTGAGAACAAACGCCCGCATCCCCCAACCTACGCCCGGTATCTATAAAACTACAAATGCTATCCTTCCACTCCATAACATTGCCAATTTGGAAACTCTCCAAAGAATAACAGATCATTCCCATCTAGCCTAAATGGCCGTAGCCGAGCCCCTTTACAATTCCTCTTCATGTCCGGTCATCTCGGTTTGCTTCTCTCCGAATTTCTTTCCTGCTGGACCAAAATACTCTTTGAAAGCCTTTTCCAGCATCTCCTCTCCTAATGTCATATGACCCCCTGGAATGGTTTCGAAAACCAATTTTCCGGCTTCATCCAATGTCTTCAAACCTACCCAATCTTCTTTGTAAATGGCTCTTTCTTTGAGCGGTGTCACTTCCGTGCCGTTGACTTCAGCCCACCATCCACTCTCCTTTGGAATGACGGTTGTATCGTCTTCAAAGACGTACATGACGAATCGTTCCAATTTTTCCATGTTTGATTTATACGTTTCATTCTTGAGAACACGCTCATTATTGATATCGGCAAGGAAGTTAGAAAATTCAAGGTATGAGTCGAGATTTTCGGGATCTCTGAAGTATTGAGCGGGCACGAGACGAGATTGGACAAATGTTGACCAGGTGTTGGAACGTAGGAGGGTTTGAGCACCGCGGCAGAGGAAATCGGTAGGGCCACAGGCTTGGAAGGAAGAAATGCCGTTATGTTGGGAACCGAAGGTCAGGAGGGAGCGGATGGGCGGGGAATTGCAGCGGGATATGTAGCCGCGCAAGAATTGGCCTCCTTGGGAGAATCCGATTGCGTCGACGGCGGGCGCGGTAGAGAGAATAGGATGGGAGGCGAGGTCTTCGCAGACTTTTTCGATTTGAACTTGGGAATAGGGTTAGTATGGCATTTGAAGGAAAGCTAGGGGATGTACTCACGAGTGAGATTTCCAAAGAAGGTAGCCGTTCTATCTGCAGATGCATCATCATCTACATGAATATTATAGACAAAAGTTCCAGGATGAATAGCTTCAGCTAATTCTCCAATTTGCGCAAGACCATCCGCTTTGTAGTTATCACCTAGTCCATGCCAGATGATCAAGGGTAGTGGAGTATCATCATCATCGCTAGATGATTTTGTGCTTTGGCGAGTCTTTCCGGATAAGGTGAGGTTGAAAATACTCGGAAGGGGACTATTTTTATCGTAGACAGAGGCATGTTCATCATGCGCGACGGGGAATTCAAGGATACTTTCAGGCATAACGATAGCATTGATGAGTGATGCGCTGCTGAGCAACGAGATGATTTTGGTAATGGGCGCCATGTTGGAGAGCTTTGGTGGCGGGTTTGGAGATTGGAGCTCTGAAGATAATGGTTTTGATGTTACTGGTGTAACAATTTACCAGAAGCTGTAAACTATTTGAATATTGTGAGCTAAGGTGATGGAATGATATATATCGCAGATAGAATCTACTTGTTCAGCTGAGGTAGATGACCTTATTGATGTTCCAGCTGAAGTTGGGGCTTATTAGTACTTGAGACCTTGATGGGCCATCCCCACAAAGCCGCTTTATAGTAGAGACCTTAAAGGTACATTTTTTACCGATATTCTGCCGCACAGAGGAAGATAGTAAATCCGTCTGATATCCATCACTTTATCAGTACGCAAGTTAATTGAATTATTTTGCATCAAAGCCTCGCACCGTATCTTCCTTCCGATCGAACCAAAGAACGAGCTGGGAATCTTGGATTATTGAAGGAACCGCATCTTAGTGACGATCAACGAACACTGCACTGAGAGAAAATTCACCATCAAAATCGATTTGCGACAGAGAGCTGAATATAGAAGTTCGACTACGAAAGCATTGATTGAAGCGCGTTACTACTTGCAGTGCGAGAGGTTCAGATTATCGCGAGTCTGAGTTCGCCCGAGTTCTACACAGTCAAACTTGGAGAGCTGAAAAGCTATAACTGCAACTGTTTGTCATTTCTTGCACAAACTTCGAGGCAAGTTATACCAAAGACTGACGGGAAACCGAACATAGATGCGAGGGGCCCCTTGGTCGACTTCTTCGCAGAAATCCGCAACTATCGTTCCGCATATTACTTCATCAATTTCCAATTCACTTGCAATGGCACCCGCACCAATGGCGCCTGGTCCCGAACCTACCCAGGTCAACCCTACAGGTCCTCACCCATCGTTCATTCAAGTCGCCAAACCATATATGTTCCAGCAACATGTCAATACCAAGCTCATGACCATTGGGGCAAATCCTACGCGTGAAGATCAGTTTAGGTTACAGGGGGTGACTTGGATTAATGACGTTAGAGTTGCTTTACAGTTGTCAGTATTACCCTCACTTGCGCCGGCACAGAGTGTTAACTTCTACAAGACCAGTGCGAACTTTTTGTACCGCTGCCACTTACTTTCATCGATTTCGGCTTGTTCACAAAGATACTGAATATCAATACCAAGATGCAGCCGCTGCTGCACTTTTAACGGCTTGCAAGATTGAAGATACCCTTAAGAAGTCCAAGGATATTATTTGCGCCGCACACAACTTAAAACATTCAGCTGCAGAGCACTTGAGCTCCGACGATACTGTATGTTTCACCATATCCTGATTATAGATGGCTGCTAATTGAAGTAGATCTTTGAGGCTCCTTCTAAGGTTGTCATTGGCCTTGAACGTCTTATGCTCGAAGCATCTAGCTTCGACTTTCGTGTTCGTTACCCGCAAAAACACCTCATTAAACTTGTCAAGAACGGTGGAATTCAACGTGATGTCGCAGAAGTCGCCTATCAAGTGATGCTAGATCTCTACCGAACATTTGCCCCCCTCAAGCAAACTTGCTCCACCATGTCCTTTGCTTGTGTTGAACTAGCGACATTAATATGTGAAAAGCAGAAGGGCTGGAGAGGCCCAAGCTATAAAAAATGGTGGACTAGTCGATCAGAAATTGTGGAAACGATGTTAGATTTATTAGATCTTTACACACATTATCAGAAGCAGTCGATCGTTGGCCCTTTACACAATATCGAGAAGTTTATTGGGATCCGGATTAAGATCAATCAAGAGCTGGAAGAGAAGAGATTACCAAGACACACCGAACACCACGAAACATCACGGAACAATGGCGTGCGACATGCACCTAATACTCCTGTTACACCAGCCAGCCCAGCAGACTTACGATTTAATGGTCATGTTGCATCACCAGCAAACCTGAGCCCCAAATCGGTAAGTTCAGGTTCGAAACCACCCACGGGTATTCGTGGTCAAAATGGTACGGTACGTTATATGTTGGATGTGGTTAAAGCCAAGAACGAGAGTGACACGGTCGATACATACTTTCGGGATGAATATGAAGGATATGAAGTGGAAGTGGAAGAGACCGTACCGGTGGAGCCAATACCCACTCATCATACCCCGAGAGAACCGCATCATGGACGACATCATGGGGGCATGGACACGGACACGGACATGGACATGGACGAGATTATCGTCACTTTAACAAACGGATGCGAAGATGATGAAAATGACAAAATAAGAACATTAGCAAAAAATATAATATGGCGTTTGGTTAAAGGGGGATATCTTCAAAAGATCAATGCATAACAGGAGTCTTAAGGATGCGTCATGGGAGGTTTTGGGAGTTTTCGGGAGCGAAGGGAAGATACCAACTTATTATAAATAGTAGGTAAATGTATATCTAAATGGACGATAGGGATTCAACGAATGTAGAATTCTATTATATAACTTTAGTAAATGCCTGATGATGAATTTGGGGGGGTTTTTTTTCATGTATAAAGGATATACCTAGGTAGATATAGGTGTTGATGGTTATTGTAATTGTCATTGTTATCACGGAAATTGAATTCAATAAGATGATTGGATTAAATAGTAACTTTACGTTGATTCGTTGTGCGTATTTAGTAGGTAGCACGCGAGCCGTGTCGTAAGGGAAGTGAGAGGAAGGGAAGGAAAGGGAAAAGTTGCGGGTAAGGTATGTCATATAGCTTCCTTATTAGGTAGGTATTAATAGCATGTGAAGATCATTTCTGGAGCAAAAGTTCATCGGGGCCCAAGGCAAGGGTTGAACAGGGTGGATTATGACGATTTCTTGCGCAACGCAAGTTTCGAATGGTTGACCAAGCCACATTGTGAGGTTTTCTTGGGTAGATGGGTAGATGGGGAGATGGGTAGATGGGTCGATGAGTAGGGAATGGGTATGGAGTCTAGATGGTGATTGAGTATATGTCGTAGGTATGTAGGTATGATATCTATCTATCGTATGTATGAGGGAAAGTTGGAATCAGATGTGAGAGAATGTATTTACCCAAGTTAGGTATATAAATATTATTGTAAATCAATGTAAATCAATGTAAATCAACGTAAATCAACGTATATCACAACTCAATCCTATATTCATATTCGTATTTGACTTTTGACTCCTCGATACTCGTATATCTAATAGTTTCATTTGATTCCTTATCCCTTTCCAAAGAAGAAAAAATTCAATTCTTCTCGACTTGACTGAATCCAGAAAGAAGTAAAGAATCCGAGCTCATCTATCAAACCAATCAAGTCAAGCTATTCACCATCGCTTGAGTAGTTGAATGAGTGAATGAACAAAAAGTGACGCAGTACAGGGATTTTCAACTAGTTCAGCCATGTTCCAGTAGCTTCTTCCCATCAACCAAGAAACCTGTTGACACAACTACAACTACAGCTCACTAAAACTACATTAAAAACTACCAATCTTTCCTCACAACCATCAACCACTTTACATCACAATTACAACCACAATCACAATTGCACACATCAATCCATACATCACAAAACAACCTCGATCAAAGTAATAAAGGTGTAATACGCTTGATTCCTTCAACAAGGAGAAATCTTACATCAACAACTTCAAATGGCTCCCCCACCTTCTGCCTCTCTTCCACTTCAGCAAAGGCTCATACAACTCGCGCAAACATTACAGTGTAAGTGGAAGCTGGTCTCAAAAGATGCATACAGATATATACTGACTATGACATTGTTACAGTTGCTTGGTTCGTAGGGTATGTCGAATTTCCCATTGTTTCTTCCCCGCGTCAAAGAGAGCTGTCAGCTCTTAGGAGCTTGGATAATATGTGGTCTTTTCTCGCAGTTTCCAAAATGGCTTCATAACAAAGCTCAAGATTTCATCTGCGCAATGATATGGCATACGATTCCGTGAAATTTACTAACTCCCAATAATAGACATCTCTCCCTCCTTTTCTGCATCATCAGATATGGCCTTTCATACATAACCTTCAACTACTACTCGAGATGGGCTACCTTTTCTTATCGTACCGCCTTTATCTCCGCCGCTGTTACCTACGGGATCGTGGTTTACAAGGCATTCCGTGCTCGCGCCAGAGCTGGAAAAGCAAATCAAGCTGGTTTGATCTCTCTTATCGCTGATGAGAATGTTCAATACTTGGGTACGTACTTTTTCTCCTCACCTTGATAATTAGCATCTAACAAATGATAGCTATGGCACTCGTATGGCTCTTCTCCAAACAATACCCTCTTGCCATGCTTCCATTCGGTGTTTACTCTGTCTTCCACGTCGCAACTTACACCCGTACCAACCTCATCCCAACTCTCCAACCAGCTCCAGCAGGTACCGACCCCAAGGCTGCCCCAAAGCCAAACGCTATGGCCGATACCATTGGCAAGTTCGTCAAGGAGTACTATGACACATCCATGGGACTTGTCGCTCTTCTTGAAATCATTCTCTGGGCTCGTATCTTCCTCTCCGCTATTGCATTCCAATCTGGTTCCTGGATTTTGATTGTTATCTACACTGCATTCCTCCGCTCCAGATTCGCTCAAAGTGCATTTGTTCAAGGGCAATTCAGACAAGTAGAGGCAAGAATCGATAGCCTTGTTGGTGCTCAATCTACTCCTCCAGCAGCAAGACAAGTTTGGGAAGCTGTTAAGGGTGGTGCTAGAACTTTCCACGATGCTACCGACGTTGGAAAGTATGTTGCCGGTGCTCAAGCTCAAAAGAAGACTTCATAAACGAAAATTGTCGATCCAAATACAAGATTAGTTCACCAGTCAAGAGATCTCTGGAAGTGTAGGTGAAGCACGAAAGGAATGATCTTTGGACTGGGAAGGATATTACAAATATGAATGCTCAAAAGCGAGTGTTATCAGCAATTCAATGATGAATCAAATGGGTCAGGGGACTTCATATATCCGGGTGGTTTATACATCATGATTAGTTGTTCAGGGTCTTTTATTCCGGATAGTAGGAAAAGCTTGAAAAATTGAGGAGTGAGCAGTAAGGATGGATGATGTATGCGTACTTGGTATCCGGGCTGCTTCCCTTCTTTTTGATTTTACTGCAGCGAGGGAGTTATTTTTGTGCACTTGTTTTATGTGGCGTGTATTCAAAGTCTAATAATAAAGATTTCATGAAATTCATCTTGTTTACCATCTGCGTGAGTTCTGATATGAGGTGAAGACGAATAGGTCAAGGATTGCAAGGCGTTTGTGTATAGTGAATGAAGTTACTAATCTCTCGATTAGTAGGTAGGTAGGTAGGTAGGTATTGATGCCAGCTCTTTGAGTACTACCAACAATTGATCCATCGAATCAAAGGAAGATATACACAGCCGGGGAACTGGGCTTTTGAATTAGAATTTATTGTATTCCCGACGTAACACTTCCAAAGAGGGAGCAAGATGGATTCCTGAAGTATTTGTATGTTGATTTATAATAAGCTAAAGGGGCATTTGCTTCTGAAGGTTTCGTTTCTTTGAGCTTCTTTAGATAGGTAGGTAGGTAGGTAGGTGTTTCAGATGCTCTGTTCTGTGTGGATGGAATGGGATGGGATGGGATGGGATGGGATGGGTAGGTAGGATAGGTTGAGTGTATTTTATATTGGTGTTAGTGTGGATTTCCTGGGGGAGGGAGAGAGGGGGTAGAGAATTTTGAAGGTGGAAAGGAGAGAGAGGGGGGGGAGAGAGATGGGAAAGGAGAGATAGGGGGGAGAGGGGTGGTGGAGGAGAAGGAGAAGGAGGAGAAGGAGGAGGAGGAGGAGGAGGGAAATTAATCTGGTCTATTGGGTTGGGGAGTGGGGGGTTGATGATTGATGGTTGAATGATTGGGTGGTTGTTATGGTGTATGTATGTATGTATGTATGTATATAGATAGATATATATGAGTATAAGGAATTGCTAGTGTGAGTGTCAGAATGAGAACTAGAGTGAGAGGAAAAGGGGGTGTAGAATAGATGGAATAGGAATGGGGATAGGGATTGGATGAGTAAGGGAGTGGGAATGAATCAGGGTGTGTGGTTGAAGAAAAGGGAGGGAGGGAGGGGATGAGGTTTTATCTCTATGTATTTATGTGTTTATGTTTCTTTTCCTTGGTTCTCATTGTTTGGTGTGGGGAGTGGAGAGGGAGAGGGGAGGTTGTGGGTATGGAGGTGTGGAGGTATGGATGGGTGCGTTTGGTGTTGAGATGGATATACATGTTGGTGTTAATTTGGATATTGATATTGAGATTATGAAGATTGTTTTGGGTGTATAGGTATATGTGCGTATATGTGTTTTGGGGGAGCGGGGTGTAGGAGTTGTCGAGAGTGTAGAGGTGTATAGAGATGGGGGTGAGGAGTGTGTATGGTGGTTGGTGAGGTTGAATGAAGATGAGGTTGAATGACGGATAATGGATCGTGATTGGTGAGGTTCCGATGAGGGATAGGGCTGAAGAGAGAGATTTGTTAGGTGTGGAGATTGATTGATTAGTTGGTTGGTCGGAGGGGAGGTGCAAGGGAAGTAGGTAGGTAAGTTGTATGGATGTTGGTAGTAGAGAAGGATGAAAATGGGGATGAGGTGAGATTATTTGTTAATTAGAGGGTTTGAGCAGATGATTAGATAATAGGTGGAGGGAGATGCTGTGTATTATGTGGACCGTGAAGGATGGGGAGGAAATTGAGGGGACTGGTTGGGATGGTTGGAGGGGCTTGAATGGTTGTGTGGTGTGGGTAGGTAAGTGTTGGTTATTGAGTTAATCGGGTTGTGTTGGGTTTGGTTTCGAGTATGGGTGAAAGGAGGGGGGGGGGATGATAATGAGAATGAGAGAGGCTTGGGTTGGGCTGGAGTGGATTGTGTGAGGAGGATATGAGCGGAGTACGAGATATCTGACAACTTTATATATACCTAGGTATGTTTAGCGACTTAGCTGTAGATTGGTTGGAAGTTCAGGGAACCTACATACCTGGGTAGGTGTGTATATATATGTACATATCTTCTGGGTTTCTAGATTATCGTAATTTATCCAAGGTATTTGAGTCATCTGATTTGTTTTGAGTGGTTCGGGTTTAGATTTGAATTTGGGAAGGAGCAGGAGCGGGAGAATTCGGATGTAGATGTTGATAGAGGAATTATTTAATGCGTCTGCCGGAGATGGAATAATTGGTATTTTGAGGGGGGGAAGGTATACCTAGTCACTTTGATTTACTTTGATTTATGTATCTTAGTGTGAGTGTGTGAATATACGGATATGGGAGTTGTTGTGGTGACGTTTGATTAATTGGTTGATGGGGAAAAGGAAACTATTCTGTGCTCTGGGGTCTTAGAGGTGGAAGGAGGGTGTAAGTCATTCTTGAGTTTGATTAGTGGATTTGTGGGTTTGGAGATGGAAGATTTGGGCGAGCGTTGAAGTTTGAAGAGAAGGGGTAGCGAAAGGGGAAAGAGGTGGATTTTATTAAGGCTGTGGAATTTTGTGTTGCGAAGTGTGTACTGAATGGTTTGAGGTAGAGATGATGCGCTGATGAGATGTTGTGGTATTGTGGTGTTGTGAGAGGAGAAGAGGAGAAGAGGAGAAGAGGAGAAGAGGAGAAGAGGAGAAGAGGAGAAGAGGAGAAGAGGAGTGGTGGGGGATTTGATGGAGTGTTAAGCGGTGGTTCTGAGGGGAGACTAGGTAGGTAATGGACGGGAAGAGTAGAAGGAATGGGACGTGGAGATGGGAGATTCAGGAGGTGGGAACCAGATATAAGAGTTGGTTGACTTGTCTTATTATTCATTGTAAATTATTCGAATTTGTAGTACATTGGGGATTTGGGAGTGGTTGTATTTTATGTATGGATATATGAGTAGAAAGAGTTGGAAAGACGAGGATTCTAAACTCTGGAGGCAATGTTCACTCAGTCATGTTTTTGGATGGGTCTATTGAGGTGAGTGCCTGGTTGTTGGTAATGATGAGATGTATGGTGTGTTTTATAAGTATGAGTATATTACTTCTGGGAGTACTTGAATCCACTATGTGACCTTACTCGAAAACATAGTCTGGAATTAGGGATTATCAGATAGAATACAGAAAAAAGGTTTGGGTTAAGGAAGAGTGAAGAACCATTTTGAGAATACACAGAATCAAAAGGTCATGTATTGAGAAATTGGTATATCATACTAGATTTATAGGGAAACCTAATCTCGCTTATTTATTTAGTATGAATTTAGTATGCTTTTAGGGGGAGAGAAAGAAGATGTTTGTAGATTTTTGCTTGTCTGGACAAGAGTTGAGGACGGTGTTTCTAGAACATCTGAATTAGTAAATTGAAATCATATAGGTTTTAGTTAGTCTAGATAGATTATTAGTATTCCTAGACTGCGTAAAAGTATCTATATTTACGAGTGAGCAAATTATAGATGATCTATTTTAAAGATGTATCATGTGAAGCACAAAAAGGCACGATTTGAGATCTAGTATTTGAATCCTCATCTTCTAGGTTCATGAGACTAAGGACTGTGATAGGACTGTGATAGGACTGAGGTTTTTTGGAGTTATAGGAGAACGAGCCTATAAGAGCTGGGCGACTTATCAGCTAACGATCAAGGCTGCGTAAGATAGTTATCGAAACTAATAAATCTGATAGCTCAGATTGTTGGACTTCAAGACAAGCTGTTAGGTATACAATTTTCTATGTTGTAAACAATTTGAATAGATTAAAGTGCACTATTAGTTCTCCATATACTTATTATACTCTATATATCTGAGTATAATGATTAAAATCACCGCAAAGTCATACGCCAGTAATCAAGCGATTTGGGGTCTGGCAGATCAGAAAGATATTCAACCTTGAGGAAAATCAGCCGGCTAACAGCTAGACTAGGAATGGCACTATAAAGAGGGGTAGTGGTGGAAAATTAGAATTGATTGTAATGCACTAGACTACATTGAGCCAGATCATATACCTGAGGGTATGAAGCCTGTTCCTATCATACGTGGTATGCCTATCCAGAATAGCACCTTTCTCTGTGGTAGATCGAAGTCAGCTTTCCCCGCAATTTGATTCAGCCGCAATGCTTCATCAACTCTTCTGTTATTTTCCGGACGTCTATTAAATATGTTAATTAGG